>NW_023494790.1:16038057-18438057 GCF_904425465.1 Colossoma macropomum | reverse complement strand
AACAGAACAGATCTTTACAGCATTTGCCTCTGTGTGCATATGTGTCTGGACATGTGAGGGCACATTCTGGTGTGTGTTCATAAAACAGGCTCATCACCTCTTTGAGGTGTGGTCCTGCAGGGGTGATATGACCTTGACTCAAATCACCAGCCGTGCTCATAAACAGGAAAGAGGAAACATCGCCATGGCAACAGACACCAGGCTGCTCCATATGAAACCCACAGATTCACACACTCACACAGACACATGTTAAAGCAACACATTATCAAGGCATTTTGCTTTCTTCAGTTCACACCAAAATGAAATGAAAGTTCAGCTCTCCTGCACCTCTGCTCAATGGTTAATTGAATGTGCTTGCTAAATTGCTATCGCTCCTCTATATTCTATATTAAGGGTCACAAATCTTATCTGCAAAAGAGCACTGTGGCTGCAAGTTTTCATTCCAACCAAGCAAGAACACACATATAACTGAACAACTGTTTGAAGACTGAGCTGAACTAATTAAGTGTAACTGGAGCAAAAACCTGTAGCCACACCAGCCCTTTGTATTTAAGACCTCTGCCTTATGTGGTTCCTAAACAGTAAGGTCCATTTAGTAGAAAAGGGGTGACCAAGTCTCGTCCTGGAGATCTACGACCCTGCACAGTGTAGCAAGAAACCTAATTAAAAACACCTGATCCAGGTAATGAAGGCATCCAGAGGCATCTGAATATTTGAGCCAGGTATGTTGGATATTTACTCTCCAGGGTAGTAGATATCCAAGCCAGGACTGGGCACCCGATCATGCTTATTTCCCTCTGTGGTCCTCTTACCTTCCCTAGGCTTCGCTCAACCTTGCGGAAGCACTTGTTTAGGGACAGGTTGTGGCGCACCGAGTTCTTCCAGCCAGTGGGGGCACTAGAGAAATAAGGGAAGTGTTCCAGAATCCAGCCATAGATGTCTTTTACAGGAAGAGATTTGCTAGGAGACTGCTCAATAGCCATGTAGATGAGAAGCGAGAAGGAAAAAGGGGGCTTCGATTTGAGGGGATCTCTTTCACTGCCTGGACTTCCGGATGAAACAGAAGAAGAGGAGGATGAGGACAAACTGTGGCCATGGGGTGAGCTAATACTGCCCTCAATGTCAAACAAAGGCCCACTGCAGGACTGTGCTTCAGGTCCTCCCAGAGTGAAGTTCTGCAGGAGATTCTCATGGAGCCAGTTCAGATTGGTTAACTCATCGTCCTCAGGCTCCGCCCTAGACACACCCGCCACTCCGGTAGGGCCAATCCGGTCCAGGCTAGTGGCCATAGGGCTGGAGGCGCTTTCTGCTTCTGGGAGAGTCCCTGCTCCACACACACCCTGAGATCCTGGAGATTCAGCTTTCTTATCTGGAGACATGCCGATTATTGGACCCATCAAACCAAGAGGATCTATGGAGGCAAACACATGTGTTAATGAGATTCCAGTTTACAGACAAAAGGGAAAATAGACTGACAGCAGGGTTACCATTTATAATTCATTTATACAAGTCATTAAATGGTCTTTGCAATTAGTTAACTGTAAGGGTTCATGAATTTCAGTGATGAGATAAATCACTGGTGTTTGCTTCACTCAAAAAATCTTTGGTGTTTCTGTGTGATGTGGCCTTCTTCATTCAAATGGTCATATGGCATACAGGGTGTAAGTTTTGATACAGTAATAAACATGGAAAATGAACATTTGTTTTACAGTGTATTTAAAAATAAAATTGTATCTACTATTCCCTCATTGTTTTCTTTTAAGTGTCTCTTATTTAGTGTCTTATGTGTAAACCACTGTCAATGACCAAAACTAATCTGGATACATGCTATCAGAGTGCTTGTGTGATTTTTTTATTTCTTTTCTTTTTCGTATTAGACTGCAAACTGCTTATTTTACACCCTATTAAATGGTGTACAATAACTGAACAGTATTCAAGGCATACCTCTGACCCTAACCATGGAAGGTATGGATTGAGGCTGGGGCTACAAAATCAAATTTGAGATAATCCAAAATTCTTTTAAGGAACCCTACGAGATCATCTGATATTTTGCCATTTTAACCTGATTTGTCACTGGACACTGTCAGCCGTTACGCCTATCTTCTGCTCTCCTTGCCCTCTCCTTTCTTAGGAGAATTGAGAGGCTCTTGAGAGGATTCTCAAGACAAAGTTAAGGGCCTCTCAGGAGTCTACTTGAGTGCCTGAAAGGACTGTGATCCTCTCCTTCTGTTCGCAACAACACATTGGGTGTGTATTCAGCAGAAAAGCCTTGCAGATCGAAGCCGTGTAGAAACACAGCACGAAACCCTGCGCCTGCATTCATGGCTCAGTAATGCCCTCTGCAAAACCGAGCGACAGAGAAGGACAAAGAGGTTGTGTGAGAGCCAGGCCACATCTCCCTGGTCATGGCCACAGGCAGCGAGGCGGCCCCAGACAGCCTGGAGGAACAGGAAGCCCCTGGAGTCCTGGAGAGAGACAACAGCCCAAGCAGACCAATCAGAGCACTGCTCAGATGCAGACTAAATGGCTTCCTCTGATGGACAGCCACGGAAATCACAAAGAATACACTGATGAATAAATAATCAGCTCAAGCAAAGGAGGTCTGGCTGCCGGGGAAAAGTGACTGCCTCTCTTCTCTTCCTACCGGTACAACCACTCAAATGAGCCACTGCCATGGAAACCATACAGTACATCAATAAATAAATAATCACCTAAAGTGCTGCTCTGAATCTTTCTCTCTCTCTCTTTCTCTAGCCTACCTATCTCCTTCACTCTGTCCATCTCCGTGTCTATCTCACTCTCTTTGGAAAATGGAGCAGGGGAGAAGGAAAGGGGAGGGGTGCTTCTTCCTCTTTCAAGACTTTTTTTTCTAAAACACCCTAGACACAAGTAAAAAAAACCTCTTCCTGTTCATGTGAGAAACTCTTGTTGTTGACAAAATAATCAGCTAGAGCAGAGCATGAGAAAACTTATTTTCAGTTGATTACTCAGACTCAAGGCTAAGTACTCAGAATCTTGGTTTAAACTTAGACATTGCCTCTTATGGGGGAAAAGGGGTACTTCAGTTTTTCCCTTTCCCCCCATAAAGAGCAATACAATAGCAGCTTATTCAGGCAAATGCATATTGTAAAGAACACATACCCTGGAAAATATAGTTTAAAAATAAAAGTGATTGGTGTATTATGTAAACATCGCTTCAAAACATATTCACTCCCCGGTCCATATATTTCACATATAGACACTAAGCTGCAAATACAGCTAGTTTTGAATTTGAAAACCAACACATTTATGTAAATCTGCCTATTCAGCGAACAACAGTTTATCTCTGCCCATTTACATTAAAGTTTTAAGCAGTGTTTCAGGCCTGACAATGCAGGGCAGCCAATCGGTCTTCACATATATCAGTCTTAAAAGCACAGTAAATTAAACAGCCTAAATGATAAATTTGGTTGGAAAATTGTCAAATAAAATTAATTATGACTGTTTTCACTACACAAACCAACACAAGTATCATATATTACCCTCAGGGGGGGCAGACTACAAGAAAAATGTAGGATATGTTTTTATTGGATGCCCTGCTTTCCCTGTCTCTGCTCTGATCCCGGCATCACACACTGGCTCTCATTAACCTCCATTAGCAAGACAAAGCCAACCTGCTCCTGCAAGCTCATCAGCACATCTACAAGCTCTCCATCCACAAAAAGAGACAGTGCTAATGACAGCACTCAATGGTCCACAGCCACTTCAAACACAAACACACACATTGTCTACGGGTGGAGCAGTTTCAAAACACACACACACACGCTCATTTGAATAGCCAACTTATGGGCATGGAACTTTCCAACAAATGCAACCACAAAAGCAAGGCCTTGCTGTTTTTTTTGTGGCTATAAATAAGAATTGCAGTCAAAGGCAGTCAGTTATGTTCTTCCATTCTAACAGTATTTAAGTAAAATCCAACAACATTGAAAGTATTGCTGGTCTATCACTTCCCAGAGGAAAAAACCTTTCTTAAATAAATGTATTTTCTAAAAATATCCAACATCCACCTATTCCCCCTCTCGTCATCCAGCTCTGACGGCCTAATTTCCATCAATGTTTAAGAGAGGATTAATGCAACGCTGAACTGCTTCTTTTACTCAGGGCTGGGGAAGCAATTGCTCGCTGGTAATAAAACAGCATGACGACACTCTGCGTGAAAAGTGCACTGCGTGGCCCAGCATGTCTAATCAGCCCACCTCAGCCAGCGGGTCTTTGCGAGAAACTCTTGCAGGAAAGATTTTCTGTTCTGCACGTTCTTATCGCTGTCAGAACTGGGCTGCAGAGCATCAGGCATGAGTCATTGGCTCCTGGTGTTTCAGTAGAGCGCTGAGAGAGTTGATCTGACAGCCCAGCAGGAAGGTCACCTACCCTCATTACACAGCAGCTGGAGATTAATAACTGCTATTGATACCAAAACTTTTTCACTTACAAATCCATCCTGGATTTAGATATTCTCTTTGGCACGGTCCCTGACACCGGGGAGGTGTCTGACAGAAACTAATGGATCTGTCGCCTTTCTTATGAAAAATTCTGCAAAGAATTCTGACAAACTTTGAAACTACACTTAGTGGCGTTACATTTACCCCTCACTGCCTCGTACAACACAAAGTCTCAGTTGTTGATGATTTGTTTAGGGTCCTGTTTCCCACAACACGTGGTTACGTTTCAGAATCCAAGCTACTTAGCCATATTCAGAAGAAAGTGCTCCGGAATCTGAAAAGCTGTAATCCTAAACCTCAAGGATACTGTGTCAAAATGAGTTGGATTTCTTTTTTAGGAGAAGGCCAAATATTACAAAAAAACAACAACAAAAACATTTAGAGTGCAGAACTTAAATTATGCCTTGTGCTCCTAGTAGGTTGCATTCACTGACATGAACTGGAATTTTAATTCATAAGGAGGTCAACTGCTGCTAAAGTTTTGACTTGAAGGTAATTTCAACTGTATATATTTTTGCTTAATTAAATTTGTTGAGCACAAATATCTCAATGACCCAAAATAAAGTAAAACAAAAGTGATAGAAATAAAAGAAAGCTGAAGAACTATTACTGCAAATGAGCATAATTTCAAGACATGCCAATGTAACTCAATAACTAGCACCCATGTATCAACAGGACAGTGCAAAAGCTATTTCTAGACACATTTCCTGTGGCACATAAACATTCTTAAGTACACAAATATAGCACACAGTCGTAGTGCATGCTGTCCCACCAGCGTGCTGCCTGCTTCCCATCCTGTGTCACTCTCACACTCTGCCATCTCAATTAAACACACCCAGTTTATTCAGGCAGGAGTGACCTAAACAATGGAGACCATTGTAACCAGGGTGACACAGGGGCTACAGGGCTGGGGCTGGACCTTTGCATCAAGGCACCGCTTAACATTAGCATCACTGTTAATGGGCAGAGGGGCCCTGATGGCCCTGCCGGCTGCTCTAAAGACCTAAATCCTTCAGAGGGAAAGAGAGAGATGGTAGAGAAAGGGAGAAGACTGAGTACTCCAGGCTGAGCTGAGGGAGGGTGGGGGTTGGGGGCGCGTTCGGGGGGCGACGCTACCTAGTCAAACTTGGGGGCTCACATTTGCAACTGAAATCCAGAGCAGCGCCTATATTTGATTACCACGCCCCAGTGTCACCACGTAGCCATGGCAACCAAAGCGTTCCAGCCTCCTGGGGATGTGAGTTGCACCTCTCGGTCTGTCGCTGAGGGCACGAGAAACAAAAAGAGGCTAACTGCAGATGAGAAATATGTGCAGCTGGGCCATAACGAGAAGATGGGAGGAGGAGGGGTCTCCAGACAAAGGACACAGTCGTTACTCGTTGAAAGCTAGGACACAAGTCAGGCTTGCTTGTTGAGTTGTGATGTGTTTTGGAAGTGCAAAATGGTTCACTTACATAAGTACCATGCAAGAGCGTTAAAAAGACATTCATTCATATTGCATTTTGACAAGCCAAAGCACTTCTTTAATATGAAAGACTGGAGTTATGACTACAGCCACCAAATGGCTATATTTGATAAAGAGCTTGATACACTTTTTTCCAAGGATCCTTACCCCATCTAGAAAAAGAGAGGTGTAATAATTCAAAGATGTGGGTGATTCAGCCTTTGATTTAGAGGTGATAGTTTTTCAGCAACCACAATGGAGAATGTTAAACTAAATCCCCCACTCTGCATTTTTCAGTCACTGAGAGAAAGAACAAGAACACCAGAACATATCTGTCATTGTGAGAGTCATAATGAGACTAATTAATTTCCCAGCCTGGTGTCAGGAGAGCAGCAATAAGCAAGGGATCATTTGCTGTGCCCTACAAGAGCCCTCCAGAGAGCAGCAATAAAGAGGCGGCTATCGCGCTGTTCATTAATCCAGCATGGGAGTCAGGTCTTGAGAAAAACACACTGGACAAATCCCTTTCTGAACCAATTGGCATTGCCATAAGAACATGGACTCGGTGATGATGATCAAAATCTTTGAGCTGTTGAACTGATGGACAGACGTGGATGTCCTTTCAGTGATGAAATTAGCTCAATGATGGCCAAATAAGTAAACTTAACCAAAGCGTAGAGGTGTAACAACACGTGTCATACTGTAACATACTGCACTGTATTACCGTATCAGGACTAGTATGTTAGCTCATGGCTTGTACGTCACTCTGAGGCTAACATATTTGTTCATGGCTATTGATTGTAGCACTAAAACATCTCTTTTGTTTGAGGTTTATACGCTACTAAGAAATCAAGGGCCTGGCTCATGCAGCACGTTCTACTAAGACAGGACTCTGGACTAAGTTTTAGCTTCACAAAACAACAAATGCAGTCATGGTTAACTCATTTTATGATCATGGTTAACCTTCTCTGATAACACAGGAATAGACATTGGAGCTATGATAAATCCTGGTGCGCATGCACATGAAAGCAAAAGGTTTATGACAAACAGCCGATCACATGAAACATGAGGAGGAGTAGAGAGGCTTATTTTTCAAAGAAGGAAAATGAAGTCATACTACATAAATATGTAGAAAGTATTAATTATAGGTAGTAGTACTATCATCACAGACACCATGTTAGTGCTTATTGGAGTAATAACTGCTTTACATACTTGATATCTATGCTTTCTCTGCTGAGAAGTGACATTTTTCATGTAATTGATGTCACAAACATCACTAAGGAAAAAAGTGACCCCAAAAGTACCGGAGGTGTCCACTTCTATCAGAAGGCTCTCCGTGTTTGGTCCAAGAGCTGTTTATGATCTGAAATCCCAAACTTAACCTGTCCCTGGAGCAGGTTAGGTGTGCAGTCTACTTTGTCGAGGTGATGTGACCTCAACGTGAAAATTTAGGGTTAGATTGAACTAAGTATAAAGTTAGCTGGAATCTTGCTTTCTGAGGCTTAAGTCTGAAAGGATCAGGCAAAACTCTACAGTACCCAAATATTGTACTTTTACAGTGCTAAATAATCGAATAAACATTTTCTGGCATTTCTGTTGGAAAAAGGTACTGAATTGAGACACTTCATATCGTACTGAAGTGAAACATGACTTTCATGAGTTGTTACCAAACAGTGCCATTGATCAGCAAGACTATCATGAAGAATCCACACTAACCTAGACCAGCACTGAACTCTAGGGCCTCCTGCACTGCCCGGGTGAAGTGACCAACTCTGTATGTGGGTGTTTGTGTGTTTACAGAGCGGGCTGTTGAAGTGGATACTCTCTCGGCCATGAAAGCAGAACTCTCAACGCGCTGGTCATGTGACAGGAGTTGCCTGCTCGTCCTGCCCAGCTATGAGCTCCTTCTGACCACGTGTCAGTGTCACTCATACGCACATAATCAGGCCAGCCTGCCGGATACGCTGCCTGCTCGAGCGGACAGCACATTTTGTTATCAAGAGCTCAGTTTCACCTTCACTTTAAAATGCCGTGTGGGAATGAAAGGCCACCGATGTTAGACAACCACACGAATAGGGAAACAAAAAGTAACAATAGCAGCCCCCACCCTCCACTCTCCTCTTACATAGTCGCCCTAGATTCTCACCACTCGAAACAAAATGGACAGCACTGTAACCTTCACTAATAACCTTTCAGATATACAACCCTACCCCCTTTTTCAGTGGTATTCTCGTGTCTGCTCCACGGACGTGCTATTCAGCTTTCTGAATAGATGATGAGTCAACAAAATAAAGTAGCTAAAGTACTTAAACGTGAAGACTTCCATCGACCACCTTGGCGCACACTGAACCATAACCCACCGTTAAGTGTTCAGTAAACGATATGTGTATAGGTGTGACTCTCAAAAAGGACAAAAACATACAAAACAAAACAAAAATAATAACAGCAGCCGAAAGCTCTGGGACCAGGTGGAGCTAAGCTAAGCTAGCTCCCGTAGCATAAGGGCTAATGCGTGGCTTCTTCAGAGAAACGGCGCTCAGTTCGCGTTAAAATACCTTCTGCTGAATATCATTCTTTGTCTGAACGCTATCGAAATATATACGTGCGTATTTAAAACACATTTAAATGTACAGTTTCATTTTTGTTGCTGACTGACTGAACGTGTTGTGTAAGCTTAAAGGCAAAGCGTGTGCATTCCACTGAGTCAACTTAGTTAAGGCGAGCTAGCTGGATCACATGGTCCGAAATTCGGGTGATTCTTTTTTTCTTACGGTGAAACAAAACAGAAGTAAAATCGCTCGGTAACGTTACACACACTCCAGAAGGAAAGTACACCGAATAAACACCGAGCTGAGCACTTGAATATTCGCCGAAGCCCGCAGTTAACTGTGAGGGGTTTATATATCACAGGTTATGTTGTCGTTGTGTGAAACGTGTTATTCGGAGCAGCCTGTGTCGAAACTGACAGGCTCACATTTATCAGAGGAGAAATGAAGAGACGTTCACTTACACTCGTGCATTCTAAGGTCGTGTCCGCCGACGGAGCCTCGCTGCGTTCATGCAGTCGTCTTCTCTTTCTCTCTCGTGTTGTGCTGTGTGTCTGTGTGTGTGTGAGTGCGTGAATGTGTGTGTGTGTGTGTGTGTCAAAAGATCAGCAGCTGCTTCCTCCATGCACGCAGCGCGGCGCAGAGATCACGCTGCACAGCAACGCTACCATACTCCCCCCGCCGTCGCCAAGGCAACAGGGCCACTTCAGCCAATCACAGCGCTGCTCTCCGATCTCCCCTGACAACTGCCGCAGCGCGGTAGCACTTTTTTTTTTTTAGCAAACCTAAGCGATCGCTGTCCGCCGTTCACTCCATGTTGGCACCACGCTTTACCGCTTCTTTTTTACCTTACGCTTTGTAAAGTTTTAATATTAATTTTCATCGTACATTAGCGGACCCGGCCATATCGACATACCAGCCAGCAGAAATACAGTTAAATCGGGCCGTGTGACGTCACGCGCTCCGCGGTCACGTCTGTCGCTTTTCTTGCTAAATTCTTTATTCACAAATTTAAATTCAGTAAGAAGTGGCCTTATATTGTTGTTCCACATCTTGGAATCCAAACACTATATTATGGCAGTCGAAATTTTGAAGAAGAAAAAGGCTATAAAAACTATTTCTATATTTTTTACTATTTTTTGTTTTCACTTAATGCATATATGTAACTTTTCACCCTCCCAACAAACAATGTTTCTTTGTATTGTTGTGACCCAATAAAAACTAAACAAAAATTCGAATCATTCACGCTAATAAAGAAAAAAAGGGGAATACCCGTCGTTGCTTTCAACCTATATGTAGTTTATGTATGACATAACTCGCTATTCCTGCACACATTACCGTTCAGGGAATGTTTAGCTCTGAAGGAGAGGCCTTAGCTCTATTCTCGTGACGTCATTCGGCGGGGGGAGTCCTGGAGGCAGCGCCTGAAATGGAATTTCGCGTGGTGACGTAGAATCGTTCTAGCGTTTAGCCGCCAAACTTACATAAGTGCTGTGCTGCTCATAATGGCTTAGGCTGGAGTGGACGGAGATAACACACTGTGAGTCTACATATTGACCCAGTCACCCAGTCATTATCTCCCCTTCAGTCCTCCTATTTAGAGGTCAATTCAGAATTTATTCTCAGATAGAAACCCGGAGAATAAAGGAATTCTGTAGACGGAAAGTGTCAATACTGCAATAAACACAAAAGAGGCAGCTTGAAATATAGTTCAACATCCGTCAGCACGAACTCACATTTTCAAATGTGGTCTCATAAACAGTATCTACCGCAGACAGCAGCACCAGTAGTCCGAGGTGTTGTATGTTCTATATATGTTGCCTCCCACTGTGGAATGATTGATCTGTGGTGAGGGGAGTGGGGTATAGGGGGTTATAAGAGGGGGGTTAGTAAGCAGATGTTTGTCTGCTTCTGCAGAGGGCAATGAGGACAGATGGGCGCTGGCTTAGGTTGCGCTAACATGGCAAAACACACAGAAAATATGCACATGAAATACAAATTCAGGAGGACTGAAACAGAGAATTCAAGGCAGCTCTGACTACTGTTTTACCATTACAGACCATTAGGATTAAAACATTTGCTTTCTAATGAGAATTGGCATGATGATTTCCAATAGACACCACTAGTTCCTGTAGAACAGCTTTAGATCCCATTAGGAAAACATCAAATGCATTTAGAATCAGCCACTGGTCACCTGTTAAACCATTAGGATCCTTTACTTTGTGATATTAACACATTAAAAAAGCCAAAACACATTACACAACCATCAGGAACCAACAGAAACAAAACGGTTTCTACAGGTTTTGTTTTAGCAGGGTTGCTTATTTGGGTAGATTTAGGCTTCCAGAAATGTTTAAAAATATTAATGTACTTTTTTTCTGTTGCTTAACTCACATTACTTTCTTTCTGATATTACCAGCATTGTTTGTTTATTTATTGAATTTCTATGAATATCAAAGAATGGCTTGTGCCAGAGTCTGTACACTGATAAGTTAGACTCACTTTAAAGGCACAATCTAGTTAAATATCCGAACCACTGGGTCAATACAACTCGTGTCCACAGATTAGCAGCTCAAGGCCAAGAGCATGTGCAAACAATTCATGTTCCCATTCAATGAAGCACTACTCTGTGCTGCCACTAATGGTCATTTGTCTAATTGAAAAGCACTTACAATGAAAAATGATAATTGTCTTTAAAGGACCCATATTCTGTATCTTTACTAGTATTTTATTTTGATAATTTCTTACAATGTTTGTGTAGTTTTCTGTACCAAGAACATCTTAAATAATTTTGACATGACAGAATTTTCCATCTTCATTTTATACCTTAGATTTTGACATGGTGTTTTTGTTTCTGTGCCTTTTAAACAGAGATATGTAAATGACCTCTGACTGACTGCCATGTATTGTGCCTTATTCAATGAGCCGTCTTGCAGGTGAAATATTCATTTTAGCTTTATTGTGAATGGGCAGAGCTGAACTGCTGAACACAGTGAACTGAATAGATGGATACATTTAAATGTGTTGGTTTTCTTTACCTCACAAAACAATGAATTCAATGTGACCTGTTTCTGTCACTTACATAAAACATATACTTAATGTTATCTGGGATGACAAGCTGAATAGATTTGTTTGGAGTACTATCTTGAAAGAAAAATTAAGGCTAACATTATACTGTCTGGAAGAAATAGCAGTCCAGTCCCAAACAAAAGAAGGTTTGTTGTAATCTAAATGCAAGCCTTGCTTATTTAATAGATTACTGATTCTGAACTAGTGAAGGCAAGCCCTTGTTTCATAATAATGAAAGCATAGTTGCTACATTTGCTATATTTTAACATACACAGGGAGAAAAAAAAACTAACAACATTTACTGGTGTACTGAAATTTAAGTGGGGCTAAATTATGTAAAACCTCATCACACAATCTAAACAGGGTTATTACTGAAAATGTAATGGCAACTATAAGGAAAAAGAAGCCCACATATATTAAAGTCACAAAGCCTTTTTTCCCCCAAATGGTTCTTTTGGCTCCCTAAAGAACTAAGTTTGAAAAAGAGACTTGTGAGCATGAAGAACCCCATAACAGCTTTAAAAAACCTTCACATAACAGTTCTTTACAAAAAAGTGGTTCTTCTATGGCATTGTGCAAAGAAACCTTCCTGGCACCTTTAAGAGTGTACATATTCACCCAATAAAAATAAATACGTATAAGAGTACTGATAATGTTGTTGTGCCATTGATGATTAATCACATTGCAATTAAACTGGTTTCCATCAGTCAACACAGGCTCTGTTGGAGAATTTGAAGGGCCCTAATTCAACTTGTTTGCCCAGAGAACACTCATATTTACCAGAGTATTGAGAAAAGCAGAGGCTTTATGAATTGAGTCAATAACGACCCACGTCTTATCAGTTACAGGATAACCCGCTAAGACAAGCAGCAGTAAAATTCTCCAATAGTGTAAAGCGCTGATGATTTAAGGACTTTGCTCTCACAATATTTGCTCGGCAGACGCAGACACTCTGCCCATCGCCTTATTTCAGGAAGGCCACACCTGCAAACATGATGGGAATATATTTTACAATAGTAATCAAGCCATATTTGACAAGCTCTTGAAGTCTGCCCAAAAGAAGGGTATTGTATAAAGGGGTATTATGTTACCAGGCATATAAAACTTGCAAGAAAAACTTTAATGGCAGTAAGGAAGTCACACCAGAAGTTTATAAAACTGTATATCTTCGTAACAAGCAATAGACCCTGGTGTTGCGTTCCCAACAGTCAGAAAGCAGTTTACACTCATCTGTGGATTAAAAGTCAAAAGATGGAGATCAGTTTACTGCTGTTAAAATTGTCTGAAATAATGGAAACTACTACAGTGTCAAAATAAGTTGGGACAGTTTTTTGTTGAGCGACTACTTTAAAAAAACAAGATAAACTTGGGACATGAATTCTGACACAAATCAAGTAAATTAACTGCAATGAAATGTCCCACAAAAATAAAGCACAGTCAACCTTGATCTAATAAAGTTTATTTTCTTAAAAATGACCAGTTTCCTTTTTTCTTTTTTTTTCTAGGAAATTAAACCCTTTTTAAATTCATACTAGCATCTACATAATGGTTATTGAATACTTCACAATATATTAAGTCTAGATGTTATGGTACATGCATACAATTCAGGCGGCATGAGAAGCCACAGTCACCACATTACACATAGATGGGGATGAAGTTGAGGGGCAAAAGACAACGAGGCTGTAGAGATATGTGTCTCAGCTAAGAGGCCGGGGCCTTTAACGTAGCAAACTCCAGCAATGCTTTTCAATTCTACGTAACACTCAAACAGGCACATGATGGGCCATGGACCCCAAAGAAAACAATGTGTGTGTCTTAGTTAAAGAGGGGGACATCATCAACGTCATGCTGATGAAACAATTCTACGAACTCAAGTGAAGAGTGAAGCACTTCACAATGATAATATTCCACTGTTCACAAACACTTCCTTTGCCTTTGGGACTTTTAATTCTGTTTAGAAATTCAGTTTTCCAAACTTTTAAACAGGCATTTTCTTGGAACAAAAAATAAGTGTAGTTTTAAAAAAAACAAACAAAAAAAACAAACATCAGCAGTGAAAGGTGGAGCAAACACTGAGTTGTGGGACTAATCACAATCAGAGGGAGATGCCCTCTCCAAAAAAAAAAAACAAAACACGCATTAGCAACTGCTTCACGCTCTATATATCGAAAACCATAGCTGGAGGACATTTTAGTGTTAAGTTTTCCAGATCTTTTTCTTCGTTAATCCTCTTTCACAGAAAGAATTTATATGCTGAGACACTGTATGATTACAAGCCTATCGTGCGCTAACGAAAATATTAATAACAATAATAATTATAATATATAATAAAATAAAAGACATTCAAATACAGTAAGATTTTTTGCTTGAAAATACAAAACTACATGAGAAAGCATTAAAATCATATTTGTTGATCAGAATAACATTAACATATTAAAAAAAGCAAGTGCTAACCACATTTTTTTTAGTTTTCTTTTTTTTTTATACCATACATATAATCAGCACATCTGTTACCTAGAAACAGTTGCCAAGGAAGCCATGTCATCATGGCTCTCCCTCTATCCAAGAAGCCTCTCTGTGGGAGGGGCAATGGCTCCAAGTGTTTCTGGCCACTGTCAGGTCTGTACAAAACTGCAGTAGATCTTCTCTATTTGAACCTGCACGCATCACAGAGACTGCACAGGGTTATCGGTTTGGAAAGACCAAGGAAGTTTCCATCGTTCTTCTTCCAAAACATGACGCTGCTGTAGTCTCATCTCTTATTCTCCAGAATCCTGAGTCAACATATTGCTTCTCTGTGCAACTCTTAACTCTTCCAAAGTTCTACACAACCATTAACTCTTTGCAGGTCAAGAGCCATTTTGCACAAGTGAAAAAGAACAGGGAATCTCTTGCTTCCATTTGCATCAGAACACTTCTCGTTTAGCAACATACAGACATCTCTATCCAGCAAAGAGGCAGCTTTTCATAGGAGTTCCACATATGTCCTCAAACGGTTTTCTTTCCCATATAACAATTTAAGTGTAAGATTTTGTTGTCCTGTCTCTTTACACAGAGTCTTTCCAAGCCCAAGTGGCAGAAGCTCTTGTTTTGTAGGCAGGTTAAATTAAAGACCAGGGTGCTGAGATGGAGGGCAGGGTCAGCCTCAGTTGTGTTGTAAAGTGTTAGACTCTATAGGAGGTGCCGAGTCATACAGAGTGTCCGTGTCGTGTGTTGGCTCTCCAGCTAACGTGCAAGGGTTTGATAATGTACCCGCACCACAGTCACAGAAAAACCTAGATGGAGCAGATTATAGATGAGATTAGACCAGCTGTGCATGGATTAGTCAACTTGTCCTGGATTAAATCTAGCAATACATTTAATTCTGTAATTCAACTGAAAATGTGGCATATGAAAACTGCCAAAAAAAGACCTTTTAAAATGAGAAGCCCTAATGGTTGCCTTGATTAACAACAATAAAACTGAATAACACTGGCTGGTAAATCATCACTAACCTATCATGCCGTATAAACTCGACGTCGTGCCCTTGGTGGCACTTCTTGATACAGTTCACACAGATTGCATTTCTGTCTGTTGTATTACAGGTGTGGCACCTGAATCAAAGGAAAGAGCAAAAAGGGCAATCATGTTAATATACGGTAAATTTATTTCCAGACTTCTTCAGCTTCCTTAAGCTTCGGACCAGTTACCGTACCTGTAAAAATCGTGCATGGGATAGCTGGTGTAACTGGAAATCTTGTACAGGCACTGACCTCTGCTCACAGCCTTCTCTATGGCATCCTGATTGTTCAAGATTTTGTTATCTGAAGGAATGAAAAAAGACATTTAGATTACACCCATGATCAGCAAGCAAACAGCAGTGCTGAGGATTAATAATACTCACCTTTCATTGTGACATTGACACCAGAAGCTAGAAACAG
This sequence comes from Colossoma macropomum, assembly GCF_904425465.1. Classification (NCBI taxonomy): domain Eukaryota; kingdom Metazoa; phylum Chordata; class Actinopteri; order Characiformes; family Serrasalmidae; genus Colossoma; species Colossoma macropomum. Next base: position 18,422,597 of record NW_023494790.1, on the reverse strand, counting down.
TCCCCCAAATCTGTTGTTGAATATCTGATTGCCTTCTAAGGTTGCTGTAGCATGATTTGTGATCTCAATGCCTAGGATGAAACGAGAAGCACTATTCAGTAAGTGTAAATAAATTAGTGTAGTACTAACAAAAACTAAAAAGGAAACACACAAGATCACCAGCAAATCAAAAAAACCATTTTATTAAAACAAACTAAAAACATACATTTATTCATTTATCTTTGCACTTCTACTACAAAGCTACTACATTTTAAAAGGAACAGATTGCAGCACTCCAACTGACCTGCAGCAAAGCCGTCAAATATCCGGTTCTTCCGCAACACCGGGTGACTGTTTGTACTTATGAGAACGCCCGCCTGGGCATTCCTGAAGATGTCGTTCTCCTCCAAAAGACCTATAAAATAAAACAATTAACTCCCCTTTCTAATGCAATACAATGTACCATGCAACTGATTATTACCAAACAATTTTATATACATATATATCCATGGTTATTTTGATCTGATACATGGCAGTGTTTATAAAATGTTCAATTCCTCCTTACCCCTCCCACCATTGAATATGCAGATACCACCATCCCGACCATCGTGTATTTTATTCCTGCGCAGTGTGGGGTTGCTGTCTGTCTTAATCCACACCCCAGCCATTGCATTGTCAAATATCTCATTGTCCTCTATGAAGCCCAGCCCTGTGGACAGATCACCACACTGTTAAAAACAGGCATTATATTTGTTTGATGTACACAGGCTCTTACGTTCTTAATAGTGCATATAAATATAGCTGCTATAGATGCAGTGCTATTGGTCTAATACAGCAAGAATCATTGAGACACAGGGACAGCTGAGGTTCAGAGTTTCATGAAGAGTAGTAAACATGACTAAAACAGCATAAACTTACCAGAGTTGTAAACAAGAATGCCTCCATTTTGCCCTCCCCAAATTTTATTTCGTCTAATTTTAGGGTTGCTCCCAGTTCTGTGTCAGGACAAAACAACTAAAATAAGTCTACACAATCCAGCACGAAAAAAAATAAATTCTAGAAACATACATTAATCGTACTGATATGTACACTACCTGATCTGAACCCCGGAGTACATGTGGTTGTAGATGTCATTATCTTCCAACACTCCATGGCCGTTATCATAGAAGTACACTCCAACCTATTAAGAGAAATCACAAACATGGACTCTGATTGCAACAGCAGCAACCGTCGTATGAGATGACCCAGAAATCAAGCCGAGGATGCGTACCTGTTTGCCGCTATGTATCCTGTTCCTTCTGAGTACAGGCGTGCTCCCCGTGGTCACCCACACTCCTGCCAGAGTGTTGCTGTATACTTCATTCTCCTCAATGACACCTTGGCCCTTCTCGTGCTATAAAACATGCAGGCATCTTTAAGCAAGACTCCAGATTTGTTTCATACAACTCCACATTTGTTAATAAATTAATTTACCAGGAACTGGAGATGACCTGACGACAAATAATAATAATAATAATAATAATAATAGAAAAAAATAGCCACAAGCAGCAATTTGCATAGTCCAAGCATCACAAGGTCAACAAGGCCTTGTGTGTAAACCGCTGGATTTTTACGAAAGACCATTTCGGAAGATTAAAATCCCTAACTGATATGTCCACTGAAAGTTATACCCGTTGATTATCTCTAATGGGGGATCGAATCCAGAACCTTAGTTTGGCAAAGGAAAATACTGTCATGGTGAGCTGCTAGTGGCCAATGGCAACACTTTTTGGAGACAATTTATTGGTAGGGAGCAACAAGGAACCAAGCACCATTTTAGGAAATAGTTCCCAACTTTCAATTACTGTTATTATCGAGTAGTGTAATTCACAGTTAATTCAGCATACAACCTCAAGCTGTCATTCTGTACATATGTTTCAGTTATAATCACTTTTGCATTTCTAGCCCTTCAAGTCAGAATAAGCTAGGTCACAGCAATTTGTTTAATTCTTGGCGCAAAACTGTTCATGTTCAAGTCATGACGTTTATATTAATTATTTATCTTCATGCCACACCGATTGTTTTAAGATCCAACTTTGAATTAACTTACTGAAAACCTTAAGATGTAGTAGGAAAACACCAATTTTTAAACTATTAACACTTGGAGATCAATTGCAATTCTTTTTAAAAAGATTTGTATTTGTACAACTGTCAGACTTGGTGGAATACATGACTTGAAAAAAGAAAATACAGTAAGATGTTTGTTTGCTTCTATGTATTGAAGTTCACCATCTGCAATTACTGTTGGAGCTCCCTCTAATGGCTGGATGAAATATTGCAATATTTTTTGAATAGATTTAAATCAACTTGCATGACATCTTGTGTAGGAAAACACATGTATTTACAATTCTTGACCTTGACCTTCACCGTTTGTTTTAAAAACAAGTTTGAGAGGATGCAATAAAAATCCAGTGAGTAGTATGGAAAATGTCAAACATTGATTATTTACTGGAATACAACATATAGTTTTTAAAAAAAATTGTATTTGCAAAATTGTCTGGCTCAGTGTAAAGCATAACATTCAGAAATGCTCTTTGCTTGCGTCATCTCGATCATTTAGTGTAAGGTGGTCAGCATGGCAGTCTTAAGTCAGTTTTTTCTTCTCTTGACACTGCGATAATATCAACCGTGTTTAATAATATTATAAGCTTTAAGTCTTGGCTCATATAAATATCGACCTGTCAGGGGGCATGCGTGAGAGCAAGCGAGCGAGTACAGGTGCACGGCACCGTTTTTTTGGTTTCTGTTAGTGGTTTCTTATTTTGTTTGTTCGCTTTTTATGGTTTAGTTCATAACATCCAAACAGCAATGCTGAATCGCTGCATGTTTTGCTAACGTGTATATCTTTAGATTAAAAAAAAGTAACTACCCATTTTACAGGTTAATTAAAAACATACTGGGAGATGATTTGCAAGAATATACAATTCTACATTGACTGGGCTGTCAGACTACCTTGAAACCATCCTGAAACACCACTGATATCTTAAAAAACATCAGACTAGTAGAAAAATGTAGATATTGTAATTTGCCAATTATGATGGAAAATATGGGGGCAGAGCTGAACAGACCCAGTGAGGCGATTAGGTAGAACAAACCAAGGATTACGTAGAAACAAGAGAATTTTGACTGTAGGCCTCATGGTTCAGGAGATACGGGCCAAAACATTAAATGTTGCTCTAGAGCACCACCATCTGGCTGACTGGGGTCATTTCACTTGCATGAGTAGTAGAACACTACATCTACCCTCCAAGCTTGGAGTTTTCATGACTTACAGTACCTTACCACGATTTGTTTCCATGCACCTAAAGTGCTTGAACCCCTAATAATAGTACTAATAATACTTCTTAAAAGTTGCATATACTCACCACATAGATGCCTCCATGCTGTCCATCATGGATCTTGTTGTGTCTGACTATAGGGCAGCTGTTAGTTCTGATCTGAATGCCAGCCAGGGCATTTCCATAAATATCGTTTCCCTCTATGAGACCCCTGCCATCACCAAATATGTAAACACCTCCTTGGTTTCCATTGAAGATGGCATTACCCCTAAAGGACAGCAAACAAAAAAATCAATAAATAAAACACGACGACTTGGAAAAACCTGTAACCAGCAACAATATAGCTTATACATCTATTTTATTAAACAAATAACTAAATAATTGTTGTGTCAATTTGTGAACATCTCCAGAATATTCACGGAAGTCAAGTTTCACATATCCACTAATCACTGAAAAGGCAACCACTGGAAAGGATCACTGACCTAATCGTGGGGTCACTGTTGGAGGTGATCCACACACCAGCAAAGTTATTGGCAAAGATCTTATTTTCTATGAACTGGCCTCGGCCCTTCTCGTGGACGTAAATGCCTCCTGTTTGGCCGTGGTGAATTTCACAGCGTACCACTGTGGGGTTAGCATATGCCTTCACTTCAAAACCTGCAATTCTGTTCCTGTGTATGTTGCAGCTCTCAAAGTAGCCCTGAAGGGGGCGACAAACAATCAGGAATAAACCTACAGCCATTAGATTTATTATTCAATAGACAGGACAAGTCTAAATGATGCAGAAAACTTACCATGCCATGGTCAAATGTAAACACTCCTACATCTCTGCCATGATGGATATGGTTCCTCCTGATGATGGGGTTACCATGGTTTTTCACCCAGATCCCTGCTAGCGCATTGTTTGAGATTTCATTATCTTCATAAATGCCCTAAAACACACATGCATTTTTTTTAGCTGTAGAGCAAGCGGAAAGTACACAAACATTTGCCCACTGCTGGTAATAGCACATCCTACAGTCTGGAAAATTCATCTTCCTTATGGTACAAATATTTTTGCTATACATTTAGCGACATGTATAAAATTCACCAATGTTGAATTTATAAATATTTGATTTCAGTTGATTTTAGCACTGCACTTTGAATAACAATACAGATTGATCAGTCAGATGTTAGTTTATTACTGTGTAACTAAACTGTATTTACAAAGATGTACATGGCTAAATGAATGTAAATCCCAGAGCATTTGGTTGTAAAGAAGTGGGACTGCATTTCCTGAAGTGATGGAGCACCATCCTTTAAGAGGGGTTGGAGTGGTGTGCATGATCCAGAATTAATCATCCAACAATACCTGATCCCACTAATGCTCTTGTGGCTGAACGCAATCAAATCCTGACAGTAATGTTTCAACACCTGGTGCAGCGGATCCCAACCAGGTCCTCGGGGTCCTCAGAGTCTCCACATTTTTCCTTCATCCCTCTGTGGTGTAAGCCGAGTTGAGGCAAAAATGTGGAAGGTCTGTGGGGCCCTGTGGACCTGACTGCAAATCACTGATCTAGTGCAAAGCCTTGCAAGAACAGCAGAGGCTGTTACTGCAGCAACGTGGGGACAAGCACTATATAAAGAGTCTTGATTTCAGATGAAACACTGGATGAGCAAGTGTCTATAAACCTTTGGACATATGATGTATATTAGGTATAAGCAGCTACTTAGGCTTCCCACAAGGGGTCTCCAAAGATCCTTTTTACACATGGTAAGGACAGCATATTCATTCCTTACTTACCAAAACACTGTTCACATACTTGATGATAATAAAGATCTGCTGGTAAGGCAATTTTTTTTGCTTTAAAACAAAATCCACAAACTGCTTCCACACTATTCTCTTATAATCACCTCAGTTTACACATTCGCTTTTGGCCCTTAGACATCTGTGAGGGCAACTAGTGGTGCTAGCAAGGAACATCCATTTAAAACCTTTCCCAGAGTTGTAGCCATTATGCAGCTGGGAGAAATGCAGCTTATATATGCAATGTGAATGCATAATCTGGAGAACAATACACAACCAATAATATTACGACTTGATTAGCCATGAAGTTCATATCAATCATTTTCTGTACAAGACAAACATATACACTCTAAAGAAAACGGGAGAAATCACTTGGATTCTTCAGAAGCAGTTTATGTTTACTAACTTGAACAGAAAATCCCAAACACAACTCAAATATAGAACTTGTTTGTTATCTCTACTGCTGCAGGCCTAGTCTGCTATTTTTAATTTCACCACTGCCAGAACAGCTGGATATGAAGCAATATTTTTTGTTGCTAAGCCAATATTTCATCCTCTGACCAGTGCTGTACAACTTACAAAAAAAAAAAAAAAAAAAAACAACACCAATTCTATTAATTAGTGATAAAAATGTTTGACAAAATAATACAGGTTTTCCCCAGTCTCTCTATCATGTTTGAAAATAAACAATAAGTGCTCAGGCAGTTGGACACCAACTGGAAGTTACACTAATTTATAGCTTGAAACATTTCTAAGGGACATTCACACTGGATAATTCATACTTTGGGCTTACATTATCCAGCTAACCCAGAAATAATGCTTTGTAAAAACACATCCCTGGTAACAGGATGTACATTACATCATTGATAGCCTCACAGAGGATGGGGCAACAAACAGCTCTATGCGCGACTACACATGATTTTCTGGTTCCTACCTGTGCATGATCGGTGATGTAGAGCCCCACGTTTTCACAGTCACTGATGTTGCAGTGCTTGATGGTAGGACATGCACCCTGGCCGCTTACACACACTGCTGAGCCCACTGTAGGGATATATGGAGAATCTCAATCAAATACCATGCACAGGTAAAGAAAGTCTGAGCAATTTTTGGAGTGTACAACATCTTTACGATGCCTTCACTCAGAGCTGTATATTACACAATATAGGGCAGATATGATCCAAACAAAACACAAAGCTGTAGCAGTACCTGTACAGGTGCTACGGATAATGCAGTGGTCAATGTTGGGGCTACAGTTCACCGTGATCTCCAAGCAGTGGTGCGCATTGTGATGCTGGGCTGATTTATCATCAGGATTGAACTGTGGGTAAAAAGAAAACTGAGTTTACCCTGTTGACAATCATCATAACTAGATAAAAGAGATCAAGCAGTAGTAGGGGGTTGAAGGTTTCAGCCTACAAAGATTTAATAAAACTTACCCTAATGGTCATATAACCCACGTACGCATCTTCTGAACCCTCCATAAACACAAATGTTGAATCTCTAGTGTTCTCAATAACGACTTTATCAGCCACCTTTCCTGGGGCTGTAAAAAAAAAAGACAAAAATAATAAATAAAAAAATAACTTGCTACTTGGCACATATCTAACAAATGACTTCCATTATTTCAATAACAGGTCAACCTAATTTACCTGCACCAATCATTGTGATGGGAGATTCAATGTAGATCCACTCATCTGTGTAAATGCCAGAATGAACAAATATGAGCCCATCAAAGTGGGCCTCCTGAACTCCTCCCAAAGCATCCTCAATGGTGTCATAGTACTGCAAATGAGAAATAACACCACTTATTAAAACAGGTATATGTTTTGTTTAATCAACAAATACAGTCCAACGATGACAATGACATAAGGCAATGTAGGAAGGAAAACGCTCATACCAGCATATTCTCTCTGCCTTTGTATCTGGCTGGATTACTGTAGAAATGTTCTGCAAAACCAGGCTTTACATGTGCTCCTTTATACTGCAAAAAGCCAAAGGACTGAGTTATGAACCAACTACATGTGCTCAAAAGAATGAAACCAACATGTCCACTGTTTATTCATGACTCTTTGAAGGGCGGATACTATGAACACTGCTTTTTACCCTCTTTCCAACAAATTACAAACACATGAACCAGTGCTATCACCATGAAAGAATGGAACTACGATTTAAGAGGGCCTGCTGATCCCTCACAGAGACGCTCATACCAGTTGCTGAAAGCTTTCCTTCCATGGGTTGGGCTGCTCATATTCTTCAGGGTTTATTTGGTAGAATTTTCCTGGCTCTGGGTGCATCATAGGCCGTGTGTATTCAAACACCTCCATGTATAATCTCTTCCTACGGTATCCATGAAGAAACGACAATCAAACAAAAGTAACATCTTGACATTTAGCAAGTGAATCATTCTACTGGAAAATCTCTTAATCAATTAAAAAGCAATGATGAGGAAAAACGCACTTGGCACGTACAGGCATTGATATTGTACACTATTATCTCAACGCACTTCACATACAGCAATAAGGCTCTTAATAGGCACTTCACAAAACATTAGCTGAAAAACACAGTGACCTTGCTACTACTTCTACTGCATCCAAATCAAATAAAACAAAAAACAAAATGAGAAGTAATGTGAGCTAATTCTAGACAAACAAAACTGTGCTTAAAAAAACCCTACAAAACCTAAATGGTTTAAGACGTATTGCTCACCAGAGAATGGGGTCATTAGCTAGTTCACTGAATCGCTTGCAGACACAGGCAGCCTGGCAGAGGTCCTGTTCCAGCAGGTAGGAGAAAATTTTCAGGACCACCTCATCTGGAAGCTTCTCTTGGAGATACTGTTCTGCAGGGGCAGCTGCAGGGAAAAGAGATGACAAAAATTTAAACAGATATCTAGAGTTTAAGACACTCATCTTAAACACATTCAATGCAAAGCCAAAAAATATGACTGATTAGTTGAATTCAAGTTTTCAGTCGCATTTAAAGAGTGTATGAAAGACATGTCTATGTTTATGCATATATTTATTGCTTTCTTCACATTTCGTAGAAAATTAACATTAACACAAACATCTAGGCCAACTGAAATACTTTGAGGAGAAAATGTGGATATGAAAAACTCCTTTTTCATGGAGTCCAATTTAAAGACGGGTACGTAAACGTTTTAAAATGAGAAATGTTTTTTTGTCACTAAATGCTGGGCTAAAATCAAAAGCTGTCCCTCGGTGAGCACCTGCCTTACTTGCACCTATATTGAACAAATATTGAAACATGCTTATGATCTATTTATCTACATGAAAGAAGAGCAGACTATGGCTCATCTATGTTGAACCTACTCTTTCTTGGTGTTGGTGATCACAATGTGGTATAAGCTACAATCTTGGAACTGAGCATCTGCGGGCAAAATTAAGTGATTTATGTTGCTGAACATGTACCAATGACCCAGCACTGTGATTCACTGAAAGAACCTGTACAAAAGAAATTCTACATCATTTGGCAGTTACGATACTAAGACCACTTGTTTCTCTTTCTCTAGGCTTCCGTTTAATTGCTTAATTTCTCTTACCTTAAAGGGTTCTCATGTACAGAAGCCTTTTTGCCCTTTTTTATTTAGCTCTGCTTTAAGTGCTTGGGAGATAAAAGGTTAAACACAAACTACAACTGTACCAGGTATAATGACAGTGTACATGCTACGACAGAACACTGACCAAAAAGGAAATGCTATGTACCTACTGGGTCATAGTTATTTAATTCCTGGTACTTTGGTTCTGGTTACATTTTTTCAAGCAATGACAACCATATCAAACATTAAGACAACATATTAAAGCCAGCAAATATAGGAATTTTTTCACATATAGATTCAACTCAAACTCTGAATGTAGAGGAACATCCAACCTACTAGCTCCCCATAGTAAACAAAAATTGATGAGCACTAAAGTGTTTGTTTAGCATTTCTTTGGTGTAAGTGTTCATGCATATGTTCAGCGTAATCATTAGCACATCTGAACAAGTTTCCTCACTCACCTGGAAGGTCTTGGGACTTTCCGGACACTCTAGCACGTTTTGCTCTGTGGCCAAAATTTTCTGTAGCTGATGTGGAGGCTCCCTGCAAACATGAACAACATCGTTAGATATTACGTAAACAATGTCCAAAAGAACAAAAACAGAGATTTATTTTTTTCTGTGATTGGAGTTTTAAAAAATGAAAATCTTACCTCCATACTGCTTTTTGTGGGACACGCAGTTCTCTTAGGCAACAAGGACTTTCTACGAAGTTGGTATGGACTGTTTTGAGCTCCTGGACCAGATTCTTCTGCAACCATATCTGCAGGGATGTCCTCATCTGTACAGAGGGGGAAACGGAGAGAGAACAAAAACTATCAGCATTTATCAACACACATTAGCACCTATGATGTCTGATTTTGCTGTATACGTCTGGTATTTTCCCCTTTCCCAGCGTATTGCAGAAAACAGTACCTAGATGAAGTGAGAGAGGGAGAGGTGCAAAGAGAAATACACAGTCTGGCAGACAGAGAGGGACGGCTTATCGAAATTAGAATCTTACAATTCTGTTCTTCTGTAAAAATGGTGCAGCATACCTCAGAGCTCAAAAGAAGCTCACAAAAAAAGTCATAACTGGATTAGTGGTAACAGAGCAGGACAGGCATGTAAAAATAGATACATGCTCACAGGAAAACCATCTGAGAACTTAAACGAAAACTAGGCCTAAATGACTGTACTAAATGCAAAGGAGAAATGATAACACCGTTTTAATAGCGATGGTGGAAGTCATGTTCTGCAAACGGTCACCTAGAATTTAAAAGTAACGTCAACAAATCTACTCATTATTTTCTCCTACTACATTGTGACGATTCTGTTAAAAACATCAAAGAATTGCAAACTGCAGAAAAAACTTCAAAGGAGATCATGTTATCTTGTGGAGAAAGCATTATCCATGTTCTTCTATCTGGCAGTCCTGACTCAACACCTCCATGTGTCCTTACCCTACCTACCTGTCAGTACCTGAAAGGCCTACGGTCTGTCTTCCCTACAGCACAACCCGTACCTGGAGACAACATCCAAAAGTCAAAGATGAATAAAATCAATAGATAATAGCGTTTATCTATAGCTCAGCATCAACTGAATCTAGTCTCTTTGCTGTCTCTGGAAATGGCTTGTGTAACCTACAGTTTTACTGGTCTCACTGACAGCTGACAATATCAATGGCCCTAAGGGCACAGCAAGTAGGTAGAAAATCCATATAATGTTCCAGCAGTAGCCACGTTTATATAGGTCTTGTGATACCAGCAGGTCAGTCTGAAGTTTCTATGATAAAGTCATCTTTCATGAGCAATCTGATGTCAGGCAGCAGCACAATAAGTCAGTTTCCTGACCACAGTCACACTCAAATCAAATCACGCCTTACTTTGCTACATAATCTGGTCTGAGTGGATAGATGCTACCAGAATGTGGTAATTTATTTAAATAGGTATATCCATATATTTATGCAGTTCAAAATACGCAATTAGATGTGACTGCCCCTACCCCCAAAAACTACAAGCGTGCAGTTCTGCACTTTCTTACAAGAGTGTGACAAAAATAGTTATACTGATAAGGACACTCCTTGTACACTAGCGAAGTCACAATCATATCAGCCAATACTACGATACACCCCTGCAATACAACACACCCATATACATTTTCAAACATGGTACAATAACATCAGCTGCACGATTTAAACACTGCCCAAAGCTAGATCACACCTGTTCTACTTAATTTACAGGGTGAGATAAAGGGTATTACATATCGGATGTTCTTAACTCCTGAATGAGCCTTCCTGTACTTAAAACTCTTCCCCTCCCTTTTTCTATCAAGCCAAATAACCCGTGATGAAGATTTCTGGAATAGGATGAAAAAACAGTTGGACATTATTTAATGTTTACGGACTACGCATTACTGCTGCTACCATTGTCAGACAAATGGGCGACCAAGTAAATCACATCACTTTTAGACAATTAAGGGTCAAAATGTCTGATATCAATGAGCACAAAGACCTAACCAGCAATGTACAAATTTTTGCTCCAAAACCAACTAACGACTGGAGCAAGAAAATACGTATAATATAGACTGCTGGCTGAAAAGGCGACGACAACGGCTTCTACTTAATCAAGCTACCACAGACACATAATGTAACGTTGATCTGTGGCTGCAGGGAGCCCAAGGTAGGCCTTGTCGACTGAGACGTCTAGCTAATTTAACGTTACCCGACGCGTAGTGTTGACACATACCATCTACACGTTAACAGCAAACAACACGGATGGGCCTGAGAATTAACCCAAAAATAATTCAAGTTAAATACGAAAAATGATGGTTTTCTCCACACTCGACTCGGCATGAACTCAACTGCGTAGCTTAACTAGCTGGCAACCAGCTAGCTGGTAACTCGGCTAGCTACTGTTAGCAAATCCTGCCCCCGAGTAAACACACACAGTTAGTGGTAAGAATTAACTTAAAAACTACTGACACTCATTAATTCAGCTAAACAAAGTGTGCCCGTAGGGACACTATAAAACGTCCCGTGATAACACACCTAGCTGTTTTGTTTGTTTGCTTGCCAAAACTACCCTGGTGCTAGCTAGCAAATCAGCTAGCGTTAGCCAAGCTAATTTCAATTCTACTAACTACACCCCCCAAAATGGCAGCCCACTGGCTAGCTAACCAGCTGCGCAACGCACGTTTAATGCCCATATACGCGCTTTAATTATCCTCGTTTCCCAACAAAAACAGCCCTCCAAGAAACAGTTGAGCTGAAGTATTTCAATATGTGATGTATTTACCCGAGGATGTATTAACAGCACGGTTTCTCTGGCTCGGAGTGTTAGCGCTGATTACAGAGTTAGCCGACAGGCTACTCCATATTTGTGGCCAATGAAGCCAAACAAAGCGCGGCCTGGCCCTGCATGCCCACCGTCTCCGAGCCTCGACGTTTCCTGTGGAAGCTGCTCAGTCCTCGCGGCTCTGGAACAGACGGCCCCTCGCACGGCACGCCAAACGACACGAATTAAACAGACGGAAAATAACCAGATGCGCGTTCCGTGTTATTCGCGCCCCAGCTCACCTCTTTCACCGTTGTTCCTTTCCGGCTGCACCGGGCGCGGCCTCACTCTCCTTGGTCTTCTGCTGGTCGCTCTGACGGAGTTCATTTGGCGAGTAGAATTTTTTTTCCTCCAAAAAATTACAACGCTTCCCTCGAACGTCGTCTTTCGTGCGTTAACATAGGGTCCCTAGTTTTCAAATAAATCTACTCGCCGCTGTAAACACTTAAAATAACGCCAACTCTGTGTGAGCTGGGCTTTTTTTGGGGTATTCGCGGACAGCTCCCCCCTGTGCTCTTCGGTGCAAGCTCCGTCTCTCTCTTGCAGGAGGAGCCATTAACGCACACGGGGACACGAACGAAAGGAAAGGGGGGGAAATCACAAGGGATCCCTGTTCACCAATGGCATGGAAACCTAAGCAGAGGGCCCTTACTTTACAAACGATAATGCAGCTTGTCGGTCTCTGTCTACTGCTCGTTACTGAGATCAACACAAGGAAGGGTTTACTTAACACGGTTTTAGCTCTGAGTACTGTAACATAGCGAATACATAGAATAAACATACGTTACTGAACGAGACTCTTTTAACCATAATCTAATTATTAATTTATAGGCTTTGATGGGTTTCGTTGAAAAACGTCTTTAAAACGTTAATGGGCTGGATAAAGTGAATATACTAAATGAACGCACACATGCATACATTAATGAATACACACTTAAATTTATATTTGATAACCAAAATCTACTTTATTACAAATGATTGCGTTCGTCAAAATGTCATTAACGCTTTAAGGGCTGGATATAATTCTAAAGGTCAGACTATATGAATTAGACGTAGCTTGGAACAAAACTAAATTACACTTTCCATGAAGATTCATTTTCATTGTATTGACTTCAAGACAAAGTCAATACATTTAATGAAGTTAAAGTTACTAACAAATGCACTGGTTTGTTGCATCAAGTGTATATTGGTAAATCCATAACATAATGTTTAGGTCATTTACTTTAATGCCTGTTCTGGTACATGAATGTAGTCCTAGTTAGAACAGGTCTGGTTGTATGTGGTATTAACTGTCCAAGATAAAAATGTATGTACTGAAATAATGAGTAACTGCAAAACGTATATGATCAAAAACAGACATATACCAGAGGAAACAAGTCCTGCAGCACCACTTCGCTTTGGTAGCCAATTTTAAAATCTTTTTAAAGTGGATTTTAGTCTGTGATAACAATGAGCCAATTTGGACACATTTGCAGGAAACTGGGGACCAAGCAGTTTGACATAACTGTATCTGTAATAAAAAGTATGTCTCTGATGGAAAAAAGGCAAGATACTAAACGCATTTCAAAGGTCACTTTCAGTTCTCTGCCATGTGATTTTTTTCATCCACTAGATGGCAAAATTTCAATCAGAACAATTGTGTTCTACAATATGGCACTACTGTAATGAATGTCAAATGATCTGGTAAACAGGATGGCAGCTGGAAGAAGATAACAACGTAATGCAAATAGAAAGAAAAAGTTTACTACAAAAAACAGAATAATGAAAAAGACATAATAGAGACAGGTGCATAGATAATAGGGGAAAACAGAAAAGAACATAGTTGTAAAATATATAATATTCATCATAGGTTGTTTCACAAAGAAGTGGAAATCTATTTCACATCATAAACCTCTGCACAGTCCTCTCACACTGAAACCATTTTCACATTCTCAGCTCGGGCCACAATCTCATTAACGAAGCTGTTGTTCTGGATCACCACTTCAGCCTTCAGTTTGCGCAACTCTGCCTTGATAGCTTCATCAGTCATGCCCTCAACTGGCAGCGACTTCACTTTAGCCAGGAAAGCCTCAATGATCTTCTCTCCTTCCTTAAAGTAAATGGACATGAGAGAAACATACTTTCAGTTCTTGCAGAGCAAAGACATTCACCAAATTGGAGAGAACACCAAATAAAAACCTCAAAATGGCCCACCTGTTTCTCCACGCAGCGTCTCTTGGCTTCAGGTCCAGCATCTCCCCCTTCTTCATCTACTCTGGAGATATCTTGGAACTCCTCAAGTTCCAGAGCCTTTTCCCGTGCATTAGCAATTACATGTTTGGGAAAGTTTGCTAACTCTGCCACATGAATCCCAAAGCTCTGGTCACACACACCTGATGGAGTGTAATGGATCAGGATCAGAAGATGCAGACATTTGATAAAGTGCTGTCTGCTTAAAAAGGAATTCCACTGATTTTTCAAAATGTTTGCAAAATTAAATGGTCAAAATCCAAAGTCATTCAGAGTAGTTTGACATGATATGCTCTGTTCTAGAGAAACTTAAGAATTGTTCACAGTGCTGAAGATAGGAACCATTCATCCAAAGCTACCTTGCAGAAAGATATTACACAAAATGGGTTCAAATGCACTGCCAGATTAAGTTCTGGCCTAAAACATAGTTTTTAAAATTAATTCATGGCAAAGATGTATATGCAGGGTGTTGTAAAGACAAACAGTACCCAAAGAAAACTTTTCAGATTGACCACTATTTACTCTTTCCAGCTTTACAAACAAAAACTAAGTTCACTGATCATTTTTGATAGTAAATAAAATGGCAATATCTGCACTGTAGACATTACAGCAAAAAAATTGTTCCGGTCACAACCACTGTAAAGAAATCTGAGTCGGCAAGCTTCTTTACAATGCACCATTTCACATAAAAACACTCAATGACTGTTTTGTGCTGGAATTTTTAAAAATTACACTTTAGCTGTACATCAGAAACAAATGCAACTCACCCTTTCTCACCCTGTAAAGCATAGTGAGAGTGCTGTCAGTAGTCAGTGCCGTGACATGGAGGTTGCAGACCGTAGGTACTTGCTGTGCCAGAGCAGTCAGCTCATGGAAGTGAGTGGCAAAAAGGCAGAAGGATTTGAGACGTGTGGCAATGTACTCAGAGATGGCCCAAGCCAAACCAAAGCCATCATATGTGGAGGTGCCACGGCCTAACTCATCAATAATGATCAGAGAGTCCTCAGTGGCAGAACTGACAATCAAAAAAAGAGAGGTGGGAAAAATAAAAATCAGGATCAGACCTAACAATGCCTAACAATACATTTGATCATTGACTGAAAAAGTGTCCTCACAATTAAAAGAACATGCTCAATTTAGGTATTTAACCCACCACTGTATGTATTTCTGAGGGTTATTATAGTTATTAATAAGTCTTAGGGACCAGCACTCTGCGCACTCTGGTACTGACCGCAAGATAGCTGCTGTCTCTAGCATCTCCGCCATAAAGGTGGATACTCCTTTTATCTGGCTGTCCCCTGCACCCACACGGGCCAGCACACAGTCCACTACACTCAGCTCCGCCTCATCACATGGCACAAAGCAGCCAATCTGTGCCATTAGTACGATCACACCCACCTGACGGATGTATGTGGATTTCCCACCCATATTTGGGCCTGCAAGAAATAGCAAAACGATATAGAAGAAAAAAAACATTATCAATAGACTAGATTTGTAGATATTTATATACCAGATACCATTTCCATAACTTTGATTGTTGTATATCATGCCTACAACATCCTACAATGTCCCATATCAAAGGCCGCACTATCCTATTAATCAGTTCCAATGAACCATGAAATTGAATTTTCCAGTTATGGTGAACCTGTAATAATGTGGAACATCTGTTCTCCTCTAGTGAAGGTTACGTCATTGGGGATGAAGGCCACATCATCCTGAGCCTCTACACAAGGATGTCGTGCCCCTTTCAGGATCAATCTGCCACTGCCTTTCTCCAGTATCCTTGGTCTCACGTAGGGCACAGGGGCTGCATGGGACACCACCGCAAAGCTGACCACTGCATCCAGCTGGGCTATCACCTCATTCAAAGTCTGCAGGGGCTCCACATAGCCTATAGCACAAAAGCAAAACAAAACATGACCAACAATACAGAAACTAATTCTGCCAACAACTGTATTACTACAAGGTCTGTAGTAAAGGTAGACATGCTCCTCACCAGCAGCAATGCTGATAATTTCTTTAACGATGGCGTTCTGAGCCTCCTCATACTCCTCCCTGTTTTTGATGTACTCCTCATTCATAGAGCTCAGCTTACTATAAGGCACAATCAATAACATGATCAATTTATCACATACTAAGGGGTCTATATGACAAGCTGATAAGGGGAAAAAAAAAGTACAGTTTCTCCTGCCACAGTACAAAGAATTACTGCACATATTACAAAACTAGATACACTTCTCACCTATTGGTGAAGCGCACTCCGTTCTTCTGCACGTCCAGAGTTGTGAACTTCTTATTGTTGCGCAGGTTTTTCTCCTCTTTGCAGGTGACACGGAAGTAGTAACCCATCTGTGCATTGGATTCCAGCTTCACTGTCTTGCCTGCATCCAGACCTGCAGCACAGTCAAAGAAAAGACATGAAGGGGAAAAAGACCATTATGTAGGCAAGTAAATCCAGCAGTATAAAAAACTTAAACAGGGAAGCTTAAAAGATAAGAGGTCATTCTTACCAAGCTCACGAGCTGCACTGTTCAGAGCTGCCTGCATGTTTTTCTCCAGCTGGTCCATGTTTTCCCTCAGTTCACTCAGTGTGGGGTCGAAAGAGGGTTTGACCAGAAATTCATGGTGCTCAATCTGTCAAGGGACGAACAAGGCATTAATCGAATGACTTTGAGATGTATACAACGGACAAGACAGTAAGGATGCAACCCCCCACTGGCTCACCTGGTTCATATCCAGTGTAGTTTCAATCATCTCCTGAAACTTGCAGAAGTCTGAGATGAGGTCGTTAAAGGGTGAAATGAACGCTGCATTCAATAGGACTTGATGTTTCCCTGTCAGTGGTGGAAGAGGAAGCATAAATGTATGTGGTTATGGTTATGTGGTAACCATTATTTTAATAAAAGTATTTTAATAAAAGCGTAAATGCGTATGCACTTCAAAATATTTTATTCAAGTTAGAGTTATGGTGATTAACAACTCATTGTTGGCTAAAATGTTGTGAAAAATACCCTAGCCTTCTCCTTTATATTTATGAGATAAAAGAAAATCAGTGACCCAGAGTCCCAACCTTAACCCCAAGGTATACAAATGCAGCAGTGTCTCAAAACTGCTGTTCATTGGCATTTCCCAACTTACCTGGCATAGCCTGTGCAGTGGTAATTTAATAATAGACAAACACTGTTCTGTCACAATGAGCAAGGTTAATGGGGGCTTATTCAAACCTATAGTGTGGTTAAACAAACTACTGCAGCCATTGACAATAACATTATTTGTATTGTTTAATATTTTCTTACATTTGTATGAGCACACTGCAAGTCTCAATTTTCCAAAGCAATACATCAAAAGTCTAGATTATAAGACCCTCGAATGTAAACAAAGGGGACAGAATATTAACATAATCAAAGACACCTACAGTACGATTCACAGAATTAGACAATGGATTTAACAAATGTGCTCTTTTACCAGTGTGCCTCTCCAGGGCCAGTACAAGACCCGGCAGCTGGCCCACAGCCTGGTAGACCCGGTAACAGTCCTGCAAATTGGCACTCTGCCTCTGGAGCTTCTTAGCCAGACGGTTCAGGTCAGGGAAGCGCCGCAACAGGTCCTCCTGACAGCTCTGTCTCAGCTCTGAATCCTCTACAAAACTCTCCACAAGATCTAGCCTGAAACACACAAATAGATAATAGTGGTAATGATTGTACTTCCACTATATGTTTGATGATATTCTACACTTTTTCACCTGAATAATGTATGTTTAATATTTGGATTAGCAGTTAAGTTACTGCTCATTCCAATTTGACAAGGACAAATAACCTAGATTGGTGTGAGATGCAACTACTGAGTTCAGTCTCTGAGATGCCACAGAATGCAAACAAGCGGGAAGACTGGCTTAATTCTTTCTTTGTTCGTGCAGAGCAGTCACACATCCATAGCTCTCACCTTATATAACAAGGTGCAGGGTCTTCCTGAGGCAGAGAATTCATAATGGTTTATTAAGTAAAAACTAAAGAGATACGTTTTCGAGAACAGACAAGGAGACATTTTACTTATTTTTATGAGCAATTCTGTATGTCTGTGGGATGCAAATCTAATTCTGAACACAAGGTGGGGGTAATGAGCTAAACAACAACAGAGCACTGACGAACAGCTCATAATTGACAGCATTAGGTTAGGGATGTTTTTCACCTTCATCATAAAGGCAGCACACAGTGTACCTAGAATTCTAGTTGGTCACACTGAAACTCATGACACAGCGGTTTGTCAAATGACTTAACATGAGCACAATATGGTGACATCTTCAAAGGGCATTTAAAGGGGATAATGTTTTTTCTGGGTTATTATGGCATTTCACGTTTCTCAGAAATATAAATCATATTAAACCTTACATATTGACATACTCAATCAGTTAAGACATATCTGGAGCCTGAATTTTCTCTCTTTAGTTTAGCATAGGAGCTAGGAGGCCACTATAGGGCCTCATTCACCAAGAAAACAAAGTTTTTTTCTTAATTTGTTCTTGAGAAAGGTCCTAAGAAAAACTCTACAACAGATTCATGATGTGTTTTTCAACCACAAAACACCTTTGTGCTCTTGAGTGTGCATAGATGCTGTTCTTACCCAAGAACAAATCCAAATAATAAGGGTTTTAAGAAAAAAAAATAAAATCTTCTTAAGAACGGTTGGTGAACGAGGCCCACTGCTAACAAACACCAGAAGTCAAAAATCACTCGAATCATTTCTGTAAACACATTCCTGAAACTTCTCTTAACCCACTCTAACCACTTCCAGGTTTTCATTATGATCAAACAGACTTGTCGATGGTTTAGAACAGTGTTAAAATGAACAAAATGTGTAGTTTTGCATCATGTAGTTGAAAGCTGGGGCAGCCATTTAGAAAACAGGTGCTGTTCCAAACTCCCATCGCATGCACACATCACACAGGCATACAGAGACCACAGATCACGCTTGGGATTTTGGTTGTTTGTATTTATAAATTACTGTCACTCTTAGATTTTCAAATCAAAGATTTATGTTTATAAATAGAACTAGAGTCTATATGCCAGTGGTACATGTGTGCCTGCAAAGAGGAATCAGAATGTGGTACAACAGTGTTCAGCTACATAATTATGTTTTAAATCATTTTTATGGATCTAAATTGCGCAAATTCAATTTTTTGCTCAATCATACCTTTACTGTGTTTTGCTTCTGTAATTACTAACAAATAGCAGTTTGCACACATCTGTAAAAATGTTAAGAACAGATAACTTGTAAATTATACACAGTGTATTTTTATTGCCTTCACCTTTCCTCAATCTTGTTTTTGTCTATCAGAGGCTGTTTGAGCCACTGGTTGACCAGTCGTTGGCCTTGAGGAGTTCGACACTTGTTCAAAAGCCCTGCCAGGGAATGAGTACCAGATGGATCATCAGATGAACCCTAAGGGGAAAAAGACACATTAGATAATCCTTTATCAGTGAGAAAGATGCACTACTAAAGATAATAAATAAAAAAATGCCATGAAAATGACTATAGAAAATCTATTGAAAAATCAATAAATAATACATTTTGAAGAGACTTAATTGTATATAAAATGAATATTTACGAGTTACATTAAGCTGCATTGATAAATGAGCTACAAAGGAACTGATTAGACAATTAGCCCTTAAGTACCACTTACAGTACTTTTATTCATTATTAAGACATTAACAAGCTTCATGACCTCTGACCTGAAAGAGGTTAAGAGCCTGCACAGCAGCATTGTCCAAACGCATGTACTGGTTAAGGTCAAACGTGGTCATCTTGAAGGAACCGAAGTTGGCCTCATCAGAAAGCAGCTCCAGATATTTGATGACAGCTGCCAAACAGGACATGGCAATCTGGGGAAAAAAAGCATTAATCAAAAGCTTTTCTTTTCTGCTGTATTTCTAACATATATCTCTAAATGATGTAAGCTGCAGGCAATTATGGGGGTCAGGATGATGTTGATTTAATACAAACAACTAATATTTATTTTCTTATCATTAATAATAATAATCAGATACCATTTGAACATGCTGGTGTATGTTCGCAGCAAAATCCCTATGACAATGTTGCCTGACTAATCCAATGGTCTAAACTATTTTTAGCTCCACTCATACATTCTATATGCTTTGTCCTCAAGACAGTTAGAAAGTTAACCACAGTCAGCTCGGATACTCAGATACAGTATGGTTCACAGGGCAATAGAAATAAGGACAAAACATATGATTACGGATTTGTAACCAGGCCCTACCACACTGCGCAGTGGAAAAGTGCATTTAGGTATTAAAATGAATGGTGTGCTTGTTCTTTTAAACACCATCTTAGATCCACTAACCTGTTTCTCCATCTCTGGAAGCGCAGCACTTGACACTGTCTCTCCCTTGCGAGCCTTCAGCAAGCGGTTCAGATCCTGAACTATGTCTTTGGTTGTAAACTCTGCCTTCTTCCTGTCTGAAAGAAGAATGCCTCCACGCTGTATCACCTGAAGCAAGAATGAACAAAAAAGCACAAGCAAAAACAGGAACAAGTCATGATCACATCATCAAGAAGAACAGTGAAGCACCATGTGGCCCATCAGCAACAGCCGTCAGTTTTTACCTGTCTAAGTTTACCAACATCTCCAGCCACATCGCCCCCAGGAAGCACACACTCCTTGGGACCAATCTGCACCAGGAGAGCTTCCAGATTGGAGAACTGGTCATTATCTGGAAACTCACAGACACCCATTTTCCTGAGTGTACTGTCAACATATCCAACACCCACAACACGCTGTCCATCGCCTCCTGTGCCCAGACGTATTCCCACCACTCCAGCAGCCCCTTCCCCCAGGCCTCCTCCACCAAACAGAATCTCCTCAAACTGGGTCAAGTTCCCCGGAGAGGCCTATGAGGAAGCAGAATCAAGTAAAATTACTATTCAAACCACGTACAAAAGGTGTGCACAACTAAACTAAAATGAAAGGCTTGTGAAAAAGTTGGACAACCATCTGTATTAGATTACAGTACCTTGAAGGCTATTTGCCAGTCATGATCTTTGCTGCTCTTGCCGCCTGACTTATTCTTGTACACTTCCACACGGTACTGCCTGACCAGCAGCAAGTCCCTCACAAAAGACTCAAAGTTCATTTTACTGAGGACCACACTCTCCAGCCTCCTGCTGCCTGCATTTCAGGACAACCAAAGTAAAATGATAACAGTAGAGCATTAAAAATGTACCTGCAAGAATGTCACATACTGACAAGAAGAAACAACAAATAAAAACAAAAACAAACAACTGAAGCATAAGTATAATGAAATTACACTAAACTACTGAAAACTCAGCACTTAACAACTGTTACAGAATCAAAGCCCTGCTTGTAAAACGTTATCTAGTGTATGTAATTCCTATGTAAGCATTTTAAGTCATATAACATTTTTAACTACAAAAAACAAATTACTGGACAAAATAATCTGGCATCAAGACAGGGTATTTGAAGTCAGGTCAACTCCACATATAACAGCAATAAAAATATAACTAAACTGAGCAATATGACAATATTTATCGTTATGGTGATAAATTACATCACAACATGTAACAATGTGCTTTTCAGAGCTTTTAGTGGATACTTTCAGTACTATATATAGTGGAAGTATCGCGAAAACTTATTGCAGTTTCGTGATATTATGTTTGACATATCGCCCAGCTCTAACTATAAACTAAAGACAACTGCAACCTAACTATTATGCAAATCATGCGACCTTACTACAAGTACTAAGGACGTAGTTAGCCTTCAGCGTTCCACCTCAGTGACAACGGCTGTAGTCTGAAATGTGCGTTTCTTTCTCAGTGTATACAATACAGTATTGAGGAAACCAGCCATTTTCTGGGCTGCACCCCTTATAGAACTGAACGTATGTGCCATAAACACGATTTCACAATGTAACTCAAAATATACTTTAGAGAACAAACGTGTTCCAATAACACGATCTAGCCCACTTAAGAACGCTATCCGACGTTCGTTACCCAGAACTGCGCTGAAACTGCTGTTACCCAGCTAAGTTAACTAGATCTGCTTACAGAACCAGGGGGTCGCTTTGAGACACCACTAATGTGAGAGCTAAAAAGAGCTAGCCGCCCGATGCTAGTTAGCCAGCTGTTTTAGCAAATCCTGCAAAGCTGTAAAAACAAACAATGTGAGAGTGCTGTAAAATGATTTGGGATACTATTTGACCTGTTCAGTCTGCACAGCACACCTGTCTAGTACCCAGATGAAGCTGCTGAGGCACTGAGCTAACGTTACCTGAGCCGAGGTTTTTGATGACTCCATTCGTCTTGAAGACTTCTTTCGCGGCAAAAAGAGCATCTTTTCCGTGCACGGTGTAGTAATCACTGCGATCGAACACTCTGACTGTAGTGTCTGGTTTCTCAGGCATAGAAAAGAAGAAGTTAATAAAGCCGCTTTCCGACGCGCTGTCCATAGACAAGTTCTGCTTCGGCTGCACCGCCATGCTGGAATCTCCCGCCACCGACTCAGTGAGGGGGCGGGGCTTCTCGGGCTTCCCGCTTTCTCTGTTCTTCTTTCAGAGCTTCTCGGCGCCCTGAACGGCGCCCCCTACAGGACAGATCAACCGTGAGCTGTTTTACAGCGGCGTTACAACACTAAACTCGAGGTTTTCAGCCGGAAACACATTCATACGCGCGCTCGTATTTTGTTAACACTTGTAGTTTATCCGACAAAATCCATGCTATATCTAAAAAAGCTCTTTTGCAGGTCAGACCGTAGTTTCAATCCGAAACCTCAGTTCTCCAACAGAGGGAATTAGGCATTAGGCCTCAAGGATAAAATGTCCAGGGAGCGAGCTTTTTTCCGGCTGGTTTGAAAAAGAAAAAAGCCACCTGGATTTTTCACCTGGATTTTCTGCCATAACAATCTGTAAATTTATATTTAGCGTTATTTTACAAAATAGTTTATTTTTTTGTTATTGTTTAGGGTACCAGTATGGGAATTTTAGCACAGCATCATCTAAAGTTTATTTATTAAACTCGAGTAATAGGACCTTATTTATTTTTTATTAACTTAAATTAATGCAGTTATTCATAACAATGACAACACACATCACCAGAACACTAAATGGGTAAATTAACAGCAGCAAAAAAATCTAAACGCACAAGGTAAAATACAATAAATAAATAAATACACAAGATACATAGTTAACATGTAGTTTCGGAGTACAATCCGGTCCGTACTGGTGCTGTATTGAAATGGCTTGCTTCAAGTGAACAATGCGTTATATTATTTTGAGTTGCGTTGTGGCTGTCCTCAGTTGTGCATCTGTCTTCTTCTTCCATCCGCTGCCCTCAAGGCTGACCGGGTCTATTTTTTCTATAGTGTGTAATTGTTCTCACAAACATGCTAGTCTTTTAAGACCTGGACTCCACCCTAACCAGAAGTGTGTCCATTATCTAAGGCAGCCATTCTACCTTGTGTCACCAGTCCAGGCTGGTGGAGGTGGTATATTAGGGTGGGGGATGTTTTCTTGGCACATTTTGGGTCAGTTAAAACCAATCAAACATTGTTTAATGCCACTGTCTATTTGAGTATTGTTGCTGACCATGTGCATTCCTTCATGGCCACAATTTATCCATCTTCGAATGGCTGCTTCCAGCATGATAATGCGCCATGTCACAAAGCAAAAGTCGTCTCAAATAGGTTTCATGAGCAGGACAAGTTCAAGAGTTCAGTGTTCTTTAGTGGCCTTCTCAGTCACCGGAACTGAATCCAGTAAAACACCTTTGGGATGTGGTAGAATGGGAGATTTACAGCATAAATGTGCACCTGAAAAAACTGTAGGAAGTGGTGCAATCATGTCAACATGGACCAGAACCTTAAAGGATATCTTGTGGAATCCATGCCACAAAGAACTGAGGATGTTTTGAGAGCAATGGGAGACCCTACCCTATATAGCGTTTCTAATAAAGTGCTTGGTGAGTATATCGCTGCTGTCGGAGCGCAGCCTTGTATCTTCTTTTTTGTCGTTTTCGACATAATTTGAAAATGCATGTTCCCCTTTACATTGTGTGTAAATGGCCCAAAATTATGTGGAAAAATCTCTGGTTCCATTGACTTACAGTAAAATTAAAGTATGTTTTTTCCTTCTTCTGTAAAGTTATCATTTTGGACAATGAGGTTTTGCTCCGACAACAGTGATATGTGACAACCTAATATTCCTTTATTCAAAATATGTTAGACTGTATTTAATCTGTTACAACATTGACCATAGATACATTTAGATTTCATGAAAGGCAAAGGCTCTTTTTGCCCATGCCTTTAATAAGGCATCTATTGTAGCCAACTCTTTTGTGACTATGTGTTCTATGAACCATAAATTAAGGCTCCACTGCATTTAGGATATGTTTAGTTTAAATAAGAGATGCAGGACCTTTTGCTGAAAATGACTGGCATCGTAATTCTAAATTCTGGACCTGAACAATTATCTGTAAAAGTAAAAAATAGAACAGAAGCAGGTAAAATACTCTTAATTTTATTACTACCCAGCAATAATACTTATAACAATAGTAATACAGAAATCAAACTACTGATCTTTTCTAATAAATTAATTTAGAGTATTCTCAGGAAAATGTTCTGTGTACTATGTATGTATGTATGTAAGTATGCTATGTTTTGCCATCATAAATTACATGTGTATTTGTAAATCATAAAACAAATACATTTTTGGAAACAGCATTGTACGGTATATGATGGTTGTGCTGTCATGTTTAATGTTGCAGCCTAGTGCTATTTTTTTAAGACAACCATCTGTTTACAGTAGTACTACAGACTAACCAGTGACACTTGTATTAACCTTTATTAATGCATAATTCTCTGTGCAAGTGCCTGCTTTATTTCATTCAAATCAGTATGTAGTAGGTCAAAGTAAGTGTAGGTCATTTCATTACAAGCTTGATAAAACCTTGATGGTTTAGAATAAGGTTAGAACTATTGTTGAAAAGGTTTTCATCAAAAGACCATTTCCTCTTAAAATTATAGAAATCTACAATCTACAACTTATCTCAGTATTGAATAATGCTCACATTTAAAAAGGATGGTTCTCCAAGGGTTCTTTAGTAAAGAAAATGGTTCTGTACAGAAGCATCAACACTCAAAGAACCCTTTGCATGATTAAAGTCATGAAAGCCTTCTTCAGATTATTGGAGAATGTGCTTTAGAGGGTTCTATATTGCACCCTTTTGAAAAGGGTTCTATATAGCACCAAAAAGGGTTCTTCTATTGTTACAAGCTTGACATCATAACAATAGAGGAATACTTTTTGGTGCTATATAGCACCCTGTTCCTTTCTGAAGAACTCTTTCATGATGCAAAGTAGTGTAAATATAAACACACAGACAGTTTAAATGCGTTGTCAGATGTTTTTTCTCCATATTCCATCCAGCTTTCTCCATATTTCACAGAGCTGAAGTTCAACTAAAAGTCTAAATTTCCTCTATTTCACTTGTCTGGAAAAAAAAAATGAAAAGTTAAAGACATGCTTATCTTGAACTTGATATGTCAACCTGACTCTTATTCAGTGACACAAACACTGAGTTTTGAACATTTTATCAATCGGCTCTGACAACTTGGAACAAATTCAGTAAAATTCCAGTTTAGTTTTGTCAGATCTGATGAATTTGAAATCACTAGAGAGACAGTGCATCTAAAAATAGTGTCATCAGTAAACCCACCTGAGCCTTTTCATATTTGCCTTGCTTCTGTCTTCTGATCAGGAACTGAAGGAGGAGAGAATTCCATACACAATTTACATCTCTGTAACTAAGTTAGCATCACTGAAAAAGTGATGCGCTGAATGCACCTGATTCAAATGTGAGCATCATTTCCATATGAATGAAATACATTACATCAAAACAGTTTTGTCTTTCAGTTTACTTACATTTGGCAATAATTGTGGTGATATTTTATTTGTGTGAAACTGATCACATACACTGATCAGACATAACATTATGACCACCTCCTTGTTTCTACGCTCATTGTCCATTTTATCAGCTCCACTTACTATATAGTAGCACCTTGTAGTTCTACAGTTACAGACTGTAGTCCATCTGTTTCTCTGCATACTTTGTTAGCCCCCTTTTACCCTGTTCTTTAGTGGTCAGGACCCCCCATGGACCCTCACAGAGCAGGTACTATTTGGGTGGTGGATCATTCTCAGCACTGCAGTAACACTGATGTGGTGGTGGTGTGTTAGTGTGTTGTGCTGGTATGAGTGGATCAGACACAGCAGTGCTGCTGGAGTTTTTAAACACCTCACTGTCACTGCTGGACTGAGAATAGTTCACCAACCAAAAATATCCAGCCAACAGTGTCCTGTGGGCAGCGTCCTGTGACCACTGATGAAGGACTAGAGGATGACCAACACAAACTGTGCAGCAGCAGATGAGCTACTGTCTCTGACTTGTACAAGGTGGACTGACAAAGTAGAAATGTCTAATAGAGTGGTTAAGAAGTGGACATAGTGTTTAAAAACTCCAGCAGCACTGCTGTGTCTGATCCACTCGTACCAGCACAACACACACTAACACACCACCACCATGTCAGTGTTACTGCAGTGCTGAAAACGATCCATCACCCAAATAGTCCCTGCTCTGTGAGGGTCCATGGGGTCCTGACCACTAAAGAACAGGGTAAAAGGGGGCAAACAAAGTATGCAGAGAAACAGACAGACTACAGTCTGTAACTGTAGAACTACAAAGTGCACCTATATGGTAAGTGGAGCTGATAAAATGGACAACTGAATTTGTTCAAATCGATGTCCCACAGTACTACGTATTTAGACCTTAGATATTTATATTTATAAGAATTATCTTATGATCTATTTAAGCCCAATGCATTAACTGAGATAGTAATAAACTAAATATATACAAAACTCATCATTTATAGGGTACTTTTGATTGGGAAGTGGCTGTCCCAAACCCTAACCCCTACATCATGTAAAAATAATACCTAATAAACTTAATCATTTCTTTTAAAGTGAAGTTGAAAGAGATTATATTTATCACAATTTAAATTTTTAAATAAAAAATTATTTAAAAAAATGCTGTCCCACGTTTTCATTTCGGTGTATATCCATAAGAATTGTCATTACCAAAACACATATTTTCTGTAAACTATTTTGTTGTGTTTCAATGAAAAAGCTGTGTGTGAATGTTCAAGGCAGTGTTTGCTAGTCATGTACCAGCATTTTGAATTATGCTCAAAATTAGCCAAAATTTTCATGACTGAAACAGTCACTACAGAAACATTTGGTATGTTTTAGTAGTGTTTTGATTGTTTTGTTACTGACAAAGTGAAATGCTCATTAATGTAATAAAATACACATAAGTAAAGTATAGGGTCACTCAAAGCAAAAGGATTTTAGTCTAAAGTTCAAGTCAGTTAAACGTCTGAAATGTGTTTTTAACTCTGACTTTAAACCAGTTCGGTAGAATGATCCTTATAGTGTTTTTACAAGCAGAAGCACGCATACTGCTGAGATAACTGGTTTTAAATAATTAGGTGCCTAAGACTTTTGCACATTGTCAGCACAGAATAATACGGTACACTGCAGAAAAATAGATTTCAATAGAAATCTGTCTTACAAGGTGACTGACCAGAATGAGAAGCCCAACAAGAATTGTCAGGATGATCACAACAGTGACAGTGAGAATGCCAACAGTGAGCCTCCGCATGTCACCGGTGGGTGCCTTCTCTCCCTTATAGTACACCAGAACATTCTCCATCTCCATCTGTTGGTCTACGACTGTTGGTTCCAACTTCATTTGGTCATCAAGGAGTGGCTGAACCTTAACCTTAGGATAAAATAATGAAAGCAGTTATCGGTGGCTAAATAACAATAAACTACAAATTAATATATCGGTGCCAGAGGTGGGTAGTATTATGCTATTTTGTTCATAACAGGATGCAGAATGGTGGTGACAGAAATTAGATGACTGAGGCACTTAATGCCTCTAAAAGCTCCCTCAGTGAAAATGATTACATGTAATTATGCAGCCTGATACCTGGGACATTATTTTATTATAGTTTTAAGATAAGCTGTTTGGCTTTAAATGCATTTTTTAAAATTCATTCATGGCAGAGTGGTACATATAGGGCACTGTTAGGTAAAATAGATGCCAAAGAAAATTTATTTTTGTTGTCAGATTTACTGCTATTTCACTACTATCAACATTACATATAAACACTCAGAAAACACATGGCTATATTTGCATTGTACACACTGTGACCCCTGAGACCAATCACCACCAAATATTGATATTGACAAATCAGTGGAATTCCCCTCTTGAGTAGTTTTTAAACCTGCTCATTTTTCTGCTCAAGCTGTAATATGGATAGATTTTAACCACTTAAATGGCTCACGACAGGCCCAAAGTTTTCTTACACACCTCTGTTACCAAACAATAGCTCGACCAGTTTGCACTGAAGTCCCAGTAGTTACTGAATAATAAGCCTTAGTTTGTAATTTAAACAATGCCTGCAATTTTAAGGGTCTAATTTTTATGTAAGTCATTATTTTACAGAAGGAACAATACTTTTACTTGAGCAAGGGTTTATGTTACACTGCCCACCTCTGATTACACTCAAATGTCTAAAAGAATGTGCTCTCACGTCTTCCTCCATGTAGTAGGCCAATTCAGACAGATCCTGATCCCAATCACCAGCGTCATCTTTCACATCCAGAATGATGAGGCGGGCATCAACATTATACTACAGGAAAACAACGTGAGTTATGTGTATGTGTAATAATGTAAAGGGCTACCAGGAGAAAAGCTCTACACTATTTTTGTATTCTTTTTGTATCTGTACTCACTGCATTTACTGCACTACCATTCAAATGTTTGGAATCACTTTTCAGTAGTTCAATAGTTCAATGTTTTATGTTCAATAGTTTAATGCAGAAATAAGTGTATGATCATAGTAAATGATTATATTATGTTACTACTGGGCACACAGGTTTAAATAATTAGAAAATCTGTAAATAAAAAAGAAAATTTTAGATGTGTCCAGAATGTTGACTGCTGTAGATGACTCTAAAATGAGAATTAAGTTATAACTAAATTAATATCCAAAGTTTTTACTTGACAAGACAGATTCTTAATTGACAATATAGTTTGTAATAGTTAAGAATAGTTTGTAATATTTAAATCCACATTGTACAAATTATTACTGTGTATAAATCAATAGAAAACTTAATGTGGAAAGTGATTTCAAACTTTTGAATGGTAATGTATATAATATATCTTGACTAGCTG
This sequence comes from Colossoma macropomum, assembly GCF_904425465.1. Taxonomy (NCBI): domain Eukaryota; kingdom Metazoa; phylum Chordata; class Actinopteri; order Characiformes; family Serrasalmidae; genus Colossoma; species Colossoma macropomum. The sequence continues at coordinate 18,393,093 of NW_023494790.1, read as the reverse complement.
TATGTTAACTGGATTAAAAGCACTATACCATCATTTTAAATGCATTTTTTGATATTGTAACTATTTGAATTGATAATTGACTTATAATATTAATATTAATATGACTAATAATATTTTTCAAAAATCAGTCTTTACCTTGACCTTAATTTTGCTATCCAGTTGTTGGTCTGTTTTGTACTGTTCCTGAATGACACTGGCAATAGCACTGTAAATAAGTAACCATGTTCCAATTACTAGAACGTCTTGGTATTTGTTCATTATTAACAGTACATGAGAAAAAGCCACAGTACATTAAAACTTTTACAAAGTCACAAGAGACCTTCACCTTTGTAGGCCCTGCTGATGTTTTTGTGTTTCAACTGGACAGGCACCCAGTTGAGAAAAAGCACACATTTAAATATGTTGAGCATTTCAGTTAAATAATTTTATGCTATTATTTTGGACGTTATCAAACCTACTTTGTCTCCACCAGCTCCTCACACTTCAGGTTTCTGTCGCCCTTGTCAGAGCGGCGCACTCCAGCACTGTCAACACACCAGCAGACATCTGTGTTATTGCACTGCTTAGCCTTGAAAAGCCCACTGGGCTCACACTCCGGATCATAAAGCTCATCGGCCAGCGCTGTTTCTGTGGGCTTATTCTGTGAGGATGAAGGATGTTTAAGGCGGTACATCGCTGCCTTCATCAGAAAGCATTTTGGAATCACTGACAAAGAGGAGAAAAAGAGTTGAAAAGGTCAGCCAAAGTTAGAGAAGTTCAAAAATATACAAGCCTCTGTTATATGTTATAAATTGAGCAGTGTAAATATTTCCATAGACAAATCCTACTTCCAATAAACATTTACATGTACTCGTAGAGCAATTCAGAATTTGTCTTTGCCGTTCACCAACGTTGATATAACATTCACATGAAGATTCGTCACAAGTGGCCCAGTTTAGAGATGCACATGAGCCTAAAGCATTAAATGACACAAATTAGAGGCATGTAAATATATGACAGAACCTCTTAACCAAGTCTTTTCACTAACAAAACCACTACATTCTATATTCTCTACTAGAATTAATGCTTTATAAACAAATAGAACTGATCCAAGGTGCAGCTACTAAAAATCACTGACCTTTAGCAGTCACATAGGGCATAGACTACTATAAATGTTAACCATTTTATTACATATAATGCAAATTAATTTTAACAGGCTACTCACAAGCATGAAGTGATCGAACAAAGGAGAGCAAAAAAAGCAGCAGGACTCCAAGTGAAGTCATGTCAGTGAGGTGAGGGCAGCTTTCTGGTCATCGCAGTAAAAGGCTCCAGGTATTTCAAAGTGAAAAAACTCTATTCAACAGGGGCGGTGACCTTCTGGACAGAATGTTCTGTCTAACAAGCTGAACAGACCTGTTTCAGCCATTCAGAAAGTGTGTTTTCAGAGAAATAAAGCAGTTTTAAAAAATAAAATTGTTTTTTAATAAAGGGTTTTTACTGTGGGACAACAGATTAAACTAGTTTGGTAAAATAGTCCATATATAAATCTGTGATAGTGATTGATGCATATCTAGAACTCTAGAACTCTTGTAGCAGGCTGGATGTCTTTCATTGCATTTTATTCATCTTGTTCAGGCCTTACATCCAGATTTAGCTGACTTTCTCAAATGACTGATATCCTGACTCATACTTGCACTTAGACAATGCACTATGTAGTTACAGTAGTGTCTTTTCAGTAGCTTGCAGGACGAGCTTTACTTCATTTATATAAGAAATGTTTTACTGAGGAATCAGGCCCTACCTGTAAGACACATTGTTGTGCACGAGCGTTTTGACTGCACACTAATGACATTGCTGTACATCCAACTGGTGTGTTGTTTAACTGGTTTGCACCATATCACTGGACTGGTGTTTCTCTTTATGACCAGCAGGTGCCAGTGCAGCCTAACAAGACAGTCAAGACACAACTCATTGCTCAATCTTTTGACTGCAGATAGTGTTGGATAGCTTTGCTGATGGGAGCTTCAGGATGTTTGCTTTGATGCCAAGGGTGGGTGTCATTTTGCCAAGTTGGGTATAAGCATTATAAAACATGAATTTTATAACTGCAACGTACCCTCAGAACAGTTTGGCCTACAGTTTGCAGATTTCCTGCAGCCCCTGAAACAGCCTCGCCTCGCTCTCTCCCATCTTCTGCACTTCTCCACCCACGTGACTTCTTCAAACAAGGAGTGAGTCAGCATATCACAATCTAGACAGCCTGGTGCATCAGATGTAGACTGTGTGTATGTGTTTGTATGTGTGTGATTGTGTTTATCTCATGCAGGTTTGCTCACCGTCAAAACCTTTTGGAATCTGAGATCATAGAGACGATTTAAAGGTGACCTAGCTATCAGTTCAGCTTTGTTCAGTGCAGAGACGCACCTTTCTAATTAAATGTCACGAGGGGTTAGTGGGTGGGGAAACGGTCAACTTCAGACAGAATATTCCCAACTCTATGTCGCAATGCAGCTGCTGCATGGATGCGGTTGCTTAGCAACCTCAGCCTCAGCTTCACTGAGCGCTGCTCATGGTTATGCAAGTCAACATGTTGGCAAAGGTCTCTCTCTCTCTCTCTCTCTATTACTCTCTCTCTCTTTCTTTCTCTCATTCTCTCATTCTATCTGTGTTCCTCTATCTTTTTCCTTCATCTTTAATCTTTACTCAGTGACTATTACATTTCACTTTCTTAAATGTAACATTTCTTTTATAAAATAATTCTGTTTTTCTGTGCAAATGTAATATGTAGAGAGGAGATGAAATTGCTGTAATGTGTGTGTGTTAATGCAGGAAGAAGCTACCGGCAGCCTGTCTGAATAAGGCCTGGATTCTCAGAAACATTCTAGCCCAAAGACAAACTGTAAGATGGTAATTAGAAGATGACTTTGGAAGCTCTTTGTATCAGATAAGTCTGATATGATGATCTTTTGGGAAACTGGGCCCTTATGATTGGGTTGCTGAGCAACCACTCAAGATGGAATTAGATTTGTGGCTTTGTAACAAGCAAGTGAATATGTGTGTATAAGAGAGAGACAGAGAGAGAGAGAGAGAGAGAGAGAGAGAGAGAGAGAGAGAGAAAATAAGCAGTCAACCCTACCAGACAAATACTTTCACTTGCTACTGTACCTACTCCTGAAACTCATGTTTTGTCTTGTCTACTAACACATGAGATTCAGTAATGTAATTTATAAGAGATCTGACTGGCAGATTTACATGGGATAAATTACAACAGATAGCATGAATTGGAATGTCATAGTGTCAGTGTTATACAACAGGCGCAGTACTCAATAACAATAACAACACGGAGCAAGGCTGTGTCTATTAACAGTGATTTTTTTTTTTATTATTTCTGTGAAGTTTGAGCAGGGTTAATATTATTGAAGAAGCTCCATGTTTGGGCAGTTACATAAGGTCATTCACTCTGGACGCCTTACTGTCAGACATATGAAAACTACAGACATAGCAGATTCATACCAGGGATGGAATTGTACTTTGTTCCTCCATTTAAGTATTACTTAAAATTAAACACCCTACAAAATTCAATTAGTATACAATGCGCTACTACTATACTAAGTCATCTTTGCATAAGGACCAGTACTGTCAAATAATTGTCACATCACTCATCACCACGTCACACTCAAAATATCCAGCCTCTTTATTTTACCTGTTAAAACATTTTGTTTTTACATTTATACACTTGTCTATGTTTCAGTGTATATCTAAAGTATATTTTGGCTTCATTCTTCCACTTTTAATAGAGTAAGATTTTTACACAGTACCAATAATTTCACTTCAGTATAATTTATAACTTGCATACTTGATTAAAATCCTAGATCTTATTAGTAATCACTTTATTATAGTACCTCCACAGAGATTTCAGTGTCTAAACTCCTCATCTCCACCATGTTCATGTCAGAGTCTCTTCTAAAGCAGCAGCACACATTGTGTCTTGTCATGTGTATACATGTATACGCACATGTGAGCATGTATGTATAAATATATGCACGTCCTGCCTCTGTCCTGCCTCTGTCCTTCCATTGATGGTGAATCAGGCCACCCACTTGGGTGCACTGAACTAGAACGGCAGCCTACTTCTCAGTATAATTAGAGCTAAAGCCAGAGAGAGAGAGAGAGAAAGAGAGAGAGAGAGAGAGAGAGAGAGAGAGAGAGAGAGAGAGAGAACAGAACAGAACATAGAATGGCCTTGGATGCTTTTTGCCTTTGAGTGTTGAAGGGTGGGAGGACTGTAAGTTAACACTGTTCATACAGGGCTGTGCAGTAGCATGAGAGCACCATACATACTGTACATTCTACTGTCCAGCTCCTCCCATTTATCTCTCTCTACTTCCATCTTTCTTTCTAGGACTGAACAGTACAAAGGAGTGATGAAGATAACAGGACCCCATTGGTGTGTATATACAGCTGAAAGAAGGGGGAGAGAGAGAGAGACACAGAGAGAGAGAGAGAGAGAGATAGAGAGAGAGAGAGAGAGAGAGAGAGAGAGAGAGAGAGAGAGAGAGAGAGAGAGAGAGAGAAGAATAAAGCTTCAGTGGATGCAGAAGAAGTTCGGAGATGAGATGTAGAGGATTGACCTCCTTGGAGAGCAGAACTTCTCTTTCTCCAGTTCTGGGTGTGGTAATGAGGGCCAGGGGCTGCAGAGAAGCAAGCTGGATAAAGGCATAATCCATTAATGCAGTATTACAGGCAAGGGCCATCCTGAACACACAGGAACCAAATGAAAATTACATGAAGTGCAAATTGCTTTCATATAATAAAGGGGTCAAGCTCACGATTATGAGGTCAGAGGGAAAGTGAACATTTGGGCGTGCGGCTTTTCCCGCTAAGTGTTGCTGTGTGTACAATATAATGTGAGATAATAGGAGACTTGCTAGAATGTGCTGTGTATGACATCACAATGCCTTATACCTTTGTTGCTTGTAATAAAGATAACGTGTATGACATCACAGTGCTCTATGGAATTCACTACTTGCAAAATTCTAAGAAAATTCCGCCTCCTTTATTTATTGTTGCTACATCTGTCAAACTTTCAATTTGGGCTACATGGTAGCATCCGTAGCACTTGTACTAACAGACTAAACAGCTCAGTAGTACAAAGTAAAATTAAGAATCACACAGAGGAGTAGGCCTACATTTAGCTATGTAAAGAAAGGCTACATGTGTTTGAGTACATTAACATTCATCTTTACACGCGATGTTGTAGTCACAAATGTTAGCGCTGTGCAGTCCTGTTCAATCTGACTGATTAATCAAGCTAAGTTCAGAAACACTAACCAGTTGGCTAACTGATCTTAAGATTGATCTGTAACAATAAATATCAAGCCTGCTTGATCTGACAGTGGCCTGTTTTAAATTCCTGCACTAGGGCCTTATACACTTGCTGTTTGGCTCAAAGATATCACTCCTGTACACACCAGATCAAAATCTTCAACATTTGTACATTTGTGATAGTAGTATGACGGAGCAGGTGCTGATTTTAATCGCAGACATTAGGGGTCCCTGCTGAACTCTGACTAAAGAAAGGAAAACAAGAAATGTTAAAGGAGAAAAGGTTTGCACATGTATGCTGGTTCCTCAGCTGGAAATGTATTTTTGTTCCTGCAGTAACCTCTCTCTCTCTCTCTCTCTCTCTCTTTCTCTCTCTCTCTCTCTCTCTCTCTCTTCTATATTTTGCTGTCTCTTTCTCTCTCTCCTCTGTTTCACTCTCCTTTTCTCTCGCTCTTCTGTCTCTCGCTTCTTGATTGCTGTCTCTCTATTTCTCTCTCCTTTTCTCTTGCTCTTCTGTCTCTCGCTTCTTGATTGCTCTCTCTCTATTTCTCTTCTGTATCTCTCTCTCACATACTTCTTTTTTCCTCATGCTTTTCCTCTTTCTCTTCTCTCTCTGGTTTCGCTCTTCTCTCTCTCTCTCTCTGTTTTTTTCCTTGTGCTTTCCCACTGTCTCTTCTCTCTCTCTCTCTGGTTTTGCTCTCTTTCTCTCTTATCTCTCTTTTCCTCATGCTCTCTCTCTCTTTTGTACTCTTCCTCTCTCTCTGATTGTATAAGACAGTCCTTCGGATGCTGCTGCCCCTGCTTTGCATCCCTTCCCCCCCTGCAGCTCCCATCTGAGCTTCAGCATCAGCGAGAGAATGAGAGAGAGCGAGAGAGAGAGAGACTGCAGAAAGAAAAACTGTTCCTTTTAGTGGCCTGAACTGTACTGATGTATGCAGTTGACCTACACTGTATGAAAGCATGCCAGGCCAGCAGTGGGGACCGAGATTCAAACACACAGGAGCGAGTACACACACCGTAATCGCTTACATTCATTCTGTTGTAGGTGATCTATGTTCAGCCTCCATGCAGTAATGAGCCTCAAAGTACCATTAGTGTCTGAAAATGCTCTCTCTCTCTCTCTCTCTCTCTCTCTCTCTCTCTCTCTCTCTCGCTCTCTCTCTCTCTCTTACTTTCTCTCTTGCGTTAAATCACAGAGCGAGCTGTTCTTCACTCCCTCTTTTCTTTCTTTTCTTTTCTTTTCCCTCTGACCTATTTTTGATCCTCGGTTCTGTCTTGTGCTCCCTGTCATATTAACATTTCACCAAGCAAGACAAGAGGGGGCAAAGGGGAGTGGAAAAGCTGATGAAATGACAGTCCTCTACACCCTCCTACTCTTCTGCTTTTGACTCTCTTTCTCTGCTCCCCATCACTGCTTTCCCACTGTTTCTCCTCCTTTCTCTCTTTTTTCCTGTCCTTTCTCTGTCTCTCCTCTCCATTCTAGTTCTCACCCCCCTGACTGACATCTCCTCTGTACTCGTTGGTCTCCTGGCCTCTGTGTGCTGCAGTCAGCCAGCAGTTCTCATAAAACATGTAAGGGCCTTTTTCATTTTCAATTCATTTATTGGTGCCATCATTAACATTTTAACAAGAGCGAGTGCTTTCCTTTGTGTGAAAGGGATGTTGCGTTAAACATGGATGAAGAGTGGAACCGAAATGGAGAATAATAATAGCTAATAGAGTACCTGAAAAAACTCCACATTGAGGATAATCAAGCAGCTTTGCCCTTTCTTTTTCTTCTCTGATGTTTTTTGCTCCTTAGGCAGGAAGACTTTAATCAGTTCAAACAGACAGCACAGTGAAACTACCATTTCTGATCTTATCTACATGGACCAGCCGTTGTGGTGCAGCTTTTTGCAACCACTTCTGCATCATGTAGCAGGAAGCTGATTTTGAAATGAGTGTGAAATGAGATTCAGTGCTTTATATTCAGCACATACACGCAAATACACAACAGTACGTGCTGTGATCTTCAGGACAGGGGGAATACCCCCTTTAAAGGTGACGCAACTGCAGAAAAACAAGCTCAGGACAGGCAAGCTCTTTTACGCTTTAGTGTACATGCATGAGTGGCTCACACACACACACATACAGAGCAGCTGTTCCGTCAAGGGAAAGAAATTGCATTTCGACCAAAGCCTCGTCTTAGCAAAGCCTTCAGCCACTGCACACTGAGGCTGAAGGCACTGGAAGAGAGTGTGACCTCATAGTTGCCACGGTGATGGGGATTCCTACCACATGGTAGGCTTTGATTGGTTCAGAGATTGAGAAGAGTCTCTAATTGGGTCAACAAGCAGAATATTTGAAATGAGAACAATTGTGTGTGTGCGTGTGTTTGTGTGTGTGTGTGTGTGTGTGTGTGTGTGTGTGTGTGTGTGTGTGTGCATGTGTGTGCTGGTTTTTTGAACATTTTTGAGAAAAATAAATAAAATGATCTTGTTTATGTAAAATGGGTGAAGGTGTTTGTTTTTGGGCTTTGTAAAGTCACCTTCATAAAAGCTACATACTCATGTCTTTTATAATAATGTAGTTTTCAATAAAATACATGACATTTATATAGTGCTTTTCTAAGTACCAAAGACACTTACAGATTACAATTTGAGATATATCATATATATAATATACATATGTATAATATCATATTATATATATATATATATATATATATATATATTGTCATATATAATATGATATTACAGTGTGACATCACAGTTTTTTTCAAAAACATATTGTTTCACTCTTGCTAAATAAATGAATAAATATTTTGCATAAACAATTAATTACATCCCAATAACCAAATCATGCAAATTTGACTATGACGTGGGTAGCTATGTGATTTCTGGTTAATGCATGCATGTGTCCAGTACAGCTGTCCACTCACTAACACGTTCACTATTGAGTTCTTGTTCAGTTCAATCACTCCTCAAAAGAACTCAATAACACTGAGATTAATAACTGGCTTTTCATTGTGATTTATCAGTCCACTCCGGCTTTAGCAAGAACCTCAAGGTTTGCAAAGAAGTTGTTTGTTGAGTTCCTCTTTAGAGTCTTAACAAGCCTGTTTGCCATTAGCAGACAACTAAAAAAAAATGTTCAAAACAAGCACTGATCCTGTTTTTTTAAAGGTGGTATTTTTTCAGTTAGGTGGGCGTGTACTTAAAAGTATCGCTATAAAAATGTGTCTGTATCCTGAATACTACATTTACAAAATGCAATACAGATTCTTGATTTCTGGATTCTGAATCTGTACGCTTGTGTTCCGTTACATCCCAAACCTGATATTATACTTCAGATGAAATCTGTGTTACATATTCATCAGGCTTGCAAGTGAGCGCCTACTTACACATGACTGGACACTACGATGATGATAGTGCCTTGTCCTGTAGGTGGGTGCTAACACAGTGTAGGATGCACATAGGACTACTGTGAGACTCAGCAGAGTAAAAACAAGTGAGAATTCCACAAGCAGCTCTAATGAGTACAAAGATATCAACAAATTTCTCATCAGTATTCCATCAGAGTGCCACCGAATAGCACACGCTGGTCCTGTTCATGCTAGTGGTAACAGAAGATCTGCTTAAGATCTGATTAATGGGGTAAAGCTGTGAGAGCTGGTTGGGGATGAGGATGAAGTATAAATAGGAGTGACAGAATGTGCGATTGGGGGAGTGTGTGCAATATGAATAAGCTCATATCACACTGAGGATATGTGACTCATCCACAGATATGGCTAACTATGTAGCCCTGGCAAGCACTGTGTACAGCATACTTACATAATCCATAACTTGATGCTAAGAGAGGAGATAGTGGGGGAAATTCTTGATATAGGCATGCATCATTATTCTTGCTGCATGAGCAGTGCTTTGTAGATGTAAGTGTTAAAGACACAGTTTTGCACTGACATTGTCAGTGCCATACAAAAAATATACATATGTATATTTTGGATTTGAGAAAATATATGCACATGTATTTTTCTTCTATATTAGATGTGGAATTTCAGTGCTAAGACATCACATGAGAGTTCATTTGCAAAAACAGATATTTCCATATTAATGAATTTTCATAAATTATGTTTTTTAATCCAGGTAATATCAATTAAACTGCTACTGGGTTGTTTTGATGGTGTAAATATAACTTTACAAAATACAGGTAACTTACAAAATTATTGAAATTACAGTTTTTTTTACTTAAATTTTGTTTTTGGCAAAAGCAGATAAATTCAGAGTTAAATGAAATAATTTTAATAGATACAGGTTTCTTTTAAGTGCAATATTTGACATTCTTTACATAAAACAAGTAGGTGAAGTGTTAAAAAGTACAACAAAAACAGGCCATTAATGGGAAAAAATAAACATCTATAACATCATATTTGAATCTCAAATGGCTCACTGCTCCCTATATAGTGCACTATGTGAGTTATGAAATGTAGACTTACACAAATATTGCACTTTCTGTCCAGTATGAATTGTGGCTGAATACAGAGTGATTCTTTATTAGACACAATATGCTCTGTTCAGATACAGTATTCATTATTTTAAGATCTACATTGTACGCTTTGTAGGGAGAAGGGGGCCACCTGAGATTCTGACTAAAACAGTTCATGGCAGTGTTGAATCACTTGACCCGAATACTACACGCTGATTGGCTGAATGGATTTGTCGGGTTCTGCTCAAGTTTAAGGGCTACGCCATTGCATACATTGACATATATTGTGCATAGATTTTGGACAGTAGGAAATATATGTACATATATTGTTTTTCCAAATTAATTTCAACACAAGACATCACATATTGCACTTATGTTCTGGATATGAGAAAATATTTGTGCATATATTTTTTGTCTCTATGAGATATTTGGAATTTCAATGCTAAGAGATTATATATATTGCCATATATTGTTCATATATTTTGCACATGAGGAAATACGGTTACATACATTTCCTTTGGCGGGTTGGTATAGTGAATGACTGCACATTTGTCATCAGTCCTTCCTTCACATCATGTGTCTATTACCCAGCCTCACTTTTGAAATCTGATGGCTCCGCTCTTTATCTTCATAAAAAGAGAGATTTAGAGGGAGATGTGTTGGCAGGAATGAATGCATAAATTTGTGGGATTAATGCTATAGAGCTGACAGTAGTCTGCACCATGGGGCCAACATTTGCAAAAATAAATAATTGCTGTAAATCGTCCTAGGGAAATGTGTACTTTGTCATGTTTCTAATGCGCTCGAATTTGTAAGCATGTATGCATCTTCCCAAAGGTACGTGAACAACGCTTACAGATTCATTAATGTGCCTTGTTGCTGTTGGATCTTAATGTATGCGGTCTGCTGGGATGTTGTTTTAGAACACAGGAGGGGCTTATGCTGAAACTTGCACTGATGAGCAAACGTCAAAGGAATGAAAGGAGGTGGTTGCTGTTCACTTAGTCTGGGTGTTTGTGGTCTATACCTGAGAAAACCTCACTGGCATAATGAACTCTACCCCCAGCAAAAATTATTAGGAAGTCTCTTGGGGCTCTGCTCAGAATTGTGTTCTCTGTAGAGAATGTCTTATTTTCACAGATACAATAAACAAAACATCTGATTTGACTAGTGTTGCATAGGGTTGCATACAAATATATACTAAGCTTTCTGCCATGTAATTGAATGATAGCATGGTAACATTCATTGTTGTAATTTGTTTAGAATGTTTAGAATGTACTCACTCTGAAGGACTAAAAATCATGCGTTTCATTGTATTCAGTGTACTGGATGAGTGAAGAGAGAGAGGAACTGTATATTATACATATGGATCTCTCTCTGACGGGTGAGGATGTATGGAGAGAATACATGGCCACGTTGCTGACACTGGACTATTCCTGATTACTGGGTCAATGGGCCAGGTGGGGCTCATAAATGTAGAGTGCAGCTGCAGCTGCCCTTGTCCTGTCTGAGGAAGAGATGCTTCTCACTGCCACAGGTTTATTTGCTATTGCTACTCTTGTTGGTCAAGTATTGAGGTCTTTAATGCTGCACAGTGTCTGTCAGCTATCTTAGGACTGGTTAGAACTACAAGATTCTGTACATATAGTCAATACCTCTCGGCCCATGAGACTGGACGAGGTGCTGAGAGGCCGTGGGAAAGAGAGGTCAATGCTTGACCACAGTTCTCTGGGATCACACTCTGCTCTCTCACCAACAGAGCTCCCACATGACCCACTGGCTCCTGAGTTCCATTGTTGAAATGCCAACAGTGGACAAGTTGTATGAGGGCTGTACTCAGCCCTGCTCTCTCACTGCAGGAAAAGGATGTAAACGTGGAAGATGTTAGTCTTAACATCAAAGAAGAACATTAAAGACCAAATCCTTCCATTTTAACCCTATTATTAAGGCCCATGATTCAGTTATTAATCCTCAAATGTATTATTAAAACTACAAATTGTTACCTATTTTGAATGTTATACACCGATCAGGCATAACATTATGACCACCTCCTTGTTTCTACGCTCATTGTCCATTTTATCAGCTCCACTTACTATATAGGTGCACTTTGTAGTTCTACAATTACAGACTGTAGTCCATCTGTTTCTCTGCATACTTTGTCAGCCCCCTTTTACCCTGTTCTTCAGTGGTCAGGACCCCCATGGACCCTCACAGAGCAGGTACTAATTGGGTGGTGGATTGTTCTCAGCACTGCAGTAACACTGATGTGGTGGTGGTGTGTTAGAGTGTGCTGTGCTGGTATGAGTGGATCAGACACAGCAGTGCTGCTGGAGTTTTTAAACACCTCAGTGTCACTGCTGGACTGAGAATAGTCCACCAACCAAAAATATCCAGCCAACAGTGTCCTGTGGGCAGCGTCCTGATGAAGGACTAGAGGATGACCAACACAAACTGTGCAGCAGCAGATGAGCTACTGTCTCTGATGTACAAGGTGGACTGACGAGGTAAGAGTGTCTAATAGAGTGGACAGTGAGTGGACATAGTGTTTAAAAACTCCAGCAGCACTGCTGTATCTCATCCACTCGTACCAGCACAACACACACTAACACACCATGACTACGTCAGTGTTACTGAAGTACTGAGAATGATCCCCCACCCAAATAGTACCTGCTCTGTGAGGGTCCATAGGGGTCCTGACCACTGAAAAACAGGGTAAATGGGGGCTAACAAAGTATGCAGAGAAACAGATGGACTACAGTCTGTAACTGTAGAACTACAAAGTGCACCTATATGGTAAGTGGAGCTGATAAAATGGACAATGAGTGTAGTGTTTTATTAATTTCACTCTCTCTCTGATCCCAAGACCTAACTAATATCTGCAATTACCCGTCTGTGATCCTTGGAGATTCTTTGTCCAATCAAATCATCCTTTTTACCGTGCATGGTGTCAGTATAGACAGCTTTTTGTAAAGCTTGTCTGTTTGAAAACAACATTTGCTACAAAATAGCAACTGGACAGGCTTGGTCTAAGGAAATAAAATGCAAACCAACAAATAAGCAAAACAGACAAGTTATATAGGACCTAGAAGACATCACATCATGAAAAAAATGGTAAAGATTTCTGATATAGCAGAGTTTTAGTATGGTAAATTCTGGTCTTTGATGAATATTTGACAGTCAGATCAGTAGGCAGCGTGTGAGTCATGTTTACAATCATCGCTGTGTGTGATTTTGATGCTAATGAGTCATGAGTGGTTTTAAAGCAGTGTCAAATCAAGGCACACCATCTTAGCAAGTGCCTGCACCTGTCACTGGAGACATCCATCCACAGTCTCTAGCGAAGTCTCTCTGATTTTATCCAAAAAGACAAGTTTAATTTCTTCTTTTCTTGTTTGCATTACATCATCTTAGCTCTCTGCTAAAGGTTCTGTCCTGTCCTCACAGCCTTGAGAGTCCTCGGCAGGTGCTGGATACTGGGATATGATGCAGGCACACTTCTGTCAATACAGATAAAAGGTCCTTCAAATGTCAGAATATTGTTTGTTATTCAATATACAGTCAGAACCCACCCTTTATTGATTTTACTTTCAGTCTAAACAGCCAGGAGTTAAGTCATTTTCAGCATGAGGAAAAAAGCAGAAAACATATCAGACAGAAACTAAGTATACACTATATGATCAAAAGTTTGTAGACACCTGTTCATTCAAAGTTTCTTCTGAAATTAAGGGTATAAATAAGGAATTTGTCTGCCTTTGCTGCAGTAACAGTATATCCTTCTGGGAAGGCTTTACACCAGAAGTTAGAACATTGCTGTGAGGATTTGATTGCATTCAGCCACAAGAGCATTAGCAAAGTCAGGTACTGATAAGCAGTTCTGGAACACAAACTCCACTCCAACTCATTCCAAAGGTATTGGGCGGAGCTCTGTCACTCCAGAGAATGCAGTTCCACTGCTCCATAGCCCATTGCTGGGGGCTTTATACCTTTTAATTGATTTGTGGTGGTGGGCATTGATGGCCTTAGGCTATACGTGGCTGTTCCAGAGCGTCCCATTCCATTGACCAAGGTTTCCTAAGGAGATTATATACGCTGAGTGCAACTGAATACCTGTTTTGGTAATGGGTGCAACTTTAAGTGACTAAATTCACTAATGAGAAGGAGTGTCTTGATGCTTTTGGATACATAGTGTAATATTTCGTTTTCTCAGTAACATTTGTCTTCTCGTAGTTGTCTTCTCACAGTGGAAAGTACTGTTAATCTGCTGGTAACAGTTTTGGTGGTCTATCAGGTCTTGCGCAGTTGTTAGGAGTCCCATTTTTTCTATATTTTTAAAGAATCTTTTGGAAAAACTCACAGTTTTTCCTTTGACTTTCCCTTTCCTTATGCAAGTGGATTATCTCAAATATAATCTCTGCAGAAATATCTCCTAAAAATAATTTAGTAGTATTTAAAGACCGTTTTTACTCTGACTTTTGCACAGTATTGTAGCTTCAGGCTGTTTTAGATCTGTAGATGCCATTGACACAGCTCTAACTTATCTGCATTACCAATTAACATTGGTCTTTGAACCAAGGTAGGGCTTGACAACTTGGCTTGAATGTCATTGAACATTCAGGAAAGTCAGAATACTCGTAGTCCAAGATGCTAAGATGTCCTTAAATATTAAGATGTTCCTGTGCTTTATTCTCTGTGAGATGGAAGTAATAAGTAGGCTTGTCCTTAGTGATGTCCACCAGTTATATTTACCTCTTGTTGGCTGTTCCAGGAGAGCAGAGGGACATGGTCATTCGTGGGCTGGGTGTGTGGGGGGGGGCACTAAACAGAAAGGTCACTTCTAGCTAATAATTGCATTCGGCATTGATCACTCACGGTTGGTGATTCATGTTTTCCATGCAGAAATGTAGCCTGGGCCCTGATCTATTGCCACTTCACCGGTCAATTTTACCCAGTAAAGATTACAGTTTTATATCATGAATCTCAGTTCTTCACTAGCCAAAACTCTCAGACTTACAGAGTATGAAATATTGAAAATAGTAGAATATTATCTGTACGACTGTGGATCATTGTCGTAATCATGGAACAGGAGTTTGTTCAGCATTAGCAAACATTCAAAGCAGCACTGTCATTAGGTCATATTGTACCTCTCTGCTCTTCCAGTGGAACAACCAGTCCATAGACACATGTCTATTGATATGTGTGCATTAAAGCTTTTTTTGCCATGAGCATGGCTGGAACACAGCTGAGCAGTGGAGTGCTCCAGCCTGTCTCAGTGATATTGGAGATGAGAGTGAGGGGGTAGGATGACTCACTGCACTGCCTGCTGGTGGGGGTTGGCAGCAGGGGGGTATTTTTGGAGCAGGCCTTACACAATTCATTTTTGCTCTACTTGTCTCTCTCCAGCCCTTTCCCAGGGTGCCGCACCAAATTAAGTTATCCTGTTGTTCTTCACAAAACAAAAGTTCTGCTCACCCTGTTTGGTTAATGTGCTTGTCTTGGAGCAGCATGCCTTGCAAATACATTACATGTCCAAAAGTTTGTAGACACCTGCTCATTCAACGTTTCTTCTGAAATGAAGGGTATTCATAGGGAGTTTTTGTCTCCTTTAGGCATAAACAATCTCTTCTAGGAAGGCTTTACACTAGATATTGGAACATTGCTGTGAGGATTTGATTGCATTCAGCCACATGAGCATTAGTAAGGTCAGGTACTGATGTTAAATGATTAGTTCTAGATCACAAACGCCTTTCCAACTCATCCCAAAGATATTGGAGGGTGGTTCATCACCCCAGAGAACACAGTTCCACCACTTCACAGCCCAATGCAGGGGAGTTTTATTCCACTCTAGCTGATGTTTGGCATTCGGCATGGTGACCTTAGGCTCATGTGTGACTACTCCAGAGCTTCCCATTCTATTGATATTGCTTTTTTGTTGTACAAGCAGTGTGTGCTGTTGAACACCTGTGTCAGCAATGGGTGCACCTTAAAGTATCTGTATTCACTAGTAAGAAGGGCAGTCTACAAGCTGTTGGACATGTACTGTGCACTGTGCAAAAGTCTTCCTTTCATTTATTTAATTTCCAGTACAAGTTAATTATCAGGAGATATTTTCGAGGATACAAGACATAACATAATCCATTTGCATAAGGACGGGTAAAGTTAGAGGAAAATAAGTGAAAAAATAAAAACAGGATTTAAGTTTAAAAAATATAGGGAAAGTGGACCTGGTAGACCACCAGAACTGTCACCATTAGATAAACAGAACTTCAAGTTTTCATCTTCGAGAGAGAGAAGAAAATCAAGCTCCACTCTTACTTCAGATCTGAAAAAAAAAAATCACAGGTGTTTCTGTCCATCCTTCCACTGTGAGAAGACAACTCAACACTATAGGTCTGAAAAAAAATGTGTAACTGTCAAGGAGCTGTTACTGAGAAGAAGAAAAAAAAAAAAACGAAGAAAATTTGCAAATCATATAAAGAAGCTGCTGATCTTATCACATCAATGAACTGGCCAATTGCAAAGTCCAGACCTTCACATCACTGAGTTTGCCTTGTTGGTTTGAAAAAATACCCCTGCAGATTTCTTTAAAGAGTCTAAAGCAGAACAGAAAAGAACAGAAACTGTAATTAAGTCAAACAGTGGACGCACTGAGGACTGAAAAAAAGTCGTATCATATTTAGCTGTTTAGGCTTCTGTGTTATTTTCTGTTAAATGTGTTTTCTCCCTTTCTTCCTGACACTGAAAAATAAAGAACTTGGAGGGTCTCTGACTTTTGCACAGTGCTGTCGTGTATGTTTACTCATAACAAAAGAGTTGTACTCTCGCTGCATCAGCATGTGGGTGTGTATTTGATACCGCAGCTGAAAGTCTGATCCACTCCGGCCGTGTGTATCTGTGGTCAGGGTGCGGACAGACAGGTTTCATTAAAAGCTGCATAGAAGCATCTGACTGCTGAGTGGGAAACATCAGTAATGCACTTCAGTATCGATCTACTCTCATTACTGCCCGTGGCTTTCAGCTGCCGCTCTTTTTCTCTTTCACTCGCTCCCTCTCACTCAGACACACACACACACATAGACAAAGTGCAGCATGAGCAGAGTGTATCTGTGAGTGTGACTTCAGTGTGAATATTAAAATGAGTTTGTATGATTTTATGGAAGAAATGGTGCTCATAGTGAGTCAGAGTGTAGCAGATTCAAACTGTGATTGGACGCTGTAACAAAAGTGAGAGTGAGGATTCATATACATCAGTTTAATTAGAGATAATAATAATATCTATCTATCTATCTATCTATCTATCTATCTATCTATCTATCTATCTATCTATCTATCTATCTATCTATCTATCAATTCTCCTCTTTCTTTCTCATTCTATCTCTCATTCTCTGTCTTTCTCTCCTATTTCATCTCTCAATTGGATACCCCCCCTTTCTTTTTGCTCCACATCTCTCTCTCTCTCTCTCTCTCTCTCTCTCTCTCTCTTCTCTCTCTCTCTCTCTCTGTCTCCCTCAGCTCCACCCAATCAACTCCCAACACGCTTATTTCCACCTGAATCCTTGTTTGGAGCTGGAGTGGAACAAGGGATAAACAGGAAACAGAAAAAAGAGTTCCCTGGCCACACACAGCTCCCTCTGCGCTTTACCTGGAAGCATTTCTGTAGTAGTCATTTGAGACCGACGGTGACGACTGTGGCTTGTACAGAATTACTTTTCTCAGGGGGGCTCTTGAGTAAGAACTGTGTTTGTTTTTGTAGTCAACTCATTTTGTTGCTGTGAGAAATGCAGCCTAAAGCAGGGAATGAAGACAGTTCAGCGTTCTGGAGAGCTGAGCACTAAGAACTTTCTAAAAGAAACACTACACGCCAAAACCTTTCACACCCTTATTCTCTCCTCTCCACTTGGCTGTTGTCTTCTCACCACCTCCTTTGCTCTTTTCCGTCTTCATGGTAAAGAGGAAATTTCTAGCTGATTAGCTGATGCAAAGCGTGCTTTTTATAACTCGGCAGAATCCGCAAACCTTCAGGTATCCCCTAGCAACCAGACTAATTGCATCCATAGAGAGAGAGAGAGAGAGAGAGAGAGAGAGAGAGAGAGAGAGAGAGAGAGAGAGAGAGAGAGAGAGAGAGAGAGATGAGAGAGAGAGAGAGAGACAGTGATAGTGAGAAAAATAGTGATAGAATGAGAGCTGAGTGTTGAGAGTGAGAAAGAGTGAGAGAGAGAGTCAGACAGTGTATGAGAGGCAGAAAGACAGAGAAAGGCAATAGAGAGAGAAAGAAAGAAAAAGAAAGAAAGACAATGAGTGAGAGAGTAAGAAAGAAAGAAAGAAAGAAAGAAAATGAGTGAGAGAGAAAGAAAAAAGAAAGAAAGACAATGAGAGAGAGAGAAAGAAAATGAGTGAGAGAGAAAGAAAGAAGAAAGAAAGAAAGAAAGAAAGGAAGGAAGAAAGAAAGAAAGACATGAGTGAGAAAGAAAGAAAGAAAGAAAGAAAGAAAGAAAGAAAGAAAGAAAGAGAGACAGAGAGAGAGAGAGAGAGAGAGAGAGAAGGTGAGAGAGAGAGAGAGAGAGAGGTTGAGACACTCAGAAATAGAGCTCTGTCAGTAAGGTGTGAAAGGCTGGGGGAGAGAGGGAGCTGAGCTGATGTTTTGTGGGCAGTGAGCTGCCCCCCGTGAGTCAGCTCCACACAGGGGACACTGCTGATCTGTAAACAGGATGGGTCCTGCTGGCCCGAATTGTTCTGTACGACACACTCTGTCACGGTGGAACGCTCGCTGCCCTTTTCTTCACTGCCAGCTTTTTAAATACTGGCATCTGTTGACCCCAGCCAAGGCCCAGCGACTTTACCGAAACTGAAGGGCATGAGAGGCACTTAAAGCACGCCCATGTGCTCTCTGCACCAATTAGGGCACAGAGGGGAGGCGGCCGCAGAATTCTGGCCTAATCATAGACTGTGTGCTTAAAGAGCGTGAACATAAACCCACACACAGTGTGTATTGTCTCTGGAATTTTATGATCCAGTTGATCTGTCTACACTATAAAGTCTATTCTATTGCTTACTGTGTTCTTTCTTCTCATTAACCCATTCATTATGTAATTTGTTTGTACTGCAAGGATTGTGTCTCTGGGAACAATTGTGAAACATCACTGGGAATATTTTTCATTTTTTTTTAATGTAGAGGTCTATTATTCTTATTTTGGACTGTTGCTAAGTTGCTAAGCTACAATTACACAATCGATACTTAGGGGAGGGGTTGAACTCGTTAGATTAAATTAGCCTATTTAGCAGTAGCTAGAATGCTGAACATTTGCAGCTAATTCTTCAGCATGTCTTATAGACATTTCTGTGTTTTACTTTTGCCTTAAAAGGCACATATCCTACACTTTCCATTTTTCCACACATGACATTTGTGTAGGTTGAAATACTAAAAACTGTTGAAATTCATTTTTACATGACCATTTTCCAACCTCTCTTTATCCCAGTGTTAAACAGACTGTTTTTGTTGCTGTGCCTTTAAGACTGATATATGTAGATACGCCCTGTTCTGATTGGCTGCCCTGTTATTGAAAAAGCAGTCCATGCTGAAACATTCCTTATAACTTCAGTGTGACAGGGCAGGGCTAAACTGCTGTCAGCTTAAACATAAAAATGTGTTGTTTTTTTAAAGACATCAGAAAGATAATGAATTTAAAGCGTGCTATTTTTGCAGCTTTGTGAATTGCAGTAAAAAGAAGAACTTACATGCACACATGTCTGACATTAAACATACTGAACAGACCTTTAACTAAGGAACATATCACAAAAAACTACAATAAATAGAATAGAATAAATAGAACAAAAAATACAAAAGAATAATAAAGAGCCAATATGAAATGAGCTAAAGAGATCTGTGAATATCTATACATATGCACGTATGAATATCTATACATGTGCAGAGCTGAGAAGGCATATAATATGCTAATTATTATATACAGAATATTACAGAATGATGTGAATGTTTGTAAGAATTAACATTTGGATAGTTGTGCAAACAGCATGATGTTACAGAGGAATTACTGTAATACAGAAAGGAGGTTAGTTTGGTTTAGTTTAAGTTTAAAGTGTGAGGTGTCCACTGTGGTTAATGAGCGCTGCAGCTCTGAGGAACAATCGGTTGGCATGTCAGATTGTGCTGGTTTTGATGGCCCTGAATCTTCTACCAGATGGAAGTGGCTGGAAGAGGTGATGTCCAGGATGTAAGGTAATTTTGCCGCAGCATTTCATCACTCTGCAGTTGTAGATGTCCTAAAGCATTGGCATATGCTATCCAGTGATCCTCTCCGCCATCCTGATCATTTTTAAATAACTCCAATAAAAGTGGAGTTTGGCTCATTTTTGGATGATGTGAGGATGGACTCAATGATTGCTGTGTAGAACTGGATCATCAGACTCTGTGGCAGGTTGAATTTCTTCAGCTGTCTCAGGAAGAACATTCTCTGCAGTGCTGTCTTGGCGACAGAGAGCATGAAAATCTGAAAGAGCTGCTTGAGCAGAATAATTAGCAATGAAGTAGATGTTTTTGTTTATTGGTTTTTCCTTCTCTCTTTCACCTTCACTTTGTGCCCATGTTCTCATTACCTGCAAAACACTGACAGTATCATGAGATGTGAGGGGGAAGTGCAAGAATCAAAGTGGGGTCCTGGCAGTACTGACCTGAATTTAACCTCATGCACATACACACACACACACACACACACATGCTTGCATGTGCTCAACACTGTCCTGAAATAAGCCACATCTGGGTTACTGAATATATATACACACACACACACACACACACACATACATATATATATATATATATATATGTACACACAGTGGTGTGAAAAAGTGTTTGCCCCCTTCCTGATCTCTTATTCTTTTGCATGTTTATCACACAAATGTTTCAGATCACCAAACAAATTTAAATATTAGACAAAGATAACACAAGTAAACACAAAATGTAGCTTATAAATGAAGGTCTTTATTATTAAGGGAAACAGAAATCCAAACATACAGGGCCCTGTGTGAAAAAGTGATTGCCCCCTAAACCTGATAACTGGTTGGGCCACCCTTAGCAGCAACAACTGCAATCAAGCGTTTGCGATAACTGGCAATACGTCTTTTACAGCACTGTGGAGGAATTTTGGCTCACTCATCTTTGCAGAATTCTTGTAATTCAGCCACATTGGAGGGTTTCCGAGCATGAACCGCCTTTTTAAGGTCATGCCACAGCATCTCAATCGGATTCAGGTCAGGACTAGGCCACTCCAAAGTCTTAATTTTGTTTTTCTTAAGCCATTCAGAGGTGGACTTGCTGGTGTGTTTTGGATCATTGTCCTGCTGCAGAACCCAAGTGCGCTTCAGCTTGAGGTCACGAACAGATGGCTGGACATTCTCCTTCAGGATTTTTTGGTAGACAGCAGAATTCATGGTTCCATTTACCACAGCAAGTCTTCCAGGTCCTGAAGCAGCAAAACAGCCCCAGACCATCACACTACCACCACCATATTTTACTGTTGGTATGATGTTCCTTTTCTGAAATGCTGTGTTACTTCTACACCAGATGTAATGGGACAAACACCTTCCAAAAAGTTCAACTTTTGTCTTGTCAGTCCATAGAGCATTCTCCCAAAAGTCTTGGGGATCATCAAGATGTTTTCTGGCAAAACTGAGACAAGCCTTTATGTTCTTTTTGCTCAGCCGTGGTTTTCGTCTTGGAACTCTGCCATGCAGGCCATTTTTGCCCAGTCTCTTTCTTATGGTGGAGTCATGAACACTGACCTTAACTGAGGCAAGTGAGGCCTGCAGTTCTTTGGATGTTGTTGTGGGGTCTTTTGTGACCTCTAGGATGAGTCGTCGCTGTGCTCTTGGGGTAATTTTGGTCAGCCGGCCACTCCTGGGAAGGTTCACCACTGTTCCATGTTTTCACCATTTGTTGGATAATGGCTCTCACTGTGGTTCGCTGGAGCCCCAAAGCTTTAGAAATGGCTTTATAACCTTTTCCAAACTGATAGATCTCAATTACTTTGTTTCTTATTTGTTCCTGAATTTCTTTGGATCACAGCATGATGTCTAGCTTTTGAGGATCTTTTGGTCTACTTCACTTTGTCAGGCAGGTCCTATTTAAGTGATTTCCTGATTGGGAACAGGTGTGGCAGTAATCAGGCCTGGGTGTGGCTAGGGAAATTGAACTCAGCTTTCCAGTTAATTTATGTTTTAAAGGGGGGGTGGGATCACTTTTTCACATGGAGCCCTGTAGGTTTGGATTTCTTTTTCCCTTAATAATAAAGATCTTCATTTATAAACTGCATTTTGCATTTACTTGCGTTATCTTTGTCTAATATTTAAATTTGTTTGGTGATCTGAAACATTTATGTGTGACAAACATGCAAAAGAATAAGAAATCAGGAAGGGGGCAAACACTTTTTCACACCACTGTATATATATATATATATATATATATATATATATAATAATATAGAACATTTGCTGTGGAAAAAGCTGTCAGACAGCATTTGAAGACTGTCTTAAAGGACATATAACACAGTAAAAAACACATTTCTATATATAGAACAGTTTGATGTAGTATGTAAACATTGTTAAGGTTTAGAAATATACCGT
Organism: Colossoma macropomum; assembly: GCF_904425465.1. Lineage (NCBI taxonomy): Eukaryota > Metazoa > Chordata > Actinopteri > Characiformes > Serrasalmidae > Colossoma > Colossoma macropomum. The sequence continues at coordinate 18,370,689 of NW_023494790.1, read as the reverse complement.
TCCACACCATCTGTACATGGAAACTAAGCTGCAAAACAACCCATGAATTAATTGTTTTTGTGATGTCATAAAAACCAACACATTAACACATATCTGCCTATTAAGCCTCCAGTTTAGCCCCACCCATTCACACTGAAGTTATGAAGAGTGTTTCAGCTTGTTCTGTTTTTTGAATTAGGCCTAATACAGGCTCCAATTCATTTTCATATGTCCAGCTTAAAGGGACAGTAATGAAAACTGGCTGTTAGATCCTAAAGATAAAAAGAGGTTGCAAAATGGTCACGTAAGATGAATTATAACTAGTTATGGTATATAAACCCACACAAAGGTTATAAGCAGCTACAAGAAAAATGAAGGACATGATCCTTTTAAAAATGTGATTTCTGAACAGACATTGATACGGTACATGTGGTCTACAAAAAGGTACTAAGCAAGAGGTCCAGGCCTGTACCTCTGATCTCTTAAGGAATCCATATCATAAAAAAGTTTTTATTGTTTTTGCCATGTGAATGCCATTCACTCCCCAGTCCATTCAGTTTATATATAAAAATTAAACTGCAAAAACGGCTCACTTTCAATTCATTATTTTTGTGATGCTATGAACACAAACACATTTACGCATGTCCAGTTATTCAGCCAAAAGCAGTTTAGCCCCCATTAATGCAAAACCGATAAGGACTGTTTCAGCCCAGACTACTTTTTGAATAAAAACAGCCTGTTTAATTCCAAGCAATCAAGACAGGTTGGGAAATGATCAAATAAAAATGAATTATGACTGTTTTTGGTCCATAAAACCTCATATATACTTTAAGTGGAACTCACTTAAATATTCTGCTGAAATTACAATACAATGGTAAGCATGCTGTAGAGACCTCTATGAATAGCAATTCTAGAACATGGTATGAGGAGTAGCTAGTGATTGTTTCCCACATTTCAGGCCATTGCATCACTCACTATGTTTGTGTATGGGTGTGTGTGAGTGCTGCACTGTTTCCAAAGATCACATTGTTCCAAGTATTATATTCTTTCCATTCCCTTTTGGTATTTTAGCATCAAACTTTTCAGTATCACTTTGACCACAGCTCTTCTTTTGCTGACATACTCTGCTCTATGGTATACCCTTTGAGGTCTTTCTTCCTTGGTATCAATTTGGCATTACTGTAAGTGTCTCACATTGTAACGAGGAAGTGTAGTTATGGCAGGGTTTTTTTGTACATACAAGCAATATACTCCTTTAAAAGTCCCATATCCTACATTTTTATTGTTTTATTTTTTCCCTGATGTCCACTGCTGACCTTTGTGTGACATTATGTACCAAAAACAGTCATAATTCTTTTTTACATGACCATTTCCAGCCTCTCCCTTAGAATTAAACAGGCTGTTACTGCACCTTTAAGACTGACATATGTAAATGACCTCTGTTCTGATTACCTACCCTGTATTGTGTCATGTTCAAAAACCATAAATGGACTGAATGGAGTAGGAGGGAGTGAGCGTTAAGTTTTGAAAGTTACAGTAAACACTTTTATTTAAAAAAGATGAGGGATATTTGTTTTTCTCTGATATAAGCCCCTTAAATTGCATTATTGGTAAATTACTTCTCAGATCTAATAGATTTTTAAAACATTATTTGTTACAGTATATATTGGTGGGTGTAGATTGGGTAGATTATAAGATAAGGTCAGAAAATTTACTGCTCTCTCCTAATTCTAATTCCTCATCTTGTCTCATTAAACATTCATGTCAGCTGGGAGCAGTGAGGAAATGCACACATTTAAAACTGTGCTTTTCTACATTCTGTAACAAGAAGACGCTTGGTAAATAATTAAGGTTGTGACAAGAGAAAACATGAAAGAGGATGAGCAGGCAGGCTGCTCCTCATTAATCTACCAAAGGGATCCTCTCTTCTGTCAACAGCAAACGCCCTGAGTGACACCACAAAGGCCCTGTTTGGAACTCTGTGTTTTTTGTGGCTCAACTGAAAAGTCCAGCGTACACAATGTACATAAAACATAAACGTACATGATGTACATGGCCGGTACTACAGCTGTGGTTTAGGGCATTCTATGCCCTACCAAGTTGAAAGGGAGCAGCATGATTTGTACAGAGCACAAGTACAGACTTGTGAGATGGTGGTCAGATTACTCTGTGCAATGTGGAATTCAGGGGCCGCCCAAAGCTTCAACAAGAAACTTTTGCGCCCTTACTCCACTCTCCCAATCCCTCATCCACAGGCACATGTAGGTCCCCTGGCTGGGATCGATATATCTAGTTTTAATGAGAGACAGTGAGCAGGCAAAGCTGATTGGGGTGAAACGCTGGGCTGCTCTGAGACCAATGAGAGATTCGCTCATCCGTTCATAACACAGAACAAACACCCTGCCATCCCCATTAGTGTAACACTGACCTCAGGGCATAGCTACACTATTGGAGTGTGAATAATTGAAGATTTTTATTTCATTGCAATTGCTTTCTCAGAAAGAATGTACAGAGATGTATGAAGGAGAGAGCAGAGGAGTAGAGGATGGAGGGAGGCTGGACTGAAAAGGGGCGATGAGAGGTCAGGCAACCTTTTAGTGATAAAGTTTACATAATGACATTGGTTTAAAGACCAGGCAACACTCAAAACTCATACAGCTCACATATGATAAAGGATAAATTCAATGGCTAAGGTTTGGACCAAGTGTCCGACTTGGAACTTTCTACTTCCCATTTAAAGTGTTCACGCATCCTCAGTTGTTTAAGGCTGCAGAAAAATTGACACTAACGTTAAGCTACATAGTATGGCCAAAAGTATGTGGCCAACATACCTGTATGAGATTTTTGAACATCCCGTTTCATAACCATAGGCATTAGCACAATGTTGACCCCTACTTTGTTACTATGGGGTTGGGATGTCTTTAAGGACCGAGCTTTGTGCACAGGGGTACAATCATGCTGGAACAGAAATGAGCCTTCCCCAAACTGTTGCTATAAAACTTTACTGTTGGCAGTATGCATTCTGGTAGGTAGCATTTTCCTGGCATCCACCAAACTCAGATTCATCTATCAGCCTGACAGATAGTGAAGCATGATTTTTAACTCAAAAGGACACCTTTCCACTGATCCAGAGTCCATTACACCACTCCAGCCAACACAGACAAAAAAGCTGCCAGTACTGCTACATTTTTAAACTTGCTATAAAATTATACATGCAATGTTTTTGATTCAACTAATTCCAATGAAACATGATCATTTATCCTGCCTTTCAAAATGAACCATGCAGAACTTAAAAATTATATATCGCTGTTGTCGGAAGAAAACCTTGTATCTCCAAAATGATAACTTTACAGGAGAAGGAAAAAACCTACTTTACTTTTTATGTAAGTCAATGGAACCAGACTTTTTTCCAAGTCATTTTTCCAAGTCTTTTAGTCCATTCATCATGAAATTTACACATAAGGTAAAGAGCAACTGGCATTTTCAAATTATGTCAAAAACTGAAAAACATCAAAAATAGAGATACAAGGTTTTCTTCCGACAACAGCGATATGTAGCATTAAGTCCAAGTTATCAGCCTGGTTAAACAACACTGGAAAAGATCTTTCTGATTTTGCACTGAAAGTGAATTCAGATGGTCTACTTTTTAAGAATGCACAATGAAGCATTACATTTGTTGTGTAAGTCAGTGAACAATCTATTTGATGATGATAATGTCTTGATTACCACTAATCTATCAGCTGAAGACATCCATTAGTGAAACAAACAGATCTCTAAAGACTGTTTGTGTTCCTCATTAATTAACAGTGAATTTTTCCATCTTCTAGTAATGAAGCCTGTGGCTCTGCCATTTTGACTGGGAGAAAGTGCATATTACATAATGCAGCATTCTTGACGCAACCTGATTTCTCCAGCAGTCCGTGGTGTCCAACTGGACATTGTTCCTAAGCTTGTTTGCCTGTGATCAGAGCATTCTGGCAAACATTTCTGTGTTCTGCATAGAGATTTTTCTTACAGAACTTGTTTTTTCTGTTTAGAGAATGCAATCAGACAGTAACTGATGGTGAGAGAGGGTCTGTGCCCATGCTAACCCCAGGGGCTTAACACATGGCCAGAACACATTATATCACCCATCTGTTATGAGAAGGAGATGCTTGCATGTGGGTATCCATGCTTAAATGAAAGAAATAAATGAGGGGACGTATTGAGCTGAACTACAAAAGATTTCATTACTATTTAACACCTCAGAGATCACTTGGAAAAAATAAACAGTGTCAAAAACAGTTCTATTGGGGCGATGCTACTTTGGTTTCCTAAAAATTGTTCTTTAAAGAACCAAGAACCATATTTTTGATATAAAGTTTAAAGATCCTCCACATAATGCAAAGGTTCTATACTTATTAAAGGATTGTGCAGCCAGACGTTGTTTTTAAGAGTATAGGAGTGTTGATTTAGGGTGATTTTTTTCCTTTCATATGCTAATGAACAAAATGATTGACCTGGGGAATCTAACGGAAGAAATAGGGCATGCCATAGGGGTCCAGGCCCACTGATGTCTTTCTATTTTCAGTTTTGAATGAGCTTCTGCATGAAGGAGCTAATCATTGATAATCCCTGAGATCCTTAGCAGCTCCCTTTTTCAGTTAGAGTCTGATTTTCTGCATTTAAACTATAATGACTGATGAGCTCCTGTAGATATAGTGTTATTCAATGATATTAAAGAATAAATCACAGTGACTCCAGACACAAAGAATCCAAGGTGTCCTCTCTTTCTCTCACTCAGGGCATTTGAGGTAAGGGCTCCCGAGGGCACCGGTAAATGTGTAATCCTCCTATTGAGCCTTAGTGCCCCTCTCACGGCTGATCACAGTATAGCCCTTAAGATCTCCAGGAGAGTCTTCTACTGCTGTGGGTTTCTTTTGCCTGGCTTGAGCTGGATGATGTAATTCCTCTTCTCCTTCTCTAGATATAGAATTTGGTCCATTTTTGTTTCTTTTTTCTTTTTTAACATGTATAAGTTAGTCTGTGATATTTTAAAAATATAAAAGAGATGCTCATATCAGCATCTCTATTCTCTTATTTTAACAGTGTCTCAGAGCAAAAAGTGGTTCTATATAGTGCCTAAAAGTATGCATGACCTATAACCTATTGGTGGTGCTATGATTGGGCCCAGGGGGCCTAGGCCTACCAATTTTTTTCCTTGCGTCACCCAAAATGACTGCTCAGATTTACTTTAAATATTAAAATTTAATTAATAATTAAAAAAAATAGAGGAATAATGAAATTTTTCAAAATCCAGGTTTAACCAATAACCATAACTAGTGTTATGTCGCTCCCTCCTGACCCACAACACGCTCTCAAACACCCAGCTAGTTTGCAGGGCTGAATCAAGCTTTTCCTCATGCTAGCACAAAAATTAGTTCATTAAGTCCTGCTTCATCATTGATGCTGTCGGTATTTAGAAGATTTATTTAAAAAGGACTATTTGTGGATTTAATGATTGGAAGAGTATCAGCATGGCTTGTTTTAGGCATGAAAACAGTCGAGCACTATATAGCCATAGATATATATACAATAACTACAGACAGAAATCTTGAATGTGGCACCCATCATCAACCAGCTCATTAACACTGAAGGCCAAAATGCCAGAAATCTCCCTCATATTAAAGTTACTTTGGTTATCATTGCTCCTGTGTACAAAGAAAAACAGGTTTTAAGCCTCCGTGTTCTGGTTGACTAGAGAGTTTCTTCTGTCTTCTTCTGCAGTTTTTTTCCTACAGCACTGTTTGAACGACATTTAACACACCCAATTATGGACATACTTCACTTTGTAGCCTATATCTCACCTGTCTGCGGAAGTGAGATTCGGCCCACCTGCAAATTTGTTGTGCCTAAGCAAAACAGCAGTCTGTGTAAATGTATCTCTGGTTCTTCAGAACCCTACCAGGCACTTGCACTGGGTTACAGGCAACATATCAAGTTTGCACAGCCACACTTCCTCAACATGTGCATGTTGCATCATGTGTTCACATGTTCTGGGTAGGCAGCATAATGTGTATGTGATTTTAAACAGCTTTAGGCTCTGCAGCCTTTGATGAGAACAGTGCAGTTCCATCAATGCAGCCACACTATTATGATCCCAATAATGTCAAACTATTTAAATGTCTTTTGGATGACATTCTTAAAAAACACTAGAGACATTTAGAATGACATCCATGTGGTTGGCCTATTCTAAAGTTTTGCCTTGCGCATACAGTAAGCTGAACCGTTGAGTTTAAACTCAAATGCTCCTCTCGTCTCTGCTGAACTCTGGTATTGACCCTGTTTACAAGCCTAATTGATTGTGCTGTTTGGCATAACCCACAAGTTTCCCCTTGTCCACCGTTTTTTTGGAAGTACAAGCATGGCATCAGATTAACACAACAGGCTTTATTCACGTCCCATGGCTGACCCAACATCATGCTAGCGGCACTATTGGACAAACAGCACTCTCTTTTTGTCTGCAGAGCAGTGGCCTATTCAGGCTCATCAAAGTTTCAGGAGTCATTCAATAGAGCAGCACAACCCATCCAGGGGAGCCAGCGTTGGCAGGGGAACTGGACACCAGGGCTCTGCGGCCTGGCTCTATTACTGAGGCCCTGTCATGGCCATCTCATCTGGAGAGCCACTGGAAAAATGCACAGGTGGGGTGCGGGGCCATGGATAATTCACGTGACCTTCTTTGATAGCTTTGGTAATGTCTGGTATTGTGTATATTCTCTTCACTGTCATTGACTATAATGGTAAGCAGTTAGTTTTAAAAATGCATTTGCACAAAAATATTACAAAGCAACACAGGAAAACTGTTTGCATGACTACTGAATGAAAAACTTGTAGCACTCTCATTTGCACTTATAATCTGCATCACAAATCTGAATTCATTACAATATTAGGCTCATTTCTCAAGAGAGATCTAAGGGGAACATTTTGTTATTCTTTCCTTTTCTTCTTTCCTTCACTTCATTGCCACTTCAAGACTTTCCAAAGGCACTGAAAAGCACAGGGACTATTATCCCTTTCATTTATGTGTTGATTCCCTTTTCAGCTGCTTTCCAGCTTCAATAACCATCTGAAGGTCAGACATACTCCCAAGCCATTTTTAATAATTAGATTTTTTGTGCCTGCCCTCCAACTCATTGTTTATTTGAATACATTTTCTTGTACTTTGGAGAGTTTCTGAAAGGTTGAATTAAGGTCAGAGAGATTGCATTCTCACTTGTGTGTGTGTGTTTGTGTAATGTGCTGGTTTCATTGATGCCGTCTTACTTGAAAGCAGTGTGGAGTTTTAATCATAGGCAAGAGCATATGTCAGAGATTAGACGCCTATCACAGAGAGCCTGGGTCATCCTGATGGATCAGAGGATTACCCCGGGCCTGGACACAGGCTCTGAGGAGGGCACTGATCTCTTCCTTACTAGTACTCATCATGAATACAGCACACTGAAGAAGCTTGATGTTAAAAATCTTACACAGAGCTTGCTGTTTTCTGAAAAAATCCTCGATAGAACTATAGAGCTATATATAGCTATAGGTGTGAGCACTGTGATCCATTAGGTTCTCAAAGTATTTGTATGGACAACAATATATTATTATTGTCTTGTATAATATATTGGTATAAAATCTAGTATACTTTGCCCCAAAATGCTTCTTTCAAAATTAATAAAATCAAGTAAGTCACAGGAAGCATTATACAAATAAGGCGCTAACTTGTTCTTAATGCCTAAATTTATTGCTCATGTTAATGTTGAAGCATTCCTCTAGAAAAACGTTCTTGTCTTAATATCATAGCTGACCACAGTTATTGCAGTCACAGTTCACCACCTTTTAAAGTCAACTGAACATAATCAAGCACAAACTGAGTAGTTATTTAAACTTGGACAGAGATAATATCTATGATTACATTTTGCTAGACTTGACTAGGCAAAAAGTCCATCTGTAAAGCAGGAATTTGGCCAGAATTTTTCTGAGAGATAATATCTATGATCACTCCCACCCGAAAGCATCAGAAATTACAGTGATAGCTTGGAGCCCTTTCAAGTCGTTTTTATGCTTAAGGATCCAGATGCTCTGGAGGAGAAACCGAGAAGAGCAGTTGTCCTTGAAATATTAGTCACTCTCGACTTAAAACAGCCACACAGAGGATGCTTGGCCTGGTGAAAATGACTAAATCATTCTCCAGAGATGTGAAAATCTGTCAAGAAGCCACTCAGAGGTTTCATGTCTGTCTACTAGCGTGGCAGCTCCGTTTCCCTAGCAACAGGCCTTCCACAGGAAGAAGACCTAATCCCTTGTCTTATTCTGCTGACAAGACTCTCAGTCACTGGGATTATCAGTGATTTCTGCCTTTATAGATCAGGATTACAATGATAGCCCTGCCTCCAACTCAAACATGAGCTCACAGTTACAAACATAGCACGGGAGAATTTGTTTGGGTAAAACATATGATTCTATTGTTGTTCACTTTATCGTATAAATCTGCTATCCACACTGCATCTGCTGTGTCTGCGAGCCAAGGTTAATAAAAATGCTTTGACAACGGTGGATTGGAATATATGTGTAAATGGAATAAAGCATTTCCTTCAATGACATAATGAACCTCCCTGGGTCATGGATGTCAGGAACATCTCTGGAACATCTGTGCTTTACTTGCTTTGTTCAATGATTGTTTCCGAAGAGTAAACCAAGAAACATGATATGTATCCTCTCTGGAATTGAGCTCTGAAATGGAATTATCCTCGCATGAATAACATTTATGGTGTAATTGGCTGAGTGAAAAGCAGTGTGCCAGAGGAGGCCTGGCCATTGATCACCATGTCTCACTGTGGTATTGGATCAATTAGAAAGGATGAGGCCATTAGTGAGCGGAGGATGAGCAGCCACTCTGCCAAGCAGTCGGAGAATGACTGTAAATGGATTAACATGAGCATGATTACATTATTGTGGCCACAGCTTGCCAGTGAAACATTAAAGCTCAATATCAAACCCTTGCGCTGTGCTCCAAACATGCATCCAAGCACTAACACTCACAACCATGTGATAATTGTAGCGAATTCATTTTCAAATCTTGTGTTTTTACTTGGGCAGTGTGGCGGTGCGGTGGGCAGTGCCTTTGCCTCGTAACAAGTAGGGCCTGGGTTCGCCTCCCTGGCTGGGCGAGCAGGGTCCTTTCTGTGTGGAGTTTGCTCCTCCCACAGAACAAAGTCATGTAGTGAGGCCAATTAGACATGCTAAGGTGTTTGTGCCTGCCCTGTGATGGACTGGTGACCTGTCTAGGGTGTTTCCTGCCTTCGGCCCAATGAGTGCTGGGATAAGCTCCAGCACCCCTGTGACACAGAAAGATAAGTGGCTTAGAAAAGTGTGTGTGTTGTGTGTCTGTGCAAGTGTCTAAAAGGTCAAAATTGTGAATGGTATTGATTTTAGTCTATGTCACTATTTGGCTCACTAAAAACTTTTCACAGATCTTGTAGCTTATGTTTCATCGACATGTTTGACTTTGAAGGTTGTAGTGCTGGCAAAATAAACTTTTAATACTTTTGTTTAGTCATTCAGAAAGGCTATAAAATGTACTCTTGCCCTGAAAAAAGAATGCAGAGCTCCACTCAGCACTAAGAATTATTTTACCCTGTAAAAATATACAGTTTGTGCAAAGGAACTACTAGAGTAGTCTGGGTCAGCACTGATCTGAAATATGATCAAGTCACAGTATATGAGGTCAGAATGCCATGCTAGGAAAGGTCTTGTAAAATCTTTCTCATTCACTCCACCATGGCTGAGTCCTTGGCTGGAAAAAGGACCTAAGGAGTTTTCACTGCAATGACGTGACCATGGCCAGTCCTGGGGCTCTTCCAGCACTTACAGAACAGAACACAAGGATGACCGGTTGTCCACAAAAACCACACACACTTCCCATACTCCTTTGCTCTTGTGGTTTATTTTATTCAGTTTACATGCACTCTGTAGTGTGTTAGGCATGGGTGGCTTCTCTTCCACAAATGCTACAGAGAGACAGGCTCTTAACATAATCTCGGCCAATGACATTTTAATTCCTGAAAAGACTCTTCTGTGCCATTGAGCCAAAAAGCGCTCTCCTTTTGGCTTCAGATCCCTGTGGGTAACATTCCTGCGCTGTCACATCATACACACACACACGCACGCACTTCACTCACTCTCCTATTCCCTCTTTCACACTCTCTCCCTCTGTTTCCTGCACACCCTGCACACTCAGCTCAGAACATAACTCTTTTGTTTCAAAAAATCTCACCAGTCTTCCCTCCAGGGGTTGAACTTTGTGATATTCTAATTGCTTTCCACTATTTTCAGCAGCCCTCCCCCCTTCTTTCTCTCACCACCACGCCCTGGGCCCTTGCAGGCATGCGGGCAGAAATAGCGCACATTGCTTCTATCTGTGCCTTTCTAGAAAGAAAAATGAGACACCAGTAAGAAAGCAGATTACTCAGTTCTCTGACCCAGCCATATCCCACGCCAGGCCACCCACAGCCAGACGCCTAATAAGCTTTATGAGGAAGGCTCTCCTCCTGCACTGGACTCCTTTGTTTTTTTTTTAATACTTCATTATTAGTTTAGTCTTGCCAGTGTAATCTGTTTAAAACATAGTGAGACTGGACATAAAGAACAGATGCATGTTTGTGTGTACATTAAGGGTATTCCACTTCTCCTGGTAGGCTGCTTGCAGAGAAATTACATGTCATCAGACTCCATACGCAGGTGTCACCTAATCCTTTCAGTTGAAGGGGGGCTGTAAGGTTCAGTAGGAGGTGTTAATTTAGTCGCACGCTGTTAAGCCGGCCCAGCAAAGCCTTAGCAGTGGCTGCCGAACATTATCTCTTTTTAAAACTCTCGTGTCATGACCAGGTGCCGACTTGGATGAGACTCCATTGAGGTTAACCTGTCCAACGGTGTGCCAGTCAAACAGCAGGTCACTAAGCAACTGAGCTCAGCACAACCTCGTATTTCCACACTGAGAACGTTTCAGGAGAAGAAAAAACGTTCTTAACTTTTAATGTAAGTTAACGAAACAAGATTTTATGTCAAGTAATGTTTGGTCCATATTTGCCGATTTTCCATCATGAAATGTTAAAAGGGAATTTTTCTGAATTTCTATGTGAATCAACAGTTGAGACAGAATAAAGTCATTCAGAGTGCTTTGATGTGAAATGGGTCATTGTAGGGAAACCTAGTTACTCGGATTTCCTTGAAGTGGTGGTGATAGGAACCAGGGGTCACAAAGTTTACTACACATATAGCCATTTTATTTACTATCCAAAGCAACCAGTGAACCTTCCCGAGTTTTTTTTATATCATCGCTGTTGTGAAAAAAAAAAAAATGGTGACCAACAGAAATAGTCCAAAATTACTTAATAATACATATATATATACATACATACATACATACATACATCATCTAAACCACTTATCCTTCTGGGTGGCGGAGGGGTGCTGGAGCCTATCCCAGCTGTCATTGGGCGGAAGGCAGGATACACCCTGGACAGGTCGCCAGTCCAATGCAGGGCTACTTAATAATAATAAAAATAAAAAGTTCAACTTATCTAGCACCTTTCACAAACCAAAGGTGGCTTTACAGAGGAAGGAAAATAACATTAGTGAGCAGAAGAATGAAAGTGCTAAGAAAAGAGGCATGTTTTAAACTGAGCTTTAAAGAAGGAAAGTGCGGGGCAGTCATGGAGAGATTGTGTTCTAAAGTTTGGGGGCCATGACGCTGAAAGATCTGCCTCCAACAGTGACCAGTGATCTGCCTCCAACAGTGGCCTCCAAATTGTGGGACAGCTAGACAACCTGTTTCAGAGGACCTAAGTGTCCTGGCAAGGCAGTAAGGGTGTAGGAGATCAGCTAAAAATGCTGAGCTAGACTATGTAAAGTTTTGTAAGTTAGCAGGTGGACTTTACTTGGAATAAAATTGGTGTCATTAACCTTCATGACAAGTTAAGAATGTTTTTTTCCTTCTCTCAGAAAGTTACCATTTTAGAGATACAAGATTTTGCTCTGACAACGACAATATGTAAGGTTGATAATGATAAAGTAGTGATAAATCTGAAAAAAAAGTTTTTCGGGGACTATTTTGCCTTATGACGCCCTGCATGTCAATAAATGGATTTAAAACAATATGTTCTGGGCCAAAACTTTATTGCAGAACTATTGTAAAGCAATCTTTTAGGCATCATGAAATGTAACATTTACATTTCATGTACCATCTTTCTGTGAGGCAGCTATTAAAGCCATTAAACTTTCATCTACATCTCGTTCCTATAACCACAGTGAACAATTCTGACTCTGTAAAAAAAAAATGTTTGATCTGTTTGCTGTGTTCAGGTGAAAGGTTAGGCTACACATCTGTCTCTAGTTCTGGTCTGAAGCCATCTTTGGTACAAACAAGGCCAATCAGACATGCCCTTCCTAGCCACCCCCAAGCACCAGATTAAAAAATAACCACCACAACAGGGCACAGGGGCCCATTAAACACCCTTGCTCATTTATCATGGCAACAACAGGAGCAGCTGGGTACTCAGGCACACACGCACACGCGCACACATCCATCAGCAACATGTGATAATGGCCACAGCGATTACTAAACCACGCGCAGAGAGGGTGGACAGCTAGGGCCAGGGGAGAAAGATGATCTTATTAAGTGTCAGTGTGGCAGGGGAGCTGTCTGTGAGGCGTCTGACACATTCTGGGAATGGCTTGCATTGTGTCCTTGCTGAGTGATAGGTATGATCATAAGTATGCCAACAACACAAACTCCTCTCAGAGATAGACGGCCAGGCTACCTGACAAGAATCCTTTCTGAGGGAGATGATGCATTTCCATTGCAAAGAAAATCGAATAGACTGTGATGAAAATTTGAAACGTTTCTACCTCAATATGACTCGGCCTATTTCATGCCCTCTGTGCAACCCAGCTAGCATGTTTCCTAATGTACACGTCTCACTAAAGCCTGGTTTTAAAACTCAAACTATTTAGGCCCCAGCATAGTGATACTATTCTTTCTCCTGTCACATTCCCAATGGGCAGAGTAGAATGATCCTGGAAGAGAGGATTTACACCTTAGATTACCCATCTTTCCTCATGTGAACGGTTTCCCATCAGCTTCTGCAATTCTTTCACAAGCAATGCAGAAACACAAGAAGAGTTGTAGCCTCCAGGGGCTTTAACAGTTTGCACTGCCTGGTTTTACACCATAGTGCTGTAACATTTTTGAAACGCGACTACAGGATGACTGTAACCTCGAGCTATTGATAGCTTGGCTTTCTGTAATGTCACACAGCTACATGGCTTTGCTGGCAGGTGGACTGTTCCTGCCTTTGATCTCACAAGCTCAGAAGATGTCAACCACCATGAGCTGGAAGTGCTACTATAAGCATAGTGAGAAAGCAGACATTACTGTATGTCTCCTCCTTACGCAAAAAAGCACCATTAATACAATTATGTGTTTGTCTCTCTCCTAAGAGATCCTCATGTCAGTCCCCAGGCAGCAGCGTAGCTACATGACGTGCTCTACTGAGCTTTGAGATGATCCTTCAGAGTCTGCTGGAAAAGAGAGAACACAGCTACCCGTGGGACTGGAATTTATGGTTGCTAGGAGACTTCATGGAACGTGAATATCTAAGCCAGTAAGCCCAACGCAGGTTTGCACTAAACAGCCCAGTGAAACTGGATGCATGTATATCTCTCTTGATACATTAGACCACTCACACATGACTGGTCTTCATCACGGCTCCTTCCCATTTGTTTGCACTGTGAATGTGCCTGGTTCCTCAAACTCCACATCACCTACACTAGATTACTTCAAAAGGCCCTGTCAGCCAGCACCATTTACGCATGCCGTTAACAATGACACACTTGGGGAACGTGTTTGTCTTTCTGCCTTCCAGCCTCAAACCTTTTGTACGTATAACACAGGGAACTCTGGCTGCTTTTCAACAGCCCCTTTTAAGGAGATGGTTGTGCAGTAGTGCAGCCAGGCAGCAGCACCACACTGAAAACATCCAGGGAGAACAGAGTGCCCAAATGATAAATAAGTATGAAGGCTCTCCCAGAAAAATCTTGTCTTTAACGCTAAAACAGCCTTATCAAAAACACACTGGCCATTTCATGCTGGAGAAATATTGACAAAACTCTTAAAACCTGTCCAGTTGGACTGTGTTCACAAGACAAACCCTCCCACCATATGCAGTTATTTTTCCATCCTAAACTGTAACTTTATGAAACACAGGATTGTTTTTCATTTTTTGGAATAAATATGCTTCCTTTCCTCAAGATATCATGTAGCTTCAGTTTACAACAAACTATTTATGTACAGGAAAGGAGGATGAGCTTGTTGCATTTGGGTCTAAGCGGAGTTCTGCTCTATCCAGAGTTAATGCTCCTTCTTCTATGAGGTGATAAGTTTCAATCCAAAGAGTTCTGAAACAAGACAACCAATGTAATTGTGGTTGATTAGCTTCAAGTTATTTTATTTTTTACAAATAATAAAAAAGTCATTTTTGGGATAAAATGTTAATTTTATTGGAAAACAAATATACAACTTGGAATGGATTCTTTGAGGCATGGCTGTGCCATAAGCAGTTAAAAAAGAAAAAGAAATGACTAATTATAAAGCATAGTAATAACCTGGAGAACAGAACAAATACAAAAAGACTAGTGTACGAGTACCTGCTGATAAACCCGTTAGTATTTCATTCACCGATGTTGCAATAGTGCAATGTTGATCTTTTTCCCACGCATGTATGTATATACTTAGTCCGTTGTCCATGCAGAGTAGCTCCTCCACATAAATCAAAAAGAGAACAAAATAAGGGGACAAAAAAGGGGGAGGGGAAAATTCAGTCAGCTGGACCCTCAATACCTTCACTCATCAGGTAGCAGGCAGGCATACAGGAAAAAGCACAAAAAGAAGAACGTGCCAGCCAACATGTGTGCCTATACCCATCACCTTGTCCTGCGACCACTCATTAGATCAAAAAAGATGTTAAAAATGACATGAGGAAAAAGGGAAGAAAAAAAAAAAATTATACATGCAGTTCCTTTGGACAGCTGAAGATGGGTAGAATTAAAATGAAACATTTTACAGAAGTTACAAAGAAAAGGCAAATAATTTTATACAAGAAATTCTGTACAAGGCCTTCACTTCGCTGTCATCATCTGTACAAATTCTGTGGAAAAAGAGAAAAGAACTATTAATTCAGTAGATATCTACACTGTTATATAAGATTTATTTCCAACTAAAATACTTTAGTTGCTGACTCTGACAGTGTCCTTACCTTCATAATTGACTTGGCCATCACCATCAATGTCTGCTTCTCTGATCATTTCATCTACTTCCTCATCTGTTAATTTCTCCCCTAAGTTTGTCATCACATGACGCAGCTCAGCAGCACTGATGTATCCATTTCCATCCTGGAAAAGACATTTAGGCCATTAAGCAAAATGGCAATCATAACAGCAGGTGGGTATTATGTCTCTAGTAGCACCAAAACATTGGCAGACCATACCTTGTCAAAGACACGGAACGCTTCCCTGATTTCCTCCTCACTGTCTGTGTCTTTCATCTTTCTTGCCATCATGGTCAAAAACTCTGGAAAGTCTATTGTTCCATTACCTGAGTAAGAGAAAGAAGATTGTCACACTGCTGTACTAGGCCACATTAGAGACTTGTTTAAAATGGAAAAAAAAATAAACAGCTGGGTTATATACCCACTGTTACTGTAATCTAGTGATTAGCATTCAAACTATGAATAAACAGCTCTATGAGATGTGGACTTGAAAGGACTCTTTACTGCAAATTACCCCAAATGGGTTCATGTGTTCTCACCATCTGCATCCACTTCATTGATCATGTCCTGAAGCTCTGCCTCTGTTGGGTTCTGGCCAAGGGAACGCATCACTGTACCAAGCTCTTTGGTGGTGATCGTGCCGTCTCCATCTTTGTCAAATAGCGAGAAAGCCTCTTTGAATTCTGTGAAGACAAAAGCGGAGTACATTTTACTGCCACTACTGTTGTTTACACTACACACAAAAACACACACACACACACACACACACACACACACACACACACACACTTTAAATTTCAAATATTCTTGTGTATAGAGTAATCCATTTTTTTTTTACACTACTTGACACTAACTGTCCTGTACTATCTAAAGCTCAACACATAAGTGGAAACAAAAACTCAATTTTGACATAACGAGAAACAGTTGCAATGCATTTGAATCTTCCTATAACCGACAACAGATATCAGATCTTGGTACCCAAGAGCTCCCACACACCTCATAACAAGTCAAACATGGAGAAAATCTGCTTTCAAATCACCACTTCTAAAGATAGCTGAAAACTGAAAATTCACTGCTGGCACTTAAAGCAAAGCTAAAACACATTCTCTTTAACAGTTGCATTAATGAGTGTTGCTAAGGCACGGTTACCAACAATACTGTAACAAATGGCTAGAGCAGAAGGGAGCTGTGGCACAGACACACAAACAAGTCACAGCCTTAGCAACACTGACCCACCCTAACAAGTTTAAGGCCATGTCAATGATACTGACTGAGATCTGTAATCATCGACAAGTTACTGAAGCAGAAGCTACACAAAATGGCATGACAGACTGTTACACTAGCTAATATGGCTGGGTTCAGCATCCTTATGCATATGGTAGGTGGGTGTGGAAGTAGAGTAGGCAGAAATGCTTGCAATGCATCCCATGTTCTCTCCAGTACACTGAGGGTTGAAATCCATGATATTTTAAGTGAAGCTCTCCAACAGCCCCCCTCCCCCTCAGAACTGCACACCCAGTCTGCCAGTTCAAAAAGTTCAAATAAAATGGCATGACAAACAGAGGCCTGTAACTGAAACACATGGAGCCAAACCACAGGAGGTCTGATAGCATGGGATCTCATCTACATGTTTTAAATAGCCTACAGGCCTTAAAGTAATTCACAAACGAATGGCTTGTTCCCACAAAGTTTCCATGAGGCTCCTGATTTTAATGGCAGCTTTCAGGAAGTAATCTCTCTGCAGTTGGACAACCCATTCATGCACACAGGGAGTTAACACATAGGCTCGTCTAAGAACCCGCCTTAAAAGGCAACAAACGAGCTGACAATCCAACATCATATGAGGAGTTGGCAGGACTGCAAGAGACCAAGCAAAAAGAAATGTGCGAAGGTAACATATCTAGGGAGACTAAACTGGGTGGTAAAGCGAGTTTATGACCTTACCCGCAATCTGCTCTTCTGTAAGTTGATCAGCCTGGAAATAAAAATGACAATGAATCAAGAAAGTGTTTAAAAGTTTAAATACATTCGTGTTTTTCAAAATGAGCTAGGCCTTTTCAAATCCTAGTTTGTAATAACCAGCTTTGTGTGCCGCTTGAGACAGCGCGCCTTTTTGCCTTAAACAAAGAGCTCGGATTCCCGCCCTCCAACATTTCTGCTAAGGGGGTGAGGCTAACGATAGCCCACAACTCTCCCAAACACAGTCGGTCTCAGGCTCATTACCAAAGGAAACTAAATCAGTTCACAGGTTGATCTCACACTCTTTCCCTTATAAGCAAGCTATGCCTAATGGGACAAGCTATCCTACAGATAGCATCTTAAATTTCATGGAGCTAACGTAACAAACCCTGTAGTCTGTCTGCTACACAAGAGCAGTAAGGTTAGACAGTTAACTATCTAAGTTAGATAGATAGTCGGGGGTGTTGAGATTAGTAAAAGGTTCTTGGTAAAAGGTAAATAAAATAAAAAAACACTCAGGCGTAGATTCAGTTTTACATACTAAGCAGTGAAAATGGAGTAACAAGACATTGAGAAAAGGGTAGCTAACACAACCCAATATTAGCTAGCTTGCTAACTCGTGAGTTATTTAGCTAGCTCATAACTCTTGACTTGAAATATTAATTAATAACGTTACGTTAGTTTGGTTATCTAACCTAGCTAGCTAACGTTAGCCTCGTTTACTGCAAGAGAAAAGCTCAAGCTAATTATGTGTTAACTTACTCAAATATCTACATTTGTTGCATAATCAGTTATCATGTCAGTCTGCCTCGAGACAAACGGATCTAACTTTTCGTTATACAGTAAACGTCCATATAATAAGTTTAATTGACATGAATGAAACAGCATTCATACAGACAGACGGCGATTTGTGTGCTCAAGCCGGACACCTCCTCCGGAAATTCAGCTTGCTAACGTTAGTCTTAAAAACAATCGCTTCCGACTAACACCGTTAATTTAATTATCATCATCATTTCCCAAGCGGTTCTTACACCTTCACAGCAAGTTAACTTTATTTCTAAGAAGCCAACATTACGCTACATTAGTTTCGCATCCTAACTTTACGCAGCTAACGAGCTAGCTAACAGGCTCTCCCCCACAGCGTAACCAAAGCAACAACGCGAGAATGAGGAAGGCGCGTGGAAATAAAGCTGCTCGTGCTCTTAAGGCTGTAACGGTATACTAACGCATAACATACGAAAACCGCTTTTTCGTATGGCTGACCAGCCTTGGTTGAACGTTAATACCGATACGGACAGGCTGAACACGGAACGAGTGATATAACACAGAAAATGACATTCAGTCTTGTTTTTATTTTCTTAGCGATCAGCTCCTGTCGTAAACGATTAATTCACAATTACGTATCATATATATGTATGTATGTATATATATATATTCCAAATGAATAAATAAATAAATAAGGAAACACCCGTGTCGACTTACCATTTTGCTATGGTTTTCAGCCTTCCACCCACTGAGATCACTCCTCAAATGGAGAACAGAAAATTCAGTACAGCGTAGACCCGCCTTGACGGTTGTACATAAACGCCTCCCCTATGCTTGTGTCCATCCGCCTGCTCATCTGCATTCTGGCTGGGAGTCTTTCAAAAATACCACAAGATTGCTCGCTAAATCGCGGGCAGACTTACCCGTATATGCGTCTGGAAATACCAAGAAGGAGACATGATTCTAATTTTTGCCATAATAAAAAAACATTCGCCAAAAAGACACGAGAACTATCTGACGGCGGAGGGTTACTCTGTGAAATGCGGTCGTGCGGACGGCTCTGATTGGTTCGTTTGTACCTGCAATGCGTCACTCCCTTGGTCACACAGTGTAGCGGTGAGCCGGTCATAAATGTGTAGAAATTCTTGTCACCTGAGTTGATCCGGACTTTTAAATGAACAGCACATAAGTAAAATAAGACATTTGATCTTTAAATACATGTACTTTAAGTGTCTTATAACTCTGGTGTTATCATAAGTCCCGCATTCTCGCGTGTGCTGGTGACAAACGTCTCTGATTGTAGTGCAAGCAGTTTAAAGTCTTTTTCACACTGTATGCGGTCCAATGACTTGACTTTATCAGACAGGCTAGGCGCATAGGCCAGTTCTCGCAATGTGAGTTCTGTTGCTGAAAACAAGTGTGAAACATTGGCCTTGCATGTCAGATCCTAACAGAGGCTAAGCAGTAACTATGATGAAAAGGGTATCAGTTCTTGTTTTGGAGGGTGGATAATACCCTGAGGATTGAAGAATAATGCCAGAGGTAGAGATTCATTGACAGATTTGTATATCTTAAGCTGATTTATCTGTGCTTGACAGGCCCAGAGCCCTCATGGCTGATTTAAATGCTGGACTATGTAATCTTGTTTAGAGAATTCAAGTAGGCCCACTTAAAATAGTTCAAGCTAATTTTCTCATTATGATTACAGTTCAAGCTGTTTCACTGTGGTTCATGGTGGCTTTATTAAAAGCAGGTGATGATATTAAGGTCTCTGGATTTGGTGCATGGGGTAGTTTTGTTTTTCCTGCGTGTTTTTTCCGTATACTGTATGCTACCTCTATAAGGAACGACTGTATGAGAGTTTAACTTTGCTTTATGAAGTATCTTCAGCCCAAAATTGTACATGGTTAGCTAGGGTGGTTCCCTTATGTTTCCCCTTTCAGCGCTTGTAAAAAACATTGGGAAATAGTGAATCACTCAGCATCTGCGCCCATAACACGAGCACAGAGGCCTGCCTCTTTTGCGTTGCCTAAGAGTTTCCATTCTCTTTATAGAGAAATCTGGAATTTGAACGTGCTGTAATCCCTGTTAGATTATGCTCCTCTTTTGTGATCTACAAAATAAGCAAATTGTTATTTTTAATGAGACATTTGTTCTTCAGTTAAAGTATCACAAAAGAGACTGTAGAATACTTCATAGTTGTGGGTTAGCATTTGGATAACAATTACAGGGCATACAAGCAGATCTGGTGTAATAAAACTTATGTGATAAAAGGCAAAGCATAGTATCTTTTTCTGTAGGTTTTGTTATCAATGATCTTGCAACATATTCATGGTCCATTGGGAGAAGTACTAAATACTAAGTTTACATACAAGCAAACAAAGGCCTCAACACTGTACAGTTCTAAGGGAATGACAGTTATCTTGCTCTGATAAACGGCAAAGAGGGATGGGTCTGTTAATATCACACATCCAAGAATAGTTCATAAATGTGGGCCAATTGTCCAGACATAGATTAAGCACAGCCCTAGACAAAAAAAGCTTTTTATTTGAGAGTTCTCAGTGTCAACATAATTTAGTCCGATTACCCTGAATTTGTAAGCCTTAACAGTCATGTCATGGAGAAATAACAAATCATAAATGTCCTTAATGTGCTTTTATCATATGATCGTATGTTTCTATGATTGAAGTCCTTTTGTCCTCTTCCTCTGACACTGCATATGCTTACAAAGAAAGCTTTTTATGCAACAAATATGGCTGGATAATATATTGTCTGTACTGGTAGGAAATGGACATTGCTTTTTAATTTTAGCAATATCTTTAGCTATATATTTGATAATAGGGATTTAAGGTAGCTTTGACATAATGTCCAGAAAACAGTGATGTCCCTGTTGCCAAGCAGTTAGTTTGAAGTTTTTAATTCTACTTTGTTCATTTATAGTATCCAGGACATGGCAATTAATGTTAATGTATGTCATTTGCTGGGTGCTACAGATTGTTTTGAAATTCATAAAATTGAACGAATAGTAAGTTTCTTTTTCTAGAAACATGCTATCTGCTTGGTTAACATTTACAATGCTGTATAAAGATAATCTTTGGTGTAATTTTAAGAGAAGAAAATAAAGCAAAAAGTAATCATTCAAAACAAGTCAAGTTTATGAGATGTTCTTTTACACTGAGTAGCAGCAATCAGAAAAAGCTAACTTATTAACCATATTAATGTTTACATAAATATAATCTGATACCATAATACATTTGGAAAATATTATGATTTTGCTTTCTTTTCATTATAAACTGTACTGGTCCAGCCTCAAACTTGGTCATGTACCTAACAGAGGCAATGCAGGCAATTCCACTTATTATACTGACACTGGATGGCAAGCAGAAATCATTAATGAAATGCACAGGAAAAACTGTATGAAGTCTGTTACATTCAATTAATTTTATGAGGTCTGAGGAAAACAGTGTAGAAAGCCGAGATCAAGTGATTTTGCCTACAGTCGCTCCAAAAAACCAGTGTAATAAGATGCCAGTTTCTGTCAATGGGTAATTGAGGACATAAAAAGCCACGAGACACAGGTGGGTGACAATCGCAAGTATAAAGGGCCCCTGACCACTCAGGTGTTTACCAAGAGTGAGAGCCATGAAACTGAAGACCTGTTCATTCTTAATGCACCTTGAGGCCTTGAAATGCACTGTAACACTAGGATCACATTTCCCACAGTGTGTGAATGCATATTTGTTATGCGTGAAGACACAGACGAACAAAAAGCGATTCAGATCCTCTTCTGTTTGACTTAAGTTTTCTCTTCCACTTTTCCTGTGGATAACTCACTATACTGAATGGTGACTGGAAGTCTCATCTATAAACAGAACAGAAAGCAGAGTTTGGTGGCTAAAATGTAATCACCTTGCAGATAGATAAATCTGAAAGATAAATCTGAGAGTATCACCCATCCTGTTCACAAAAGCTGTCTCTGGAACTGCAGGGCTAAAGCTGATTAAAAGAGATTTGTGTCCACATAATCTATGTGCTCTTTTGCCATTTATAATAAAAAATAATTGAAAAATGATTACCAAATGGGAAGAGTCCCCTGGATGCCTCATGGCAAATGCAACCTTCCAGTTCACTAAAGCTTAGAGAGATCAGTGACAAGGGATATTTTAGATTTAATTATGGATGGCTTTTGCTCCTGAGTGCTTAGACGAGGCAGTGATCTAACTGTCCACCTAATTCTAATCGATTTATGCAGTATAATCCATTTACAAGTGTGGTCTCATGTAGAAATTGCATTGTTCTCATTAATGTCCTACATTACAGTCTACAAGGCAACATGGTTATATACAAAAACATAAAACTATCAATGCATTAGAAGCTTTTAAGTTAACATTAATATATGAGTTCAGTTATTTGGTGAATGTATAGTTTTTTGTTTCAAAACCAACAGGTGACCATTTCACATGCTATAAGTATCACCTTTTAAAACCAAGCTATATAGACATTTTATTGCTGTGAACCATCAGCAGCAGGTTAAAGTCCAACTGAAGTGATGTTGCAAAAGAGATTATACAACAAATTATATCAGTTGCAAAAATATTAAGTGTGATAGAGCATGGTTTTCATGTAAAGTCAAGAAATACACAAATCCATATTTTGACAGGGTTGTTGGCTGAGTACAGCTCTCGTACTCAACATATGTGGTATGTATCCAGCATTGTGAAACGCTAACTGTAATTTAAGAACAGCTCAGGCTTCAGCTGTGCATACTGGGCAACATCAATATTTCAGCAAGTATTTAGCAAGACCTATCCAACATAGCCGTTCCCTACCAGCTAACTAACACACTTTCAAAATGAATGTATCCTTCTTACTGATATGATGCACTATAAATATGGGGTACCAGTGCTTCTACTCATCAAATTGTTCAATTTTAGAGCAGCATAATCTGAAAACTACAACTATGATGTAGTGTTATGAGCAATATTCCTGGAATGCAGTGTTTTGCCTTCTTTTGCCAAGTTTGTTTTTGGATATCAGGATTGGATATGGAGTTTTAGAGCTTTGGATATCACCTTTATCTACATATAGATAACTGCTTACGTCTTGTTGATGGCACAGTAAACACGAAGATGGAGGTGCCAGTTAAAAGATAACAAAGTGATGACTAATTTGTGCCTTCATTATGCTGACAGGAGCAATTATGCGTAAAAGACTGGATGAACCACAAAGTAACAATGAAAGATATAAGATTAGCACACATCCTGCCTCTGTGCTCGCTAGGCCTAGAGATTTTTATTGCCATTTACTCATGCCGGAGGTTTATGTGCCATATATACTTAGTAAAAGTATAGAGGCAGTGGAAGTCTTGCTTGCCAGAGGCCACACAATCATTCAACGACATTGTTTAGGATGTATGATAAGTAGAAAACAATACAAAGGCAACATATTCATACAGTGTAGTTTGCACAATGTGTAAGTATCCAGACATCCATTCTAATTTGTGAATTCAGCTACTGTAAAGTGCACACATTGCTGACACATTCAATTGCGCACACACAGCTTTGCTAGTAGAATGAGCCACCGCACATGAGCCTAAAGCAGGGGTGCTCAAACATTTTGTATTGGGGGCCAAAGTGCAATGTATGTGATGGGCTAAGGGCCAAAAAGGCAATACAATATACAAAGAAAAAAGGTAAGCAGGTTGAGTTTATAAAAATGTATTTTTTAATGTTTTGCTATATTTATTAAAGTACTTAAAATAATATTTAGTATTGTATTTTGTTATGTTTGTTCTCTCTTTGGGATTAGGGTAGATGTCTGGCTTGCCAAATACTGTTAGCAAACAGACTGCAAGCCACACTTTGAGCAGCCTAAGGCTTAAAGTAAACATGCTCAATGCCAAGTGTTAGGTAGAGGGGTTTAACGGCACCCATCATTGGTCTGTTGAGCAGTCTTTCATGGAGTGAGGGGGGGAAGCTATTAATACACTTGATTTCAGAAGAAACATTGTATGAGTAAGCATCTACAAACTTTTGGACATAAACGCAATGTACACAAAACTGTATGGTGGTATAGAACCAAAAAAAAATAGTATATCTTTGTTTGTTTGAATATGTATTACATGCAAATGGTATTTCACGAAGTATGATTTCCTTGTTAACCAAAGTCAGAATTGTTCATAAGGAACATCCTTTAGCCTTTTTCAACTTCCTATCTACACACTGAGTGAAGCTATTTAAATGACCATTGGTTCACTTATTGCAGTTTACTAACAGCACTGTGTTAATTGTGGTTGTATTACAGCACAGGGCTGAGCTTTACTAAAGTTGGTGCAGTGCTAAATGTTTGTGGTTAGCTGTTTGTGTCCAGGGGCTAATGATTTAATCCCCTGCAGTGGCTCTCAGCTCTGCCCTGTCATGGCAGCAGCAGTTCAGATCATTGCATCCAAACCCTAGCTTCTGGCCCTGCTCCAGGACTCTGCAGCAGGCCGCCACCCGCATGAATGCAGGCCACCTGATTGCGCAGGGGCACTGCAGAGAGTGCACACACACCCTTGCACGACCGTCTGGCCTCCATCAGAGACAACCAGTGCTGACAGCACCACAACCAGCACTGACAGACCAGCAAAAGCTCCATGAGGTCCTGAGTTGGACCAGCTCAGCCCAGGCCTTTGCAGAGGCTTACCCAAAGGACAGGTTGGCCTTGAGACTCATCAGTAATGCACAGCACCCGCATACACACAGAGTGCAATGTTTGCACAAGATGAAGTCTCTCAGATAAATACTCAATGGCCACCCACTTATTTTTCCTTTGAACAGCACTGCTTCACATATATCAACCTACTGCACATTACCACTGGATCACAGGATTACAAGGAGCCTTGAGAGTGAATATAGACTTCCAACTGAGGTGTTGGGTCCTGCACCTTAAATGATCCATATAATGGTAAACTGTATTTTCTTCATTGTTTTGAGTTAAAACCATCGGTCATGCAAACAAATTTTAAAACATAAAACCCTGTACAATTCATATATGGGAACTAGATCTATTTTTTGTAATGTCACAAAAGTGAACACATTTACGTACAGTATATCCACCCATTCATCCTCCAGCAGTTTAACCTGCATGCTCAAGTTATAAGAAGTGTTTTAGCCAGAACTGCTTGTTAAATGGGGCACAGTACACTGCGGCCAATTACAACAGGGTCATTTACATATATCAGTCTTACAGGCACAATAGCAAAAACAGCCTGTTTAATACTAAAAGAAAAACAGAGGTTGGAACACTGTCCTGGAAAAGCGATTTTTGACTGTTTTTGGTACATAAATCTACACAAACATAAAAGAACTTTGGTGGAAAAGTAAGTCTGTTGGATCTGAACTCTCCAGGGAGGTAGATCTCCTGGACGAGGATTGGGCAGGAGTGGAGTTCAGGGTAAAAATAAAATATGAGAAAGAAAAATGTAAGATTTGGCCCCTTTAAAAGGACAGATAACGATGTCTTTAATCTAGTGTCAGTTCTAATTTTTGGCATATGGGCCTCAGATCCCAGCTGTATTAGACTTAAATACAAAGATGCTAAAAGGGAAAGCATGATGCAACCAAAGAACCACTTTTGATTCCCCAAAGCAGAGGTTCCCAAACTTTTCATGCCATGACTCATAAGCACACAGGTACTATTTGTCCTGAGAACCACTTAGTGAAGTCCTTAAGCTGTCAATCCACTTTTACTCAGTTAAAAACATAATAAAAGAATAAGATATGCAGTAGTGACGGCATTTACTAGTTTTATGCTTAGCTCTAATTAATTCTCTTATCTTCAGTTAAAAAAAAAAAAAAACATTTTATTAACATTTTGTTGGACATTATGTTTTTAGTTATTATTTAGATTTGTTCTGGTCCATGTTGTCTGCTAGCTTATTAGGCTCACTGATCACTTTTCCTTTTCACATAATAATCACTAGGCCTTAAGTCGGACCTGATGGATGTTGAACCACCTACTGGTTGTGAACTGTAATATTTAAAACGGCTTATTATGGACCACTGTATTGAGAAAATATGTATTGATGTGGTTTTGTGCCCCCACAGTGCAACCCACAGTTTGAAAACCAATGGCTTAAAGAACCGTTTAAAACTCTGTTGAAACCATTCAGCTGAAAAGTTCTGCAGGAAACCAGAAGTGTTCTTTTATGGCAGTGCTTCCCAATCCTGGTGCTGTAGGACCACTGACCTGCACATTTTAATGTTTTATCTGCTTCCAACACACCTGATCCAACTAATCAGCTAATTAACACCTCCTTACTGAGTTGAAGTGGGAGTGTTTCCAGGACCAGGGTTGGGAAACACTGCTCTATACTGTTGCTGCAAATAACTCGTTCTTGCTGCTTTACTTTTAAGAGTGTATATGCAACAAGAAATCCAGCTGAGTTAATGGTTTGTAACACAAGTGTCAGACTCCAGTCCACACAGGCTAAAACACTGCACACTCCTTGACTTCAGCATACTGCCTGTACACACCTGATTTAACTCATCAGCTAATTAGCAAGGCCTTCATAAACTGAATTAATAGTGTTAGATAATGGTAAACGCTAAAATCAGAACTTTGGCCCAGAAGTTCCCCAGTTTGACATGCCTGGTTTGTAAGATATCACAGTCCCCCTGTGGCAAATTTTCAAATGCTAAAAGCTCTCCCAACATGTACTGGACATGAGGATTATACCAGCTCCTGTATTACAATGGGAAACCTGTGTATCCATCCCAGTGAAGGATTATGAGCACTGGTGAAACAGATACGGTAAACCCAGGGCCGAATGTCACACTGCACAATGATGCTATTACTTAGCTCAAAGACAGAGTGCAAATGTGGAACTGCTGGGCTGGATCATGTTCTAAAGTAATGCTGTGCATATGTATATGTTTTATGTATTGTGTTGTATGTATATATGTAACACAGCCATGTGCATCATTTTTCTTCATTTACAAACCTGTTTTGTTCAGACTATTTGATAAATGCAACTCCTTTCTTACAAATATGACAGTTTGTCTGCCTTTCTGTGATTTGTCCTCATTCTGAATGGATGCATCTTTTTGACTGACGCTCATGATGAAAGCTCAACTGATCACCTCTGTAATTACGGCTTCATACAGAATGGATAGTTATGTCGAACCCTGAGGCTTGAAACAAATAATCATTATGAAATGTGACCTTTGTGATCTGTGATTAACTTTCCAGTTGAAAAACAACAATTATAAATCAGTTTAAGCCACAATATGGTGTTTTCCCAGCATGTCTGCATTATAAAGCACAATGTTAAATCAGAGCATGTTATGCATTCTAAGACTAATCAAAGGGAATGTAGGAGCCCCTATGAAACTCACAAATATTTGGCACAATATTAGGCTGATTTATACACAGCACATCGTTATGTAACAGTAATTTACATCAATATCCATTATGGTGGATACATTATATTCATATGTATGTAGAGGGTAGATCATCCCCATCTGTTGTGAAGATCAGGTCAATATTTAATAAATGCTAGACTAGCTTTGAATCTCTGAGAGGGAATGATAATAATATGTCTCGTTTGGAAACCCCCTGTTTTTTAAGAGGAAAAACATGTCTATTGTTTGCAGTCTGGCAGAGGCCTAAACAGAAGCTGTCCTAAAGTTTATGGGTCAAGATCTGTGGGCTCAAGATCTGCTGAAGTTCTTTCTTTGTTGAAGAGACATCATGGTATGTGGGGGATTCCATACATAATAACCAAGTATTTATATTACTAATGTTATAGAAAGCTTAGAAATCAAGCATTAAAGGGCCTATGTCATAGAAAACTCTTTGATGCAATATAAGTTTTAAAATGCACCATTTCCTCAATCCACACCATTCATATATGGAAAGAAAAAAAATTCATAAGCAGACCTTAGGGGACTAACTAACTAACTAAATAAATAAATAAATACTGTATGGGTCCTTCAATTGTTCTGTAATTGGTTTATTATGGAAATCATTCTTTAAAACTGCCAGCTTTTAAAACTACAATATGCAAACAGATGTAACAGCTTGATTTTATGCATTTGATGAATAAATGTTTTGAGCAAAATGTTCATTGCTGAGAGGCTGTGAGTAACATTAAGGGACACATTTGTCAAAGCTTTTAGCACATATTAACATTGTTTCTGTAATTTCACAATCACAGTTTGTGATTACAGAATGACAAATGCTGTAGCCAGTCACTATTTTGCTGACTCATTTTGGATCAGAAAATGTTGCTGCATATGGTAGCTGCATTAGCAGGATATGTCAGGCCATAGATGGCTCATTTCAGAAATGAAAACTTTACTTGCAGGAGAGTAAAGTGTTAAGATGCTGCCATCTACAGGTTAACCCTAGTACTGTAGCTCGTTCTAAACCCAAGCAAAAGCTTCAACTCACAAACTAACCCAGCATTGCCCAGTCCTGGTCCTGGAGATCAAACACTGGAAAGTTCAGATCCAACACACCTGTCTCTAATAATAAAAGATATGCCTGATTTAACCCCTTTAATGGGTGCATGAGTTACTTTAGTACATTAACACAATACAGTTAAAATGCTGGGGAAATGCAGACATCTGTACTGATGTTTACCAGACCCCTTAAAAACATTTTTACAAGACTCACAATCAATTTCTTAAAACACAGGTTCTCTACCTCGGTCCGAAGTACTCCTGCCCTGCACATTGTAATGCTTTCCCTGCTCCCAGCACACCCACTTCAAGTCAGAGGAAACACTAAAATATGCAGGGTAGGTGGGTGCATACTTATGCATTAACATTGCATTAATCTTGATTGATTTTGTACTTTTAAATCAGAGGTGCCCAATCCTGGTCCTGGAGACCTACCTACTTGGAGAGTTCAGATTCAACACACCTAGCTCTATTATTCAGATGCCCCTGAATGCCTTCATTACAACAGGTAAGACCCCAGTAATCTCAGATGTCTCAGCTCAAGTCTTAGTAGACCTCTCTATGAAGCCACAAATGCTCAGATTTGCCAAGATAATAATGCTCATGCTTTTCTGCAAGTGAATAAAAGACAGGAGCTCAACCATTTCCAATCCATGACTAAAAGCCTTCTCAGTTTTGATGTTGTGGATTAATTATTATAATTTTTATTTGTGCTAAAAGTATCTCATGTTTCCTTTGTTTCTAATGCTATTTTCCCTAAGGAATTTTAGGAGAATCACCATGAGTTCTCCTGAGCCATCAAAGAGCAGCTTTTGAGCAATGAAATGTTCTTTTGCACTAGTTGTAGTAATTGCTACTCTACCTAGCAGCTTTTCTGCCTTATGATGTGCTGGCCATAGTGGCTACAGAGGATGTAGAATCATGTGTCCTCCACGTTAAGTGTGTGTTGGGCAGGTAATGTCTATGGTTCTAAAACCATAATTTTTTGACCTGATCAATTTTATCTTAAACTGATTGTCCAGCCCACAATGCAGGGCTAAAACTGTTGAAGTTTAAAGAAACATTTAGTACAAATTTACCCTAATGAAAGTACTTACACCAATTTTCAGACAGCTGTGGATGACTGATCTCCAATCCTTCTCAGATTGCAGTATTTTCTGTATTACATCAAAGGAAGCATGAATAATAAAACAAAAACATGTTGTAGATCCAGGAAAATGTAAATATATTGGGCTCTGCTGAGAGTACAGGAAGCTATATGGAAAATATACATTGTATAGAATGACAGAAAGAACAAGCACATGGTGTTGCTGGCTATTTGTATTAAACTGGAATGTCCCCTACATTTGCTCTAAGATAATTTAAGATTATGAATTGAATAAATGGAATAAATTGAATTGAGTTCAGAACAGTTTGGTGATTTACCTCCTCTAACTTTCCAGTTAAACATGGCAATTAACCCATGAGTTGAATCAGGTGAGTTTAAGCAAGAAAATCACCAAACTGTGCAGGAATGTCAGGATCGGACTTCCCCACATCTGGCCTAAGGCTTTGTGAGAAGTATCTAGTATCCAGGGGTGGAAAATCAGTCTCTCATATTTTTGTTCCAACTTGCTGGACACCTCTATCGTTGGTTAGAGCTAATTTTAGAAGCCAAAACAAGATCCTTCTAAACCTGAACAGTCCACCTCTGCCATTATGTTGATTCTCAAGGTCATACTAAACAAGCAGGTTAATCATGAGGACAGAAATTGGTTGATGATATTGAACAGTTTGTTCTGTGTTAGTGTCACAATTTGCTTTTCTACACTGAACCTCGACTGGGCAGCCAGCATTTCAGGCCTTTATAGCAGTAGTTCTAAAACCAGTCCAGTCCAGATTTTTGCTCCCACGTAACTTGCAACACATAGGGAGAGAGCAAAAATCCGTCTTGTCTTGGGGTTCCTGAGGACTGGAATAAACCAATGGTTTTACAGATACGACTTAATGAACTGCAAAAAGAAAACATTCATTTTATGAGGCATATTTTACGTGAAACACATCTAGGTTAAATGCACGGCCTTACACCGACTGTCAGTCACAGTCAACTTTATTCCTTCTCACCACTGATGTATTGAGTCAGGAACAAAATACAATTTGGACAGTGGATAATGAGGTGATGTCATGAGGGGATTGCTAATGCACTGATGGTAGTCCTGAAGACTTAGTCCTTGAGACATTGTCAAAAATGCAGATAATGTGCACAGATTAAAGTGTCTGTGCAAATAAATTGAATAAAGTATATCTTATGTGTAAAGTTACTGGTGGTTTCTTTGTGGTTTTTGATTTCAGTTTAGTTTCAGTTAGTCTTGTGTGTACATTAATAGATTTAGTTTTGTTTTTTAGAAAAGTAGCAGTATTAGTTATTAGTATAATGATAAACACAGTGATAGTAGGTATTTAATTTAGCTTGGCTCGCGCACTGAAAAAACAAAAGCTAAAATTTTGTCCTCAGTAATTTTTTTTGTTTTAGTTAGTTTTGCAGTGGACTTTATTGTTTTGATTTGGTTTTCGTGTTTTAGAAAACTCATTTCTATTTTTATTACTGTTAGTGAGCATACTTTCACTAGGATTGAAGTAGCTGTTGAGTTCAGAAGCGTAAAGGACTGTCAGGCAGACCTATTCAGCAGTGTGACGGCCTGTGGGAAGAAACAGTTTGTGAGTCTGGAGGACTTGGCCTGGATGCTCCAGATGGGAAGAATGAAAACAGTCCATATGAGGAGTGAGATCCTTCTTGATGCTGAAGGCTGTCCTTATACACCATTCAGTGTAGTATGTCTCTGATCTGTGTGCACTCACTGTGCACCCCTGATAAGAACTAAAATATGGAACCAACAAACTAGCATAATGTCATCTTTCTTTCACTCATCTTATTTGTGTGATCAAAATAATGTCTACCAATATTTAGATGATGTTTTCATGTAATAAATGAGATTTTGACACCAAAAAACATTATGGCTCACATTTTGTTCTGAATCAAATATGTTCACAATCTCTATGTCAACCAAATAGATTACATCAGCATAATTACTGACAAAATTTTGTCAAATGAGAGACAGAACACAATACAAAAATGTATTGTAATACATTTAATTCATATTGAAATGATGTTCACATTCAGTGCATCACTTTGTTCAGTGTAGATAATATTTACAATTTTATTTTTTATATAATTTAACTAAAAAGTTCTACAAAAACTGATTTGCCAGGATTACTTACCATTCACCATGCGTCTGCCAGTCTACTGGATCTGTTACTGTGTGTTTCGCCACGCAGGCTGCACATGTCTCGTCTGATCTCTCATCACCTCTCAACCGCGGCCAAGAAATATTGTTGAGGATCTCAGTGAGGTTATGAAAGGATGCTAATTTTCAACTCTACCAAATGACTGTGCACATTCTCAAATGCCATTTGGCAAAGACAGAAATAGAAGGACTCTGTGACCTCTATTCAAAACCTCAGTAGCTGGGATTACAGAGCTTTTACTGGGTGCAGCAGATTCTTACATATACTGAAGAAAGTTGTTAAATTATAAATAAATCTGATGCGAGTACAGACCAAATTTTCTGTCTATGGTTGTACTATGAGGAGTAATTACAGAATTTTAGAAGTGGAAGGAACTGAGGCCTTGTTCATACTAACATGGAACGACTTAAATGTAGTTTGTCATTTTCCAGGCATGTTAACATTTTTACATTGTTTTAAAAAAAAACTGAGCAAAAAAAGACATCCGAATGTATCTCTGTGTGGACGAGGTCTAAGAACTTGGGATGAAGTTGGGAACAGCTCCTTTTTTACACAGATCGGATGGTTCCTTGCTGAAGAGATGGGTGAAAACATCACAGGAAACAGAAAAGAGAGATATGAATATAGAAAGCAGGTTTAGGGAGAGAAATGGAGCAGTCATTCTTTCAAACTTTAGTCATTCCAGTTATAACTGCAGTCATCAATGCAGGTTAGACTGCTCTGTGTCCATCATTTCCCATATTTTCTAGATGTTCACTTTTTATCAGTGCTATCTTTTGATGTGTGAAAAAGTGCTGTGGTTTTTGCCTGAGCCTGTCTGCTGGCACAAATTCTGTTGGCATGCCCTACAGTCATACCCCATGTCTCAGCTCAGCATTACCCTGATCATGATATAGAGCCGACCTTTCTCTATCAACACCAGGGCAAGGGAAAATGTGTGTGCATGTTCCAAGAAAATGCTCTTTGCTTTGACATCACAGTAGAACTTTTCATGTGTACATCAAATTTGGCGTACTGTTCTTCAGAGATGGATGAGAGGTCCACATTTGCTCTATTCTAGCTCTAGAGAGTAGTACTGTACAGCACTTGATCACCTGTCACACTGTTTAGTATTGGAATACAACCAAAATGCAGACTGGCTGGAGGTCTCTAAAGATTATATAGGAAACCTCTGCAGTAAAGTGTATTATGCTCCCTTTAGCAGCCTCATATAAGTTACACAGCTGATAGACTCTCTCACCTCAAATTTACACACATACACATACGGTTTTTCTCATTTACTGTTAGCCTGCCACATGTCTGGAGTGGACAGTGTGTCTGATGGATAGCTTTAGTGCGTGGTGTTGTCTGGTAATCCCCAGCCAGCATTCCCGTCTCTAAGAGGTGTTGTGGTGTCTCAAACAGCCAGGGAGACGTGGTGAAGAGAGGACAGAATGCAACATGACCCTCTCCCTCCCCTTTTCCACGAAAGTGAGCAACTGAAAGCATACCATAGTACCTGAGAGTTAAGGAGGGGGGATGTAACTGTTGCACTCCGCAATTTGGTATGCGTGACCAGGCATCTCCAATAATCTCCCCCCATGGTTTACATTACGCAGTAGTCTGCTCTAAGAAGCAGTTTTTTGCTCTCTGCAGTTGTGCACTTTAAATGCATTTTGCATCTCTCACTAAGAGAAAGTCAAAAGCAAGCAAAAACATGAGCCTGGCGAAAAAGATATAGGACTTATAGATGCTGCAAAGCACCACAGGAGGGCAGTGTGGGGCATTACTGTCAGGAATTGTGTAAACCAGAGAGGCAGCATTTGGCTCATGGAGCCAACCCTGCCAGCCCTAGTGGCCAAATGGTATAAATCCTGTCTCATGCCAAAAAAAAGTCTCTCCATAGACTTTCCTTCAAAATTACTTTCTTTTTCTGAGACAAGGTGAAAGAAAGTCCCCATGAAGCAAATATGGCAGCATTGAAGACACACTTCCATGGAGACAAGGCACCACTGAGAAAATCTCTTTGAAATGAAAAGGCACTAATGCTATTGAAGTCCTATACTAATCTAATAAGTGGCATCAGAAGACTGGCTAGAGTTGGGTTAAAATAGAAGTAGCACATTTATTTTTGGTGTTTTAGCACACGTTTGTCTTTAGATGAGATTGTGAATTGTCTTTTTCTGAGCAACATTATAGCAGTAGTGGTTTTGTAA
This sequence comes from Colossoma macropomum, assembly GCF_904425465.1. Classification (NCBI taxonomy): domain Eukaryota; kingdom Metazoa; phylum Chordata; class Actinopteri; order Characiformes; family Serrasalmidae; genus Colossoma; species Colossoma macropomum. Next base: position 18,336,711 of record NW_023494790.1, on the reverse strand, counting down.
TGTCATAGCACTTGGCATGCACAGGATTGGTTCAGGGTTTTTTAATCCTGCTCTTGGAGATCCTTGTTGAGGCATGACATAGTTGAAATGCAGTGCAGTGGGTCCCCATGAGCAGGAACAACCCATTAACATCCATAAGTTTTCTTTGGACCACATATTCTCTGAGCCTGCATATAAGCACAAATCTGAAGTTTAACCAAATCATATTGTTAAAATGAGTTTGTATCACATGTCAAATCCAATTTTTTCCATCATATGGGATTTTTAACCAATAAACTGAAAAGTCTAATTTGATACACAGTACAATAAATAAGTGGCAGCAATGTTGATCAATCAGGACAAGCTTTTTCCTTATAGTACTAATTTTGTTTGCTTGAGATAAATGGGTTAGGAAACACGGGCAGAGCTACAAGTATGAAGTTCACTCTAAGCCAGCTGTATTAATAACTAGTTATAAACTAACTAAAGTCATGTAGTTATCAACCCTCTTCCTAGAGTTGTTCTTGCAGTGTTCATTTTGATTTTCATCTGCTATACCTGATCCAACTAATCAATTGAAGTAGATTTTATTCAGCTGGATCAGGTGTGTTAGATCTGGGTGAACTGAAATCTGTTCCTAGGTACATCTCCAGAAGAAGGCTCAAGGACCACTGTAGAACCTGTAGGCCGGGGTGTCCTGGAGGGCCTTAACCCTAAAGATATGAGTATTTTCTTTCTACAAATACTCATTTAATGCATGAGGCCCTTTGAAATTTACAAAGCTCTGCTGGTAACATTTCTTTTTTAACAAAAGTAATGCATGGCCACAACTTACACCTCTATAACTGCACATATACTCTAAAATGCATTTGTGTTTTGCACTTCTAGCATTTGAAGTTGATAAGTCAATACTTTATGCTGAGAGAGAGAGAGAGAGAGAGAGAGAGAGAGAGAGGAGAGAGAAATCAGGCTGAGACACTGCTATTTCAAACTGTTGGTGTTATTTCCAGGACCCAGATGCCTGGGTATATATAGCATGGGACAGCGTCTTCAAGGCAGCTCCGCACTTAGGCCAGCCGTGCAGAGCCCCTGCCAGTCCAGATACACACTTCCTGCCTGCAGAGGCCTGGACACGGTCAGCTGAAAGAGAACAGAGGGGTTTCTGACAGAGGGCACCGGAAATACTAATCAAGGTCGCAGTGCAGTTACAGGCACAGCACTGTACTTTGATAGAGAGCATTGTATTATTAAAAATAAAAAAAAAAATGGGCAAAATCATCACAGACACATGAAACTGCATCTACTTGATATGTGTCATTAGACTTCTAAGTGAATCTCATGGCATGATTTCTAACAAAATATATAACCAGAAGATAAGTACAAAACATCTAGGAGAGCTGTGTCCAACCTTATCCACAAAAGACACGTGTGTCTGCAGATTTTCATTCCAAACAAGCAGGAGCATTGTTTTCCTATTGTTTATAGCTCATTTACACTGTTTCATAAGATCATGTTTTTCTGAACTAAACCAATCTGTGTAGACAAGCGTGTGACGGGTAGGCAGTTCCCATGAAGCTAATTAATGTCTTTTGTGGTAAGGAGAGTTACATGTTTTTTTTCCCCCCTAAACTTTTCCTTTAACTCAGTGACATGACTATATGGTTGATTATGTTACTGTTCTAGTTCCAGTTTTGCAGGTCATTCTGGGAGACGAGACACTTCACAGAGCTTTTTCTCTTGCAGTCCAGCTCCCTCCAGCTTCTGCTCTTCCTCTTTTTCCTCCTCTGTCAATGCTGTGCTTCAATTATTCAGAGGCCTCTAGCAGATCACTTGAAACCCATAACCCACTTTCTATTTATACCTGACTTCAAAGGAGCACACAGTAAAATGGGGGGACCCAAGCCAACCTGGGTCCAGGCCACTGTCTACTCCCCAGGCCCAGGCTGCTGGAGGGTTCAGTCTAGACTCTCTTGCTTCGTCTCATCAGAACGGGGAAAGGGTAGACGAGGTCAAGCAGGGATGGCCACTGCAGTGGTGTTTACAATGACATCTGTTAACCACTGTAGGTCACAAAGTCTATAAATCAAAAGCTCAGGACAGCATTCGGGATGAACATGTCAGCTATTTGCGTGAGAGACTGACACCCCCCACCCCATCTGAAATAAAATTTAAGGGAAGCAGACTACACATAACTGTTTTATTTATTTATTTTGTTTAATATTAAGACAATGAAGCATAAGCCAAGAGCACCGAGAGTGACAGCTACTGGTGGGAGAGCAACACTGCTGCCCCTCTGCCCCCAAACAGCATACTGTAACCCAAAGTCAAACAAAATAATACAACAGAGCAACTTAGTAACATAGCCTGAAGTAGGGACCATTAACTGTACATAAGATAGACAGCGAGAAAGAGCGAAAGAGAGATAAAGACAGAGAAAAAAACATCGAGAACAGAAAAAGGGGTGAGTGATTACACTGTACAGTACAAACCACGGGCAGTGTAAAAAAAAAAGGATAAAAATGACAACTCAAAGATGGTGAGAAAGAGAGTGATATACTCATAGTTCAAGACAGTCCATGATGGTTCGCTGGGCAAGTGCTGCAAGGGTTTTTTTTTGGCAGTCAAATCACTAAAGTGGGGGTGGGCGGTCTTAAAAAGTCATCTTTATGATGTCCAAACCTTGTCAAGTGGTGTCACCACAGCACCCAGGCCACACCCCCACCTCCAATGCCCTCCCCTCAACTAAATGTGCATATACAGCATTAAAGTGACAGAGTTGTAACCATGGTGATGTTCATGATCCATTGCATCTCAAACAAAAGACTCACTTTTTTTTCCTTAATGTAAATATATATCAAACAAAAGTTAGACTGTAAATCTTTTAATTCACTTTTTCTGCCTAAGCATTGCTAAACTCAACCTTCCTATGCTATGTGTACAGAAACATGCCAGATAACATTGAACAGGAAACAATCTCTCCTATGGTAAGTGCGCAAGATTACTCATGAAATGGCTTAGAAAATATTCCCTTAAGTTTGTAACTGCAGTGTTGTTATATCAAAGGATAACCCTTTAATAAAGTGAAGCATATTCTGGCAAGTTTTGCTCACATGCTTGTGACCAGGAGACCATAAAAATCATACTTCCGTTTACATACAACTCAAAATCAAGTAAACAACTGGCCTCTCAAAATCGGTCACTCGGCAGCCTGAGAGAACGTAGACCTGTCCACGCAGCTTCTCTTTTCTGTGCAGGAAAGCACTGAGTCAAACATACACCAGGTGGCCTGCAAATATAAACACTAAAAACCGCACCAGGTGTGGGATGATTATTGAAAAAAAAAAAAAAGGCTAGCCTAGAACAAAATCAGCTGCTAAAATATGGATTAAGCCACAAGCCTTTTTTTCTTTATACCAATCTTTATGGCATCATTATCATTATCATCACCCCCTTTTAAACACACATACATATTCACACACGCTATTACATTTTTAAATCTTTCTTACATAACTTTTTTAGAGTTTTAACTACATAATGGGACATCTCACTTCACTTGATTGCAAGTCGTCTGACATGGGCCAGAACACTAAAGTTGAAATATCTGCAGAGACAATTCGGTAGTTTGAACATTGTTAGAAGGGAAAGGCACTTTTGAAAGTCACACCACAGAGAGCCAATCAGCACCTTTTTGGGTCTCAAACCAGGCTTCTCTGTATCTGAAATGTCTCACCTGTAAATGTTAACTGGATTCACTCAGAGAGGAAGATGTAGTAAGCCCATCACTTCTCTGGTCAATGGATTGATCTGGATCTGCTGCAGTCAAAACCAGAACCTTTGGTCACTTTAATACATACTTTCTCTCATACACATTTATGACTCTTTGTCACCAGTTCATTTGCTTTATCTTGCTTCTAGATGTAAACTGGACAATCTTCACTTCACATGTTCTTACACTATAAAGGAGAATTTTCCTCATCTAACCCACCCCTGTTGGTAGCTAAGCCAAAGGACAACGAGTTATTGCCTTTCGTTACGATTACTACTAATAAAAATATCTTATTTTAAAATCTGTATGAATACACGTTTACCCCGTACATCTCTCTACTAGTAAAACAAGGGAAGGACAGAGAGGAGGTATATCAGGGAGTCCAAGCAACACCCACACACACACACACCCCACCCTGCCATCAACCGCTGCCCTGATAAAAGTGTCAAGTTTAATAAGGCAGCATTTGGAGCAAAGCCAAGCATGATACACCTTTACAGGCAGGCAGTCAGAGGGACAGCCAAGGCCTTCTCAAAACACCACTGTTTTCAGGTGAGCTTTGGCCTGCCACCATTCCTGCTGAAGCTGAGCCAAAGGGGGAAATCATTTAGCGGGGACCCTGCGTTTCCCATATACACCAAACCTCAACGCCTGATAACTCTCCAACAGAACTCTATGGATGCAGTTTGCTGTCTGTACCCAGGCGAGACCTAGTTGGTTTTGCCAATGGGAAAATGAATGGCATTTTCAAAAAACATATATGTCCCAAAGCTTACACGTTTTTTCATATGTACATTTTTCCAATGAATCTTACTGGATTCTCCGAATTACAGGATGATTCCACAGTCAAAACACAAACACTGCTACACACGTTACATGTAAGCTAGCACTCCTGCGAGCTGAATAGATATCACTGATATCAACAATGTCAACCTAAACAAAATACCCTGTGCAAACCAGTGAGCTTTGTCAAGTGTGGTAATTAAATGGCTTTGGCAGTAGTATTCTACAATCATAGTAGCTGGTGTTATATAATAGCATTAAAGTATAGCAGGTTGTTTACTTTCACGCAACATCAATTCTATGCACAGGAGTGCTATTTTGCTTGTAGCATGTACGTAGCAATATTCGTATATTAACTTTGCCATAGTGTCGATTTCCAAAAGCACAAGGGATGCAAGGTGATAAAACAGTTTCCGCAAACATTTGCTAAAACAAAAGGCATCAGACAGATGTTTAGATTTAACAGATATTTAAAAATGATATTTGATTATGTATTAATTGCTGTCTTTACAGGCAGAACATTTAGGCGACACTGGGCAACTGTGCTAAACGGTCTGCGTTTTATACGTTTTACAGCATTTATAACCCTACAGAAATAAATGGTACATTTCTCTGCAATGCTAATCCAGATGGATCCCAATTAATACATATTATAAATGTTTATGTATTGTCATCACCAGATATACCAGAAAAATATTGAAGATGGAAATGTCCCCAGATGTTCCACCATTTTGGAACATCCCTAAAAATGCTACTTTTTCCGTAGGCAAAACCATTTCTGATCTGGAGTTCCTTATTTAGGCAAGTCGATGACTACAAAATGACGCACCTCTAACGTCTACGCCCATGACTCAACATCTGCCCTTGAGCAAAAGGAAAGCTTAATGGGATAATGTGGGAAGACGTCTTGATCATGGATGCCAGGTGGCAACGCTGTGCATGAGAAGCAGGAGGGCGTTGTTGGGGGAGCAGGGGGTGGGGGGTGCAGGAAGTGAGTTTTGGGAGTCTGACACTCGAATGATATCATACACCATGAGGAAGTCAAACTACTCCTTCTCTCTGCTGGTGTTTCATACTGTAAGCACAGGTTGTGATATATGGTAGAACTGATTTTTACAACAATTAGGTCGCTGATCATATTGAAGATACATGCATTATGCAAAACGTAATGACTTGTATAGAGCTATGAATGCACACTGCCTAGATGACGAGGTTAGGGCATTTTTAACTTTTAACATTAGATGTGAATACACAAGATTTACAATGTTTGGGTTATAAATAAAGAAAAAATAACCGCAGGTGCAGAGTGCACTCAGAGTGAGCTGCAATGAAATGCTATATTCATTCTTTTACTTCTATACGTTAAACTGTTAAAATGGGTCTGACCAGTTTGCACCTGGTGTAGGAGCCAAGCTCTGCTTTTGAGGCTGTGACACTGCAATTTAGTAGGAGTCTGTATCTGTAATGCAACTTGCACATTACTTTCGTTTCAACAACTCACATTTAACTAAGAATCAGCTAATTAAGCAAGCCCGATGCACCCAGTACGCACAATGGCTCTGATAGGGCCACCACACGACACAGTCGTCAGTCCTGCCTAGTGCAATGTTTATCAGACAAGGTGAGCTTAGAGAGTCTGGGTATGTATGTCTGTATATGAATGAATGTATGGCTAACAACAATGGTCCCAGTGTTGTAGGATTATATATTGCCTCTGCTGCTCCCACTAACATAAGCACAGTTGAGTTAAAGTGCCCTTCATCAGTGCCCTTCTCCCACGGCACTGACAGTCCATTCACAATACAAAACAAACAAACAAACAAACAAAAAAACAAAACAATTATCACCACCGCCTGTGCAATTAGTGGTAGGAATTAATGATTACAAAACATACTGATAGCAACAGAACGTTCACGCATAGAGTGTGTTTCTTGAAAACCAGGTGCACTCACATCACATGACACAAAACTGTAGCCACATTATGCATCATCGTCCATCACTTCCTGGAAGTGAAAAGAAGCAGAATGTCACAGAGCCCTTCTGCCGACAACGGGGGCCTTCCGACAGCTGTCTGGACACATAGTTCTAAATCAATCCACCTTTCACAGACCTCTCTCTCTGTTGTTCTCTGTGAATAGGGTAAAATCCTCCTTTCTGTTTCCCGCTCTTCAATGCCTGCTCCACTCCTCCCAACAGAATGTTATCTTGGGAACCACTAACAGAGCACCATGAAGGCAAAGGATTATGGGTAAACGTAACAACTTGATCAGAGCTCAACCCCCCCCCTTCCCCCCCAAAACCCACCCCCGACTTGCCCAAACTGTCCATGATATGACCTTAAAAGCTGACAATGCATTTGCGATGCATTTCAAAGTAAGTAGGGAAGTGAATGGCTGTACAAACGCACATTAGCATGTGAAAGAAAATCAACACAGTGAAAAGACTAAAACCATGTAGTCAAGCAGTGAGAGTGGAGGAGCATGACCATATCTTTTACAAGTTCACCCCAATCATCTTCTCTGAGAATATCAAAAGAAGCTGGGGGGTGAGGGGGGTGGGAAAGTGAAACTAAGGCCCCCCCACTGCTTCAGTCTAGAAGTCCAGAAGCTGTAGAGTGATGTGTCTACTGGGAGAGCCACTTTAGCTTTATGTATTTGTTGGTGCTGAGTAATAAGAAATAAAAAGAAAAAGACAGAAGCTTATATATTGTGTTCAGGTTCAGGCCCCCTTTGCTCCCTCCCACAATTCCCCATCTCTTGTCCTAAAAGCCTTTCCCCACAAAAGATCTTAAATCCTCCAACTCTAGAAAGTGCTGAATGGACTAGTCTTCCGAGAGACTCCCCTGACCCCTGCTGCTTGGTACACAGTGTAAGCCCCTCCCCACACCTAAACCCCATTCTTAGTCTAGCAGGAGTAGAGTTCTAGGTCAGCTCCCTCTCACTTGGCCTTGAGCGGTTCTCGCTCCAGCCAGCGCACGCGTACCCTCTGCTTATAGTGATACTCCCTGAGGTAGTCTTGCAGTGTTGGCGGTAGAGGCAGTGCTGCAATGCCGTCGTAGGTGGTCCCACGGCAGATAACAGCCCGAGCCAGACTCTGCAGGCCAAACGGAAAGGTCCGGTGGAGAGGTGAAGTGAGCAGGGGCTCGAAGAACATGCAGGCACTGGGGTCCTTGTAGTGCTCCAGCAGTGCCGTGACCGTGGCTGCATGGAACACGCAGGGGTCATGGGCATCGAAGCTGAAGTTGTGGTTCCACTGCTCGATCCGTGCATGCAGCGAGCGACCATAGCGACGGAAGCTAACAGAGAATAGGTAGTCTTCCTGGGCCGAATCACGCAGCAGGAAGGTGCCCTCAGGCCGGCCGTCCAGCAGCGCCTCGGCCTCATAACGGTCCATCACTCCCCAGTAACACGGCAGCGCCGTGATCTGCAGCAGGTCCGGCACCAGGCAGTGTATGTAGTCAATCTGCGTATGCACCTTCCACGGTCCTGGGTGCTTGCTGCCTAGGTGGCCCTCCACCGAGATATGGCGCTGCTTGGGCCGGCGGGCCTGCAGGCAAAGGGTGGTGGCATCATCGTCTTCAGAGTCGCAGTCAGCTGCTGCAGCTCCCCGGCTCTCACTCAGGGCCTCCCCCATCCCGGGGGCCAATTTGGGTCCCAGCTTGTAGATGGAGGCCAAGGGTGCTGTGACAGCCTCCACCGTGTGTATCTGGGCGTCAGGTGGTGGGTCCACGCCCTCTTCTATACTGAGCCTTCGTCGCTCACGCAGCCGCTCCTCCTCATCCTCCGGAGAAGCACGTGCAGCATCAGGACCTTCCGTGGAGCAGTCGACTGTCGTGGCTGTAACAGGAGCTGTATGCTGTTTGATTAGATGCCATTTTCGGGCAAGGTCTGAGCCAGGCGGGAAGGGGCATGTCTCCAGCATCAGCTCAGTGATCTGGATCTTGCGCTTGGGTGGCCGTGAGTGGGTGCTGCGTGACGAAGAGCGCAGAGGGAGGCACAGGCCCATCGTATCATGGAAATTGCTGCCGCAGGGAGCGTGGTGCCCCTGGCTCCAGCTCCTCCCTGCTGCTGCTACTTGTTCCATGCCTACGACGGGAGCGGCCACTCCGCCTTTCGGTGGTCTCCAGGGAGCTCTGTGCCTTGGTGGAGCATGAGTGCCTCTTCTTGCCACTCCAGGGAGCGTGACGCGAATAAGAGTCTCTGCGGGCACCAAGAGGGGCACGCCCATCCTCGGTGTCCTGCTCAACTGTGATCTCTAATATCTGGGGCACATCCGCCACACAGTTATGACCCCGGCGTGCCACGCTGCCATTAACCCTTTGCGATACCAAAGGGAGTGCTGACCTGTTGCGAGAAGGGCTGGGTTGTTCTGGTGTGATCTCTCGCTGGACCTGGTCCACATTCTGACAAAATGTATCTAGCTGTGTCTGCGGTTGCACTTCCCCATGGGAACCTCCATCTGGGTGGAGCAGAGACTGACATCCCCTCTTCAGGTTGCTCCACACCTTGCCTACCTTCTCCATGTGGTGGGGGCACCTGTACCTGAAACAGGAGACAGCACATTATTGTCTGAGCATTTATCAGAGCACAAACGACTGTGCCTGCAAGTCAAGCCTAGAGAGAAAACGCACATAAACTGCTGAATGATTGGTGTTAGGGATTGTAGAAGAGCAACTCTGTTAAGTGACTGAGTGATTAAAGTGTTGCCAGGCAGACTCGCAAGGACTCAAGGCCAGCGCTAAAAATGAACTCATGGATACGCTCCCAGCTCCCAGACCTGCTGCCATGGGCTGAGTTACAATGCCAGTCTGGGCCTGTCTCTCTCTGACCACTCAAAGCACAGTAGCTAATATTCAGCAATTCTACATCTAAATTTAATTGAATATGACTCCAAAAGAGTAATGCTAGCAAATGCAACTTTTCTCACAAGTATCTCTGCTGGATTAAAGAGGTTTCTCGACAGGTCTTGCTTGCTGTTCAAGTCTCCAAGTGGGAATAATTTATGTGTGTCAGGTAATCCCTTCTGCATTCGGAATGCACCACCAACCTTCTTTGGCTCTTCACGGTAAACTAGTCATTATATGAGTCAGCAAGAAATAAAGTTGCCCTGCCATTGAGTGATCTCCCATAAGGTGAAGCCTGAGCCTTAGTACTCCTAGTGCCACTCATAAGTGGCTTCTTTATTGAGCATCTGTACTCTGGCTGACCTTTCTCTTTCCAAAGGATGAACTTTTCTCTGGTTCAGACATCAAGCAACCACCTAAATTCAAATTCAGGTCTTCTCACAAAACCTCCGTAACTAACAATTTATAATAATATAAAACATAATCCAATTATAGTGTGTCTCGCACAACATCTACAGAAGTGGCTATACATCTTAGTAGCCCCCTTTTACAATGTTCTTCAATTGTTAGGACACCCACAGGACCACCACAGAGCAAGTATTATTTGGGTGGTAGATCATTCCCAGCACTGCAGTGACACTGACGTGGTGGTGGTGGTGTGTTAGTGTGTGTTGCACTGGTACAAGCAGATCAGCAACAACACCTCAGTGTCACAGCAACAACACCTCAGTGTCACTGCAGGACTGAGAATAGTCCACCAACCAAAATATCCAGCCGATAGCATCCTGTTATCACTTATAAGAGACTAGAGGATGACCAACACAAACTGTGCAGAAACAGATAATGTCTCTGACTTTACTGCTATAAAATGGACCAACAGTGCAGGATTATTTTATAGGGTGGACAGTGATTGGACACAGTGTTTAAAAACTCCAGCAGCACTGCTAACAAAGTATGCAGAGAAACAGATGGACTATGGTCTGTAAATGCAGAACTACAGAGTGCACCTATATGGTAAGAGGAGCTGATAAAATGGAAAATGAGAGGAGAAACAAGAAAGTTGCCAGTTGGGTTATAATGCTTTAGCAATATATTCCACGATGAAGGTACACCTAAACAAGCACACCACCAAATCATTTTCATGAATGTCTGAGGATGATACGTTATAATTAACACACATCTTAGCACAAGAACTAAAAAACTCTAAACTCTTAATCTCTAGTTCTAGAGCATATTGACATAATACTAGGTAATACCAGCTAAGTTCTTCATATTGTTTAACTTTCCCTGCTGAACCTAACTGAGTTAAGCTTGTAATTTGCGTAAAGTTCTAACCAGTTCTCCCCACAATTCTTTGCACATTTTTTTTTCACTACTCCCTATTAAACATATGTAGGAATGGAAACTCAGATAATGATATTGCTGTCCAGAGCACACTGAAATTGGCCTAAGCTTTGAAAGCCTGTAGCTCCTTCCAACATTACTGTTGATCTCCTTCCCTCCATTAGGCTCCTATCACATCTGAGCAAGGTAGCCAAGGCTATAACAGTTATTACCTGGCTCATGTATGCTGGGACTTGGAAAAAAAGAAAAGTATAGACTGGTTGCTGTTGTTTCAATTGGAAATGTTTGTTCTAATGGTTAGTCAACTGAGTAAACATCCTCACTGCTCAATCACAAATATGCTGTACAACCAAAGCAATTCAGGGGAAATAAAGATTTTTGTAGCAGTTCTATGTGTGGTAACTTAGAACAAAACAGCAGTGGACCACTTGCATCAGCTATACTTAGCTTTCCTTGTCTCCCCTGCCCCCCTCTTACAAGGAGAATACATAGACCGGCTATAAATCAAAGCTCAGATATTGCTGTGTAGTTATGATGACAACCTGCTTGGGGGCCAATGAGCTTGTCTTTTCTCCTAACTCAACAACCTTACATCAATTCACACTAAACCCTCACAGCTGAACAATGTTGGGGGCTGAATGCATGTGCACATAATAGAGAGATCTGTCAGTGGGGTCAGCTATGTGTAGGCCTCTCATGTAACATGTGTACAGTTAAATTTGAACACAAACTGGTCTTTGACTATATAGTGCCTTGAGTTCCCAGATTAAATCTGGACATCTGAACATGCTGAATGAATAAAGCAACACTAATTAAATTACCTTGAAATTACTTTGTCCAGACCATGTAATGTCCTGCTACAAAAATGCAATTAGTCCTATTAAAGCACCAACAAAAAAATTATCTAGCTTTCTGCATTAAACTTCTTTCAGAGGGATTTCAACTTGTACCTCAAGAGTGCAGTATGTTTTCGTCCATAGAGTTGACACACATGGTTCAAGTAGTCAATATTCTAAGCTTAAAAAGAAGATGGTGAATTGACAGGATGGCCCCAAGAACAAGAATGAGAATGGGTTTGGGACACTGGTAGGGTTTTAAAAAGTAAGACACACAGGGTATTCAAAGGAAATACTGTCCTCTGCTAGCCAGCACAAGAAGCACACTGCAATGAATGTGTGTGAATCTTGCAGTGCACTCTGACCATTATGGTTTCTCAGGTTAAACCTATTCTAACTCCAGCCAAAGCAGTGTCATCATGGACTGTCTGAGAATAAAAAAGGCCTTTTACATTGACCTCAGTCCCCATGGGATGATGCTTCAACAAGCAAAGCATAAATCTGAACACAACATAAATCTCTAAGCACAGTCTTCATTAATCCACAGGCATAGCAAAATCAATAATCTACAACACATTCAATGTTACTAAATGTGTAACAGCATCAAAACCAGAAAAACAATGTCAGATATTGGCATATCGTCAATATATCCCTCGGCCTCTCAGTTTCCTCGACAACAGGCCAGAGGGTCTCACTTTGAATTTGAATTAAAAATTAAAGCAATGAAAGTCACAGTGTAAAGTATTTTTAAAAATGATTGCATGATACTAAATTTGCACGTTATACTGAACATTCCTGAAAGTTTGAAAAAACATAGACATGTGAGAACTGTCTCGGCATGGTCATACGCCACTTGACTGACATCCTTCAGTCCAAAACTGTACACCCGCTACACCACTGAGGAAGAGCTAAACACAATAAATTTAATGATAAGAAAGAAAAAAACAAACACATTTTTCACAATTTTTTAGTTTTCTGCATTATTTTAGCTCAGTAGCTGTCCTTTACATTGTGTGAATAATTCATGATGATTGGACCAGTAGAACTGCCCCAAAATTGCTTTGAATACATTATTTACATTAAAAATGTTTTCTGTCCTCTTCTGTAAAGTTACCATTTTAAAGATACTTGTTTTTCTTCGGACAGCGACAATACGCAGGTCATGTTGTGGACTACGATGCAGAGTTCAAGACTCTCTATAAATATTATCCAGCTTTTACATGGCAGCGTCTTAAAGAAGCAAAGGAGCTTATTGACCATACTGCTGGATGTAGGTCCAGGAAATGCTGGCATGGCCATGTTGAATGACCGACTAGGCAAAAGAATGAACAGATGAAAGAATGAACAGACGAAAAGATGGAGAGATGAACGAAAAAATAAATGGACAGCAAACTAACAAACAAATGAACAGACAACAGGCAGACAGATGGGATAGCTTGCTACCTCAGTTATGTTTTCTAGGGTAGCTTTTGATCATCAACTGGCACTTTTTACTGGTAAGTTTTTCCGGCTCAGAGAGAGGCCACGCACGACACGAAATTTATTCACAGAACATACTTTGAACTTATAGATTGCGTACATATTGTGTGGCCACTAGAGCATGAAAAACCTACTTACAAAACAGACTTTGGTGTGCTGAGGCTTTACAGCTTAGTGTCAGACTCAACATAGTTTTATATGCACATTTTAACTGGGCTTTAGCTTGCTGTGTTAAATCTTTTCAGGAGGAGTTCAATCTGAGTCACATGACTGCAGCATCCATACATTTGTCCATAGTTTTGACACCCCTATGTCAAGTAATTAGAGTTCTGAGCTTGGTGGGATGGACCAAAGAACAAAGAAAATCCAGGGTTAAACTACATGTGGGTTTAGGACATTGTTGAAGTTAATGTTTTAACTTTGGTGGCATTTGAAAATGGAAACAAGCAGTATAAGGTTTTACATAAGGCAGTTCAGGATTTTTGTATTGTTTATAGCTCCGAAGCACTTTTATTTTAAATTAGCCAAAGCAGTATACGTAGTTTATAACATTTCTAATACAATATATTCAAAATGTAATTAAATTTTGAGTTGAAAAATGTATCAAACCTGAAAATGTTTTATCATTACATCCCTAAATGCTACCAAATGTGTTACAGAGGAGGCTTAGGACTGGTTGTATGGTTCCCTTGCTTGGCTGGGAGACAAGACCAAACCCCTAGAACAAACAAACAAAACATATTTGGCCTAAAAATGGCGTGGGACAACAATCTGGTAAAGGCTGACCCTCTGCTCCAAACACTGAGGAATTTCACATCATTTCAGGCTGTATGTATGCATTTAGCAGCTCACCCACAGGTCACTGTTAAAGTGCTTGTCAGCGCTCTCTCAAAAGTAAAATACTGAACCCAAATATAACGACGTTCATCGTAATAAATGTAGGCTATGCTTCACTGTCCTATATACTCTCCAGAGTTAGAAAGACAATGAAGATCAGAAGGACAGGGACTGGCTATGCTGTCGCTGAGGGACAATAAGCAGAAACATAAATGTCACAGCTTAAGTGGGACAGAGATGAAAGGCTCAGGACAAACTTTCAACCATGAGAAGAGAGCCTGACCCAAGCATTGTATTAATTAGTGGTGTATTAGGCTCACACCAGGCATAAACAGAATCACTCACTGCATGTGACAGATAGTAATAACTAGCAACGAAGCTCATGAAGGCTAGAGAAAATGATTTACACAGAATTCAGAAATCTACAAAGCCACTTGACCGGTAGGCTTGTATTCAGATATCGACAATGAGTAAGCATAACAATAGAAGTAATTTAAGGTAACGGTATCTTACAAAGTTCACATCAGATTGGACAGAGTGAGAAAAACTGGACTATGGGCTAACAGTTTATATTAGCATTAGCTGATCTGAGGAACTGTTAATGCAGATACAGATGTTATGCAGATGATGTGTTCCTAATTTATTAGATAATTTAACTTGTTTACTGCCTGTAAGAACATTCTGTCCTATGTGAAGCCATTAAAGTAAACCTGTATTAGGCTCACACTGGGCATTAAACTGTATCTTATTTCTCCTTTTTTGCCATAAAGTAATTGTAAATCACCTGAGCAACTGAAATGTGAACACTCTTCCTTTCTACTTTACCTACATGTGTTTCTCTTAGTAAATCTGCATCTGCACCTGTATTGTCTGTAGGTCTCTTCAAGCCTTTCCAATTGTGCAAGGGGGGTATGTAACACATTTTAGCGTAGTGGCCAGATTTCTTGATATTGTGGATTAATACCCAAGACCACACAACTTTTAAAATTGAATGTGGACAAATTCTGTGCATTTCAAGAGAGAAAAATATTTCGGAATTTCCACAAGCAGCAAACCAGTTATCAAACGTCTGTATACTGAAAGTTCTGCAGTTTAACAGCAGCAGAATATCTAGCGGGTTGATAGCAGTCCCCCCTTGTCCATCATCCTTTGGCTGCACTTGGACAGCCTCTGGATGAATTCTGGCTCCTGGCACCAGATCACAAAACACTAGGCTGTTAAATACTAGGCTATTCTCTGCTCAGCTTGGGTTTCTGCTCCCGAGAACGTTAACGAGCCTTGTGCAGAGCTGCCACTTCCTGGTAGTCCAGATCCCACCCCCCCCACCCTCCCCAACACCCCCACTCCTCTCCCCAACACCCCCACCCCCTCTCCCCTCCACCTGATACTGCAGCCAAACTCTACACCAGACATCCAAGTCACAGTGGAGGAAGCACATCAGCATACACCACGGCCCAGTCTGCCTGATTCTGACCTAATAATCATCCAGCCACACGGTTTACTTTAATATTCAGTGGACGGAGAATAACTCATATCAAACACACTACTGCCGAAATTCTCAGTAAAAAAAAATTAAAAATACTACATTACTGTGCAAGAGAGTCAATTCACTCATTTATTTAATTTACAGTCAAAATGACCATTAAGTGCAAGGTTTTCCTTGCATTCTTTGTATTTGTTACAGCTTCCAATCTTTTGGGAGATTTGCTTTTGGAAGTTTTTCGAAGAAATCTGCGGTAATATTTTTCCACACCCCCAAGTTCAGTCCTACAAGCTGGTTGCATTTTCTGCTTCTCACTCTCCAAGTCATGACAAACACATTCAATGCTGTTGAGGTCTAGACTCTAGGATGGTCAGTTCATTATTCTGAGAACACAAGTAGCATCTTTGTTTAATGTGCAAATTTTCTTCTTCGTTGTCTATTTTCTCTTCTCAGTTATATCAGAACTATCTCCTAAAAATGAATAATTTGTCTAAATTTTAACTGAAAATGAAGTAAATGAAGGTCGATCTCTAACTTTTACACAGTACTGTACATTCATTCATCATTACTGCAGCTACCTAAGCTTCATTATCAGTATGAATATACAAAGCACAAGTTTAAGACATCTAAAAAGTCTGTAAAACAGTTAGGAAAATGTCACGGGGGGGGGCTTTATATATTCAATACCACAAAAGGTGTTAACTTAGTTCCCCGTCACAGTTAGGTACTGTATTACACCCACTGTGTGCAATACTATATCCTGAGTGGAGTGTTTCAGTTTTATCATCTTTAGACTAACACAAACTGCCATGATCAGTTTAGCTGCATGGAAAATCACTGTAACAACATGCAGTTGAAAAGAGAATTTTCTTAGAACTCTTAACCTTTCACCATCTTAATCAAATAAATTCATTAGAACGAATAAAGTAAATGTAGCCGTGCATCAAGCACAATCTTCTCACAAACACAATAAGGTGAAGTCTCAAACAAGTAGTCTATATGAAACCTACTGTCGTGCAACAGATTTGTAAATACACCAAGTGGAGTCTTATGAACAGCTGACGATAACATCCATGTCCTGAATGGAAGACAGACATAGAGGGTGGTACCTCCTGCCAGAAAGATAAGAGCGAGCAAGTTCATGCACAGCTGCTGCACCTCACTTTAGGTGCCAGGTCCATCTCTGGGTTATGACCCTTCTTGCTAGTCATGATAAACAAACAAGCCCAAACCTTACAGAAATTATTCTTAGTATTCATGTCCAAAATACAATGAGTTCCTCTGGGGGAAAGCATTGCTCTTAAAAAAATAAAAGCGCTAAAAAGGGTTCCTTGAAGTGATGCCACAGAAGAACCAATTCTATTTCCCTAAAGAACCTTCAATGGACGGTTCTTTAAAAAGAACCATTTTTGTGAATGAGATGTGAGTGTGAAGAACCTTTCTAAAGTTTAAAGAATGTTCACATCAGGTAAAAGTTTCTATATCAATTAAAGTTTTTCAAGCCAAGAACCATTTGGGAACATTTTATTTTTAAGGGTGATGACCTGATTAACTATTCAACTCGTTCATTTATTAATAAAAAATTGCAGCTATCACTGCATCTTTTTTCTGTTAATTAACTGTTACCTGCTGTCAGAGAGGATGTACAACAAAACTGCTGAAACACAAGTTAAAATGGTACAACTGCTAACCAAACTAATTTTACGCCATAGGTACAGCAAATACTTATGACTTCCTTTCTAGTAACAAACTCTTAACACAGACCAGTGGTCACCAACCCTGCTTGTGGGGATGTACCTTCTTACAGAATTTAGCTTCAGCCCTATCCAAATAATTAAGTGGGCTGATGATCTGGATCAGATGCATTCAATCAGGACTGGAAGAGAACTCAAAAAGGCAGATCTCTAGAAGCAGGGTTGATGACCTCTGATGTAGACCACTAAAGAGAAGACTTGTGAGCAGACTTCACTGTGCCTGAATGTCTGTGGTCAGCCTCATGGAGGACACTTGTCCCCTGAGTGAAATTCTGTCTCATAGGAAATAAGCAGTAAGGAGGCTGTAGACGCACCTACACTTCCACTGAGGTCATCGTCTCTGTTGCAAGCTTCAAGCCAGCTAAAACACCTGCGTAGGCCCTAATTGCAACAAAGGGAAATGTGCCTACAACCAGAAGAGGATAATAATACATTTCTATATTCCTTTCCACTTTTAATTGCCTGAATGTAAGTGCGGTAATGGCAATGTGCTAAACAACTGTGCAATATTTCGAAACATAATTAAGGAGGCTGAGAAGGAATGCCAATCTGAAATGCCAAAAGTACTGCAACAGTTCAAGCAAAGTGGCAACAAAAATACTTCCAAATGTCCTCCTAGAGCATTTTCCTGGAACATTTGGAATCTGGAACTGCTCTGAAACACGAATGCGAAATTCAAATGAACCCCGGCCAAAAGGCATCCAAGATCAGAGATGAAGACGTTGGTCCACAACCATAGACCCAAGTATGAGGCACTGTGAAGCCGTTACCAAATCCACATGTAACTTTTGCCTGCTGAAGACAAGACAGTGAACTGCTGCCATTTGGAATGTCTGCAGTGCCAACCGTGCTCTTAAACGGATCACTTTATGCATTGTGAAACTTCAAACTTATTTGGAAGAACCTCCATGAATGCTCCAGGGACGCATGCCACTGAACTGAATTTCATATGTGATATTCCTTAAAAATGGGTTCTGGGAAAACAGGCCCAGTTTCCTGTGTGGCAGAGGGCTTTCGTGGGTCATGATCCGGTGAGAAAAAGTGTTCAGAACTGATGAAGAGGACTGGACACCATATTTACAGACTTTTTCTATATACGCTGCCATATAATTCCCTCCCATGAGCGAGGGTGCAAAACACCAGATTTTTTGTGGTTCATGTGCTTCTGTGTTTGTGCGAATGATTACACTGTAGACATCAAAGCTCATCAAACCAGACAAAGTTTTTAGAGGAAACTAAAACTACCTGTTCTCTGTGCAGATTATCCCTCCTTCAGTACAGACATCATTTATCAACACCCCTCATCATATATTACCCAGCCATGCAAGCCATACTAGCTTTTTATTTATATGTGCACATTTAAAGCTTCAGTAGGGCAGTTGTGACTGCAGGACAAGGCTTGCAGGGTCATGAACAGACAGTCAAAGAGTTAAAGGGCCCATATCATGGAAAACTGAATATTCTTCACTTTTGTGAAATAAGCTCTAGTATGTAGCACACAAAACTGATTCAAACCATACCATTCACTCCCCAGTCCAGACAGGGAAACTAAGCTGCATAAAGCAGGCCACTGTGAACTGAGTGTTTTTTGTGATGTCACAAAAACCAACTCACTTGCATATACCTGCCTACTGCAGTTTAGCCCCACCCATTCAGCTCAAGTTATAGGAAGTGTTCCAGCCTGGACTAGACAATTACTCAATGAGGCACAATGCAGTGCAGCCAATCAGAGTTCATTAACATGTACCAGTATTACAGGTACAGCAGCAAAAAAACAGCTTTTTATTACTAGTGGGATAAAGAGAGATTGGAAAATGAAAAAATTAATTGAGTGATTTTGGTACATAAACCCACATAAATGTTATAAGCGGACTTCAGGGAGAACAAAAAAAAAAATACAAGTAAAAATCCATGATAAGGGATCTTGAATTATAATTAATGTTAAAAGTTTTTTTACACATATTTCCAAGTCGTTTATTCAGTAGTGTTTGAAGCAAATGAGTGTCAGTAGACGGGAACTAAATAGTCTAAATCTGGCTTTCATCTGCACATGCGTTATAACCAGCGTTTATTCCTCAAGTCCACAATCAGTGCTAAAAATAATCTCAGCTCCACGATTCATTTATAACAGCAGAAACGTGAATTGTTCGAGGCTGCCTGCTGGGGCCTTTAACACGGGAATGGAAACCCTGGGAAGTGACAGCCTATCCAGAGTCCGGGCTGCTGCCTTGGAAATAGCGGATCTATTTTATCCCAGACATCGTTACGACTCTTGTGTCTAATTCTGCACGCTTTAGCTGATTCAAACGAGTTCCCACTCTGAACCCTTTTTCATATCAGTAGCGCCAGTACAAGTCATTTTACCCATTTCACCCAGTGTAAAGCCGCAGCTACCAGGCTGCGTATTGGCCATGGCTGCTTTAGCTGAGCCGGCTGCCCACCTGGGTAAGCTGGGTAAGGGCCCACTCCAAACTCAGCACAAAAGGCCTCGAAACAACATGCAGGAAAACGCAGCCGAGTCGGTTCACAGCGACACTGCACGGCAAAACGAACTTACCGATTCTTCCGTGGCGCTCTTGTACTATTTTCTCGAAGGTTTTCTTTTGTTTGCGACCAAAACGCGATCAAGAAAAGTGGGATCCATTTTGCCGTGTCGAGAGAAGTAGGCAGCTAAAAGCCCAAACAGACACGTCTCGTCTCAGCAGTGGGGACTTATGGAGAGGCGAGCTGTAAGCAGGCGCCTCGACCGTGTCGTCGACATTTTGCGAGTCTATTCTTATATAATAAGGGAAAAAACTACAACAGTCCCATTCCCTTCTTCCCGGAGTCGTTCTCTTTCCCCTGACGGCCGATATGGTCGCCGAGTGCAGCAAAGAAGAGAAGCAGGAGAGGGGGAGAGAGAGGGAGGAGGGATGGCAGGCGGCTCCTGAGTGACATCAGGGGACTCCAATCACACGCAGTCCCGGATTTAGGCTTCCGATAGCGGATACGGATGGGGAAAGGCCTCGGTGGAGTCCGTGACCACGTTATTTATTTTTTCTCCACCTGTATTCCGACAAATCCCGCCCGTATTCGGAAAAGACCCCGCCTCCTGCGCCAGGATTGGGTGGTATAGTTCGTAATAGACGAGCCCAGCACATGAAGGGCACTAGTGGCTAATCATGCAGACGAAGGGCGGAGATTGCCGGAATACGAGCGGGATTTGTCGGAGAATAGGCGGACTGGTGACCGTGGTCCTTTACGGATGCGGCAGTTCCCCTCGAAGGCCACAGTTTCTGCTCTGGTGCTGTAGAGAGAGTTTAGTGTGCAGTGGGATTCCTCTCGGGTTCTTCTTCAACAACAGCCTAGTCTAACTTTGCTCCATAACAAGGGAAAAAAGCTCCGGGCAGCGTGATTAAACAGAACCATCAAACCCATGTCCACAATACGTGACTATATTCTGTGACGAAACCTAATCGTTATTTTTCTAGTGAAAGCCCTGCTGAAAAATAGACCATTAAAACCACCAGGATTAATACCCGAGGGGCTTGCTTTCAAATGGGAATTGGCTTAATGGTTACCATTAGAGCCAAATCCCTGTAGATCACATTAGATCCCATTAGGAAAACATCAAATGCATCTGGAATCAGTCACAGAACACCTGTTAAACCATTAGAATCATTTACACTGTGATATCAACCTATCAGGAAAACACAAATTACCCTTACTGACTATTGGACACCACCAGGAACTAACAGAAACTTTTAATGGTTTCTACGACTTTTTCAGAAGTGCGCCCACCGGTGACCACTAGGCCTACATTTTCACAAACGAGTGATCATATTGTCAGAACGCGAGAAGACCACAAGGTGTCAGTGTGGTGCTGCAGGTGGGATAATTACAATCTTTCTTTCTTTCTTTCTGATTACAAAGAAAGCATGACTAGTCCTGTTTGACTGGATTTAGTGCAGTGTAGTATATAAACTGCACTGCACTTTATTCAGTGCACTGAATAAAATTTTTTGAATAAAAATTTATTTGCACTCATCAAACATCAGGAAAAATGAAATATCATGATGAATATTGCGTATCGTGAAAATGGCTTTAAGTACTATGATATTGTATTTTTGCTATGTTGCCCACCTCTAGTGCATTCTGTATATTTATGTGCGCATGCTTGAATGGTGGGTGGATTCCCCAGTCATGTGACCAGGTCCCCCTTTGTGCCATGTCCCCTCCCATCCACCTGGTCATGCGACATGGATGTGCACTGTATGACAAAGGCAGACTGTTCTCCACTTAATACCCTCTTTAAGCCTGAGTATCAGCTGCTGGTCCACTCACAGCCCCCCAAACTGCAGGCAAGTTTAATTGAAACAGAACTGAGAAAGCCTCTGAAATTCAACCCCTCCTCTTTCTTTATGACAACATAGGATGTATAGCATGTAAGTGACTTTGATATTTGCTTAGTCTAGACTAGAAAGGGGCAGTGCTCTGAATGTCAGTCAGTAATACTCCTGAGCAGGGTTATACAAAGGTCTACTTCCTTAAATGGACTTCTGTAACTTATTGCACAGGCTAATCCTTCTTTTCTGGTGGTCAACATACAGTAGTGGTCAGTGTTTGTATATATAGCACTGCCTGATTAATGGCATGTGGTCACAGAGGCATCATATGCAGTTATGTAAAGAAATGTTGTTGGTTGAGGTTTAAGATGTAAAAAATAAAGTAAAAAAAGAAGAACATTTCATTTACCTGGCCTAGTCACAGCCAGTCAGCAGTGCCATTACTGTTTCAGGATTAGCCTAAAGTTCAATAATACATAAAAAGAACATACATTAAGGACATTGTTATTTGAAAATCTTCGTTGTTGCAGTACTGAAAATTGACCAGTGAGTCACCTCCGGATTGTGCTTGTAGGTCACTGTTTTTGTGTTTTTTGCACGAGAGGGAACAATGTTTAAATTAATAGTATTACAACTCTGGAGTCTTTGGTCTGAGTCACTGTGAAATTTATTCACATCCCCTGCTTTTCAGTTGCATGTGCTGGCCCTACACTGGTTTCACAGTAATAACAGTATTATCAAAATTGGTATGCCGCCATCTAGTGATTTTATACAAGTGATTTAATATGAATGATCTATTGATCTTGAATGACAAATAATGTTATAATGGTGTTCTGTTTTTAATGTTTTTTTTTTTTATTTGTATATTTTTTCGAGTGTTACATGAAGTTCAGGTTAGTTTTAGGTTTTTAAACATCTATCTGCCTGCCTATAAAAAGATTTTATTTTAAGCAATTTCATATCATTACTGTTGATCCAGTCATCATAAAATGTTCAAGCAAAGTAAAAGGCAGCTGCTGTGCCAAAGAATGGAGGAAAATAAAAATAAAAAAAGACTTGACTTTTTTCTGGACAGCGATGAAATGCTTAAAATATCCAAATTTCCAAAAATGTTGGAACAGGAGTATGTTTACCACTATGTTACATCACCTTTTCTTTTAATAACATATTACTCGTTTGGGAACTGAAGACACAAACTGATCCAATCTTCAAAGCAGAATGTTTGTCACTTCCATTACACAAGTTTACCATATAGGACCTTCATTGCTTCATTGTGATGTTTGGTGTTTCGTAATGTACCACACATTGTCAACAGGAGACTGGCAGGCCTGTCTAGGACCCACACCCCACACTCTCTGATTATGCAGATATGCTGTTGTAACACATGCATAATGTGGCTTGGCGTTACCATATTCAAATAAGCATGGATGTCCCTGAAAAGACACAATGTAGAAGGCAGCAAATCAGCGTTGTCCAAAAAAAAAAGAGAAATATCTCCAAAATGGTAACAAAAACATTTTTTTTGCTTTTGTACGTTATTGTAAAGACATTTAATTCTAATATTTCATGTCTACTCGTCCATTCATCGTGATTTTTTTTCACAATGTAAAGGGCAATGATGTGCTCAAATGATGTAGAAAAATAAATATTGAAAAAATGGAGATGCTGTTTTCTTTTTTTTTTGTAACAATATAACGATACCTCAAAATGTGTGTATATATCTTTCAATGTTAATGATGCCTTCACAGGGCACTAATACACATGCCATACCATGACAGAACCTTTTGAACTTTATGCTGGTAACAGTCTAGATGAGCCTTTTCGTCTTTTCCCTGGAGAGCACAACAGCCATTATTCCCATAAACAATCCAAAAGCTTGATAATACATGTTTCCACTGTACATCAGTCCATTTTTGATGAGTTTGAGCCCAGAGAAGTGAGCGGCATTTCTGGATGCCTGCCTGCCCTCCCATCTATCCATCTAGTCATCTATCCATTCATTTTGCTATTGCTCTGAGCTTCTATTTCATTTATTCTATTTTTTTGTTTATGTGAAATTCTAGTAAAAACAGAAAGCAGTTACTAATAAATTTATTAGATTTATAATTAGTATTAAATAGAAAATAGTACAAAGTACAAAAACACAATATTTGATGTTTTGCTTTACTTATTTGTTTATTTTTTTGTAAATATATGCTTATTCCACATTTGATGTGTACAACATGTTCCAAAAAAGCTGAAACTGGAGGATGTTTACCGTGTTACATTACCTTTCCTTTTAACAACAATAATCATTTAGGGACTGAAGACACCAGTGGATCCAGTTTTGAAAGCAGAATTTTTTTGCCATTCGCTAATTATATAAGTTTATAATACGTTTCCAGCTGTGCAACTGTACAGTGCCTTCAGTGTGATATTTTGCTCATATAATGAGCCACATTTTTAACAGGAGACATATCTAGACTGCAGGCAAGCCAGTAGCACCTACACTCTCTGATTACGCAGTCATGCTGTCATAACACATGCAGAATGTGGCTTGCCAGTGTCATATTGATATAAGCATGGATGTCTCTGGAAAAGCCATTTCCTAGAAGGCAGCATCTGTTGCTCCAAAATATGTATATAAAAAATATGTATACATCACAGATGTATAAGTCACCCATGCCACTTCCATACCATGATAGATGCTGGCTTTTGAACTTTGCGTTAGTGACAGGTCCTTTTCTTCTTTGGCATGACGAACATAACATCCATTGTTGCCATTAGCAATCTGAATGACTGACACATCGGACCACAACTCACATTTCCACTGTGCATGAGTCCATTTCAGATGAGCTTGAACCCAATGAGGCCGGCTGTGTTTCTAGACGTAGCTTGTTGACATAGATCTTCCACTGTACAGTCTTAACTTGCATTTGTGGATGCAGCAACAAACAGCGTTTTCTGACGACAGTGTGTCTAAGCATTTAACAAAACACTGCTGTGTTACCCATCTTAAATTATCAGGCTTGTTCTCTGTGAAAAATAATAAGGGGGAAGTATTTCTCATCATGTTTAGACTATTTCAGTGTATTGTAATAAATATATTTTTTTAATATAATTTCATTTTCATTTTATTTTGATAGTCTCATAGGTTCAGTTATTGACCTGGTCTACTTTTTGTGTTTGAAAAAGAGCTTTTGTCCAGTAGTTTTAGTTTTAATCTTAGTTTACTCCAATGACCCTGCTAACAGCATAATACAGATCATTCTGCAGAAGATCCAATATAATGCTGATTCAGCTTTTTCACTGTTATAAAAGCATTAAGGAAATCCCTCTAATACACGCAAACTCGTTGTATTAATTACACTGTACCCACGGTCATTATAGTCAGATGATCATCCAAACCCATCCAAGAGCACTCATTAAGGAATATAATTTTTGGATAGAAAATAAATAATTCAGCTTGTTGAAATATCCATGATTTGGCATGCTCTGGAAAAAGCATGTGATTACTAAGAACTAATCAAAATCACAAGATTCTGGGATGGCATGGTTCAGACGTTTGCAGAGAATGGATGACATGCATGAGCGCATACCAAGCAAGCACGCAGAAAATGTATGGAGTCATATAAGAATGACTATACTGATATCACGGTTTAAGCAGTTAGGAGTGTCCCCTGGTCCTGTTAGTTGAATTATTATGGGATGAAGATGTCTTCAGAGTTTTTTGCATATGTACTGCAACAAATAAACTTTTAAGTAATCAAAGTAGCATAGCATGTAGTACTTGCACTGGTTTGCATTGCAGAGACAACACTGTCTTCCCTGGACTCCAGTGATAAGCTTTCCTATTTTCAGTTCTTGTTTGTGTATCTTGTTTTTGTTTGATTAACACATTGGCTGCACAGTCGTACATGCTGACTGCATAATGAAAGAAGTTCAGAGTATTTCACTCCAGTGCTGCATTTCCAGATTCTTCCAGATCCCTCATCCTCATAGCTACACAATTTACAGCATTTCCATAATTAATTATTAATGGGTTAATTTACTTAAGGACTGAACACAGGAAGCATATTTAAATACAATAAAGCAGTTGTCACTGCCAAACCAAAAAAAAAAGTATCTCCAAAATGGCAACTGTACAGGAGAGGGCAAAGGCAAAAACATTTTTTTTATTTTTAAGGGAAGTTAATGGAAAGAGATTTTATTCCTAGCATTTTTAGAATGTTCAAAAAATGTTCATTCATCATGAAATTTTCAGGCATGTAAAGTTGCTGTGCCCACATGATGTAGAAAAATCTAAATCGGAAAAAAGGAGATGCTTCTTCTTCTAGAAACATAAAAAAATGAAGAAGACTAAAATGAAGCAGAAATATTTCTGCAAATTTAGGACACTGACCATGTTAAGGCCTTCACACAAAAAGATCTGATTTTTTTATTTCTTGTCTTATCTCATCCATTGAAACTTGTGTTTAGATGACTTTTAAGTGGATTTGATCTACCCGTCAGAGGCTTTTGCTTGAGTGCATGTTGTCTTTAATGCTGAAGGAGGTATATAAAATAGCTGGAAATTCTCAAATTTATGTTTATGTAAAAATAAAATTCTACTTTTCACACACACACACACACACACACACACACACATTATCTAAGCTGCTTATCCTTCTGGACTGTGGGGGGAGTTGGAGCCTATCCCAGTGGTTCTTGGGTGGAAGGCAAGAAACACCCTGGACAAGTTGCCAGTCCATTGCAGAATTCTACTTTTCACTCAAACCATTATGCTGATGATATCATTTGTAATAAAAAGCTTTGTATTAAATTACAAAGGAAAGGAAAAGGGAAGCATTTTAATAATTGTCTCAGTCTTTTGGACCCCACTGTACATCTGCCTGATATTCTTAGATTCTTTGCTTGCAGATGCAAGAAACATCATTTGAGATGCACTGTCCCAATGTTTGGACCCCACTGTGAAGTCTGAGAGAACATAATGTGTTATTTAAAAGTGCTTTATGTTGAGTCATGTTGGGTCAGGCCTGCGCCTGTCCTGGAACTCCACACAAAACAAGCCTTGACTTAGACCTCACTCACAACTCCTCTTTTCTTCAGCCTCTCTACCTTCCTATATAAACTCAGCTGTTAGAGTGTCTCATTATACTAGTTACTGATGTATGCTGAAGTATAGGAAGCCTTTCTATTAAAAAAAAGCAAGATGTTTGTTGGTGTACAGTGAAAGGCCCTGTGCTGGATCCTACCTTCGCCAGTTGGAAGCCCCCCTGTCTGCATGCAGCATGCGGTTGGAAGCCTTGTGCAGGCCAGACTGAAAGGAGATGAATTATTGTAGTCCCTGAACCTTTTGATGTGGATACATGGGCTAAAGAATCACCTCTGAGCTGATGGAAGGAAAACATGACAAGATCTTGTGAGAGAAATTTACATCTGCATCCCATTTGACAGACTCTATTTGATTCTAAATGCTATTTTAAAGAGAAAACAGCGGTGATAAAGAGTTGTGGAGAGTGCTATAGGGGATGGACAGCCATCAAAGGGCCCATGTATTTTTTTCCCCTGAGGTCCACTAATAATATTATGTTCCAAAAACAGTTCTAATTTATTTTTACATTACCATTTTCCAAGCTTTATTTATCCCATATTGTTCTGAGGCAAAGATCAGGACAGTTAGCAACCGTATCCTTACTTGGCTGTATTTAGCACCTAGTAGTTACATTTTTCCATGTATTTTATTTTTCCCCTGGGGTCCATTCATGACAACATGTTTTAAAACTCGAATTCCTTTATTTTATAAAACTGAGGAAAATGTGCTTTTCCATTTAAAGGAATAGTGTAGTATTTTTCATCTGTAGCAGCTGATTAGCATAGACAATAACTTTGAAGTGTTTGTCCTTGTACTGGGTTCTCAGCTCCTGCCACTTGGCTTCTATGTAAATGCGGAGGGCCTGAGTTCGATTCCCCGGGCGGATGACCAGGGTCCTTTCTGTGTGATGTTTGCATGTTCTCCCCGTGTCTGCGTGGGTTTTCTCCCACAGTCCAAAGACATGCATTCAAGCCAATTGGACACATCTAAATTGTTCTTGGGTGTGAGTGTGTGTGCGTGTATGTGTCTGTGAGTCTGCCCTGCAACCTGTTCAGGCTGTTTCCTGCCTTCTGCCCGATGACCACTGGGACAGGCTTCAACACCCCCACGCGACCCAGAAGGATAAGCGGCTTAGATAGTGTGTGCATGTGAAACGTATTGGCAATCAACCATATGCAGCAGAAAAATGCAACTTTTCCTTAAAGAGATTTGTCAAAGCCCAAGCCTGCATTGGCTGGAACAAATTCACAGCTGTGTCATGCTGGAGGGCAGTGAGTTACCAAAGCCTCTAGGGGCATTTGGCATGCTAGAAACTTTACTTTGGCCACAGTGTTGCTGCCTACTGCAATACACAAATCATGGGCCTTTTTGAGTCTCTACAATTAAGCCACATACTGTGTGTGTACATGCAAAGGACTGTGAGTTCATGACATCATGTCTAAGTCAAGAACACTGGTGGTTTGCAACACTCTGTATCTCCCATGCATGCTGAATTACAGATCTGAGGACTGCAATTTACATAATTTCCATTCACATCAAACCATTCAGTGACTCTTTGTGTCCTGTGGATGGGGGCTTTGTCATCCTGGAAGAAACCACCTGTATCAGGATGGAAATCTTGCATCATAGGATGAAGGTGATCAGTCAGATGGTATTGGTATTGATTTGCAGTGACTTGTTCCCTCTAAAGGGACAAGTGGACCCAATCTATACCAGCAAAATGCCCCCCACAGCATAACAGATCACTGTAGGGGTAAAACATTCGGGCCTGTATGCTACAAATGCACTTGTCCACTTGTGAAGAACATGGTGACTGATGACCCACGTGACCATATCACTCTTGTCCACATCTCTGTAGACTATAGTATCCCTCCCTATAGTTGTGCACAGACTCTTGCTGACACAGTCTGATCACATCCTGCACTGATATTCTTGGTCACCTGAGGGGCAGTAGCTCTTTTTTTTTTTCCTTACATATCATACTCAAACGCATGAACAACACAGTCACTGAATGTACACTTTCAACCAAAATTCCCAGCCCATCATACTGATATCTTTCCCATAGAACTAAATTCAGATGTCACTGCACTCACTGTTCCTACTGAAACACAGTCTTTATGACTGAGGGTCCTGCCATCTGTGCCCCCAAAATAAACCATCTTTCAAAGTCAATTAGACCTTTTCCTCAGTTTGCTCAGCATTTTTATACATTCCGCTGCACATAGTAGGAAGTTAATTGCTTAATTGTATCGTGCACCATACAGCCCATAAATCAAAACTAAGCTGCAAGAACAGCCTGTTTTGAAATAATTGTTTCTGTGATGTCAAGAGAACCAGTATATATATATATATATACACCGATCAGGCATAACATTATGACCACCTCCTTGTTTCTACGCTCATTGTCCATTTTATCAGCTCCACTTACTATATAGGTGCACTTTGTAGTTCTACAATTACAGACAGTAGTCCATCTGTTTGTTAGCCCCCTTTTACCCTGTTCTTCAGTGGTCAGGACCCTCATGGACCCTCACAGAGCAGGTACTATTTTGGTGGTGGATCATTCTCAGCACTGCAGTAGCACTGATTTGGTGGTGGTGTGTTAGTGTGTGTTGTGCTGGTCTGAGTGGATCAGACACAGCAGTGCTGCTGGAGTTTTTAAACACCTCAGCGTCACTGCTGGACTGAGAATAGTCCACCAACCAAAAATATCCAGCCAACAGCGTCCTGTGGGCAGCATCCTGTGACCACTGATGAAGGACTAGAGGATGACTAACACAAACTTTGCAGCAGCAGATGAGCTACCGTCTCTGACTTTACATCTACAAGGTGGACTGACAAGGTGGGAGTGTCTAATAGAGTGGACAGTGAGTGAACACTCCAGCAGCACTGCTGAGTCTGATCCACTCAGACCAGTGCAACACACACTAACACACCACCACCACGTCAGTGTTACTGCAGTGCTGAGAATGATCCACCACCCAGATAATACCTGCTCTGAGAAACAGATGGACTATTCAGCCTACAGCAGTTTAGCTTCACCCACTAATATTGAAGATCTACAGAGTGTTTCAGCTCTATATGCTATTTGAATATGGTACAATAGAGGGTAGCCTATCAGAAATTTTTTTTTATCTTGCATCAGTTTTAAAGACACAGTACTGAAAACAGCCAATGTAAGTCTAAGCAATAAAGAGAGGTGAAAAAGTGGTCATGTAGGAATGAATTATGACCACTTTTGGTACATAAAACCACACAAATGTTATAATTGAACCTCAAGGGAAAAGGATATGGGCCCTTTAATCTATCACCCTTCTGTAGATTATTGAAATCATTATTTAACATTGAATAGAGAATGACTGTTTAATTTCAGAATAAAACGAATAAAGAGACACATTTTTAATTTCAGCATTAATTGGGATCACTTAAATCAATGAATCATGACAGCAAGGGATGTATTTCATTTATTAGTTTCTCAGTTTTGTCCTAATCAAGAAGAATAAAACGATTGCTGTGTGAGCTTAGTCTGCTCTGACCTGTCCTGCATATTTCCATTATACTTTTTTATTATTAAATGTTGTTGTAATTTTTGGATGCAGATACAGGTCTAATCTTAACAACTTACAATAACTGTTAAAGTTACTTTTTCATCCTTTTTTATCCTTTTTATTGTTCTTTACTGTAGAATACTGTTTAAAAAAGTAGAGAAGAGTGAGGACACTGCTGCATGTTCTGTTCCAGAGCACGTGTCTTCTCATACGACCCTCCTTTCAAGTGTGAGGGAAAAGTCCCGTGCAGGAAACACATGTGCATGCTGAGCTGTGCAGGGAGAGCGAGCTGATCCTTTGATCCTGCTGAGCTTTTAATGTTCACCATGTTCTTGAGTTCTCACCTAGTTGAATACATCTGATTTCTCAGGATATACCAATAATCAGCTTCTTTTTTGTAATACAACTCCTTCAGCTAAAAAGTGGAACAGTGGTGGTCATGTGGTCAGAGAACTTAATCATGAAGTGGAAGAACACAGATCTGATTCCAGCTGATTACCTCTTACTGCTGCAGATGTGCACCCAAGCAAGGTTCAGTATACTGCTTTGGGCTAAAGCATCTAAATGGCAAGTGTTTTGAGTTAAATGGCAAATTGTACAGGTTAAAAATCTGGACAAACCTGATTGAATGTATGTTCTTTATTTTGATATTTTTGATGTTTTAATCTTATGGTTTATGAATTTTCAGGAAACAATAATTCTCAAGGGTACTACAGTAGTTTTAGGGTCTAACTGTGTACCTTTTTGCCAGTTGAAAAGTACATACTTGTACCTTTTCATAATCTATTGTTTTAAAACAGAACAGTAAGTTAAAAAGCCTGGAGATGAGACGGGGTGTGTGGAGTCAATACAATTTAGAAAACATAATTTAAATGGATTATGGTACAATTATGTTCCCTAACTAAAGGTACTGAGATGTACCCTTGAGGGTACCACCCCAGGGACAAGAGGGGCACTGCCCTAGAGATAGTTTCATACCTTTTTTCTGAGATTGTGTATGTACAGAAAATTAACAGTAGCTGTGCATTAAAATGTGCAGCAGTTTGTTCTCTGAGAGCAGGGCTGTTGAACTGATGGCTGGAGTCCAGCAACGTTTTTCACAGTGATTTTCTTACTCTAGCACATCAGCTAAACCTGATAATTGGCTGATGAGTTGTATCAAATGTGCTTCTTCCAGATTCCGGCTCTCCAAAGCCGGAGCTCCCCACCCGTGCTGTTGAGAATGTATTATGTTATTTCACTTATGAAATCAACAAAACACGTAATTCGACACAGGGGTGCTCAAACTTTTGCATACGACTATATGTATATGTTTCAGTTTTCATGACATTACAAAAACATTTAATTGAAAACAGGCTGTTTATGCAGCTTAGTTTCCATGAATGGAATGTATAGACTGGGGAGAGAATGGCATGTTTTGAAACTTTAGCAATGTTTACATCCTACAGCAAACTTTTATTTTGTAAAATTGTGAATTGGCATTTTAAAAAAATGAAACATACAATAGAAATTCTAAAATTATGGTACTATTATGTTTGTTGGCTAAAGGTATTGAAGAGGTACCTCCAGTGACAGCATTTGTCCCCAAAAAAGTTTAGTGTCTTTCTGAGAATTTGGGGACAGTCATTTATGTATTTGTTTGTTTATTTATTTACTTATTTATTTATTGTCAAAAGATGAGAAGTACTTCTCAGAGTGATAAATTATTACTATGGCCCTCCATCTCTTGCCACTGGACATTTAAACATTCATGGACACACCACTCACAAAGCCTCAGGGGTTGTGAACAGGTTGCCTGGTCTCCATGACAACGTGGCTGATTGGATCTGGCTCCAGGGCTGCTGTGATTCATGCCATGTTCTGATAGCACGACCCCGTCATCCGCTGATGCCGTTAGGCCTGGTGGAAAGCAGAGCGCCACAGCACTCTCCTGCCACGTCATAGCAGCTCTACAGCACATGGCATGGCAACACCAGCCCTGCACACATCAAACACTGCCTTCATATCTGATCCCGCCATTCACCCCGTTTACCATTTACAGACCTGAGTAAGCCGTCATAGAAAGAAAAGACGGAAGCGGTTTAAGCTGTAAGCCTGACTAAGTGGGCCCAGGAGCCAATGAGCTCTTGCATTCACTCCCCTGTTTCTCTAGTTCTCCTGACCAGGACCCTGAGTCCAGCGCAGAAAAATGGGCAGGTGACGCAACATGCTGATGCAATACACTTGCTGTTTTAGTACAATGAGCTACTTTAACAGGTTGCATAAATGAATAATGACCAAACACACTGTCCTCTGGTGGTTTGTTGTAGGTCATTAGCACAGACTAACATAGCAAAACAGAATTGCTTGGGCAAGAGAAAATCAAAGATATTTTCGTTTGACTTGTTTAAAACATTTGACATGTTACAATATTCAGATCAGTTACAACCTCACTGTGAAAGGTTAGGCTAAATCCTGCCGAGCCATATAATATCCTGCAAAAGTCAAAGATCACCTTCCATTTATTTAATTTCTGGGCCAAGTTATTCATTTTTCAGGAGATACTTTTGTGGAGATTAGATACAAGATAATCCACTTACATAAGGAAGGAGAGAGTCAAAGGAAAATAAGTGAAAACAACAGTAGTTTCCAAAACTTGAGTTCAAAAGATTACTAAAAGATATAGAGAAATTGGGACTCCTAACAACCATGTAAGTCCTGTAGACCACCAACTGTCACCATCAGATAAACAGTACGCTCTTGAAAAAGATGGTTCTTCAAGGGTTCTTTAGTAAAGAAAATGTTTCTATATTGAGCCATAAAGATTCCTTTCCATGATTAAAGGGTATTTTGCATCATGAAAGCGTATTTCATATTGATGAAAAAAGTGCTCTAGATGGTCCTATATAGAACCTTTTTAAAAGAGTTCTATACAGCACCAAAAAGGTTCTTCTATTGTTACAAGCTTGTGTCATAATAACAGCAGAACCCTTTTTGTTTGTGTATAGAACCCTTTTTGAAAAGCTTTATGGTACCATGTACAACATATACTCCATCAATCCGAAGAATGCTTTCATGATGCAAAGAATTGTTAACCCTTTGTACCCTATGCTCATTTTTCAGCTGTTAACCTTATAACTTCTTATTAAGTAACTAATCTGAAATCAACATGAGTGGCTAGGAGAGTGTGGAACTGAAATGTGGGCCCCAATACGGACCTGTGGGGTTTGAGGGGTTATGTCATTGTCAGAAGAACACTTGGTCACCCCAAGCTTGACTCTTACATTACCTACTGTAAAACAAAGTTCCTCACCATAAGCAAACATACTGACCTTTCTGTGGAGAAAAGAGTTTTATCCCATAGATCAGCCTTACACACTCCTAAGAGCAATGATTGATTTTGAACATCATGAATCGTGCGACCTCCTCCAAAGACCAAGCACATGAAATCCTCATTGTTACACACAAAAGGCTCAGGCATAATTCTCTCATGCTTGGGATTTTTTCTTTTACTTCTTTACTATTATTCTGTATTATAGCTCAGCTGGTCATATGGTGACTGCTGATAAAGGCTGTCAAGAAATGTGGGGTAGATTAATTTCACACTTGAGGTTCACATGCACATTCATGCCTCAGTGATGCTTATGTAGCTACTGTATTGAGCACATGAGGTCATGTGCCTAGTGAGGAAACCGTAAGTGTAACATTAGCTCATGAACGCTTTTCATAGCACGAATTGATTTTGTATTGCATTCTTTACTTTGAAATGTCATGTTTAGATAACAGAGTTATTTATACCTGTATTCCACCAAACTATGCACAAACTAGAGTTCTTTGACTTGCACTCAAACATTTCTGCTTTATTAAACCTTGTTTGACTGAAGACTTTCAGAGTGGTTTGATGTGAAATACGCAATTCTAAAGGAAGTCAAAGTAGAGTCAGAGCAGTGATTGGAACCAGACATCTGAAGAGTTTAATGCTTCTAAAAGCTCCCTCACAGAAAGTGATTACATTTATTGGTTAGTCCCATTTTGGTGCAGTGCAGTATGTGAAATGTTGAATCCAAATCATTGTATTCATTATTTTTAAATGTTCCCTACTTTGTCTGTTCCAAATGAACAAATGTGAATAAGAATATATACTACATAGACAAAAGTATTGGGACACCTACACATTATACCTACAGGAGCTTTAATGACATCCCATTCTAAATCCACAGGCAATAATATGGAGTTGGTCCCCACTTTGCTGCTAAACTGCTTCCTCTCTTCTAGAAAGCTTTCTACAAGATTTTGGAGTGTGTCTGTGGGAATTTTTGCCCATTCATCCAGAAGAGCATTTGTGAGGTCAGACACTGGTGTTGGACAAGAGGGTCTGGCTCGCAATCTCCATTCTAGTTCATCCCAAAGGTGTTCAGTGGGGTTGAGGTCAGGGTTCTGTGCAGGCCAGTCAAGTTCTACCACACCAAACTCACCCAACCATGCCTTTATGGACCTTGCTTTGTGCACTAGGGCACAGTCATGCTGGAATAGAAAAGGGCCTTCCCCAGATTGTTCCCACAAAGTTGGAAGCATACAATTGTCTATAATGTCTTGCTTTGCTGAAGCATTAAGATTTCCCTTCACTGGAACTAAGAAGCCTAGACCAACCCCTGAAAAAACAACACCATTGCATTATCCCTCCTTTGCACAATGCAGTTAGGCAGGTAACGTTCTCCTGGCATTTGTCAAACCCAGACTCGTCCATCAGACTGCCAGATAGAGAAGCGTGATTTGTCACTCCACAGGATATGTTTCCACTGTTCCAGAGTCCAGTGGCGGCATGCTTTACACCACCCCATCTGCCGCTTTGCATTGTGCATTTTTATCTCAGTCTTGTGTGTAGCTGCTCAGCCATGGAAACCCTTTTTGTTTAGCTCTTAACATGCAGTCCTTGATGCTGATGTTGCTTCCAGAGGCAATTTTGAACTCTTAGTGAGTGATTCAACAGAGGATAGGTATTGAGCACTTCAGCACTCAGCAGCCCCACTCTGTCAGTTTGTGTGGTCTACCACTTTGTTGTTTCTAGGTGCTTCCATTTCACAATAATAACACTTATAGTTGACCAGGGCAGATCTAACAGGACAGAAATTTTACAAAATGACTTGCAGCAGAGGTGGCGTCCTATGACAGTGCCACATTTAAAGTCACTGAACTCATCAGTACGACCCATTCTACTGCCAGTGTTTGTCTATCAAGACTGTAAAGCTATGTGCTGAAACACCTGAACTAAACAATTAGGAGGGGGGGTCCCAATACTTTTGTCTGAATAGTGTATATTGTGACATATTATGTTTTGTGAAAACCTCTTAAAATTTTGTAGCATGTTCAACAAATGTTCTGCATGTTGATTCTGGGTTATTGTTCTCCAGCAGTTGTTCTCTGGCTTTTTCTGACAAGGACTCTTATTGTGAAGGCGGGGCTAGCCTTTTTTTTTTGCTGTGTTTTTGTATTACAACAGGAAGAATGGTGTCACTGAGAGTTTTCAAGTGAGAGACTCAGAGATTCTCTAATATAAGAGGGTCTCATACAGAGTGCAGATGTGAGCTAGTGCTAGAGAGAGCTGTAGGCCAAAGCCTTGCTTGTGTATGTTCAGTAGAAGTTTTGGATAGTAAATAAAATGGCTATACTTGTGTTGTAAACATCGCAACCCCTGGTTCCTATCACCACCGCTGTAAACATATGTTGGTATGTTTCTCTAAAGTGCATCATGAATGACTTTTTACATCTCAAGGAATTTATTGTACAGAAAGTTAGAAAAATAGGGGGAGTTTCTCTTATAAATTAAATAGAAATAGGCTAAAATCAAAATAGATTACATTCCCCACTACATATTTGGGTAGAAGTAAAGGTATTATCATATGAGAATAATCAGGAAAGTACAAAATCATTGAACTGTTTCTTGAGTACCAAGTAAATGGAACTACCCCACCTCTGGTCTGACTGCTTGTATAATAGCTAAATGTGAACCCAGCCCTCGTTTCGAAATTCCTAACAGTCTCTATTAAGGGTCACCATGTAACCATTTTATATACTAAAATGTAACTTTAATAAATGCAATTAAAAATTACATGACAAAGCTTGAGGTAATAATATCTGAGCCCTTTGTGTCCCATGTGCCTGGTCTTTGGAGGAAATCACACGATTCATCACGTTCAAAATCAATCAACTGCAGTAGTGTGTCTAATACTGGTCTTAATCTAAGTATGAACCAGTAACCAATCCCAGCGCAGGGGGCGGGGCCTGCCTGAATACGGGTAGGGACAAAACAGCGGTGTATAAGTAGAGGTGTGCGCCGTGGAGCACTCACACCGGCACCACGAGCAGCAGCCCACAGCTGACCACTGACATCCTGAGACGGAAGCTCCTTGCACACCCGTGAACTTCACTCTGCACCAAACCCAACTCAGCCTAAACAGACCAAATGGAGTACCAGAGCAGCGCAGACATGAACGGCGTGTGCAGCAGCAAGCTGGTCACAGAGTACCTGTGCCGAAACGGCTTCGGCGAGCTGACCATCGAGTCCAAGAAGCTGCCCGTCCAGGACCAGAGCGAGACGTCCCGGAAGAAGGCGGAGGACGAGTCTCGGCTGCCGGCGCTGGAGGCTGCCTACACGACCATCCTGCGCGGCCTGGGCGAGAACACGGAGCGCCAGGGGCTCCTGAGGACACCGCTGCGCGCGGCCAAAGCCATGCAGTTCCTCACCAAGGGCTACCACGAGACCATATACGGTACGTATTGGAAGTTCTGTTTAAGTTCACCTACAATAAGCATGTTTAGATGATTAACATGAGGCAGGGGCTAAAAACGTCTTTCTCCGTCCGATGAATGTGCGCCTTTACGCGCCGGTGCGCTCTGCGCAAAGAGTGCGCATCAGAGTCCTAACAGCGTGGTGCAGTTTAAGAGTTTGGACCAGCCTATACGAGTCACGCTTGTGCTGTAGTTCTTGTCCTGTAGTCCAGCTGCCCTGCTGGTTTTTCCTGCACCTGAGAAACATCTTTAGATAATCATCAGGCCCTTCAGGCTGAATCAGGCGTCAGGAAAAACACAAAAGCAGAAAAAAAACACGAAAACGAGAGCAGTAGTTTAAAATTCAGAGATAGTCTAAACACTGGCTGTAGCCTCGAAGTGCCAATAAGGTTACTGTACACTGCTGTAAATCTGGAGCTGTGTACACATATCATCACTGTCCAAAAAGACACATGTATCTCATTTTTTTCTATTCTTATTAGCCTATGTCACCTGAGCACATCAAAGGTCCTTTATATTATGTGGCAATTTGATAGTGGATGGACCAAAAGAAATGCTCCAAAATTACTCAGAATAAAATCAATATACGTTTACTTAAATTCAAAGTTAAGAAGGTGTTTTGGAGATTTGGATTTTTTGGATGCTTTTGTGTTTTAAACGTCTTTTTATCTCATGAAAAGTAGCATTAATAAGGCCGTTGTTCAGTCTGTTCCAGGTTGCATGCAAGAATTCAGTTTCAGGAAAAATTTTTAAATCATGCAATACTGGCTACAACTGCTATTGTTCCATTTCTCACCACAGACATCCTAAATGATGCCATCTTTGATGAAGATCACGATGAGATGGTTATAGTCAAAGACATTGACATGTTCTCCCTCTGTGAACACCACCTAGTACCATTCTTTGGCAAGGTAAGCATTAGCAAATAAATGTGGATATTTAAGCTTTCATTTCAAATGGAGAGAGAGAGAGAGAGAGAGAGAGAGAGAGAAGAGAGAGAGAGAGAGAGAGAGAGAGAGAGAGAAAGAGAGATGCAGACAGAGAAAGAGACAGACAGAAAGATAGAGAGTGAGCACACTGCTAAGAGAGAGAGACAGTCAGAGAGAGAGAGAGAGAGAGACTCAGACAGTGAGTGAGAGACAGATAGAGAGTGAGCACACTGCTGTTAGAGAGAGGGAAAGAGAGAGAGGTGAATAGGTTCTTGTAGGACAGAGGGCAGAGACAAAAACACGCTGAGTACATTTCACTGAACTACATACTCTCCTGTTCTTTGACCCCCAGGTTCACATAGGATATCTGCCAAGTAAAAAAGTGGTTGGCCTTAGTAAGCTTGCCAGGTGAGTATGTGGCAGACATACAAAATTTAGTGTGCCATTCGTACTGGCTATATAGGAAGTCATTGTTACATCAGAGCGGGAGAGAATAAGGGGACGCATTAGTCACGAGCCACTGAGTTCTTCTGTTGTCATAGCCCATTGACTTGAGGCTTAGACTCAAAGCCTGGCACTGCATCCTCTCCCATCTAGACATGGCCAGACCAGCTAGCTTCTGGCACTGAGGAAATCCCCCTTAGCCTCGATTCCCACCTCCACCAGGCTGTGGGAACTACACAGATCCTATGCCACTCTTAGTACATTTAGCAAGAAGCCCTTTGGTGCTGACTCTGCATTACTAACACTGTTCAGCTGTGCTCACCCTTCATCAGTCTTTCATATAACATGCATTACATTTTTATACATTATAATCAATCCGTATTATACCAAACCCAAAACTTGCATTGTGAATTAGCACGTACATACTCAGGTATACTGTATAGGGTTAAAAAGATCGATTAAATGTTTGTGTGTATAGATAGAGACGTAAATGATTGATGGTTCACCTCCAGACCTATATAATGTCACGTCAGGACTTCAGTTCAGGGGATAAATGGTGCCAGACCAAAAAAAAAACAAAAAAGAGTATTGATCATAAGATTAATGATTACTGTGGGGTAATTCAGCCTGTACATTGTACAGACATGACCCAAGCACTGTAGTTAGGCCAATACTTAAATTCTGATCAGTGATTTTGGGGGAATACAGTGTTAGTAAGTGCCCAAGATTTGGTGTATGTGATGTATTTAACATCATATTCCAATATTGTCACTACAGGATTGTGGAAATCTACAGCCGCAGACTTCAAGGTAATCATTCTCACTGTTGATGCAGTGAATGTTTCCGCATGTTTAGTCAATGTGTTTCAGATGGACAGATAACATATGCTGTGTGCTTGATGTCTTACTTTCTCCTAACCTTCTGTAACATTACATCTATTGTAGTACAAGAGCGTTTGACAAAGCAAATCGCCATGGCGATCTCTGAGGCCTTGCAGCCAGCAGGAGTAGCAGTAGTCATTGAGGCAGCGTGAGTATCACACTCTGTCAATCCATATGCAGTCATAGAAACATACTATGGCTTGAAACCACATTCCTCAGTTTTCTTGAGATCATCTATCTTTTCATATTTAGTTACTGTTGCTCACTTAAATAAAGGTGTTCTTACGAGCCACTTTTGGTTCCCCACAGATCTTGCTGTTGAGTTGTTTCAACTCTTTCTGAAAGAATAATGCATTGAAAGGTTCTTTAGAGAACTGAATGTGGTTCTTCTGTAACATTTCTCCATAGAACACTTTCTGGCACCTTTTAAGAGTGCTGCTCAGACTTAAATAGCAAATTACCGTACACATCTTGAGTATACAACCATAGTCACAGTCTTAAACTGAACGCATTTTGTCTTTTGTTGCAGTCACATGTGCATGGTCATGCGTGGAGTCCAGAAGATGAACAGCCGCACGGTGACCAGTGCCATGCTGGGAGTGTTCAGGGAAGACCCAAAAACCCGGGAGGAGTTCCTGGCCCTGACCAAGAACTCATAGTACCAACCGCTCCGTCCTGCCGATCTCCTCAAACCTGAGCAGCACCTCTGTAGAGCAACACTGGCAATGCAAACTCAGCTTTACTGAGCCAAGCCATGTTATACACCTCTGATCTCCGCTCATGCTTTGGTGACCCCCTAGAACTCAAATCAGTGCTCGCTTTTAGGGCAAGGATTTGCAGGTTCCTGAAAAATCAATACCTATAGCGCTTTTTATGGTGCTGTTAGATTCTTATTGAGCCAGAGCTTTAAAGCTGGCCACCAGCCACCTAGTTCCATTTTCAGTGTACTGTATTGCCTACAGCAGAACCTCAGGTGTCCTCACTGACTGTTACCAGCACCACTCTATCCAATCTGATGGACGAAATGATGAATATTACCGGTCATACATCACCTCAATCATAAGTAGCGCAAGGGAGTTTTAGGAGAACTAACCTATGAAATGCTTTTTGGTTCATTATTATTAATTATTATTTACATAGCTTTGTGAATTTTATAATGTTATCCAATAAAACTGTTGCCATATACAGATCATCTGAATTATAGCTGCCTCAAAGACTGACAAATTAACTATTTTTGCCTTCATATTAATTTTGTTTACTGATCCTGCAGTGTTCTTGCTTCCATTGTCTTTCTGCCATTATCATTGATTCTTTGCAGGCAACTGTTTGAGTGTCTTTCTTGTCCTATTACTGCATTTTTGACATCTGTAAACGCACACAGAACCATATTAATTGTATCTTGACAAACTTGGTAGGGCAGACCACACAGGAATTGTTCTTCAAGATGAAGCAGTAGTAATATTTCTGAATATTATGCAAGTTCCCTATTTGGACGTTTTACTAAATCCCAGGACCTTTGAAACCAGCATCTGAATGAAAAGCCTTGTGCCTTTAGACACATGCATGGAGCCTATAAGACATTTTCACAGCAAACTGGCATGACAGAAAGAACTGGTATATATTTTGTAGTGTATACAAAGACCAATGATTCAGTGTCCATTTCTGTCCTCTGCACAATTCTGTGATTAAAGTGAGGCACATATGGTGTTTAGTTTAAATCGGAGCCATGTATTCCTGTGAAATGTTACTATAATGAATATTTACATAAGCTGTAACTTGCGCAGAATATGTAAAAGTTTGTTTTCTGCTGTTGTTATACTGCCATTGAAATATTGTGCATTACTAAGTTACTGTCTAGTTAGGTTATATTGTTAAAGTAAAACCCTGTAATATATTCCCCAAATAATTAAATGCTGTTATGAAATACTTTGCATTTCATCTTTTGTTCTTATACATGAAAAACCATTTACTTCCATTTGTTTTTCTCTTCCATTTTATTTAGGCAAAAAAATCAAACATATTTACAGGCATACAATGATGACAAGCACAGGAGACCACACATGCTTACAGAAGTGTTGACAATAATAATAATAATAATAATAAAAAAAAAGTGTTGTCAATATGATTAGACATAATACAATACAGTCCATCAGTCCATAATAAAACATTATGCAAACTCACATAACTCTTTCATTTGCATTATATAATGTTCCTCAGAACAGAAGGGGAATCATGAGTTATCAATGAAGAAAATCACCTCAGGAAACAGATGGTATTTAAATGTCAGTACTGGGACCTTAGACTGGACTTGGCCTTGTCAGCAAAAATCAAGACCTTAGTAAGAATCACTATTAACTGGTCAAGCAGTTCCTACATGGCAATGTATATATCAGAGAGAAAGAGAATGAGAGAATATGTTTAATGAAATGAAACACACCTGAATTTAAGTAAACGAGTGGATGTTATTTACAATATTCTTTACAGTCTGTTCCAAAAAGGTGGAAACAAAACAAGTACTCCACTTGGGGAAGGCATCTAATTTTACTCAAACAGTACACGCCCATATATTGCTTTAAAGTTATCAATTGAGGGAGGAATATCAGCATTGATACAGCTATTAACTACTGCACCATTGTGTTGGACTATCACACATACAACACCACAGACTGGTGAACACTCTTAGCTCCACTAATTTAACAAACTGAATGCAAATAGGAGTTTTGAGTTGAAGACAGTCACAATCACCTTCATGCTTCCCTCCCTCAATTCTCCAAGGTGAAACATTTGTCTGCCAGCAACATATTAAAATCACACTGAGGTCTGCTTGTAGTTCTTGGTGTCAAGAACCTTCTTCCCACACATAGCACAGATCCCTGTCAAATGAAATATATGGGACACAATTGTCAGTAGGTAAAAAGCACAAATGTACTATCAAAGCTGCCCCTCAATTTTGCCAAGTACCACTAAGGATGGGTGATAAAATTCAATATCATGATATTTTCTAAATATATCACTGTATTCTGATATCAGATAATCTAAGTCTGCATTAATAAAGTTAATTACCCATGCATCATAAGTACTGGTACTGGTTTATGAGAATGGACTACAAATCTGACAGAGCTTCTTTATATAACATCGTTTTGCTCTAATGTCTTCACTTAAAGCTGCACTACATAAGAATTGGGG
This sequence comes from Colossoma macropomum, assembly GCF_904425465.1. Classification (NCBI taxonomy): domain Eukaryota; kingdom Metazoa; phylum Chordata; class Actinopteri; order Characiformes; family Serrasalmidae; genus Colossoma; species Colossoma macropomum. The sequence goes on along the minus strand of NW_023494790.1, from coordinate 18,294,452 downwards.
ATTTGAAGACCTCTCGAATAGAAATGTGTAATTGCACGCAGTATGCGGAAGAACATTTTGTGACGTTGGCTGTGCCTCAGACCCCTTCCCTGAGTGCATGAGTCTGGCGATTGTGAGCATGTTGAAAGAGTATTCAAAGAATATTCAGTCAACACTTGGTAAAAGACGTGTCTTCTGAAGATTTAAGTGAATTATCAACTGTCATCATGTCTTTATCAGTATTATTTTTACAGAGTTTAAACTGTTCTTCCAAAACAAACTGAAGCACCTCACAAATGATACACACTACAGTTAACTGTCAGGTCCTGGACACCAACCCGCCTGTCAACAAAGACACTGCTGTCTTATAGCCATTACAGCATGGATATATTATTCATTATTTCTCAACTATGTTGCTAAAAATATTGCTCAAACTTAAAAACCAATATCACGGTACACTCGTATAGATCAAGAACCACTAAAACATTCACCTACTTCTGGTCCTTTAGTTTACCTTTTTTGTAAGCACATCCCTGGCAGTAGTGTGATCCTGCCTGGTGGACTGAGCTCTTGCATATTCTGCATGTGGCAAATCCAGACTTTCCGTATGGATCAAACCTAACAAAGACGCAAGACATGCAAACGCTGGGTTTATTACAGGATTACGCTTAAAGGAACTGCAAAAAAACAAGATTCCATTAAAAAATGTCGAATAACCACAAAAATAACCCTACCTGGCCTTTTTTGATGTCAGCATTTTATTTTCATTAAGTTTCCGTCCGCCGCTTTCTGTAAAAGCACATTAGTCATATTGTGACATTTCTTAAGAGTTTACCTGTTTTTTGCATTCTGAGAATCAATTTTGGTGGTAACCATTTATTATCCATAAACCACTCAAGCTTTGTGTCTTGGTTCACCTGTAGCCCTACAGTAAAGTGGTTTAGATTACATTTTTAACAACAAATAAATTGTACTACCTGTTGTATTCCTTGCACCATCTTTCCAGGTATCTGGAGTTATAACTCGTCCAAGTTTCTTCTCACCTGAAGGGAACAACATATAAAGTTACAACCAAGAACAACAAACAGTAAGAAAAGTCTGGAGGCTAAAAACTAAGAATAAATCTACAAAAGAATGAACAAGCAACTTTTTAAGGCTCAAAATGCCAAAGCGTTTTTTCTTAAAAGCATCTCTGCCTTGACTCTCAATAATGTAGGTCTTTGCCTCTGAAAGGACCTATATCCTACATTTTTCATGTATTTTAGAAACATATCATAGAATAACATATTAAAATGGATATGAATTTCAAATTATAAGACTAATATATGTACATAATATCTGTGCTGACTGGCTGTCCTTCTTTCACTCAAAAGGGCTGACACTCAGTTAATTTCAACATGAACAGAGGGACTAAATTACTGTAAAAAAAACAATTAATTTAAAACAGATCTTTCTGAAAGTTTTTTTGCAGCTTAATTTCAATACACATACTGTAAGGACAGTTTTTTTTTAACATTGTTTACATAATACACCTTACTGTCCTATTTCAAATAAGTGATAAACATTTGGTTATCCATGATATAGGCCCATTAGGAGGAACCTACATATGCTTTCTTACATAATGTAAACCAGCTGTACAATAAAAACATAACAATCACAGACTACAATGTTGTTTGTAACATGAACATACATACCTAGCTATATAAATTAACTAACATAACACTGTACGAGCTCTTTCCAACTCGGCTATGGCTAAGCTAACTTGATAAGCTGGCTAGGTTCAGGCGTTCTACGAAATATGTTTCTAACCTTGAAAAGCTAACAGAGCCAGAATAATTGTAATACTAACAGACACGTGTAAGGCTACTGAACTAGCTGATAGTTCTCGTAGTAAAAGTGTACAAGTGAGTCATTTGTGGGTACGAATGCTAACGTTAGTCTTCATGACAACAAAAACAGAAAACCAGAGGCAAAATGTCCCCTGTAAAACGGAACTTGGTTGCCTAGGTTAACTAACGAAATGAATTAAAGTACAATAAATACATTACACTGTTATTCAAATAAAACTACTCACATTTTTCACAAACCATTTTGTTAACGATATACAATCTAGAGGCCTGAAAACGCCAAAAACAACAGCAGTAGCTAATTTATTAGGGTTGTGAAGATCGGAAATAAAGCAAACACATATTTCAAAATAAAAGCCCTAATCAAGCTGGAATAAGAAAACTGTTTGATTAAACGGGGTTAATTATTTGCAGAGTCACAACTAATATATTTAATTTAAAATTCGCACGTGTTAAATTGTGTTTTTTATATCCAGTACATATTTATCGCTGTTTGTATGTGCACCCTGAGTTAATGTACTTCCAAAGCTGCAAAACCTGCTGTTTGAGCGGCCAGTATTCTTTTTAAAAGCGAAAGAGCAAAACATCTTGTTGCTGTAACGTTAAAAATTATTTGTTTAAATAATGTTTGTTAAGTTTGTGGAAAAATAGAGAAAGTGACGGGAGAATGTGGGAGTCTTTTATTTTGGCTGGAATTGCTGTAACCTTTGAGGAATCGTCGGTATGGTGGATTACTTCATGTTGTCGGAAGCAGTTGACTGTACACAGAAATTAAAATGGCATATGTCGCCTTTTTGTGATTCTTTTTTGTGGCAATCTAGTATTTTATGTATTTTATTTTTTGTGTTGACTTCTACTGTTACATCCAGTAACATTACATCCGATTCAGTAAGTTGGTATTAGCGCTGCTTTGCAGCTAAAAGGAAAAGAAAGCCAGGGCAGAAGCTAGGCTGCCTCTCTGATAACTAAGTAAGTACTAACTTAACTTACCTATGAAATTTTACTATTGCAGTATGTTTTGTTTTATTACAGTTGATTTGTAGCTATAGATGAATTATTATTTTCACCTTTTGATTTTCAAATTACTTTAGATCAGTTTGTTTCACATAATGTTACTCAAGACAAATATCTGTTAAGGGCACAACGAGACGAATAGACGTCAAGGTTTGATTAGATTTTTGATATTTTGTGTTAAAATGCGTTGTTGTCACAGAGCTCTAATTACATACTATACAGATTTGTTGGACCTAGAAAAATATACACGAGTTCAAAATAAAAGATGTAGCATGTCCTTGTGCAAATAAGTGATCTTATAAAACAGTGCAAGATGTAAACAATTCAAAACCTGAACTACATAATGTAAAACCTTATATAGCATATATACCGAATAGACTGGCCTATAATAAAATATAATAGATGGTTTATTTGTGCATTCATTCATTCATTCATTCATTTGTTCATTCAGTTATTTAATGTGTCTTAAAAAACCAAGGCTAGCCGGAATCATGTGGGACGTCGAGATCAGAGGCATGGCTTCAGCCCATGCCATCATTGCTGCCTCCATCTTCATGGCGACGATTATGCCAGCTGTTCTTGTAGAGAAGTTTTCTGTATATGGGACCCACTTGGTCTGGCTGTATTCTGTTGCGGGGTCTGTTGCTGTCGTCAACATAGCTGTGTTCTGGCTTCTTGGTGTTAGTCCACCAACAAAGAAGAACACTCCAAGTTATAAGGTACGGATGTTAATGGGAAAAAACCATAGTAAATTCTATATAGATCGGATTGTTTACTTATAATATTTCTCTTCTTTTTTCTTTTGTTTCAGTTGTCTAAACTGTTCAGATCCTGTGTGTATTTCCTACTGTCATGTCTTTTCTTCCACACTGTGGTTGTGCTGTATGGAGCGCCGCTGCTAGAGTGAGTATTATGTGTAAATAAGTAAATAAGTTGAGTTTAGATAACGGTGTGAGGCACAAATCTCCTGGTCAGATATGCCTTCTTATATTAACTTCCAGTATGTGATCATGTGCTGAAGTGGTGCCTGTGTGAATGTGGACCCAATTATAATTGAAAAGATTTGCATGGTTCTGTGTAATTTCTGTGTTTTTGAAAGGAAAGATGGGCTGTGTATAAAAATTTGTGAAACTTGTAATACTGTTTAAAATTTTGGAATCAATAAAATTTTGGTACATCAATAAAATGATTCTGCTAGGATGCTAGTACTCACCACTTTGTAGGTCACAAATAATTTGCATGAAGCTGTAAAAAAACATTAAGAAGTTTTATGTTTCTGTAATGATTGAGAAAGTTGTAAAACATTGAGAATGAGGTTATAAATAATAAGAATAAATTACAAATCAAAATTAACATATTGAATGCCTTGTATTTGAAAAGTATTTGAAATTAAAGACAGGCTTATCAAGAAATTACTGTAAACAACTAATTACAGTCTATAAGTTGTCATTTGAGTCCTTGATGTTCCAAAAAAAAACTTGAAATACTGAATAAACCATGTTAAAATATTTTTAGTGTTTTATCATTTAAGCCCACACAATATAAATTATCACAGAATAAAATAGCCACAATTATTAATATAAGTAATTACAAACTTTTGAATGACTGTACAGCAGCATTGTGTGTATTTAAAAAATACTCCAAACAACTTGAATGAAACACTTGTCCCTCTACTGAGTTATAATGTCTCAGGTTAAAAAATAGGTTTATGCTGTTTCACCACAATTGCGGCCTCTGGCTGTCAAGCAGCAGATGATTAAGCGGATGCTGTTTTAACTGTGTTGTCATTGTGTAGGTCAGCCCTGGAGACATTTTCCCTGGCTGTGCTGCTCTCCACTTTCACCACACTGAGGTGTCTGTGTATCCTGGGCCCAAATGTACAGGCGTGGATTCGTGTGTTCAGTAGGGACGGGTGAGTGCTGTTCGTTCAGAACTGACTTTTCACTTTTGTCCTTTCGGGATAAATTCAAACTCAGTTATAAAGTGAGATGAAGTCAAACTGCTCTCTGATGAGAAGGCCTCAGTTTATCAACCATGTTCCAACATTTTCTATGAGCAGTTGTCAGAATCATTACAAGGTGACTGCTCCTTTTACAGTTCTGTGCCACTAGGTGGAGACCTTGAACTGGGTTGGGAGCAGCACATGCAGTTTCACAGTCAAACCTGTATTCATTTACAAGTATTTAGAATCACTACAATAAAACTAAGATGTGTAGTGCCTGCGGCTGGTATAGGTCACTTAAATGTAAACTTTACAGTTCTCAAGTTAACACTTCAACACTTCACTCAAGCTAAAAAGGTAGTTTTCCTGGTCTCTACTTTTTTGTCATTCAAGCCTTTATCATTTTGAGAGGATTTCACTGCAGTTTTGTTAGTACATGAGAAGAAAGAGTTTGTCTCGAATCTATCTCATTGTTAATGAAACATTATTTATACAAACTTAGGAATTAATTGGTGGAGAGTTACACACCTACTTTTTAAACGTCAGTGTTCTAATTAGTAGCTTGTATGGGTCTGCTAACTTGGTCTAAGCTGGACAAGAATGCCCTGTGTTTATACAGCTGTGTTATCTCTACCTCAGAGCCACAGGAAATTTTTCTCTTGCACAGACAAATAATTGAAATTTCACTCACTTGCAATGAAGTGCAGGATTTGTTACAGAATTCTTAATGGCTTGGAAGTTAATAACTTATTAATTTGCTTATGCATTCGTAACAGATTGTTTAACTGTATTTGGATGTGCAACATACTGCATAAAGGCACATCAATGCAGGCTCTCAGATAAACTGTTTAATTATACATCATTTCTAAAATTCTTTTTGCAAATATGTAATATAACAACTAATACAAGAGATGTATTCATGCCTGTTGACTGTAGTGTTGAGTGATATATGCATGTCTGTTGCAGAGCGATGTCAGTGTGGGACACATCTCTTCAGATCACTACCGGCTGCAGTGTAGTTGGGGCCTGGCTTGGAGCTTTCCCTATTCCTCTTGACTGGGACAGACCCTGGCAGGTCAGTACTGATGGAGACCATATACACACACCCACACCACATACAGTAATGGACTGTTGTCCTCACAACTTACGTCCTTTCAGTTGCAGCGGACAATACAGGCCTGTATGCTGCATTATTAATACTGAGCATCCTAGACTAAAAAGTCTGATGGAGTATCAGTGGAGAACACCCACTGTCAGTGCATTCAGTCCAGGAAAAAGCTCAGTCTGTGTACTGAAAAACAGCACAACGTGGGCCAGAATCAATCCATGTGTGTTATACTTATGCCAGTGATTCACTGCAGTGCTGCAAAAGCATTTTAGTTGAACAAAACAGTGACCAGATGGCATTTAGTAATTTTACTGTTCTAAGTGTTTCTCAGTGTGGAAGACACTAGATTTTTCGAAATATTAAAGGGCACATATTCTACATCTTTGTGTTTTTATGTTTTAATATTTATTAAAATGTATTTTATATGACATTTGTCTGGTTTTCTATACATTATAACCATTTTCATTCTATTGTTTTCCAACCTCTCTTCATCCCTTAGACTCAAACAGAGTGTCCTGTATTGCACCTATATCAAAAAGCAGTCTGGGCTGAAACACTCCTTATAACTTCAGTGTAAACAGGCAAACTGTTGCAGGCTGAAAAGTTAAATATAAATATTAGGGATGCAAATTTTGGCAAATTCTTTTGATCGATAACTGCCCATTATTAGTCGGTGATTAACAAACCTAAAATCATGGACGTGACCCATGAAAACATCAAACACATCACTGTGGTTTATTAATAGCCCAAATTAATAAACATATATCACATAATCAGGGCTCATGCATAGTCACAACATAAAGAAAATCAGTTGTAGTCTCTTTTAGTACAGTGCATGTAGCTAAATATTCTAGCCATTTTTGTTAAAGAATGTATCCACTAGAGTCAGTCTACTAAGCAGTCTGTTGGCCAGTACACAAATAGCATCTGGCCAAAGTTTCTAACTTCAGTGGCTCTCAATGCCGTACATTGTACTTTCTGAGAACATGGATGAAATAGTTGGCTGTCTTTCTTTGTTTCGTGATTACAGATGCAGATTTGGTACGTCATTGTACTTGTGCTACCTCTGAAATTTATAACATGTCACATTCTTGCACAAAAACTTGTCTCATATCGCTCTTCTTAGCCACACACTACATTTAGGTGTAGGGTGAGTGATGGGGAGCAGATTAAAAAAGCATGAATTTTCATCATATCACTGTAGCTACTCTAAATTCTGTAAACTTTATTTAAGATGATTTAATCTCTGCTATATCCATTTAGCAACGGCACTGGCTCGATTGGTTAAAGTTACGAAGTCGAGAGTCTGAGTCAACTCCAGAAAACCTGGAGTAGGGCTACCATAAAAAGTTGCGCTCTTACGCCCTCATGTGTATAGTTCAAAAACAGTGATCAGGTTGACTGAAAAATCCGCCTTTTCAAATATCAATTGTTTATCATAAATTAAACTTGAATTTGAGACAGGCACTTTTGCGGCTTAATTTTCATAAATGGACTGTATGGACTGGTGAGTGAACACTTTTTGAAACGTGAATAATGGTTGCATATCACATCAAACTGTCATTTAAAATAGTGAGGAAAATTTGTTTTTGCATGACATGGGCACCTTAAGATTCAGTTTTATGTTACCTGGTTATCTGCTGTAAATCATATATGCAGAGATACAGAACCTCAGAATGTTGGAATGCAGCAAAAGTGTTGCTGTGTGAGAGATTTTTTTGTCTGGACCAGTAGAATGTTTCTTTATACTGTATCGTACATAGTTCAATAGCTCTTAAGATAAGATTGAGTGTTGGTGTGCATTGTTGGTATGCGTTGACTCAATATGGATTTTCGCTGTATTTGGTCTATATGCTGAAAAGCTTCTATTTTTATCCTGCTCACCAGTTCTAACAACTCATTCAAAGCATTCCTTCAGCAAGCATGTCTCCAGATCCTTCTCTTATATCCTGCAAAATGACCTAATTTCAGAATTAATTCTCAAGAAATCCACTGAACTACAACTTTTCAAGTAATTTAAGTGATTTCATATGTAGGACAGTGGCTGTTTCTGCTTTTTTCTTTTTTTTATATATGATATACCTTTATTGTCCTGTGCAGGATTTAGTACATCATCTTAAATAATATCAGTTTTAAATTTCAGAATGATTCAGCCACAATACGTAATATCATCCTGGTAATGACAGTGAAGGAACACCACTCAAGTACCAAACACATTTTGGGCAAACAAAACAATGCTGGACATGATGGACCAACAAATCTCTTGTGACTGCCAGAGCGGGGGTTTTGTTAGGAATGAACCAGTGTTCATGAAAAATTAAAAGTTCTCAAAGCATCGAAGGACTGCACTGCAACTTGAATTATTCATGCATGGTACAGACATCGATCAGAGAAGGGGGCTGGCGTTTGCCCTCGTTGTGCCCTCAAAATGTCACACTGAAGTCTCCCATGTGTGCTTTCCCGCACGCACACACGCAGCGAATGTCTAGACTAGACCACTGAGACGGGGCCGACATAACCAGGCAGTGAGGGAATGGCAGCATGTGCAGTTAGGCTGGAATAAAGCAATAAAGCAGCTCCTCATCAGAGAAATGCATGATGAAGAGAGCCTTAACTGCTGAGAAGCTGGCATGGCAGAGCTCTGTGACACTATGCTGTAATGAAGCCCATATCACAAGCACAGCTCGCACATAATTGAAAAATCAATCTCGCTGACATTTTTTAATTTTGGCTCACTCTGAGAATATTCTGTGTTTTAGAACATGGAGAGAGCTTTCTTCTTCTAAAAAGTGAAGAGTCTGCAGAGCATAAAAGCTCCTCCAGTGTTTCAGTACATGGTGGCTGCAGCCAAATGACTCTACTGAACATGACAACAGGAATATCAAAGTACAAAAATCTTGTAGTGAGTATTAATTTTGGTATCAGTTGAAAGCTATGAAATAGACCTTCTGAAGCTCCTTGAAGACCGAGACACAGCAGGGTACTACAAAAACGATTCTCATTCTCTCGAAAGGTTGGCATTATGGAGATATTTAGTCATCAGACCAGAACAAATTTATTAAAGCTCACATAAATGCCATGTGCACTCATGAACAATGGTTAGATCACAAGCAGCGATTAGATCAGATGCCCTGCTCCACCACCAGCCGCTTTACTTGCACAAGATAAAAATATTTTCATCTGTAAATAACTATAACAAATAAGGCTCAGTGGGTGTGCTTTTCGTTACATTCTGAGAAGATGAAAGCAGGCAATGAGACTGAAAGGGGACAACCGTTATGAAAAACAACTTTATATTCAGCAATCATCATTTTTGAGGCAAGTCATCAAACAAAATGTACATAAAGTATTAATCACTGTTCACTGAGCTTAGAAAGTCATTGCAACTTTTTTTTTACTTTTTAAGAAAATAATTTGCGCCATTTGCTAAACTTAATGAAGATTTCTGCTTGCAACTGACTAGTTCTTTACTCCATAATATTCATAAAAGGTTCTCTTATTTTTTAAAAACTTCATTTGATGCTAGAAGCTGCAAAAAACACTCAAATCACTGTTTGCATGTACTGTGCAACAAATGTCTTTAAAACAGCAACTAATGCTTTAAGTCACTGGCTTTTTTTTTTACTTTCTGTCTTAAAATTTAACAATTCATATCAATTCGAGCAGAGCTGAGAGGCAAAAATGCACACTTCAAAAATGCACACAAAAATCAAACCCTAAAGTAAAAAACAACAAAGAAAATGCAGTTTAAAGCTTTAAGTACAAAAGTTGACCATTAAAACACCACAGTGATCTTGTTTGTTGCAGCCAGATAGTTGTGCTCCTGCCATATGGGGACAGGGCTGATTGGTTGTTGCTGATTCCTGTGGTTCCTCCCTCTAGGTGTGGCCTATTTCGTGTTCCCTGGGGACAACCATAGGTTTTCTGACAGGGCTCCTGACAGCCCCGCTTTGGATCCGCTGGCATCGCAAGCAGCTCACCTACAAGCTCAAGTGAAGAACAGGAACTCACAGGCAAAGGCCAAGTTGTGGACGGACATCAAAGGGCTGTGATAGTCAGAAAAAAAACATCCACCCTAGAGCAAGTTCCACCTGTTTGCCCCCAAATGCTTTAAAACATGTCCTCTGAGGTCAGATGCTGCAATAGAAATGTCCGTTTCCTTCAGGTATTACATTATTTGTATATTTGCAGTGGTATACCTGTTGCAACATTCCTCTAATCTTTCTGGTAAATAAGGGATTTAAGAGAAATTTTGTGAAAGGTAAGCAATTTGCGACTTCATGTTGCAAGACACAGTTTCCCTTTTTCTGAGCCAAATAAAGTCCTACTTCTGTAAATGTCAGTTGGGTTTGGTTGTGCTCTTTAGGCTGTCTGGGATTTTTTCCACACATGCGTACAGAAGCAACAAGAAATACAAATGAATTGTTTTCGATTTTCATGAATGTTCCACTGTGCCATTCAACGTCTCTCCCTGGAAAGTTTTCCTTTTCTGTGCTTCAGTGTTGAGAAAGTCAATGTCATTTGTTCTTGTGTTGTCTCATTCATGTTTAGTGTTTTTGTAGGTCACTTGTTGCTGTCGAATGCTGACGTTCTTTTTGTCAGTCGTCCTTGCTCACTCCCTCCCGTTGCTCATGACAGAATGAGTCTCATTTTCCGAGCAGTGAAAGATTTTGTGTCCGTACTTCTCCTCCCATACTTCAATATGTGTTTCTATTTTTTTGTCATCTGTTTATGAACAGTTCAGGTTCTGGTTGACAGTTGTTCTTGAAAATCTCCCCTCCATCAACAGTGGGGTATGTGCTCTATCTCTCACTCCCCGAAATGCCCTAGAACTGGGGTGACACGCTGCTCACGTGATCAGACAGCAGTTGATGCAGCGCGGACCGAGGCGTCGCTTTAATGCCCCCTTCTTTGGAGCCAGAATGGCGATAATGGCCTCATCAAAGACTGTCTTCAAGCCTTTCTGCGTTAGCGCTGAGCACTCCACGTAACAGCAGGCACCAATCTACACAGGCACAGAGTGGGTTTAATTTATAATGGTTATAATACATGTTCTACAGAACACTGGGGAGTGGAGTTCTCCTCCAAACTCCAAAACCACAGTTTTTCATATTTGCCTCAGTTGTTATCAAACACAGAGGCAAATATGTGTAAAAGTGTGGAATTGCCCCATAACATTAATATTTTATATTAATTTTATATTTAACACAAATATTTTACATATTGCTTTGCTACTGGCTCTTGAAGAAGCCATGAAAAATTACCAATTTCCTTAATCTTATTCTGGTTTTTCCATTTCAGCCAAAGCTTCATATTTAGACTTAGTTTATACTTAGTTTGGGGCATGGCTTCCTTTCCTCACCTCCTTTGCCAGCTTTTGCCCCTGTTCTGTCACAATAGGCTTCTCCTTCACATCATTTAACTTTGTGATGGTCTTAGGGTCATCTCTTAGGTCAATCTGCAGCAAAAGAGAAATAGCATAAAGGGAAGAAAAACAAGAATTACAAAGAAGAAGTTCTCTAGGCTTAGATCTCAGAAAGTCCAAAACTTTTTGTGGAGGCGGTGAGAGGAGTGGCGGGCTCTATCTGCACATGTGCTGCTAGCGCCTTTATTCTGAGGGTGGTGGACAGGATTCCATATGTTGGGGTTTGTTTTTAGAGCAGAAGGCTCCAGGAAATCTGACCCAAGGCCAGATGCTGGCATTCGTCTACACACACTCCCCTTTCACCTAAAAAGCTCCATTACAGTTGACTGGGAGGGTCTCTTGTCTCTTCATATATCCCTGTTTCCAGTTAAAATTCCCCTACTGATTTTCAGCCATACCCTGCTGTGATGTACTTGTAGTTCTATCACACAATATAGCATCATTCGCAAGTAATGAAAGAAACATTAACTATGACAGCCGTCTGAAGTTGTTACAGGAAATTTAGCTAAAACTTCAGACATTTGCATTTATGAATACATTATAAACACAATTCTGTACATGTTGTATTAACCTTTGAAAGATGCTGTAATGATGGTAGTGACAAAAACATGGTGTGACTTAATATGTCTCTGACAAAAACAAAAAAAGTCTGAAATAAAGATCAAAGCTGTCAATACAGTATGTAACTTGAACTTAACTAATTCATTACATAATTATATAATTAACTAGGTAATTACATAATTATGTACTTAACTGTAAAACCAATATCGAAGGCTGTTTCAGTATGTATATACATTCCCTGCAAGTGATACTTTGGTTCTACAGCAGTTATGAAATGTAACTATTATATAATTATTAGGTAGTTAACTACAGAAATGCATTTAAATTGAATAGAAAAACAAAGGCAATAACCCTTGAATGAAGGTTAATAGCATGGCTGTCTCATTGTGTACGTGCATTCCCTGGTAGTGACTGTACTTCGGTGGTATAGCAGTTACACCATAGAGTTTTGTAAACACAGACATGATGTTCCTGGCTCTGTGACTCACTACAGCCTCCTCTTCTATTGATCAACTGTGCATCTGTATTCGTCACGCACATGGACCTTACAAGATTGGAGCCGACACAGTGATAAACACACCCTGACAAGACCAGGGTTAATTACAAACATTTCCAAAAATACACACACACAGGGTACATCACCTGCTGTTTCATGTCTCTAATTACTCTTCACAAAACCAAAAAAAGTTGCCCACTGGAGATTCTGCCCATCGGGGAGAAGAAATAGCAGCACTGAACATTAAATTGTCCCTAATAGTTACATACTTTGGCTACAGTGTCACTTTCAGTGAAAATGTGGGCATTCACTGGTCTCTGCGCTGGCCTTAAAACACCTGCTGAACAAACTCACAACAGGTGACAACAGTGCTGCAACACTGTTACAAATGAAGGACAATCAATATCAGTGAACAGGTCCCTCACTAAACAGACTGTTACATCAGCTGAATCATCATGTTGATCTATTAGCAAGATGGATGGAAATTATAACCCAGTGTGGGAGAATAGCCAATGTTAAAATCACGTCACACAGCAAGGCAAATGTATGGAGGTGATTTAGTTGGTTGGCATTGGTTTGATGTTGACCACTTCATTGGCCACTATAGTAGTGTGCACTATAGACTCATCTATAGTGAGAGGCAGGGGCTTTTCATCCATTATTACTATATGATAACAATATTATTTCTAACTGGTAACACTATTATTAGTGCTGGGCTTGTTACCCTACCCGTTATCATTTCTGTATTGAAATATGTCTGTGAAACTGGCAGGAGGGTCAAAAAAAACGAATGCCAGTTTATAATCATATTTAACTCGGGGTACTGGAGAAATGGCCTTGCTGCACAAAAATAACACATTAATATGATTTGCAACAATTTGTGTTATCAGAAGCTTCAGGCAGCAGGTTTAGCAAACATTGCTAACGTAACATTGCTAATACTGCTGAGGTGCTAATATTTGTTGAAAAGTTAAATGTTAAGTGGACGTAATTTATGTTTGAATAGGATTAAGACCAGTTTTGGTGAGTATCTTTAAAGGGATTTTAGAATTCTGTGCTGTAGTATTTTCACAATACCAGTCTTATAAGTCTTAATTCTGCTGGTGTTACTTGTTGAATGCTGCGCTAACTGTGTTTATGAACAGGGTGGTTGTGATGAGGTTCAGATGGTCTTGTGCTGTTTATCTATAGGTTGATGTGCTTGATGCTGATAATATGTGCTGTGTAACTGATTTTTCATGTATTTTTGTTCATCTGGCTTCTTCACCCTCACTTAAGTATAGCACGCTGAAGGCTCTCAACAAGGGAGAGTTATTAGCGTTCAAGTAGCTTTTGTGTGCGTTATTAGAATGGAGAATCTTACATAAATAACAGTTATGGAAACAATTACAATTCTGTAATAAGAGGAACATTTATTTCATCAGCTAGGCTGTGGGTGACCACAGGAAAAAAGCAGTAGGGATGCTATGAAAGAGTGGAACTTTTCATCTGTGACAATATGAACAGGGAGACTGGACAACTGTGTTCGAGTGATAAATAACAGCACCCTCCCACTTGGCAAAACCACAGCACACCACTGGTCATAGGAGCGTGATTACGATTACATGCAATTATTTTGCTACATCTTGTGATACACTTTATACAATAAACCCAGGATGCTTACAACACACATTAAAACATTTAGTGAACAATAATGAGTATGAACAATGAAGGGTATTGAACATTGAAGGGTAAGTTGTTATAAACACTCTTAAGATATGGTGCAATGCAATCCCAGGATGTGACCCTTGAAGATGGAGGGGATACCTGAGTGCCGATGAGGAGGTACGGGACATTAGGAGCATACTCCTGCAGCTCAGGCACCCACTCCTCCCTCACGTTCTGGAAGCTGGCAGGGTTCACCACTGAGAAGCAAATGAGGAAGACATCCGTCATGGGGTAAGACAGAGGCCGGAGACGATCATAGTCCTCCTATAGGAGAAAGTACGGACAGGTTTAACCACACAAATCACGATATAAACTAGGGCTGTGCGAGGGTAACTGAATACTTGGTTCATCTTTCCAGCTGCCAGTAATCCAACACTGAAACCACTATTCAAGTATTTGTTACACAAGTGATTCTCAAACCAGTCCTCAGGGACCTCCAGTCAGTCAGTATTTTTGCTCTAACCCAACACACACAGCTAGAGAAAAATAGGGACTGTCTGGGGATCAGTTTGAGAACTGCTGCGACACACTGCACCTTGCTGGGAAAAGGGGAAATATGCACATTTTTACATAACATAAAGCTGGTTTCCCAGATATGGATTTAAGTCTGGTCTTGGATTGAACTGAAGTGCCAATGATGAGTCACCACTAGAAATTATTTTTAGTCAAGGATTTGCAATAAACAGGTCCTTAATAGTCTAAGTTAGCCACCAGTTTACCAAGTAGGGGAGGGTGGGGCATAAACTTGTACATTTTGGTTTGGGGTAAATAAAAATTTATTTAAGCAAGATTAGTATTTTTTATACAACCATCTCACGTTTCTCTGCTACAAATGAAAACATAAACTTTGTTTCCAGCACCTACCAGTTATTAATTTTTAGGCCGGAGTGCAAACTAACCCCATTTTTTCCCTTCCCCTCAGTTAATCAGCTATCTATTCATTAACTCTAATGCACTAATACTGACACAGGTCAGCACATGTTCTAAGCTTGGTCACACTGTAAAGAAAAAAAACAGGGAAACAGTCCAGTGGGGGAGCCAGACAAAAGCAGTTAAGAGTAAAAGTATGTTTTCTCAGTGATAGTAAAATTACAGTAATTTAATGTCTTAGAAATACTGCTTTTTACCATAATTCATAATAATAATAACAACAGTAACAATCATTAAAATAAACTTTTTACATGCATATGAAGGCATTTTTCACCAACTGGGTTTGGAGCTAATACTGTCTCGCTTTCCTCTAAAATGTAAAATCAAAAGAAACAATTATAACTGCAGCCCACCCTCTGGTAAATCATTCAGGCCAAATGCTTAGCAGTAATTCATTAATAACTTGCCTAAGCAGAGGCATGAATGTACAATGCCCCTGATGATCCTGGAGAGATTAATATGATTTAGATTAGGACTTATGACCTAGATAGGCGTGTTTTATTCACCAGCATTTCTCTCATCTGCCCCTGCGCCCTCCAACAGGCTGCAGGAGGAGTGTGAGAGCACAGTGTCCTCTGGAAACCAGAGAGCACACACACTACAACAGATAAGCCTGGATTTACAGAGGACATGTGACTGATATTTTTGGGAGCTCAGATTTTTATGTGTGCATGTGCATGTGTGTGTGAGAAAGATCAAATGTGAGCGTCTAAGTTGTTACAGTGCGTGCCTCTGGCCATGCAGACACTGCCGTATAAACGTTTCATTAGCGACAGACGCTTGTCAGCACTGGCCCTGGGCTGCCAGAAACGACGCCTCAGAGGCACAAGCAGAAGCTGAGAGGGCTTCAGACAGAGCTTCATTTACCAGAAATGAGGCTTATGCACTGCTTGTGTAGTGTGAGATCACAGAGCATGCACCACCTCATCATCTGCACACAGCAGCGGGTGACTCAGACTCCAGCTCTAAACAGGCTACAGTCTCACTCTTATTATTGTCATGTTTCCTTTTTTTTGAGCAGTGCTGCCCTTCTCTGTCCCTCGAGCGAAGCTGCATGACCTCACTCGTGTCCCGTGGGCCAGAGCACTGTGCCACAGTGAATACAAACCTGGCGGCTGCTGACACTAGCTCACTGACTCACATCGCCAAAGGTCAGAGACAGATGAGCCTTATTATTTTTACACAACACAGCCTTCGCTGGCACACAGGCCAATGGTATCCTGCACAGTGATTACAAAAGCACAGGAATAACACAAGCAGATATCCTGTTGGACTGTTGACTATTGCTAGAGAGTCTTGTGGGTCTCTAGTGTGGCCAAGAACCACCTATTTGACAGGAAGCAGGAAGTAATTTGACTGACATGCAAAATGACCGACTGTGTGACATGCAGGGGCAGGCCATAGACCTCAGTGTCATCATTTTGTAGATCGGTATCAGCATTAACACAAGCCCATGGTCTAAGTTTTGCCTGTGGGAAAAATGAATGCCATTTTTTTTAATAGCAGCTATTGCACTCTGTGATAAACGAAAATGTTCCAAACCCAATACATTTGCTCTATATGTACATTTCCCCCACTGTCACTGACTCCTCTGGATTCCGATGGTATAGCGGTCAAAAAATTAATATCGCTACATTTATGCTACAAGCATGCTATGCTACACATGCATGCTACATGTCATTCATTTTTCCCATAGGCAAAAACTGCTTGGAACCCGACTTCCTTATTGATGGATATTTATGGATATGCAATTTTGGATCATAAGCAACTCTTGAACCAACCCGGGCCGAGCTTCTGACCAATCAGGGACAGCGTCCTGACAGAGATGCACCCCTCCAGTCCTTTTCAGGTCACTACTTTTTTCTCTGTGACATTTGTGGTGTCAGTCGTGTACGAACATTGCTTTTCAGCTGAAGAAACATCAAGAATATGAAGCAGTTATTACTCCAATAAGTACTAACATGGGGGCAGTGGTGACAGCTTTGCTTTTTACTGTTATGAATTCCTCTTCAGGTGTGCAGAGCAGACAACTACTTTCTACTAGCAACAGCAAGCAAACTTTGTTTATCAAATCTGAGGTTGAGGCTAGGTTTGGGTTGCTTCATGCACAGAGCTGTTCATCCTGTTGATAAACTGGCCTCATCATAGAATGAGACAACCCAGTGTTTACTGGAACTGGACTTGGCTAAACAACACTGAGCAGGTGCGTCTGCTGTGTGACCATGCATGTGTGCGTGATGGGCCAATGGCGTTATAAATACACCCCTCAGCCTTCCTCTGGCCTGTTGAAACATTCTGCAGGGAGGGAGGGAGAGTGGAGTATTATTTACAGCTGGCCTCAGCCCAGCCGAAAAGTGGAATAAGCCAACACATCAGCCGTCCACCCAATACCTCTCTGGATCTCCCCTCGCCTGAAAGCACACAATATGCATTTTTGAACTGCAGCACCACATCTGCACAGCAGTTCAGTGAGGGAGGGGTTTGATTGCTTGTTGATCATAAAGTTTGGATGCATTTTTTGTACCGTTTATGTGTAACTCCGCAAATGCCGATATTACAAAGAATTATATTGTACATTCCACTGTATCATACAGAGGGGTCCTAAAGTTAACTGGTGAGACCACTAGTGAAAATGCTTCTACTTTGCATTCCTTTCTAATTTAATAGGATGATTTTCATTTCAAATTCTATTATCAGCATAACAATTTGAATGAAAAGAAAATCTTTAAAATTTTAAAATAAATTTCAGAATTTCTTAGCATTTATTACATACACCTCTTGCTTTAATGAGTGTGCACTCAAGCTGGCATAGACTCCACAAGCTTGTGCAAAAGCGTCTGAGGAACAGATCAAATCCTCCTGAGAGTCACTTGAACACGAGCTTCAGTGAAAGAGATGAGACTGAAAAAAACATGACCTTTTTGTATAAAGTGCTTGATGTGGTCAATTTTACAAATTTGCTTAAATTTAAATAGTGACTTATAAACAGGGCAGAATCTTTAATATTTCTTCTTCATTTTGCTTGTTATAACTTTTCTTTGTTTTAATATTTCTAACAATGAAAAAAAATTTAATGCGTTCTTAGACTTTTGGACCTTACTGTGTGTCTTCTCATATCCTGAAGATATGAGCATATTTACATATTCATTCATATTTTTGGGGTCCTTATTATACCTCTGTACTTTTTCTACCTGTTTTTTACCTTACCCTCTTTCAGTTTTTTTTTACCTTATTCATTAAGCCACGATTTTGTCTTGAATATTCAGCAACAGTCTTGCAGACTTGCCTGGTGTGTTTAATATGTTACCTGACATACATGAGTACACTCACAAAGACAAATTCCTTGTATGTATAACATAGTTGATGAACTAAAACTGATGTTATTCTGATTTTGACACATGGATGCGAATGCCACTATTAGATCAGCACTTCACTCCCTTGGATACGCCCTGTGATGGATTACCAGGGCCAATGATCTAGATCTCGTTAATAATGAAGTATAAGGCATTTCTGAGAAGGCCACATGCGCGTCTTTGCTTCTATGTCCATGTATGTGTGTGTGTGGTGTGTGTGTGTGTGTATTGCACGCACTGACCCAGCTCTGTTAAAAGACTGAGGGAAATGGATTGGAACAAACAGAGACAGCAGTCTAATGCAGTGAACCTGGAAACACCCTTCCCTGTGTGCCTCCAGCATTACCATAAAGCTCTCTCTCTCTCACTCTCTTTCTTTCTCTGTCTCCAGCTGCTGCCGCTCACCCCACACAGCCCTCACACTCAACACCACACACATGCCCTCAATGTTTGTCTTCTGCACTGAAGTATGCACCAAGTGACAATACAGTCAATTGTACAAACACACGCACACTCCTGTACCATGTACAGTCATCCAGCACTCTCTGGGCCAGATGTCTGAATGCAGGCGCAGCAAAAAATCTACCTTGATGTGAACAACCACATCAATTTAATGTTTGATTTACTGAGACTGCAGCTTATCACACGTGGTCACGCCCACTAACTGCTCATTCATGAGGGGCAGGGTTTAAAAGAGGCGGTGAAATTATCAACATGGTCATAGTAGCCTTAATAAATGAAATTCTTTCCCACCAAAACATTCTACAGGGGTGTTATTCACTCTGGCTAAGAGTTTATTAAACGACACAGTATTGCAGTCGCATCATGGCCAATCTTGTGCCTCATCTTCTTACATCATCTACATCTGGTCCAGAGAGTTAAACAGTATTATTCTGATGGCAAACATTCTTTCAGCATGTGTTTGAGGCTTGTGTCTCCGTCTAACTGTTGTGCCTGCTGGCAGTGGTTGGGTTTTCATCCACATATTTTTATATATTGTTTTGGCATATCAAATAAACAAGACTTGATGAAAACAGCAATTATATTGAATACAATTGTCAAACTTCTACAAAAAAAGAGTTGTAAACTCACTTGAACTGAAATTACACATTCGCTGACAGATAATATGAAGTCATATAACAGATCACTTGTTTCGGTTTGCCCACAGTTTCTACAAAACATGACAGAAAGCAGCAGGCACCTAATATGGAAACTAAAATGTATCGCTGTCTTATCAAAGACAAAAAAATAATAATAATGGTGATATTAGCCAGTAAATAGACGCGCAGGCGCTTTGTCTGCATTCTGACTCCAAGCTCTAACAATGTGAAATACAAAAATACAGCTATAAAATTAAACAAAACAACAATGAGAAGCTGTTTAACATTAAAGATTTCTATGTTAACTCCCACCATATTTTTCAGGAGTGGTCTTTTATGAACCTGACCATGAAGAGTTTTATTCTCTGGTGTAGAGCTGATGGATATGCAGCCTAATTCGAGTTATTCACTTGAATTAAATACAAGACCTGGATGGAAACCTGACTAGTGTTAAATGTTTCTGAATAACACATCCTTTGAAACACTAATGCAAATTCATATCTGTTTTTTAAAAAGGCAGAATTGCTCAAACTTTAGTAATTAGAGTAGAATATGTGATCAGCCACACCTGCAATATCTCCTCCCAGTTTTTCCTCCCACATTCTGTAATGACCCTCCCTAAAATGCATATGCATGAGGAAGAGAAGTGCATATTGTGGGCATTCTGGGCGTTTAGGCTTTTACACCAGTTTCGTACATACCGCTGTATGCAAAAATGTGGCCGCCCCTGGTCAAATCACATATTTCATTGATTTTTTAGGTAAAAAATAAGTTAATACGTCTACAGAACACATTTAGCACTTTTTAAAGCACAATTACTGTTTATTTGCTGAATTTGACATATTGAACAAAATAAATAAACAATGTGGCCTGTGCAAATTTTATTTTTTTCTAAAATGTTAAAAAATAGAAATTGTGCGTTAAAATTTCGTTGCTGTCCAAAGAAAAATGTGCATTTTTGTCAATTTTTAGTTTTTAACATTATTTGACCACACCAGCTGTCCTTGAAAATTTTATGATGAATGGACCAATGAAAACGCCCCAAAATCACTTTGAAGAAAACTCCTTTACCTTAACTTGCATTGAAAGTTAAGAAAGTTATTGCCTTTTCCTGTATATGGTACTATTCTGTATATGATACTTACTTTTCTTTGGACAGCAATTATTTGAATAAAAAATGTCTTATTAATAAATTTGTTGCCTGTAGAGGATGTTAACTAATGTTTTAATGTAGAAAATGGAAATGTAAGTTGACCAGGGGTGTTCAAACTTTTGCTGTAACTGTAACATGCAAGCAGAAAGTGAACAATTTGCACCTCAAAAGGCTCAGTACACCAGGCCCTCTGTGCCTCCTAAACACACTCCCCTCACACAAACACACACACATGCTCACAGAGACGTTGATATGGGCTGGGAATGGAATGTGTGTTTGGGATTAGGATGAATGTGTTATCTGTAGTGGGGGTGCTTTACTGTCTCTGCTGCTCCTCCGAGATCCACTCGTTTCCACAGACATACATAAAGCAGCCGCTCCCATCTACTCCCACCTCTACCCTTGTCTTTTAGATCAGACTGCCGTCTGTAAAGCTCACACAGTGCTTCTGTGTAATTCCTGCTGAAGGATTCATACTGGAGGAAAAAGTGTGTGTGTGTGTGTGTGTGTGTGTGTGTGTGTGTTTCACGCTGCTGGTCCTATAAAACATTCATTTCAGAAATCACTCCACACTCTCTTTACCTCCTTTTGACGGACCAACTACTCAATCCCTCATGATGATACTAAAATATGACAGTTGTGTACATGTGGGGATTTCTGGCTGGTCCTGACAAGAAAAAAGCTGATTTTTTTACCAAAAATTTATACCTACTTTATACCTAAATTTATACCTACTGTAATATATATATATAATATATATATATATATATATATATATAATATAGATATATATATATATATATATATATATATACACCTACCCACCCCAAGTTTCACTAGTTTCTCATCAGATTTTCTTTTGCGAGTGGTGCTTATTTTTACCCCGAGGAATGTGTTCTCTGTACATACGACACACATCTACATGTTTAATTTGGAGATTTTTGGAGGGACATTTCAGTTAAGTTAACTCACGTTACATCTACGGGTTAACAACAGGCTCGTTGTCTGTCAGACATTGCTGATGAGAGCACTGCTGCACCCCTACTTTGAGCTCTGCCTTCATGAGGTGTTGGATTTATTTAAAAATTTCACACAGTTTGTTCCCACACTAATACGTCTACATTCCCACCAGCATTTAGCACAACATTTCTCATGGTTGTATCCAGACGTCCTTGTTAGAAGATCACATCTAACCTCATTATCGAGGTAAGGTTAGGTTTAAGTGTAGCATTATTCAGCTACCCACTTAAAAATGATGGCTCTTCAAGGGTTCATTAGTAAAGAAAATGGTTCTATGTAGAACCTTTTTGTAAAGGGTTCTATATAACACCAAAAGGGCTCTTCTATTGTTACAGGCTTGACGTCATAGCAATAGAAGAACCCTTTTTGGTGCTATATAGAACCCTTTACAAAAAGGATCTATATAAAACAATATAAAACACACTCTCACACTCACAATCTGAAGAATGCTGTCTTGATGCCAAGAACCCTTTAATCTTGCAAAGGGTTCTCTGAGTGTTCATAGTTCTATATAGAATCATTTTCTTGATTAAAGAACCCTTGAAGAGCCATAACGTTTAGGAGTGTACAATATTGCATGAACCAATGGAAGTCCTTGCAAAGACAGTAATACTAACATCTCTGTCTGTCTGTGTATGTATATGTCTGGCTTTCTGTGTGCATGCTGAGCTATTCTGTCCATCTCTGTCTGGTCCTTTAATTCCCGTTGGAGAAAGTCATCCACTTGTTTGTTTGTTTGTAAATGTGTCTGTTTGCCCGTCTGCACTCCTGTGGACCTGCCATTTTGCTGTTTAGCAGTAAATGGGTCAATTTGGAGCTGAATGTTTCATTACCGACAGCGCCCGGTTCCTTATATAAGACAGCACAGGAGCAAGTGAATGTAAGGCAGCTATATTTACATCCAAGCTAATGCAAACAGGCAAAGAACATAGTGAAGGCAGAAGATGAAGTGCTACAGAGACAGCTAGCAGTCGAAGAAAGGTGGTGGTGGTGGGGAGGGGGATTCTGTGCTGTTATCCAAAGAGAATAATTCATGCCTGTATTTACTCATCCGATGCAGATTAATTGAAGCTTGCTGTGCACTCCAACACACACAGACGTGCACAGACACACAGCGCTGAGGCAGAGAATCACTCCCTCATCTGAAAATACCTTCTTATGCCATTTCTGCTGCCTCCTCTGGAGGCTGAATGAGGCTCAAGGCGGATGCCACGGCATGATGCTCCTGGCCTCCCGCACCTGGGATTACACACGCTCTGCATGTGCTAACACCTCCACAAACTGTTCGAGCTGCTCGAAAGCTAACAATGCTACACGCATACCCGAGGGGAAAGGATCAGCTGCGACCAGCCTGCTTCAACTGTGCTGTCTTCATTGACTGATAGCTTATGACATGGAAGACTGTGGGTGTGTGTCTGTGTGTGCCTGTTGTATGTTATGATGATCAGTGTATATTGTCTGCAGCTGATCAAAATTGATAATCGTTCTTCTTTCCAGAAATCCACAATAGAACACAGTGATTTAAAACTGCAGAGCTGGGGTGTAAATCTTTACCTCATCATGATTCAATCATGATTCTTTAGGAAACAATTCCACAAATTACAGAGTCTCTTGACTGATTGAATCACGGTTTAATGCAATTCAGTTATTTCAGTAGGATTCAGCATTATTTTAAAACATACAGTACTGTGCAAAACTCAGAGACCAAGTGAGACCATCTGTCACTTTAATTTCTAGTCAAAACAGCCATTAAGTACAAGTTAATCATATTTCAGAATCAGGGGAAAAGAAAGCAAAAATATTTAACAGCAAAGTATACAGACTAACTAACTATTTAAACAACTACAAAACCATGTGAACTTAATACAATATCACAATTTTCAGTATTTAGTGTGTCCATCCTTTGCCTTTATTACAGCTTTCATTCTTTTTGGAAAGTTTGCTTTCATCTTTTCAAAGAAATCTGCAGGGATGTTTTTCAACACCTCCAAAGTTCAGTCTTAGAAGCTGGTTGCCCCAAAAATCACACTCCTTAGAACTTATTGTTAGTTTATAAAAAGCCCAGTCATTTGAGCATGCATAACACAGGCTCTGCCCATCACCGTCCACTTTACTCTGAAAGGATGCACCCAGATGGCACGTTTTCATAGTCGCCATTGGCATTACATTAGTTTTAAATGTCAACACTCTGTTTCAAATTTGCTTTTTACTATATGTATTAAAATTGCCACCCTTATTACATATTATTCTACTTGATTCTAATTGATAAAATTCTAAATTGTTGAACCACCACCTTCAGATCAATTCATCATGATTAGAGATGGCACAATACCACCTTTCATAATACCAATACTACTTTCACTGGAACCTTGATTATCAGCTGATGCCAATACCAATCTGATATTTTTAAAAGCTAATAAGGTTTAAAATGGGCTATTTTTAACAGAAGTACTTCACATAAGATGATCATCTAAAAGCTCTATCATGCTCAAACTACTCAAACTCTTCTACCCCACAGGAATAAACACACAGCTAACAACATAAAATCACACAATGTGAGCATGTACTATTTCAGGCTAGATTGGTTACCTGGTATTTGATGTGTGCCATCTCTAATCATGATGCACTAATGCATTTTTATACCACTACTGCAGATCAAAGAACTCAGAGTGTCATGTAGACTAAGAGGAAGAGAATATATGGGAAAGAGAGAGAGATGAGAAGTCCTAAATCCTCTGGATTTAGGATGTTTCAAAAATCTAGCGTCTTGACTTTGAACCTGCCCTGCCTTCCATTGAAGAGGTCACCACGCCTGTGCCCTCTCAGCTCCTCCAAGGTGGGAGTTTTCCTGAAGTGAAAGCAGCATGCAATCACCACAGCTGTTACACACATCTGGCACTGAGGCTCTTCTTTGAAACTCAGTGACAGACGGGGCTGCTCAGAACCCAGTGTAATGGCAGAGCATAGAGTAATAGAGAGAGAGAGTGAGAAAGAGAGAATTATAAGGCACAACTGTGAATGGGAACAGGATGAGCTTCTGTAAAGATTCAGTGAAGCTCTACTTCCTGCCGTGTCTCTGAAAATGGGGAGAGGTGGGGTGAAACAAAGACAGAGAGAAAGAGAGAGAATTCGCCTGCCTCTTTTCTCCGCTCTCTCCCAGATTGCTGCTAGAGCGCTCCACATGTCAGAACCAATCAGACAGAGTGTATGAAGTCATTCAACTGACGCGCATCTGCCAATGAGCTGAGAGACGCTCTGCTCCGAGCCATGGAGGAAACTACAGACGAGAGATGACATTTCTAACAAGATATCCCAGCCAGCTGGAATATTATTGGTACCTGCCTGTGGCTACCTTAGCTAACTATCTGCCTATTTTTTTCCTCCCCGCACTGTATTCATAGCCCTGTTCAGTCTGTCCCATGCAGCATTGCAGACTTAGTGTCAGATATGGTCAGCTATGTGTGATGATTCTGTGGCTGTGGGGAATATGGAGTTCAGCGGACGGCACAGTCCATCCATCCATCATCACCTAAACCCAGACACCATGCCCACGAGCTGTGAGACACACACACCCATAGAGAAAACCAAAGCTAGAGACATCCAGAGAAATGCACAAATAGAGCTCTGCAGCACTGATATTTAGTATTTTACCTTTGAAAATAACATACTTAAACTGTAAAAAAATGAGTGCATGCTTTATTTAATATCATTATGATTTAGAATAATAACGAATTCAACTGATACAATGCAATACCGTAAAATTCAGAATATTCAATGCTATTTAAGCTTGTATTAATAATGTTACTGGTACAAAGTTTATGAATAAAAGTTAGTGGTAGTGGAATGTCTTACATACCTGACTGCTTGTTTTGATTGGACTGTTTTTTTTTTTCTCTTATTACAATTACACCAAAGGAAACTTTAAACATTAGGCAGAAGCAACATTTACAAACATGAAATTTATTATTTATTTAGTTTTTATGCATTTCAAAATGTTCTTAAAAACAACTTGAAGCATTCAGCACATAACACACATTACAGTTAAGTATGTTTTGCTATTTATCAATATTAGGGATGAGCATTCCAACTAGTTGTGATATTCCAGTATCCACAAGGGTTAAGGGAAAGATTATCATTTAACTGCTGGCAAGAAAATCAACATCAGCCAACACTAATGTAGGGCTGCAGGCTTACCTTTTAAGAAACAGCACTTGTGCAGATGTATACATTTGAAAACATGTTTTAGTATTCAAAAATAGTCAAGAGAAATAGGGAGATTTTCGCTCAGGACGAGTTAAGAAAGCTACCTACTCAGATGAGCTAGTGAGCAAATAGAGCTAACTAGTACCATTCTGGATGCTGTGGGAAGACACATTCTTAAAAGTGATCTCTTCTCCACAGGGAACGATGTAGTGTGATGCTAGTTTGTCAGAGGAATATGTCGTCGCTGTCCAAAACAAACAAGTATTGTTATGTGAAACAAATACGGTATACTCTCCAGCACTATGCACACTCAGCTCATCCAGGAGGTAGTGTAGTAGAACACTGTGATACCAGACAATGCAATGCAAAAATGGAATATTGAGCATATCGGTGGGCAAAATCAGCTACATTTATTACGCCAACTGATGCAACTGCACTGTACAAACACAAAAGTCACAACCAACTTCACCCACACTAGCACATTCATTGTCATCCACCACACTCACAGCTCGAGGCCAATCGTCTCCTCAGCTTATGATGTTTTCCCACCAATCAGTGGGTGTGGTGCAGCACGATTTCAAATTTGTGATCACTCATTTTCTTAGCCATACCTACAGTACATGAATACCCATACTGTTACATTTCTTGTCAAGCTACCATTTCTTGCCAGAAAGAGGGAAAAAATCAGACCCAGTAAAAACCTCAGAAAAACTAAGCATGACAGTGGCTTAACAATGGATAAGAGAACTACAGAACACGCTCGATTTAAGCTTTCAAAATGTCGTAACACACTGAATGTGATGTGAATAAATAACACAACAATGTGAAATATTCAGACTCTATTTTTCACATCAAATCTATACACACCAAACACTACATGATTTTTTTTTCCAATTTCGCCACGTTGTTCTCATTGAGGACAAAAAATGGGCAGAACACCTATAAACAATCCTTCAAACAGCTTCTAAAAAACAAGGCAAACTGTGACACTGCAGGTTGCATTTGAGCTGCTTTTGTAGATCCTTATCCTTGAGACATTTGAGAATAAGTTCTAGGTGCTGAGACACAATTCTCTAGTGATCTTGGCTGTTGCCAAGTTAGCCAGGTAGTTTTAGTTAGCCAGAATAAAACATGTTCTGTGGTGAGCAGAGCTGATATCATGCTAGCTAAGCCAATGCCTCTCTCCTAGTTATCAGCACTGATTAACATTTATCATTCACTAGATAGATTTGACATTTACTGAATGATTTATTGTACATTATGCACTGTGTTCACTTATATGATGATCACATACTATTCTTTTTGATTTAATTCTATCTTCAAATGATGTAGGACAAGGGGAGCGGTAACATCTTAAAGAAAGGGGATACTGCTCAACCTAAGCAGAATAAGAAGTGAACTTAAATGTCTTTCATTTTTTCTACTGTTATTCTTTTTTTACTGTTACCACTGAATTCATGTGAAAAATCATATGACCACACATCATCCATAGATGTCCGCCTACTCTGTCTGTTCTGTTATGCAATGGGAAATGGACATGGGTGCTTGAGCAGGATATGGATAGTTCTGGGTTTAGAACAGCGATCGTATTCTGAAAAAATGCTGCACCATAATACCTGATGTAAAAATGACATAATTCAGTATATTGAATGAGGATCCCAGTGTTGTGAATTGAAGTCGACTCATGAGCTGATTGTATTATTACAGCCCTAGTAGAAACTGATTTTAGTACTGCAGTTTGCATTCCTTATGTGAGGTAGTATTCTAAACTTACAGTGCTGTAAACTGGTGTTTGATACCACAACAGAGGCTTTCAAGCAACACAGTGGTACTGTTTTGGCAACCTGACTGGAGCTTTAATGTACAAACTAGTCAAAAAGTAGAATAAAAGAGCAAGTGCAATACAAAAGTAGACGACTTGCCGTGTTAGCTTTACAGGAAGATAGCAAATTATCCATCGTTTCAAACATAGCTCTGGACAACATACCTGCTCTCCATGCTGCTTTTGATGGTTCAAAGAAACAAAAAAGATTTTGGCAACTAAAATATAAACTTGGACGCTCTCAGCTAAACAAGTCAAAGCACCATTGTGTGAGATATTTGTCCAGTGCCCTGGTGTGTGCAACACGATGCAGTAGAGGGGAGCAGTTCAAAGTGGGCCGGCAGGGAAGTTGGTGTGTGGGTGAAGCCTCCCAGAGCTGATATGCCGTACACTACCAAAGCCAAATGCTGCAGCTGCTTTGATCTCTCCTCAAGTAGTGCGTGTGTGTATCAGGTTCGCTCACTACGCACTTAGCCTACATCTCAGAGCACGACTGGGGAAAAAAACTGATGGTAATTAGCAGAGAGACAAACTCCCATGAAAACTTTCCTTTGTTCTCTTTATATCAGCTTTAGTTTAGTCAGGGCTGCAGACCCACCCTCTTGCTCGTAATCTAAATGAAGCCTCTGATCATCTGATCAATCACAGTCTCTGAATAGTTTTTAACTGAACCCAGCTGTGTGCGGGGGGCGAGAGCAGGGAGTAGCTTTTGGGTTTCAAACTGCTTTGAAAGTAAATCCCAGCATTTGGCCCTTCCTGACCCCTCTCCACATCTGGCCCACTCCCCACATTTTCATTCCTTCAACTGGAGCACTCTTTAAAGTGCTCTCTGAATGAAAAACAGCAGCCATGTCAGATCCGGCTCTCCACTTTGCCCAAGAGAGTAGGCACGGTCTCTGAGCTCCTCTTATACGTTCATAGAGCAGAATAGCAGAACTGTTTCCATTCCAACAGCTCATGACTCCTAGGCCTCCTCATTAGAGTGTCAGACCCATAGAGATTCATTTTCTCTGAAGCAGACCACCTTCCAAGAAAAAAAAAAAAAAACTTCCTCTCAAACCCCGAGAGCAGACACAGCGTATACTGCTGATTAATGCATAGAGCGGCTGAACTCCTTCAGATCCTCATTTCAGATCATATGGTTGCACTTTTGTTGTTAATTCAGTAAGAAGCACTGAGGCAACTTCCCTGATTTACACTGTGAGCACAGTCGGGCGAATCAGTTTTGTTTTTCCATGTCCATTTTTTAAATCCGACTGAATTTGCTTAGTTATCCAAACCGTAGGACTGTGACTGTGGGCTGAAATGGACCCAAATCATAACCTTTGAAAGAAAGGTTCAGACTTGTAATGAGCTTGTTGAAAAGCTTTTGGCCAGGGCTGCTCAAAAATGGTACAATACTGAGCCTACATTGCTGCATAGTGTAACTATGATATGTCATGTAAAATAATGCAACATTGTTAAAGGGCCAAAAAAAACTAATTGTCCTTGACAATTAAACATTTTATATTTATATATAATCATACATTTTACATAATACACATTTTATAAGTAAAAGAGTTTGATAGAGCATGTAAACATTGTTAAAGTATCAAAATGTACAGTTTACGTTTTTGTGATGCCACAAACACATTTACACATATTCGCCAATTCAGCTTACAGCAGTTTAGCCGCACTCATTAATGTTGAAGTTATAAGGAGTGCTTCAGCCTGGATTCCTTTTCACAGGTCAGCCAATCAGAATAAAGGTCATTAACATGTATCAATCTTAAAGCCACAGTAATAAAAACAGCCTATTTAATTCCAAGGCATAAAGAGAGGTTGGGAAATGGTCATGTTAAAATGAATTAGGGCTATTTGGGTGCATAAACTGATGCAAACAAGATAAGAGGACCTTGGGGGAAAAAATAAAACACAAAAAAAATTGCAGAATATGGGTGCTTTAAAGACTGGCCTGCATTTTATTGTCAGATCACTAGGAACACCTTGATTCACCCA
Organism: Colossoma macropomum; assembly: GCF_904425465.1. Classification (NCBI taxonomy): domain Eukaryota; kingdom Metazoa; phylum Chordata; class Actinopteri; order Characiformes; family Serrasalmidae; genus Colossoma; species Colossoma macropomum. Next base: position 18,264,794 of record NW_023494790.1, on the reverse strand, counting down.
AAATACCTACAGAATCTCATCTGGCATATCTGAGGTCGGTCAGTACTCAATAAAGAAAAATGTGGATTTATTAGAGTTAATTTACATACTGCAACCTTCTGCATTATCAGCATCAACAATATTGGCAATACTGCGGTGACAATATACTGAGCAGCTCTACTGTTTAAATGAAACCCAGTAAGCTGGACAGCAATCACCTGTTGAGTGACTCAGACACTGAGCCATTTTGCCGAGGCAGAGTCTGCCACGTCCCCCCACTGATGAATACAGGCACACAGGTCACCATGTATTGGTGTCATTGATACAGCTGCTGTCACTTCTAATAAAACACGTCAAGAAGAGAGAGACAGAAAGAAAGCAAGATTTGGTCCCTACCTGACCCGCAGTGTCATACAGCCCAAGGAGATACTGCTTTCCTCCCACTGTCACGCTCACTGTAAAATCAGATTAGGAAAAACGTTACTTTACAGCAGCATCTAACACTCAAACACAGCAATATGATGAAATCATTCAGTTACATAAGGACGAACGAGGTGAAAACTGGCAGGATGTGTGGTTTCTGGACTAAAAAAAGTGTGTGTGGCGGATTGGGGGGGTTGGGAGAAAACGGCAAAACACAGCAACTGCTTTCCTTCCTTGAAGCCCACAGGTGGTTTTGATCAGAGGCAGCAGCAGACAAAAGCCACAGTGCCACTTCAGACCAGTTTCTTCAGCCTTTTTGACCACTGGTATGACAGTGCACACTCCTGCTGATGCATGAGCCATGAGGCTATCACTATCACATTTAAACAGCTGACCATGAAAGCTCTGTGTTTATTTACCTGCGTAATGGTCGAAGACAGTGGGCACATATTCCTCAGGGAAGGCGTCGTTGGCGTAGCTCATCAACAGGCAAGTTTTACCAACGGCGCCGTCGCCGACCACCACGCACTTCAACATGATCGTGCCGGTTCCGTTTGCCATGACACACGCGAAATTATCATCATCATCATCTTCTTCTTCATCATCATCCTCCCCCTCCTCTTCCTCTTCAGGCGTCACCAGCGCCCCGCTCTGTCTGCTACTCGCAGAGAGAAAAGAAAGGCTGAAGCACCGTTTCTCCTCCCCGCTTCCCAAATTTGGTGCTCAGTAGTCTTTTTTTTCCTTCTCTCTCTCTCTCCACACACACACACACACACACACACACACACACAAATACACACGCTCCCCCCCACCCACAGGCGCGCGCGTGCGTCTTTCCCCCTCGACGAACTCGGTGAACTCTGAACTACCCCTCAGCTGCCAGCACACCTTCTATAACCCCACAGACATCAGCCCTGCCCTGTGAAAGCCGCCCCTCAGCGCCTCTCTCCACGGCCCCACTTTCCCCACTTTCTGAACGCTCCTCACCTCCTGTGACTCGCGAGCCTGCACGAGCGGACTCCCGACATGGGCGGGGTCACAGCTCCGGAGGAAGGGACCGAGGCAAAAGTTCATGAGGAGATGTGGTGTGTTAAAAATGTTAGTAGTCCCCCGTATATATATATATATATATATATATATATATATATATATATATATATATATATATATACATATACATAATGTGAAATAATTTGTGCTCACTCACCAATTTGGAGCACCTTGTAATTTGTAGTTCTACAATTACAGACTGTAGTCCATCTGTCTCTCTGCCTGCTTTGTTAGCCCCCTTTACCCTGTTCTTCAATAGTCAGGACCACCACAGAGCAGGTATTATTTGGGTGGTGAATCATTCTCAGCACTGCAGTGACACTGACGTGGTGGTGGTGTGTTAATGTGTGTTGCACTGGTATGAGTAGATCAGACACAGCAGTGCTGCTGGAGTTTTTAACACTGTGTCCACTCACTGTCCACTCTATTAGACACTCCTACCTTGTTGGTCCACCTAAAGTCAGAGACAGTAACTCGTCTGTTGCTTGTGTTGGTCATCCTCTAGTACTTCATCAGTGGTCACAGGATGCCGCACACAGGATGCTGTTGGCTGGATATTTTGGTTAGTGGACTATTCTCAGTCAGGCAGTCACACAGAGGTGTTTAAAAACTCCAGCAGCTGCAGAAACTGATCCACTCGTATCTATTAATCTACTACAAGATTCTCTTTTAACAAACAGCAACAAGCCTCCACACATCTGTACTCTCATGCATTCTTGCAGAACTTAAGTGAATATATAGATGTAGAAGTAAAATTTGTGATCTTTGATCTTTACTATTCCGTTTATATATATATCAGCTGTAAGAGAGAAAATCAAATGAAGTTATACAAATGCAGCAAAGAAACACAAAAACTGTAAGGAAAGCAAAAAGTATGTTGCTACGCTCCCACAACAAAATTTGCTTTATCCAGTCAAAACAGATCGCTGCACAGGATCAACAGATTGTACATAATGCTGGAGTTAATGTTAGTATAGATAGCAGTGTTGGGGAAATTGCTTAAAAAGCTATCTAGTCTCTCAAAATGTATTGGGATTGCATTAATTACTACGTATGGAAAAAACAATCTCATTAATCATCTGCTTACCAAATTCTCTCATTGGGTTGGCAGATAAATTGGTTAAACTATCTTACAATACTCTTACAGCAATCTCAAAATGAGAAGTATTAGATATAAGAGCTAGACATGAGATGATTTCACTTGCAAAGATATCATTTTCTGCTGTGTAGACAGTTAGACAGACATGCATGTAGGCCATTTTGAAAAGTAAATAAAATGGCTATATTTGTGTTGTAGACATCACGACTCCATCACCACCACTGTAAAGAAATCAGCGTCAGTAAGTTTCTCTACAGTGCATCATGTCTCATCAAACAGCTCTGAATAACTTTCTTTACATCTTAAAGATTGAAATATACAGAAAAGTGTTCAATCTATATTTCCGGCAATCAATAGATAGTAACCTTTTGGTTCAATTAACTTTTAATGCATAAAGAGCGTCATAGATCTTTATCTAGTGTCTTTGTACTTACTTCAAGTGCCATTAATAGTGCACCATATTCTAGAATTGTAGAATAAAATAGGGGTGATTTAGGAAGTAATGGGCTTTGACCATATAGCCAAGCTCTGTAGCAGAACTAATGCTGTGTTTGTGGTGTGGTGTAAACGTATTGCTGTTTAAAGCTGAAAGGCTGCGGGGGTCCTTGTGTTTTTTTCATGTCACGATGAAATTTGTAGATGAGCCCTAACACCTGATGGTAGTCCAATCAGCTGGAAGCGGGTGGGCTGGTCAGGGATGCGCTGCTGTATCACTTTTGACAGCTACTGCAGGAGTCACGTGACCAAACAATTACCTCATACCTTCTGCGTGTGCGTGTGTGCGCGCGCTTGTGTGTGTGTGTGTGTGTGCGTGTGTGCGTGTGTGTGTGTGTGTGTGCGAGCGTGAGCGCGCGCAGGCGTAGAAGTCTCTGCTGCAGACGCGCCCATACGTTTCATTTGGACATGGACGTCGATGACATTGAAGCTCTTCACTCAGTCTCAAGTTATTAGTGGCCTCAAGTAGCATCTTTAAAAACCTGCAGCGAGCCGTTCAGAGAAGCTTGTACAATGAAATTCTGGTATTTGACACTCGTTCCTTACTGTCTATTTGAACTTCATTGTAGGCTACTGGTAAGCTACGTGTTGCATGTCATTTACTTATAGTTATTCTGAGCACTGAGCTTCTACATTAATAATCTTTCAATAAACCAGGTAATGGATTCCAACAGTGTCTATTTAAATGGCACTGATTCGTGTCTTCTTTGCTTACTGTTGAGACTCATAGCTGATTCACCCTTTTCTGAACAAATTGCTTCCTTTACTGGCTAAATAAAGCTGAATGAGGTTTAATGCACGCAAAACAACAAATGATTATGAGCTCTTTAATGGCTGAGCATATTATCTTAACAGTGGGCTCCATAGAGCATTTCCCTTCCCTGTTTGCTGTCACATGTGACAACAATGCAGTAGTTCCCTGAACATGTGACCACGCATGTATATATTATTCTAGACCGCAGGTTTCTCTGAGACTGCCCCTCAGATGGACATGCCCAACTGTGCAGGGATTTTCTTCCTAGCTGAGCTGAGCTGAGCTCACTGGGCCACAGCAGCAGTACTGAAAGGTTGTGCCCTCTCTACTGGATTTTATGAGAATTTGAACGATGGCTGTGTCCAGATTGAGGATATTGGCAGTCTTGGTAGTGTCAGACTTATCTGATTTCAATAAGCTGCTGTTTGAGGATTAAGGAAGGGACTTTGGAGCTGTAGAGGGAGGCAGAATCAGCTGACTGGTATTATATTAGTGGATCAGTAAATAAATACCCATTCAGCTGCTGTACTGCTTGTACCTAATATACAGTAAATAGGCCTACAGTACTGTGATTTTCATGCGATGTGACTTTATTGTCACGAATACCAGTCACACCCTAATTACTTTCACAAGTGCAGAAAGGTGCCATTTTTTATGAACTGATTTAACTGAATTTGTTAAGGTCTGAGGTAAACCTGAAGGAAAGTCTTTAAAATTGCATTATGCCTCCCTCTAGTGACAGTCAGGAGTAATTCAGCTTAACTCATCTCTATGATCACCACTTTGATCTTGCTTTTTACTCTGTTCATTCAACTTCTTATCCAGCTCTAACCTTCCACTGATGTAGGATTGCAGAGTGAGATGAATCACAGCAGATAGTAAGTGGCACATTTAATGCATATCATCAAACTTCCATGCCCATCTTCTTCAAAAATATTGAAAGATGGAAGCGTGTCTCATATTTAGATTAGGGCTGTAGACCACCTTTGTTGAGTTCAAGACAAGTCCAAAACTATGACTACTCAAGACTGAGTAAAAAGCAATTTTAAAGGAGGGCAAGACCAAGTAAAGACCAAATAAGAACAAGACCGAAATAAAATGAAAACACGTCAAGCATTAACTAGAATTCAGTGTCAGAATTCATGAATTATGCCATTTTTTGAGATCCAGTTCGCAAAAGCAAACAAAAACAGACACAATGATTTTGATTGCAGACTATTTGCTTTTCCTCTCCATTTATCTTATTTTTCTCTTACATTCATCGATATGACTATTTTCTCAAATGAAGTGTATGATCATGAATGATTTGTCTATTTTCCTCACCACTACTATGCTAATGAGTGGAGCGTGCCTTAAATACCTAAGTTGTATCTCATACATCATTGGTTAATGTTGTGCTTGACTAGTCTGTGAATAGTGCTCTCATATTCAGAGAAATTCTATATACTAGGCTGTGTATAGGCAACAGTGAATTATTTTAACACTTCACATGAAAAGGAAGCACAGTACAAGGAGGTGTCATGGATGTGTGTCAGAGGATGGAAACATGAAGTGTTTTATTGCAGTTCGAACGTTGTCAATGACTGAGAGTGGCTGAAAAGCTGATATAGAGAAATGGGAATTAAGCAGGTACATTTTGCAGCGTGAATCACAAAGTAGTGTGCAGCATTTTTTATTAATTTTTTATGAGATACAGGATTAAAGAATAGCATACACTCTCAGACAAAAATACACCAAACAGTCACTGGGCGGTATACTCAGGAGTACATCTTCAGTAGCTTTTGTTAGGGAACATAACTGTACTATAATCCGTAGCAGTTGTAAGTTGTATTGACTTCACACATTCTGTCTTGTCTCTAGCTTTTTATTTTATTGTTTTATTTTATTGTTGTTTATTGTTTTAAACGTTAGGTAATGAAGTGGTACAAATATGTACAGTCCCGTTTTCAAGAAAGTTGGGACACTGTGTAAAATGTAAATAAAGCAGAATGCAATAATGTGCAAATCATTAACTCCTAAATTTAATTGAAAATAGTACAAAGACAACATATCAAATGTTGAAACTGAGAAATTTTACTGTTTTTTGAAAAATATGCAACATGTTCCAATAAGGGACAACAAAAGACTGGTAAAGTTGTACAATGTTAGGGAAAAAAAACTGGTAGAATATCTCACAGCTAATTAGATTAATTGGCAATAGGTTGGTAACATGATTGGCTATGAAAAGAGCATCCCAGAGCTGCTGAGTCTTTCAGAAGTAAAGATTGGGACTCTGTGAAAGACTGCTTGGTCAAACAGTGCAATAATTCAAGAATATGATTCTCATCATAAAATAGCAACAGCTTGGGAATTTCATCATGTATGGTACATGGTATCATTAAAAGATTCAGAGAATCTGGAGAAATCTCTGTATGTAAGGGACAAGGCCAAAAAACAGTATTGGCTTGCCATGATCTTCAGGCCTTCAGGCAGCATTGCACTAAAACCAGACACAATTCTGTAGTATAATCACTGCAGGGGCTCAGAAATACTTCTGAAAACCACTACTGTGAATACAGCTTGTTGCTACATCCACAATTGCAAGTTAAAACTCTACCATGCAAAGAATAAACCATATATGAAGAAGATCCAGAAATGCCACCACCTTTTCTAGGCCCAAGCTCATTTATGGACTGAGGCAAAGTGGAAAAGTGTTCTGTGGTCCGTCAAATCAAAATTTGACATTCCTTTTGGAAATAATGGACGCTGCATTCTCCAGCCTAAAGAAAAGAAGGGCCATCCGGCTTTTTATCAACACACAGTTCAAAACCAGCATCTGTGATGATGCATTTGGAGAGGGTGCATTTGTGCAGATGGCATGGGCAACCTGCACATCTGTGAAGGTACCATTAATGTTGAATGATATGTACAGGATTTGGAGCATATGCTGCCACCCAGACAATGCCTTTTCTAGAGAAGGCCTTGCTTATTTCAGTGAGGCGATGCCAAACCACATTCTGTATGTATTACGACAGCATGGCTCTATAGTAAAAGACTCCAGGTGCTAAACTGTCCCGCCTGCAGTCCAGACCCGTCACCCAGTAAAAACATTTTGCACATTACGAAATGAAAAACATGACAAAGGAGACCCCGAACTGTTAAGCAGCTGAAATCCTATATCAGGTAAGAATGGGAAAACATTTCGCTTTCAAAACTACAGCAGTTGGTCTCATCAGTTCCCAAATGCTTACGCAGTGTTGTTCAAAAAGAGTTGATACAGCACAGTGGTAAACATGCCCCTGTCCCAACTTTTTTGAAACATGTTGCTGGTATCAAATTCAAAACGTGCATAATTTTTTCAATAAACAACAGCATTTTTCATTTTTAACAATCGATGTGTTGTTTTTTGTACTATTTTCAATTCAACATAGAGTTTAAATGATTTGCGCGTCATTGCATTCTGTTTTTATTTACATTTTGCACAGCATCCTAACCTTTTTAGATATGGTGTTGTATCTTTCCCCAGGTACACAGACCTTGATGAATGAAAAATATTATGTATTTTATATTAAGAAAAATAATATAATACCCTTTTTCTGAGAGTTTATAGTACAATATATGTGTAGCTCCTAAACAAGTTCATCCTCCCTCAAACCCAGCAAGTGGTGTTAATACTCTTTTCAGTTGGATGTTTACTGCTTCAGTACAAAAAGAAGAAGAAGAATATGACCATCTCCTGCCAGACTTTCAAATCTTTGAGTCACTGCAAAACACACAAATTAAAATGTTATGTTGCTTGAATATAAGCTAGAGCTGCTGAAAGATGGACTAATGCTAATTTTACCCTATGTGATTTGGAACATTCAGTTACCAGTTATTTGCTAACTAAATGTTCCAAATCACACTGGGTAAAATTAGCATTTTCATTGTAATCTGATAAGCAAAAGTTAATTTTAAAGCAAACTTTCTACATTGTTATATCATGAAGGCTGGCACCTTCATGATTTTCTCAGAATATATTTACAGATATTAAGTGATAAGTGATAACATGTACCCATATTGTCCTGGAAGTGTTCAAAAACACATTTTACGTCATCCTATACACAATTCTTTTATCATCTTTGAGACAACAGGATAACATTCATCTAGAGTCTTACTTTAGGTCAGTGCACATTGGTGGCAGTTAAACAAAAGAAATTCTTACTAAATATAATATATATATATATATTACATAATACTGTTGATTTTCAAGGTGAAAAGTAACAGCTCACAGTCTGAAATGTCATTAAGAATGGCAATTAAGGGGAACTGTGGAAGTGAAGGCAAAATCTGGAAGACTAAGAAAACTCTTAGATATAACTACAATTATGCTGGCCAAAAAGGCAGAGCAAACCCTCCATATGACAAAAAAGAATAGAAGCATTCTGTGAGGATGCCTAAAACAAGAAGTTTGTGTTTATTTGTTTTCACTATAAAAATCAACATAAAATGTAATTGGACCAGGCCCAAACTTTTGCGTATAACCATATTGTGAATACTATACAAATGCATCTACTTGTACCACACTCAAAACCAGATGAGCTCTGATTTTACAAACAGATCTGAGATACTATGGGAAACATACAGCATATGCCTAAAAGTCCACCTACTGGTGACACACCTTGTATAATCTCCATAAAAAGCATTGCCAATATATCTCCTTTGTTTTTCACATTCAGATGAGTAATAAATTAAAGAAAAATAATAAATTTGTAGAGAAGCACAACGAGTGCAGATTTTTCCAGATGGGTGTACTGAATAATACAATTGAGCAATTAATATCCTACCGTGCTCAATGGCACGTGCTCAAAAATGCAGAGCAGGCAGTTTGATTTTAGCAAGACTGCTCAACTGACTTGTGTTTCATAGAAGCAGTGACTAAAGTGACATCTGCATTCATATCTATTAGAAAAAACAGTTTCTTCCAGGATGACAGTGCCCTCATCCACAGGACACCAAGGTTCACTGTATGGTTTGATGTGTATGAAAATGGGGTAAATCATATGATCTATGATCTTTGTGCTCATCATATTTCAACCCAGTTGAACATCTTAGGGAGATTTCTGACCCAAGTGTTTGTGTGACTTTGCTCTCCACCACAATCATCAAAACACCAGTTCAGAGCCCTAGAATAAGTTTAACTACTTTGCAGCGATCTAAACTAAATGGTGGTCTTTCCCTTCCAAACTTTAAGTATTATCACTGGGCATTTCAAATGAGAGCTCTCTATGTATGGATGGACCAACACTCTAGAGTTCCTTGGAGATGTATTGAAGAATCTTTAGCAAAACCACATTACAAGACTTATCGTTTACTGGAAATGGTAGGACAAATCGTAATTCAAGATTGGGTTGTATAATGTCTAACTCCCTGAGTATCTGGAGAAAAGTGGAGAGGTTTATGGGCATTTCACTCCAAATCTGTTTACAGACTCCTTTATGGAATAATTTCAAGATTTTGTCTGGGGGTAAACCGTTTTGTAATTCTCTTTGGTCTTCTCAAGGTATAAATACAGTAGAGGACATGTGTGGCAATAGTGGTTTCTGTCATTTCAGGAGCTTCAGATGCTTTTTAATCTTCCAGCTTCTTCATACTTTGTTTATTTACAACTTTGTTCTGCACTTCGAGCCTATGGAGTTCCCTGGGGCAGCACTCTCAGCTCTCACCCCTTGCTAGTTCTGGGAATGTTCTAAAGTAGCAGATATATGGACCTCTACAGTAGATATAGTATCTAAAGTACTTAATCTCAGTATTCCACTGTCGTTACATTTATGTCTTTTAAATGATGACTCAGCTCTTCAGTTTTCTTCAATTCAACGAAGGTTGCTGGCTGGCAGATTTTACAGCCACCAAGAAAACTGTCTTGCAACTTTGGATTGCCCCACAGCTTTCAGCTATGAAATTCTGGATAGTTTTCAAAATATAGTTCGGATGGAATATCTTACAGCTAAGCTTAACAAGGCAAAACAGTCAACAATAAGAAACTGGGAGAATTTATATGACTCTGTTCAAGAACTTTAGCTTCCAATTAAATTATGTGATGTTGTTTAGTTGTGTAGTTGTTTATATATTGTCTTTGCTTTATTTTTCATTTGTGTGTATTCCTGAAATGTATGCCACAGTCCTGCCTTCCCCTCCCCCATTACCTCTCCCCACCCTTGTTGTAAAACATGATAAAAAAATACAATAAAACGTTGATCACAAACACAAGTTTAGAGAATATGTTTTGGAACAATGGAAAAATCTGCCCAGTACAGTTCTAGAGGCTTGTAGAATCTATGTCAAGGTGCACAGAAGCTGTTCTAGCAGTTCATGGTGGCCCAAAATTGTACATTTTATATTGTTTTTTTCTTTTAATGCGTAACCTGTGCATATTGAACACAAAAAGTGATTTGATGAATAATAACCCTCAACAGCAAGATCAGTCTTAGTGCCAACACTAGCCAAATTACACTGGACATTATGATGACCTCCTCAGTCCCTCGTGCAAACACATTGCCCATTGCAAACAAAAATTCGATTACCTCAACAAACAGGTAGTGAGTAATCTTTATGGCCAAAGGTATATGGACACTCCTCCTAATTATTGAGTTCAGGAGTTTTAATTATACCTGTTGCTAACAGAAAAATAAAATCAAGCCTTGACGTCTGAAAGCCTGAAGAACTCCAATGGCCTGCACAGAGCCCTGACCTCATCCCCACTGAACACCTTTCAGATGAACTTCAACATCAACTGCAAGCCAGGCCCTCTCGTCCAACGTCTGTCTTACTTCACAAATGCTCTCTTGACTGAATGTGCGCAAATTCAAACAAGCTCTTATGGGAGCAATGTATAGGCGTCCACATACTTTTGGCCATATAGTGTATATATAGCACTTTTCCTTGCTTTGGAAATAATAGTAATTTTCTTCTCTTGCATTGTGGTTGCTCTGTCAGTGCCCAATAAAGCTTTGTCATTCGCACAAATTTTGAGAAGCCCCTGTCTTTTGAGGCTTCTTTTGTCCTCAATATTTTCAGTATTATATGATTAAAAAGTTTAAAAATTCTGAAAAAAATGTGAGTGAAGAGCTATATATATATACACACATAAAAAAGTCTCTACATTCATTTATTAGGTTTGTATGTTGATTGTATTTTAACTGTGGATGATTCCAGTACTCCTCAGAAGATGGTGCTGTTGATCAACTATACAGTGTTGTGAGAATTAAAAGTAAGATCTGCAAGGTTTTGCACATCTTACATCATTATAAAATAGATCCTCCAGTATTTTTATTATTTTTTGAAAAAGAAAGTTTAGACCTAAAGCCATAAATATTAGAAAATTTACTTCCCATAAGATTAGCTTTGATATGGATCAAATGGCCAAAACAGCATCATAAAACAGCTTTGCAACGCCCGTTATGTTCCTTTGGGAAGGTTCTGCTGCTGCTGCTTCAGAGACGACTCTGGGAGAGACTCTATAACACATTTAGAGCTGGGAGGTGTGTGGAGCTGCAGGCAGACTGAGATGTGTGCGGTGAGTATAAGGACTGATCAATAATGCATGCATCACTGAAACATGGCCTTTCCTCTTCGGTGGGATCGTAATTGGTCGCCTGAGGCCCACGAGTCCAGTGTCAGCCCAAACTCATGTCGAATTCACAAGCTTTTCTCTCTACACTGTTAAAACTAAAGGTTCCTAAATGGTTCTTGGCTTGGATGTGTGGTTCCAAAAACAGCCTTTAACTGTTATAGAACCGTGTGGCAGATTCTCTGTTCTTTTCAAAGGTCATTAACTTGCACATTTCTTTGAAGAACCATCCATTGAAAGGTTTTTGATGGAACCAAAAGTGGTTATTTTATGCCTGGCTGGCATCTTTATGTTTGAGTGTACACATCTCTAGTCTTCTCATCTCCTCATTCCTCTCTGCACTCTACTCTTCACTCATCTGTCTGTTCTCCATCCTCCCTGCTCTCTGCTGTAATTGAGTTCCCTTTGTTTCCCTCCCTCTGCTCCATTTTTGTGTGCCATATCTTTTCTGACACTTGTTGAGAACAAAGAGAGAGAGCAGGAGATGAGGTAAAAAGGGCGACCGGGGCACTCACTAGACTTCACTGAGTGCCACTTGCCCTTTAAACAACAGATGGATGGGCTTTGTGTGTTTACTACTGAATATCTCCCCGGGCAGTGGTCAAGTGTAGACCCAAGGCTTTGTTTCTCACGCTCATGGATATTGATGAGGACAAGATGGAGAGCAGTAGAGATGGGGCCGTTTTTCAACATTTGGGGTCCCTAAGTGACATCCTACTTGGCCCCTCCCCCCACTCACTCCCATGTAGGCCTGGCAATATTTTTGCAATTAATAGTCACATCTATTGGGAATAATCGTAAGAATCTGTCATTTATAGCTAAAGCTGTAAATACACCTGTAGGTCATAACAGCATAATTGTGCAGCAGTAATGTTATCCTGTTAGCTAACTTTTAACTGTAGCTAACAATTTTCTCATGACTACAGAGAAATTAGTTAAATCCTATTATAATCAGCATGAATTATGCTGATTCATGGTGATTACAATGGAATATGACTCCCATTATAATCCTTTTGAGCTAGATATACTGACACCTCAAAATATTTTCCTATAGCACCAGACAATATAAAATAAACACTGGGTACAGATACAGATAATGGCTAAGAACATCATAGCCTTAAGTCTGCTGTTTGCATTAAAATGTTCTGCTAGATTTACTACTGGATGCTGAAAAATTACAGCACTTTTGAAAAAAACACTTGTTACAATCAAAGTGCAAGGAACCCTAAGCAGCTACTTATACCATATGGGGCAAATGGGGCAAGAAGACCCTCTTAAAATTGATGCCAATTTTCTTAAGCTAAATTATGCCTATGCATAATGATGCTTATGCAATTAGGCAAATAAACTCCAACAGCAGTCAATTTTGTTTTAATGCACAGTCATGGAAAGTGGTATCTTGTCCCACTACTGAAACAAGAAACCCCCTACCCAGGGTAAGAAGCCACTTTAGTGAATCTTACATCGATTTATCATCTAAGTTTTACAATTTTTTTTTATTTTTCAAAAATTGTTGTTGCTATTTTAATTATTATTATTATCATCTTTGCAATAATAACAATAGCAGTGTAAACAAACTAAAAGCATTCAATATTTAATCAGTAAGTTCAAAAATGATTACTGCACATGACAAGACAAATTCTGCCAAGCTGCAAAACTCACATACAAACTCATTCAATGTAACAAACACTACAGCTAGCAGTCAATGCTAGCGAAACCCCAGTGAACAACTTTGAGTCATAATGAAAAACTAAGTAAATAAACATTTTTAAGATTATATGTTAAAGAGGACATTTTGCCCATGTCTGGGGGACTTCTTGCCCCAAAGGTCTAATTTTACATTTTCAAAAGAAAACAAAAGTTTTTCCTCTCAAAACCAAACATACTATTCTCTGCATAACCGTGCATTTTTAAAAACATTTTTTGTATAGCTTAATATAAATGAATATGTCATTTTTTAACCACCGACAAAACAATTTAATCAACTGACCCCCATAATTCTCAGGAACACAGTCATCCAGATGAAATTTCAGAATTAAGTACACCATTACCATTCAGCAAATATGTTGTGATAAAATTTGGCCAAATGATTTCATCAGAAGAGAAATTTATCTCACCCATGAGAGTTTCTTGTCCCAAGTGCCCCCTTAACAATAAACACCCAAGTGGAACGACAAAGAAAGAGAGAGAGAATAAGCAGAGACAGATGGCTGATGAATTGTAGTGCACTTTTTATAACTTATTTTCAGTATATATTGATTGTGACACTATGATCAGATCTGCAGGTTCAGAATGGTTGGTCTAAAATATCCAGTACTATAACGAAGATGAGATGGTTTCCACCTGCTGACTGATGTCTTGTTATAACACATCTGAATCCGTTGAACATCACTCAACAAAGGAGACAATAGTCAAGCTTAAAATTACAGTGCTGCCCAGGCTTTCACTAAGCAATTTACTCCACATTACATGCCTTTTCCAACAACGCTGCCATGAATAGAAAGGCATAACTGCAGGACTGCACCGCAAAACGCAGTCTAGCTTTCACATATCCATCTACTCACACACCCCGTAGTACACTGTATGATTCCCTACTACTCATGCAGTCACGAGTGCACATTATTAATGGATGTAGTCTTTTCAAAGGAGTGAAGAGTTAGATAGACACCTACTGTTAATCTAATAGCCAGAAATGTTCCGTATACTAAAAACGGAGATGTGGACATTACTGAAATGTCATGGAAAACTGCATTTTCCTCACTTTTGTAAATAAAATAATTAGATGTAGTATGCAAACAGTTTCAAAACACACTGTTCTAGAAAAACAGTACATTTACATATATGCAACAGTTCAGCCTTTAGCAGTTTGGCTCTGCCTGTTCATGTTATAAGGAGTGTTTCAGCCTGGGCTAATCTTTAAATGAGTCACAATACAGTGCAGCCAATCAGAACTGAGGTCATTTACATATATATGTCTTAAAGGGACAGTAACAAAAACAGTCTGTTTAATATTATGGGAGAAAAAGATATTGGAAAACAGTCAAGTGAAAATGAATTACAACTATTTTTGTACATAAATCCAGACAAAAGTAGACCTCTGGGAAAAAAATAAAAAATAATAAAATACAAGAAAAGTGTAGGATATGGGCCCAACCAAGTTTCAAATTCAACCAAGTTGGTGCTCCACTGCAGCCTAACGGTTTAAACATGTTACATGTTATGGCTTCTCATGAAACACAGGTATGAAAAAATAGTGTAAGTAGCAATAGGGTCCAAAAAAAGATATTAGGACCCCTGTGCCATGGGCCCACATTTTTCTGCCTGCACTGTCAGAGACTTGCCCCTTTGGGGGAATCCCTGACACCATCGTAAGGGCCATTCCATTACTTTATTAGCTCTAGTGCAGTGTGTTAGATGAGCCCTGGGAGGGAAGAGGGACTGAGTGAACACAAATGACTTCAGCAGCAGAAATCATCATGACCTGACGCATTTCCCTTTTCAACCCCTTTTCAAAAGTACTTGAATGCCTAATACTTCTGATATTTCAAAACCAGAACATATGATTTGCTGGGCTTTAGGTTGCAAACTACTCTATTTATTATACATGACTGCTGATACAACTTCCTTACTTTACTGTGCTAGCTTGCTTGTTAGCAGGCTACAGGCTATAAGGTTAACAACAAAAAGAAAGGGAAATGGTTCTACACCTAAATTTATAGCCAGACATGTTCAAGCTTCTCAGGAAAGCAATTTGCATTGCATAGTTGGTGAGGGCATGTTAAAAAAAGTCCTGAAATGGGGGCTTGTACAGTGTGGCACTCTTTCTTTATGCTTTGCTTTAAAAATGGCTAAATGGATGGCATTCTTTGACATACTGGATCTTTTAATATGCACAACCAATTTGTGTGTGTGTGTGTGTGTGTGTGTGTGTGTGTATGTCTCCATATGTCCATGTGTTGGCGCACGACTGCAGGAATTGTGCTCCAGTTGCTACAAGCTGGGCATTGATGTAGGGCTTTCTTTCTGCTGTAATGAATCTACACATGGCTGCATTAATACATCATAGTGAGTGAGGAGCGTCATGGGGAGTCATGTCAGAGAGCTCCCCCCGCAGCCGTGCCCGCAAAAGAAACAAGAGGCCATTTTAATATTAGAGCAGCGCTCTGCACCACGCTCAGCAGGCCTTATGAGGGAAGGGCCATGAATTTTTTATCTCAGTGTGAAATATGGAGTTATGTTTTATTGAGAGCATTAAGTTTAGCCTCAGTCCATTGTTCACACCTACGGAGGAGAGAAGGAGGTTAGATGGGTTCGTCCTTTGAGGAGCACTGGCTGAGCTGCGGTCGGACACACAGCGATGTTAGGATGATGTAAATATTTGTCTCAGGCTTCCTCTAAACCTTGCCAGATGTCATAAATATTTAAGACATGCACTTGATGCATGACTCTGGATATAGATGTTCGTGCCCTGACGAGAGGCAGTTTGATTCATTGTTTTATGTTAGCGGTACTCCATTTACCAAAGAATATTGGCTTTTTGTGTGTATCAGAGTAGCAATGATCAGCCTACACTGTTGGCTTACTCCACAAGGCTGTAGTAAGTTTTGTGAGGAGGTAGCAGCAACAAACAAGCCCTCAATTAATCTGTGAGTTGGATTGAATGGATATGTGACTTCTTTGCCAGCTGTTTGTTCAGTGCTATCACATGCTTTATGGCTTGGCCTTCTTCTCTTTGAAGAGTGAGTGTTGATGCTGTCCCGATGAGTGGGGGAATCATAGGCCTCTCAGCTAGATCTGTAGGCTCAAGAGCCATTATGGGGCTGTTCAGCCTGCCCAGTGCTTTAGTTTCTACAGTAACGCTGCATGGTTATCTCTCTATTACACTGCCATCATCATCCGCAAGTTCCATTTTCAAACCAAAGGAAATAGCTCTCATTCTGCATCGAAACAATGTAAAAGCCTCTTTCCATTTGCCTGTGTACACCACTGAATCGATTTTGTGGGTTACATAATGTTGCAAGAATGTGGTTACAATCAGAACATACAATGAGGAATGAAGCTAGGGTATGAACTTACATTTCTATGGACCATTTAGGCTGCACATGTCTGTCTGTTAGTCCAATCCAACTGATGATAAGCTGTTTGATGATGCTTTATTATGCAAAATACACTTTTGTGCAAGTACTCATCAATAGGTTAATCACTAATGTGTAGCACCGCCTTCCATCTTTCTTTACACTTGAGGACCTTATTATGATTTATTGAGTTCTAGCAACCACACCCCCACCAATTTTTCCTCTCTTTCAATATGCCAAACTTCTCTCTCTCTCTTTCTCCTTCTCTCTCTTTCTCACTCTCTTACTCTCTCACTCTCTCTCTCATGTCAGAAACGCCCGTTGGTGAAGTACGGGGTGATTAGTGATTGCTGTAGTGTACTGCGCTGACAAGCATACTGATTAGACCAGCAGTCTGGAGCTCTACAGTAAAAAACTCTCCACACAACACTACACTGCAAGCTGGCTAGAGCAAACCTAACACACACATCCAGACTATTTTGCCTGCAATAATTAAAAACAGTGGAACCCACTCTGTACCAATAATACAATTATACACTATTTAAATTTAAAAGCATGATGTTTTAGCCCACATGCAAGGCCTTCATCGGTGCTTAGGTTTGTTATGAAATTGAGTGTTAATAATAATAAGAGGTATTTTGTGTTTTATGTTTGATTGCTCCTCTCCCATAGTTGTTTGAAGCACCTGCTTTTTTCTTCTGTCTTGGTTAAAGTGTGGTGTGCAAATATCTCCTAGAAGGCTGTGAATTATGGAATACCTGACACTTTGGACTGTCATAGTGTTGCCACATTCATCATTCCTAGCAGCCGCATATGGGATTGAAATCAGTGCTATCTTATTCTCTTCCTAATCAGTGGGCTAAAAGCCACAGATGCTCAAGTGTTCAAGCACGACAAATATAGCAAAAAAACAGTGGCACTTGATATGTTGTATATGTTCTGTGGCATGTCTGAATTGAAGATGTGATAATCATTATATAACATTACAAGCTAATCACTGATAATTTGAATCTTTGGTTCTGAGGATAATTTTCTCATTCTGCTTTGGCTTTTGTACCACTTATCTTTGATTTCGATGTGTAATATGTCTTTCTGGCAAGCTGCTTCAATTTCTTGGAAGTCATACTCAGCTATTTGTGACACGAAAACGTCAAAAACCCATCTGTGTTGTCCTGCTACTAGAAATCCTTCTATTTCAAGCCATATTCCTTTATAGGAAGCACTTAGAGTGCCCTACATCTTTGACTTACTGGAAGTAACTTGCTCAAGGCCAATTCTTATAATATCCAGTATCAGAAGTGTTTGACTCTGACTCTGTCACCCATTGCTGTATATTGCAGTCACTTCATGAACTATATAATTTTTGTCTTATATTCATGAACACAAATATAGCAGTGTTTACTGAAGACACCTTCACCTTGTAAGTAGCCTTTTCTTATTACCACAGTAACAAAAATGCTAAACTCTGCTAGCACCTCTAAGTATCATGTTAGTATCAAGCTAAAGGTGCCACACACTCATATTTGTTTTACTCTACTAGGTTTAATACTTCACCAATTTACCAAAAAAACACATTGACATTTGAAACTTTCAAGACATTAAAGTAACATATACTGTACTTTGTTCGTATTAGCTTTGGGGTGAAAGTTTCACTAAATACTTCAGTTTTAAAGGCCACTGCACACTGGATGTGCCGTATCATGCCAGCAGTGTGTCACAAAGCAGATACATTACAACACACTGCTATACAATATAGAACGCATTAAAATGAGAGTGTTGATAGCTATCAAATTTGTTCTCTACTCTACTCTTTAAATGTAATTAAATAAAACTTTCAACATGATCTATCATGCTAGGCATCAATTCACTACCTCCTCACAAACTTGCTTTCTAGCTAACAGATACGAAGCGAACAAAAAAGACTAGTAACATTGGCTGAGATGACAGACCATAGCATTTGTCTGTTTATCTATAGGCTGACTGCCTTTCTCCATGTACATTTCAAGCCACATGTCATCTGTGGCTCTCTGTGTTCTGATATGACTTTAATTTAACATAGTACTGGCAAAATCCTGAGTGGTGTACAGAGACGTGCTGAGAAATTGAACAGTGATGGAGTTGTCATGCGTCAACACCGAATGTCGGCACCAGTGTATGGTGGCCTAAGACTGAATATTAAAGGGGAATTCCACCAGTTTTTTTTAAGATTTTTGCATAATTCTGTGGTTCCTATATAAACAACATCATGATGGTTTGATGTGAAATAATTCATTTGTAGAGAAACCTACCGAGTCAGGATTGTTCGCAGTGGTGTTAGGAACCAGACATCCAAAGTGTTTAAACATGTTAAAAGCTCCCTGTCAGAAAATCATAAAATTTTTGGTCTAAAATGTATTTTAATCTGTTTATTTTAACCCATTCATGGTGGAGGGTTACATGAAGAATGTTCTAAGGTAAAATAATTTGCAAAGAAATTTTTTTTTTTCAGATTGACTATTGTTGTAACTCAGAAGACTCATGTAGGTTCACTGTTAGTTTTGAATAGTAAATAAAATGATTATATTTGCATTGTAGACATCGAGACCCCTGATGGGGCATTGGAGTTCCCTTTTAAGGGACCTGCTAGTTTGTTACTCTGTTGCAATAATTAGCTAAGCCTTAGTTGTCAAGAAAATAAGTAAACAAAGCTGGATTCTTACGTAAGGTATGTGTAATACTGTTTGGGTTATATAATACAGACCATATATCAATATGCTCAGTTGTCCATGAGAGCATAATGGTGTAGATACAGAATTCAGTAGTGAGGCAGTCATAGGTGTATGTAAATTGAATATTTTATAGTGGCTTCAAATGTGGCTGGAACTATGCATTTCATAATTCACACATTCAACCACACATGTAGGCTGACTAGAATGTAATTCACTTTTTTGATCACTTCAGTTTGAACTAAAAAGTAGTTGACTTTTTTGAGCACTTCATTATGGACTGACAGGACGTAATTCTGGATCAGCACTCACCCTCAGCATCTTCATGAAAACAGACTTTGTTTGGGCTCAGTTGGAGTTATTTTCAGCATGTCTTGTGGTGTGTGTCACACTAGTGAGGTTCTCTTGAAAGCAGGTCACGCAGGAAACGTGAAGAAGCAGACCTAATCAAAGCTGCAATCACACTTCCTTATCCTCTCCCCAGGGCTTCGGTGGTGTAATAGCCCACTCTAATGACCACCCTAGCTGCCTTTGCACAGCTCACTCACCAATGCTGAGAGCTTTCTTTGCCCTCACAGACCATAGTTAATTTTATCAATGTTCACAATCTAATTTGGTCCAAAAGAGGACGTTTAAAAAAAAAACAGAAGTTTCCTGACAGGTCCTTCGAGAAATCAGGTGAGTAATGAAAAGGAGGTCTGCAATATATTGAAGGATTTAGGAAAGGAACATGTATCCTTCGTGACCTCCTCATACGAAAAAGTAAACAAAGCAAGAGCCGCAAGAGGGTCTCTCATTACATAGTGTACAATCTGTGGAGGTTTTCTTTTATATAAAAGAATTATTTGCAGGCAGAAACTGGTTTAGATTCCATTCTGAAAGCTCAGCACATCATGAGAAGGGCAGGAGAAATGTAACTGGAAATTACCTTTGAGAAGTCTTGGAATGGCATTTTCCTTCAGGACCTTGTAATATAAACTTCATTTTTACCTTATTCTGAGTCAGCATCTACCACTTCACAACTAAGGCAGGAAGAATTTGAATGCACAGGGATAAAAAAAAAAAAATTGGAATGAGTTGACTGCTGATTCATTTCAAGCTCAATCCTAATTGGAAGTCTATTCATGCACTCTTTTTGTCATTCCATTCCAGAACCTATAGAGCCAGTATTGATTATGCATACTTTGGGCCAAATGAATTCTGCCTAGGAAACTCCAGCGAGCTGTACAGATCAGGCACCTTGGGGAGGTGTGAGTAGTGACCTCTCAGCACAGCCGTGTTGATTAGCAATAAAGCCTTTCTTCCAAGATGTAATGATCTCAGTGCATCTCTGATAGTGTAAGGCAGTGCTGAAAGCCACCACCGAGTTTCAGTTAGAGTCCAAACGGCTTGGAAAGCCTGTGGGCTCAGAGGTAATCACACTGTGCACTGTTCTCTTCATCTCTCCGCTCAGGGTCTCCAAAAGCGTTTAGAGAAAATGCTGCAGTGTCAATACGGATTTTACAAAAGGACTGAGTGACATACAAGAGCAGACAGATGTTAAGATCAAGGAAAGACATCTATTGATAAACCAAAACTGCATGGAATGAGCAATCTCTCTCTATATCTCTCCCTTTTTCCTTCTTTCTCTATACATCTCTCTTTTTCCCCCTCTCTCTCTATTTCTCTCTTTTTCTCTATCTCTTTCTGTCTCTCTCTTTTCCCTCTCTCTCTCTGTTACTTACCTGTCTTTCTTCTATCTCTCTCACTTCTCTCTCTGTTCATGCATCTCTCTTTCACTTTTCTTGCCCTCCACTTTCTCTTATGTTTCTGTTCTTTCTTGCTTGCTTTTCTCTCTTTTGTCTTTCTTTAAACTCTTTCACTTTTTCCTCTGCTTTCTCTCTCACATTTCTTCCTCCTTCTCTATTTTCTTTCTCTCTTCTTTCTCCCTCACACACATATACAAACGTTTCTCTCTTTTTCTCTCTGTATTTCTGATTTTTCTGTCACACACTTTTCTCTTTCTCTCTTTTCTGTCTCTCTTAATATTCTCTCTCTTTCTCTGTCTTTCTTTCTTTCTTTCTTTCTTTCTACTCTGTCTCATGTCCTCCTCTCTCTCTTCTGACTCTCTCTCTCTCTCTCTCTCTCTCTCTCTCTCTCTCTCTCTCTCTCAAATCTAAAATGAAGTATGGTGGGCTCCAAACACGCTCCCATCAGAGGCCCCATCATATCTGTCTGCTGAATCAAAAAGTTGAATCAACACCTTTTTAAAGCCCCTTCTTTACTGGGCAGGTTATTGCACAGGCACATGGGCCACACTGTATTGCCACCATCAGGACCCCTTCAGCCCTGTGTGACTGATATAAAATAATGAGAGTTCAGTGGGGGGTGAGCAGCTTGATATATTTCCAAATTTGATCTTCTCTGAAATATTAAGTTACAAAAGACAGCAAAGTCTCTCTTGTGCTCACGATTTGTAGGAAGAACTGCTATTCCAGGAGTTTGGTGAACTTGGAGAAAAAACAGACACAGATAGAATGAAACTAGCTGCAGCACAAAAAAATCAATAACACTGTGGAAAAAGCAATGCTGTTTTTCTTCTTGAGAAACGTAGGATTCTCCGTTTCTTTATTTAAAGAAAAGTACATAATTCTTTGTCAATACTTCCTTTCAAGCACTTCAATTACAGTGATTCACCTGCATGTCAACGCTCTTGCTGCTTCTCATGTCTATAAATACTAAATGAGAGGGCACTGTTTGTTACTGCTTCTGTTTCCCTCTCTTTGATGGCATAATAAATTTGTTTACATAATATTAAGAAAGGTTTGCTTTTCATTTTGTGACTGACAAGCTTCGACAGAAAAAAACACCTCAACAGAAGCAACCTCTTAAAAGCTCCTCAGAATTTTCATAAATGTTGCAGCCATGTGAGTCAGATAGTCAATATTTGGCATGCTCTTTTTCAAATGTTGATCATGCACACTGACTGCCTTCTACTGAGGCAAACAAGCCGGTAATTTCCAGGAACTAAACTCCCCTGAGCCCACTGGACATGCACATGGCACCGACTCACTGACCCTTATTAAATAATGTCCTGCTGGGGTGAAAGGCAGCCTGCAGACTTTAATGTGGGCACCTAAGGCACCCAGACAGGTTGAAATGATACAGAAGCTATGATGGTTAAAGTTGAATGTCCAAAAACTGCTTTGAGTTATGAATACATGCAAATTCCTCATATATCTTGTTGCTATAAAATGTTGTCATAACATTTTTGTTTTTGGGTTTTTTTTTTTACACCTTTGGATTTTGTGAACAATGAAGAGTGCACCAGTTCAAATGGAAATGAAATTACTTGTAATAAAATCTCCCTACATTAAAAGTTAACTTTCTGACATCTGCTATGTATAACTAGTTATATTCATCTTCAGAACGTGAAAAACACACCATTAGATAGAAGTACTTTGTTGTGAGACTGATGTTTAATGCACTACTATGTGTAATAATGCCCTTAAGGCATCTGACTGTTTCATAGCAGACAAGGAAAGCTTTTTTTTTGTGGTCGTTTGTGGTCAAAATCAGCTGTAGCAGCCATAACACTACCACCACCATGTTTCCCAGATAAAAGGGTGTAATTTGTTTCATGGCCACTTAGCTAGCCGGTTTTTCACACTTCCAGGGCTGAATGCATTAATTTATTTACTTCTAGTTTAAAACTTAATCTTGGAATTGGACACGCTAAATTGCCTATAGGTGTGTGTGTGTGTATGTGTGTGTGTGTGTGTGTGTGCGTGTGTATGTGTGTGTGTGTGTGAATGTATATGTCTATGTACCTGCCCTGCAATGTACTGGCGACCTGTTCAAGGTGTTTCCTACCTTCTGCCCAATGACCGCTGGGACAGGCCCCAGCTCGCACATGACCCAGAAGTGGCTTAGAGCATGTGGGTGTGTTTAGAAAATCTCTTCCATTCCTTAAATTTCCATGAGCTTCTAGCTGTGTGTCATTTCTATTTTTACCAGCATTTCTATATTTATGTTCAAGTTAATATGTGGGGAAAGGGATATAAACATAATTTTTAAAAAGTGCAATGTTCAAAGTAGAATATGTCAAATTTGTTGTGCAGGATGTGAAAGATATATTTGAGTCCAGCAATAATGCTGAAGATATTTTGTTTTGTTTTTTGTTTTTTTGTTTTTTTTACCAGTATTTTATACTAATCTTCTGTGTTATTCTTTATGGCCACAGTTTTGGTTTATATTTAACTCTATAGTTGTATGTTATTTTTGGCTAATTTGTATGTCAAGCATCTTAATATTTTGGACTTGAAATGTGGTATATGAATGAAAAATATTCTTAAAAGTGCAAATAAACAGGTATGAAAACAAGACTTATCATTTAATTTTTCATCAGAGAAAAACTCCATTTTTACTTCCACTGTCAATGCTTCATTTCAGAATGCAGCAGTACAGAGCCATTTAATGGTATGTGCCACTGCTGAAACACCTTTGCGGCTGATTGTACATCTCTTAAAGCAGTTACTGCTGACTTTAATGGTCTTGGAGGCAGTATATGTCTCTGAAATGGAAAGTAGGGAAAAGGTAATCCTGACTTTGTGATTTTATCTACAGTACACTCTCAGCTCAGTGCTTGCAGAGGCAGATGGCTCCCCCCTCACTCATGTCAGTTTCACACAGCACTGTCAAGCCTGAGAAGCTGTCGACATGAAACCACTCTACGGTTTCCTGCAAGCATCACTGGTCCTAGAGCAGTGGATGTAGCCGCAGTTACACTGCACAGGTTACGTCCTTGGCATGGACCTTCTAATGGTGACTGTTTCTAGAACAGTCTCCTAAGGCCTTGGCTTGCTGTGTAGTGGTGGGTGTCTGTCCGTAGAACAGTTGGCGTGGCTCTAGGCCAGTACAAATGCTGTGCCGCTCTCTGCCGCCACTCTACCGAGAACCTTGTGGAGATGAGCTAATGAATGCTATTTCTGAAAGCCATTCGTTCTTAATGCACTGCTACTGTCTCTAATTTAATGTGAATGAAGGAGGGGCCCTTTCATGATGGGCCCTTGCCAAAAGTATTAACTGACCAAAAATTGCATTGTGTGGGGCTTCATTAAGTGCAACATTCAGTAGTGAACTTGAACTTGAATGTACTCAATGCACTTACAAGTTTGATTTGCTTTAAAAGCAGCGTGTCAGTGTAAAGTCAATACTTTTACACAATTACACCTTTACATTTCGTGCATTTATCCTTGGTTTGAAAAGCTGTTAGTTTCATACTTTGAATGCCGCTTTGACAAAACCGTGTCACTGAAACATCTTAAACCTTTTTGTATAAAATGTGCTGCTACAATAGAGGACATTTAAATTGAGGAAGAACACCTTGCTACTCTTGCTTTTCTAAATCTTTGTGTTTTTGTTAGCAACTTTTCAAAAACCCAAAGGAGAAAAAGGAACACTCTGTGATTACTAAAGTATCATCTCAGTGGGGATCCTTCTGGGTCTCTGAAGTTTTGTTTAAAACAACAGGAGGTACCCAGCAAAGGAAAATGGGCAAAATCTTTCAAGCACATACTTTATATTGTGCAGTTCTTGCTCTTGATGTGTTCTTGTAGTGTCTACTTAGTAAGAACCTGGATAATTCCAGCCACTTTAGTGTGGAGGTACACGCATAATTAAAGGGGGCTTATTGTGGATTTTGGAGTTTCGCAAATGCAGAAAAGATAGGCTTTAATAGACTCTGGGATAGCAAACATGATCTGTAAGAGCATCCTCAATACCTTACGCAATCACAAAATAATTAAGAGCGGTCTGCAATGAATCTGTTTCTCTTCTCATTTAAATAGGGGGTGTTCATGTGAATGCAATTAGGACAGTGTATCATGCTGAAAGGAGGGGAATGTGTACATGAGACAGATAAATGAGGAGATTATGGTGATGCACATTGTTATGAGAGAAGCATAGAAATCAGTATGACTGATGAAATGTTAAACAATCAAACAATCAAAGCTCATTGCCTGTGATTGCACCCTATATGGGGTGCTTCATCACATCAAGGGCTGTTATTCATTGGTTGCTTATTTTGATGAGATGGTTCATTTATTTCACATCCTAATAAAAAGAAATTGAGTTTTTTTAAGCACACAATTGCAATAAAGGTCTACATTTATTCTTGCATGATATATTTACAGTCAGTATTATTCACAATGAATTATAAAATGTATGAAAAGTATTAATATGGTCAGATATTGTAATTACAGCTGATAATTACAGTGCTTGGGTATGCAATGAAGCTTTTGCAAAAAAACATAAAAAAAAAATCTCTTTAATATCTCTTTGGTTGATGTCAGATGGAAAGAAAAAAAGAAAATAGATATTTCAAATCTTTTTCTTGAGCAAAAGAGCCAGGAAATCTTACACCTTCTCTAGAGTTTTAGTACAGATCAAAGACTCATTCACGAACAAATCACTTGCTGAAATGGAGAGCATAGTGGATAACACTACTGTCCCATATGCAAGTTCAATTTACAGTCCAGGCAGGAACAAAACTGCTGTACCAATAACACACTGTCAGCAAGCAAGTGTTCAAATATACCATCATATCTCATAGCCTTTGGGATATCTACACTGGAAATGTTAGGTCAAAACAGTTAATAACTAGATTTCATTTGCAAAAGATGGGTGAGCATTTTTTAGATATAGCATATTTATCTACATATTTTTCAACATCAGTTAATGATTTTCAAATTACCTTTGTGGACATACATTAATGACACAACTAACTTGACTAAATAATGGAGCATTTCTATTATTTTTACTAGTTTTCTTTCTGTATTCCAAGCCAGTCTTCAGGTGGAACAAAAATAGAAAGGCGCCACATTGCTCTCTGCCCTATGTTGATTATAGCGGTTCTAGTTTTGTTATTCCCTTACTGTGCTTGCTGTTAGGACAAGACACCAGTGCCCTGGAGCAAGACTCCTAAGACTTTCACCTATTACAGTAAGTAATCTTAAACTTGCTGCCTTTCATATTGTGGTATTGATGTGGAGTAAAGACACAAGGTGGCCAATGATTTCCAACATCAGAAGAGCTCTTTATTAAAGACCAAGGCAGAAAGGCACAAACAAAGCAGTGAACTCACAACGCCAAAGACTTCACCCTCATGGTGACCAACCCCAACACAAAATACCCACACTTCCAGACCACCAATAACACACACCCACATCTTTACACCAACAAATAACAACATTAAAGTCCCTTTTTCAGGAGGGTGCGTGCCTACCATGAGCATCTGCGCTTGGCTGCTCACGTGGCCATGCCTGCTGAGCCTCCAGGAGGCAGTGCCAGCCAATAGTGGGTAGCTACAATATATGGATTATGGTATGAACTTGTTTGATATAGCATGAATTTCATATATGCCTTTCATATATGGTTTATAGCATGTGTTTGCATGAAATGCAAAAAAGTAATTGTTTATATCATTGTATCCCCAATGAATATAGCCCACTGCTCCTTACCACTCACACTGAGAGTTTACTTCCCTACCCCCAAAAAAGCATTGGTTGGCAATGTAGATTACAACTATATAGTGTGGATTTGTGTTTACGGCAGTGAAAGCCTTAACATAAATCAGTGGAAGTCTGTGGTGGCCTTCACCCTCCCAGACCATTATGAGTGTTCAGTAGGGAAGAGATGTACTACTCTTGGAACTGCCCATAATTAAACTGGGAGAAAAATGGGGGAAAATAAATAAAAAATTGATTTGAAAAACCACACACACACACAGTCCCCAAGGGAAAGTGAGAGCAAGCTTGTCTGAGCCAAGAGAGCAGCAGGGCTGCAGATGGAGTAGAGTGATGGCTCCCCTTCTCTCCCTCAGGTCCACAGGCTGGGGGTCTCACACCAATCACACACACTCCCACCTCACCTCTCCCCCGCAATGTCTGCTCTTTCCCTGCTGATCCTTACCCACAACTTCATTTTTATTTTGCTGATGAATTTGAATTCGACTTTAAACCCATTCCTATTTGTGTCACAGCAGTCGGAGGCACCAAGACTGTTAGTGAGAAAGTCAGCGAGTGCATAACTGGATAACTTTAAAGGGACACTCCAGCCAAAATGAAAAATGTAGCCATCGCTAAGTCTATTGTAAGCATTACTTACTACAGTGGTGCTACGATCGTCCTTAAGAAGAGATTTTTTCAGTGTAAGGACTAGGAAAAAACACCTTTAATTATGTATTATGAAGGTGGGAGGAACTTTTGAAAAACTACATGTACTTTAGGGTGGGTACATGAGGGTGGACTGTTTGATTTATTTTTTGTAACGCAGAAGGAAGCCAGATAGTTAATGATACTGCTAGAAGGCTGAATGTTGGGGGGATTCCCAATTATTGTATGACATAATTGTGTAATGCATGCTGAGTATTGTAATGAAAGAACCCTGATGAATGAAAAATGAAGGATACAAAATCATAATTTCTGTCAAACGATGAGGCTGATGGGTGCAATGCTAGACTATAGAGTATTACATTCGTGCATAACATGACAATTAACATATTAAATGCTAGTTTTAGTCACTTCATTAAGTATATGAATCTATACTCACTGTCCATTCTATTAGCTCCACTTACCATATAGATGCACTTTGTAGTGCTACAATTACAAATTGTAGTCCATCTGTTTCTCTGCATACTTTGTTAGCCCCTTTTACCTTGTTCTTCAATGGTCAGGACCCCCACAAGACCTCCACAGAGCAGATAGTATTTGGGTGGTGGATCATTCTCAGCACAGCAGTGACAGTGAAATAGTAGATCAGACAGCTGTGCTGCTAGTTTTAAAGCACTGTGACCACCTACCTTGTTTGTACACCTTGCAGTTGTAAAGTCAGAGACAATAGCTCATCTGTTGCTGCACAGTTTGTGTTCACTTCTGTTCTGTTGCTGCACAGTTTAGTCCTTCATCAGTGGTCACAGAACGCTTCCCACAGGAAGCTGCTCTGTGGTGGTCCCATGGGGGTCCTGACCATTGAAGAACTTGGTAAAAGGGAGCTAATGAAGTACACAGAGAAATGGATGGACTGTAATTTTCTGTAAGTGTAGAGCTATAAAATGCACCTATACGGTAAGAGGAGCTGATAAAAAGAGGTGTACTTAATGAGGTGGCCGGTTGGTGTGTTTCCTGTGCGCACTGAATAATTGGCACCACAGCACACATAAGCACACATATTACACGTATGGTGTGTTAACAATGGTGCCAGGCTGCAAATTGATTTAGATGTGAAATCTACGTCAATAGCAAAGTAATTCGTTAAATTAGAATTAACAGGTTTCTGGGAAGGCAGAGCACACCTGGAAAGAGTCCTCATGTTTCCATAGCTACCAGATCTGTCTTACGTTTCAGCCTCAAACTGAGCAAGATTAACATCGATTGTCATGGAATAAAGTCTTATTCTACAGACCATTACTGAAACACTACAACCTACAAAGTGTTTATTGATTTACATTTAACCGTCCATGTGACTTTTCTAGTCCCAGTGCTATTAAGTCAGGCTAGTGGTGTTTCTTTTTCATGCTCTCATGGTGTGTATCTGTGAGCAGTTCATTGGTTAGAGTGGAGCTTTTAGGCTTGGTGTGATGGATCATTTCAGTTGGTGATGACTCTGTCTAGGGGTTGGGAGAAATGTTCTTTCATTACCATAGATGTCAACCCATAGCAAATGAATCATCGCCTCTCATTGTCATAGATTGTCTCGCCTTGCTTTGTACTGTGACAGCCTATCAAATGCCAAACAACAGTCACACAATCTGTCAGCTTCATATCGTATTATTACCACTGACTGCAAAGAAATTCGTGAAAATAAGATACAGAGGAACACTCATCCACATTGTCATCAGTAGTAAACCAAACACACTTTCCGCTCATTTTGATTGGAAAAAGGGAAGCAGATTCAAAAGGCTTTTGTTCGTCACCAGGTCTTTTGCAAGCATGTTTCAAATTCTTGTTGCCATGTGAACAACCAGAGTGGCAGAGTCAGAGGCTCAGTCAAAAGCATACATCTTCAGTGACTTGGGAAACTGTGTAAATAAGCAAAGTAAACAAAAATACTTTCAATCTAGAGGTACTTCTTTTCATTTAAAACACACTAGTAATTACATTAATTGTCATTCTGGGTATCTAAGACCTAAAGGGCAATTCTACAGAATTTTCAAAATTTTTGCATAATTAGATGGTTAAGACGTAAACAAACCCAGAGTGGTTTGATGTGAAATGTGCCATTCTAGAGAATCTTGGAGTCAGAACTGTTCTTAATAATGGTGATAAGAACCACTTTTCCAAATTGTTTAATGATTTTAAAAACCACCACACATTCACTGCCATATGCTGGAGACACTGTTTTAAAATTGATTTGCAATATGGATTTTCAACAGTCAGAGTCTTGTAAGGTAAAAATGATTTTAAAAACCACCACACATTCACTGCCATATGCTGGAGACACTGTTTTAAAATAGATTTGCAATATGGATTTTCAACAGTCAGAGTCTTGTCCTCATAAAAAAACTTGTTGTTTTGGATTTACCACTGTTTTACCATTAGCAACATACAAAAACTCAGACGACTGGTCGCTGCTCATTTAAAATAGCAAATAAAATAGCTATATTTCTATTGTAGAAATAATGACCCCTATCAACACCATTGTAAAGCAAATCTGATTATGTTTCTCCACAATGCACCATTTCACATCAAAACGCCCTATATGATTTTGCTTACATCTCAACTACGGAATTTTGCAGAAATTGGACTTTAACCACTTTACCTCTAGGCATACTATTCAATTACTACTATGAACTACTATCAAACTGTGAAACTAATTTGAAAGTTTATGTAGTCATAAGAGTGAGGAACTAAAACATGGATTGACATACAAGTCTTTAGGATTTAAACAGTTAATTACCTAACTCAAGCAAGTGTATGGAAACCTAAAGCATTGAAACTGCTGAGGACAAAAACTGGCCACTTTTTCATTTTTTTTCATATTTATTATTGCTTTTGTAAATTAAACATACATCTCTACAGATCCCAAACAAGCTCCATGTGAGAGACCAGACTGCCTCTAAAACAAGTGCCAGCTGTAAAAGCATCACTGCTTCAGCAAATGTGAGAAGGGTAACAGCATCGGAGGACCTAAAGCACACTAAATATAGTGTGAAATCACATCAAAATTTAACATGATCGAGCCACAGAAGCACATGATGCCAGATGGTGTTACCCCAGGATATGCTCAGATCAGATCTCTTCTCTACAATTAGTGAACGTTCCTAAAAAGCAGTCAGCGGTGACTTTTGCACTTATTATACATAAAATTTACCTTTCATTTAACATAGTCACTTTATGAAGTACTGTGATTCACAGTGAAAATACCTAAGCTTATAAGTGCATTACAATGCAGCACTGACCAACACTGCTGCAAGACGCGACCCAACCCTTCTGCCCTCTATCCTACCTGCCAGAACCCTCGGCAGTCTCAAATGGACCAGAATCCATTACTGACATCACCACATAACATCAGGCTTAAATCTAGCCTGGGCTGGACAGCACTACTGTGTGTAAAGAGAATTTAAATAATGGATGCTGGAATTTCAGACAGAGAGATCAACAGAGGTAAAGGCTGTTGTACTAAATTAATCTTAATAAATTAAACCAATTTTATGTATACTTCACAGTACAGTAACATACATCTTGCAAAACCTGATTAGTGATGATGCATTAAAAAAATAAAAACAAAAAATGTCCCTTTATATTAAAGCTGTTCGCCAAGAGTGAAAAAAATAGGTTGAGTCCTTCCCACTGCCAACGTCACTGAGATGATAAATATATTACAGTAATACATTACAATCTGTAAAGTTCATGAATACTGATGTGGGAGGCTGGGCGGGTGGTGTTCATTTATTCTTGGGCTGTGCAGCTATGTAGAGGGCCACTAAGCAGTAGAGAGCACCTCCAATTGTCAGGGCCATGGTGGTCCTGTACAGAAGCCGATCAGGAACACCCCGTTTAAGGTGCACTGGAACCCCATCTGAGGACTGTAAACAGAGAACACTTAAGAACAACCCCATACTGAACAAAATGCATCTGTCCAGTAACTTTAAATACTGTTTTAATGGACATACCTGAAATATCTTCTGAAGGTCAGGCACCCTGTTGGCACCCATGTACTCTACAGAAGCTCCCGACTCAGAAACCATTTTGGTTGGGGTGGCAAAAATCATAGTAGGGGCCTCAGAGGGTACATTAGGCCTCAAGCCCTGTAAGAAAGTGAAGGTTACATCAGAGACATTATGAAGAGAGGAGGAGATGGTGTGCTGGTTAAAACATGCAACGGACAGCTCATAACGCTCAACGTGGTGGGTGTATTATTATGGAAAGTCACGCCCTTCTATAAAAAGGGGCAAATGCCTCGTTAGTAAAGGTGTACAGAAGAGAAAAAGCTCCTTGTTGGAGACATGCTCATGCAAAGCACCCAGAACAACCTGAAAACTACATTTTGTCCCAAACACCACCAACTATTTATAGGATTTTTGTCAGATTTTACCAGTGATCCCAAATATGCAAATAAGGTGTCCCGATTTTTGCTGAGATAGAGGGGTAGGGTGAAGTGTTAGGGCAATATGGCCCTCGAAACAGAGGTTTTTCAGAGGCACACTCCAAACAGAGTGTGAAAAAAACAGCAAGATGGCTGTGCAAGTGATTGAAAAAAACCCACAAATGTGAGTATTTTTTCCATTAAAGAATTTCAATAACCATTGTGTTATCTTAGTTTAATATTGTTTCAATGTATTATGGCCCTTTTCTTTATAACTAGCAAAAAAAAAACATTCGTAGTATGCTGATGTCTCCGGAAGCTAGCTAGATAAATTTCCCGTTCCACCTTAAATGGTGTCAGAACTGCTGCACCATTTCAGAATCAGAATCAGAATCAAGCTTTATTGGCCAGGTACGCTTAAACACACAAGGAATTTGGTTTTGGTTACAGGAGCTCACAGTGCACAGTATCCGACAAACATTTACATGAAGTAGATAAAATAAAATGAAAATAAAATAACATAAAACAAAATAAGCATTCCTACCATCACACACACACACACACACACACACACACAGTCACACCTGTAAACATTACAATGTGCAAAGTATATGTCTTAAGTTAAAGTGCTGAGTGCAGCAGCAGTTAAAGGGTGTATAGTGGCAAAGAAAGGGATCAGTGAGGTAACAGTCAGATAAGTGGGGTAATAAGGCAGGTAAGTGAGGTGCTAGAGGAAACACTAGTCTGTGACAATGGTTTCAGAGGATGGACTGTTGAGTGTGAGGCAAAGTACAACGTGAAAATTCGAACAAGAAGCTGGCGAATAGCCTTCAGCTTCATATCACTGAAGAATTTGAAGGCATATGATTCCCAAATTGTAATTAAAGGCCAGCAGCAAGGTCAAACTTCATCCTCCTCTGCTTTCTCTGCAGACTGGCAGGGTCACCTCCAGAGCACTGCCAGTAGCCTGTTAACGAAGCAATGCTCTTTTTTGTTTGGGGAAAATTTCAACCACTACACCTTGTAACTAAGTTCCGAGGGGCAAGGTGACACTCAAAAACAAGGGGTAGGGGTACAAATAAGAAATGAGATTGGGCCTGTCTCTACCCATTCAGGTAAATAGGTGCCTGGTCTTGTATGACTGTAAACAACAACCTGGGGGCACTGCTAAGACCACCACCAAGAAAGTGGGCAGACTTTCCTATAACGTAATAGGTTATATTCAAACTAGCCAAACACAACTGAATAGTTTAGTATAGAAGTCCTACACTTCAGACTTCTTTAAATGTCAGCTGCTTCTAAAGTGAGGCAACTGACATTTGATTGTGATAACTGACAGTGGAGGCTTTCTGCCCTAAATTTAAAGGGCAGTTCTTTTAGACTAGAAAGGCATTAGCGCTGGATAAAGGCTGACATCTCAGCTTGAGACTGGAAGGATGTCTTTAATCTGTCATTTCATCAGCATGCTTCCTGTCCATTATGTTCGTTTGGGCTCCCTTCTGACAGTATAATCTATCTTTGCTGATAAATGTTAATCTATAAATAATAATCTTAACACCAACAATGAATGCCACAGACATAAACCTAACTAGATGTAACTTAAATTATATGATGGTGGCAATGCTTATTTCACTTTGTAAAACTGGTGGATCAAACCTATCCATCCTAAACGAGCTTTCTTCCATAGCCACATCTCATAAACAGTGATGAGTAAAGAAAGGACACTTCACTGGAGTAACTTAACGTTAAAGAGCTGAAGATCCAGCTCACGACACCGAGCTCGCTGGCTAGCCAGGCTAGCTAACTTACTCCCATTACGACTAGCAGAGATGAAGGTCATCTCAGCCTATTACACTATTTCCTTTCATCTAGACAGATTTCTGTTAACAACATACCTGTGGGCTGTAGGCTGTAGACGGCACTGTGCCCGTTAGTCTCTGGGTGAACCCGCTGAATTTGTAATACATTTTCTGAGCTGGACACGCTGCTCACCGGCTTCTCCTTCAGCTGGAGGAGTCAACGCGAGAACATGACGTCACGCACGTCCATCTCAGGATGTTGACGCAACGATCTACTGTACAGCTGTAAAGGAGACTGAAACTGTCCTCACACAAAACATAATTATTTTACTGAAATAATGACTCACTCAGAAGTGAAAAGTGGCTACCAAAAAGAGAGAGAAAATCGGTAAAGGACACGTATGCACATTTTTCACGCAACAAACTTATGACTTCAGATTTTTCTGTAATGTTCTACCATGAACAGCCGCAGAAAGCATTTCATGGCACTTTTGCGATACTCACAGCGTCATACAAAGCAGCATGTAATATTAAACAAACAAACAAACAAATAAATAAATCAGGGGGGTGTTCGAAAATAACACCATACCTATGCAGGACAATCCTATGTTTTCTTTTTTTATTTTATATTTGTTATATTGCACCTTGTCACCACTTACCAAGCACTGCTTTACAATATTTATAATATTTCCTACATAGACTTCAGAAGTTGTCTCACTCTGTAGTCAGCACAATGCCCATATTAGGAGCTCAGGCTCAAAGCTGGTTTTACCAATTGGTAATCAGAATGGCGTTTTCGCAAATCGGTCCTGTGGCAAACAAAAATGTCTCAAACTCGATACGTTTATCAGATCCTCAGAAATATGAGGTTGTTAAGGATCCGACATACAAATACTGCTTTATGAATGCTAATACTACACAGAAGAATGGGAGCCTCATCAAAATACCCGACACAAACCAGCAGGATCTGTCAAATGTAAGTTGCTTTGGCAGCAGCAGCGAACCGAGAGTAAGTTATTTGATGTTGTTATGTAATCGTGTTTAATAGCAGCAATGCCATTTTAATGCACAGGGGTGGTAGCTGGCTTGTAACATGTCAGTAGAACTATTTACGACTGCTTGGGAATCTCGTAGTTCAGATAATCCACTGACGTTCTGGGAGAAAATGTATGTAGGACAAAACATATCTGATTTGAAACCGTTTTGTTTACCACAGGTCATAATAGCAAAATTTTTCAAAAATCCTATCACTTCTCCCACAATCTGTGCAGAACTTAAGTTTCTAACATGGACACGATGCCAAAAACAGAATGACACACAGCTTTATCGGTCTAATCGTTTGAGAGGCAAAGCTGAACACAAACCACTGTGAATTTTGATGGTCATTTCATTCTGTTGGTTCAGAACATACGCTATTTGGACAAAAGTATTGGGACGTACCTCTTAATCATTGAATTCAGGGGTTTCATTCAGTCCCATTGCCACAGGTGTATAAAATCAAGCACCTAGCCGTGCAGTCTGCTTTTACAAACATTTGTGAAAGAATGGGTTGTTCTAAAGAGCTCACTAAATTCGAGCGTGGCACTGTAGTAGGATGCCACCATTGCAACAAGTCGGTTTGCGAAATGTCCTCCGTCCTGGATATTCCACAATCAACTGTGAGTGGTATTGAAAAGTGGAAGCATTTAGGAACCTTTACAACACCTTTTGGATGAACTAGAACAGAGATTGTGAGTCAGGCCCTCTCGTCCATCATTACTGTCTGACCTCACAAATGCTCTGGATGAATGGGCAAAAATTCCCATGGACACACTCCAAAATATTTTAGAAAACCTTCCCAGAAGAGTGGAAGCTGTTATTGCTGCAAAGGGGGGAACAACTCCATATTCATGCCTATGGATTTAGAATGGGATGTCATAAAACCGCCTGTAGGTGTAATGTGTAGATGTCCCAATACTTTTGTCCATGTAGTGTATACTGCTTTGTTGTTGCTCACACCCTTTACTTTCAAGCCTGTAGTTTAGACCAAAAGGATCCTAAAAGCAGAATTATACAAATATACAGCCTTTATTTCCTATGCTGATGTACTAAGGAGGTCTGGAAGTGCTAAGAAGGTCCACTGCAGTTTTCTGAGTCACATTGCTTGTATTATACCATGGGTGTGTAATAAGGGATTGACCAGATCAATTTGCTCACAGCTTGACAGTTTACATTTTTCAAACAAAACTTGTTCCAAAAAGCCCGCAACAAAAAGTTTAATTTAAAAAAACTGTAATGCATCAAATAATATCTTTTCATATAAAGACCTACATGCATGTTATAGGTTTAGATGTGGATGATATTAATGTTTGGCAAGTGACATCTAAATATATTGTATATTATATATTACATCTATTTAAATAAATATTGTTTACATTTGTTACTTAAAATATTTCCATATGTTTTGCAATTCATGAATTTCTGTAATAAATTGCACAGCAAACGCTGTCTTAAATGAACACTAACGTCTAACTAATCATATCCACTGTATTATTAATTGTATTGTTGAGTATGTTGATTTTATGCTTAAAATGGTTTGCAGGTATGCACATATTCACTAATAATATGAACTGTAACACATACACTACACTGGAATGTTCATACGTTTCTATTTTTGTCCTAGAAGGCCTGTCACATTAATCATGTGGATAAAATGCTCATCCCCAGTGGGAGTTGTTTAAGTGTCTAAGGTCAAAGCAGAAAGTGGAAGAACTGACATATATCATACAAATCATTAAGCATCACTTTATTTTCTTTTATGTTTAAATATTTTACAGTAAAGCCTGCCAAAAATGTTTCCTAAATATAAAATATTTGTACAAATGTTTTGATTGGTAAAAGACATGTATACACATATTTTTTTATGCAGCAAAGTTATAATTTCATTTTTACCTGTGATTATCTACATAAGCAGCCACAGAAAGCATTTAATTACACTTTTGCAATACTCATAGCTTCACAGTTATAAAGCAGCCTGTAATATGAAAAGATGGAATGTGGTGGGAATGCTTAACATTTACTGCACCATACTGATGCAGGACAAACCTTTTCTCCAGTTTCAGTTTTACAATTCATATTAGTTACATTGTATTATGTCATCACTCACCAAGCTACTGTACAACACTGATAAGGGTTTCCTGCATAAGTATGAGAGTTAATGCTAAACACGAACCACTACATGTGGCATTAAGAAGAGAATACACTTCTTGAGGCACTCATTCTTAGATTTCCTTCTCACAATGTGTTTGATAATATCATCAAGTAAACAAATCTACAGATGCAATCTTTTGATTAAACGTTTTTAATTGCTTTCTACTCGTACTGCCCTAAAAATGTGTTGTGACTCATAATCATAAGCTTTGCTTGGCTGGGTTGCTGAATGTTATTATACCTCATTCAGAATTACTAAACCACTGAACACACAAGGAGCCCATCCAGTGAAGGAGAGCGACTCGCTTTTGTGCTCGCTCTGCTTACAGTGAAGGAGGAGGAGAGTGACAGCCCTCCTACTGCTGAGTGTGTGGGTGAGGTGTTTGCTAATCAATTTAGTTAACACCTCTTGGTTTGCGCACTCATATTCCCAGAGATATAGGCTCCAGGTGGTGGCTCCATCCCTGTGTAGCAGAACAGCTGATGTTTTGTTTCTAGGACTTAGGGAAGTGAACCTTCAGAATATGACTGCACCGACCGAGATTTATTTTCAATTACACAGCTGCATTTTGCTTACATGAAAGGATAAACATTTAATGCCCAACTGTTTCCACCAGGTCTACGCTCAGCTGTATTTTCAAATTCTTTCCACTACGCTCCCATCTGCCTCTTCAAATATTTTATTTCTGTATTTCTACCATTTCCTTTAGGCCCTTCTCTCTCCTCCTTTGCTTTTTGCCCTTCATATTTGGAGAGCTTTCAAAGCCAAATTGAACTGAATTAATGATCTAACGAGCCGGAGAAATCTCTCCATGGGAACAGAGTGTTTCTGCATGTGAAGCCAGACCAGGGCGCTTGAGGAAAGGCCGGCTATGGTCTGGAGAACAGTCAAGACCTGAAAACCTTGCCAGGCACCCCTTATAGACAGCCATGCCATCTGGTGCCGGCTGTTGCCACAGTTGTCCTTTTTGAACGCCACCAAACACGGGAAATGCTGTCTCTTTGGATCAGGTTCATTGGTTTTCATCTGTGCAGGGTTACAATACAAACATTGGCAAGCATTGTATAGTTCCTTTGGACTGTGATCGTTTTGTGTGCTTGGAAATTTTTTCTCGTTTTTCTCCTGTTGCTTCCATGATGGAGAAAGCATATGCATTCCAGTTTTTAGAGGTAATTTTTATCATTTATATTCAGAAGGGTCAAAAATGTGGAGATGCTGCATTTGAAAGGAGCCATTTCCATAGCAGAAATAGTAGCATTCCTTACTCTATGTAGCTTAGCTTATAATTCAGGAGGCTGTTCAAGGTTTTAAAACAAAGGCACAGAAGAAGAGAGGCCAGGTGATGGGTAATGGAGTTGGGCTGAGGACCTGAGTGGTCCTGGAGAAATCAATAACTGACAGTCAGTTGAGAAACTCAGCGGAGAGACTTCGCACGCAGCGTGCTGAGCGGAATTTGAGCTCGTGGTAGCACTGCACAAAGCTGTGGTAGATAAAGGTAATAGGGAGAGCCAGGAGCACAATGCCACTCACGACACACACGCCACCCAGCACGCGCCCCGGCATGGTGATGGGATACATGTCTCCATAGCCGACAGTCGTCATGGAGATAATAACCCACCAACAGGCCGCCGGGATGCTGGCGTAGTCCTCGTTGCTGGTCTCCAGGTCCAGTCCATGCTCCAGGAGCTGGGCCAGGGCACTGAAGATTGCCATGGCGACGCACACAAACACCAGGAGCATGACCATCTCGCGGTAGCACCTGCGCAGTGTCAGCCCCAGCGTCTGCAGACCCAGGAAGTGCCGCGCTAACTTAATGAGCCAGAAGATGCGCATCATCCGCAGCACACGCAGGGTGACTCCTGCCCGCTGCAGCTGCGGGTTCTCCCCTGTCAGGGCCGTCATGGCAGCTGACACGTAGTAAGGTGTGATGGCCAGAAGGTCAATGATGTTCAGGGGTCGGCGCACAAACTCACACTTGTCCCGTGAGACAATGAAACGCACTATGCACTCGGCAGTGAACCAGCCAATGCATACTGCTTCAATGATCCTGAGAAAGAGAAGAGTGGGGGGCAAAAGACACAAAGTGAGTAAACTATCACTATGACTGTGTAGCACCAATGGGTGTGCCAGTGATGTGTGCACACCCTTTTATCTAATACATAATGACAATGAGATCAGTGAGATAAGTGTGGGGGCCAGTTTCCCAGACTTAGATTAAAGGGGAATTACATCAATTGTTCTACATTTCTCTGCAATTCAATAGTTGAGATGCAGATACTGAGGGAGGTCTGATGTTAAATGGTGCACTGTAGAGAAACCTACTGACTCAGATTTCTTTACAGTGGAGGTGATAGGAACCAGGGGTCACAGTGTCTGCAATGCAAATATAGCCATTTTGTTTACTATCCAAAATGACCAGTCAAACTACACATGTTCCATGTTGTTATAGGTAATGTTGATAAAAGTAAGTAGAGATGACTATAATAAACATAAGTTTTCTTTGGGTACTAAAGGCCTAAAGGCCCTTGCTACATTTTGTATGTACCTCTCTGCAATAAAGAGATAAAAAAAAAAGATTTTAGGCTGAAGCCTTAATTTAAACTTTTGTGAAATCATGTATCATGCACACAACAGGCTGCATATTTGTATCCATTTCATTCTTATGTCTGGTTCCTATCTGGTGCCTATCACCACCACCGTAAAATAATGCTGACTAAGCTTCTATAGAACCATGCAACTCACATCAAACCACTCTGAATGACTTTGTTTACATCTTACTCGCTTCGTTATGCAATTCTGAAAAATGGGTGGAATTCCCCTTTAAGCTTTAGCTTACAGTAAGAAGTATTTGCAGTGATGATTCCCCATTGGCACTGCAGTCTATGTCTGGGAAATTGTCCTACAAATATTTGAGTGATTTCTGACTTTT
Source organism: Colossoma macropomum (assembly GCF_904425465.1). Taxonomy (NCBI): domain Eukaryota; kingdom Metazoa; phylum Chordata; class Actinopteri; order Characiformes; family Serrasalmidae; genus Colossoma; species Colossoma macropomum. The sequence goes on along the minus strand of NW_023494790.1, from coordinate 18,225,144 downwards.
TGACTTATTATACACGTTTATAGTGTTTAGAATGCGTCCATGCAATCTGATTACCTTCTATTAAACTTTAAGAAGTATAAATGGTTTCATGCAGATAATGTAAATAGTTGTTTGACAGTCTGTGGGTCTTGGGCAGCTTAACAGCAGGAAAGGTTGATGCTGCTCAAGGGATATTTTTGCTGAATTATTAGCTTATTAGAACTCAATTAGCAGCATGTGGAGTTTCTGACATTTCAGACTTTCAAACTAAACAAATTTACTGATCGTTGGACTGTTGACATAAACTGCGGAACAAAACACAGGACAAAGGACAGAGACCAGCAGCAGGGTGGAATGGTGCACTGAAGGGAGAGCAACGCCGAGCCTTACTGTGGAAAAGGGGGGACGTGTGGTAATGGTGTTTTCACAAAGAGTGTGTTTAAGTCTGCTCACAAATGCCAGAGCAACAGAAAAACAAACAACACATTTTATAAGATCTGACTGAAGACAGAACATCAACAAAATCTATCCTCCTTATCACACGTCACAACTAAGAGATTATAAGGGCCAATGTTTATAGTGTTTGGTATATCTATGTCATCATGAATTATTCCGGCTGAGCATACAGATTATGTGTTTAGAACTCATTACTCTGTCTCTGGCATTTTGGCAGTATTCTGAATCCCATGCATGACAAACCTCGATGTCTCTAATTTATTCCCTTTCTAGCTCCTCATAAACATACATTGACACATACCTGACCTCTGTGAAGGAAATGGAATCAGAATGCACAAGATATAAGCATGAGGACACATAAACATTTCCACAGACACCGGTAGAAAGAGACATTTGCCAGCAACTGTAGGGCTGGAAATAATGAAGGAGAAACATCAGCCAATGAAAAGGGTAACATTTGATTTCATCTTGGACTATACGTCAGATAAACTAGTAAAATGGTCTGGAAACGCAGATCTTGTTTATCATTTAAAAACATAAAAAATACTGTTACTTTGCTTCATGGATTCAGCCTGACATCAACGCCTTCCTCTGCCCTTTTTTAGCCGGATCAATTAGCATGTTGTGATGAGCTACAGTGATGGTTCATTTGATGATGGCTGATAAATGGGCAAGTAATGGGCACAAAAATAGAAGAAGAAACCATAACAATGGCACCAGCTCCGCGGATTAGCACTAATGCTGCTGTAACTCAAATGCATTTCTCAAACAAACAAAAAGCACGTGTTTGCTTTCCTTGATGGAGACGATGCTTTCACTACCCTTTATAAATATATGTGTGTGTAAAAATATATACAGTACTGTGCAAAAGTCAGAGCCCAACCTTCATTTACTTACTTCCTAGTCAAAACGACCTTTAAGAACAAGTTAATCAGGAGATATTTCTGAAGGGATATGTGCATATCTATGTGCATAAGGGATGAGAAAGAAAATGAATGTCAAAGGCAAAAAAAAATCAGATGCAGATAAAAAAATCTGTTTTCATCCATCCTCCCTTGTAAGAATACAACTCAGCACTATAGAAGGATGAAAGGATGTGCAAAAAGCCATTATTCACAAAAGGAAATAGACAAAAAAGAAGCTTTGCAAATCTCAACATCACTGAATGTGTTTGGGATTACCTGGACTGCAAATAAGCGAATAATGCCACCAATGTCTACATTCTTTAAAAAGATGGTTCTTTAAGTGTTCTTTAGTAAAGAAAATTGTTCTCTATAGAACCATGAACACTCAAAGAACCCGTTGCATGACTAAAGGGTTCTTTGCATCGTTAAAAGGTTCTTCAGATTGTTGGACAATGTGCTGTAGATCTTTTTGAAAAGATTTCTATCTAGCACCAAAAAGCATTCTTCTATTGTTACGATGTCAAGCTTGTAACAATAGAAGAACCCTTTTTGGTGCTATGTAGAACCATTTTCTTTATTAAAGAACCCTTAAAGAACCATCTTCTCTAGTGTGTAAGACTGAACTTTGGATGAGTGGTACAGCATCCCTGCAGATTTCTTTTAAAAACTGAAAAGAAGAATCTTGAATGGATGGCGGATGCAATAAATAATGAAAAATGTTATATTTATTTATACTTCATCTATTATTTTTGTAAGAGTATTCTCCGACTTGCACGCACACACACACACATACAATCAAATGAAAGGGTGTCTAAATTTTGCACACGTCACATTTTATTTTTAGTTATTTTTAAATATTAAATTCAGATAAATAAATGGTAATCTTGAATATAGATTTGTAGAAACATGTCATAACATGTCAACTTCTCTTTACTTGGAAAATCAGCAAAATGCGTATTTTGACAAGGGATGCTTTTGCATATATATATATATATATATATATATATATATATATATATATATATATTTGTATACCAATTATATATATATATATATATATATATATATATATATATATATATATATATATAATTGGTATACAAATATACATACATAATACGCTTTCTAATGTAGTGTTTCAAGCACCAGTAATCTTTTTTTTCTGATTCTGTTAGTTTATCTATTATCATATCACGGTTTCTCAAAAACGATTTGCAGTGACCCCTATCGGACAGAGACTTCATTACGATCAGAAACAAACCTTTTACTGCCTGGACTCAGGCTAATACTGTCTATCAGCTCTTACAGATGATGTAGACTTTACAGTTTGTTGTTCCTGTGCAGCAGCACAATGAAGCCCTTCCTCAAACAGGCTCTGAAAAAAATGAGTAATGGCAAATCGAATCGTCCAGATCGTTTCCCAGTGTCGTAAATGACTGCAGGCTGAATTTAAAACTGGCCCGTTATTCTTCCTAAGATTGTGACGTATGAACTACACATTAGAGTCGAAAACATTGTGCAAGTTGATTAATAAACAAAATCCCCCGCGGTTAGCTACTGGGCTTCCAGCAGCTTTCAGCTCTCCTGCAGACACACAGACTGAATTGGGAGTAAAGTGAACTTTTATTCTCTGTAATGCATTTAGTTCATCTGAAGCTCAGAAAATGGACTTCACGTTGTATGTGTTTTATACAGTTCGTCACCTCGGGGAAGCAGAGGAGGGGAGGGGAAAGATGAAAGTGTGGGAGTCTGTAAAATAAACCAGAACATATCATAATCTGGGGCACAAACATGGACACAAAAACGAGACATGAGAGAGAGAGAGAGAGAGAGAGAGAGAGAGAGAAAGAGAGAGAGAGAGGTTCTCTTCCAAGGCGGCTGTTGCATCTTACGATTCGCCATAACACTTCATGTCCAGATTATGGGCTGCATTGACTGCTCCTCTCTCAGGATGAACACAGAAACCAAACGCGTGTCTTCCAGTAAAAGGAGCCTAAAGCGCTCTCACTGATTGGACCATATGGCTGAGAGGGCACCGTTTAAGTGAAGTGGTCACGTCACTTAAATCAGGATTATTAAATACAGAATGAAGACTTTGAGACGTTGAATCTGCTGCAGCATTATCATTAGGCTACCTCACATTCATGCTCAGCGGTGGCTAAACTGAACGTTTTGTCAATGAATATGAATGGTCAGCAGGTGCCACGCTGTTAACTAACTAAGGCAGAGGGGCCCAGATCATCACACAGCTCTACTTCATGCTTGTATTATTTGTTCAATAAAGCAATGAACACTTTCTGGAACTTGACTCGTTGCCTGTTATTCAGCAAGAGTCTCGGCATCATTATGTATTTTGGAAATAAAAGTGTGGATGGCAGGCGCCATGCTGCAAACTACCCAAAGCAAAAACTTCCAAGCACCCAGCCAACACACGCTCGCACTCATGTCGTATACTCCTATGCTCTCTGCTCCTCACCTGTGCTCCTCCACCGTGTTATTTTTCGCCGTGTCCCAGTCGGGCAGCGTGCTCGCGCACAGGATGACCATGGAAATGATGACGAAGATGACGGAGACGGAGGCGAGCACCTGCGCGGCCACGGAGGACGCGGGCTCCTCGAAGGTCCTCCTCATCCTGGCCAGCCAGGAGCGCGTCTCCTCCGCCTCGTCCTCCGCCGCCTCCGCGCGCCGGGCCTCTTCTTCGTCCGCGCCCATCAGCTCCTCCTCGGAGAAGCACGTGTATGTGTCGGACATCCTGTCGTCCAGGCGCCGCTGGCAGCAGAACTCCAGGTGCGAGCTCTCGAGACCCCAGTAGAGCATCTCGTTGTAGAAGGACAGCTCGCACATCCGCGGCACGAAGCGCAGCTTCCCGGAGCGCACGTACAGCATGATGAAGACGAACGCCTCCGAGTGTCTGTCGAAGAAAAACTCGTTTCTCTCGCGGTCGTAGTCGTCGCACACCTCCAGCACCTCCTTCTCGGACGAGCAGCTGTGCAGCCGGCTCACCCGACGCAGCGGAAAGTCCCGGATCACCTCCCGGGTGAAGGCATACTTAGTGCCGCCGACGTTCAGGATACAGATGTTCTTGCCAAACTTCATCTTCTGCTCCACGAGGAGGAGGAGAAGGGGGAGGAAAGGGGGAGGAGGGGAGGAGGAGCGGGGTGCAATAGCTATTCACCTGTTTTTAGGTGAAAAAGCGCAAACTGTTTTGGCCAAGCATAGCTCATTTTTTGCGCAATCTGGAGAGCGCAGTTTGCGCGCTGCGTTGCGCGGGAGGCGCCTGCACGCGCTGCTGTGGCTGTGTTTGTCCGTGCCTATCCCAGAACGAGGAGCTGAAGCCGCTGCTGCGAGTTTGCTGCCAGGAGGAGCAGCACAACTAGCTGCTGCGAGTTGCCTCCCCGTCTGAACTCCAGCCCCCCTGAAGGGGCAGTTCGCGCGGTGATGTCACGCCGGCGAGACTCCAGTCCCGTTGCGCACTGTTACGCACGCGTGGCCGGCCACGCTGGTGCTTTTCCGCAGGGGAGGGCTGATCGATACTGTATTGATACCTCTGGTTCTGTTTCATTTTAACGATCGATCCTTACGTAACAATATAGAAGTCGAAGTTTTTTTTTTCTTTAACCAGTAATTTTAACGTACTTGTAAAAAGTGAAAACAGACACTAGCAATGAAGTAAACATAAAAAAGTCGGAAATGAGTTTGCAGGAAAGGAACATACACTCAAGCATTCGTGTTATTAGCCTAACATTAGGTTGTTTTGATCATTTTAACACCTGTTATGTCTTGAGGAGCACGCTTTTATAGCAAGTTGAATGGGCTGAAACAGGCTTTGACTGGAAAGTTTAGTTAATATAAAGACTTTCAAATATATCATCAAATATATCATAATACATCTGCGTTTACCGAGCTTCACTGTAGATGTAGAATAATTCCCCTTTTTAAGTGCATAATAAGACCTTTAAAAGTAACTGGATGGTTTGGAATTTTAGTAATGGTATTACTTAAGTAAACATTAGTGATATTGCCCATCTCTTCTTCTCTGACTTAATGAGTTTTGGGTTAAATTTCGTTGAACAAGTTTGCTAACGCAGCCTTTATTTTTCTTCTGTCCTCTTTACCGACAGAGTGTAGACAATAATCATTATTAGAGCGAGACCAGTGTCTTCTGTGCGCCACAGCCTGCCAAATTAGGGTTTTTAAATGCATTTAAATGTATTTTCCTCCATTTTTAAAATCCTCATTCAAAACCAAAACACAGAGTGCCAGGTGTGCATTTTGTGCAGGTTCCCTTAAAATAAGTGTTAATCGTTTGCGGAACAGATCCGCACGTCTCGACTACATATGTTTTTTTAAATGTAATTCCTGCTTCATGAATTGTCGCTGAATCGCTCCTAGACACAGCGTGGTTTGTTCCAAACCTATCGACTTGTTTCTCTGAGTCTCTCACTCGCTTGTTTTTTCCATCCCTCCCTCCACTCTCCTCTTCCCTCCCTCATGAGGAAGCTCCTCTCCCTCCCTCCCTCTCCTCTGAGTTACCGTATTGTACTGTGAATCTTAGGAGGGGGGCTCCTCAACAAAAACACAGAAAAAAAGGGGGAAAAACAGAAAGTGGTCTCCCGCTCCTCTCGAGGGTCACCCCCACTTCTACTGCAGCCTATATTGCTTTTACTAGTATTAAAAAACAAACGTTTTAGTCAGTTATTTATTATTATTTTTATAGTTTATGGTTTGGTTTTTAACACTCCGGGAGGGCAGAAATGGCGGCCAACATGTACCGGGTCGGAGGTATGTCAGTCTGGTATTTCTGTTAGCCAAAACACGGTCAGCTCTCACTTTTTGTGGCGAACTTTTAACGTTACTTAAGCTGAACTCGAATAACCGAGTACTTCACAGAGGCGGACAGGCACAAGAATATTTTGAAAGCGGTCGGTAATGTGGATCTGGGGGAAAATATTTTGGGGATTGATGTGGGTCAGGCCTCTAAACTCTGTTAGCCGCAGTAGCATGCTAGCGGGAGAGCTAGCATAGCAACGCTCGCTAGCCTTATCAGAAACACCTCAATCAGCTAATCTGGCTATCAAACGGATGGCGATAGTGCATAAAAAAACAACTTTCCTCATAAATCCACCCTTCTTCTACCGAAGCGCATTCTGTTTGAGTAATGAGTGGTGTGATTTTTTTTTTGTTCAACGACGAAGTATATCTTTGTGGCCATTTCTCTTCGGTTTGGCACACGTCCATTAGTTATGGATCCTCAAGCTAAGTTAAGTTAGCATTTTACAGCCACCGTGCTCACCTCGCCGTATCGTTAACATTAACCACCGAACAAACATTATTGATTTTATTTGACGTTACTGAATTTACTTGGACATTTATTGTTGCTTACGTTACCATGTTTGCACAACAGTCCGCATTTTTGCCCCACGTACTCATTTTAGCTGTTTAATTTTGGCTTAATATTTTGGCATCACCGTTTAGTGCAATTAGCCGGCTACAAGGTAGTAGATTAGCTGGTTGTGTCAGGCTGGCCGACATTGTTTCAATGGCGTCGGTTAAGCTGTAGCAGGAGAAAACGAAGCTGAAATGGGACAAACTCTGTTCCGTTTGTACTCATGTTTGGGCTCTAAACTCTTACAGTGAGCTAGCTAATTTGTGTATTAAATTGCAGTGCTTTCTACCAGACTCAGTGCATCAGAATGTGATTGAAGGGCCTGTTAGCATAAAGGTCGCTTACAGTCAAACATAGAGTCAGGCTGGTGGTTGTACCATAAATAACTCTGCTCTCATTCGCGCCATCGGGTTTATAGGTGTCAAAATGAGAGCAGCTATTAAGAAGAATTCATCGTCGAGAAGGACGAAATAGACAGTTTTTGTCTGGTCGTTCATATCCCCAAACCCAGTTTGTACGTCTGATTTATTACCTGCTTGTCCACAAAGTCCTGATTGTGCACTGTGCACTCTGGAGTTTTCATGATTCACGTGCAGCTTCAGTTACGATTGTAGGAAAAATGTATTGTGCTCTTTTGCTGAAGTCTGTCATGTGAGTTCCGAAGCTGTAAGTGTGTCATGTTTACTGTACTGTGCTGTGAGGAGCAGTGTTGTATCAGCTGTAAATAACTATTTTCTGTACAATTTTTTTTTCTGTTTACAGGTACTACCTAATGTTATGATTTTGCTTTTTGGATTGACAAGCAAGCCGTGCAAAATGAAATGCCATCTTTTTTTTGTTGCAGATTATGTCTTTTTTGAGAATTCTTCAAGCAACCCATATCTGATCCGGAGAATAGAGGAATTGAATAAGGTACAGTTCTGTGGGAGAGTGAGAGCTGTTGTAGGGCGTTTTTGGCAGAGGAGTGAAAACTAAAAGGACAAATGGAAAGCAGGCCAGCACATCACTGGGGAAAATGACCAGGGTGTCTTTATATATCTCAAATCTGTGTAAGAACTGGTCAGAAACGTAGAAACGAGATGTAGAAAGTATTAAAAGGTAGCAACATGAACTTTAAATGGGCCTCACAAATGATTGATTTGACAGCTCAGAGCAGCTTCCTTTTGTTTTGCAAACCAGATGCAAATTTAAATGAATCGTTTACCGAAAAATCAGATTTACACAGTTTTACCATGGGCTCAAACATTGCTGATCAGTCAAGATTTGTTTAGTGTGCAAAGCTTGCTTCTTTAGTTTTGCATTGGAGCTACAAAGCTAACATGAATGGAAGCTTTTCACCTTTTTAGTGACATATATTTCTCTTATATTAGTCTTGTAACCACAGCATAAAACTAAGGAAGCAAACTCTGGACACCAAATGTTCATGGCTGATCAATTATGTTTTTTTTAGTGAACACTTCCTTTATGTGTTGAGAAAAATAGGTTTGAGGAATACTTTGGATTAGATTTGTAGAAGTCCTGCTTTGTATATTGTTTAGGACACAGCGAAAGCGAGAGTCACAGTCTTTTTGAGTAATCTTTTTGAATGTCTTTATTAAAATGATCAGCAATAATCATGCCTTAAATGCCAGCATACTGTACTCGTTTTCTTTTTATTCCTAATGAGTGTCAGTTTTCAAATTAGATCCTGATGAGATTTGGACATTTTTCCCCATTGTGTATTGATGTTTGTCTCAGAAATCTCTGTAACATGATACACGGTAGCAGGTGTTAAAACCGTTGTTCACATGGCAACAGAGGTTATGTGGCGCACACCTGTGCATTGCCTGTAGCTGTATAGATACAGTATAATTATTTCATTCAAATAGATTTTTTTCTTGTATTTTGAATAAATTCCACAGCCATTCTGTGGTTGAACAGCTATGCCCAGTTCACAAAAATTACCTTAAAAAGCACTGGTAACTAGTTCTGACCTCTTAATAGATTGATTTCAGTAGTGCATCTAGTTAGCATACTGTCCACTACCATGGTCAATCTTTTTTTTCCTAATCTCTTTTTTTTTCTTTTTAAAGTGATATCAATGCAGGATCCCCTACTAAAGAATTGTTCATCAATGAATAAGATAGCATTTTATAAAAATAGATTCACAAATTAAAAAAAAAAGGTATGGATTCTATGCCATTGTCATGAATTGTCCAGTTTAGCGAGTCGGTCCGTCCACTTGTTCTTGGTGTGACTTAGCTTCTGGCATGTCTGTCAAAACTAATGATTCACTTGTACGGCAAATTTAATTAGCTGACATTTGCAGGCTGTTACTGTGGTTTTGCTTGGGCAATTCTGCATTCAAACAGACGTCACAAATCGTCCACAGTGTTATGATGGCCTTGGTTTTAATAGGTAAAGTCACAGGTCATCTTTTTTGATTGATCAGGCTTTGATTATCTGGCTACAGAAGGCGGTGTGGACATGGTCATTCTCATTAGGCAATAATGCAGTCACCAAACTGTGTGAGTTTTGAAATCAAATGTGTGAAAGACGTAGTCAAACATTATACAAGCTTTTATAACAGACCAGTTTGCCTCAAACTGCTGCCAGACTGTAGACTGTACTACACCAGACTGTACTATACAAGACCAGACGGTCTGGGGAGTGTCATTGATCCCCATTACTAACTGATCTGTGTGCTAATATTTTGAGCAGGCACAAATGCTGGTGTATACACATTTATACATTGCACATACTGCCCAGTTCTGATAGGCAGCATGTGCAATGTATAGATCCTATCTTGCTTGGTCTGTTTAAGGGAGAGAAATGGTACTTAATTATCCATGCAAAAGGGCAATCCAGTTTGAAAAAAAAATTGTTATGCGACTTGCGTAAAGCATATTTGCTTCATTATGCTTTCTGTTGACAACAACTTCAAAGGGAGTCCCCAGACAGCTTGGTCTGTAAAGCCTACTGCGGCAGCAAGCAGTATGGCTTATTAGATGACCTTATTAACAAATGCCTGTTCTGTGTTTTGTTTATATTGATGTATTGACTTTTTAAATTGCTTCCTTTATGGTCCTGAGTGATGCTAATTTCCTGTCTCTGAATGTACCTTAACTTACATGGTTCTTTGTAGTATGTCGTCATCTTATTTTTCAGCAATAATTTGTCACCATCTTCTCTGTACTGGTGAATTTTACATGGTAGTCTGCAGTCTGTGTTTCTATATTAATGAAGTTGGTTTAGGAGACCAGACAGCATGTATTTAAAGTGTGATGTGGCGACCTGATGGTGACCCTGTCTCTCTTGCTGTTTTCAGACAGCGAGCGGCAATGTGGAGGCGAAGGTGGTCTGTTTCTACAGAAGAAGGGACATCTCACAGAGCCTCATCCAGCTGGCAGATAAGCATGCAAGTGAGTGAGATTGCGTGAAATTAAGTGGTGTTTGGTGGTAGTGTATGAGCATGTGTTTTAATGAAGAGTATGCTTTAGTGCTATCCTGTCTATAAGTGTGTCATACAGACAGTCAGGCAATATGTGTGTGTATACACACTCACTAAACGCTTTATTAGGAACACCTGTACAACTGCTCACTCATGTAGTTATCTAATTTGCATATCATGTGGCATCAGTGCAGTGCATAAAATCATACAGATACGGTCCAAAAGCTTGACTGCTGATTTCCTGGGATTTTCGCACACGATAGTCTCTAGAGTTTTCTCAAAATGTTGCAGTAAAGGAAAGAAAATTCAGGTAACGACAGTTCTGTGGTTGGAAACGCCTTGTTGATGAGAGAAGTCAACTGCGAATGGCCAGACTGCTTCAACCTGACAGAAGAACTCCGATAACCACTCTGTACAATTATGGTGAGCAGTAAAGCATCTCAGAATGCACAAGACGTCGAGCCCTGAGGAGGATGGGCTACAACAGCAGAACCACGTCAGGTTCCGGCTGCAGTGGGCACAGTCTGACTGAAACTGGACAGTTGAAGACTTGAAAAACATAGCATGCTCTGATGAATTTTGATTTCTGCTGAGGCACAAATAGTAGGGTCAGACTGCATGAATGCATGGACCCAACCTGCCTTGTGTCAATAGACCAGGATGATGGAGGTGATGTAAGGGCGTTGGGAATGTACACTTTGGGCTTGTTAATAGCAATCAATCATAGCTTGTATGCCATAGCCTATTTGAGTATTGATGCTGTTGGCTTCCAGTATGATAATGGACCATGTTACAAAGCAAAAGACATCTCAAACTCATTTCATGAACATGACAATGAATTCAGTGTTCTTTAGTGGCCTTACCAATCATCGGATTTGAATCCAAGCGAACACCTTTGGGATGTGGTAGAATGGAAGATTCACAGCATTAAAGTGCTCCTGTAAAAATGTGCAGAAAACTGCATGATGCAGTCATGTCAACATGGACCAGAATCTCAAAGTAATGTTTCCAGCATCTGGTGGAATTCATGCCACAAAGAATTGAGAATGTTTAGAGGGCAAAGGGAGGCCCTTCTAGTATAGTGTTCCTAATAAAGTGCTCGGTGAGTATATATGATGCTCGCAAGATATGTTTTACTGCAGGCTTAGAAATGTTGTTCATTTATTGATTTTAATCATGCAAGCTAAGATTTAGATATATGAACATAGCTTTTAAACATAATGTGATGTCTCAGCTCGTGTACAGTCAGCAGATGTACCTACAGAAAAAAAAATAGCAGCACGTTTTCTATCAGTGACTTTCTTTTAATTTTATTTATAAACTCTGAAGCTGATTTGAGAACAAACATAAACCGACACAATGGCTATCTGAATAAGAGTATTCTGCTACCTGCACATGCCTAGTATATGTTGTGTGTATGTGTGCGTGTTGTGCTGTATTCTCAGCCCATGTCGAGAATCTCTGTATGTCTGCATGAGTCCTGTGATCTTTAGAGTTGCTAATACCAGACAGGCGTAATTGCTTGCTGGGGTTTCCTAATCCTTGCTTCAGGGGCCTAGAACTGCTTAAGAATTGTCGTTGACAAGCCAATCTGAGTACGTCTTCTGGAAAGCTTTTTTTTCAAATGCTATATTTAAAACCGTGCCTCATTTAAGTTTTGCTCAAGATGTTTTGCCTTTGGAACTAAACTTAATGGGCTAATGTTTTCACTACAGGTTAACTCCGCTATATTTGGACATACTGGCATAGTTCACTTTCAGTCTCGATAAACGGTGATAGACGCTCATTATACTTGAAACTATACTGATGTCCATGGTGCCACCAGATCAGGCAAAGACCAGCCAATGACTTGTGTTCATAACTGTGTTGCTTTGCCTCCAGTCGGATTATTTGATTGCCTAATGCAGTACTGTCATCACTGGCCATGAGTATAAGCATGCTCAAGGAGCTTTAATAACTTTTTGGCTTTTTGCTTGTAATACAGGTGAATCTGATGGTGCAGTATAACAGATGTTTCTGGGTTCCTCATAACATATATCTTACATATTCACTTTGTGGAATGAATGAGTTTCAGATCTCCATTTAAAATGGATGTTTGGATGGTTTTATGTAATGGTCTGTGATTTTGTGTTTTGATTACATTGTCTGCATTGGCTGCCTGTACTGCTGCTCTTTCATGGTGAAGCTCTCTCTTTAATACCTAATGATGAATGAACTATGTATGTGGCACTGTTTTAATGCTATGCTTTTGTGTGTGCAGAAGATTTGGAGGAAGAGAAGGAGAGCCCTTCAGAGCCAGAGCTCAGCGAGAAACAGAAACACCAGCTCCGACACAGAGAGCTCTTTCTGTCTCGCCAGTACGAATCGCTCCCTGCCACACACATCAGGTAAACACATCAGCTCGCTTCTAGAGACTATGTACATCATGAGCATATGGCCACTGAGTGGAGGAGTTGCTGCGATTTAAATTTGGGCCAGCTGAGCTAAACTGTCAGTGTTAACCCGACACCTATGGCCTCCCCAGCTACAAGCAAGCAGCACCACTGGCATTGTGTAGAAGGTTCCTTTGAGGCTCTAGTGATAAATGCATTAGTGGCATGGAGCTAGGTCTGAGCTTTTAATTAAAAGGCAGTCAGAGTGAGCTGTGTGAGGTTAGCTGAGACCTGCTGTGTGCTCCCAGATTGGTATTGCCCTCTAAAGAAAGGGAAATGGCACTCTGTTTTTTCTTGTTGTTCTGTGTGTGTGGGGGGTGGGGGGGTTTGGGCGTGGAATTGAGTCATCGTGGCAGGCCACTGACTGCTATGTGGGATTCTAGACATCTCATGGAAGACAAAAACCCACAATGCCATTACATACACATTTCTCTACTGCAGACATACAGGCAACACCCATGGATACACACTTCACTGGAGAAGCAGAATAGAGGCTCACCCCTTTGTCCTTGTGTTGTCTGACAATATTACCTGGTGGCCCTTATGTTTCTTTTCACGCTCCATTCTCCCATCTGTGCTTATTTTCCCATGTCTCACCCTTTCCCATATCACCTCTCACCTCTTTATTTTTTCTCACCTTTTCTACTATGATCCTGTCTCTTTCACACACTCACACTTTCTTCAGTAATTGTGCACTCCTTCCCACCTGCTATGCTGGGGCCTGCAGTGAGGGCATCCGGGGGGGATGGCGCTGTGTAGAGAAGTGCAGGGCACGTGTCGGTCCGAAGTTGTGAAAACTGGTTTATGTGGTTTATTTTTTCTTTTTTAGGGGGAAGTGCAGCGTTGCCCTCCTGAATGAGACTGAATCTGTGCTCTCCTATCTGGACAAAGAGGTACCTGAGTACTTGTTGTTGTTGTTGTTGTTGCACAATTTACATTTATTTGCATTTAAAAGAGTAAACTGACTTAAATGCATTTCTAATGGGATAATTTAAGCAACCATGTTTTGGATTTAATAGCTTAACAGCTTTCATAGGCAACTGTACATATCAAACCAACTCTGCTATTGTGTGTGTGTGTGTGGTTTTTTTTTTTGGTTTGTCTTTCCTCCCTCGTCTCGGGCTCCCTCACATGCTCTCTCGCTCTTTCAGGACACCTTTTTCTACTCGCTGGTGTACGACCCCACACAGAAGACTCTGCTGGCAGACAAGGGGGAGATCCGTGTTGGCCCCCGCTTTCAGGCTGATGTCCCTGATATGCTACAGGAAGGTGAGCAGAGTACACACTCAGTCCAACCCTGCACTTCTCCATCCATGTCTGTGAATGTATAGTTCTGTGCTTTCAACTTTGTGTCATTTTTTTTTCTATTTCGATTAATCCTTTTTTATATATATATATATATATATATATATATATATATATATATATATATATATATATATGTGTATATGTTTGTATGTATGTGTAAAAAGAAGGGTCTGGTTTTAGACTGAACTATAACCTCTGTTTATTCAGGTGAGAGTCTCTGCATAATGCACTTGATGAAAGATGATTTCTACTTCCTAGGTTTGGGTTCTGTAACTTCTTTCCTTGCTCTCACAGCGAGGGTTTAAGGGTGGCGCTGTGTATTTGCTACTGCAAAATGTCATGATAAGCTTGATTTGTGGCCACTAGTGCATCACAAAAGGAACAGTGTAGATTACAGTATCAGCAGCTACAATCAGTCAAGTGTGAAATTGCTCTTCTGTCAGTCTTTGACTTCACCTCCCCACTCTAAACATGCATACTTTTTAACCGATTATATCCCCCTGTGCAAAGATCTTAACAACTCTTGGCCTCTCCTATTAAACATCAACTTTACAGCCCATTTTGTGTATAATGCCTTTGAATAAGTTTGCACACTTGACAGTATTAAAATTAAGAATTGATTCGTAGTCTTTTGTCAAAAACCGTGCTTTGAGCTTTGAGCATCCCTGCTTCTTACTCAAGAGATGCACTGATGTGGGAGTTGTGGACAGATGCCGATGTTGTTTGAAATGTAAAATTAAATGCAATTTTGCAGTGATTTGATGCTAACTAATTAAACCAATAAGATTTTGCCCTTAATTGATGAGCTTTATTCAGTGTTGCAGGCAGTACTATAGAGGTGAGAGTGATTTGTACTTGTGGAAGCGCTACCTTTTAATAATGGCTGTGTTTTTTTGTTTTTTTTTTAACTTTCTCCTTCACTGCTATTTGGTGCTATTTGTACACTTTGGAAGTTTTCATTGCTGTATCAGTAGGCCCTTTACTGCCTGCCTTGACATGTCCCATTTGTTATGAGTCCTGCAGTGGTATCTGGAATCCGAATAATTTCACTGTGGAATTGAAGAAAACTGTGTTTGGTTGCATCAACCAGGTGTAAAGAAGAGTGTAGTACATCTGACATCATCTTGTGGTTCTGTGTGGTTGTTTGATTTACTGGAAGAAATTGACTGACTTGTATTCGAAACATACTTCCTTTCTTCGAATAGGAGGACTGCCTGTGTAGCCATGGCTCTGCTTCAGCAGGATGCTACCTACAAATGCTGGAACAGAAATGATTGTCTGGATTATATGTCTTGATTGTTATGCGTTGTAACACTTGGGATGCTGAGACTTGTTGTGTTCGTTTCTGTGGGAGATAGAGTGTGACTGACCCACTCAGTTATGGTTTAAGTTGAAAATCTGTGGTGTTTCGCTCTGCTCAGTGGTGTTCGGGAAATGTCTGCTTTATCATAGAAAGTGGCTGATTCTAAAGATTTACTGAAAAACAGTGCAGAACAGAAAAAGAAACAGTTCATTAAATTTTCCGTTTTTAAAATGTGGAACACTTTAATTGGCGATGCTGCTGCTTAACTTGGTGATGCATGCAGCCTGTGAGTCTCATCGTCCATTAAATTTTGTATTCTTGTTAAGTTTCAGGATGGTGATGACTTCAACAAAACGAATAATTTTAATGCCATTTTATAGAAGCACATCATTCCTAAATAATTAATTTGCCCTGTTGCCTTGGTGACTATAGATATATTGAACTCCACTGGCTAATATGGGCCTTGTGCTGCAGGCGGTTCCACACACCTACAGTTCTTTTGTGAAGTAAATAATGAGTGCTCTGCCCCCAACAAACCTACCAGTTATTACCCGTGAGAGTATTTCCTCAGCCTCTTCCCAATTATAATTTATTTGCCAAGTCCTTTAGATTAGAGTTGATTGGGATTTGAGAAGTTAAAACTAATACTGGGCCACCGTTATCACGCTGACAGCTTTGATTGTAACCCCTCCTAACAAGAAAATGTGCTTCAATTCTCACTGTAATGATTGATCTAAGTGCTTTGAATGAAAAATGACTCAACATTGTGTGATAAAAGCTGTTACTGTGCTGTATTGTTTTATCTTGTACGGGCAGTCACCTGATATTTCCTGAGATATGAAATGAGTAAATTAAACTTTTTTCTTTTCTTCAAATCAGGGGAAGCAGATGACAGAGACCAGTCCAAGCTGGAGGTGAAGATGTGGGACCCGGAATGCCCTCTGACCAATAAGCAGATAGACCAGTTCTTGGTGGTAGCTCGGTATGGATTAGCATTCTGGGTTTATTTTGGTTGTATTGTCGTATTAAAATTATGTTCCACTAAAGTTGCCACTTAATTTTATTACTTTAAGCAACAGTAGCACATCTGCTTATATATTTGTAAAATATATGCATGCTGCAGTAGTTGCTTCTGCCTACCATTGCAACAAGTATTCGTAATAAATATGAATGCCGATCATGTCTCTTTACAGTGAGGTTTCCGGCTTAACTGTGAAGCTTTATGTGGTAGAAAAAGTATGCTTTTACTTATAAACTCTGATCTTAATGCCGATACTGAGTGTCACTGTGTTGCCAATTATGGTTGGTATATTGTGTGGTAGATTAGAGTTTATATTGATGGTTGTATTTTTTTGTGTGAAGGGCGGTAGGCACGTTTGCTCGAGCGTTGGACTGCAGCAGCTCTGTCAGACAGCCCAGTTTACACATGAGTGCTGCAGCAGCATCGCGGGACATCACACTGGTACCAGCCTCAACAGCACCCTGTCTTGCAGCTCTTCTACCCTTTTCCAAAATAGCAGGCAGATCCCATTAATTTTCACTGTATCTATCTTTCCATTCTCTCCTTCTTTCTATAGTTCCATGCAATGGACACGCTGCACCGACATGGCTATGACTTGTCAAGTGCGCTCAGCGTTCTGGTCCCTCAGGGGGGACCTGTGCTCTGCAGGGATGAGATGGAGGAGTGGAGCTCCTCAGAGGCCAACCTGTTTGAGGAAGCACTGGAGAAATACGGCAAAGACTTCAATGACATCCGGCAAGACTTTGTGAGTGCAGCTCATACATGTACGCTAGAGGTTAGCATGGACATGTAACAAAAGCCCAAACTCGACACATACTTGGAGACCTGGCCCGAACAGTCCTGAATGGTACTGCTAAATTTGAAGTTCGCTTGCATGCCCTAATGTTGACAGAGATGGGTTATTGAGCTATTCCAAACAAAGCTGTAGACTATAACATTGTGTTAATACAATCTTAAATACAAATATAATCTTCCAACAAGTCTACTACATTAAAAATCACACACTAGCCCTTTGTTGTATGTGAAAAAGTGGCCTGAACCTTGCCCAAAACACATTCATTTTTCTATTTACATAGATCTGCAGTGCTAAATTACCTATAGAAGCAAAGGGAAACGAGACTGCTAGAGCTGATGTCTGCAGTGAAAGCGTTGGTGAAGTGGAGGGGAATGAGGCAGTAGCCATATTGACTGGGACGGAGAAATGAAGTTAGGATAGGTTGTGAGAGTGAGTGATGGTCAAGTTTGTCCCTCTCAGACAAGTCAGAACACTGGCTAAAAGTCCAAGCCTGACCTTCCGACACCAAGTTGATTGAGAGAGAAGAGCTTGAGCTCATGAGTGTGTCTGTACCTGTGTTAGGGTCTGGTGTGATAGTGGCTGTTCTGGACTGAGAGTAGGGTGCAGAACTGTGTTTTAGCTCTGAGAAAACATTTTCTTTACTCTGGAGAGATAGCTTCTGACAACACAGTGAAATTGAGGTGCCCTTGGCCTGAGCTGCACCACAGGAGGACAAGAGCAAGACACCAGATGATGGCAGAAAAACCAGTGGTTATTCAGGCACCCACTCCGCTCATGGTTCAGTAAATTGGAACAGTACTCTTAGTGCTGTTCAAAGAAATAACCCTTCTAAGCTTTTTGGTCTTTGAGGAGATATGCATGTGATGACCTTTGGGCTCTAGAGCGGAAGACTGACATGACAGTGGCTATTCCTGTTTCTTTCTTCCTTTCTTTTGCTCTTTTCTCTATGTCTCTGGGTAAAGATCAGAAGAGAGTGCTCAGAGTTTTGGGCCCTGATAGTGGGTGTGGGTTTTTGAACTGCAGGGGTCCTGTGCCTAATCAAGACTTAAGGCTGATTAGAGCACTGCTGATGGCTTCTCTCTCAACGTTCATTCTGCCAAACACATCAGCTGCTCTCAGTGTACAGCTGAGGATGCAGTGCCAAGGACCTTTGAGTGTGCACCTCAGACATGATGAAGAGGGAGAGCTTTACAGGCTCGCACTGTTTAAAGCTTGTGCACTAACATGAGATGGGAAATGAGAACATTTGTCCATGGACCCTGAAAGATGCGGACCGTTTATCTGACCAGTGGTAGCAGATACTTTCTGATGGCCTGGGCTAGTGTCCTCACATTAAAGGTGAGGGGAAGAAATGGCAAAAAAAACATTTCAACGTTCTGTGTACTATAGCATCTGCTGTCTCCAGAGGAAACTTCAGTGTTTGTTTTTGTCTTTTCATCACTGTCATATTCATGGGTGCCAGTGGTAAGGGCTCAGAGTGCCAGATATTAGGGTATCTTTAACTGTTTTTAGCATTCATCATCCACGCGTCTGTGGTAGACAGGTGCTCATGAATAAACATGTGCATCTGTATGCAAGACCAGAAGTCCTATGCTGAAAATAAAGTAGCAAAATAAGGTGTTTTTGAGATTGTTCCAATAATCACTGTGCTGGCAAAGGCTGCAACAAAGTACTGTTTTGGAAATTAATTAATCTGTCAATTTCTGCTTCAAATAATTAAAATTATTAGGTTTTTTAAGAACAAGGCTTAAATTTATCTTTTACTTAATAGATTTTTCTTTTCAGCTTCATAGGAAATGAAATGAATGACTAGATAACTGGTGCTTTTTTTTGTTTGTTTTACAAGCTATGTTTTTAGGTACTCATGCATCTCTTTTTTCCTTTGGCTTGCAAGTTTAGCTTTTTAGATTTAGTAGAAAATTTCATTAGAGGTGGTTTTTCACGTCTTTTATGCCGATTTTGAAAAAAAATAAATATAGAAAACCCTGGAGGGCAAAGCCAGAAATAAAGAAATGCATAAATATCACTAAGTTTTTACACTTAGACAAGGTGGAATAGTTGGTTTTAAAGATAAAAGAGAATTGTGTAAAAATGCAACGGAAACAGATTTATCGAAAAAAATGATGTAGCAAGAACAGCAGTGACATGTTTCAAACATGGTGGCAGATGAAAACCAACTAGACTTGCACAGGGATGGAGCAAAAATATGGACTGTCTGAGGGTCTCTGATGACCGGTTTGAGAACCACAGACCTGTGTAATTTATTAATGTTTTAAATTTCATTGAAAGGATGCTGCTAATCTATAAAGATGTTTCTCAGCATTTTTGGTAATCAATGTCTGTGTCGGGTAGGGTCACATATAGGCATACAATACGTATCAATGCAGGTATTGTTTCAATATATTGCGATACTCTAAGCAAGGCAGTATATTGCAATTTTTTTAATCTAATTTTAGGAAACCTGTCATAGTATATGCATAAAATTTTAGTAAAAGAAAAAGTTTACTTTTTATGCTGGTACATAGGTAACTCCCTATATAAAACTGTAGATAGGATATTTTGATAGCATAAATCACATTAAGCTGAAATAGACTTCCTGTTCGCCAGCTTCTTTGTTTTAATTTTGCCGTTTCACCTGAAATGGTGCAGAAGTTATTATTACAACACTATTTATAGGTGCCAGAATGTAAGTACTGTACCATTTACAGTGGCACAGAAAAATTCAAACAAGAAGCTGTGGAATAGGAAGCTGGCTTCAGCCTCATCTAAATGCCCTTGCCAGAAAATGTTACCAGCATTAAAAGAATAAGTAGGATATTTTGATATCCTAAATCACCTTATCTGGGGGTAAGTAGTAATATTAAGCTGGACAATACAAGACTACGATAGACTTGAATTAAGGCTGAAGTAACATGAAAAATACAAGCTATTATGCTGTAATAAAGATATAGGCATGCTGCTCGATAGGTAGGACAAATTGTTAGAACACCTGTCTAAGTCTTTCAGGTTCAGCCATTGGTGGTAGCGTTACTAGTCAGCTAGGTTTGCTAATGCTAGCAGTGTACCTTTACGTTCTTTGTTTACGTTGGACTGGAAGAGTCTAATGGCTGAATATAGATCACAACACTGCCATTTAGCAGTTGGGGTTTTAAACACAACATAAAATGAACCATGGTCTGCCACAAATCTTTGCATGTAAACTATTAATTAAAAATTGATACTGTGTTTTTGAGAATAACATTGCAATACTCAAGTGTATCGATATCTTCTTACAACCCTAGTGTGAGCAACTAGATGTTGCAGTCTCCGTCTGCATTCAGTGCTACATTGAAGAAGTCATGAAAAAGTTCTGCAGTGGAGGACAAGCGCTTCAATGCATTTGTGTTACTGCCCTTAAGAGTTAGTGTCATCTCTCTCACTTTGTGCCATCTTCTTCCTTTCAGCTTCCATGGAAGTCCCTGACTAGCATTATTGAGTATTATTACATGTGGAAAACCACAGACAGATATGTGCAGCAGGTGAGCAAATTTTAAAGTACATGAACAAAAGAAAAGTCAGGAATTATGTGCTCCATGCTCTGTTACATTAGTGGTTTTTGACTCAATGCATTTCTGATTGTATCTGGTGCTAAAAGTTCTTATTATTTATTCAGAAACGACTGAAGGCAGCTGAAGCAGAAAGTAAACTGAAGCAAGTCTACATCCCCACATAGTGAGTGTGAACATCATTCTACTGACCCCCTTCCTCAAGCTTTTATGCAGTTCACCCTTGTAAACTGTAAAGTGTTATTCATTGTAATGAGTTTTTTTTTGTTTCTGTTTTTACTTTACAGTAATAAGCCCAACCCTAACCAGATCTCAGTCAGTAACGGCAAGATGGCCACTATGAATGGTGCAGCAGGACCAGGCGGATTCCACACAGCTGGTGGGGGCCGTGCATGTGAGAGCTGTTTCGGTGAGTGCCTCAGGACTCTCTTCACCTAATTATAATCAATAGAGGTCCAGACAGTTCACTACACCACGCTGGGACATCTGTATGTCTGAAAGTTGCGTCCTGCAATCAATGGTGAGAGCTGCTCTTCTGCTCATTCATTTCCTAATTTGATTTACCGAGCTGGCAAACTGTGATCCATGTGATTAGTCAGGGTTTTGAAGAATCAATGCTGACCATTAAGAATGATCAGATGTGTCTGGGTCTGATTCAACATGTAATCCATTACCCTTGAACATTGATTATTGTTTAAATGAATCCAAGAGCAGTTCATGGCCACTGAAGTCAAGGCCAGGGGATGAAAGATGGGACTTAACTTAATTATTTTATTGGTACTTTACATATCTCAGTTGCAGTTTTTTTTGTGAGTGTGCGTGGTCAACTAAGGCTAAAGCTGAGTTTAAATATGGGTCTTAATTCATATGAAATTCAACAAAATTGTTCCCCATATACTTCATATGAACATAGAACATAGAGTAATGTTTCTGCTCTACCACTGACCTCTATATAAGACTGTGGGTCACACGATCCTTTTTCTCTTCAGCCATGCAGTCTCCTCAGTGGTATTCCTGGGGTCCTCCGAACATGCAGTGTCGCCTGTGTGTCTCCTGCTGGATGTACTGGAAAAAGTATGGTGGCTTAAAGATGCCAAGCAGAGCTGAGGGAGCAGAAGAGAAAACGCCACCAAGCCCTGCTTCAAATGTAAGCGCCTAGGTGTTTGGTGATCACGGCATTAGACTGTGTATGTAGTATACAAATAGCAGAGTCATCCTGCTCATCTCTTGAGAAAGACTTTCAAATATGATTTAGTAAGTGCTTTTTAGTGTAGAGTTAAATGAATGCCTATTGCTGTGAGCAGTGGTGTGAGACATTGGCTGAAATGAAATATGAGTATGCACATTCACTGAACTTATTTAACTGACAAAAATGGACTAATTAGCTGGCTTAGGGCTAATTCCTCCATCGCTCAGTAGCACTTTGCATTATTGACATTAGGAATATTAAGGAGAGATTGATCAGATGGTAGCCTAAAAGAATCAGTTTTGGTCATAGTAAATAGGCAAAGTGAAGTCTCTCTTATACTCTTTCTCTGTTGCTCTTTCTCACTCATTGTCACACCCTCTTTTTCACAATCTGTGTTCCTGCCACCCTCTCTTTCTGCTGCTCATCTCGTTTTCTTTTCTCCTTCCTCTGCCGCCCCCTCGACATCTTTACCTTTCTCGCCTGTTTGTAGGAGCTGCGTTCCCACAGCCACACCCTGCGCCAGACCTCTCACATGGTTCCTGTGAGGAACAGCGGCAGTCCCAAATCCTCCATGAAGACCAAGCAGGCCTTCCTGCTGCAGGCCACGCGCCTCACCAAGCTGGCGCGTCACATGTGCCGTGACCTCATCAGGCTGCGTCGGGCCGCGCGCCGCCCCTTTGTGCCCATTAACTGTGGCGCTATAAAGGCGGAGTGTAAGAGCTCTTTAAATTCCTAACTTCAGTCTTTCTCTCTCCCACACACACTCACACACAAGCACACACACACTTGCACACAAACACACGCTCTCGTCACCGCACCCCCCACTCTGCTCCCCACTCCCACGTATCCACATCTCGCTGCCATTCCTCCCCTCCATTTCTCTGTCTTTTACTGTTTTTATTATTGTTATTATATTATTATATTATTTTGTTTTTTGTATTCCCCCCGTTTCCAATAAAGACTGCCTGTCCTCCATAATTTTGGGTTGCAATCATCTTTTCAGTTCAGTTTATTATAATTTTTTTTTGTCTTTGTTTTTGTTGTAAAAATAATTTCTAAAGGTGGAACACAAGTACATTTCATGTGTCTCAGTTTGAGGAAGGGTTAGATTACATGAAAAACAACTGAGTAGATCCCCTGTACCATTTCTTAAACATTACTGTAGATTGTAGTTATATTTGCAAATGCATAGAGTAAGCCTTATATTTACTAAAGCTACGATTTAAAATTGACCTTGAAATCTATTTTGCCTACAAGAAACTATATTTTGCACACCCTTTAAAGATGTATACTACGTAATGCTCACTGTGAATATTACATTTTTATATTTGAGTGTTTCCTGTTTGATCTGTCTTACCCCCACCTTTCTTATTAGAGTAGATGATTCATTTTACTGTTGCTCGCTCCATTTCATCCCAAAGGTCATATCCAGCACACATTTTGTAATTGCATGTGTTTGCATGAGCTGAGGTGTAACTCAGGCTGTTAAGTACTGTAACTTTGTGTCCCTGTCTTCAGGCATAACTTCAAGGATATCGTAAGGCTCCATAACATCAGATTTTAAAAAGTGATGCTGAATGTAATACCTTTGTCACTACAAGACCAAGGCAGTTTTTTTTTTTGTTTGTTTTGTTTTAGGTTTGCTACCTGTAATTAATATCCATCAAGGAGTTACCTTGTGAATGTATTGTTTGTGGGTTCTTCTGAACCAAGTTAAGTGGAAGACTGAATGAGCTTAAACAAGCTTACACAATGTGTAAGCAGGAAGTGAAATGAATGTGAATCAATATTTAGCATGTCTAATATGCCCCTCTTCATCTTTCTCAGGTCAGAGGGCTTAAGCACTTTGAGGAAGGCAGTATAGGAGAGAGACAGCTTGGACAGTAGAGGAAAGAGTGAACTAAGGGCAGTTTGGTTCAGGCAGAAATAATTTTGTATATGCAAGCACTGGATATACAGTGCATTGACCATCAATGTTTTGATGCATGCAGTGCCACAAAGTGGCATCTGAAGACAGACTAATAGAGCTGCATTTGTGCGATATTAGACCACCACATGATTATGGCAGGCTGTAATATACTTTAAGTTAAAGTAAGAAAAGAAGTGCTGGAGAAACTTTTACAAGTTGAAAATGAGCTGAAGCCAGCATCGGTTTGTACTTTATGTTTGGGGTTATCAGTTTTTGAAATGTGTGGTAAACAGCATTTCCAGACCAACTCTCTGGTTTTGCAGCCTAAATATTGTTTTAGGGAAATTCTTAAAAAAAAAAAAACAGTTACTGTGGTTTATTACAGCAACACTTTGAAGTTCCAGGCATAATTTGCAAGGTAATATAACATGGTTTTAGTTCTTTGAAGAAATATAGTTATGATTACGTAAACGCTCACTGAACAAGCACTTATTAAAAGTGTATAACAGTTGATTTTTGTTGTTTTTTTGTTTTGTTTTTTTTTTTAAGACCATTTTTAATTATTATTGTAATTGGAACCAGTCCATAATAAAGAGAATTCTTAAATACAATAGCAAAGCATTTGTATTTTACAATGTGTGATGGGATAGCCCAAGGGATTGTGAGCCACGTAAAATGAGTTTATAGTAGGTAGGAGGACAGAAAATACTCCAGTGTAAAAAAATCTTTTGTCCTACCAGAGAGATGTGAAAGCATTGGAAAGTTGGGCTGATTGAATTGCTTTTATGTAGCAAACAGCTCACGTAAGGAGAATGCCATTGACAAGCTGTTGAGGCTCGTTTTGTAATTAGATCATGAATCATCTCAAGGCTTTAGTGGCTTTATTCTCTCTGGGTATAGAGTGTAAGAAATGGGAGTGAATAACACTCAATGTTACTCCAAACCTGTAATCTGGAGAAGATCTAAAGTAATGGCAAAATCATTTTCAGATCGAAACCTTTGATTGGATGAAGGCTCTAAGAGGTTCAAAATGATGTTTGTCTCAGTAAGTGAAGATGGTTCAGGTTTGTTTTTAGTTATTTAGCATGCAGTGTTTTTGTACAGGTTTTATTCTTTAAATATGCCTTTAGTTACTATTGTGGAGGTTTGCACAGTTGAGTTAGAAACCTCTTGTTTGACACTAATCGATTTAGACATTAAAGCTTTGTCAGTGATTTACTAGTGCAGTTCACTTGGCCATAGACACATTGAAGTAGGCGTTGCAATCAGTATTTGCTCCTCTTGTAAAACAAACAATGTAGATTGTTTTGATGACCATTGAGAAGCAATTTTGTCTCCCCTAGGAGGCTGTATCAAAGGGCCAGTAAAGTAAACTTTTCAGTAACCCTCAGAGTTCACTTTAATAGAGGTTTTCTGCTTTCCCTGTGAGAATTGCAGGGTTTTTTTTTTGGGGGGGGGTGGGGTGGGGGGGGTTGGTCACATAACAAATTTTGAATAAGTGATATTGCAAGCGGCTGTTGTTTCCGCATTTCTGTGGAAGTAGAATTCCTGACAGCTGCTTTTCAAACCAGTCTGTCTGTTTTAGAGGATGGCTTTCTTTTTTTTTAGGCGGTAAATACTAAAATTGGCAGAGCCCTGCAGATGCCTCGCTCGCTGCCCTGTATCATGGCCTGTCCTAAGCTTCTCTGCCGAGTTTTATGTTGCTTTTTCTATCATATACAATCTTCCACTCTTTGCTTTCATTTCACTCCTGTTTCCACCCCCCTTCCCCCCAAGAGGCGTGTTTGTGTGTCCCACCCATGAGAAGACCTTTTAGACATCTCCATGTTATAAGGCATGGGGGTCCCTGGGGCATGCTCTTTGGTTTGTCTCCTTCTTTTCTATCCTATCTTGTGTTTTCATGGTGTCAATGTCCTGTGGGCAATCAAAAAAACAAAAATAAAACCATGGCTGAAACCATCTTATCTGAGTCCTTGTAGTTTCATGTGTCTTGTGTACCTGTCCATCACTGTGCCACACTCACACCAGTAGGCCGAATGAAGCGACGGTCATATGAAATAGGCTTCTGCTGACAGCTTGAGCTCTGTTCCTTTGGCTCCTGTCATTCTTTTCTGTCCATGCCTTCATCAAGCGTGTTACATGTTTCTTTTTATGGTGTGTGAATGTGGATGTGCACACACCTATTTAATGCATCTCACCCATTTGGGCTGCTGTGAATGCACCTTCATGTTTGAGTTTCCTCTAGCCAACTTCATGGCATGATGGATAATCAGGTTCTATTGTATACCCATCAGCATGTTGCCCTTGAAATGAGAGCATTTCTGCTAAAATGTAAGTTTTGCAAGTTTTGTTTTCTAAGACAAGGATCATCAATTTGAACCCTGGAGGCCCAGTGTCCAGGATGTTTTGAAACTGCTGGCTATTGCCCCTCCAGGACAGTACTTGAATACTTTTTTCTGAGAGCTGGTTTTACAGACCTACAGGCCAATTTCCATATTAAGCTTTAGCCTAAATTAAATGGACTTTTTAATGTTGAACCCCCACAGATAGTGCAAGTTCAAGACTAGGCTTAAACAGTGTCCACAAAATCACCTCTAAGGGTTCAAAAACATGTTCGCATGTAGTTTGTGCATGTACTGCTTTGCTTTTGCTCTGCAATCAAATAATATACA
This sequence comes from Colossoma macropomum, assembly GCF_904425465.1. Taxonomy (NCBI): domain Eukaryota; kingdom Metazoa; phylum Chordata; class Actinopteri; order Characiformes; family Serrasalmidae; genus Colossoma; species Colossoma macropomum. The sequence continues at coordinate 18,198,813 of NW_023494790.1, read as the reverse complement.
GTAGCACTAGCATTCAAATGTGGTGTAAGAGGCCAGCAGAACTAATGATAGTCAATCATAATAAGAAATAAAGCCAAATATACTTGACAATGGCAAAACGAAGATAATATCTGGTGATATTAGAGTACTACTTTTTAATGAACAAATCAGAATGCACCTCACAAGTTTGTGTATCAGTAAAGATTCTCTGATGAGATTTTATTTCCTATGGTTGATATATCGTTTTTCACTATTGCAGTCAATCCAGAAATGTGTGGCTCATTTAGATGTAGTGTTGCAGAGGGACTGCATTTCACAACACCTGAAGTCTTCATTTGCCAAGGCAACAGAAAGTAAGGTCTCTCAGAATCTTGCACCAACTTCAGCATCCCTGAAGTTTTAATGAATTTTTTAATGAGGTGAAGTTGGTCAGACAGGGACAGTAATGGGTGCCTTATGGTTAGATCAATGTGTTGGAGTTCAAGGAGGGGAAAAATGGCTTTTGCCTGAAGAAATGGCTGTGCAGCACAAATGTGATTTGACATTGAATTTCCTTCTACTTGGTTCTCCTCACAAGCTGTCTATCAGTCAGAGAGATAGGTACCACAGGGTGCAGTTTCACAAAGGCATCCATCAGACTGACCCATTCAGTACGCACCATTCTACTTCTGAGTGTGTGCTTGAGAGTCTCTCTCTTGCTTGCTGCGGCATATTGACTTAGCCCTGTCTCTGTGTGTCCAATGCTGCTGGCTGATGTGTAGATATGATCCGAGCGGCAGAAGGCATGACAGGGCGATCCACAAAGCCCAAACCATCCCAGCGGAGCACGCTGACCAGCATCCTGCAGTACCTTGGTGAGCCAAATCACTAAAACCAGGGATGTACTGCTGCTTCTTTATACAGATGTCCTGTTGTTCTTGCTGGACCGCTGAAACAGTGGTCACATTTGTGCTTATTGTTTCAGAGTCTCGTCCAGTGCCTCACGTCCAGCGCTCTCATCGTACACCCGGCCTGCAAGTCCAGCCCCCACGCCGCCTTCTCTCCTCACTGCCTAGCCATGGTCCCCTCAGCATGCTGGGAAAACGCAGTTACCACCATCACAGCAGGGTGGAGTCTTCTGAGAGAAGAGGGAATGCACCAGGACAAGGTGATTACAGACAAACACATGCACATCAAGTATGAAAGAAATTATATTATTCATTAGAAAACACAAACTGATTCTTTTTATTTATTTATTTATTTAATTGCAGAAAATCAAGGTCATATCGTGGCACCCATTCTGGTAGGTAGCCTTTACGACATTTCTATCCTCTATCTTGTTTCAGATTAGATTTAAAGAAAAGTCTGGCATTTTTCCATTTTTTTTTCTTTTTTTCAGGCTACTAAAGTAAGCACAAAGTCTATGTGAAGTATTTTACTGTATAAATACTGGTATCTTCCATAAGTGTAGAAACAATATACCACTAATACAGAGATGCATTTTCTCCAATGTTTTGGTTATGCCTTTATAAACAACAGATTTCATGCAATCTTGTAAGTCACCTGCTGCTATTTTACTGCTGCATGCCCTCTTGTGGATAGTGATGGGTTTCTGCACACAGGCATAGAAACACAGGTAACAGAAGCCAGTATGGCCAGAAAACTAGCTATGAAGCTAAAAAATAAATCATTTTCTGTTGAAAGTTTTGGAGAATATAGTACTATATCGCAAGGATGTGAGATCAGTGTTTTTATGCTTATACAAGGCCATTTTGTACTTGAGAATGGGTCTGGTTCTATGCCCTATGGAATCCTTTTGGAGGTAAGATCTATATAGGGTCACATGCAAAAGTTTGAAAATCAGTCAGTTTTCATGTTTTGCTGGTTTTCTATGTGGAAATAGGTTGATGCATCCTCTACAGAGAACAACTACATTTTAGTTAAATATGTTAAATTTAACAAATAACCAATACGTGTGGATTAAAACATGCAAAAGTCTGTAGAGAATGTGTTAACTTTTTTTACTTAAAAAGTCACCATGCAAGAAATTCAACCAAAACATACAGATGTTTTAAAAAAAACTTTTGAAAACTAGAAAATAAAATGTTTTAAGGGAAAAATGCTGATTGATGTCAGCTCCAATCACAAATCTTAGCGCATTTTTCTTCTGCACTGTGACGTATTTCTAAATGAAAGATGTGATCAGGAAGGGTCTCTGAGTTAGCTAAAGATTAAAAAGATGAAGTGACTTTATTGGTTGCTATTATTTTTTTCCTGCCTCTAGTGCACAGTGACATGATCAAAATGCAGCAATGCAGAACACATTTTCAGTAGGAGTCACTTCACCTGATTCAAAGATTATGGGACATGGCTTTTTGTCATTAAAACGGTATGGTATGATAAATTGTGCTTAAAAAGGACATGAGGTGAACAAGGTGTAAAAGGTCACTATTGTTTTAAGATTGACTTTAAAGGAGGAACAATAGTTATGTTATTCTGCTCTGAGAGAACATTTCAAACCATGCAAATGACCACTTCCTACTCTGTGCTCACAGTTTGATAGATTCCATTGTTCTCCACTGAAAGCAGACACAATTTACCAGTTATCACGTCCTCAAACTCTTTTCATTGTACATTTGCTTTAAGACTTTATAGGTCATAGAGTTAGCATTTTGCAGTTTATGTTTGTTGTAAATCGGGAAACCAGAGTTTTATTAGTAAACCATATTTTTAGCCTTGGAGTCTCGCCAAACAGGAAATATAACGTCATGGAGAAACAGAGTATATTCAAACTCTCTCTGCTTCTCTTCCTTCTCTTCTCATTACCCTTTGCATTACTCTCTGCCTGCTCACCTCTTTACTCCCCTCTCTCAGCAGCATAACGGCCGGAGCGCCAGTGGCCCCAGCCTACGACCCAGCAACTTGATGTTGCGCAAGAGGCGGCCTAACTGGATTGATGCACCAGATGACAGCTTTTTCCTTGTTTCCAGGGAGACCAGGTATGCCTAACAAATGTTCATCATGGCATCTCCTTGTGTGCTTTTTCATTCGTGCATCTATGCTTCAGGACACTGCACATGCCAGTGGTAACCCCCTCATACTAGCTCATATATAGAGAAGCAAATTAGAGGCTTAGCTAGAGCATAACTCCTGTTTAGGAAACACAACACATGACAGGTCAGAGACCTCATACTATCTCATATACGAAGAAGCAAAGCAGTATATCAGGCCAAAGACCAGGTAGAATCCCCTTTTTCTCTTTGTTTGGTACCTGTGGTGATTATTGACTGACTTGGCATGAGATCTCTAATTTATTTTCCCACATACTGATGCAGCCATCAGTTAACAGCCAGTGACACATTGAAATGACAGGGCCTGCACATGTTTAATTACAACATTGGTCATACCCAGTACTAGTAATAGCCAAGAGAGGCTGATTCAAAGTTGGTCAGGTTGAAAAGTGTCATGCAATTTCAAATTACAGGAACTGTATGTTCCTGTAATTAACAATGTAAATATATTTTTTGTCTTATTTAATTAGTAGGCTGTAGAAATCAAGGCTTATGATGGCAGCATGGGGAGAAAACTTTGCTCATTTTTCTGGAATCTTTTAACAGAAAATCATAGGAATTGTAGGACCTCACTTACATTTATAGCTCTAGGGATGTGCTGTACAAGACTCCACAGGTAACCTGCAGGTGATCATGAATTAGTACCAAAACAAGAATAAAGTATCTGAAAAACTCCATACAAGTCTTAATTATTGCACGTGTGGAGAAATTCTGTGCTAGCTCTGAGCAGAATTATTCATAGTAGTCCTGTTTTGACTGGCCTGGTGAACCTTGATGAAGGGGGGAGGTCCACTTTAATGCATTCCGAACACTTTTCCCCCCAGCATTCTGGCTGGCATCATATCAAATATGCAGATAACGATTACGTGACATGAAATCCTACATTGTTAATTTTCAGTCAATAGAAATGTGAAGGGATAAAAGTATCTTTTAATGGCTCATTTTTACCAGATATGTTCTACAGCATCACTTCCAACTTAATCTGATCTACACATCTGTCAACTAAGATGTGTACTCATTTTCTGAAGGGATTATCAGTAAGATCTGAAGATCTGTAACCACTGAGCTGTTTGGAAATGAGATGCAAAGTAAAATGAACCAGGCTGCAAAATTAATACTGACATGAATATTTATTTATTTATTTATCTGTGGGTGGGGGTGTAAACTAGATGTAGAGGAAGCTTTTCTTTAATGCCCAATTGCATCATGGGTCACAGTGTGTTTGTGACTTCCTATGATTGACTGGCTGCTTGTCTCATTTCAGTGCTGCAGCCGTTAGACACCTGCTCATGGTAAGACCCCGCCCCACTGCTCCATCCACACCAAAACACATGCGCATCAACATGTTAGACAGGCTGAGGCCGCACCAGCTTAACTGTGGAGTCTGCAGCTCAAAGAATGATTCTGAACATTTCAAATCATTACATATGAAATGGAGAGCAATGTCTGACTCATCATAGGCAAGCCCAGACTGCATTTTCCTCTCACTGATGTCTTTTGCTCTGTATGATTTTATACTCTTACTATGGTTCATCTAGCAGCCTGGCTGAAAGTCGTTTTATCCTAAAGAAGATAGTAGTTGCACTTCATTCCAAAGAAAGTGGAGTTTAAGCCCACTGAGAGCTGGAGCTGGGGAGGAATCTGGAGGAAAATGCTTCTCCATTAATGCCCTGTCCGGATGAGCCATGACTGGCGCAGCTCCGTTCACTCTCATCCCCGGTGCTGGAGCGGATGCCAGGCTAAATTTAGAGGCCCTGCTCTGAAAGATTAGCCTGTAACTGGGCTCAGAGAGGCTGAGACAAATGAGAGCAGGTCTGAGGCAGGGCCTGGCAGTCATGCTTTACATCATCATATGGGGTTACATACGGGGTTGTCTGGAAACAAAGGTTGCGAAATCACTCTTTCCACATATTCTGCATCTAAAACAGTCAAGAAGCATGAAACTCTGTGTTACCATGAGAGAGTGAGGGTGTCATAAATTCATCTGCAGTGTCTTTAAGTCATAGGCATTTGTCATTCAGTATGTTTATGACCAGTATTTCTGCTTATGCCTCCACATTCAGTCACTCTAGAAGGAGCTCTGGGTTTAAAGTTCACTCTGTGTTTAGAATCAATTAAAGTTCATTTATATTTGATCCACCTGGTAGTTATGTTCAAATTCTGAACATACACACACATGCTTTTGTTTTTTCTTTGTGATTTACAGAATATGGCTCTGTATAAGTGCCCACTGTCATACTCAGCTCATTCTATAATATGCTGTTAGATTGGATGTTTGGGGCCTACATCATGGTTCCTTGGTTCCTCATTAGATCCAATCAGAGGCACGAGGCGCCTATGAGCCTCATACATTTTGCATGAACACAAGAGCCAGGCGCCTGATTATTGTGATTATGGCCTCAATCTTGTATTATATTATGTTTAGATAATCAGGCCACATTGGTTCACACTGGTTCATATTGCAGAGCTCACAAGCACTTAGGGAAACACTGTTTTCAGAACACCATCACTGTCACATGACACAGAACCTGTAGAAAGTCTTCTTCTTTTCTATTCGCTGTTTCTCAGAGAAAGAAATATGCTCCCTAACCCTACAACACTGCAATATTTTGCTAAACAACAATCTCACCAACATGTACTGTAATTTGTTTCATGGTAATTGAAATACTTTATGTTCGTGCTCTTCTGCATCATCTTTGTTCCCTCTGTTCTCTCACTTTGTGTTTGTGTTTGTGTGTGCATGTGCATACATTCAGTGCAGTACAGGTTAATCTCAAGGGAGTGCAAGTTGGTAATGAAGTTTTCTGTGGTTTAGACAAACACAAATGCCCTACGTCACGATAACACAACGCCAACATTAGCTTTCGGTAATACAATAACAGCATTGCAATTCCACTAAGAAAGATTTATGTGTTTTTCCCAGAGCTGCCACAAGGGTTCAGTAATATCTAGTTAGTTCCTTAGTCACTAAGGACAAATCCGATGAGTCTCTCAAAAGCAAAGCTGCAGATAAGCTTTCAATTCCTGCCCCATTAGAACATTGTGTTTATGATTGGATGAGGAGATTGTGATAATGATCAGGCAGTGGCTTTGACAGTGTTTTTGAGATTATGATCTGGTGCTGATGCAATATGTAACAGGATGCTTCTTGCATGAGTCTTGGGTTACAAGGCACAAGAAATATTGGAATATTGTAAGGATGCTTCCAAATGCTCGATGCTGTCTGAAACACTTCTGTTTTCTGCTGCACTGTTATTTTACATACTTCAGTCTTCATCACAAAAGGTTTGGTGAGTGAACAGTCATTATGTCCTGTTCTCTTTTGGTCTCAGGAAAGCCAGGAGGCTGCTCTCTCGTTCGCAGTTAAGAAGAGCCTGTAGGCAGCCGTGCGAGCAGATCAACCTGCGCAGGGTCCCCCAGGGGCCAGCGCAGGGGCCTGTGCTTGTGCCCCCTCACCCTAGTCTACGGATGCGAGGCCCAATTGTTATCCACGACTGACCCTTGTCTGTCTCGTTTCAACTGCCTGCCCCTTTCTCTTTCTCTTTGAATTCTCTCTCTAACCCTACGACACTGGCTACACATCCTTAAATGGCTCCTTTGGTTTCCAAGCCTTGCCCTCTACAGGACTACAGAAACGGCCCTAAAGCATTCCAAGAAGCATCCTTAACTAACACTGTCCACTATGCCCTCACACACCTTCACTAAGAGCACCCTTAGTGCTCCCTTACGTCTCAGCAAAGCTTTGCTCTGGCAACTTCTTTAAGCTGTGAACATTGCTGATCTTCTTTGATAACCTAATACTTTGTGGCTGTATGGATTGAGCTTACAGGGTTCTTACGAGGCAGTAGTCAGGTGAAATGTCAGTATTTTCAAATAGACTCTTCTGAAAAGTATTTGTGTGCTCTTTTGTTTTTGTAATTTCATTTATTGCTGCATTGAAACCCTTTATTTCTCTTACCTTCTGTGAATATTATGACAGTATGTGAGCTGTTTTCAACTCTGTTTGAGAGAACAGATAGTGTGTTGTACTGGACATTACTGGAGGACAGTATTATGTGTATAGCATGGCCCTTGCAAGTTACTGGTTATCCTCCAGTTTAAGCAATAGTCTTATCTGTTGGAGAGCCTGTCAATTTGATACAGTTAATTATGATCTTGTTTTGTACTTAAGACAATGTAATGTGTTTCTGACTGTACTGATCAGTGGAGGTCCATTTTACTCTTTGTGACTACTATACATATATATATATTCAGGAGCACCGACTGGCCAGGAAGATCGACAGTACTAAAGTTTTGCTGCAAATGTAGTCCTAACAATGTGAATGATGGCTTCGGGGTACTTTCATTCACAGTGAATGGCATTATCCATAACCAGAAGAAATGATTTGCATTCTGACCTAAGTCCATCAAGTTGAATGTGTCCTTTCAGAATGAAAGGAAGAAAGAGTGCAAAAAAAAAGAAAACAGAAAAAAAAGAACTAAGAATGGCACTTGAATTTAGCACTTTGGCCACAAATGTAAGCTTACTTTTTCCCTCATATGAATTTTCAGATCTGAAAAACATACAAAAAGGGAGTCTCCCTAATGCAGATCCAGGCTGTTTATAACGCATGTGACAGTCATAATGATCAGCTATGTACTTATTTTTGATTTTTTCGCTTCCTACATTATGTTGTGTTTCCTTGTATGTCACATGTGTTAAGTGAAATATGCTGAATAAAAAATAGAGATTGTAAGTGGTTGCGTATAATTAGACTAATTTCTTTTCAGTTCATCTTTATTCATCATAATCCAAGTGAAAAAATACATTTTTTAACAGCGGTATAGGACATATATTCCCAAACAACACAGTAGTACAGTGAAGTCCTAAAAATTACAGTGAAAAACAATATTTAATCTTGCAAGTAAATCAGTCCTTTTAAAAGGCCTATATCTTTTTTAATGTAACAAGTATGTAAACATTGTTAAAGTCAAAACATACCATTCACCCCCCAGTCTATATGATCTATATATGGAATCTAAGCTCAAACTGCTTTTTTGAATGAGGCACAATACAAGGCAGCCAATTAGAACAGAGCTCATACACATATATCACTGTTAAAGGCACAGTAACAGAAACCACCTGTTTAATTCTAAGGGATGAAGTGAGGTTGGAAAATGGTCATGTAGTGGTTTTGGTATGTAAAACCACACAATTATAAGTGGGAAAAATAAAAAGCATGGCAAGGGAGGAACTAACAGGATGTAGGCCGTTTAAATAAAAAAAGCATGCAAATGTAGTACTTCACAATATTGTTACTTTCAATACAAATACAGTTTGCACAGTTGGTCATAATAAGTTCTCTAGGTATGTCTAGGTGATCTGGTTTCCTTAACACTCAGTTGGAACTTGGTGAATCCAGTGGAGTTGGCCACTCCTTTCATTGTATTACGGAAACAAGCGTTTGATAAGCAGTAGAGGATGGGGTCTAGAGCGCAGTTTAAGTAGCCGAGAATTAAAGACACACTGAACAGCTTGCCCACCACTAGATATGGGGAGCATGAGGAGACATCTTTGAGGAAGAGAGCCACTAGGCCTGTGATGTAACTGGGCAGGAAGCAGAAGGTAAACATGATCACAAGAGTCAGAAGTAGGTTTACTGTCCGTTTAACTCTGCGATGCTCTCTGAGTCGGGTGTTATCACGTATGTGGTAATAGATGCGCACAGAGCAAACGAGTAACAATATGAAGGCCAGGATGAATTCCGCCACATGGAGAAAATTATGCACCTTCATTCCTACCCCAGACTCTGTCCACATGTAAATATTATAACAAAGAGACACAGATAAGTTCTCAGATGATCTCAAGAGCTGGGTCACCAGCAGAGGAAGACGAAGGGTCACCACAGCAACCCAGACCACACAGCTGATCATTACTATGCGCCGAATGCTTAGGTGACAAATGGTGTGGTGTGGGTGGACTATCCTGAAGAATCGGTCCACTGCCATAACAGTCATGAAGGCAATACTTGCTGACTGGTTAACTGACAGCATAAACAGGTTGATGCGGCAAAAGACGTCGTGAAAAATCCAACTTCCACGGATCACACTGTCGATGCGGAAAGGAAGGCCAATGAGCAGCAGAACATCAGCCAGCGCCAAGTTGAGGAGGTAAACCGTACTGGACTTCCAGGCAGCCTTGAAACCAAGGATCCATAACGCTAAGACGGTTCCTGGTATCCCCAAGATGAGCTCCAAGATCAGCATTGGTGCTAACGCAGAGGCTACAAGGTCTTGAGCTTCCATGCAAGTGGTGTTGTTGCTCATGTTGCACAGCGTTGACTTCACTTTGTAAACAGCAGCAAGGATCCACCATCAGTCCCTAAACTGTCAAATTTTCAATTAATATAAAATGATTGGCAAAAATGTCACATACTGTAAACAACAAGTCTGAGTATACAAAATGTAATTATAAGGCAAAAAGTGTAATACGTTCTGCTAACATCATTTTGCATATTCAAAGTTTACCAATGTAACTGGTGATTGTAGCCTCCAGTGACTGACACATTCTTTTTCAAACTCAAGTTGAATGAAGGGGTAGTCTATTACAAGTGTTTAAATAAAGGTGTCTACTCTCAGAACTGCAACTTCAGAATTTACATATTCTAATGTAGAATTACAAAATGGATTTCCTCCATTAGGAGAGGCATCATAAATATACAGATGAATGCATACTCTTTATAACAACAAGGTTCATCAGGGGTTCTTTAGTAAAGACCATGGTTCTATATACAACCATAAACACTCAAAAAACCACTGGATGCATAAATGGTTCTTTGCATTGTCAAATGGTTCTTCTCCATGATGAAAGAACAGTCGTATATGGCTCTTTAAGAACACTTTTAGTTCTATATAACAACAAAAAGGGTACCATGTGAGTCATTAAACCCTTTGCTTCAAGTGTTATATTATCAGACATTACAATCACATCTGTGCTTCTACATGTACAGAAGTGAAAACAGTAACCTTAACTAATACCCAAATAAAGGTATTGTTACTTGAATGAAATAACGATGGCTTAAATTGAAGTAAGATTGTCTTTCCAAACAAACACACACACAAAACTACTTAAAGGCTATGGTAAATGCATACAATTTAAAGTATTTATTAAATTATTTACAGAGGGCATCTGATTTGCGTACTAGAACAACACAAAGTTGCACACCACTTTTCTAATATTTTACTCTAGGAATGTTCAGGAAGAATTTTAATGGCCTTAATGAGTCTTAATTGGAGTATAATCCATCAGACGCTCTGTAATATTTCAAGGTAGTAGGCTATTTATCACTTTTAAGGAAATTAATTAAGAAATCAATTCTACAGGAAACGTGCAACCAGTGCAATATTGCAAGAAGGGTGTTTTCACTACTTATGCAAGATTAGCATGGCAGGAACTAGCTATGAGAATACTGAGGTCCAGAGAGATTTAATATAGCAGCGCAGTTCTAATAATGCATTAGCCTACTCAGGGGCAGGCCTACCTAACCAAATGCAGATGGGATATTTATTGTGCTGCATTTTTTGAGATAGTGAAAATTGATTTATTTATCTGATCACTGTCAGTGTCTAATGGCCAATCAAAATCATTACTCTCTGCCAAACTCCACCTTATTTTCCTCAGCCCTCCAATCACTGTGTAGTATTTGTTGCTATCCGCCATTGCATCAAGCCTTCTTATCAGCGCCTGTCATGTTTGTGACTAGCATAAAGACTCAGAGGTTCAGAGTCCCTTGGTAGTTTCGGAAGGGTTAAATGATGAGATTCAGTGTGGAAAACGGCGATGAGAATACCCAACCAGGTGGTGATTCTTTCTAAGGTGACCTCAGAACAGCTGTGTTTTGGTCACAGATGTAACGGTATGCTGTGGTATCTCTGTACCAGACAATGCATTAACATTACCCTGAGTGACTTTGGCTTCTTGAGATGTTCAGGTATGCAGCACCAGAGGTCGGAACAAGTCACTCAAATCTTGACACTCAAGTTCCAAGTCAAGTTGCAAGTCAAGACACTCTTGACTTGTACTGTCTGTTTTGTGTACTGTCTATTCTGTTCCATGTTGCACTGTAATTTCACTCCACTGTGTACTTGTACATAGATGGAATGGCAAAAAACCCTCTTCACTTGACTTGACTTGACACTTGAGTCTCAAGTCAAGCCCCCAGCCAGTACAGGCAAGTCTAAAGTCAAGTCCCGAGTCCTAATCAAGTCAGAGAAAACAGCCGCTAGTTTGAATTGAATTTAGATGACAACAAATATCAAAACGACCAAAAAAAAACTTACGGAAAAGGCAGCAAAATGATGTGGATCATAAAGCTGAAGTTGGCTTCTTCGAATTTTCCGTTCCACCTTAAGTGGTGCAGCAGACTGGCGCAAGAGTGTAAATGCTGGAAAATCTTGACCAGAAACCAGGGGAAGTGCAGTAGCCATGGGGATGTGATTAGCCCACACCACCGTAATAGTTCCGGGATCGCAGACGCATGGTGAAGAGCCTGACGCAAGACTTAAGCAGACAGGAACTGAAACCTTTGTTGCCCCATTCACTTGAATTGACATGCACCATCTTGATTTACCTTGTATATAATCTTTGTAGCTGAGAGTCAGACGTGAGCTGAGGCAGAGAGCGGGCTGTTAGAAAAAGCTCTGCTTATGTACAGCGTAACTTTGGCCAACAACAGCTGGATAATAAAGCACGACGACTTGTGTAAAAGCTGTGTCTCTCTTAATAGCGGTGAACGCCACAGTATGTTAAATGTATGCTTTTTCAGTAATGAAAAACTAAGATGCTAGAGAGAAAAGAGACAAAGAGAGATAAATTAAATACAATCTATTTAATTTAGTAAAGGTATCAACATACATTTTCAGCTGAGAATAAATATGTAAATAAATAGTCAAATGATTAATTAAATAAAGTCAAACAGGGTAACTTAAGTCAAATCAGTTGGAACCGTAATAACAAATAGAGAGATAGGAAAGGTCCATAACAATTATCAATGGGTAAAAAATGAGCAATGATTTCATAATGAAAAGAATAATAAATAACAGAGAAATTGACAGTTAGTCAATTTCCAGCAGTTAGTTTATTCATTATTTGATGATGTGATATGTGATATAGCTTTGGTCACTTTCTGGCAAAATGAACCACAGTGAAATGTTGGTCCTGGAGACGAGTTTTAATGCTCCACTATCAAGCTGTAATCTATATTCAAACTATAATTAGATGTTTGGGTCCTTTTAAAAGCCATTTGAACATCATTTTGAGTTCATCAGTTTCTTTTCATTAATACTTACCTCTACACAGTCACTCCAGCAGTCGTTTTCGTAATATTGCTGAAATTCCAGGATTGATATATGGTAGTGTTTTCCCCGTCATCCAAAAAAAAATAAAAATAATAATAATAATAAAATAATAATAATAATAATAATAATAATAATAATAATAATAATAATAAAACGCTAGGAAAGTAAAACAACCAGTACGCTTTGGTTTTATTGCTGAGAAACACAAACTGAAATAATTTCTTCTGATATTTATTTGCTAAAACCTTGACAAAGCTAACAAAGTAAAACAAAATATGACCCTATAGTCTGAAGGCTGTGTAGCGACACGCCCTCTGTTTCTCCTCTCTTCCGGCAGTGTTGTGACAGATGTGCGTTAAGCACTGTTAAGGGAAGAAGGGAAAGTGTGCTGTAATGGATATTATTGGGGCGCAAAATTATAAGTATAGCACGTCTTTTGCAGGTTACTGGTTAGTCTTACCTGATAGAGAGCCTGTCAGTTTGATTCAGTTCGTTACGACCCTGTTTTGTACTTAATTTTGTGTTAAACTCTACCAGCCTGAAGACTGCACGGCCGACAAACATAACATTTCCCTTACAAAAAAAGCTTTTCGGGTATTTAGATAAGGTTTCTGTGGTAATGTAATTATAGTACTTCTCTAATTTCGTATAATATTGCTGTACTTTCTTATAGCAATATATAGTGCTTGTGTAGTATCCTGTAGTAAACTACAGTGACTGTCTGAATTTACTGTAAGAAATCCCTGTAGAAATGAACGCATTGTTACTGTAGGCGAGACCTTTCTGACTTAGGAACAGTGCTCAGTTCTGTAAATGGACACATTGTGTTTCACGATTGTAACCTGTGTTAGTCCGCGCCGAGACCAGAGCTCCAGTGGCGCAATCGGTTAGCGCGCGGTACTTATATGACAGTACATTGCAGAGCAATGCCGAGGTTGTGAGTTCGAGCCTCACCTGGAGCAGAGTTTTGCCTGTAGCCTAACCGATACGAGAGGCAGCTGGAAACGGCCGTGACCTTATATGCTGAATGCATATCACTTACAATTGCTCTGTGTCCTGTCAGCGGAAGTGCTGTGCAGAAATATTGACTTTCTAATCTACGTAGCTTTTAGACACATGCTTTTGTGTGAAACTGAGTGATAAGTAATATCACTTCTTAGTTATGTTGTATGTAAAAACTGATTATGTGGACCATCTCAACGTCATTCATGCAGTGGTATTGAAAGGAGTTCACATGAACGCCGCTATTATTCAAACAACCGTCAAATGTCAGCTGGATCATATTGCTGCAATTGGGGGTGTAGACGCTAGGGGTCAGCATTGCCTCATTTCTTTCAGCAAAAGCTGCTCTTCTACCGTACACAGTCAAATCACTATTACCGCCATCAGTTTATTATGGCTAGTGATGGGTATTAATCCATAAGGTTTCTACAATAGTAAAATGTTATTAGTTACCAAGTTACTATATTAGCTATTTGCTGAGTAGCTCAACACATTCAGCTCAAACGTGCCCTTTACAATAAAAATACAGGCTATATGTAATATAATAGCAGGCATTATTTAAAGAGCTTACACTATTACATACTAACGCATATGTTGTCTGGGCAGCAGAGAAGACTGTACTATAAATAGAGAAGTTAAAGCAAGTCATTGTCATTCCTCAGTGGCTAAATAACTGAAGCATAACACTCAGCTCTGTACCGCTGTCATTCCTGAACACTGGAAAGTGCTGGAGTCCCCTCTGACAAAACTGCCTCAGTAAAAGTGAAAGTGACTTTCTAAAAGTGTACTCAATCAAAGAGTGAATATTACATTGATTTACACATAAAAAAGCACAAATAAACATGTTTTTAAAGATTTGATGTTTTATTAGTCAGCTGTAAATTTTAATAATCCCAGTTGCTGCATGTTTTCGGTTTATTTCACATCTGTGAAAAATTAACTGAAGATATTATGCTGGGTCGTGTTCATGAGAACAGTATTTTCACCATTTATTTATTTATTTATTTTCTTACCTGCTTACTTACTGATGTGTTTACTTATTTTATTTTATTTTTATGCATTTGCCAGAAACAGAATCATTGAAGTTCAGGCTTCTTGTGAGTAAGTAAAGCAGTATTACTCTGATACTCTATGGTTTTCTTCTATATCAGTGCAGCTTCCCAAGTCTCAAAGTAAACATTTGTAGTTCCTGAGCTTAATACTCAGTCTCTGGTTTTATTGATTAGTCACTGCAAGGAGAGAGGTGAGTTCATTTGAACTGAAGAGCCAGAAATCTGTTGAAGATAAATGTCAGTTAACCAAAAAGGACTAACAGACTTTATACCCAAACTGTAATCTTGATTATCTGACTATCTAAGATAAAGTTTTAGAAAAAAAAATCACGTGAAGCTCAATGAGACGTTAGGCTAGAGTTAAGTTTCAGTCAGCATGCATGTGTTTATTTTTGAGTTATCTGTGAGTTTGTAGCACCTTTATTCAGCTATAGTGTTTCATCTTTCTTCCCCTTTTCCTTCCCATGGTTATTTTCTACAAAAGCTAATGCATATCACAATCACTTTCTTATAGCCTTATTGGAAAATATCATTTGTTTACGAGTAAATTATTAAGAATTACATGTCTTTCTTTTAAAGCACAACACTTTTTACAGGCACCCATTATTAGTGCTTTTGTCAGTACACTGTACTGATTATATTCACGTTCATGCGTTGTTGCCTCAGTTTGTGAATATTATTTTACATTTGTGAGACGTTTTTGGTCCTTTGCTGACATTCCTGAACTGTTTGATTCCTGACGGGCTAATGAGAGTGCGGTGTAAAGCCTCACATAAAGTAAGAGAGAAGAGCCAAGAGAAGAGAGGTTGGAATAGTTGGATAGAAGACAGTTCTTCTTGGATGAGCATTAGAGAGTCTTATGACAGATAAAGAAGAGATCAGCTGAAATGTTAGAGCTGGATATAAAAGCTATAGAGCTCAGTGAGAACAGATCTCCTGAGCATCTGTGGAAAAAGATGATCCTCAAGCACAAACTTTAAACTACACTTCACACTGCAGTCCAGATTAGAAATGAGAAAGAAATATGTGCATATTTGTAAAATGTCATTCATAAATATGTTAAATTAAATCATGCAAGTTAATTGAAGAGAATTCAGAAATTGTCCTGCTGCAATGATTTTCTGTGATTGCTGGAAACACTTTTCTGAGAAAAGGCCTGATTTGCGCACATCATTAACCAAAAGAAGCATCCTCTACAATAACATTTTGCTTTTAATCACAGTCACGCTGTCTTAACTATCCGTAGCTGTGGTCAGTAAAAGAGAACAAGGAGAAGTCCATCAGGAAAGACGTGGATAGTATGTTCATTTAGGAACATTTGAACACAGTGTTCAGAAAAGTTGCTTTTTCATAGAGAGAAAATTAGGAGGAGGTCAGGATTTAAAAGAAACTGCAGGAAGACAGAAATACTTTGACTTTTCCTTTGGCAAGTTTCAACTTGATGGAATGAATCTCTTTAAGTCATATCAAATTTTATTTTATTGCCATGTCACGGTTCATGGGTACCAATAAAATACAATCAAAGTGAATGCGTGTCTGAGGTCAAGTTAGAAGCAGCATATGTTTGCCTCAGTTTGAGGAGCGTTCTGAATGATATCAAGCTTCGAGAAGTTCGGAACGGGACATCTTGGAAAGAAAAAGTAGATAAAGGAGGAAAAAAGATAGAGGAAACAAAATGAGTAAGTGAGGAACGCACACAGGCACGCACACACGTCGAGGAGGAGGCTGAGTGGATTGAGGGGATCAGATTTCTGTGGTAATGGCTGGGCGGGTCAGTGGTTAAACTGCTCTCACAAACACATTCCAGCGCTGAGGCAGAGCGCATCTGGTGTGCAAGTGCAGACAGGAGCTGAGCCAACCGTTTCCTCCCAGCATCTCTCTCTCTCTTTCTCTATCTCTCTCTGTGTGTTTTAATAGCATGCTGGGACCTGGAGGCTTGCTGCAGGGCTTTGAGTTAGCATCTGTGCTCTGTAGAGACTTGATTGTATTAAATTTTCACCCAGCATCACAGGCTGGAGGTTTTGCTGTGGCGTCTTCATTCGCGTGAATCTCTAACCCACATCCGCTGTTTGTCCAGTTTCTCTGCCTCTTTTGCCACTGTATGTTTTACCTTGTCTGCGCTTTCTTATTCTTATCAGTCACGCATTCAGAATCATACACTCTTAACAATAAAGGTTCCGACATGATTCTTGGTTTTGATGTATGGTTTTGCAAAAAAAGTTTGAATTGGTGTAGAGCCTTTACATTGTGTGTGGGCTATTTAAACTTTGTAAAGAGTCTTTGCAGCTCATGTCCAAAAAAAAGGCTATGTAGAGAATCAAAAGTGGTTCCACTATGGCATCGCTCCAAAGGACCATTAAGAGTGCACTTGTTTTGTAACAGGCCAAGCACATGGAGCTTTACACAGTGTTTCAATACCTCATGACTCAATGTATATATATATATATATATATATATATGGATAGATAGACCTCTAATAGGAACACAGCCATTTGAAGGTTTCCTAAAGACCTGGCTACCAGGGCTATAACAGTGCATCATGACATTGTGAAATTGCAGTGTGAACAACTGTGACAGTACATCATGGAGAATGGAAATTCTGTTAATTATGCCGTCTAATGCAGTTGCAGTGTTTGGACAACAAAATGTACCTTTAGGATATTTGAGTTGCTCCTGAATTGTGAACAGAAGAAAAGTGTTGTTTTTTCATTTTTTCTGCATCTTTTGAGCACAGCAGCTGCCCTTTACATTGTGTAAAAATTTTATGATGAATGGACCAATAGAAATGTTCCAAAACTGCCTTTACACTAACTTACATTAAAAATGAAGAACATTTAAATTGAAGTCTTGCCTTCTTCTGTAAAGTGACCTTGTTATTTTGATGATGCTTGTTTTTTGGATAGCGACAATATGATTTTTTTTTTTTTGTAGCATTCAAAATCTGTTTTAAGACTAACTGTAAAATTAGTTCAGTATTTTTTCCACATAGGCCTACATTGGCACATGCACACAAATGCAACCAATGCTTTGATCAAACTGAACTGGTGCCTATGAATGTTTTGGGCTAAAAAAAGGGCTACAAAAAAAAAAGTGACAGCAATGGGGCAGCCTGCTATGAGATGTTATCTAATGCCAATAGTAAGTTAACAGAACAATCATGCTATATTTCTCATTTACTCTTACCTGATCAGCTGTTACAAGCCTCAAATGTCTGTGTTTACTAGAGCTGCTAGAGCTGGCCAAGTTAATATCTAACACACCTAGCTGTTAGCTTGGCTAACATACCTAACATACAATAGGAAATCCCATAGAAAAAAAATAACATTATCATTTTGGTGGCAAAAGATTAACAAATCCATTTGCAAAAGATCAGCGCTCTTCCTGCCACTCAGCTCTAGTGTTGTCAGTAAGATACGCAACAACATAATTACAGTTATCATTTTTTCTTCATTTGAATCTTCTGAGAATATTGAATCATGAACCAGATTGAATTGTTGTATCATTACACCAATATTGTCTACCCTCATGCACAGATGACTAATCAACAGCAGCTACATTCTATCTTAAACATCACTCAGCACCAGTTCAGAAACACAGGCCCTGAGCTGTCACCAATTACTCACACTCACTAATCTCATTCCTTCACCCACAGACAAAAGAACAAAAGAGCGGTTATCTTATTGTCTTAAGCAGATCATTTCAGGTCTTATTCATTCAAGTTTGGTCCCCTTGTGTGATTATTATGAACACAAATTTATTCACACTCCGTTCAGTCCACTTTATTTGTGCTCTTTCTAATTCACAGCAGCAGGACCCTTGGAACTATGCTGCAATCTTTTTCCTTTCTTTGTTTTGTGTTTTTCTGGCTTTGGCTAAATCTCTCACAGCTGCTCAGCTGAATGGTGCCTGAGACATTGTGTTCCCCTCTTCTCCATTGAGACATCATTCAGTACTGCTCCATATTCCTTAACACACTTCTCAATGCTGAGGACTTCACTTCCCACTGCTGAGGGGTGTGTGTGTGTGAATATGTGTGTGCGTGTATGTGTGTGTTGATGGGGTGGGTGGGGGTGATAAGACAACTTGTCCCCTGAGTTATAGTCATATCAGTTCACTCATTGAGGGCTTGTGCTAGTGGCTGATGTCTCATTGACAATGTATTTAAATCTCTGCTCGTGGGACATGTGGTTTTGGTTTGTGGAATGAGTCATGAATAAATTAGACAACAAAAGCGACGGAATGTGTGATTAAAACCTTGGCAAGATTCTTAATTAATCTAAAGTCCCATTGCCTGTAAGTCTGCAAAAAGTTTAGTCCCAAAGCCTTCAATCAACACAGCTCTGCATTTATGCTATTGCTTTATTGTGAACAGAACAAACCTGGACTTTTGTATATGGTAACATTTTTTGAAGCATTCTGAATTCATTTCAAGGCTAATTGTAAAATCAGTTCAATATTTTTTTCCACATACACATATACAGGCACATGCACAGATGCATCCCAAGGTTTGGACCCTTCTGGTGCAGTGCTGATGTTTATGTATGGTTTGCTTCCATCAACTAAAAAAGGCAAATAAATAAATAAACAAACAAACAAATAAATAAGTACAGACATCAATTTGCAATGAACCACTATGCTGCTATATGACAGCCTATGAGACATTAATTAATGCCTATAGCAAGCTAACGAAACAATCTATATTTTACAGCAGAATTGCTCTTGCCTGAATGGTTGTTACAAACCTCAAATGTCTGTGCATCCTAGAGCTGCTATTTTGAAATTTACATGATATGTTAGGTATGTTAGCCAAGCTAACATATCTAGTCGTTAGCTTGGCCGATATACCTAACTTACTACTGGAAATCCCATACGAGCTCTAGCAGAAATTAGCACTATTGTGCTGGTTGTAACAGATCAATGAAATCTGCTTATGAAACAAATTAAAAGGTGCTGCGTTACAATGCAATGTAAAGCTGTATGTGGCACATAGCCATAATTTTTTTAACCATCTCTTACTTTCAACTAAACATAATGTTGGTAATATGTTTTTGTCATTCTAAAAACAGGGATTTATGCAAAGCATCGTGGACCTAAATGCTGAAAGTCATTTATAACAAGTCCAATTCCCTGCTCTGGCAAAAACATCATGCTACAGTTAAGCTGTGCAAAATTAAACTTCATTCAAATTGAAGATCTCCCCTGCCCCCAAACTGTCTGTGCATGGGCTTGGGCCTGTGTGCCATATTTATTCCCTCATGGAGTAGCTGTATATTTCTCAAAATGGTCTCTACCTGTAACCCAAATCTGACAAATGACAACATACATAAAGATTTACCTAAGTACTGAATCCATCCTTCATAGGACTGAATAAGGAAGAATGGCAGTTATCTACTATTTCAAAGAGCTGCAAATTGAAATGTGAAACTGAGTGGATTAAACAGCTGTACATTTGAGTGCTTTTGCATGACAAGACTTACAAGCTATCTAATCATCATCATTATAATCATCATAACTATTCCCCCCTCTTTGTCTGCTTTTCCCCCCCCACACTCTGCTTCTCTCTTGAGTTTTTTAAAATTGGAAAAAGAGAAGTGTAACCTTTTAAATCAAAGCAGCAAATTTTCTGGAAATGTGCAATTGTTACTGATTGGACTCACATGGATTCAAATAGAATTAGTTTGTAGGTCAAGCTCAGAGGATGACCTCAAACCGAGAGTTGGACCTTCTATAAATGTATGTAATACAATTATAGATGATAAAATCATATGAGCTTCGAAAAGTCAAAGCTCATATGAAAAGCATAATTATGTCTCTGGAGAATGGCGTCACGCACATGGATGAAAAGTAACGTCATTTCTCCTTTGCTGTATTCTCATGGTGGAGCACTGAGACGAATGCATTCATGTGTGCTTTTGTGGAGCTTGATGCTGGAATTAGCATTTAGTGGTGATCCAGTCCAGCTGACTGTCAGCTTTGGAGGATCTCATCTTAAACTCCGTTACTGTCTTCTGTGACATGACCTGTTTGATGCTTGTTAAAGTGTAATTATGTTACCATATTTCCACATGGAGACCTGCCTGTGCACTCACTCAGTGTTTTTTTTTTCTTTCCCTCTTCAGAATGAGAAAAAGCAAATGTTTTAAAGTAACTGAAAGTAAAAGTCCATGCATGTCTCATTATCCCCAGTTTCAAGGCTCAAGAACCTCAAACCTCCCAAGACTGTACAGCGTAGGCCTGAGGATGATTTACTCCTGTTGTCCCTCGAGTCAGATGATGGCCGTACTGTGCAACTCTTTGGATAAAACTGGACGCAGACAGACGAGGAGTGTGTGAATGGGGTGATGTTCTTAAAGCCTGTGGTATCTGTGGTCACAGCTAGTGGATTCGCATGGGCCCTCCCTGATCCATAGCTCCAGCAGAGAACAAGTTGTTCCCTGGCCCTCTGAAAACTGGAGGATGAGTAGCCGCGAGGCTGTGGTGATGACTGGACAGCGTTTCTGCCTTTTCTCTCCTTTCAGGCTACAATTAGGGCTAATTTTAGAGGCTCTGACAAGGGTCAAACGTCTATAGTACACATTTTGGGTTCTGACTGAATGTTGGTCATATGAGCGACCACAGATACTCAAATCGCTCATTCTTATTCCTTTTCGGTGGTGCTCTCATTTCCAGAACAGATGGGACATAACTCTTCTAGATCACACATAGCGAACAGGCTGGCTTGAAGAAATGAAGAAGGAGCAAAGGTTCATCCGAAGAAGAAGCCTATGCACAATTTATAAGCACTGAGCTTTAAACGGCTCAGACTGTTTCCATTTTTAAAAATGCTGAAAATATTATGTATTGTGACGTAAGGATTTGGGGAGAGTATTCGAAAAGCGAGAGTGATGTTCCTTCACTGCAGATATCTTGGATGAACAAAGATTCCCATGGTTGTGGTTTATTTTTATAGGAAGTAGAGAGAAAGTAGTGCTTGGAAATCTAAGTGGAAAGGAAGCAGGGGGAGGAAAAATAAATGCCAGAAGCAGACCACTTGGACTGGGCTGTTGTTGCGTGTCCCAACCCTTTCCCTTGTCACTTCCTTTCTACTGAGCTGTTTTTCATACGTTGGCATTCGTTGTGCGAGGCGAGTCTAGTGCAGATTGGACACGCTGGGGGGCATGTTTGGTCTTGGCCGAGAGGCAGGGCAGATAAGTGAGTGTTCTTCGATGGATGGAGGATAAACACGTATGCCATGCCTGTAGCACTCCCTGTCCTGTATGAGAATGCCTATCTGAATAAGGGTCAGAAGTCTCAAAGCCGTCCAATCGACCCCACCCCTACATCTTCTTTTCATCAACTTGTGCTCCATAAATATTGACTTTGGCATGACCCAGGAGAATGTTGCCTCAGAATAGGCCGGAAAGGTTTTTTCTCTCCCCGCCTCCTTCTTTCTCTCTCTTCTACACTCCAGGAGAAGATTAAACAAGCATCCCGTATTTGCCTCCTTTTCTGTGACGACAAAGGCCAGAGAGTGCGAGAGAAACACTGTCGAGACGGCGCACAGATGTGTAAACACAGGGCTCATGAGAACGGGCGTGTTGGCGTGTGCCGATGTTTCCCCGAGGGAGACCCCCCACCCCCACCCCCACCCCCGCACTCTGATCATGTTCAGGTGTGCATGGGCCTCTGGCTATCTATTAACTCTCCTACAAGAGATACTCGGCTATATTTTGCCTTGAGGTTATGCTACCAAGACCCTCAAAGACTTTTCTATACCTTATTTTAACTCAGGCCAATTCAGTCAGAATGACTTGAAGAATTCCTGTGGTATATTTCGATGAAGATCAAACAACTGCATCTAAAAGTCTGTCTTGGGACATAAGGCAAATATTGTTATGCTTTTGGCACAAAGTTTATAGCATCGCTTAACATGTCAGGCCCAAGGACTCGGAACATGTTTTAAAATTACCACACTTTTAAGATTTTAAGCTTTTTTCCAAAGTGCTTATGCTCAGCTGGAAGGCTTCAGGTTATAATTCACCAAGGCCTTCTCAGTTTCATTGGATACACCCCTGCTCTTAGGTCTGCTAATGACATCACGACACACATCTTGATAGACGTCAAACATTTTTCACCACCGCCAGGCTAGGATGGCCGGTGTAATTGTCTCCATACGCAGAATGTATGAGAATACCAGTGGGAAAGGGGGAAGGGTCTGGGACTGCCGCTGAGCTGAACCAGCTTTAAAGTTCTCAGTTATCCCCTTATATTACAGTTATTAAGCTTAAGACATAATATTCTACTAATGTGAATGATTCAGTAACTACTATGAAACTAATATGTACATTAAGTGCAACGCTGTTTCCAAAAATGTTGAAATACTGTGCAAAATGCAAATAAAAACAGAATGCAATGACTTGCAAATCATTTAGATAGATCTGGACTGCAGACAGGCCAGTTTAGCACTTGGACTCTTTTACTACAGAGCCGTGCTGTTGTAATTCATGCAGAATGTGGTTTGGCATTGTCTTGCTGAAATAAGCAAGGCCTTCCCTGAAAAAGACTTTGTGTGGATGACAGGATATGTTACTCCAAAATCTGTCAGAATTTCCAAAAGGAATTTCACATTTTGATTTCGGACCACACGACACTTTTCCACTTTGCCTCAGTCCATCTTAAACGAGCTCAGACCCAGAGAAGGTGGCGGCGTTTCTGGATCTTGTTTTTATATGGTTTCTTCTTTGTATGGTAGAGTTTTAACTTTAAGCATTTGTGGATCTAGTGATGAACTGTGTTGACAGACTTTTTTTTTAGAAGAGTTCCTGAGCCCATGCAGTGATTTCCACTACAGAATCATGTCTGTTTGTAATGCAGTGCTGCCTAAGGGCCTGAAGATCACAGCCAGCCTGTTTTGTTTTGTGGCCTTGTCCCTTGCATACAGAGATTTCTCCAAATCTTTTAATGTTATTATGTACTGTAGATGATGAAATCTCCAGGTTCTTTGCTATTTTACATTGACAAACAGTTTTTGTTTTGTTATTTGTGCAACCCCTCACCATCTTTATATCTGAAAGACTCAGCCTCTCTGAGATTCTCTTTTCATACCCAATCATGTTACTGACCTATTGCCAATTAACCTAATTAGTTGTGAGATGTTCCACCATTTCTTTTTTTTTAGCATTACGGAGCTTTACCTTTTGGTGCCCCTATCCCAGCTTTTTTGAAACATGTGGCTGGCATCAACTTCAAAATAGGCATATATTTTTCAAAAACCAATAACATTTCTCAGTTTCAACTTTTGATATGTTGTCTTTGTACTATTTTAAATTAAATATAGGGTTAAATGATTTGCACATCATTGCTTTCTGTTTTTCTTTACATTTTACATAGAGTCACAACATTTTTTGGAAATGGGGTTGTAGTTATGAGTGAGTAACTGAAGTGTAGATCTTCATACCTGCCTTTATTATTTAAAAGTATTAAATGTTTGTCACTGTTTATTTTCCAAATACCTTAAATTCCCCTTGAATTTCCAGACTTCAGTAATTGCATGGAAGACAACATAAACTGGCTAGGTTATTTCTATATCTGGCTGATTTTTTTAATTGCTGCATATTTCAATATGAAAATAAAGTGATATGAAAAATGGCTTGATGTTGGTTTGATGTGACATGGTTCATTATAGAGAATTACTGACTCATATATCTTTACAGTGGTAGTGATGGGAATCAGGGGTCACAATATCCACAACGCAGATATTTTGTTTACTGTTCAGAAAGACCTGTCAACTTAATGTAATGTTGATAATGGTGAAATTGTAGTAAATCTGAAAAGGTTTCTTTTTGTACTAGTTTCCTTACAGCTCCCTGAATGCACCAAGGAATAAAAAAATAGACCAAAAACCATCTCAAAACTATCATAAAACAATGTCTCAGTGAACAGGTAACATATTCTTAACCATGTTCTGTAATAACTTTCTGTGAGGGAGTTTTAGAGGCATTGAGGACTTCAGACGTCTGGTTCCTGTCACCTCCGTAAGTCCTATCAGGCAAAATTAACATCAAATCACTCTGAATGACTTTGTTTCCATCTTAATGATCTAATTATGTAGAAAGTTTGAAAAATTGGTGGGATTCCCCTTTAATTTATAGTCTTCACATTTAGTATTCTGTCATTCATTCTGCCCTTTTTCAGTCTTCTTCAGTCCCTGCTGATTTTTAAATCTGATGAGTCTGAAACTTGTGTTTATGTTTGTGTTTATACTGCACTCTCATACAAGACTCACTTCAAGCTCTCTAAGAAACCTTTCAGTGAATGGTTCTTTAAAGAACCATTTCTGGAAAAGAGATATTTGAGTTTGAAGAATGTTTTCCAGTACTTTCCACATAATGTAGAGTTTATATACCAGTTAAATTTTCCTACAACCATATGTCCAAGCCAAGAACAATTTAAGAACTTTTGTTTTAAGAGTTTTTTATTGTTTATCATTTAGAATTCAGAGTGATTGAAGTTAGCAACAGAGAAGCTAATGGACACAATATGCATCTTTGTGTACATTGTGCCATTCATACAAAGCAGAAACCAACTTGAACATTTATTTTAACAGTGTAGCTACACTCTGTTGAGGTAGGCGGACTTACTCTTGTGCTGGTTTCATGAGCACCATATATCCATTCCCATATTTTAATGACTTTAAGTTTCCACTGTGTTTGTATGGCTGACAGAAACCCATAAGAACATGTAGATTAACATAGGAGTATGCATATATGGGGATTACTGTATGTTTTACAGCTGTCTATGATATTTCCAGATGAATGAATGAACATAACGTCTGTTCTTTGCATTACAGTCAGTGGAGACTAATTATTCTCAGTTGTTTACATGTGAGTGAAGAAGAAATGAAGAGGGAAATCACAGGAAGGCTGTTGAGATTCATATGAGCCAAGCAGAGAAAAAGTCAATCTATAACATATGTTTAGTTTAAACTTTGTGTGTGTGTTCTCTCTGTGTGTGTTCTCTATGTGTGTGTGTTCTCTGTTATGGAAAGTGACTTTGGGATTGTAAAAGGTGCTATATAAATGTAACATATTCTTATTCTTATTCTTATTCTTATATCTCAATCAGTTGCTGAAATGGTGCAAGTAAGGTTCCAGGACTGTCTGATCATGTAATGTCTTAAATATTGTTCACTTTAGTGGGAACAGAATTGGAATTTGTCTATTGGAATGTGTGCCCATTCAGTCAAAAGAGCATTTGATGTTCAACATTCCAGTTCATCCCAAGCGGGGTTGAGGTCAGTTCCTCCACGCCAAACTCATCACACCATATTTTTATGTGGCTCACTTTGTGCACAGGGGTACAGTCATGCTGGAACAGGAGAGGGGCTTCCCCAGACTGGTGCCACAAAGTTAGAAGCATATAATTGTCTAAAATGTCTTTGTGTGCTGTAGCATTAACATTACCCTTCACTGAAATTAAGGGGCCTAGCCCAAACCCCAAAAATCAGCCCCAGACCATTATCCCTCCTCCACCACACTTTGCTGTTGACACTATGCCTTCCGTGAGGTAGTGTTCTCCTGGCATCAGCCAAACCATGATTTGTCGTTCAGCATGCCAGATAGTTAAGCATGATTCATCACTCCAGGGAACTCATTTTCACTACTCTGGAGTCCAGTGGAGGTGTGCTTTACATGCTCCAGCCATTGCTTGATCTTAGGCTTTTGTGCAACTGCTTAGCCATGGAAACTCATTTCATGAAGCTCCTGACACACAGTTCTCATACTGATGTTCCTTCCACAGGCATTTTGTCATGTGTAGTGAGTGATGCAACACAGGATAGGTGATTTTTATGCACTACTTGCTTCAGCACTTGATGGCCCCACTCCATGACTTTGCATAGTCTACCACTTTGTGGCTGAACTATTGTTGTTACTAGACAGCATTTCACAATAATAGCACTTACAGTTAACCAGGGCAGAAATTTCACAAACTGACTTGCGGCAAAGGTGGCATGCTATGACAGTAACATGTTTAAAGTCACTGAGCTCTTCAATATGACCCATTCAACAGCCAGTGTTTGTCTATGGAGATTGTACAGCTGTGTGCTTGATTTTATACACCTGTTAGCAATGGGTGTGACTGAAACAGCTCAACTCAATAATTATCAGGGGTGTCCACATACTTTTGGTTATATAATGAATAAGAGTGATGAGTTACATTGCATATCATCACAGACACTTTCAGAAACTTTGGCTTTATCCCTTTTAAGCTAACTCCTGTTCACATGTGGCATTAACATCTGTCTTGTGAGATCTGATTGTATGTGGATGGCGAGACATCTGGCCATTTACACCAGGCATTTTCATGTGTCTTGAAAGCATCTCCAGTGACCACGAATGATTTCATAACTGGAGGAAGGGTACTGCTTTTTTACTATGCAGTCTCTTGCTGCATTTGTTGTCATACAAAGATGTCTCTTGTTCATGTAAATGTATGGGCTGTTACAAACATTTAGGTTGCATGGTTTGCTAACGCATAATATAAACAAATGAGAAGGAGAGGAAGAAAAAAGCTGCACAGCTGCTTTCGTCTCTCCTGTGATGATGCAGGTGGCAGTGCTTCAACCCTGTCCTTCGATCTTAGGTGCTTTAGCGATCACACTACAAATTTTATGAGGTCATGTGTCTCCAGAGGTGGTCAGATTCTGATGCATTGTACTTCATTCACAAATGCATTTCTGTCCACTTATGAGCAGATCTCCCAGGACGAATGTGAATGGCAAGCATGAACAGGGCCTTAGAGTAGTTGGGCTGCACACATGTCCACGCTGGGCATAATACAATTTATTTGCATGTAGAATTGAAGCTTCCTTTGTGCTACTTTGTTTTCTATCACTGTGTAAAATATGTATGATGCTGCCTTTATTGTTGCATGCACTGATGAATAAAGTTATTAAAGGAGAAGAGTAGATTTAAAGGCATTAATAGGTTAAAATCTTCATCACTACTGCCTACAACTGGGTCAACGTCTGCGTCTCACTGCTGGCTGTCATGATGAGCATTAAGACGTTTCAGTAAACTCACTGTACAGAAACAGATGAGGCATTGATGAAACACTGGAAATTCCACTGCTATTGTGGCCACAAATTATATGCGGAGCTGTTTATCCAGCATGTCCTGAGCTGCAGCACATTAACAAACAAGTGACATCATCATAAGATATAACAGGAAATGGCAGAGATAATGTTCCTAGAGCTCTACGGAGGGAGGAAGATGTGATGAAACAGCATAAACCTCTTTTGTGTTTCTTTTCTGGTCTCTCTAGTTGCTCTCTGACTTCTTCCTGCCCCATCCTGCCTTTTCCACTCCCAGTTGCGCTCTAAAAGCTCATGTCAGCCCAAGGCCATGGAGCTCATTCATGCTCACACATGTAATTTATATCTCCACTTGGATAAAGTAACGTAAGCTTGCCTCCTCTCTCAAGGAACCAATGTGCTCCTTCTCAAGAGACACAGAGCGTTCAGGCCTTGTGCAAGAGAAGAAAAAGTGTTTAATCATGACGGCCATTTGGAAGTCACCACTGTCTACTCCAGCAAGCATCGTGAATCCTGTGAAGCACACTTTGTCCTTCCAAGGCACTGGGAACATTCTGGAATGCACACTTTTGAAGGAAATACTGTATGCTTCCTCAAATGACTACACATGGACCCCACCGTAGCCTGAAGTCTTTCACAAGAAAATGAATAGAAATTCACATATGAATAACCACTTTGTGTCAGACCACTAATGACAGTGCTTTCCTCTTTATGTCTGTTGGCATGTCATGGCTTACCACTGTTATTAAGCATCGCTGGTGACCAGAGTCCTCTCCTTCACACTGCTTGACTTCCCTTTAAAACAAGAAGTTAAAAATATCTGCTGTTTTTGAAGAGAAGAAGGTTATATAAACAGTTTGGAGTAAGTCAGCTGGTAAGAGTGTCGTGCTACTCTGGGTCAAACGTGTGTGGGTGTTTGCTTTTGTGCACCAGGTTGTTTGCACATTATACGCAGAGTTTAAGGCCTGAGGTAATGTTTGGTTCATTATTGCCATCATCATTCATCAAATGTAAGATGACAGGTGCCAAAGATGAAGACTAATGAAATATTGATAGTATTTTCCTCACCTTCTGCCTCAGTGAGTTCATGTTGGCTTGTGCCATCCCCAATATAATGATGTTAAACCTATAAAGTAACTGTTTTCTCCTGAATGTTGCAAATTTGTGAGTACTTTCTCCAAATGTCAGCATCTCTATGTTGCTGTAATCCAAACAATTGTCTCTCTTACATAAACTTGCTTCTGGGGCTTAGTTTATGTTTTCCATTATCCTTTTTTGGTGAAATGGATTATGTGAAATGGATTTTTGAAGTAACAAGAGTTGTGTGGTTGACTCTACAGTGCTTATTACAATTAAGTCTTGGCAGTCCTTACAGTGTGCCAGCATTTTGGAACCATGACACAGTTGTGTTCTTGTGTATCATCTGCATTATCAGATCATACCTGACGTAAAGCATGTTATGTTCCTTTTGGTACATATGGAGTTACTATGTATATCATAGCTTTGGAATCTCAGCAAGGAATTCCCTTAAAAAGCGGATATAAACGTAATGATCAATGTTTATAGGAAACATAGCTGCTGGTTGTTTTTGAAAGCAGGCAAAAAAGAAAAAAAAGCCATTTGCCCCCAGTCAATGGACATGGTTTGAGCTACAAACAGTAACACAAAAGACATCATAGGGGCTGTCTCCTCTTTAGAACAACATTAGGGGCCTATTGTCTCTCAAGAATATTTTGATTCAAAGGCATATGGGCACCACGGAGTCCCAAAATATACTGATTAGAAACACCAGCACTGGAAAAAAGCACCCGGAAAGAATAAAGAGGAGACAAAAGCAGTTGGGGATGAGGTGATGTAATATAGATGAGTGGAGGATGCAGCTGGAGAGCTCTGGGAGTAGAAGCAGCTGAATGAGTTCACTGCACTCTGCTCCTCTACAGACTGAAGGACATTTCTGTAGGGATTCGCATGACAGGCCAAATTATTATGAGAGATACAGATCTTTAATAAATCTCATTTTAAACATTCAGCTTCACTCAAGCAAAGATGGCTTCAGAATTAAGTTATTTTCAAGACAAAGTTCACATTCTGCAAGCAATTTTGAGAGTGTTATGTCTGTTTTCTTACTACTTCTTAAACACAGGCTGGGTCTGATGGTATGTTTAAAAAATGCTTTTGAATTGTGCAAATTTAAAGGTCTGTTAAATGAATCCTGGACTCTAGCTGGCAAAACATATTTGTTCCCAGTATTGCACTTTTTTGTGGAAAAAGAAATATTTATTTCAATATACTCAAGTTAAGGTAGAGTTTTTGCCAGCTTTGTTCTTGTGCTCACTGTGCTGAATTATTGATAAATCTGTGGTGAAAATACATGATGTAAATTCAGACTATTGTAACTATCTGCTAATCATAAACTGATTCTGGACCTGAAGCTACATGACTGTATGACATTGACCGATATACGGTTGGACACACTTTGAAGAAAGTACACTCCTAAAAATAAAGGTACCAAATGGAACCAGAAAGTTCTTTGGAGTGATGACAGAAGAACCACTTTTTTGACCCCAAGAACCTTTTAGTGCACAATTTTTTAAAGATGTATGAATGACATGTGTGAGGGTGAAGAAAGATCTTCTGTGTAATGTAAGCATTCTGTACCAATCTTTCTTTGAACAATACATCCAAGCCAAAAGACTTTATGCTATAAAAAAATATCCCTGCAAACTTCTTTGAAAAACTGAAAACAAAAAAGAATTGAAGCTGTAATAGAGGCAAAATTTGCACATGATAAATATTTGAAAATGATGTATTTGTTTGTCAAAGCTTCTGTGTAATTTTCTGTTAAATATGTTTTTTCTCATATGCTAAACATTAAATTATGAAAGAATTAGTAGCCCTTTTAACTGGACATTAAGTAAAAGACTTTTTCACAGTACTGTATTACACTCATATTTCTTCTATATCACATTCCTATCATGTTGGTGGGTGTATTTATGCTATATTAGGATTACTTATTTAATGTAGTTGTATAAATTATAATACTTTAAAATTTAACATCATTATATACAAATATAATACTTTAAAATTTATAAATCCTGACCAAAAGTACTCAAGCACACAAGTAACAACAAGTAAACTATGTGTAATAAGTTACTTCTCATTGCTGCACTGCTGTCGCTCTACAGGGAAATTCCTTCTCTGCTGTGAGTGCAGGGGCAGTCTCTCTCTCCCTCTCCCTTCTCTCTTGCTGTGGAGATCTGGCTGGTGGTAAAAGGCCTGTCGAGGTTCTTATTTATTTTGCATGGTTTGGCCCGACCCCAAGTTCAACCTGAAATGCACTCCTTCTTCTCTTGCTTTCTGCGATTGTGCTGATAGTGTGATCTACTGGAGGTCCTTATTTATGCTGCATAGTTTGGCAATAGCCCAGGCAGATTGAAATGAATCAACTATCTTGAAGAAAAAACACGATTTTCCACATCAGTCAACACTCTTTAAATGAGTTTCATTGCTATCTGTTACATCTGTAGCCTCCCCCAGTTCCCAGTCATGTCACAGTGAGTTTGAAAGAGTTTATATAAGAGTGTTCAAACCTTCAGCAAACACACACATGTGGTCAGTCTGCAGACAGACGTGGTTCAGTTTAAACTTTACATGATTTCTTAACAAGTGCAACCTGCTTCTGAGCAAAGACACACATACACACCCTAACCTCCCTCTGGACTGGGAGCTAGCTTAAATGATCTCTTTCTAATGGCACTCTTCATGCAAATGCAGGGCTGCTTTTAGAAACAGCAGTAGGGACCTAATAAATGCGGGTGAACTGCAGGGAGCGGGTCAGGCAGCTAAGGAGGAGAGGGAGCTGCGATGGCCTGAGCAAACATTGGCCTGCTAAAGTTTGTTTTTGCAGTATTGGTCGTGAGCCGTGTCCAACCCGATTTAATCTACAGCCGGACCCTGGGTGGCAGTGTGGACGGACCCTCTCTGAGTGCATTATTCACCCCCAGCACTGACTGTTTCTCCAGCATCTGGGTGATCCAAACTTTACCTCATCCGTCTCTGCGACAGGCCTTGAGCTGAGTTGTGAACTGTGCTGGTTAGTCATAGCATTAACCCTAGTCATGTGATATAGCTACTCACATACAATCAATCAGGAATATGTATACGAGGAGTGGCAGAAAGACATAGAAATAGAAATAGCTGCTGATTTCATCGAAGTGACAGTCATGTTCAACTCTGTTAAAGTTGATCTGTAGAGCTGCTTGTGCTCTCTAGCTGTTGGACAACAGATAAATATTTGAGCAGAAATGAGAGTAGGATCACTTAAGCCAAGTCTAGGGTAAAGTAAGTTCTCCAAATATTTAAGGAGTTCTCCAGTGTAAGCATTCCTCTCACTTCAAATAAAATGTCTTGCGAGCTTGCTGTAATAAAAGTTTAGGAGGATCATTTATTTTTGGAAAACAGAAGGTTAGGTTAATAAGAAAGGGAGCAGTGAATGTCTATGTAGGGGTAAATTATTAACCCACAATAATCATCCCAGGTCCAATAAGTCCTGTTTACTTTTTTACTTTTGGAGGTTTTCTCTTTGCTCCTGTCCACTAGGGGGTGCTCATGCGTCATCAGAGTAGAGCATTAAAAAACAAACTTGTGTCATTACCATGCTAAACCTCATGGCGCTCCGATAATTATCCTTTCATGATGATGGTTAAAAGCTCTATTTTTTAGAAATATGCACACAAAGAACATTTCTTTCCAGAAAGCTGGCACAGAATGCTAGCTACACATGCCACTGGAGATAGTGTTGATTAGACAGGAGAGGAAAAAGAACCCAAACTATCTCTACATCTTCATGAGCCATTTCGGTTTGCTTGCCCATGGCTGCTTTGTTCCTGCATACTTCTTCATGGTCATGGCCTGGCCGTTGGAGCAGAGTAATCAGGTCCATCAGTGTGTGAGCGCAGGGGCCACACTATAGGGGGGCTAGGCCTGGGGCTGCCTGAGGCTGGGGTAAGGTGAAACTGGGCCTGCAGCCTGAGGGCCTGAGCGCACAGCCCCTTTAACTGCAGCCTCCTCTCACTGGGGGCTTCTGTGTTTCGGCTCATCGGCCCCACCATCATTATAACCCCAACAAAGCAGGCGCCCGCTATGGAACGTTCCGGAGCCGTGTGTTATCTGAGCACTGGAGGCTGGACGGACGTCCCGGCCTGCCAAATACAGCATGCCGCCTGCCAGCACAGGGGTCACAGCATTACCTGAGACAGGAAAAGAAGGAGAGAGAGAGACACATACACACACAGAGGTTGCTTCATATCTCACATTTCTTTAAAAGTTATGGCAGAGATGAGTGTCTGCACTCGTCCATATATCCTACAACAATTCGAACTATTAAATTTCATACTATATAATAGTTTCAAAGCCTAGTGCTATATAATGTGATGTGCATTATTCTCTGGTTTGCTGCTGCTTGTCTAGGTCATGTGAATTTTGTCTCCTGTGAATGAATCTGTCTGCTGCAGAGGGGTGCTTAGACTTTTTGCTTGTTGGTCCGAGAGTCAAAACGACAAAAGAATATACTAATAAAGAAGGTAAGTTTCACATAAAGTTAAAAACATAATTTATAACATTACACTACATTTTGATACTAAAATACTTCAAATATACAATTTTGAAAGAAAAATAAGAATTTTATCAGTTATTATTACTATTAATATATATATTAGGCGTGGGGGGAAAATCGATTCTTAGATGCATCGCAATGCGGACGTGGACGATTCTGAATCGATGCACGAATGTCAAAAATTGATTTTCTAAATTTTAATTAATAACGTAATGTTGACGGAACACAAAAGGCGGAACTTTGCAAAGTGCAGCGCCCGGACAATCTGTGGCGGCACACAATATTAAAAGCTAGTGCAAGGGTCGCAACCCAAATGATAATAAGAGTCATTTTGTCCTTTCAGTAAAAATCAAACCACCTTGGGAGCCGCAACATTTTGAGTCCAATTTACCATTCTGGCTGTACGTGTCTCTGTACGTGCTAATGTCCTAGTACAGGCTAAAAATGTTAATACAAACAAAAACGCAGACACTCTTTGCTCTGCTCTAAGCTTTAGCTCAGCTGTAGCCGCTTTTCTTGCATCAGCAACAAAAGTAGAAAAGTTTCTTGTAAAACGTGTTGAACGATCAACAGAGCTTTATTTTACTGCAGAGGAGGATTATTTTATTTTTACCTAGAAATCTAATTCTGATGGGGAGCCGCTGGTTGCCGACCCTTGAGCCAGAATATGGAGGCACTTTGGCTTATATGGAGTTGAGGGGCAAAACCATATTACATGTTTCCACCCGTTTTCCGCCCGGTTGTAGTTGCTGCCAACCAGAGGACCATCAAGCAAGCGATGTCAAAGCTTACACCAAACTCGGAAAGGACGAAGCGAACTACAAACTCTATCGCAACTTTTATTGGCAAGGATTTGCATCCGTTCTCAGTCGTTGAGAACCAGGGCTTTCGCGCTATGTTGCACACTTTGGAGCGGAGATACAGTGTCCCGTCTCGAACATATTTTACTGACACAGCGACCACCCCACACTCTCTACAACGAGACCAAAACCGCAGTTATAGCTAGAATCACTGAGGAAAAACGGATAGAATAGCTGTAATCTGCTGCGTGGACATCCATTGCCACAGGATCTTATTTCACCGTAGCGGCGCATTTTATTGCAGATGAGTGGCAGCAGCGTATCATGTGCTCCAAACAGCAATGAACGAGAGCCTTCCAGTTAACCTGGCATATTGCTTCCGGTTGATTTATTAATAAAAGATATTGGAAGTAAATTTGTTATGGATCATTACAAATACTTTGCTTTAAAACTACTAAGTCCTCAGACAGTAGGAAAATAGAAATCCTGTATATAAAAAAAGATGCATCGATAATCGTTTTATAATCGCATCGCAGCCCTCTGAATCGTAATCGAATCGTGAGGTGCCTAGAGATTCCCACCCCTAATATATATTATAAAAACGTTGTTGCTATCGGAACAAAGCCCTGTATCTTCATTTTTGTTGTTGTTTTATATTTTTAAATTATTTGAAAAAGCCTGTTGCTGTTTATATGAAATGATCCAAAATGACATAATAAATCATTGACTTAGAATAAATTATTTTAAAAACACAGTTACTGCAATGGAGGAAACTAAAACGAAAGTGAAATGGACTAAAGAAATGTATTAGATGTATTAGTAGATTAACTCTCTCTCTCTCTCTCTCTCTCTCTCTCTCTCTCTCTCTCTCCTTTTTTATATATACTAAATCAGCCAAAACCTTTCACATGAAAGCTGTAGGAGTTGATATCAGGAGACTGTGATAATACCGGTCTGGCTGGCAGAGCCTGTATGCTGCGTACACTACAGTGTGGGTGTATTTTTGAGTCGGCTGTAAATTATAAACAGAATTCACTGACTCTATTTGAGACGCTCTCATTCTTACATCTTACAGCATCTCTCTGTCTTCCTCCCTCTCTCTCACTCTCTCTCTCTTTTCTCTCTCTCTCTCTCTCTGTCCATTCATTTATTCTTTCATTTGTTTTTATTACCTACCAAGGAGAAAATTGGTTCCATCACATATACATAAAAAAAATCATACAAATGAACAAATAAAATGACCCACATGAAAAAATTAGAGCAAGCATACAGACAAACAAACAGGAACACAAAAACAGGTTATATTTTGACTTCCTACTATTTAACAAAGATCACACTGAGGACCAAACAGTTTACAAATCTATTCAATGTCTACAGCAAATGTCTGAAGGAAGTAGCTTCAATTTTACATTTAGAGAATGAATATGTTGTTAAATTCAGTGACCGTACATATATATATATATATATATATATATATATATATATATATATATATATATATATAATATATCAGTGACCATTTCACATATAATCTATCATTCTGTTTCATAAAACAGTGCGGTGTTTGTGTGTGACATGTGTTAAGAGTTAACCTCTTGTTAATTTAATTAAAAACAAGAAATCCAAAAGTGATGGAAATCTTATTACATTAATATAGTAATCCTTTAGATTAGGTTACAATTACATGTTCTAACAGGTAATCAGTAATCTGTCACAGAATACATTTTTAAAGTAACCCTCCCAAACCTGTTTGTAGATACATGTTTTTCTCTGTGGACTTTGTATAAACCCTGGTTGGGTTTTGATCAAAACACAATTTACCATTAATTACTGCACCAAAGTACTTATTATAAAGTAATTAAGTATTAAGTAATTATTAACCTTTTAGTCATTTTACCACCAATTACTGTTGGATGAATGTAATTAGTCTCTAGTTCTTATTAATATTAAGCTTTGAATCTCTCTCTCTCTCTCTCTCTCTCTCTCTCTCTCCACACACACACACACACACATATATATATATATATATATATATATATATATATATAAAAGTGCTGTGGGGATTGGAGAGCAGGCCTGTGTGTGAGTATGCTCTCAATTTTCCTATTTTACACCTCTAGAGAACAGAGGACTCAGAACTTCCTCACATTCCTTTAAAAACCCTCTGCTTTCACTCTCTCAGTAATTCATTACTGCGTTCAGTTAATACTGCGGCAGTTGTATTAATTGTATAATTGTAGTTGTATTAAACTATGAAGTGCAGATAAGCGTGTCAGAGGTTTGTGCCCCACATGCTGAGGGTGGAAAGCTGAGAGGGTTTCTCTGAAGCTTTCTCCTTTGAAAAAAAAGGCTCTGGATGCTACAGCACCGCCCAGTAGTGTGACTTTAAAAGATGTGGCGCTGAGGGAACACATTGTCTGCATTGACTGGATCAAATCAAAGTGATAACCTATACCCATTACAACCCCTGTAAAGCAAACCTAATTTATGAGCAATGCCAGTTCCACTTATAAAAAGCCCCTCCGCATCTGGAAATGATTTTGGCCCACACATTCCTGAGTTTAAAAGTGACTTACTGCAGAGACCCAAGACTGCTGGCCCGTTCCATCATTTTGACGGATGCAGATCCATTAAGAGCAGGAGGAGAAGGGTTACAGAACTAGGCAGTAAAATACCATAGGCTATCTATTCAAAACCTCCAGAAGCCTTTCTAGTGTATCACTTCTGTTACATTAAATTACAGTTGCACTGTTATATTGTACTAACCATACTTGCTCAAAGCACTATAAAGACATACATGGAATGCAACTGAGATTTGGCTACTCTGTGCAGCTACAGATGTATGAAATACATAGTTGAGCATCAGGTGCACATTCTTAACAGTGCACTTGAGCTGGATTCTTTGAGCCAATCTGTCAGATGTTATGGAACCCACCAGAGTTTGAAGGAAAAAACTGTTTATTGGCTGTGAAATGCAGGTGAGAAAAGTGCAAGGATTGACGTGAGATGTGACGATAGTCTTTTGTGGTTTTAGTGGAATGCAGCATGTCAATGGAATTGGCTAACTCATACTCTAACTGAAGCAAAGCCAGTTTTTATTATCACAAGCATAACTTCTAACGCCAAGCTTCTGACTCACTTTCCTAAGAATGAACACAGTCTTTTGCAATGTCAGGGTTCAAAAACCAAAAGTAATCAAAGATGTCTTTGAAAAAACCTTAAACCTGTTATGAGCAGTGAATCTGACACTGAGGAGCTGACTAGGCCTGTTGTGTTGTTTTGCTGTTAAGTGACCGCACATATGTGTATTAAGGTTGAACAAAGAATTTAAGAGATAAATAGATCACAAACACATGAAGCAGCCCACTCACTTTTCCAATCTCCTGATTATCAGCATCCTTCCTCTTTTCTGGGCTGTTATCAGCAAAGCCCCTCCAGCACCCCCCAACCTCCCCCGCCCGTTGCTCGTCACCTTCAGAGAGACAGGAAGACTTCTCTTCAGATCCTGACTTTCCATCCTTCAGCACCCGCTTCATCTCCACCTCTTCTTTCTCCATCACTCAACAGCTTTGAAGAAAGAGACTTTTTTGTGAGGCTGAAGCAAAAGCTGTAGTCCTCGCTCTTGGAGGTGGATGACCATATGCAGAGATGGTAATTTAAGTGGAATGTTTTGCCGTTGTCAGTTTTCTACGATGTGATGAGCAATTAGTCCAGTGAGGAGTCTATACAATTGGATGTGAATGTTTGGGCACACCTGGTCAGATTACACATTTTGTTTTTCTTTTTTTCCAGTTGAAAAGACTCCACCTCTGCATGCAACAAACTTATACATTACATTGTTTTCCAAACTTTAATGCAAAATTATTTTTTATTTGCTCAGTTTATAACTAACATTAACATTAAATATGCATGTGCATAAGTTTATGCAACATTTTAGTCAATACTCAAGACCCCATTGGGGTAAAATAATAGCCTCAAAAAAAGTTGTCAATACAATTAAAGTCTAGGATGATAAAGACAATTTTAAAACCTTAATCTATGGTTTCTTGAAGCAGTTTATATCTTTATGTATGTTGTGGATCATTGTCTTCTTGTAACATGCAACCACTTTTCTTTTTTCAGTTTCTTCATCCCACAACACTTCTGTGCCATTGGCAGTCACGCAACTCCAAGGCATAAAAGGTCCAACCCCATGCTTAACAGTTGGCAAGGGGTATTTTTTTCATCAAATATTGATGGTTTTTCCTCCAAAATACATTTGGTACTTTGGTGACCAAAGTTTTTTGTTAGCCAAAGTGTTCAATTTTTGTGTCATCAAACCACAGCCCTTGATTTTAAAATACTTGTGGCTTATATGTTTTGCATCCTTCACATGCTAACTCTTGCAATAAGATCACAATAAAGGTTTCTTCTTGATGGCTTTTCAATATAGATGATGCCCAAAAACTCTGCACGGTTGGCCAACGTATCTCTGTATATTCATGCCAGCAAAAACTTTCTATAGGTCCTTGGCAGTGATGTGAAGGTGTTGCTTTGCATAACTGGCCAAGTAGGTTTTTCACAGATTTTTCTTGGTATTCCAGATCTTATCTTGACTTCAGCCATTTTCATTAAAGTCTATATCTTAATGACCTTTCACACAGTAAAAATTGTCAGCAAGAAGTGTTGAGATATCTTTATATGGTCTTCTCTTGCTTTGTAATAGTCAGTTATCTTTAGTTTCAGATCTTCAGTCAGCCCCATATGTGAGTCCATGGCTGCTGAGCGTAAGCACAACACTGTGAGAGGTTTGAAGGATCACTGAATTTATTACACTTTGGAATTGTCTACACCTTGGATTAAGGCTTAATGCATCAAATACGGTCTAAGACTACAAAAAAATAACACTAGTGGATCAACTGAATGGAGCCCAAACTTTTGCACGTCATTTTTTGGAGGTTCTAGCTACAAAGTACAAAATGTCCCCAGGTGTGACTGGGACATATATCATCACTGTCATAAAAAAAACCCTCATATCTCTGAAATGGTAAGTTGTTAGAACAAGGAAAAACATTATTAACTGGAAGGCAAATAAATGTTTGGTTTTTATTCCATGTATTTTCAGACCATTTTTATTGGTTCACTCATCATGAAATGTTCACAACCTATGACAGCGACAGTATGTTTTAACTTGTCGTCACATTAAACAAACATAGGAAATGTTAACACCACACAATACTGCCTCTTTGAGAAGCTAAAGCAAAAGATGAAGCACTTCTCAGAGGTGAAACATCATGTGCAGGAAGGTTGTTGATTTAAATTGAGTGTTTTGTCATGGTCAGTTTCCTTTATTCCCCCCATGTGCTGAGCGATGAGCTCTGTGAGGGGAAGTGACCCTGGCGTTGATGACTTTGCTGGTCCTGGTTGTTCCTCAGCAGGGATCTAGGTTTGTCCACCTGGTCGGGCAAGGGGGCAGTGGGGAAAGGGTCATCAGTGGTCCCCCCAACCCCCCTCTGAGGGCTGCTTCCTGTGTCTATAAACATCTGCAGCCCAGCGGGGTTACATCACACAGTTTCATCTGCAGCTGTCAACCCCAGCATTGGCCAGCCCCCCCACCCCAAGAGCCTATTCCTGACCCCCATCCTCCAAGCCCTACATCTCCTGAGTCCACTCTGCCTGCCCCCCCCAAACCCCACAGATAAACTGTGGCGAGTCAGATTACCCAGAATCCCCGCTCCTCTGAAGCAGCCCATTCATGGGCCCCTGGAAGCCGATAAGAGGATGAATCACAGCTCTGTTCGTAGGGCTTTGTGGGAGCCGCGCTGCTCCATCTCAGAGGCTCTCTTTGTGTATTGATGCTTCAGCTGTGTGTGTGTGTGTGTGTGTGTGTGTGTGTTTGTGTGCACGTGTATGTGTGTGTCTGTATGTTTGTGTATTTGTGAGCTGGTATGTGTGTCGTCTCTCTACGGTGCTGCCATTTGTGTGTTTTAGTCCCCATGATGAGCAGGAGAAAGGCTAAGAGTGTAAACGGTGATCTGAGCAGGACTGGCCAGGCTTTTGTATCTCCTGGAGCCATGCTGGAGAAAGAACACACTGTCCTGCTCTCCATCCTTATAATCCCCCTATTTCCCTCTTCATCATTACCTCTAATAAAAAAGAACAATCAATGGCAGGCTCTTGGACCTAGTTGGCATATGCTAACCAGGCAGTTAAAAGAAGCACAGGAGCTTATGAAACTCTATTTCTCTTTTGTTCTTCCATTAAATGCCTGTAGAAGAAGGTTAATCTGATCGGCTAAGACTTAGTCTTTAGGGGCCAGATGTGATCTTGTAACAGTCTGGGGATGACCATGAGAAATTTTCAGCTAAATGTAGGTGGGAACAAACTTTCTGTGAAATTTCTAAACATATCCAATATCTCGCGAATTTGTCAACTATGTCTGACAAACAACAAGCCTGCCGTTAGCCCATGGATGTAATATACGTTGGCATGGCTGAAAAGTCATCTGAAGAAACTCAAGAAATTCATCTCATCTCAAGCAATTAAGCATGTAGATGTGTGTGTTACTGCGTGTAGGGAGAACACATGTAGTAAAGATAAACATTACCTCTTGCCAGGGAAAAACAGTTCTGTTAGCTAATGTGAGTGTTTTGCTAGCTATCTTGTTTTGTTTCTGTTATCAATTCTTAGGGCTAGAGCATGGATTAAAAGAATTCAGGGTGGGTTTTAGAGGGGACAAAACCTTGTTTAAAGCTGATTTTGCTGCAGTCCATCACTGGTAGTAGTTTTCAGACATGTATCTTTGTAAGACTAGATAAGACTTTGCAGCTACCAACTCCAA
Source organism: Colossoma macropomum (assembly GCF_904425465.1). Taxonomy (NCBI): domain Eukaryota; kingdom Metazoa; phylum Chordata; class Actinopteri; order Characiformes; family Serrasalmidae; genus Colossoma; species Colossoma macropomum. The sequence continues at coordinate 18,158,088 of NW_023494790.1, read as the reverse complement.
AACCATCCTCAAGCCTGTGACCTCATGATCTATCACCCTAAGCATTCTATAACTCTGATCCCTGGTTGGTCAGGTCAAACAAGTAAGACTTGTAAAAGGTTAAAGGTATTAAGTCATGAAGTCACATACTTGGGAATGGCTTAGAGGTCCTAGACAAGGTTTGAAATCTCTGAAGTGCAACTGGAACCAATATGTTTTGGTAAGCAATCACACTGAACAAACATAAGAAATGTTAACAGCTCACACAGCTGGATAAAAGTAATATGTATGGCTGCTATGTGTCCACGAAGAAGTGGTTTGTTGCTAGACATATATTACATTGTAATCGCTTTCAGTGGAGCCCACTATTTACCACAGTATACTGTTTTTTTTTTCTTCCTACATGTATACATAGGCTTTGTTGTCTAGACAGGGCATAACAGATGCCAGTAATAGCATCAATGAGTCAAAATGGACAATATAAGGGTCAGGGTGGGCAAGAGGTCCAGACAGACACATCTCTGTAGCAGGAATGACAGAGTACTGAATATAGCTCAAATACAGGGCTTTTACCACCTGTCTCAACGTTGCTTGGCTTTTATGGCTTTCTGTTGTGACTACGGGCTGCTGGCTGGGGCTATAAACCAGCAACCTGTTAGCCATTCATGGCCATGTACTTGACAGAGAGATGCACAGGTTTTGACCTGTCCAGTGGCTGTTTTTTGTTGGTCATGTTAAAAATATGTCTCAGTCTCAGTCCTGGGGGGTCCAACACTTTTCAGATTTTTGTGCTTTAACCTCTTTCTGCAGGCCTCCTAGTGGCCAATCTGCCAGCGAAACGAAAATCGACTGGAGATGTTTTTAGTTAGTATAACGACATAAAAGTATTTTTTTCCCTGTGACTTGGTTAGCAGACCAACTAAGACACTGTCGGTGCTCTGTGTTTGAAATATGACTCTGTATTGAACTGCTAGTGAGCAATGTGGGGTGAACGGGCAGGGGTGAGAACTCTCTGCTGGGAAAACAATTCACACCTCCCCAGAAAGATGCCTGTGCTGAGAACAGACAGCACATCTTCAGCTTTCTTCATATCAAAAAACCATGCCTGACTGCCGCAATTTTAAAAATAGTGTTTAAATACAATAAAAAACACTTTTAGAAATGTTGACTCAGTCACTCAACTACAAAGATGCAAATCCAATTCCCTTTTGGTTTTGTAAATCAGATTTCCATCAAAATACGTTCCAACAATGTTACTGAAGAAACAAATGCATAGTAACCTCCAAAACAGGTGGGAATTGAATTGTATGGGTACTGTAAAAAGAAGATAACATTAAATATGCACCTGACTCTGCTCATTATAGTACTGACAGTTACTCAATGACTTGCAATTGCAGAAAGATGCAATAGTTTGTGTAAATGTCACAGAAGAGCGTGAGGTGCTAAGTTTTAAGGTATTGTTTGGTATACGTGTGTTAGTTTCATTTCTGTTCTACTCTTATTAGCTGACTTTCTGAAAGATCACAGCTAGTTTTAAAAAATATCAGGATTAGGTGCTGAAGGATGCTTTAAGTGTTTGACTTTTTTCTATTTACTGCCCCAGTTGTATTTTTATAACTCCTGAAAACCTTCTTTTTTCTGCACTAAAGAACTGAACTCTAAAGGTATGTTATCTTAGCCAGGCCAAGTGCATGCAGGGAGATGTGAGCTGCAGCAGTGAGTTAGGCTGATAGCAGCTTGGGTTGTTTGTCATGTTGAGGCTGGGGGGTGGACTGACCCTGACAGTGTAATGGCTGCTATCAGTAAAGCTCCCTCTTGGCCCTCTTGGTTCATATTCCACGCTTTGTCACACCTGACCCTGAGCTGTCCCTTTGACAGGCCTGCCCTGGCTAACCCTGCTCACCCACCGAGCTCTCTGTTTGGGCAGCAGGCAGTGGAATTGGCTGTCATCATTCAAAATTAAACACACGAGCCAATGGGAAAAGAGAACCTGTGCCCAAAAAGCTTTGGCGGAAAACTTCAAAGCACAGTGCAGAGGGTGAGTGCAATGTGCAAAGTCTCTCAGCACAGCTCTCTCGTTCTTGTCGGGTATGAACTGGGAGAGCTGCCCATGTCTCTGGTGCTTTCCCTGGCTAAAACTAGCTCTTTCACACTAATCTGAAACTAACTATTGCACAAATCTTGACCATGATCATTACAAGAGAAACCACAATGACTGATCTCAGATCAGTCTAAAACTGCCAGCAGCCCTGGGGCTTTCCAGTGCCCAACCCCTCTGCCACACAGCTGGCAAAGCTTGAGCTGGAAAATAGTTTCCATAAGATGGCTCCCATGGGTTCATAAAAAAGCGCATACTGAGTGTGTTAGTCATAATCCCTTGCGTGAAAAATCGCTCCTGACTTGTTTGGAGAGGACCTGTGTGGGGTAATCGAATATTGCAAACTGTGATAACTTGTACCATCTGCGACAGTCTGTATCCTTCTCCGCTTTCGTAAATTCTGAGTTATTTTTGGTCTGGGCTGATGTGCTGAAGGACATCTGGAAGGTTACAGTGAAGAACGAGTTTAAATGCTGACATTTTATTTTAGGGATTCTATTTCATAGGTTACAATCTCAAGTCACATTGTTACTGTAGTATCTTCTGGAATGAATTTTGTTGACTTTAAAAGATAATTCCACCCTTTTTAAACATTTTTTTCATGTTATTCAGAGAGATCTGATATGGAATGATGCATTGTATAGAAATGTATCGATTCCTTTACAGTGGTGATGATAGAAACCAGGAGTCACTATGGACACAAGCAAAATATTAAATTTCAAAATATAAAAAATATGTAACAAACATGTGGCTAAGGGTCAGAGGACTTCTCACTTTAAATCAGTTGACCACTAGACAGTTAAAGTGAATGCTTTTTTATAAGATCCACCCCACCCCCCATTTAAAAAATCAGCAAAAAACATGAATAGAAATAAATGACATGTATGAAATGAATAACCTTATTCATTATTTATTCTGAAACAAAAAAAAACTCACAGTTAACTCAGTTGCTCACAATATAGCCATCTAAAACCACCAGTGACCTATGTGTGTCTCATTAGTTTTATATGTAATGTTAATAATGGTGTGATAGTTGTAAATATGAAAAAAAAAGTTAGCTATTTTGCCTTACACCACCCCACATGTTCCTTTATATCACGACTGGGTTTTAAAAATTCACTTTAGGCCAAAATCTCAAGGTATCCAAATTTGTGGGCCAAAATCGTATTGTAAAACATTCTCAGTCATCAGGCAGCACATTAATAACAATTTCCTGTGAACTTCCTTGTTCACAAGAATGGAGCATTTCACATTAAACTACTCTGAATGACTTTGTGTAGATCTCAGTCATTTAATTATGTAGAAATGTTGGAAATATGGTGGAATTTCCCTTTAAGGTATATATTTTTCTTTGTATATACACAGTAAAGTTGGATGTATTTATGTGGAATCCTATTAGCCACCTTCAATTGGCTGGAAAACTAAAAATGTATCTATCCGGCCCAGATTACTTTAGCTGCCTGTCCTTTCCAGGTCCTGGAAGCGCAGCCACATGTCTGATGTACACTGTTGTACTGAGAGACTTGGCTGAAGTCGGTCATTGGAGAATCTTCTCTCCAGATGTGTTCCATCTGAAGAAGACCTCCCCTCTGACCTGCACTCCCTCCAGCTCCCTTCTCTGTCTCTGATGCCGCAGGCCATATAAACGCCTCCTCTCATAAATATTATTTCAGAATGGGATTTAATAACCTGCTGATGACGCACACACCACTCTGGAGATCCAGCAGCAGCCATCAGTGAGTCGCTGTGGGGGAATGAAGCAGAGAATATCTGCACTTTAGAATGTCAAACACTGAGGCTGGGGAAGAGCACTGCTCCAGCTTCTTCTGGAATGAGAAATAATTATGAATCCTAATTCCAACAAACTGTGTATCTTTTCAAAGAGCAGTAAGGTATATAAACAGAGAAAGCGGAGTCTGTCTCCGCATTACGAATTAAAAACATTCGCTATCTTCAAAAGCCAACTCCCTAGGCAAACTAAAAACTACTAAAAAGGAACAAAGCAATGCAAGATGTCAAAGGTTAGCCATCTGGATTTGCTATTACATTATCCTCCAACTTACAGTAATGCCCTCTGTCTATGTTAAAACGTTAAATGTTTACAGCTTTCCCTTTTAAACGCCAACCTCTGCTTTCCTCTCCAAGACACAGCTCCTCGCTCTGTTATGTATCTAACCAGCGAGGCCAAAAATGGAGGCAGAGTGGAAAAGGTTTACAGACTAGGAGTTGTGTGCTTGCCGTCAGCCCGGGATACTGCGGGAGTGGAAGATAAAGTCCAGACCCTTTTAAAAAGACCCACACAGAGACTCGCGGCAGGGGAGGGTTCTGACCCAGAGCCTGCCTAATCTCCTGCCGAATTATCCAGAAGAAATATTTTAGAGTTGTGTGTGTGTGTGTGTGTGTGTATGAAGACGAGGAAAGGGAGGGGGAAGGTCGTTGGACATTAGTTATGTAACCGGCTCAGGGGAGAAAGCGGTAGGCTGGATCGTGGGAGGGCCTAATCGGCCAGCTCGAGAGGCAAGGGGGAAGGGAAGTAAATCACAGCAACAACAGTGACATCGCACAGCCTATATCCACCTTACCGCATGAGCACACGGCCCAAAAGAGCTTCAACCAATTCATACAAGCTGGTAGCTTTACAACTACTGTTATCCGAGGTCTTAAAAAAGAGCTTCAGGTACTTACAGCCACCAGCGCAGTTAATAATGGGCATAGTGCAAGTGTGTACAAAGAACCCTTTAGAAAGTAAATCAATTTCTCACACGCATTATGTGGTGTGTGCCTAATCCATGTAAGGGTGCCAATCTCTCCCTCGCTAGCAAATCATTCAGTAAAGCAATTCAGGCAGCGCTGTATTCATCCCACTACTGCCAGGCTTCCGATCAGACTCTCTTTCTCTCTCTGCCCTAAAAGAAAAGCAAAGGGCTTTCATGAGAGCTGTGCAGCTGTTAGTCTGCATTAGACTGGACATCAAAAGAGGCTTTGGAAGCTCCAGTGGAGGAGTGAATAGTGTATGCAGGGGTTAGGGCCACATTCCTGTGGATCATTATTCCCAGAATGCACCTTTATCTCCAACTTGGGAGACCCAAAGGAAAGAGGGTCTTAATCAAGGACTGTATTCACTGACAGTCTTCTTCAAGAGAATATTTGAAGTTTTTTTATGGTTTGTGAGTGTGTGTGTGTGTGTGTGTGTGTGTGTGTGTGTGTGTGTGTGTGTGTGTGTCCTGGCTTTGTAAGAAAACCAGAGAAAACAGGGCTAACCTGCAATATTAGGATGAACAAAATGATCCTTACTTTGTAAAGTGCTGTTTTACAAAAGCTACATGTTTAATGGTGTTGAAAATGTAAAAATAGGTACTTACATATACTTAATAAATACACTGGGACATGTTATTATTATATATAGGTACATAATTATACAGATGACTCAACTACATTTAATAATTTTTAAAATTATAAATCTTATATTTTTAAACAGAAGAATGTTTAATCTTGGAAGTCTTCTATTAAAGTTCAGTCTTGGTAGTTGGTTGCACTTTCTTCTTCTCACAGTCCAAGTATTTCCAATAACAAACTCATCAGCTCATAAAACCTTACTCTAGATCTCTTTAATCTCAGATGTCTGTTTTTGTCTATTTCCTTTCCTCAATAACAGCCTATTGACAGCCACACATCCTTTCAGACCCATAGTGTTCAGTTGTCTTCTCATAGTGAAAGGATGGACAGAAACACCTGAGGATTTTTTCAGATCTGAAGAATGGAGCTTGATTTTCTCCTCTCTCTCAAAGATGACAGCTTTAAGTACTGTTTATCTGATGGTGACAGTTTTGGTGGCCTATTAGGTCTTGCATGGCTGTTAGGAGTCACATTTTCTCCATGTATTTTCATTTATTTTGAACTTTAGTTTAGGAAACTAGTTTTTTTTAGTTTTTTTACTTATTTCCCCTTGACTTATCCTTTCTTTATTGTAAGGAAGTTTTTTTTTACTTCGAACAATACTTCTAATGTCCAATTACTACTAAAGCTTTTAACTAAAATATTGGTTACATTATGAAAATGGATTATCTTATATTGAATCTCTTAAGCCATCTTTTAGCCATGTATTTGCACAGAAAGAAATCTGCAAGGCAGCTAAGGTGAGTTTGGGTCATTGCTTGTATGAATGTGAATGTCAGTGACACTTTTGCGAACAGCTTTTGTTGGGAGGACACAACTGTAACTTGGTTTTAAAATAGGAAATATGGAATTTAAAGTGGAATTAAGGTGCACAAAAGTTAAATACAAATTAAGTTAAATACAAATAAAAAGTGATATAGCTTATATGTTGAACTTTGTGTTGAAACTTCTGTGTAATTTTATGTTACAAATTTGTTTCCTGCTGTTTTTTTTCTGACTCAGAACATAAATAACTTGGGCTTCAGGGCTGTTTTGACTGGAAGTAAATAAACAAAATGTGGTCTCTGACCTCTGCACATTACTGCATATACCCTACATATGGGATATATTATTATATTTAGGTTGATATGTGCATTAAAAACATAGGGGGCATTGGATAACCACACATCTTGACATTGTATAAAAACAAATATGTGTGTGCATTTGTGAGCTGATTGAATTAGTTGTCATTTATGTTCCTCTGTTTGGGTTTAAACAGTTTTGCTGGTTGCAGTTCAAAGGCTTGTATTGTGGGTCTTGACCTTGCACTTCCCACATGCTTGATTGGACTTCTGGAATGATGTGATGAGTGGCTATCCTTTTTTAACCCAGGCTGCTACAGAAGGCCAGCTTGTGCATGCGCGCATGTGTATGTGTGTTTTGTCATATCACAGCTGACACATCACACCACACCCTGCCTTGCCACTCAATACCCAGCCCACGTTGTTTATGTCCCTCTCTGGACAAGTTCAAGTGAATGTCATCACACACTCTCACACAGCCACATTCTAGCACACCGTGCACACATACACATCCCTTTTAGTTGTTACTGATTATGACACTGCTCCAGTTTTCATTTAACAGTTCACTCATTATTTATGAGTAAACGAATTACACACAACCCCCCTTCACCATACTTGCACTGTTAAGCCTGAGGGGGTAGGGTGTACCACCCAGTTTATTTTGGAGGGGGAGGTTTGGGGGCATGTCTCAGCTGCTGTGATGAAGGTGGCTGTTTGGGACAGGCGTGGACATGCCTGTTGCTCCAAGATCAGCTGTGAAGCTCCCCCTGCATGTGTACCGTGTGGCAGCCCAATTCCAACCAGTCTCAGCTGCTGTCGTTGTTGTTTTGCTCGACACTGATTTGAACTCTACAATCCGATGCATGCTTGGTCATGGGTGACACCTGAAACCCCAGTCTGTTCAGTTAGTTATACAGTTGAGATTTTGGCTAATCCAAGACCAACAGCTTCCGACATTAGTCACTCATTGTTGTTGCCTTACAGAGTATAGAGTACACAGTACAGCACAGCTACATTGTTTATGTTATGTCCTTTTGTGTAAGTGTCAACTATTGTCTAATAAACTATGCTTGAAAGACAGAGGTCTGTTGAGTAGAGTTACCTTCTAGGACTCTCAGTTTGGTCCTGTTCAGACAGAGCCTATATGGTTCAGTTTTAGAATTCCTCCAGGGCCTTTCAGCAAGAGATAGTGTAATGGGGCAGTGATTGAAGTGGTCAGACAGCAGTTTGCCTTTGTGGCAAGTGGTAACTTCAGTATGACTGGTCTAAGTTTATTGCCTCTGGCCAAAGCAAAAGCTAGTGAAGTAAGAACCCTGTCTGTAACCTATACTGAGCCACACAATACCATAACCAACAAGGCTGAAATCTTATACTTACTTTTTATGCATTTTGGAGTCAAGTTAAGTCATTGAGTTCCCACACACATTCAACCTTCTCATGTCTTGGTGTCCAGAATTGGCCTGGGTTCATTTTAGACATTTCACTTTAACAAATGTCCTTTCTGATCACATAAGAAGCTTTGTTTATCTTTTAATATCTGGTCTTGCTCAACTTTAAGATTCCCCTGCTTAAATGAAACATATGTTAGTGAAACTGCCTCTATTATTATATTCTATAATATATTATTTTGTGCAAACTGGAGTCAGATTAAATCATTTCCACATACATTTAGATTATTACTTTGACCTTTATTTGTAGATATGTCCTTTCAAATCAGATCAGAGTTCTTGGAAGCTTTGTATATCTTCTAATATCTGACATGGTATTGCTCAACTTTAAAATGCACCTTCTTACATGAAAAATATGTCAGTGAAACTCCAGGAGGGTTTATTCTGCATATGCATATAAGTTTAGCTGTCATTTTTTAATCACCTTTAATTACAATTTATCGAAAGAAATATCTCAGTATCTCATCTTCAGTGCCAGATTTTCAATGTATGATTATTTGTGCATATTTAAAAAACACAGTGCATAAAGTGTGCACTAACTAACAAGACTGAAATCATATTATTTTCATGCAAACATAAAAATCCACCTTTATTTAAAAACACTGCTGGTCTCAGCATCCAGTGTTGTATCATGATCTTGAAATTAATGATGATGCACAGACGTTTCACTTCAAGAATCTATATATAATGTTAAATCAGGTCAGAGTTATTGGAAGCCCTGCATATATTTTAATATCTGATCTTGCTCAACTTTAAAATGCCCCTGCTCTTTATCTTATTTGTAGAAGAAACAAGCATATGCATGTATGTTTAGCTGTCATTTCCATCACCTTTAATTGCAATTTACAGAATCATCTCAACATCTTACACATCAAACGAACACAAATCAAACACACACACACACACACACACATGACAGCTGCCGTGTACATAGTATCAGAATATAATGAGAAACAGACCAGTAGGAATGGTCCAAAATTACTTAGAATAAATTCTTGTTAGTTGAACTTACATGAAAATTAAGCGTGCTTTTCCTACAAGATACAAGGTTTTGCTCAGAGGTGGCGATATGCGTATGGGTTCAGCTGCTCACTTGAACAAATGATCCTTCTTTTCACATCAGAGTTATTGATATGATATTGTTTGGCTCACTGTCGCTCACTGTTACTGATTGGCATTTTCTTTACATAATTCTTCTGTCAGTATGTTTCAAGGAAGAATTGGTTATCATTTAAAAAAGTGAAATTCTCAACTTTTTTCTTTTCTTTGTCATTATATGCTTCAGTTCACTGCTGCTCCCATAATACCCTATATATATATATGTATATATATATCTCCTTCTAGGAAGGCTGTCCACAAGACGCAGATGTCGGATGAGAAGACTTGGCTCACATTCGACATTCCAATTCATCTCAAAGGTGTTCAGTGGGGTTGAGGTCAGGGCTCTGTGCAGGCCACTAGAGTTCATCCACACCAAACTCATCAAACAATGTTTTATTGACCTCCCTTTGTGCACAGGGGCACAGTAATGCTGAAACAGAAAAGGATCTTCCCAAAACTCTTACCACAAAGTTAAAAATGTACAACTGTCTACAATGTCTTTGGTGCTGTAGCATTAATATGACCCTTCTCTGGAACTAAGGAACCTAGCCCAAACCCTGAAAAACAGCCCCAGACCATTATCCCTCCTCCACCAAACTTTACTGTTGGCACTATGCCTTCCAGTAGGTAGTGTTCTCCTCACAGCCACCAAACAGAGATCACCCATCAGACTGCCAGATAGTGAAGCATGATTCATCACTCCAGAGAACATCTTTCCACTCCTCCACAGTTTAGTGGTGGCATGCTTTACACCACTCCAGCTAGAACTTAGCATTGCATGTAGTGATCTTAGGCTTGTGTGCAGCTGCTTGGCAATGGAAATCAATTTCATGAAACTTCTGATGCACAGTTCTTCTGCTGATGTTGCTTCTTGAGGTAGTTGGAACTTTGTAGTAAGTGATGCAAGAGAGGATGGGTAATTTTTATGCACTATATGCTTCAGCTCTTGGTGGTCGCACTCTGTGAGTTTGCATCATCTATCTCTTCATGGCAGAGATGTTGTTGCTTCTAGACGCTTCCATTTCACAACAATAGCACTTACAGTTAAGCAGGGCAGAAATAGCAGTGCAGAAATTTCACAAATTGACTTGTGGCAAAGGTGGCATCCTATGACAGTGCCATGTTTAAAGTCACTGAGCCTTTCAGTATGACCTATTGTACTGCCAGTTTTTGTCTACAGCCATATGCTTGATTTTATACATCTGTTAGCAATAGTTGTGACTGAAACACCTGAACTCGATAACTATGAGGGCCATATAGTCTGCATGTCTGTGTGTATAAAAAGCCTGTAGCTTCTTTATTTAAGATGGCACAGCTAATGCAAAGTCATTGTGCTTTATTAGGGGCTGTAGTTGGCCACAGCGTACACAAATAGAGTTTTGTCTAACAATTTGCTCTAAGCCTCACTACATCTTGCTGCCCCTGTCGTCAGCGTTAGACTCCCAGTACTTCCTAATCTAACAGAACACTAGTGAGCTAGTGTTGCCTTCACAATATGAGTGAGAATAACTCAGCAAATAAATGCCGCATGTATATGAAACTGGAAGAACAACTTGTGAGCATATTCTGTGCTAGATTGGATGTACATTTCGCGTTTTAAAAATCATGCAAACATGGCCCTGCCAATCAAGTGTGACATGGGAACCGTGCATGTGAGCTGAAAGGTGTGATCTTCATTGCACAATAAGTAGTGTTAAAGCATTGACAGGGCAGGTATTAAATCCATGCACATAGATTACATGTTGGAGCATGTTAGTCCTGGGAAAACTGGTTCTAGGGTGACGGTTTACAAGAACATGGCTTAAAGGTATGAGATATCATTAAATGTGCCCAGTTCTTTGGAACAAATGTATCTACACAAGGGGTGAGAGTGCCTAGAGAGGCACACTAGCCTTTGCTGTTTGCTCGTACATGGCAATGCTATGTCAGGCACACACCTGCTGCAGACTTGCAGGCCTCATGGTGAATTTATATCAGGCTGCTTTTGATGCTTTATTGGGCAGCAGACCTGTCCAGATGGGCCTTGTAAAGACCCAAACAAACCCACACACACCTCCTGCCTGCTCAGTCTCCATAAACTACCGAATGAGATTCACAACACAGACAGACCCAGTGAGGGGAAAATAAACCCAGAATACCGACCACAAAAACCCTCCACAAAGCCTGGAGCACCCCTCCCCACCAGCACTCTGTGCTACGAGGAGCAGCAGGGGCAGGAACATGAGGCAAGAGAAAACAGGCTGTAAATACTCGCATGTCTGTCACCATGACAGCCAGCAGGGCATTCTTAGGCAATCCCACGAGGTTCCAGTGCCAAAGGCTGGAGCGGCCAACTGGCACACTGCTGTTGCGTCTGACCACTGGTGTGCCTGGCCCGGTCAGAGCCACAAGACAGGGCACAGCCACCAGTCTTAGTGACTGGTTAAGATGACGATTATGCTCTCAGTCCAATGTGGGCTACTCCCTTCCTAATCTCTTTGGAATTGACCTTTAACTTGGCCTAAACATTGTTATTTCTGTATGCCATTGACCAAAATTTGTCTTATACATCTTTAAGACTTATGCCAAGAATATTGGCCCATTAGTAGAAATATCCTCTGTTCTATTACAATAGAAAATGCTAGTGATCCCATAGTATCCTGTGGAGGGCAAAATTCCTCCAGTCTTTTACAATGCATTACAATCTATATGACCAACTGCAGCCTGTAAAGCGCGTCTTAAAGAATGGCATTTAGACACCAGCTACTGGAGATCCTAACTCTGACGAGGCCACATTCACTGGAAATGTAAATGACAGTTTTGTCATGCAGTTCATTACAGCAACCGTGACTCCTCCAGGGCTTTGCTTAGAGTGAGAGAAAAGAGAGGGAAAAGTGCCTAAGCCTTAGGGAGAAAAGGAAAAAGAAATCTATTGGAGAGCAAGTACAAAAGACACAGGGAGAGCGTGAATGTGGTGGCTGCCAAGCGCTGGGAATTCATGGTTAGGTTTTTTATCCCCTCGTTGGCAGTGATTCTGGTTTGAAAAGAAGGTCGAGGGGGCAAGTTTGCTAGAGGCGACAGATTGCAGATGTCTCTATTGGATGCTTTGAGAGTGCCCCCACTCTCTTTCCTCCCCCATGAGAAAAGCTCCATACAGTAGACTGTTCTTTAGTCAGGCTGAGTGCAAGACCGTTTCCTGAAGAGAAACTTTTCACACTTTAAAGCTATCATTAGCCTCAGTTTCATGATTTTTTAATTATGTCTCTGTCATTTGGTGAAGACAGAAAGCATTTTACTGTAACTAATAAGACTTTAGGGCTCAATTTCTCTGCTTGTTTGGTTGTTAGCTCTCAATGGGTCTCACTCAGTGATATAAGAGATCTGTTTTTCAGGTCATACACTTATTCATTCATGTGCTGACAGTATGCCCTAGACTGGAGTTGTACATAGTTCCCAGTCGTCCTTTTCTCAGCTATCACAGGCACAGCAGAGGGATTCCTGGAATTAAAGGGGTTGACCTAAGCACTATATTTTAACTTCATGCAGATTTTCCTATCACTTATAATTTATATGGAATGAGATTGCTGTTTACCTAACCTCACAACCCAGAAACACTGACATTCTGGCGCTATGTGACTCAGCCGAGATTCTGGGAGCTAGTCCCTGCTACTATGGGTCAGAAAACACCTCCGCAACTCAATCCATTGGAAACTCTTTCCTTTCTGCTAAATGTGAAGATGTAAATAAATTGACCAACATTTCTAAACTCAAACTGATCGCTGTTCCACTGTGATTTCCTGAAAGAATCCATTTTTCTTCTCTTAAAGCACTCCTGGTCAAAAATAATGTGATAAACCACAAAAACCTGAGATGTGACCAGTTGTTGAGCAGTACAGATGCCATCACTAACGCAACACAGAGTAGTCAGTAGTAGAGGGAGGAGATAATGTTGTGGTATTACTGTGTGCAGCCTGAGGGCAGCGGGGGGTTGGTGAGGTGTGCAGGTATACTGTACTTATACTGTCCCTTGCGGCTCTGCTAAATAGAAATAGCGCCTACCCGGTGAGTAATGGCATCTAGCAGTGAGAGCTCCACAGAGCGAGCCCAGATGGCCAAGCCCCTCTGGGAGGAGACGGTTACTGTTCCAGTCCATCAACCTGGAGCCAGCCACAGCCACCGCCAACCTGCCTTAAGGTTTGCGAAATGCAAATATTTTTATAAAACCACCACACAGATACTCGTGGGGTTACATTTCCTTTATTTCATTTGCGGTGGAGTTGTATCGGCAGGGCAAGCGACTACTGCTAGGGAACAAGTGGGCTTGTGATCAGAAGCTACAAAAGCTTCTCTGCATCACTTTATTTAGTCACATGTGAATCAATGACCATGGGTCTATCAAACTGCTCTCTGCTTCACTGGTGCAGATCATCTTTGCAATGTTTTTCTGTCAATAATAAAATGACATACAGGATACAAGGACATTTCTATGATTTCTGCTGCTTCATTTCTCAGTTATGAGACTGAGATTTCACAATATTGTCAGCACACATAGGTAAACAGACCCATTTAATTAGGAACAATTGTAGGCAAGGGATGTTGCCCAGAAGAATGCATATAAATTATATCTAAAGTTGGATGTAGAAATTTGCGCTAATATTTCCTGGACAGAGAAGTCACATTACAGTGTTCAGCTTGACCCAGATTTGTTATTACATTGCAAAAAATAATATCTTGGCAACAGAAAGTACCTCAAATCTAGTCAATATATCTAATATTACTGATTATAAGATTGTTGTAAGAATATTATATGGTTATTCTACCTATTTCTAGACATATTGACTCATTTAAAGTAATTTCATCTCATGAAATGCTTCCTTTGGCAGATTCTGATTCTTTTGAAATGATCATATATTGAGAAACTATGTATGTATATATATATATATATATATATATATATATATATATATATATATATATATAGACTAGATTACTAAATGTTGGATGTTTTAGTACAACTAGATACAGTCTTATGCAAAAATTTGAACATGCCTGAGTAAAATATATGTTTGTTGATATTTTTAAGTGACAACAATGGCATTTCTTAGTGCAAACCCAAAATTTTAGTGCACAATTTCTGTTTATTTGCCTAGTTTAACATGTTGGGGAATAAAGCCATAAAATGTAAAACATACCATATCTTTTGCACAGGGCACGTTTAATGTTTTATTTTATTTTTCCATGCAGTATCCTAAATTTAGCAAATGAACAGTAATTGTGCCTTTAAAATTCTCTGTAGAGGACAGCAGATTATTTTCACTTAGAAAATCAACAAAACATGTATTTGACCAGGATCGTCCAAAGTTTTGCATATAACTACACCAAAATGATTCACATTTTCAATTAATTTTCATTAAGTCTTAAAGAGCTTCATTACAGAAGGTCTTAAGCACATGGAAAAAACTGCATTACAAAGGTCACCTGGAACTGGTGTTTAAAAAGACTAGATTATCAGTTATCACATTATGAGCCAAGTGATTGGTGATGGCACTCCCTTGTCTTGCTAACCTGTTGAACAGGAACATCAGCAAATCGGGTTTCATTAATTAAAACTCTATCCTTAATCTTTTAATTAGACATATATTATTAATTATAACTTGACCTGAAAGCAACCCTTCCAAAAGTTGTTTTTGTCATGACTTGGCAGGTCAAATGAGGTTCTCTGAGTAGAATCTCTGTTGACACAATATTGCAATGAAATCCGCTTTGTGTTCTGTTTTCAAGTCGTCTCTGAGTATGCTACAGTACAAAGCGCTAAACTCACCCAGCACTCCCTCATGTGTAATGATAAAGTACAGCTTCTGCACATTATATCTGATACATGATCATTATGCTAGTATATATCTGTACTTTTGTGCGCTGTTATAGAGGTGGGCCTCTTCTTGGTCTGCAGAATCCGACAAGCTTCCAGAGAATCTTGGGCTCAGTACAAACATAAACACCTTATTTTTTCCCTTCAAACTTCAAGTCAGCCAGGAAACTGGAGCAGTTTTTGAATTCTTTTAAGGTATTTTTACATCTTGAGCAATTGGGCTGGTAATGACTGGTTCCCATCTGCTATAAATCTTCGACAGGCATCATTAAGCATCTGTTTGTGACTACTCTCATGATATCTGGGCTGTCTGAGTACTTGCCCAAGTTTCAAAGGTTTACAGTATCATTCAGTCAACCATTAATCAAGTGTGTAGTAATGGTAGCAGTGACAGTGGAAGAAGACAGCTCATCCTAGAAACCCATCGTGTCAGAACATATTTGTGTCCAATTCTTTACACTTGAGCAATAGGGTGTTTCCACATTAGATATGAAAAAAGGAATCTGTAATTTATGCTAATTTTTCTCAGCCTGAATGTGTATGTGTGAAAGCTACACTTTTACACAGCTGTTCACCATTTTATGGCCCTGTGATGACGCTTCTACAGAAGCCTGTCAGTCTGGCCCCATGCTGTTATCAGCTGTGGGAGAGCTACAGGGAGAGGCTGCCAAAACAAGTAAGGCAGTAGAACAGGAAGGCACAAAAGCAAGCAATCAGGTATTCATATGTATATGGATATGCATATGTCAATATAATGGCTTTGCTGTTTAATATTAGAACAGGCCAGTATGCTAATATTCCCTTTTTCTTCAGATTAAGCAGAACTGATTAAAGGCTGACTTGTTACAGTAGCATCTTGCAGATAAGTAACCCAACTGAATTTGTGCAATGTATGTGACATAATTATAGGGGTATCCTTCAAGGCCTTCAGAAAAGGTCTAATGGGATCTGGAGCTTAAAAATGTCTGTAATGTTTAGCAAAAAAAAGTGATAGAATCATAATATGTGTTGTATTTAAACTATGTACGGTGGCGCAGTGGGTAGCGCTGTCGCCTCACAGCAAGAAGGGCCTGGGTTCAATTCCCGCCCGGACGGCCAGGGTCGTTTCTGTGTGGAATTTGCCTGTTCTCCCCGTGTCTGTGTGGGTTTCCTCCAGGTACTCCGGTTTTCTCCCACAGTCCAAAAACATGCAGTCAAGCCAATTGGACATGCTAAAATTGCCCCTAGGTGTGAATGTGTATGTCTGTCTGTCTGCCCTGCGATGGACTAGCGACCTGTCCAGGGTGTATCCTGCCTTCCGCCCAATGACAGCTGGGATAGGCTCCAGGACCCCACCGTGACCCAGAAGGATACGTGGTTTAGATGATGGATGTATGTAAACTATGTACGTATTGTAGTTCTACTCTAATTTTATTGTTAAGTTTTGGTTAAAATCTTGAAACAGAAAATTGACCAGTCCAGTTTATATCTCCATGGTATCTAGGTAAATATAGCCAAATTATCTCCAATTGAATAGGCCTTCAGGACCTGTAGTGAAGCCCTAATATACCTAATATGCCACCAAAATAATTTAGAAGGGACAGTGGAACCAACCAATCATATTTTGTTTTCTAATGTTTGGGTCCAATTTCATGCAACAAAGGTCATTCTAGGCCTTCTAGAATCCTAGTTATGTCACCAACTGTGGAGAAGCAGCAGTAGTAGGCAGTAGTTAGAGATGGAAAACAGTGGTAGAAGCTCTATGCCAGAGCTCTATACTGAAAGAGTCTATACTCTAAAACTGCAACATACAAGGTATAATATCTGTTATAAGTTTCAAATAAAACATGGAATGTCTTTTGACAGAGTGTGGTTATTTATGCCCTGAACTAGCCCACACTGCAGGCCTTGCTCTCACTGTTTGCAACTGAACATAATACATGGCACTCAAGCATTGGGAAAGACTGATACAGGGCTTGCAGTTATAATGCTTCCTTTTAGTTCTTTCTGTAGTACATTGCTCAAAACTCATGAAATGAAAACAAGAGTACATCGTGTACCATGTAAACATCTGAATGTGCTTTAATCTCTTTGTGAATCAGGCCTGTGGTTTGTGAGCCATCCTGTTTAGCCTAAGACTCCTTGTCATGAGGTAATCAGCTCTGAACCCCCCAATTACTCTACATTTCTCAACGATTACCTACAGTAAAACTAACGCACATACATACAATGTTTGCCTTTGGCTATGAGGTGCTGTGAGTACATGTCTTACCTACAGCATAGGTGGGGTTTTTGATTAACTTGCAAGCCCTGAAGCTGACTGTGCCTTATCCTGCTGACTACTCCACTACACACTCCACTCTTTTGAGTCTCTAGAAACAGTCCAGCTCCTCATTAATGATTTGTAGAAATCAGACCTGCCGTTATTGTTTGTTGTTGAACATTATCCTAAGCTGACTGTCAGCAAGAATGAAAGAGAAATGATCTTCTGTTCAGTAACAAGCAGAGGGCCTGTGACCTTGTGAGCTTTCAACATCACTTCAGTTCCCAAATCCTATAGCTTACATGTATATATAGTCATATACACTGTCTGGATGATCATAACACTATCTACAAGTAGAGGGGATTTAAAACCACTGCCAACTTGTCCAGGCCATGCTGCTCCAGCAAATTTAACCCAAGAGCAGACCATAAGATGCTAAAAGAAGTTTCTAAGAACTCTAAAATTTCATCACAGGATCTGCAGGTAGCTCTTGCCACTGTGTAAGTAAACAAGCATGCATCTACCATTAGAAAAAGACTGTACAATTTTGGTGCACCAGAAGGAAGCATTTGTTGTAAAAAAAAGAATATCAGGGCAAGACTAAAGTTTGCTAATGAACATTTAGACAAGGACCAGGACTTCTGGAACAATTTGCTATGAACAGGCAAGTGAAAGATAGAGTTGTTTGGCCACAGTACCAGAAGCCATGTTTGATGGAAACCAAAGACAGCATTTGATCAGAAGAAATTCATACTAACTTTAAAGAAAGGTGGTGGAAATATTATGGTTTGGGGCTGCTTTGCTGCCTCGGGGCCAGGCCAACTTGTAAGCATAGAATCGACTATAAATTCTCTTTTATGCCAAAGCATACTCGAGGAGAATGTGAGACCAGCTGTACAAAAGTTGAAGCTGAAGAAGTTAACTTTCCAACAGGATAATGATCCCAAATATGCAAGTAAATTCACAAAGGAATGGCTCAAAAGGAAGAAGTGGAGGGTTGTGGAATGGCCTAGTCAAAGCCCAGATCTGAATCCCACTGAAATACTGTGGGGGGAGTTTGAAACAACCTGTACCTGCAAAGAAGCCTCTAAAACATTGCACAGTTGAAAGAATTCTGCATGGGGGAATGGGCACAAATTTCTCGTAGTAGATAGTTATAGGAAACGCCTACATAAATTTGTTTCTGCCAAACAGGGCAGTACCAGTTACTGAAACCAGGGGTGTATTTAGTTTTTCAAAAGGAAAAAGACATTTTAGTTAGTTTATTTATAAGTAAATGATTGAAAAGTCAAATTATCTTTGTTTTTTGTTCTATTACATGACATTTATAAATACATACTGTTTAGCTGATGATTAATTACTAATATGCCCACATGTGTCAGAAAACCAAAACATTTTATGGGATGTACTTCTTCACATGACTATATGTGAGTGTGTGTATTTGCTCTTCAATGTTTATCTTAATTGCGTAAACGAAAACAGGTAAGCATTTTGTGAGAACTTTATTAATATTGAGATGCCAGGTATAGTTGGGTTTCTATATGCTAAGCTCAAGACTAAACAAAGAAAAGAGATGTGGCAATATGAAGAATGAGTCTACCGGCAGGAAGAGTGTTTTTCTTGGTCGGTGTGTGGCAATGCCAGTAGTATGACTTCATTTCCAAGCACAGTCACAAATAGTCTAAGATGACAGCTCATGATAAAATGACTTCAGCCCTATTCAAACTGGATTAGTTTTGCCTGAACAGGTCCTGTAATGTAATTCATAAGGAGTTTGACTGGCTAATTAATAAGGGATAAAGTATCTGTGTAATTTCCCCAAAATACCCCAGATAGCCTGAATCGAAATGTCATAGCTCAGATGTTTACATCAGCATTAAGTGGATCCAAACAAATAAACAACAAAGCCTAACCTATAGTTAATGCTTTATAGAATAGCTTAAGGCAAGTGAAGTAGAATCATTCAATTTACCAAATGCTTCCTGACATGTCATAAATTGCACTGCCCTGTGAAAGATATTTCATTTTCCTTCTTCTAAATAGCCCATCAGCAAAAATGTCTAGGTTATAGTAATCCTGTTTTGAACTTGAGGATTGCCTTGCTCCCTTTAATATATATATATATATATATATATATATATATTATATATATATATATGACTACTATTAACAAGGGAGCTCCAGTTTCGTTAGAAGATATTTCAGTCCATGATTATTATTTAGCAGACTTGTAAATACTATGGACATTGCAGATTCATCCTGAATTACACTCATGGATCTCATCGGTAATCACTCAAATTACAGCACCTCCCCACGTAAAACTAACCCAGCTCGAATAGGGCTATGGCACCAAACCAGAAGACTGGACGCAGTAAACTAAGGACCTGTCTCCACCTCATGTTTAATTAACAACATAGT
The DNA here is from genome assembly GCF_904425465.1 of Colossoma macropomum. NCBI lineage: Eukaryota > Metazoa > Chordata > Actinopteri > Characiformes > Serrasalmidae > Colossoma > Colossoma macropomum. The sequence goes on along the minus strand of NW_023494790.1, from coordinate 18,138,497 downwards.
CAGTGGTGATAAGAAATGTTAATAAGTGTGTACCATCTTACTTAGACCTTAAAAACACACTCAGTCTCATGACATCTATAGCAGTGGTTACTAAAATGAGCACTGAATCATCTAGGTTCCAAGAGCAATGACAGGTGTCACAGAAGACACTGAAGACATAACAGACAGACATGCATTTCATGCAAATGGTGTTAAAAGGCAAGGGACCAGCCCTTTTAGAAAGGTTAAAACAATTGAAACTATACTAGAGTATTCCCTACCAAAGTAGTGTCCACACACTTTTGGAGCAACACAATGTTCCAAAATGGATTAGGGAAATTGGCACTTGTGCATTATACAATTAGAGAACATTAATACCACTCTATCAGGAGGCAAAACATACATAAAACTTCACCTCAGCAATGCCAATCTGCAGGAGCCACTGAAGAAATACATTGTCATAAACATACACAGGTTCTTATTTTCATGCATACACTGCAAAGACAATGTATATCTACAATTATCTTTAATATTATTTATAATTTTTTATTATTTATATATATATATATATATATATATATATATATATATATATATATATAATATTTCCCATATTGAGATTGTTGTTAGTTTATTAGAAGAGTTGTGTCTAGAAATTTTGTATTTGTTTTACATAATTTTATCTATTGAAATGATCTCACTATATTGGCAGATAATTTTGCTTATTTTAAGAAATACGCTGGAAACAAGCAAAATTATCTGCCAATGTAGTGAAATAATTTCATCTAACAAATTACTTAAAACAAGTATAAATGTATGAAAATAAGTTCATCTTATAATATACTAACAGCAATCTCAACATGAAAAATGTTAGATTCATTCACTACATTTAAGATGATTTCACTTGCCAAGATACCATTTTTTTTTGCAGCCCACATCTTCCTTTTGGCATGGCCACCAAGCATATGCCAAAGAGTCAAAGAGACTTAGCTACAGGGTTTTAAACGTCAGTGTTTATTTAGATGACCATGGGCAAAAATGGACAAGAACATTTGAAAATTTAGATGAAGTGCTGATTAGACTCTCAAATGCTGGAATGCTCTCAAGAAAGACAAATGTGTTTTTCAATCATGTGAGGTTGTCTGCTTGGGGTATAAGATTGATGCTGCAGGCCCAGTGGAAGAAAAGGTCCAGCATTGAAAGAAGCCAAAGAATGTGACAGAACTGAAGTCCTTTTTAGGGTTTCTGAATTATTATTATTGACAATTCCTGCCAAAGTTAGGTTCCAACTTAATGCTACTTCATGCCCTGTTAAGGAAAATACAACATGGAGCAATGGATCAAGAGGCAGAAGAAGGACCCCTTACAGTCAAAACCGAGCATTATATCAGTCATCATAGATGGTCATTTACTGGAAAGACAACACACAATGTTGCAGAAAATGGTGAGGCTATGCCTCTCGCTCACTTGCATCTTGAAAAAGAAGCATTTGGCCTGTGTGGAAAAAGCTTCAGAACTCCAGTACACACCAGGCAAGTAGTTGTGACATGCAAATGCTCTCAGTAGGCTGCTTCTGCAAGGAAGACAGACAGATATACAGACCACTACCAACAGAGACAGTGCTGATAATGGAATGCCTGTCACCTCTGGATATGAAGTAATGCCCAGGGCAACCTAAAGAGAACCAGGGTTATCCAAGATTGTTAAGTTGTTGACTGACGGTTGGACTAAGTGTCCAGATGCAGAAAACCGTGCCTACTTTTTAGAGTGATATTTGGTGTGGGGAACAAAGGAAGTAGCTTTTACATGAAGCTCATCCTGGAAGAGTATGGCCAGATGATGTATGTGGTAGATCTGTAGAAAAAAATGTTTGTGAATGTAAGACAAACTAGGCAAACTGGCATTGCTCCACTAAAGCACCATCAAACACATGTTAATAGCTAACCCTGAGCAAAGAGGTGAATTAAGATGCACAGGAAGCCCTCTACAGCCAGTACACCAGAAAAGACTACTTGTGGTAGGAGGCAAAGTTTATCCTCACAGTTTTTTGCTCACAATTTTGGCTCTTGTCCACAACGACTGCCTGAAGCCATGATCAAACAGACAAGCCCAGTTACTTTTGTGACTGATCTGCAGATCGATTGCAGGTCAAAAAACAGCAGGATCGTCTTTGCTCCTGGTTGGCAGAGCCTATCGACTCTGAGTAAACTTTAATTTTTTCAGCTCCCAGTGAGTATACATTGGCTTCTCCTACCTTTTCTCAAAGGCTATATGAAGAGAAAAGTCCAGAGTTGTCATTAAAGCAGGCTGTGTCTCAGCAGTCAGGAACTTTCTGGGACCATAGCAACAATGAAAGTCAACAGCCAGCTGAGGTTCTTATCATGGAAACTCAGACACCCGGGAACTTATGAAATTCTCATTGTACACCCAAACCTAATGTTCCTTTGAATCTGTGAAATAGTTACACAGGAATTCCAAACACATCAACTCTTAAAACCTGAAATCCAGTTTGCATCTCAAGAAAGGGGTAACGTACAGGCATGATACATATTACAGTGATCAACAGAACATTGCACTCATATCACAACATTCAGCAGGTTTCACTAGGGTGTGAAGTATCAGTGAGTAATCCAGTTCAAAACCAACCCAAAATTCACTCTGTATCTTATTATATCTCTGTTTCGATTTACATCCCATACTGCATGTGTATTGGTCCAGCTCCTTTCCTCTTGTCTCTGTAATGAGCATAGTGAGTGATCCTGAGCACCATTATTTGTTAAAGCATTCAGAAAAATGGATCTTCCATTTACACCTAAAGATATACATCATGTTCTTTTCAATACTATTAATTATTTCTAGTATTTTTAAAATAATTTATTTGATTCTGTACTGAGTTTAGTGTCAATCTGAAAATCTTTTTTTTTTCAAAAGTACTTATCTTGTCCCTGAGCAGAGTATTCCAAAAAATGTCCAAATTCATAAAGATATCACAATTTTGTTAGCATTTACACGTTAAAAAGTTACATATCTGAGTAGTCAGGGGTCTCTTGAAAATAACAACATCAGACATGTGCGACTGTCCCATATAAGTTCTTTGTAATTGTGGTTGTATTTGAAAATACTAAACATAATTCGCGAAATGACCTAAAATGACCTAAATTTCACATTTTCTAATCTTTTCTGTTTTCATACAAACATGCTGCTACTACTAGTGCCTTTGCTGTATATACCGCTGGACCTTGATCAAAATACGCCACACAGAAACATTGCTCAGTTGTTATCTATGGAAAATTAATAAAGGATTGATTACATACCTCTCTTGGTCATTTGGTTTAATCAACTGCACCTATTCCCTGATATACATATGATTATGTTTGATTATCCTTGACTATCTGAGCCAGATACTTCATTTCTTTGAAGTTCTAATCTGCTGTAATATCCCTGTAAATACAAGGTGACTCATTTTTCCTAGCTCAGAAAAGACTTAAACCACATGATGCCATACCTTTGCGTGGGGCTTTTTGAAACTGAGGTGGTGTTAGAATGCAGACTCAGTATGTAGGCTTATGTTTATGTTTACAATAGCCAGTTCAGGGGATTTCTCTTTTGAAGAAGTTAGGCAGATAGGCCTATGGCCTAGGAGGGTGATCTTACAAAGGTATGAATTCTCTTCGTTTACAGTCCAACGGTGTCAGAGGGAGGATTCTGCCAGGAAACTGCCAAAATGTTCATACTAGCTTGCAGCAATTTATTCTGTTCTATTAATGAAATATACTGTATTATCATAATGAAAAACATATAGATATTCTAAAAACATATAGAATAAATGTTTTATATGTGTTTTCTTCTAAAAAAAAAAGGCTGTGGCAAATCCCCTCCTGGAATATCTGAAATCTATTTATGAGCAGTTTATACTGCTTAAATCACCTAAATCTCTTTTCAGTTGATCAGTTGAGACTGCTGTGATGCAGTTAAAGGGATAGAAGTTTTGTTTAAGGAGTTCAGTACCTAAAGTTAGGGACGTTGGGCTTACATAAGAGCTAAAAAAATGGACATGGGTGGGGCTTATAGTAGACTATATCTGTCTTGTTCTAAAAAGAGTTGTGTGGAGCCCAGCATGTAACAACGCCAGTTTCAATTAAACAATTTTTTTTCCAACTGTTTTGCCGCTGGTCGCTACACCAGTTGTATAATTTTCAGTAGTAGGGACATTCAGTGTACACTGTGTCCTCTGCTCTGTATGAACCTACTGACCTCTGCAGTGTCAGGTGATGCTTTGGTCTGCTCTCCCCCACACCCAAATGAGCATGAACCTTTAACCTCCCATCGTCACACCTGGAGACAGAGGAGCCAGTCCCCAGGGCAGAAGGCACAGACGACTGAAAGTATCTACTTTTACAGAAGTCTGGCCTCACAGCCCTTATAGCATAAAACTGAAATATATATCTATCTTCCACATGCTGTATAAGTCCAATACTTCCCTCTATAATTACTTTGTACATAAATGAATCACAGAAGTTTATTGCTCATGAGTGATTTTTACAAGGCAGTATCATCCAGAGCTAAGTAGGTGTCAGGGAGGCTTTGCCTTATGAGCTTCTGTAATGTTCTGGACTGTTACACAGCCCCTGTTTTTCCACACCAGCTCCACCCTGGCACAGTCCACTAATAGTCACCTACACCTGATTTTCAAGGATTCATTAGAACCTCTCTGGTTTTCTCAAGTGGTTGGCTGTCTTGCTAGTATCTCTAGGCAGTGCTTCTTGTTCTTGCATTTCTGATTTTGTGATTATGTCCCTTTGATGTACCAATTTTTGTGCCTCAGTTAGCCATGTTTCAGAAAACACTAGTTTAATCTCAGATGGCCCCCCTGCTCCCTATGTAGTGCACTATGTAGATCATTAAATAATGGCTTCTACACCTGAAGAACACATTATACGTCTGCTAGAAAGCCTTTATACTCAGCCACAAACAGTACGACTTCCTATTTAACATTTAGAGCACTATTTGCATGTAGAACTCATAGTTTCTTGACCTATGCATTACAATATGGAGTAGAGAGCTATATAAGATTCAGCTCAAGTGGAGCCTACTCGCAGCTATAGCCTTCTGCCCCTGGATCACCCACATTACATTGGGTTATTAATATGTAATCTGTCTGGGACTCTGTGCTGTGCAAGTGCTTCATGTTGCTTTCCGTGGAGGGGCAAAGTCCCATGCTGAAAAGCGGGATATTGTTTTATGTTGCTGTGTCTGTGGACAGAGTTCAGCTCTAGGTGAGCTCCTCATGCCGGTCTCTCAGAGCTCAATCACAGAGTGTACATGGCTGAGTGTTGAGTTGCACTGCAGCCCCTGGAGCAGGTGGAAAACAAGGCCACCCAGATTACTTTTGCAGAGGAAAAACCGAACACCCTTAGCCTTGTGTACACAAGAAAAGGCAGAGGAAGCATCAAAATGAGGTCGGTGTGTAGATCCTACCTCAAATAAACATCCCCAGAAGGACCTAGGCTCACTGTCTTTGGCTGGCTGTGTTTGACAATACTTGACAATGTGATCAGAGAGCACACATATTCCTCTCAGACATACACACAAGCACATTATTCTTTGAAGCTTACACAACATGCAGTTCCAGTGTATATATATATATATATATATATATATATATATATATGTATGTGTGTGTGTGTGTGTGTGTGTGTGTGTGTGTGTGTCCTCCAAGTATAAATAAAAAAAAATAATAAATATAAGGCATTTTCTACATTAAGCAGTGGAACAGCGTAATACCAAGCAATAAAATACATTTCCTAGGGGATTAAAAATTGGCAGAGATCTCCTATGTTTGTCTGCAAACTTTGGTCTCAAGCAGTTCATTCTGTGGCCCATAGGAGGGGGAAGTTAATGATTGGACGTGAACATCTCATTTCCAGTCAGGTGAAACAGAGCAGCCATTCTCTCTCATCAGCCTCAAGCTCAAGGTCAGTTTCGTGTACGCTTCACACTGACGTCAAATGAAAGCTCTAAGCAGGGCTAGCTGTGTGTGCGCTCTGGTGCGTATATGCATTTGACCTATTTAGCGTTTTTTAGACAGAGGGATCTGAGAGAGCTCAGATTAGCTCTGTTTTAGCCCGGAATCAACAGGGTAAAATTGGGTGTCACTCAGCAGACTGAAGGAAAATAGATCACAAAAGAAAGAAAAAGGAAGGCCTTCAGCTTAAAGAGCAAATATCTAAAGAGCTTGGGAAGTTTTCCACCTAGCCAACTCAATATATTTCCCTCTAACCGAGTCATTACATCTGCAGGCTAATAGTGCAACACATAACTTTGTAGCGTAAACAGGTTGTGCTATTGTTCTGTGCTATAGTATTCCAGTCCCAGATGGGATCTCTTATTTCCTCCTGTTTTGGCCCTTAATAAGCATGTTGCTCTTGGAGCAGCCTTTGAATTCATTGTCCTGCCCTATGACATGGCAGATTCATCATGCTTGACTGTTTATGTTTGTCCCTAATACCATTGTGTCCTCTGATGTAGATTACACTTTGGTGCTCATTAAACATTAACACTAACTGTGGCTGCTCCCTGTTTATACAGAACAAAATCTAGCAACAAATGCTTTATCATAGCCTTTAGGAGCACAGTCTCAAATCAGCGCTCGTACCTTTATCTTTACGTCTATATGAATGAAATATGCACTTTTAAACTCTCGCATGAGTCACTGTGCCTTATTGTCTTTGCACTGATTGCTTTCAGATAGGACATAGGACAAACATGGCTGCCACAGGGGCGGTTTGCATTGGTTGCGGCCATAGGGCTGTTTGCTTGAGGAAGGAAACGTTCACTTGGAGTCCTTTAGACTTCGACACTACAGGAAGAGGAGAAGGAGGGTGGAACTTCCTTGCCTTGTGCAGGGAGGCACAGCCGATCGCACCATACACACACTTCTGTCAGCAAAACAGGAAAGGCATGGTTAGCTAGTTCGTTTGTCACAGGTGCACAGCTACTAAAGATAAGCTAGAGCCAAACTGGAGCATGGCCCTCAAAACCGTCAGCACAACCATCCTGTTCCTGAAAATATTAGCAGTGCCCTTTTATTAAAAGCACAGCCGCACCCACGCGAAGGCGCTCATAAACTCTCTCATACACTCCCTCGCCTTCCCACAGCTTTCCAAGTCCATGTTTTGCCATATGCAGTAAATGCCCAGCTCTAAAATTGTGCTATATTTGGAAGAGAGACCAAGAAAAAGTTCACACTTTATTTATCGAAACTATAATTATCTCTAATATTCAAAATAACTTTTAATATCATTGTAGAGGTTTTCTGACTATTAAAGCAAAAAGATGTTTTTTTTGTAGTTGGATGTTTGTTAAATAGCCATTAGCATTTTAGTGACTTGTCTTATATCACTATCTCACATGGCTGCCCACATGGCTGGGCTTCTCACAATATAAGAACAGTTTCAGTGAACCATTGCAGAAAAGACTACCAGTTTCCTATCTTCATGGACTGTAGTCTCGTGGGGATAGACAGATTTACATAATGAGAATACATGTCAGGGGACAACATGTTATACTTTTGCTGTTGGTTTATAGCAAAATTCACCACAAGCAAGGGTACTAAAATCCACCTCAAATTCCTTTTAATGCCCAAAGTGCAGTAAGTAACACAAGCAAAACAAGCTAGCAAGCAAAATGCCTCATTATCATTAGCTAACAGAACAGTTTTTCTCTTGCAAGAGATAATGTCAGTTATGCTAACTTACATGACATCCATGGGTTAAAACATGCATATTGTGCGCTGGACAACATCTTAGGCGCATCATACTTTGAGCTGTGCAAAGCCTTGGGCTGCACCCTGAATCACATACTACTATACCATCTACATATCACTGAATTGATTAGTGGTTGATGAATTTTGACATTCAGTTTGTTCCCATCCTAATACATTCCCACCCACATTTAGCCCAAATTTTCTTATGGTTGTCCTGAGACGTTCTCGTTACAGGATCACATGAACTGCTGCTGCGAGCCTTCACAGCTTGTATGTCACGTTACCATATCATTACACATCTACTACTGTTAGTGTACTGTTCTTAACATTTTAACATAGCTGATAAAAAGTTTACTTCTCTTTTAACCAGAGCTAAAATAAGGTGTTTTGGTTTAAGCCCACACTTGACGAAACACTTGTGTGGGGAAGCTGTGGAAAAAAAAGGAACAGCTTAGTTCCCAAGGGCCCCTAATCAAAGAACAGAGTAGGCTTCCTGCTATTGTCCTGGCAGGTTCATTAAGGGCCGACAGCTACTTTTTCCTTACGTACACATCTGCACTTGTAAGTAAACACTCCCTCTCTCTCCCTCTCTCTCCCAGACACACACACTCACACATACACACCTCCATATATATCCGATCGCAGTCTCACACAAGCTAAAGCAAACATTTGTACAAATACACACACAAACCCTAAGGCTTGCACAAGGTTAAACAGCTTTGTCTGAAGTTCTTAGGATGTAAATATTTGCCGACCTCCTTATCTTTTAGCAAACCCTTGGTGCTGATACACTGGCTGCTTTCCTAATTGCTCTCCTTTGTGATGAATTGACTCTAAGAACTTAATTTCCAGAGCTCCCATCATCAGCCATTAGGCAGTGAAACAATAGGTGATGCGGTGAGTGAACTGCGCAACGTTCTACTAGACTGCTAACTCGGCTTAGAAAGTCTTTCAAACAGAAGAATGAAAAGCCCCTCACCTCCTCCCCACCAACACTTCACTGCCTGCCATTCAAAGCAGACAAATATGGCTCTCTGGTAGCTATTCTCTTCAAAGAAAGACAAGAACGAGGGTAAGAAGACAGAGAATAGAGGATGGTCAATCATTTACAGTTTCACAGCTCTGTTCAGCAGGGTTTGAACAAGCTCTATCCCAAGACTAAACTACACCTCTTTTGTCCTCTTAAAGAAAGGTTCAACTCTCATTCTTTTCCTTGAAAATGTATCTTTATTAAGATATCCATGTAAAATATTTCAAAATACAAATTTATGCCTCACACAAAGGCTGCATACACAATCCCTCATAACTCAAGCTAACTTTTCAGTACATTCAAAGGTTTTTATTTCCAACCTAAGTAGTCCAACCGATCATTAAGAGTTATTGTCTAACTACATTACACAACATAGTTTCAAAGTACTTTCCCGACCAGCAAGTGTAGAGATTTACATGAAGTCAAAAAACAAACACTATTCTTTATTTTATTATAAGGAATGGTGTGTTTGAAAATGATTAAAAAATAATGAGCATAACTGGAAAAAAGGCATTTAAATAGTCTAAATCAATGTATCTTGATCTAACTAAACAAAAGCTACATTCAATTGAATTTGCTTGACATATGTACTAAAGCAAAATCCTTAGTTAGGTTGATCTACAGTATGTGAGATCGTTTACACTGTAGGCACACATTAGAAAGTTAAGGTCAAGATAGTAAGGGACTGCTACATTCTCTGGCACTTGACTGAAATAGTGCAACTATGTGCAAATAAGGTTTTTTTGGTTGTCCGTATTGTCGCTATTCTTAAAAAACATAAGTGATGGTTTGAATTGTGAAAGGCTAGTTCATACATTACTCAATAAAATGACTCTACATTCTATACAAACCAAATGCCCAGAGATCCTCTGACCTCCCCCCCTACCCAAATCAAGAAATGAGGCCTCATGAGACGCTCCCACTCTTTAACACATGTAGTAAACAAAACTGAAATAAATAGCATACAATTTATAAATTATTTACTTATGTACAGCACAATACCCAAACATAACAAAAATACATTATCGTGAGGAAAAAAAAAACAAAAACAAGTGTTTTCAGATTAACAATGGAGATCATAATTTAAAAAGGAATATAGCTGTATTGCTTTAGACTTGATAAATACCATATGGACTCGATTTATCCACGAAGGCTATACTTTTCACTTGACAATAAATAAGTTAAATAGATTTCATAGCATGTTGCAAATCGCAATGATACCACTTAATAGTTTAAAAAGAAAAAAAAAATCATCTGCAGCGACATTTCATCAGCAACTTGTGGGCCCATCACAGCGACTGGTCTTACTCACTCACACCACAGGGCACCACATGGTGGCACTGTGAAACAGTTACAGAAGTTGGAATACAAGTTTTCCCGAGATAGCTTGGCTACTTTATCTGACACAAAAAAAAACAACACAAGAGCCCTTAATTAGGACTGTACAAAGGCACCTTCTTGTTAATTTGTTGGTTTAAAACAAAAAAGAAAGCTTAATGTGACCTGCTCAACCAAACACCATTCGGAATAATAATAATAATAATAATAATAATAATAATAATAATAATGCTGATAATAGTAATAATAATAGGCTATGAATAATAATAACTTAATCATCTGAGATCGACAGTCTGCTGAAGATGGGCAAGCGCCTGTTTGAGTCCAGACTTGGCGACTCGGAGCCGCTGATGGTGCCAGAGGAGCAGCAGGAGCCGCTCAGGAAGCTCTCCGGGTCAGAGAGTGACTCCAGTGGGCTTGGGGGCGAATCAAAGACGGGTGATTGGGATAGGGGCCTCATGGCTGGTGCGTGGCCCAGTCTGTAAGGTGGCGAGGGTGGCGGGCAGCCCGGACCGGCCTGGATGCTGCTGCCGTATGAAGAGGCACTGTTAAAGACCCCAAGGGCTTGTGGAATGAGGGGGGCAAGAAAAGCCTTGAGGTCCTGCTCGGGGCACGAGAAGGCACTGAGGCATGAGGCTGAGGCGACAGGGGGTGGCGGTGTGCGTGAGGGTGTGTTCTCCACCCCACGTGGGCTAGCGAAGCCCGAGAAGCTCAGGCTGTGGTGCAGTTTGGGCCTGTTGTCCCTGTGCACCAGAAACGGAACTGGCTCATCCCTCTCCAGCTCCCTCTCACTGAGCTCCCGTTTGAGCCTCATTGGCCCTACTGGTCGGCGCTCATCCATGTTGTGGATGAAGTGGCAGCGTGGTCCATAGGGGCAGAAACCAATAGTGTGAAACGTGCGGCAAGGCTCCGTCTTGTACTTGGGGTGGCGCGAAAGGTTCCGCAGTTCATGATAGCCATGAGCGAACTGGCACTTCTCACCGTACTTGCAAGAGCCGTTCTCCTCAAAGGGCCTACACAGCTCGGTCTTGTAGCGGGTGGAATTGATCTGTGAGCCAGTTCTGGGCTGGATGAGCGCCTCCTGGAGCTGCTGCTGGCCACTCTCGCTGAAGGCGCGGTCCCGAAAGCGGTTCTCCTTGTTGGTGCATGCCACTGTGGGGCTCTCCTTTCCGCTGCTTGAGTCCACGTGGCCCACCGAGTTGCTCCTGAAGTAGTTGGACCTGTTGCTGTTTGTGTTAGAGGTGGCCAGTGGGAGCCCTACTACTGTCCTCCTGTCCAGCATGCTGTTTAGGTGGATCGCATTAGAGCTTTGGGTTTTCTCCTGCTGCAGAAAACAAGAAAGTTTAGATTGCTAGCAGGCCTGCTAGTGTTTATGTGAGTTTGTACACTGCTGCTTGACTTAGAGATGGGCGGCAACTAGTGGCATGTACACAGTTATGTACACTTACATAAACTTTGGATGGGTTGGAATTTTTGAATGGTGTCAAATTATAATGGTTGTGTTTCTAGCATATTTGGGTGAAAGGAAATGTAAATTTTTCCCCAAGTCCATTTTAGCACTCCATATTTGGTTTTGAATTCCTTATATCATTCTATTATATTGGTGACAGCACTTGGGCTGCTTTGCTGTTACACTTTCGAGCTTTAGCAATATGTATTTGTACTAAAAGGATCCCAAAAAGAGAAGAATGGCGCCTAATATTGGTCAGTTTCTATGCCGATAGATTCTGGACGTGCCAATAAGTTCCGCAGCAGTTCTATAGTTCTATGAAGAGTTCAGTACTTGAAGATCTTTTTTGACCTGATACTTTAAGTTTTTAGTAGCAACTTTTTTCGCGTTTAGTCATAATTTTATTCCTGTAACACCACTTGTACTTGAACGGCTTTAGTCCGCGCCACACACCTCCCTCCTCTGAACTCGGTTACAAACACGTTACCCTCAAGCTACAGCGTTTCAAGCTGACTTCTACAAGAAAGACTGAAATGTATGTAGTAAAAAATAGGTTTTCAGAGAGAGTTCCTTACCCTGTACAACAGGTCAAAGTCGTAAATGGAAGACAGCACTGAAGCAGACATTTTCTCCGTTGAGTTTCCAGCTCAAAAACTGTTGATGGATCGAGTAGGATCCTTGTGCGTGACAGAATATCCACGGCTGCTCTCTTTCTGAGTTTGGCGTTTCTTCAGGCGCTCGCGGACGACAGAGCTGGTACTTCGCCGTGCTGTTCCTCTCTGTTTTAGCTGTTTGGTGGAAAGTGTGCCTCGGCTGTGGGGAGTGTCGTGTATTGGTGAGCTTTGCACATGTGTATAAATGCTTTGCAGCTGCTGGAGAGGAGGAGCCTAGAAAGTTTTTGCAGCGCGCTGTGAAACTCCCTGGTTCTTTAACCCCACCCCACCCCGAATACGTCATCACAGCAGCCCCGGGTTTACAGCCCTGCCGTGTCAGTCACTCACTGACAAACAAATCTGAGCTGCTTGGGATCTGATTTATTTTACTATAAAAGAAGTTTCAGCAAAGACTTTTCTCGCCAAAGAATTCAGCGCATTCAGTAGCACTACCACTTTGTTTTTCCACTGTTCTAAAGCCATCGTCTTTCCACACGCCTTGGATTGGTGCTGCTATCACCACAGCATGATGCGTTACTCTTACTCTGCTTCATGCATCCTACACCGTTATTCAGTAAAGAGTAGGTGCTGAGCTGCTTCACTGTCCTATTTACATAAAATAGGCAGAACAATATAGACGAACAGCGCCACCCAATGCAAATTAATGCGCACTGCAATTCTAAGCACTCCACAGTTGGTTTATTAACTTGATTCAGTTTCTTTGTAGTCCAGTTTGCATATAGCTAGCCAAGTGGTTGTACATCTGTATCAGGAGTGATACAGAGAAAGTTAGTTTTTGGTGGTCTCTCTTGCAGCTCACTCTCTCTTTAGTTACACTCCCCAAACGTACCAATGTGTTAGATACAAATGGTGGAGTATAGTTTTATGTTGGTGGAGAGCAAGCTCAGGGCCTCAAAAAGTTTAAGCAGTCAAGTAGTCTACAAATACTTACAATGATGTCCATGATTACTGACCACCATGGTCACAGCATTGCTGGTCGTCAGCCATGCAGGAGCAAGTTGTCGTGAATGTAAACAGTGTGGTTCATAGCATAAGTCAAATGAAAGTTGCCCAGTGTGGGCTCTATTTGCGGCTTGCAGGCACAGAGGCTATTTAAATTTAGCCTATGTTACAATTTTGTGAAATTCCCATTGCCATAAATTGGCAGTTTGTGTTACGGCTGGGGACCGCACTAGCATGGAATATGTATGATGATTGGGCTCTGGGGGTTATGTAATGTATTGCATCAGATACAAGGGGTGTCTTGTGTTGTATGATTCAACTCCTCTCATAAGCCAGGGATTAGCTCTTGAACAGAGGGACAAACAAAGGCAAATGAGTGGATAGGCAAATAAATGGCTTCATAGCAGAGCCGAACGTGACAGAACACAAATCACAGAGGATGCAGGGATTGGCTGCAAACCCTCAATTTGGTGTTTTAAATTACACTGTGAGAAGAAAGAGAGAAAAAAAAGTGCAAGCCATAGACCTGGCATGGGCCATAGACAGCCATATTGAAACCGCCCCCTCCAAAACAAGAAAACTCTCAAACAAAACTTCATCCACAGCAACCACTCATCCATTACACACTGCGCTTCTCGCTGAGGCGCTCTGATCATTCCAAAACATTACATCATTGCTCAGAGAGGGAACATCGCTACTATGGCCAGCGTGGCTGCCAAGCTGTCTGTGCAGCGCTGCACACTGGCTTCTTTGTGATGTCCACAGAAAGTTTCCAAGGCGACCACTTGGTATAGAGGGCATCCCACAAAGGAAGGGATTTTTTCCCCTCGCTGCGACGAATGCTAATGTTCAACACACTTTCACTCTGCCTTTTCCTGAAGAGCAGAGGCAAACATGCTCACACAGGTGCATGTCCACAACATTACCCTTCTGAGCAGTTAGACCCTTGCAGCAAGCTTCTTATGTGTGCTGGTATGTTGCAGTATGTTATACTCCTGTAAATTTAAAAACAGTTGATTCTGTGTGATGTACCACACTGAACTTGTTTTCTTTGTCATCTGAAGAATGTGTCTACTGCTAGTCTCTTGACTGAACTAAAAGACAAGGTTTACACAAGATATAGTGCCCTCTACAGTTATTCGCAACTTGAAGAAAAGATTAAGAAAAAATGTGTTATTTATAGATTTGATCTTATGTTGAAAATGTGGTAAAAATCTGTTTCACATAAAGTAAAATTATACAAAGAAAAAAATCCAGATAAAGTTTGTTATTTTTCAAAGCCTTTTTGACATAACTATTAGATAAATATAAGTACAATTTATATTCTCAGAACAAAGCTTCATTTTTTTTTTTTGCAGAATAAGAAAATGCCAGCTACCCAGGAAATTGTGTTAAAATGTCATGATGAACAAACCAGTAGAAATGCTCCAAAAATACTTGTAAACAAATCTTGTTCTGTTAACTTCTATTCAAGGTTCAAAATAGCAGTCCCACTTTAGATATCCACAAATAGATTATCTATAGATTATCTATAGATGTTCAATTTCCAAAAAAAAAACATCTGTTAAAAGTCAGTTGATTCTCAATGGTGTTTAGGATTAGGGTTTGGATTAGTGCCAGGGCAAATTTTACTTGATAATTAGTAGAATGTAAGTTAAAGGCAAGATAAGCACCTGAAGCATGAACAATGGGTCAATGGGTTCAAAATGAAGCATGCATGCATATATATATATATATATATATATATATATATATATATATATATATATATATATATGCCTCGTATCTCAAAAATGGCAGTGGAAGTATGTATGTATTTTTTCCAAGTCATTTTGGGTCATTTGTGTTGGTCCGTTCATCATGAAATTGTAACACAACTCACAGGGTAACTGAAATCATCGAAAAATTGTACAAGGCAGAACAAAACAGTTTCTACGTAACTTGAAATTTTATATATGCTATTCACGATGATTATACATGCATTTGCTCATTTCATTTATTATTGTTATTGTTATCAGTTATTATTGTTATGATTTTGTTATGATTATTAATATATATTAATTATGTAAATATATACACCCCACACATATACACCCTGACATTTCACTCTCATATATATATATGTGAGAGTGCAAGTGTTTTTTTAAGCACACCTGAATCTTTAAAACATCAGGAAGTGGTCACCCCTGACTGCCTGTTTCACTGTGTAATAAATATGAGGGGCTATGTGCCATGCAGACCAAACACTTTTAATTGCTCATAAATATGGAGAAGATAGGAGAACATACATCATACAGTGACATGAGACAAAAGATCGTGTTGGTCTTTGTAGAGCCAGCAAGGATGCCAGTAATTCTGAGGGTGCTGGAGATCTCTTTCTACTGCTGCCTGCTTCCACTGCTGTTCCTCCAAACGTCTCAGTGTCTTTATAATGGTTGAAGCTATATTAGATTAAGATAGAGGGAGAGTTGGTTGTAAATCAGATTGAAAGGACAATTTATACCCAGAGTCATCTTCCCAAGAAGCCGGCAGCAGTGCATCCAGAAGCCCTGTTTGAGGTCTGCTGTGCTTGTTTATGTACGGTTACACCCAGAGCTGAATTTAACCCCAGCTTCCATCTGCTGCAGCACCCAGGCCTCTGCCTTGCACAGCAGACTGGTTTGGGTCGGTTTGCGCTGCTTGCCGGCTACAGAACCAGGCTCGCCACTCTGGGTTATTATCGTCAGAGGCGTCTCCTCTGTGGAGATTTTCTTTTTTAGCCAGGCTTTCAGGCTTTTCTTTTCTTTTTTTTTCAGATATTGTGACCTGAAGGTCAACTGAGGTGCTCCTCAGTGCAACTGCAGGGTGACATGTCTGCTAAAAGCTTTTAAAATGATTATACATGGAGTTAAATGGTTATAGGGCAAGGTATTTTTGGCGAATCTAGCTCAAAGAGTGTTAACTTTCAGTAAGTCAATCTCATACTAGGCAGCTTGGAAGTGTACCAGCATTATAATCCAAAAACTAAACAGCGTTTCTAACTCGTGCTTATGCAGTTCAAGCCTGTTCTCCCTGTTTATAGTTTACACACACAGTTCTCAGTAAAGACTGATCTCTGAAGCCAGTGGTGTTCTCCTCCCTGTCCTCAGTGCCACAGAGCTGGGTCACAGGCTGGGTATTCTGAGCTGCAGAATGCCCTGCTGGCCTAGCCACAGCCAGGAAGCCTTTCATTACAGCAACCGAGGGAGGTGCCCCAACACCCCCATCGAGGACACCGCCACACCCCTGAGTGTGTCCTGCTCTGCAGCACTCTGCAAAACAGTGCGCGGTGTGTGGTACAAAGTGAATAAATACACACAAGAATAACTATGCACCCAATCTGACTCTAAAGAGACAAAGTTTTGTCACTTGGTTAATTTTTGAGTACAAACTGTTAATGAAAGAGCTGCTAATGTGACATGCAATTAAATGTATTGTAGTAAAAAAGGTGAAAAGGCGCACAAGCACTTTGCTTGTGTGATAGGAATAAATGTCACACTAAGGTGCGCAGTCAAAAGGCCTTGTGGTAGTTTGTGGAAGCACACTGCCCCCTGCTGCTGAAGGCTATTATTTCTAATTTTACCTTTCAGACATCCAGTCAGCAACTTTTTCACTTTTACCTAGGCTTTACATGAAAATAGAAACTACTGAAAGTCACTGTTATTGTCAGTACCTTCAACAGAAATATACAATTTTGATTGAGAGCAGCTATGCGCTACACTTGAATAATACACATGCTTCATATTGAATGATCTTATTTTGGTAATTTATTAAGTTAATCTCAGGCCTTCATAAAAATACTTTTAACATATCATGTTTATTCCTTTATTTATTTATGTATTTATAACCTTTCACAGTAACCATAAAATGCAGTTTCCACCTCTCTGTTCTAAAGGGCCCTCAGTTGATGTATGCTTTTCTTTCTTCAGTAACGTAATGTATATTTTGATGGAAATGTTGCAAAACCAAATGTCTTTGAAGATGCACAAGCAAGTCAACATTTATGATCTTGTGTTTACATTATATTTTTTTCAGTTATTTTCATTGAGTAAAAAAAAAATACATTTTACGTCAATTAAAAACATCTGAGTTGATTTCCTTTCCACTGGCAGAATGGCCATTAAGAGGCCAGTAGAAAGAGGCCACTTTGTGATGAGATGAACACTAGGGTAAGGTTGGAAACATGAACTATGCTGCATATCATCACTGTCAAAGCAAATCCTTATAACTGCTTCTTTTACATGATTTCATGGACAATAGAAATTGTCTAAAATTACTTGAAATAAAATATTGTTACATTTAAAATACAGTTTATGCAAAAGTTTGGGTGCCCCGGTTAAGTTACATGTTTTTTGATTTTGTAAGTGAAAATAAGTTAACACTTTTTCTACAGGGAATGCATTTCTGCCCATTTTAATGCATAATTACTATTTGTTTATTGAATTTAAGATATTGGAAAAAATAAACATAAAATGTGACCTGTGGACAAGCACATTTTATATTTTATGTTTTTTTTTTTTTTGTGGTAAACTCTGCAAATAATAATAAAAATTGTGCACTAAAATGCAAAAAAACAAAAACAAACAGAAAGCCATATTCACATTTGCTCTCTGTAGAGGGTGTGATAACCAATTTTCACTTAGAAAATCAACAAAAAATGTTATTTGACCAGAGGTGTTCAAACTTTTGAATATGACTTTGTCTTAGAATTTAAGAATGCTTTTTTCCTTCAGTAAAGGTGCCATTTTTTAAAGTTTAACATTTTGCTTTTTTAGACTGATGTTTTCCAGTATTGGTTCTGAATTAACACATGCTCTGCACACAGCTGACTTAGCTCATTAGCTAATTAACAAGACTTTAATGGGTATGTTAGAATGCAGAAATCACTAAAATGTAAACAGTGGACATACTCCAATACCAGAACTGGGAAACAGCATTTTGGAAACTTCTAATGTGACATATACATGCATCAGTTTTGTGTCCAGTAGTGGGCGTGGCATTGTTTGAGGCGATAATTCACTTTTTCAACAGCAGAGGGCGCCATTGTCAAATTTTAGTTACTATAATGTCAGGCCAGTGTATCTCATGCTCCTTCAGCATCATTTTTTTCCTGCCCTTTGTTTCTATATATGAGTAGTCAGATCTCCAATGACATGTGACCCATGAGTGACCTCTGTGTGAGTATATATAGGAAACACACACATGTAGCGCATGTGATGCATTCTGGGCTGCATCAGCCATAGGAACAAATCCAAGGCTTGATAAAGACTCACTTGACAAATGCAGTATTTATCAGCACAGTTCTATATAATGGATGAACAGAGTCAAAACCAGAAAGGTGCCTTGCTGACCTAAGCCTTACTTGAGTCAGAACAGCTACAGCAAAGAGAAGTGCATAAAAGTTTTATTTGTAGCATTAAGGCTGCTGAGTAGATTAATGTGTGAAGCATGGAGGGCCTGTTGGCTGGTGTGCAGAAACGGACACTGGAAGTGAAAAGCTGTCTCATGCGTGATTGGCCCCCACCACCCCTCAAACTCACACGGCATGGCAGAGCAAACTCTGACCCCCGTCTTGGCCTAAGCCACAGTGACATGGGCGACGTGGCGCGGCAGAGTGTAGCTGACTGGAAGGAAGGGGACGAACGGGGCCATGCTCCACAGCACCGCATTAAGAGAGACCACCAGTGAATAATTCAGGCTGAGCAGTCGCAACAATGCAAACATGTTATTATTATTGCCCCTTGTAAATATTCATGACTGTGAGTGGGGAAAGCAGTGGGAAGAGAGACAGGAGGGGAAGTGAGTGGTGTGTGTTTTCATGCATTTTCAGGACAAAAATGCCTTGACTATGTTAGAAAACCATAGACAGGGATAACAAACAGTGTCTTTAAAACATGTTTAAAACATGTTTCTTTTTTTTTTTTTTTTACTGAAATTATAAAACCATTTCTTTGGTAAAATGGAATGGAAAATTCTTGTTACACGTAAATAGTTACATGTACAGTATACACATTTTATTCACCAGAGAAAATAATATAAAGCTATTTATCTCAGCAATAAGCTTTCAATTGTTCAACAAAAGGCTAATATTAGAATAAATACAAATAAGCAAACAATACATTATTATTGTTATTTGAAACATTTGAGTGTTAGCTTAACCAGTTCTGAAGCTTTCCTCGAGGAAGCCCAGTATTTACAGTTACCATCCACCACATGCATAATCGGTCCTTTATTAAATGAAATCAGGTGTGCTGCTGATGCGTACAATTAAATAGTTAAGATGTGAAAAAAAGTCAAAGTGGTCTTATGTGAAATGCTGCTGTTCTAGAGAGACATACTAATGCAGAATTGTTCACAGTGGTGGTGATAGGAACCAGATGTCCGAAGTGTTTAAAGGACCACTTTTGCTGTAGTTCCACTTATAAAATTTGTGTGGGTTACATACCAAAAATGGTCTTAATTTATTTTTACATGATCATTTTCCGACCTCTCTTTATCCATTAGAATTTGAGACAGGTAAATGAGCTGTGCTGATTGGCTGTCCTGTATCGTGCCTCATTCAAAATGCAGTCCACACTGAAACACTCTTTACATGAATGAACATGAACATGAATGCGTGGGGCTAAACTTCTGTAAGTTAAATAGGTGGATAAGATGTAAATGTGATGCCTTTTGTGACATCACTAAAACAAAACAGGTCTGTTTTCAAAGCTTATTTTCCATATATGGACCACATGCACTGGGGAGTGAATGGTTTGTTTTGAAACATTAAAAATGTTCCTGTATTACATCAAAGTCTTTTAATTTAAAAAAGCAAGGAAAATTCGGTTTTCCTTGATGTGAGCCATTAAAGCTGCCTCACCAAAAGGTATTACACGAAATGATTAAATACGCTGCCTGATGCCTGAAACTTTGTTTTAAGTTTTACAATAATGCCTAATATATATTGTGGATTTTTTTTTCATTTACTACTATTTTGCCATCATCAATATTACATTAAAAAAGACATGTATAGGTTCACTGGTCATTTTGAAAAGTAAATTAAACGGCTACATTTTTGTTGTAGACATTGCGACCCCTGGTTCCTATCACCACCACTGTAAAGAAAACAGACTCAGTAAGTTTCTCTACAATAAACCATTACATATCAAACCACTCTGAATGACCTTTGTTTTTTTATCTCAATGATTGAATTATGCAGAGATTTAGAAAAATCACTGGAACAAATTGTTACATTTTATTGTATTTTATACAATGTTATATCATGTTTTTACTTCACTTACTACTGAGATAAATAGCTTTAAACAAATTCCTTGGTTGCCTAAGACTAGGTACTGTGAATACTATTGAAACTTATGTATTACCCCATGTTTAGACTAAACATATGTGTGTTTGTTTTCTGGTTGTTCTTCTGCTGTGACTCATGTAATGGCTCCTAACCTGTTTTTGAATACATTACAAATGTACACAGTCCTAAGTCAGGTTTGGGTTTGAAAAGTGAACTCTACCCAGTGAAGCAGGACTCACTGCTCACAACTGTTCAGAACTGTTACAAAGAGGGACTTCTACAGCTCAATATAACCAAACCCTTCTACAATTGGTATTTGTTAAATTATACTCTATATCCAGCAAAAGATGATAATTTGGACAAAAAGATATAGCACATCTCAGATATAGATTAAAGTCTGATGTATAATGAAAGCACAAATATACCCATGAGGTATGTGAACTCATCTCATCTCAACAACATGCAGATCAAGCCGTTTTGTCCTCTCTTCCAACAACACACCTCATTTTCTGCAGCTCTAAGTCTCAATCAAACTTGCTCTGTCCCTTATTTTTTTAATACACAGTCTCGTCGGATTAATCTGCCTGCTGAACTGAGCATCAGCAGCTGCTCCTTATCCTCAGCATCAGCCCAATGACCGGACAGCCGCCACTCACAGATTGCCACAGAGACCCGAATTAATACTCAGAATAATTCCCACCAATCCCAAGAAAATCTCGTTGTGCAGCCGGGCCACTTGCCTGTGCTGGTTCGTTGGGCTGTGGTAGGAATCAGAAATCTCTTTAATCAGGCCATAAGCCTCAGCGCTGCTCAGTTCAACTGCATCCTCAGAGAATCTGCACAAATGAACAGAAAACAGAGCCGCATAATATCAGCACCCTGAAAAGCAGTTCCTGCCTGTAATTAGAAAGTGACTTTCTGATGGAGTTTACACATACAGACATGCACACATATTGTGGCATTGACATTGAAATCGATCTTAGTCTCAGACTCATCTCAGAGGAGACAATAATTCAGTGATTCTCTGGACTGAAAGGTACCCTGATTCTGAATTTTCCATAGGTTTCCATGATAGCAGTTCCTGTCTTATAGTGCATCAATAACTACGTTTCTGAGTACCTATGATCACCTGTTCCTGTGTAGTAAACTTGTTGGCCCTAGTGTCAGTTCAGGGGGATGGGGGGACAGGTGGGACACGCACACTCCAATTTTTGAAATTGTGTTAAATGGCTGTCGTGCAAGTACATAGCTGTCAGATATTAATTATTATATAGCTGGCAATTACAGTTGAAATTCCAATTAAACCCAAAATAGATGTCTTGTTTGGTTATAGCAACAAAAAGAAAGAAGCACTAACCTGTCCTGGAACTGTTTTCAACACTTCTTTACTGTACTTTACTGATTGATGACTGTACTGATTGATGCATGCTTCCAGAAAACTCATAGGATGATCCGGTATAAATTGTGATAACTGACACTGTCAAATGTTGATGCAAGACTCTTGCAGAGTTAACTTTTCACATGTAGAATTGTAGACGTTAAAAGCTAACAATAGAAAAAGTTGATGCCATACAAACATTTACCTGTTACCATAGTTATTTCACAGCGTTTGGTGTAGCAGCCTATGGGGTATCTTAGTCAACTAAATTAACCATTTAGTCAATTATATTAACTGAGCATTTTTTAAACTAGGAAGAAATACTGGATGAATATCCTACTTACAAATGGCAAATAAATGAAAGTTTTAGAGTGAGGCAAACTCTCCACTGCCTTGTAAATGAAACCTTTTCTCAAACTGAAGAAAATTCTTTCGTTTTTTCCTTCTAGTTTATATTGGTCATCATTTCAAATATTATAAAAATCTGCATCACTATCAAGTTTGGTAAGTTTAAGTCTTTCTCTTCATGTAATGTCCATCTCTCCGGCTAGGTAAGTTACAAAGAACAGCCTAATGTGCATACGTATTAAAGCTTAATGCATCAATTTTTGACAGCATCAAGTGTTTTCGTTACACTGGGCCTGAGTATGCTAGTGTAAAATAACCTAGCTGAACATCAGACTGTTGAGAGACTCTTTGTGTGGAGAAAGTCTGGAGAAGAATTCCAACCAGACTGCACTGTAAAGCACAGAGGTGGGAACATCAGAGCAGTGGTGGGCCTAACCTATTTGGCACCTTAGGCAAAATTTTACTGAATACTTTGTTGGATGAATATTTTGTAGGGGAGTGGAGATGGCCGTCAGTCAGCAAGGCGGTGATACATGTGATGAGCATACTCAGACTCCGAAGCTACATGTTGAGCTCCACACTAATTCAGCATTTAACTGGTGTTCAGTAGAAATGGCAACCCTTACTGGGGGCTCCCCCAGGCAACTGGCTATGTTGTCTATGCCAGAACAGGTCCTGCGTCAAAGTTTTTTACTGTTTTGCTAATGATGGTGTCAGTGAGCTTGTGTTCACTGATGGGATCATGAACTCAGAAGAGTACAAAAGAAACTAGAAGCAAATCTGCAGAATTTAGAAAATAAACTGCTTAATTGATAACAATCTGAAACATGCCAATCGAATTTAAAAGAATACTTTGCCATATATACACATACATAAATACATACATACATATAAAATGGTAGCATAGCTGTGTAGAACTTCAATGGGTTGCCTCTTGTCATAGCTACATATTCAGATTGTATTTGGCTTACTTCTAAGTGGCATTGGATAAAAATATCTTTCAAATGAAGTGGCTCGTATTTAAACTTTATACTGTTTTGTGCATTCGGTGCTCAGCATTGGATCATGAGCCAGCAGTCTGCCTCTGCGTTTAGTTTTGCACACATCTTCTTCCTCATCAGGTTTACTAAATAGACATACTCAAGCTCAGTAAAGCTGCAATGCCATCTTCACTATGATATTGCTGATACGATTTAGAATCTGATATCTCTGCCCTTCTCAGAATTGCATCTCATACATAATTCCATTTTGGCTTTGATTTTTGAGATCAGAGACAGGGTATCTCTCAATGATGAGCAGAACATGAGTATTTTGCTTCATTTCTCAGATGAGCAGCTGCTGAAATCTTATTGGTTATTGAGCACTTTCTCTCATTTGCTCTATATATATAAAACATTTGTAACTTATAATGTAAGAAGGTTTTTTTTTTTAAAGTAATTTTAGACCACTGCTATTGGCCTGTTTATAATGGATTTTTTAACACAATGTAATGGGTTTTCTAATTAGGCAAAATAGTAAAAAACGCTAAAAGTGAAGAAGTGAAGACAAGGTTTTTACACAACAGTAACAATATATAGACATTGTGAAAAGGTTTCCAAAACTTGAAAAAGCACCAGAACACTGAAACTACACATCTGAGCTGTGGATTAATGTTGAATTGAGGGGTCTCAATTTGTAACTGGGATTACTTGGTTTGTGAGAAGCCAAAAATTCAACCGGCTTTGGAGGTGAGGGAAAAAAATCCCACATTTCCTTGAAAAAGTTAAAGCAAGTCTCCTGAAATTGATGGAAGCTATAATAAAGGCATATATATATATATATATAAAATTTAATTTGTTTAAACGTGAAAACACAGAACTTTTAAACAGGCCATTTTTTCCCCAGTATGTTAAATTCTGCAGACAAACAGTAATTGTGCATTAAAATTACAGAAGTGTGTCCTGTAGAGGATGTGTTAACTTATTTTCACTTTGAAGATGAGTAATACAGAATTTGACCAGGGTCACCCAAACTCTTGCATATGACAGTATGACCTGCATGTATTTGTGTGTGTGTGTGTGTGTGTGTGAGTGTGTGCAGGAACAGTATGGTGTGTAAGCTGGACGAGAACAGTAATTATCTGACCTAGATGTGGGTGTCCTGATGCAAAGGAAGTGAAAATGAGAGTGTGTCTTTGTGTCCCGTTCTCGCCATGACACAATCAAAAACCCCGGATTTATGAGCATCCAGATCCCTCTCAGGGCTTAGCGCTGTAAACAACTGGGATCAGGCCGCAGATTTAAGAACATGTACCACTTGCACTTGGTACTTTTGGTCAAAGAAGATTAGGCATGACAATTTTTAATTTGTCTCCGAATCTGTTTTATAAGACGATAATACCTCCACTGTCTTTTTATAGCAAGGGGCTGGGATATTCTTCTGAGGAGCGGCCGAATCAGGGTTTGAGCAATCAGAGGGATGAGAATCATGAGAGATAAGGATCATGGGAATCACTGGCACTTTACAAATTAAAGCGGTGAGAATTAAGAAAGCTTAAGGAGCCCTGTGATTGCCTGGTGCTCAGATGAAATCCTAAGATCAGTGAGGAATGATGAAATTTTAGTCGCTTCAATCCATCTTTTTACAAGGCAAATGAACCGCTCACACTCTCGCACACAACTGGGACATATCCTGCCTCCTGCAGGCTGTGCTGTTTAACCTGAAAGAGCTAAACTGGGCACTATGAGTGGGACACTGTCAAATCCCTTTGATCTGTAAGAGTGAGCTGTAAGTCTGTGTCCCTCTGTCCTGAGACAACCATGATAGCTTATCTTGTAACTAGAATCTCTGATCCACACAGACAGAATTATTCTGGTCTGGAATGTACTTAAATGCAGCAAATCTCACAGGGACATTTGCCCAGCTTTGCCCCCAGTCTCACAAACATCTCAGGAACTGACATCTGATGAGTTTTTCATTAATAAGACTGGAATTAATCGGATAGTAAACAGGAATACAAAAAATGACAATGACAATAATAATCATATTGCAATAAGGATAAGAGGGGTACAATAATCTTGACGCGAGGTGGGTGTAATCCTAGAAGTAACACATTGTGTGTGAGAAAATAAAGCCTTAAAACACACACACACACACACACACACACACATTATATTGTGGCAGATGCTTTGAACTAGTGATGCTTGTAATAAAATATAAAGAAAAGTGCAAACACATGTCAAAATGTCAAAACTCCATTTTTTCATTTATTATTTGAGTTTTCCATCAATTAAAAATGACACATTGTGTATATACAATATTTTTATAATAATAATATATACAATATTTTGTGATAAATCGACCAACTGAAATAGTCCAGAATTATTTGGAATAAAGTCTCATTACATTAACCCCTGAAATGGTCAGCACCCCCTGGTGGGTCAGGTTTTACTACACACTTCTATAACCTGAGAATAACTCAGCCAGTTTGCATAGTAGTCTATGTAGCTATTGAAAAATTAACCATAGTATGTACAAGGCCTGGAATTTTAAGAGGTTCACTTATAAGTTATGAAAAGTTTTCATTTCTCCTTTGAAGTTACCATTCCAGAAATACGGGGTTTTGTTCTGACAACAACAATACACTCTTATATAGTAATTTCATAGTCAATCCAAGAAAAATTCTATTTTTTAGATTTCAGTGTAAGAATAAATAGCTTACTTTAAGCATGAACTCTACCTGATAGAAGGATTTCCATTTATCCAAAAGGTCCTAACAACCACAGAGTTAATTGGTTCTCTTTGCTGCCTACTCTAGGAATAGAATGGAGCCAGCCTTGTGATGGAGACTGTCTTTCTGATTTCTCTTAGCAAGCAGAGGGCATCATCTGCCTGCCGAAACTGAAAAAGAGTTCTTATGGATGATCTCACTTAATAAACAAGAATATAGTCTTGGCACAGATCTCGACAGACTTGTAACCAGTGGGAATAAACATCCATGTTGGTATTTATGCACAAGCCTGCACAAAGCCTTGTCTGGGCCCCTGAAAAATTCTGTTGATTGGGCCCTCCAAAGAAGCAGATCAAGATTTTCACAAGTCCATTTCATATTTTTATTTTTGTGGATCATCAGTGCTGGGCAGAATACTTTGAAATAGGTTTGATGGCTCTATAGGAAATACTCTGTTCTAAACATACTCAGTAGTGCATTCCATTACAATACATAACAGCTAACATAGTCAGAATACATTTAAGCTGCATTTAAAAAACATATTGATAGAGCACATGAAAAAAACTGCTGTTATCATTTTTATTTAATTCACACTGTTCCTCGCTCTTACTGGTTTGCAGTTTTCTTCATGTAATTTTTATTTGAATATGTTTCATGAAAAATTCAGTCATTTAAATGAAGTTGCAAAATTCTCAACATTATTTTTGCTTTCATCACCTGCTTCTGTATACTGCTGCTCCCATAATCCCAGTGCTGCTAGTTTCTTGAACTAAACAAAATCTTGCAAATTTGACTATAAAGTGGATAGTCGACGCATGTAACTTGCCATGAATTGCACACAACACTGATGCTAAGCTTATCACTTACCACTACTGAGGGTAATGTTTATCATCCCCCAAAGAAGTTAAGTAACACCGAGATTAATAACTGGCTCTTTACATTTATTTATCAGTTTACTGAGGCTTTAGCAGAGCTCAGTGACACTGAGATTAATAATTGATCATGTTGATTTATCAGTCTATCAGTATGATTAATTTTCTGCATGTATTCTGAATACTTATAGTCCGTTACATCCCAACCCTGTGGATAATATATACAGTGCACACACCAAATACTTTAAAGTTAGCACCAATCCTATTTAGATAAGATTTTCTAGACTGCTATTTTCTCTTGAATGCAATGGTGAAATCACTTCATTTTTCAGGTAGTGTGTCATTGAGTGTTTGTATTTATTTATACACCGATGAGTGAGTGAAAATGCTGTGATTTTATGCGTTCTTCTAGTGGCAAGTGGCAAAAAATAGACTCAAAACATAATAGCATGATTTTCAATGCAAATATTTTTAACAATGTTTTGTTATGGGTGGTAAGGGTGGTAGCTCAAATGCAGCCAAAGCTTTGGCATTGCAAATATTGCATGTCTTCATTTTCCATTTTAAAATAGTTTCACACTGCAGACATTTAGACCACTTTGATAATTTCTGAAAATGCATTTCACTGCCGTGTGGATAATGTCTCAGAGAGACCTAGAGAGGCTTAATATAGCTGAAACCAATTCATTAAAATATTCCAAGACTGACTCTGATACCCTTGTGTACATCTTTAATATCTTCTCTTTGCAGAGAGGTAAACATTGGGGAAAGTGATCATTTTCCACTGTTTTCTGAGCACAACACTTAGTCTCTTGGGCCCCTCCCCTTATGGGTGGCTATGTTTATGGTTATATTTACATTCAAGACTAAAAGATCCTTTGCTAAGTAGACAATTGTTAATGAATACATTTTTTGTTCCGAGGTTGTGTGTGAATACATAACTCTCGTGTTTTTGTTTGGGTGTGTTTGTATTCGAGGGAATGAGAAAGTTCCAGGGAACCCAAGCCAATCTATAAATGATCATGAGATTATCATGAAGATCATTTGCATGGCACCATAATAGGCACTGTTTAAAGCTGTGACAAGCGGCACTATCTTGTTGTTTTACTCCCGGCTATTATGCAAATGAAGTGCAGGCTCTTTGCCTTGTCAGAACAATGAGAGAGGGCACAGAGGGAGGCATCATCTGGGTCATTCTGGCTTTTCAAGGATACCCCCCACCCCTATCCCCCCTCCCACTGTTTAGAGCCAGGCACAGTTTAGCTCTCCCAGAAGGGTTATTATACAGTAAAGTAGGACATCCTAGGGGCCTGGTGCAATCGGGCCTGCTGGACTGTGGCCCAGGTGGCTGTCCGAACGTTCAGCTGGAACATGCAGAATTTCACTGAAATCGACACAAGTGGCATCAAGAGAGCTGCATCATACAGTTAGCTGACATGCAGTGTATGACAGTGTGCGGGTATGATGTCTCGAGGTGGCACAAATGTTGGTGGAAAGAAAATACAGACTGAGACTATTAACCATCTGCCTGTGGGCAATCAAATGCCACTGACTATACCCAGCAGTCCTCGAAAATGCCCATCTCTGTGCTTCAGCACACCCGTCCGCGCTTTCACACACACACCCACAACACACGCCCAGTGAGGCACGTTAAACAGGACTGACAGAATGCTGGAAGGCAGCCAAGCTAATGGCTGCGCTGCCTGAGAATGAAATGCTTCAGCTAATATGCAGAGTGTGTGAAACGTTCAAAATGCTCCCCCATTACTGTCTGGCACTGACAGAACCAGAGAGAGAGAGAGAGAGAGAGAGAGAGAGAGAGAGAGAGAGAGAGAGAGAAGTGAGAGAGAGAGAGAGAGAGAGAGAGAGAGAGAGAGAGAGAGAGAGAGAGAGAGAGATTTTTAGATTGACTAATGTGCTTTTCACTCATTTGGGTTTGGAATGCAATTCATTCACATTTTTCTTATGTCCTACTAAAATCACTGCTGTTGCACTGTAGTGACAGTTTGCTACTTTCAAGTAATTTTCACAAATTGCAGCAACTTTCTGAAAGCCACTGAAAGCTAAAGTTCTCAAATGAGAATTTACACTGCACCACATTAATGTACATCATAGATGTGCTGTAAGTGTCAATTGTGACTCGATCAGATGTGATTCACAGGGATTGAACAAGATGAGCTTATCCGTGTCTTAGTCTAGCTTTTCAGTGTCAATGATCTGAGTGTGAAAAGCACTTCTGTCTTAAAAATTCAAACTGTATGTATATGATTATGTATGTTTAAAGCTACGCTCTATGAGTTTTGAGGATTTGGCGACCTCTCTGTTGGAAATGTGTAATAGTATGAAATGTGTGGAAGAACATTTTGTCATGTTGGTTGTGCTTCAGACCGCTTCCTCGAGTGGATGAATCAGATAATTGCATTTTAGACCTAAAAATTGAATCAGACTTTCTTCTTGAGCCTGTGCATGTGACATGGTCCGAAAACTCCCGTGAAATCCGACCCAACACCTTAATTATTATATGATTATTATTTTAGCTCATGGAAACCATATTTTTCCATGCTTCTTTTTTTTTCTCCTGACTCATTAATGCTATTACTTTCAGTTTTAACAATAACATTAAATAGTGCTGCTTGAAATGAGCTAAAACTGATAACATACCCCTGGGCTTTGCTTTATTTATGCTATCTAGATCTGTCAACTCCCAGACTGGTTTTGAGAATGGCAAAGTTATTTATTACCCACAAATGCACCACTACTGTTGTGATTCTTCATCCCTCAAAAGAGGTTAGTAACATTCAGCCACTGGCTTGTGACATTGATTTATTAACTACTCATGCTTTAGAAGCTTTTGTAGTTTTGGGAAACTCACATTTGAGAGAACTTTCAATGCTAAAGAGCCTTGTTTAAACATTTGTTAGTCCTTAGATCCACTGGTGCAAATTCAGGATGGATACATCTCCCCATTTTTTGAAAGTATGTAAGATCATTTTTGTGGGGTAAGAAGATGGTTTTCAAAAAAGTACATAGTTTACACTACTTAATATATTTTCCATGAATTCTCCAACACAAATCATATTCCACTGTCATGACAAGCTTAAAACAGAGGGTGACCGCATAGATGAAAACACATTGTGGGCACACAAAGCACGAAAAATTACACAGCATATTGGTGTTTGTACCTCATATTTACCTGGTTAATGCTGAGAACTTAAGGGCATGTAATAGAAATTATTATCTTTTGAAAACTGTAATAGAAAATATTATCTTTATAAATCCATCAAAAAAGTACAAATCCATCAAACGTTTACTTGAGTACATGTAACTGAGTAAATGGAACTTCAGGTAAATTGAGCCGCTATCCACCACTGATGGAGACATATTAGAAGGACCAATGCTTCCTCTGCTGAGTCAGTAATGAAATGGCTCTTTTTTTGCCATGCATTAACATAAATTGACACAAAATGAGGGCAATGTGACTTATAGTATGGCCAATTTCCATATTGAGATTTATAATATTACACATTGTCACTGCCACATCAAAATTTTATTATTCTTTTTTGTTATTTATTTGTTTGCTTGCTTGTTTGTTTATCACACCATTTAAAAACTGCTGCCCAACATCAGTGTAAATTCTTTCATGACAAAATGGTCCAAAATGACTTTACATTGCATCTTTTCTTTCTCTTACAAAGTTTCTATTTCTAAGATATGACGTTTTGTTGTGGCAATCTGTGAATGCAGCATGAAATGGGCTGGGGTTTCTTTGATTAGCGGTTTATTGCATGTTACAGTAATGATAATTGTTATCATGTCATGTCTCTGTTCACATAATCATTTCATCACAAGACACATGGAAAGTATCATATTTTAGACATTTAAACAGACTTTGATGTAATCTGTGTTCTCTATATCATTCATAAGCATGAGACAGACTATCTTTACTATACTCTGTTACAATCTACTACTATCAATCATTGAAACACCACCATCTCCTCACACTGTTAAATTAATCACAGCAAAGCTAGCGGGCTTGAACCTTAATTGGTCTGTTGGTATTCACGCATGAAACATGTTTACCATATAAGCCTTGAGGTGGGTGGAGTGAGCTCAGCGGCTCAGAAGTGAGATCAGCCATGTTCTGATTAGAACATTCACTCACTGGTTCACTCCATTAAGCCCCCTGTGGCCACAGGCTCTTATAGGGCCTAGGGCCTCACCTAAAGCCCACCCCTAGCTCAGGCCTCTGGATGCTAGGCCACTGGCTCCCACCTTATGCATATGGAGTAGGGACCACAGGCTTTGGGTGTATGGATGGACATATGCACTCAAATACACATAAATACTCAACTAATTAAGCTCCCCATACTCAACTTTAAGGGTATTTTTTACATTTTTGCCTTCTATAAAGTTACCATTTGGGAGCTGTTTTTTAACAGTGATGACATGTAAAGCTATTTATCTGGGCAGAAAGTGATCATTTGTTAAAAAGAAAGTAAAAAATAATAATAATAATAATTTGTGATTATGTCTGCTTTACCATTTCCAGACATCTCCTCAAGGAAGCCCAGCATTTACAGTTACCATTCAGTACATAGTTTATCTAATCCAGTGTTTCTCAACCCTGGTCCTGGAGGCCCACTGCCTTGCATATTTTAGTAGTTTGAGAAACACTGATCTAATCAACCCTTCATTAATTTAAATCAGTGCTGTGCTGATAATGAAATCTAACAAATCCATGCAACGATTGAAGTGTGCTGAGAAGTCACGAACGAAACCTGTTTGGAGCAGAGACTGGGCAACTATAAAGGGAATTGTAAACTGGTCCATTAACAGAGCTAAACCAAGTGTGCTTCCTTACACTGATTGGCTCCCATAGGAACTCCCATATCTCTCCATGTTTCTACGGTCAGTATTCATTCATCTTTACATCCACCTATGACAGGACATGAAAGGTTACATTGATCCAGAACTTCAAGCTGTAGAAATGGTTGATGTCCACACTCCCACTCAAAGTTAGCACAGTCTGTTAAATTATCAATCACTCTCCTTGTCAGAGGCAGCACAGTGGGTATGAGGAACATTGCTGAACGGAGCCACACTGATGAAGGAGGCTTCAGCAAGGATAGGCATGAAAGAGCACCAGGAAGATGACATCCTCCTTTCTCCACTACTAGTGTCTTCTTCACAGAACATCCAGACAAGGTCCCAACAAAAGCCTGGCCTGGATGCATAGTGTGTCTTTGTGCTTGCTCCATGTCACAAGCTATAAAGCAAACAAGCAGCCTAACAGGCTGCCACACTACAGAGCCTCCAGTCTCCTCTGCTCACTCATTCCAAGCCTCATCAAAATGCAGCTTCCTCTCTGAGGCGCCACGCTCTGGCTGCCAACACCACCTGTGGGGGGAGAAATTATAAAAACAAAACGGCTCCACCACTCAATATTTAATGCTGTGTAGGCCAGCGTGCTTGATTTGAAGTGAATCCCCTCAAAGCGCTCACATTTACATGGCATTACGTCACTCCTCATCCATCAATGCTGTGCAGAGGCAGGAGAGAGAAAGAGAAAGAGAGAGGGAGAAACAGAGGAAGTCTCTGTGTCTTTAAATGGTAAAAATAATGCGCTAAGCTCACAAATGAAGAACTTCACAATAAAAATGATTACAGAGTCAGAAAAATCATTCAATGTCCAATGTTACCCAGATGATGAAGCATCAACAACTAAATATTCATTCAAGCAGATTAACAATGTCTCCTATATGGATTTATGCAGACATTCACAAATATTTTGGGCTGATGTTGCTCTGGGGGTAAAATCATCCAGTCAGCAGCAGCTGTGTGGTGTCACCAGCAATAATGATCTCACTGTGCCTGGGAGCGGATCTTCTGGAATGAGCATGCATGGAATGGAACTTTTCTTTTTACAATGAGTTTGATAGCATAGGGAACTATAAACTAGTTGAATGAATTTTGTTTGTTGATAACAATATAGCAATATGATAATAAGAACATTTATTTAGAGCACTTTTAATGCACATAGCAGCCCAAAGTGTTTTACAAATAAAATTAAATAATAACTAGAATAAAAAGTAATATAATAAAGAGATAGACAATAAATAAACAAATAAAAGTAAAACTTTTATTACATGTTAAATTATATAGCCATTAATTGTTTTTTTAATATACTGAGGTTGACTGTCTAATAAATTAGTACAGAATTGTTGCTATTTTTGTTTTTATTAATGAAGATACAGAAAGTCAAAAACAGACACATAGATATTCATCAGAAATAACATCTTAGCTGAAAATGAAAATGAAAACTAAATATTAAAGACAAAGTGTGTTTCGTCCTTCCAGGTCTTTCACAAACATAAAGTAAGTTTGTCTTTGCGGTTGATTGCTCATCATGTTTTTGCTCTTCATTTGCAACTTGGCGTTGTCATGAATATAATCATTTACATTGGACAAAGTCTATTCCAACCCCAGAGAAACTCTTCCAAACTTTCAGTGATGCTGTGTTTTATCTGGCCTAGGTCTGCTGATGGCCTTTCTTTGAAGGTTTTACAATTCAGGCTGCAAAAAAATAAATAAAAAAAGTATAAATAGGTGGGATTATGTTTGTACCTTTCATACATGTTAAAGCTTATCTCATGTGATCAGGTCTCTAGTGACAGTTGTGTGATAAAAGTTGTAATATTCTAATAAATGTATTATTATTATTATTATTATTGTTATTGTTATTATTTATTATTATTGTTATTATTTATTATTATGGTTATTATTATTATTATTATTATCATTATCATTATTATTATTATTAGTAGTAGTAGTAGTACACTCTCAGAAAAAAGGGTGTGAAACTGTCACTGGGGCAGTACCCCTCTTGTCACTGGGGTGGCACCCTCAAGAGTACATCTCAGTACTTTTAGTCAGGGAACATAACTGTACCATAATCCATTGAAATTATATTTTCTAAGTTATACTGACTCCACACACCCCGTCTCGTCTCCAGGCTTTTTATTTTATTGTACTGTTTTAAACATTAGGTTATGAAAAGATACAAATATGCACTTTTCACTTGGGAAAAATGTATTTAAGGTGCACAATTGGACCTTAAAACCACTGTTGTACATTTTAGGATACATTTACATTGTTTGTACCATAACGAATGAAAAATGTACCTGCCCAGCACGTTTATTTTAGTGTAGTAGTAGTAGTAGTAGTAGTAGTTGTAGTAGTAGTAATACACCTGGGATTTTAAGGGGTTATCTGAAAAACCCATATCCTAATATTTATATGTTATGAATTTGCATTCTGATGCCATGTTGTGTCCACAACTCAGATAGTCTGCTGGATAAAAAGCCAGTTTTATTTCAAACTGTTATTCTTTATCTTTGTGGTACAGAAATGTAGAGTTAATGACCATATGATGTTGTTTCTGTGTATTTGGGTCAATGTAAGGTCCAACAAAGTGATTTTTCCAAATTTGTACACAAAATTAACACCTGATCCCTGCTACTTCAACTGCTTTAAATAGCAAAATTACATGGGATCACTAAGATTAAATATTTTACACTATTTCTACATATGGGAAAAATCTTCATCGCAAGAAGGTCAAGGAAAGCCTAAAAGGTCTTTCTGAAACCTTCCAGAGATGAAGAAAAATGATCACTGAATCACATCAGCACTTATTAAATTCAATATAATTATCTCTATTTTAAAACAAAATTAACTGAATTCCAAATACATTGTCTCAAAAAGGTCAGAGAGAGTCTAATGGGTTTTGGTACACTTCGTCGATAAAAATATTTTACTGCTCAGTCACATCAGTATTTACTAAAAGAAATCAAATAATTCCTGACAGAACTACAGTGAATTGAATTGGAAGTCACTGAACAGTATCTTTAAAAATTTGAAGTAATTAAATAAAATGTTGTAATCTCATCATCACAGTGAATGCCATTCAGGATAAATTTGATCAGAAACAAAACTGCTCTTAGCTGCTAGTGTCCACTTGATGGTGCTCTCAAGCAGTCAGTGGTTGTCTCTCCAAAACTCTTTTGATTTGTAAAGCACACTGAACTTCAGATTATCAATTTCTCAGTGTTGAAATCACTATACTATAGTAATAACTCAGATAATAAATGGAGTAGAGGTACATTAGGACACAGTGTAATGCTTTCACAAAGCTTAGCCATGTTATAGTGCTGTCAACTTTGTCTATATCGGTGTATGCCTTTACCCTGTGTTCTGCGTGTTCAACCATGTATAGATTGTTTTTCCACTTTTCAAGTTGCAATGCATAAATTTTGTTCTTTATGATAATGCATGACATTTTGAAGCTTGATTTTGAAGAAATTGGAAGAAAGAGCAAAATGTAAATAGTAAAAGAACTTTAAGACTACAGAGAAGAAGACAGATAATGACCTCTAATCCCAACACCAATTGGCTGGGATTTTTATCTCTTATCTTATCAAGAGACACCATTTGTCAGTTTTACAGACCCAGGCTAATCTAAGGCATAGACTATAGGCTTTTCAATAGACAATCACGATTAAATTAAAATATATTACAATTTAGCCCAGTCTTAATCCGTGTCAAACCTGCTCTACATGTCAGTTTGCAGATATCTGCTCATTCAATGTGTCTTCTGAAATCAAGAGTATTAATATGGAATTGGTCTCTCTGTCCTGCAATAACAGCCACTTCTCAGGCTTTGCACTACATGTTTGAACATTTCTGTGAGGATTTGACTGCACTGAGCCACAAGAGCATTAGTGAGGTCAGGTACTGATGTTGGATGACCAGTTCTGGATCACAGACACTACTCCAACTCATCCTAGAGTTATTGGATGGAGCTCCATCGCTCCAGAGAACGCAGTTTCACTGCTCAGTACTGGAGGGCAACCCTTGTTGATGCTCAGCATTGGGTACAGTGATGTTAGGCTCATGTATGGCTGTTCCAGAGGGTTCTATTCTATTGGCAATGCTAGAAGAGGTGTCTGGAATCTTTTGGACACAGCTATACAGTCCACATTTTTAATATTGAAGGTGTATACGCAGGGCTAGATTCAGGCCCTTTGGTGGACCTGGGCATTAGAGTTATGGTGCCCAGTCACCACACACTTTGCATACATTACAGTCTCACTGTCACACATACCAACACACCATATATTCATTGATTTACCTTATCACTGTTTTGCTGACTTGTACTATTCATTTTTCACAAAATTTTTCATATCTTAGCTGAACTAACATTAGCTCCACAGCAAACACCTTGTCAAAATCCAAAAGCAAAAGCCGGGTTTGTGGATAAATGGTCATCAGTTCATTCAACAAAGATCCCTAATGTTACAGTGCACATGGAATACGACACCAAAACCAGAATTTTGTCTGTGTTTTACCCATAATGATGCAGTTATCTGCCAAATTTAAGGTGATGATGTTTTTTTTCTTCAATATTTACAGGTTGATTATTATACATAGACTGCCTAGTGTACTATGTGAACATTTGAAGATTTTAAGTAAATTAAATGTTAGAAAATATGTAATGTTATCAGATAGTTAAAATCATTAATTGGAGAAATATATTGGTGCCCCTGGACGTTAGGTGCCCATGAGCAGTCACCAAATATGTGGGGTAGGAGTGAACTGATGCAAACACATTTTCAGGCAACTATCATTGCAATTCAGCTAAAAACCAACAACAACAACAAAACCTGCTTGACTTGTCTGAGCTCTAACACACCTCAGCCTATCAGCTAGTGACTAAATCCTTAATGAGGATAAAATGGCGTGCAAAAACACAGATGCAAAGCCGGGGAACTCCAGAAGCAGCACTGAGGAACACTAGCCTAACATGTCTGGCAGCTGACGTCGGGCAACTGTTCCACAGATTTGGCATACTTCGGCGCACGGTGTGCAGCTTCAGTTTCACAGATTACACTATACACGTAACAGACTTAACTTGTGCGACTGGGATAAATGACAACGCGGTAACCACTAAAAGCGTACGACTGCCCTTCGGCGGCGCTGTTTGTCAGCAATATAATCCAATCAGCGAGCGCCTTTCAGAGGGGTTTGGCCAATCATCGCGCTCCAGGACGAAGCAGCCCTCCCCTTCATCAAGACTCTGACCCGAAGAAGATCTTGGCCTGTTTGTAGGAGAAAGATATTTTTTGTAGGATCTGCTGGATCGTTTCTTTTAAACCATGATCCTATGTTGATACTAGGTTGTCAGTGATTTATTGATTGGGGCGTGGAATTGTTCTCGGGAACATAGTTGGCCTTAAAAATGCCAAAGAATTTACGCTATCAAAGCAGTGAAACACCGAAAACGGAATTATCGGCGCTCATGTGAAGTCATATTTGTCTATTTGTTTGTTTTCGTTGAAGGGGGGAGTACGTTAGGAAAAGACTCTTTGGTGAAAATATACCGAGATTAGAAACAGAAGTTGAGACGGAACACCAATATCGTGGTATATCTTAAAAAGGTAAGTAGCTAGCTTGCTAGCTAACGCTAGCTGTGTGTCTGTGACTCATTAGCTCGGTTGTTAGCTAGAAGGCTAGCTTGGTTTCTGTCAGTTCGTTTAGGTGGCGTTAGCTGTCTTAGCGTTAGCTAACATGGCCTCAGTTTTACGGGGGTGGAGGGGTCAGGCTACCTAGCTAAGCTGGCCAAACAGGTTAGCCTGCTAGTGTAGCTAATGAGCTAATACGTATATATGTCTATAAACACACCCGATTACACACGTGTGTATATATATATAAATATATAAATATAAATAAATACACACGCACGTACACCCGCACGAAAGCTAATGGTGTGTGGTCTAGCTAACGTTAGCTAGGCTGTGCTAGCTAGACGAGGTGAGTTTCTTGCGTGTTGTGTAACGACGGACGAGGACAGAACCGTTTGCTGATAAAGTTGTTTAACTGCAGCTTGATTTCTTGATGTGTCGCTTCGTTGTGTAGCTTAGCTAAATAGCTGACTAGGTAAAATAATCACTCGCTTATTTTGGCTTGAGGTTTCATGCTTTTGTCAACCTGTAGCCTTAAACGCAATCAACAAACAAGCCCGCGTCACTTTTAATCCACTTTAGTCAAGCTCAATATTATACTGCCATTTGTCGTCTAATCCTCCATGCGGTGATTTAAAACTATTTAAATGCTGTTTGGGTCTGAACTTTATTTTTTTATCGTCCTTGTTCACTTTTAGACGACGTTTTCGTCCTTGTATTTAATCTAGCGTTACATTGTCACGGCTCATATCTGCCCTTGTTAGCGTGCTGACTCGAGCTCCGCGTTTGGTTACTCTAGCATTGCTTTGCACTGCAGTGTTTGCGGTTTTTGACCTGAGCTTCTCGAAAACGTCGCATTGATGCTAAAAGTGTGGAAGTCTAAAGCTTGCCCGCAAAGACGGGCCTTTGGGGCCTGCAAACAGATACTCTACCCAACCTATCATAAGCAACTGGGGAACGTTAGTCCCAAGTTTTATCCAGGTAGCCTTTTTTGAGTGTGCTTTCATGTGTCAGTTGGACACACGTCAAGGAGGTTTCTAAGTTTGTCACACGTTGCACAAGTCAAGTGTTGACCAGTATTGTTAATATTCAAATGCATGCTCTTATTTGAAATGTGTGTGATTGTGTATGAACAGAGTTCGTTAGTGACCTTTGTCTCCAGATTTTGTTTGTCGATTTGTTTGTCTTTTCTGGAGAGTGAACGGGGCCAACCGTTTAGTAGGCCACAGTTTTGCCCAATAACTTGCATCACAGTTAAGATTAAACGGGTAATTTTTTTTTTTGTCTGCTTTGCTGATTTGTAATACAGGCAAAATCTATTGCAAGCTGAACATGTCAAGTTCTATGGTGACCCTTTCTCATTGTTCTGTGGTTTTGTAAAAATATTAAGATTTTGAAGCAGTTCTTAGAAAGTAAGTATTAAGTGGAAGTCCTTCGGGTTGGTCGATTTACAAAGTTAGAAAAGTAACGGCACATTAAATGGCTGTGAAATGTTAAATAAAAAAACCTAATAGTAATTGAGGCATGTGGTTGTAGACCATGACTGCAAATGTATGGAGACATTGGTTTACTGGAGGTCTTTCTGTGGCTAAACAGATGCCCAGCCTGTTGATGAGTTTACATAAGTAAAGATTTTTTTCCCCATGCAAAGAAAAGGTGTTGTTGGTCTAAAGGTTATTTTTCTGTCCATACGGTCCGTTGAATATCTTTGTACAAAAGATGCATTTTTTTAAAAAAAGTTGTCTAAAGGGTTGGCAAGTGTTGTCATACAGTAATGCGTTCAGTGCTTTTTCCATCTCATAATATGGCCTTTTTTGTGTTTTTGTCCCCTGAAGCGTTGAATTCTTAAATGATCATGTTAGACGTACTCGTGCCTCTAACAGGAGTGCGTTAATACTTGGTTTGGGATACTTCAAAGACTAATCCAGATTTTGATTCTTGTAAGAAAGATGAAAGGTAAATTAATAATTTGTAAGTGTATTAAGGATTTTATCTTGTTCAGTGGATTAAAGAAGTAGCAGGTCAATGAGTACCTATGCCTAGTGTAAGTCCCACTATCATCATCATGTCTGTCACTGAAACTTTGACCCATGTTGCAGCGTTACTGCTCCAGAGAGTGCTGACAGTGCAGGCTACGTGCAGCTGATGCTGCCTGGTAATGGATGAGGGCTGCTGAAGTGTCAGCAGTGTAAGTGAGAAACACAGAGGTTTAGTGATTTGTTTGTCTGTGTGTTGTGGGAAATGTAGAAGAAGGAGCTCATTTTGTGCTCTGGCATTTTTTAATGTTCTTTTTGATCTGACAGAAGTCAGGACAGTACTGTTTTTCTCATTGGTAATGTAGGCTAAGCGTTTGCTGCGAGGCCAGATGAGTCTTTTGTATTGGGAATATACTCTTGATAGATTACATCATTTAACATTTCCTTGCTTACTTGGCCTTATCAATGAAACTTTTGTTTAATTGGCTGATCTGTATCCCGTAAATAAGTATTAAAATTAGTAGGTAAAGGGTGTTCATTTTTGTGAATCACAGAGGTCTTACCGTTTTATTGTGCTTTTTTAAGCCACAGTCACACTAGAAATTTGCAGTTTGTGTCACCTTGTGAAATTGGTGTGACACCAAGTTTAGACTGGAAGACAGACAATGAAAAAAATTCTGCCTTTTGGTGCATTTAGCAAACTTGCTAATTCAATGGCAGCCATATAAAAAAAAAGGCCATATAATTAGATGCAGGCGAGAGCATCCTCTGATTATGGAACTGAATGCGGATATAGAGAACACATACGATTTACAGTTTTATTGAATGTGGTCAAGATCCATCTTTGACCACATTTAAATGTGGTTTGAGTGATGTTTGTAATCCAGTTACAGCGTGTTGTAGGTGTGTTTATACCTTTCTTCTCAGGCAGTCACATGAAAACCGAATGTGATCGCCTCACCAAAAACGCATGTTGATACAACAGGTAAACAGCCAGGTAGACTCTGCATTTAGCAAACTGACTAAAAAGCCTACCATACACAGTAAAAATGCAACAATAAAGATACTGTTTAATACAGCCTCTTAACTGACTGCACTTTATTGTGCCTTTTTATATGTTAATTTAGAACAATTAAGGAAGAAATGTGTAAAGTGTAATGTGTAAAGTCCCTTCTAAAATTAGCACTTGATTCATCTTGGGTTTTCATTGTTGTATGAAGTTCTGCTACTTCAGAGGTTGCTCTTGAATCTGTGATGTGGCAAGTGTTTTTGAAACGAAATCGTGATTGCAAAAAACTGTTATGACTAATGGAAAAACAAAAGTGATATTTTTCTTGCGAAATATCAGAAGTCAAATGAATACTTAACGACTCGTTCTTTATGTTGCAATGCTTTATTGTTCTAAATATTCAAACATTTTTATTTTTCTTAAATATTAGTATGTGATTCTAAAATCACTCCTGTTTTTCTTGCCTCTCACTCTCAAACAGTTTTCGTGGTAGCAGTTTTTAGATAAGAACGCCTCAGGTAGATCACTCCCATACTTTCACATTTTGCTGACTCGTATGCAGCTTCTATGGGAGGGGCCTTGCCACCTCTCCAGAAATTGAAGTTGTTAATTTAACTTCTGCCTACTATTAAAATGTCATCGTATGCTATGCTAAATACAAAAAAACAAAGCATAACCCTTAGTGGTGTATATATAATGACTGAAGAACATGTGTGAGCCATGGTAATAGTCCCTAGTGATGGTAAAACCGCATTTACTGCTGGTTTTGAAAGAATTTTTATTTTTTTAATTTTTTTTCATACAATCCAAAGCAAGACTTTAGTATTTCCACATGTAAATGTAACTGAACATTTAAACATTTGTCGGGTGAAGTGATATTCTGCAATTAATACCACATTTATTATAAAGCGGCTGCATTGGGTATGCCTGTTAAAAAAGCCACATGTGCTGTACATTTTAGGGCTTTGTCAGACCACAGCGCCAGGTTTCAGACATCAGAAGAAAAGATTTTCGGAAAAACAAATTAGAAAAAAATACCTAATGTCTCATACATCACGCAAAAGAGGTTGTTTCCAACCACCTGAGGCAAAATGACAGAAGAATAAAAGACAATCAGAGAAGGCGGCCTCAAACTAACATGGCTTCAAACTCTCGGGCGGTAAGGTTTGTGTGACGTTCGCAGTTCTGTTTTTTTTCTTATTAGATTAATAATAGTTTCATGGCCAAGTCAAAGTTGACCTTATACTGCAACCACAACTTTTACTGAACAGTGCTATTATGTTCTTTTATTTAAGCCCAGAGTGGAATATGTGTATAGTAATCGGCCTGCTTGCTGTGTGTATGTGTATATGGACAAAAGTATTGTGACGCAGCTCTTACTCATTGAATTCCGGTGTTTCGTTTAGTTCCATTGCCAAAGGTGTATAAAATCAAGCACCTAGCCATGCAGTCTGCCTTTACAAACATTGTGAAAGAATGGGTCGTTCTAAAGAGCTCACTGAACTCAAGCGTGGTAACACTGTTGCAACAAGTCAGTTTGCGAAATTTCTTCCGTCCTAGATATTCCACAATCAACTGTGAGTGGTATTGAAAAGTGGAAGCGTTTAGGAACCACAGCAATTCAGCCACAAAGTGGCAGACCATGTAAAGTTAAAGAGCGGGGTTGCAGAGTGCATAAAACTTGCCGATGCTCTGCAGACTCAGTAACTGCAGAGTTTCAAACCTACTCTGGCATTAACATCAGCACAAAAGCTGTGCGCCAGGAGCTTCATGGCATGGGTTTCCATGGCCGAGCAGCTGCATGCAAGCCTTACATTACCAAGCACAATGTCAAGCATCAGATGGAGAGGTGTAAAGCACGCCACCACTGGACTGCAGTAGAAACATATTCTGTGGAGTGACAAATCACGCTTTTCTATCTGGCAGTCTGATGGATGAGTTTGGGCCCTTTTCTGTACCACCATAACTCTGCCCCAGTGCACAAAGCAAGGTCCATATAGGCATGGTTGGTTGAGTCTGGTGTGGAAGAACTTGACTGGCCCTCACAGAGCCCTGATCTCAACCTCATCGAATATCTTTGGAATGAGCTAGAGCAGAGATTGTAAGCCAGGCCCTCTCGTCCAACATCAGTGTCTGACCTCACAAATGCTCTTCTGGATGAATGGGCTAAAATTCCCACAGACACGCTCCAAAATTTAGAATGGGATTTCATAAATGCTCCTGTAGGTGCAATGTGTGTGTTCCAATACTTTTGTCCATACAATGGATATATTTATGTATAAATGTTTTGTTCTGCACCCCAGCCACTGGTTTCTGTTAGGTTCTCCCTGTACACTATTACTTTTGTTTTGCACTCAGGGTTTCTGTAAGGATGTGCTGTATCCTGTAATCACATGTGAAAAGCTCTGAGAATGTCATCTTAATCAAAGTCAGTTAAGGTTGTTGGTTACCTGAAAGCATGGTCCAGATGACTTTTAAGCTGTAGAGCTATATAAATGTAGTGACCTGCCTTCACAAACTCTTTTTTTTAAATTGACTAGGTTTTGGGAGCAGCCCAAGTGACAAGGCATGAGCAGTTGCTGTGGGTTTGGTTATGCAAGAGTTATTGTTGACTAAAAGCACAACTTCGAGCTGACGAACTTTGTCTGTTAAACCATTGCTTCTCCAAACATTAATACAGCCTAGATAAGAGAATTTATTGTACATTGTCAAGGTTAAGCGTTTAGTAAGTGTATGTAAATACCATGTAATATTAGGTATACAATTGAAAATGTACCTCATTCTTTTTGCAGTAAAGATCATTTCTACCATTCT
The DNA here is from genome assembly GCF_904425465.1 of Colossoma macropomum. Lineage (NCBI taxonomy): Eukaryota > Metazoa > Chordata > Actinopteri > Characiformes > Serrasalmidae > Colossoma > Colossoma macropomum. The sequence continues at coordinate 18,095,390 of NW_023494790.1, read as the reverse complement.
TGCTGTCATAAAGCTGTACTTGCCTCTGAAAGTCTTTTTTATATAGAAACGAAGAAAGCATCTGTGCAATTCCATCACAAGAGCTCTGCTCTTGCAGTGATGTCATGTAGGATGAGTATGCCAAGGGTGAGGGCTGTTGGCTGCAGTGTTAAATACTCGATTTTAAATACTGTCCTTGTGATTTGTCGTAGCCGTGTGATGCTGGCAATCTTCCCTAGCTGTTTAGGTCAGACGTGTCAGGTAGAGCCAGAAACACAGGGTGGCTAAAGACCCTCAGCATGTCATTATTTGAGAGTAAGAAACTGATCAGGTTCAGAAAACTATTGAACCTGTTCATTTTAATTAGTGTTATAGCCAGGAATATGTATATCTGTGGCAGCCCAAGCCCACTGCTTAGACATGGAGAGTTAGTGTACATGTCCAGTTCCTGTGATTGACTCAGAAGTGTATTGTATGTCATCTTGAATATAACAGTGTTGTACATTTAGGGTAAGTAGAGATGGCACGATCCCACTTTCTTTTCTGATACCGAAACTTTGAGTATTGGATAATACCAATCCCGTATTTTTTTTCTTTAAAAACTGCTAAGCTTTAGAATGAAGTGTTTCACCTAAAATGGGCATCTAAAAAAAGGCTATCATGCTCAAACTACTCAAATTTTACTATCCCAGCTAACATTAAATCACACTGTGTTTGTGTGTGTGTGTGTGTGTGTGTGTGTGCAATTTCATGTTAGATTTGTTGCAGGATTGGATCAAGCTTATTCTTTTTTGTCCGTCTGATATCCCATCCGGCATTTTATGTTTATATTGCCCGATGCCAGTGCTCATCGATGCCAGTGTAGTCTCCATAAGAGTAAAGTATGCACTGAGCGAAATAATACTTGTGCAGTTTGCACAAAGCCAAAACCACCTTCACGAGCTTACAAGCTTGCGCACTGTCCTAGGTTTTGTTTGGTCATGTTTGAACCAACCTGTCACAGGCTTTGTCATGTAAAATGTTCATCTATGCAGTATTTCCAGCTGCCATGTGCGCGACACAGCGAGCTAAGTTTCTGCTCAATGTCTGTGCTTGTTCATTTTCTTCTCGGTTATGTCATATTGTTCACTGAAGCCAGCCAAACGTTGTGTCTGCAAGAAATGTACTGAGGCCATAAGTGATAAAGTGATACTTTGTGAAGAATATTTAAGAGCCAGGAGGAGAGTGGAGAAGTTCAGAATGTAAAGATCTTGACTACAATACTTTTACCATATAATAATAATAATTATATTTTTCAGTGTCTCAGTGCTTTGCTGTGTCCCCTGAATGTATGGTGCATGTGGGTGAAAATCAGATTGTGTGGCGCACAGTCCCTGTCTTTTTGCTGTACCGTTATATCTTTGTGCTTTCATCACAATCATCTAAGCAATGCTGTGAAATCACAAACACCTAATTCTCACCGGTGACACATTGCTAGGATGGGGGAGGATTTGTTGAGAGAGAATGGGTGCATTTAAAATTGTGTGAGCAATAACATATGTGCTACATAGAATGAATGCATACAAAATGTGTGGTTGTGTGCTTTATGGGTTTGACTGGGTGTTGGCCAGAATGACTCAGGTTTAACTCTTTTGCTTCTACTTCCCCACATACGATTGTTCTAGTTGCCTTTCAGGGCTAGTGAATAACATTTGAAGGGGTGGTGGGGTGTTTACATAAGAAATCTCCAACTGACACTCTTCAGGGACCTAATGTTATTGTAAAATGGTCTCAGACATACAGCAAAATGTAACTGCGCTAAAAACAGTGTTTGCTTCTAACCTTAGTCTGTACTTTGTCTGTAGCATCTGACAAGTGAATTAACTAACGTTACAGTATGATGTTACAGTACCAGAGTGTTGGTAGTTATTTCACCTTTTGTGATTTCATTTGATATTGCAACAAAACATAGTAAGCAGACAAATACAACAATAATAATAATAATAATAATAATAATAATAATAATAATTATTATTATTATTATTATTATTATGAAACAATGGCTTGTAGCCTGCAACAGCTGCCTTCATTATTGACATGATTTCTGTTTAATTATTCTAGTTTAATGGATACATCTACTGGACTAACAGTGATAGCTTGATACTGTGAAAAGAAAATTGAGATTTTAGTAGTCAGCTCAGCTAAAGGAAAAGGCAGAACGCAAAAACATAAAGTAATTTATAACTAAATATATTGTGTGACAGTAACTTCAAGCAAATACAAAACACTGCCAGTAACTACAGTAATTACATGCAACACTATTGGCAATCTGTGTATTTCTAGCTAGCACTAGTGTTAGTCATCAGACTGAATTGAAAGTAACCTGTTTGTGCTCCTTCAGTTGCACATTTGGTGAGTTTTGGCTAATTGTTTTTCTCTTTCTCTCTTACAGTCATCCAAGTTAATGCAAATGTTTCTAAAATGTTTGGAAAATGCATCAGAGATAAAAATTGCCATTATATAAAGAAACTGCCCGTGCTTTTGAGCGTTTCCAGTTGGCTGTTTCCTGCCCCAGCAAACCTGATCCAACTCGAATAAGTTGTTTGATTTGAGCTAGATTGAGTGTGTTGAGACTGGAATGCAAGAAACTGTGCAAGGCGGTAAGGCCCCAGGACTCGAGTTATGAACCTCTACATTAGAGAGATTTCTTATCACAAAGATGTGAACAGGACTCTGCTCTTTACTGTATCTACTGTTTCTGCAAAGAGTACTAGATCTCTAATTACAAATTACTAACACCAAGAAACAAGCATGTTATTAGGGGTGATTGTGCCCCTACACCAGAGGGGTTCCTCTATTCTTAGAAGCTTGACATCGTAACAATAAAAGAACCTTTTTTGGTGCCAAGAACCCTTTTCAAAAGTACCCATCTTGGGCAAACAGAGCTGATGGAGAACTGTATGGGCCTAATATTGTAATTTAGCTAATAATAGTTGTGTATGTTGCCCTTTATCGGCTTGGCCAAGGATTGTTAAAACAATTGTCATGGGAGCACTGAGAAGACCCATTAACATTTCCCCATGGTCTCTGTATTCCCTAATTGCAACATGCATGAGGAAAAATTCTAAGCATTTTTATACAGTTTAAGTGTCCCAATGATCATATTCAGAATCATGAAAATATTGTACTTTGTGCTTTCTCACAGCTATCTGTAGCCAAATTCCAGACTGCTTCTGCTGTAATGATGGAAGGCGTCTCGTTTCTTTTGTTCTGAGAAGCGTCTCACGGACCTAACTTATAACTCTCATGTTGAGCAGACTGAAGATTTTTTTTCACTGGGGCCTGCTGTCGCCACTCAGATGTGTCACAGGAGGAGGAGATCATGTTTTTATAACTGTAGCATGAATGTTGGTGAAGGCAGATTCAAAGTAAGCAAAAAGTCTTAATCAGGAAAATAAGAGTCAGAATTAGGATGTATACACATTGGCGAACTGATCATTTGTTACATCTGGGCCATGTTCACAATCGTTTCCATGACATATAATTCACTGCCACATGGTCATAATTAAATTTCCTTGTAATTGAGTTTTCTTGTTAATGTTGTAGCAGGAGCCTTTCTCCTACTATTCATTCACACAATTCTGTCCATGGTGTTTCCTTGTTTTGACTGTTGGAATAGATGGCTTCCATTCTGTTTGATGCTTGGTACAAAACATTTGCTTGTGTACAGAGGGCATACATGTTTGTTTTTGTTTTGTGTTTAAGATGCACAGCTTCAATCAGTGCCATTTTGAGCATTTTGAGCCATTTTGGTTATTATGACAACAGGGTGTAGCGTTATCTGCTGTTGGAATGTAGTGTTTTAATGAAGTTTTAAATGGAGAGTCTTCATTTTAATGTGCAAAACGCTCCTTCAGTCGGTTCCACTGTGTGTGTGTGTGTGTGTGTGTGTGTGTGTAGTGATATATATATATATATATATATATATATATATATATATATATATATATATATATATATATATATATATATATAAAATTGTCTTAACAGGCGTGTATGTGTACGTATTATATATGCATATACACTCTCACTGAGCACTTTATTAGATGTACCTACTTTGTATCTAAACTCATTGTCCATTTTATCAGCTCAACTTAGCATTTATTATCTCAGTTTACCCCATTCAGGTAATATGTGGGTGGTGGGTCATTCCCAGGACTGCAGTGAGACTGACGTGGTGGTGCCATATTAGTGTGTTGCACTGGTGCGGGTGGATCAAACACAGCGGTGCTGCTGGAGTTTTTAAAACCTCACTGTCACTGCTGGGCTTAGAATAGTCTACCAACCACAAATATCCAGCCAACAGCGTCCTGTGGGCAGCATTCTGTCACCATTGATGAAGAACTAGAGGAGGACCAACACCAGCTGTGCAGCAACAGAAGAGCTATCATCTCTGCATCTCTGACTTTATATCTGTGAGGTAGACCAACAAGGTAAGCCTGTCTAATAGAGTGGACAGTGATGGACACAGTGTTTAAAAGCTCTGACACACTGACATCACCACCACGTCAGCGTCACTGCAGTGCTGCGACTGATCCACCACCCAAATAATACCTGCTCTGTGGTGATCCTGTGCGGGTCCTGTCTGTTGAAGAACAGGGTAAAAGGGGCCTAACAAATTATTGCAGAGAAACAAATGGACTACAGTCTGTAGTTGTAGAACCACAGAGTGCTCCTAGTATGGTTTTGAATGTACATATTACAGGGTGTCCCTAACAAATTGACATTTCGTAGTCTAATGACATAACCAATTCTCCCTCAAATTATCTCAAATTTTTAACAAAATGTGTAAAAACTAAGCAAGTTTAATTTTTAGTGTTCAGGTTGAAGAATGGCGCTCACTAGAAATGAAAAGACATTTTGTATGTTAGAATATGCTCGAACACAGTCAAACAAGAGTGTGCAGCGTGCATTTTCGAGAAAATTCAATAAAAATGCATCAACTGGAAAGCAGATTTGGACATGGCACAAAAAATTCAAAGAGGAAGGCTATCTGTGCAGGGCATAGGGATCTGGACGACCACCGGTATTGGACGCGATTATATTTGTGAAGCTTTGTGAAATCGGTTCTAAAATCTACATCCCTCTGAATTTCTTCGAATTTTGATAAATAAGTCTTGTATTGTTCAACATGAAGCCTATTTAATTTTGTTTGCCTAGGACATGTAGCTAGATATTCACATCTCAAATGATGTCAGTTTTTTTGGGACACCATATATAACATAGACAGGTAGTCAAGTACGAATCAATGTTGTGTGCCTATAGCAGAATTGAGCTAGAGGGGGTGCTACGAAGGTGGAAGTGACCACAGTAATTGTCATTTTGACAGCTTGAAGTGTTTCAAAAAGACTTTAGGGTGCTGTTACTGTTTAAGCAAATTTCTGCTGATACTGATATGACTAATAGCATCCTGCATCCCTAAAATCAAGTACACATGCAGGGTTTGTAAAATGTCTCTGTGAGCATAATTAAATGGAATTCTCCCTAATTCTTGCTTTTATAAATCAGATGTCTATAAAATTGTGTGAACAAATAAGCTTGCCAATTTTCAATCTGGACCGAATGTGAGTGATTAGAGTGCAAGCAAGCCCATTTTTAAGCCATGCCCTCCTTGTGCTCCTTGTGTGTTACACATTGTGCAGTTTTTCACAGCGCATCTGTAGTCAAAATCGAGTCAACAAGCATCTGTATAGGAAAGCATCATGCTGTTTATCTGAAAGCTAGCAGTGCATGCCATTACTTTTTTCTTTTGTTTCTATAAAAGCAAATATATGCTGCAAATCCCAAGTTTGTTGTACCACAGCAAGGTACACCGTATAGCAGCTTTTAATGTCTTGTGTTCAGTGTGGTGGCCACAGGGCATAAGTCGTAAGGTTGTTTCATAGCTTGTGCTCCAGCAAGCATATTTTGACGTTGTGTTGGAAACTTGGTATTAATTTCAACATTTATGAACAAATCTGATCATTTGGCATTTTATTAACAGAGCAGCATTTGAAGATGTTGCTCAACTTATTTAGACATACTGCCTTTCAAAGTTTTTAACTGACTTTAATGCGACTTGGTAACATGAATGTAAAATGAATGTGTAAGTTCTTAGCAGGGCTTATTGGTTTGTCTGCAGTCTGCTGACACTCATACCCACAGTGTTTCATAAGCTTGATTACTTGTAGTTCCTTTTTTCATTGATGCAGTGTTTCTTGGCTTCATTTGTACAGGGGAGGCCAGTGTTTCAGGTTTCACTCTGTGGTTTGGACGGAATGTCACCGACAACAGTTTCGGGGGGCGAGAGGTCGAGAGTTTGTGGTTTCGACCATGATAGGTGGGGGTGGGAGGTGTGTGTGTGTGTGTGTGTGTGTGTGGTGTGTGTGTGTGTGTGTGTGTGTGTGTGTGTGTGTGTGTGTGTATAAGTGAAGTGAAGTGAGAACTGTGTGAGTATGGAAGTAGAATCCTAGTGCTTATCTGCAAGCGCTAAAGAGAGGCTTTCAGTGATGCATGCGAGTGTAAAAGGTGGGATGTGGCTCTCTGAGAGCCCTGTTTACTCAGCTGAGTGGGACTGGACAGATATAGCCTCTCTCCATAAAGGGCCTTGTTGCTCATCTTTTGTTTTGATGCCTAGGTGATGCAACATGTCCTGTGTTAGCTGGGTGAGTGCCCTGGAACAGTGACTCTATAGCACTTTATCCAGTATGTAAGGAGCTGATTGTCCGTAGAGCTGTAAAAATGGTGTTTGGTAATGAAATGGTGGTTTCAATTTGGCAAATGATCTTTTAAATGTGTGATATTACAGGCTGATAATGAGTTTAGTCACCAGAAATATACATAAAATTATGGAAAAGCTGTGTTGCATATTTTAATTTAACCAATTAACTAGTTTTTAGTTCTTTGAAAGTATGGAGTGATATCCTTTTTGTTTAATTCATTTGGTCTTCTCCTGGGCACAGCTGTGGTTTACTAGTTTAATTTTTTTTTACTAGTGCCTTTAACTTTAATTTACTGATTCTGTGTTCAGGACAGCAGTGTAAGGTTTTTGTTGATGTAGGCACAAGTGCAGTATTTTCTAAAAAATCGAGTAATTTCACACAAAAAAATGGAACCGGCCCTAAAAATTCATGATTAGCCCACCCCTGACAAGGAGAGTCTTTCAGTTGAAGCTAGAGATGGCATAATGGTATTAACCCGATATCAGCAGAAAATGCTGCTTCGAATGTTGGAAGGAAAGGGAATGGAATCCAATCCTGTAATGAACCTAGCCTGAAATACCACACGCTTACATTGTGTTGTCATGTTAGCTGTGTATTTTTTCCTGTGGGGTTGTAGGGTGTTTAATATCTAGACGTAGGTTGTCATGCACAAACTACTCAATTTTAAAGAAGGTCCTTCAGTTAAAATAGTTTTTTAACTTTTTAACTTAGTAATTTTTAAAGAGAAAATCTAGAATTTATATTGATATCAGAAAAGAAAAGCATCTATAGTTGAAGCTTCTTTAGTTAAATCTTAGTTCTTATACACTGTGTTTGGAACAGATAGCACACTCCTTGAATTCACTGATTTCTGTCTTTATAGCCTACTTCTGAGCTTGGTTGCTTTAGAACTTTAAGCTTGTTAAAAATATTTTAGGATTTTGGTTCTTGATTAATACAATTGATTTTGATCATTAGTGTGTTCATCAGAAGAGATACCAATACTCACACTAAGGTCCCACCGACTGTCGCCTTTACATCTGGATGGATCCATTTTTTTTCTTCCTGTCTCTGAGCCTTCTTCCTGCTTGCCAAAACACCTTGGACTTGATGTGAAGGTTATAGTGCGTTGAATTTGCTTTAAAAGTGAAAAGACGATGATGATAAATAAACCATAAGCATGAGTGATACTGATTAGCATTTTTCTTGTTTAGCAGTTCTTAAAGTAAAAGCAGGACGGGGGTTTTAGATCAGAGATCTGAGCGCCTAACGCTCGACATGGAAAGCACAAAGCAATGCGTAGTGTGCATGTATTCTCGTGTAATTGTACTATAAATGATGTACTAATTTCAGATAAACCTGGTAATAATGAACTTAGGCTAAATCTTGGAGTTGGAGTAAATGACTGTCTTGTCACCACCTGAATCTGTTAGCAGAGCGGAAGGACAAAGAATAATTTTCTTTGATAGTATTGTGTGGAGCTTGTCCCTTGTCCCAGTAAGACTTAGTGTTTGTAGTTGGGTCACTGAATGAAGCTAAGTCCCCTGTTTAGCGCTTAGCACTTGGAGTTGCTTGGCAACGCCACAGTGTTTGCTTTATTTTTAGAATAGAGCACTGGCTTACTAGCCAGCCAGATTAAGGAAAATAGTCACAAATGTGCTTTATTAGGATAGGGGCCATGGTTCAAAAGGTGTATTTTGTCCTTCCTAGCTAGGGCTGAAAGATTGAATCGTTTTATATCGAAATCGCAGTTTAACACAGTGCAGCTTTGAAATTGCAAGAGCTGCAATTTTAGGTTATAGCCTTCATTATCAAAAATGTTGTCTTAAGTTTTAAGTGGGGAAAGTTAACACAGGACTTGTGAACTGCCTGTAGATGAGCTCTCAATCAGAGGCAGCCAAATCTCCATGTGTTGTGACTTCACAACCACAGCTTACTGGCAGTCTTGCATGCTACTTTCAGGGGTCAATACTCAAGCCAGAAAAAGTGGCTATTCTGGTAGTCTTAGCCAAAAAAAACAGGCCTGAACCTTAATTTATTGAAAATGATCGCAGTTTAAGTCAAAGTTGCAATATTAGTCAGAAAAATCACTTAGATATTTTCCCCAAATCATTCAGCCGTATTCCTAACCATGTCCATGTAAACCATAGGATGGACATCAAACTAAGTCTAGCCATTAGAAGTTGCAACAAGTAGGCCAGTTTCATAGTACCAACATCATATCACTGCTGATGTTAATGGCGTTTAAGCCTTGTGTAAAGTTTGCTTTTGGAGACCAGCTGTGGAGCTGATAGCGTTGACGAGACTAACCTTGACCCTGTTTAAGTGTGGTTGTTTATCTGATGATATCTTTCCACCTTTATAACTAAAGTGTTGATCACAAACCTGGATCCCTGGTGGAATTTTTTTTTTTGTTATGCAGGAGCTCCTTGTCATTTTGGACTAGTGGTGCATTTCTCTGTCTCTTTCAAAAAACTGGAACGTTGGAATACAGCAGAGGCAGTCAAATAATACTGAGGTGAAGACCATCAGTTGATCAGTTTGTTTTTTAGTACTAAATTAATGGCTGTTGCTAATCAGGTAGATTGAAATGAAATACAAGTAGTCGAGTTTGTTTAATTTAGTTCAATGGCAGAATTAACATTATTTTATTATATTAGCATGTCTAGTTGTGTATTATTGTTGAATTGAACAGGAGAGCAAACTATCTGAAGCGAATGAGCTGTGGTTAAAAGACTGCTAGCTGTTTTTAACTACTTCTTTGCTGAGAGATACATTTTTTATGTTTATTTTATGTGTATATTTTTTTTTCAGTTTGAAATGAACAATTGTAATTCCTGTCTTGTAAAGTGACATTTCTGCTTTCTGACATGCATCCACTCCAACATCAGGCTGGTATTATTATTATTATTATTATTATTAGTAGTAGTAGTAGTAGTAGTAGTAGTTGTAGTATTTTATTTTATTTTTTTAAAGAAAATTGCATACTGATCTTTTATATACATGACTGTATGGTGGTATCAGTATGGCTGCAATGAATGTTTAGAAAAATGTCATAAATTTGATAATTTAAAATTTTAGAAAACTGTAGTACTTGTGTAATTGTAGTTCTTTTCTTTTTTCTTTCTTTCTAAACCATGCAGGCAGGAAACAAACTTTTATCAAGCTAAATGCTAGCTAGGAACCGGTAGTTGTCAGTGAGCCTCATGCAAAAGCAGTGGTTTCTGGTGATAATGAGCAGTGTTTTTTGAATGCTGGGTGCAATCCAAATAGGTTTCCCACTGCTCTCAGTTGCATGTATAGACCATTCTCACACTTCTGTGTTTGTTAATGCGGAAGCGTAAATAGTAGCGTGAAATGACTTACGGTCACATTGTAAACAATGGCTGAGATTACACTGAATCATTGTTGCTTTCTTAAAAGTACCAGCCACTTTCCCATTTGACGTGTTGAGGCTGAAGAAAGATTTTTGAGGGAGGCTGAAAACTGGAAGCCCTCCTTTGCCACTCTGATAAACACTGATGAAGACAGTGACAAACACAGCCTCTCCAGCACTGACAGCTAAAAACACAGCCCTCTGCTCTACTCTTGGGAAATTCAACACTCCACCCGTGTTTAGGCTCTTTAACATAAATGTTCCTGTACTAATTAACCTAAAACAGCCAAACATTTCTTCTTTAAAAAAATCTGAACTACTTGCAATGCAGTGTGGCAATGCCACAATATATTTTGTCAGCACATTCTTGTACAATATTTATACTTTTTAATTGCACTGTCAAAATTTGGAAATATGTACCGTCTCAGTTTGGGTGTCTGACATCCTGCTTATGCACAGCAGTGAACATCACGCTTAGCGCGGTGCTAAACAGTATGAGTTTCCAGGGTGACTGCAAAGAGTGCCCTGCCATACAGGACCCCTACTAGGGCCACAATGTATGCCCTTCACACCTCAAGTTAGACCACCTCAGTGAAACGCTGGTTAACCCGTGTATGCACTGTGCCATTACCCCCCTGCTTATCCTGGTAGATGGAGCTGCACTGTGATGCAATAGTACTCTGTGAGGAAAGTTGCTAGCCATGGATGTGCTTTTAACACAGGCATCAAAATGTAGATTTTCTGAAAGACTTTCTCAGCCATTTTGATCCTAGATTTAATCCTCTAAATTTGCCACAAAGTTTGGATTTATCAAGTTTAACTTTCACACTTTTTTTTTTTTCTTCTTCAAACAGGTCTCATGGATAGTTTCACTTTTTCCTGTCAGGTCACTCAGTGCCTGCAGTGATGGACTAGGGATAGTTGTGAGTAAATCATAAAACAAAACTAGAAAGCTTTTCGTAGACGCGTCCTGAAATTCTTCCTTATGAAAAAGGTTATATGAGCTTGACAAAAAGAAATTGTCATAAAACGTTGTGGAAAGGTTTTAACTTCCTTGTATGAATGGCTTTAGAGGGGTGTGCCATCTTCCTCAGACCAGCTGCAGCAGTTTGTAACCTAAGCTAGGCTTGTAGGTGGTTATAAATAGTGTGGTGCTCAGAGTGGGTGGGGTGGTCAAGCAGACAGCCTGGCAGACCCAGCCATGACGATGCAGAACAACCACTACCTCGACCCCCACTCGGGGAGAAACTGCGTCCACCATGTGCTCTAGCACTCAGTAACCTTTTTTGGGCACATGCCTGCCATGCCTGTTGTTTGTGGAGCACAGAGCAGCAGCATGGGCTGGTCAGAGACGCCGCCCCTGTGTAATTCTGGCCCTGCATTTGGGGGCTATGGACGTGGGTGACAGATATTTGGTGTGAACCAGGATCTCATGTATGCTGGAGCTTCCACTGGAACTGGGTCCTGCTGACTGCTGTGATTCTCTTACTGGAACAACAGAGCAGACTAGCTTGTGCACATAGTGAAACATCTAGAGTCACGTGGGGTGGGATGGGTTGGTGATATATTGACCTATCCTGTGAGCTCTCTAATTAGATCAGTTGAGAAAACTTTGATTTAAATACTCCTTTGCTTTGCTGACTGTGTCAAGGCATGGGGTGTTGAGCATATCTAATGCACAGTCCAGTTTGATTAATGGTTTATTTAGAGTTGGAAATACATTTTAGTGGTTATTTCTGGAGGCATGTAATGGACTTAGGCTTGAGGTTTGCTCAAAGCAGCTTAAAGCTGCTCCAGTCCTGAATACTGAGTATGGTAGGGGAATCAAACTTGTGAAGGGAAGAAATAGCTGGTCATATTTGGCAGTGTCAGGTATTGCATCATTTTTGGGCAAAGTAGATGCATGATCATTGGCCTTGTTAACTCCTAGGTGTAATTATTTTTATTTTGAAATGTTAACATTTTATGAACTCAAGTATGATCATAAATTTGCATAATAAATCTCAGTATACTTTATTTTTGTTACTATTACGGTGATTCACTGGCTTATGTCCAGGTGGAATTTTTTTTTAATACAATGAAGATCACACACAAAGCAAATAAATTGTAGACGTACGACAGGCTACAGTTAGTACTTAAGCTGCCCAGCAGAACAGCTTATATCTATACAGTACATTTCCTCAGCCACTGAGAATCGAAACCAAAAACAACTTTGGGAAGCCCTGGGCTCTGTAACTTTATAATACATTGACATCTACGTTTGACATTGACTACAAGACACCTGATAAGTCATGGCTACCAAATTCTGTCCTTTGAAATTGGATTCATGATCTGAAAAAAATATGTTTAAGCAAAAGGGTTTCTTTTAATGTATATTTGACTCTCTCTCTCTCTCTCTCTCTCTCTCGTGCAGACGGTGTCCTGAGACATGGGGGCGTTTCTGGACAAACCGAAGACAGAGAAGCACAATGCCCACGGTGCAGGTAACGGCCTGCGCTTTGGCCTCAGCAGCATGCAGGGCTGGCGGGTGGAGATGGAGGACGCACACACAGCTGTGGTAGGCCTTCCTCATGGTCTGGATGACTGGTCCTTCTTTGCTGTGTACGATGGCCACGCTGGATCCCGTGTGGCCAACTACTGCTCTAAACACTTGCTAGAGCACATCATCACCAGCAGTGAGGACTTTAGGCCCGGCCCTGATTCTGTGGAGGGTGTGAAAAGTGGGATCCGCTCAGGCTTCTTGAAGATTGATGAGTACATGCGCAACTTCTCAGACCTGCGAAATGGCATGGACCGCAGTGGCTCCACAGCAGTAGGTGTGTTGCTGTCACCTGAACACCTCTACTTCATCAACTGCGGAGATTCACGGGCAGTGCTGTCCCGGGCTGGACAGGTGCGCTTCTCCACGCAGGACCACAAGCCCTGTAACCCACGTGAGAAGGAACGTATCCAGAATGCTGGAGGCTCTGTAATGATCCAGCGGGTTAATGGCTCTCTTGCTGTGTCACGGGCCCTGGGAGACTATGACTACAAGTGCGTAGATGGAAAGGGACCCACGGAGCAGCTGGTGTCGCCTGAGCCAGAGGTTTTTGAGATCCCCAGAGTTCCAGAGGAAGATGAATTTGTGGTGCTGGCCTGTGATGGCATCTGGGACGTGATGAGCAACGAGGAGCTGTGTGAGTTTGTGCGCTCACGTTTGGAGGTGTGGGATGACCTAGAGAAAGTCTGCAACTCAGTGGTGGATACATGTCTACACAAGGTAAAAGTAGCGCAGGGTGGAATTTTATTGTGTTTATAGCTTTTATGTTGGCATTTGTAGTTACAGCTTTCATGCTGGCATTTTTGTTTACAGCTTTCATACTGATATTTATATTTTGCCATTTAAGCATTCCTGTTAGCCTTTAGTAACTACTGTCAAAATTTAATGTTAGCATAATAGTTCTTTTTTTATCCATTTAGCCAAAGTGAGTTATAAGTCAGTCATTGATTGAGGTGTGTCTATAGTCACCTCTATACCTTTTTGTCTATATCGTTTAAAAATGTGAATTTTGAATTGCACAACATTGTGTGGGATATTTGCATCTTTGTAGTAGATCCTCAGAGAAACATCACTGTTCAGAAAATCACTGCTTTTGAATAACACCATTATTTTGTAGAATGTTTTGTAGAATTTTATAGACATTTCTCATACCCCCCCTTTGTCTCAAAAGTTCTTTTAAAGTTCATGCTCTGGTTAGTGTCTCAGTACAAGTAGATGCCACAAAAAAGATGTCACAGTTTCCATTCAGAGTAAAATATTGGCAAATGGAAGAGACAGAACAGATTTATGGGAGTTTACAATAGCAGCGATATTTTAAGTGCAACACTGAACACATGTATGTATTTATTTATTTATTTATTTTGTTTAAAGCATACTTTCTCTTTTTCTATTTAGGGCAGTCGCGACAACATGAGTGTTGTGCTGGTGTGTTTCCCAAATGCACCCAAAGTATCAGAGGAAGCAGTGAAGAAAGAGGCAGAGCTTGACAAGTTCTTAGAGTCTCGTGTTGAGGGTAAGGGAATGTCCTACGGTCACACATTACAAGTGAATATTTTGCTCATAAAGCTTATGGATGCCATCAGTATCTGTTCAGATGTGTTGACCAAATATTGGTGACATCAGAAAGGAAACAGTGATGAATTACCATTGTTATCCCAGGCTCTGTATGAGCCACTATGTAAAGATGTTGGTATCAATTGCTGTGTCTTCAGGGACGTAGAAATTAATCAAAGCTCACATCCAGATGTGCTTCCTTTTAGCGAGTATGAAATGTTTAGTTAAGGTGGTCCATTTACAGTTCTTGTATCTGTGTGTGATTGTTTTTCTGAACTTGCAGAGATCATGGAGAAGTCAGGGGAGGAAGGTATCCCAGACCTGGCCTTTGTTATGCGTACTCTCTCTGCCGAGAATATCTCAAATTTACCACCAGGAGGTGGTCTTGTTAGCAAGTATGAAAACTCGCTCTCAGTATTTAATTTCTCTAAGTTGTCCATATTGATATGCTGCATACTTATGTCATCAACCCAGACTAAGAAAATTGCCTTGAATGTTACTTACCTTTAGAAAATGAATCTGGTCAGGGAATAGTCAGACCAGCTCTATTTTTAGATGCAAGGCACCTAGTGGAGGTGGCTTGTAATTCATTCATTCATTCATTCATTCACTCACTCACTCACTCACTCACATGCTCACGTTTAACAAGATTGTGCACAAGGGGAAGCTACTGCCACTCTAGGTAGAATTCCCGATGGGCTGCTAAGAGAGTGAGAAAGAGAGAAATAGATGGTCATTTCTGATGTAGTTCTATATAAAATGACTGGAGAATACCCAGGACAAACAGTACGTGCCGAGCGAATACTGGAGTGCACGTATCTGGGCACTCCAGTATATACGCTGCATTCTGTGGTCCATCATGCAAATGCTGCTGACCCAGAACAAAGCATAGTGATGATAACTGGCAAAGTTAAACCATGAAGGCTAACTAGAGAGAGATGGAGAGGAAACTTCTAAAAAAGCACAAGGGGGTAGGAGTGTGTGATAAAGAAAAAAACAGAACTTGAACAAGATGCAAAGGAAATGAAAGTTCATAATTTTTTCGGATGTCAGAGCAAGGAACCGCAGGGCTAAAGAAGGCTAACTTAATGTTAATGTATCATTATGTGTTTACCTTCATGTATATTAAAGAGAGAAACCGTGTTTACTGTTGTTCAAAAATATGCGTCCACTCTGATAGCAGGCTTAGTCCAGGGTGGTTGGTGGGAAGGTCACTGTGGTTGTAGTGGACTAGTCCAGTCAAAGATTCAGGGCTAAATTTAGTTCCCAGTCCAGCCCTGCTTTATAGGTTATATCAGGGCCATTTACAGAACTTCACTCACATTTCTCCAGGAGCTTTGAGGTGAATTGGCTGCATTGTAGGGTTTTTGTTTTTTTTTTGTTTTTTTTTCTTTTCATTTTCTCCATAAAGTGTCAAAATACAGCAGCATATTAGAACATGATCCACTCTACATTGCATGTACGACTAGCCAGTTCATTAATTACATTAGTTCATTAATTGTTTCTACACTCATTTTCCATTTTATCAGGTCCACTTACCTTTAAAGGTGCACTTTGTAGTTCATCTGTATACTTTGTTATCCCCCTTTCACCCTATTCTTCAATGGTCAGGACCACCACAGAGAAGGAATTATTTGAGGGGTGGATCATTTTCGGCACTGACGTAGTAGTGACATGTTAGTGTCTGTTTCAGTGGTACACACTGTAAATGTCATCCTCAGCGTATCCCAGCACTGTCTGTAATCATCACTTACCTGATTTGCAGCACTTAACATTGACCTAATCTAGACTTTGTGGAGTCTTTATTTGTTGTTTATTTATTGGCTTTATTGTATGTGAGAGAATATTTGAACGTAGAACTACATGTTGGTGCTTCACATCAGTCACACTGTGTCCTTGTTCTGTGTTCCTGTGTTCATTCAACGTCTTACTTCTTAACTCTCAGGCGCAGTGTAATCGAGGCTGTGTACAACAGGCTTAACCCACATAGAGAAGAAGATGGGGTGAGTTGCAATTTATATTATTCTTATTAAATATTAATGCTGTAAGCACACTAGGAGGTCATTATAGTACACACTCTTGCATGTAAGCTATTCAGACTTGATGGGCACATACTAGTGCAGAGATGACAAGGTCAGGTATCATTAGCAGGGCATGTTATTGGGTTTTAATTCATTACAGCCTCTCCTCATGTATGTTTTTTTCTTGTGCAGCATAAGGTCTGGGGCAGTACTTGAGTATGTGATGTGAGGAACCTGATGAGCACATGTTGTCTTTAAACCAGTATAGGAACCTGAATTCTTTATGTCTTGAATTTATAAAAATGGCATCTTAGGGAGATTTTCTTATCACTTGTCTTGTGTTTGTCTTGCTTGAAAATATTTTGTATTTGTCCGTGACGAGAGGTCCTACACATACATTGTTGTTCAGGTTTCAGTCAGATACTTGGATTAATCTTGAAACACAAATGAACGTGCATTGCCTGCAGTATGTTTTTTTTGTTGTTGAGCAGATGACTGCACATGTTGTGTTCAGGTGCTTATTCTCACTCTGTTACACTCACACATTCATCAGCTGTCAGCTTCTCTGATTTGGGGCAGCCATCTTTGTCCCGGCACCCTATTCTGAGTCTTTCTTAATGATGAGCCAGGATGAGGGCAGTGTGAGGTCTTGGGCAGGCGGCCTGTGCTAATCAGGTCCAGTTTCTTAAGCTGCTCTGTCCACTGACACTGGCGTCTTGCACCAGGACGACCAGGGAGGCGCGGCCGCTGCCGGTGAGGAAGAAGAAAGCAGCGCTGCTGCCCACCTGCTGGAGGCACTGCGCCAATTCCGCCTCAGCCACCGGGGCGACTATCGCCACGTGCTGGAGCAAGCACTGTCCACCTACCGGCTGTCCTGTGAGCCAGGCGGCGCCTCGCGACCGAACCCTGAGGAGGATCCTCCCTCGCCCCCACCATCCCCTGCCACTGAGCCCCTCAACTCTGAGGAGGGAGCTGACGACGCAGCCACGCCACCACCACTCGACGAGCTCTCTGATCCCCCTGTTGCATGACCCTTGATGTCCAATCCAATAACCTCCAAACCCCTCTCTTATCCTGCTCACCAACTTTCCTCTCTTCTCCCTGGCTCAGAGCACTAGTTCTCTCCCCAGATGTCTTGTGGCACGGCTCCCTCCCAACCCAGTGAACAGTATCGGTGCAGGTTTTTGGTTAATTGTTTTAGTATGTATATGTATGTATTGGCAAAGGAGAACAAGTTATCTTGATGCTGGCCTAGATCTGGTCTTAATTAAACCACAGAAGAGTCAAACTCCTTGAAACAAAGTTAACTGAGTTCATTCTCGTAGCTGAAAACCTGCTCTGTAACTGTAAATGATGTCATCCTTGGCGTATCCCAGCACTGTCTGTAATCATCGCTTATCTGATTTGCAGCACTTAACATTGACCTGATCTAGACCTTGTGGAGTCCTTATTTGGTTATATATGAGAGTATATTTGACTGTAGAATTTCAGTGGTGACATGGAGTAGCTTGGTACATGCGGATGCTTGGTACATGTGGCTTCTTCTGATAAGGGTGCAGAAACATCCCAACCACTTTTGAAGGTGGTATTCCAGTATTTACCCCATGTAGATAGATAATGTTTAAAAAGGGAATTACATTGTTAATGGAACAGACAATCTGGGGCTTGCCAGGGATATCACTGACTATTTGCTTTTGTGCACACCAGCACATGCTGCTTGCCATGCAGTGCATGTGTACTTTGCATTTTGGATTGTCTTTTGATTGATTTTAGGGAGTGTGTGTCATGTTTGGCGCTTTTGTGATGCTGAAAGTGTGTGTGAATGACATGTGAAGGCACAAATATGAGACACCTGTCAATACTGTCTAAGGTTATTTCTTTGAACAGTATCTCTGATTTAATTAATGGGTACAAACCTGTATTTCTGTATGATAAACTGATATGATAAACTGTATATGATAAATATGTATAATATGTATAAACTGTACAATTAAAGTCTCATGTTTGCTGTCTCCTTTTTGAGTGTTCTGGTGTGGGTGAGGGGCGTACTAGGCAATTGCCACTAAAAAGCACAAAAATGTCAATGCAACAGCATTTATTAAGTACTAAACATTATAACAAAAGTTTTGTCATTTCCCTATTTACTCACATGTGGCCATTTGTTCCTACAGACTTTCCCCCAACATTTTGTCATATTCTTGTGCTCAGGTTCACTTATGGCAGGTTGTTTAACACCATTCTCAGGTTAGCTGACAGACCACTGGTACATGATTGCTCTTAGTTGTCTGTATTTTGCACAGTTTGCACAGAAACACTTATCCATCAACCTGTGAACTGGATAGTTTCTAATCCTGTCGACACTGGTTAAGTGTCATGCCCGAAGATACTGATGCTTATGTTTTTTTTTGTTTTTTTTTCTTTCTTCATCCCTCCTCAGTTACCCCATGTTAAAAGGGATGTGAAAAAAATTGTGCTTATACAGACTTGATTTGGTCTTGCATTAATTGCATAAAGCATTCTGTATTGCCTCTAAACTATAAGCATAACTGCATATGTAAAGGTAATAACAATGTAATTAAAAATTGTGTTTATTGCCCTACTAATTTTGAGAAGACTGTGGGATCAGTGTTGTTTAGAGTTTGATTTTCTTTGTTCTAGAAATCATTTCTCTCTTGAGCATTCAGTAGTCAGTACCGTTGTTTTCCTGGTTTGGGTTGGAGCCTAGGCAAGACTTTATATCCTGAACAATGTGTTGGATTTTCCTTTTGTGTTGACCAAATAAATCTTATTGAACAGTTCATCTGTTGTGTATGCTGTTGCTTGTAATTACTGTATAATTTGATTTGGCTTCCTTCATCAACTAAAACATTTCCATTTGTCAGATGGCAAAAGCTCACAGACTGACTCTCGTAATATTAATGTAGTCAATGGTTGTGATGCTTGTGGAGGCAGCACATCTGGTTGCATGCTCCCTTGTAGGCATATCCCATTTTAAAACGAAATGTTTTGTTCATCGTCATTTTGGAGGGTATGTCGCTTGCTAATGCAAAAGGAGAGTGTATGAACATCTGCCACTGTAAACAACACTTAAAAATGTGTGGCTTTGCACTGATATGTGTACATCTAATAGATTTTGCTTTGTATTCTCTTCAGGTAAGTATAGGTAAGGTCTATGTTGGACAATTTTGTGCTTTTTATTCTCAGTTGCAGTGTAATTGGAACACAAGAACTTGCTTTTATCTTGCCTTACTACTACGGTATAGTGGTTACGTTTTGCCTTTACACATCCTTTATTGTTAAGACTAAACTGTTTGGTATTATGTGGTATAACCATAATAGTGTAACTCTGCTGTTAATCTTTGTTTCTGCCTCTGAAGTTGTAGCAGGCTCTGCATTTCCTTGTGTGGTACCAGTTTGTGTTGAAAGTATGCTCCTCCAGTTTCTTCCTTTCTCCCCTCATTTTTAGTTATCTTTGTCCTCTATGAGATTTGTGGTTTTCATCCTCATCAGTGGTCTGTGGTGCACCTAAGGTTAATAAAAGGCTGCCTTTATAAGTCATTTTGCTTCTTTTGTTCCCAGAGTCATCACTGCTTTTACACATATACCATTGGTTAAGTTGTGTAATTTTTGAATCAGATAAATATGGTTATCATTTTTTTTTATACAGATATTAGGCATGCTTTGCTCTCTCTGCAATCTCCTTGGTTCTTAGTAGTCTTTTTCCTCCATGTTTTTTTCTTTTTCCCCCTTAGATTGCTCATTGCTATCCCTCTCTTGTTTTTTCTCCCTGTCATAGAGTGGAGGCGACCTGGATGACCCCTGGTAACCAGAGACACCGAAGACTACGGTCTCCATCTGAGAATGTCTGCAGTTCACACAGAAGAAAATCCTTACTAACACTTTTTGGTTTTGATTCCAAGAAATTCATAGGAAATGTTAAGAGTCTGGAAAGTAAACACAATGCAACATACACCTCTTTTGAAAAGGAGGAATCTACAGAATTGCAAGATTTTTAGAACTGCATCATTGTTTGGTATAGAGAGAAATAATTTTCACTCTCTCTCAATCATTTCCCCTCCCCACTAACTGAGATTGATGACAAGACTGAAGATTTGTTTCCCCTCCCCACTATAAGTTACCTGAGAGTGATGACAAGACTGTTTGAGGATTTTTGGCATGTTGCTGAGCTGTAGGAGAGGACTCTGGACTTTGCAGGTGGACAGATGGCAGTGCCAGTGTGTGCTCTGATGGGGAGAGGGGAGATGTTTGGACTTCTGTTCTTGCAGGGTGCTCTAGCATGTGGAGCTTACCCTGCACCTCCTCACCTGTATCTCAGACGTGGCTCTCATCCCCAGCCCAAGCATGTGCAGCTTCCCAGAGACATGGCCGATAGGTGTTCCCTATCGGTGTTCGCCGTGTTCAGCTCTGCCTGCCACCGAACACCACAACTCTACTGAAATCCTGCATTTACACTCTTCTCAGATTCTCTCATGTTCCTTGTCCTGCTGCTTGTGAATTCTTATGTATCCTTTTAAGTTCTGTTTGGGGTTATGCTTACTGTTTCAGATGCTTCTTTTTGGTGCTTGCTGTAAAACAAACAAGAAAAAAATTATAGAGCACTCATTAGATCAAGAGGAAAATAGAACATGCTCACCTAGCAGCTTGAGATGAAAGAGAACTACTGTAGGGAATGTCACTATGGTGAGCTTTTGGGTTTTGGAGGCTGACCTCCACTTCCTGAGGCATTCACTACAACACAGGTTCTAGATCCAGTTCTTGAGGACTCTCAGCTAAGTTCACATTTTCTTCTGTTCCAACTGGGATACTAATGTTCTGCCGACTTTGATTAAATAGCTCAGGCAAATTTTTATTTTTTTATTTTATTTTATTTTATTTTTTTGGGGAATAGAATAAAGATGGGGACCAGTTGGGGATCCTGAAGAACTGGATTAAGAATGTCTCCTTTAAAGCCTCTGCATCCTTTATCTTTGCTCCTCCTCCCCTTCTATCTTCTTTCGCTCGTTTTCCTAGCACTCCTCACTGTGGTTTTTCATCAACTTGCCTTCTGCTTTTTTGTTTTTCCTCTAACAAAAGTACAACATTTAAAACAAAAATTTTAACTTAATTTTTTTTTACTTTTAAAGAACTTTAAAAAAAAAAAATCATTTAAAGCTTTTTTTTTTAATTAAAGCTTTTTTAATGATCATATGGTGTAATTGGTGGTGTTTTGCAGTCAGTTTTGATTACAGAAAGCATGACTTTAAATAAATATTTGAGAAGGTAAAGGTTGTTAGAGTATTTCTAAAGCAAAACTGCAGAAATATGTATATATATGTCCTGATCCATCAGCAAAGACATGAAAGAGTGGGGGAGTACACTCTCTTTCCCTTTTGTTTGATAGGTACTCGAATTCTTGCGTGATCCTTTTTTAATTTTTTTTGTTTTTTAACTCTCCCACTCTTCACTCACTTTTGTCCCCCTCGGGGGAAGAATTTACAGTAGTTTATTTCAGATTTTTAACTGTGCCTGTGAGAATCAATGGCAGATCCATTGCAGTAAAGATATGCTTACAGGACAGCTAGCTGTGGATGAATGTAACCCTTGTTTACACGCACTCATTCATACATGCATACAATTTATACATACATATGTAAGTACATGTTTGTATATATCCAAGCGCTGAATAACATGAGTGTTGCTCACATCCTCATGTCTGTTTCTTTATATTTTTCCACATCCTCATATTCATGCTGTATGGACAAAAACTCAGTCATATTACTTCAGATGTGCTCATTTACATAAATACTTTAAACGCCCTTCTTTCCAACTCCTACCCCCACTCCCCTTTTACTCTACAGAAACATTTATTGCTATTCGAGGCCAACCATCCCCAGGGTTTTTTTTCTGCTTCATTGACCTCACCTGATCTGGTGTTTAGCTTTAAAATGCGTGTTAATTGAATTTAATGAGATGATTGTTTATGTATGTATATATATTTTTGCAGTTTCTTTTCCCACTGGTACACACAAACTTGTAGCCATATGCTGGAAAGCTTGATTTTATGATGGATAGGAGTTAAATTTACTAAATGATTTCCAATTGAAATGTTAAAGATATATATTTTGTGCTGTGGGTGCCAAGAAACAAGTACCCACTCTTTTGTATATCTACAATTATTGATGAATAGAATGATTATTGTGACAGATTTTATTTATTCAGAATATTTGGCTTTATGGATGTGCTGTGTGAGAGGGAGGGAGTTTGATGGGAGCTGGGAGGGAGACTGCTGAATCAGTCTGTTTTTGAGATTTTGATAGAGGGCTCTCTGTCTTGTGCTCTCTCTCTCTCTCTATTTATCTCTATTTCTCTCTCTCTCTCTCTCTCTCTCTCTCTCTCTCTCTCTCACCCTTTTTAACTCTTGTGCATTCTCTTTTCCTTCACTCCCTATTTCTTTCTGACCCTCTCTAATCCATGTAATGATAGCCCCCAGTATGATGTTGTGATGTTTCATTAGCAAACAGTGAATATGATCTGTTATCATCAATAAAGGATTGCTAAAGGTTGATGTTGAATACCACGGTTGCCTTATTTGTAAAAATCATTCTGTTCGGTTCTTTCAGAAATTGACTTGGCTGCCAGGACCTTAAGAAGATGTCAGTAATAGCTGATTTTTGCTCTTGGTTGGAATTTCTTTTTTCCTTTTTAATATTGTTAAGAAAATTTCAATGTTTATTGTTAGCCTACTGTAGGGTCTGTTCTTATTGATGGCCTGAGACTGCTGTGCCAATATTGAGACACAAGAGGGCATGGTAACTACACTGAACGTGTTGGAGCTTTAATTACACTAGTCGGGAGGTGTGAAACTGAAGGACACAAGTTGTCTGAGTTGTGTGAGGTGCACTGCATTTTTGCTGTCCTCTTGCAAGCAAAATCTTCTTTTGCAGTCAAATGGAAGGCGAGGATACAGAACAATTCTTCATATCCAAGAACCCCCAAAGGTGTAACAGTTATTAAGTTCTTTGTGACTTAACTACAGTCAGTTATCAGTAGGGGTGTTACGATACGCATATTAATGTTCGTTATTTTCATAACGGGAGTTAGGAGACCATGTGTTATGAATCCATTATGGTGAGGTTTTAGATTATTTGTCATATCAGACATACTGACAAAAATTAGATGGTTTCCACTGTTCTGTTAGACATCACCCTGTGATATTCCTAAAAGGGACAACTATGAACATAAAAATCTCCAGTGTTGCACTTGAAATCATTTACACTTGATCTGTATTTAAATTTGCTTCTTCTCAGAAAATTACTTGTGTTAATAGCTTTCATCAGGCAGTGTGGATTATGTTGGTAATTGGACTTCGACCAAAAAAAATAAAAGCAAAATAAATTTTGGCTTTTCAATTTTTTTTTTTACTCAACTTAAATACATATTGTATTGTGATTTTTGTGTCTTGTTACGCAGTTCTTGTAATTTATGGCCATTGCTTTTGTTGAGATTTGGTGAAAGTCACAAATAGTTAGTGAATTGTGTTTGAAAAGATGTTGCCACGATTCATTAAGAGGATTTGTGACAATGCCCTCACCCTGGACCTTACTGGAGTTGTGAGTGCAAGATTACTGATGTGAAAAGTTAACGGGGTGTGCTGCGTTCTGCTGAAAAGAAGTGTTCACCTGACTGTGCAGTGTCGGGCAGGTCATCGCCTTTCACCCTTTGTCCTAATATAGCATCTTGGTGAGCTGACACATCCTCTTCTAAAGCTGTAGCTGGGCCTTTTACTTCGGCTCCTCATTACTGAGCCCCCATCCAACTAAAGGCCAAATCCCCCTCCCTGCCCTCGACCCCCAGAACACTCCTCTCTGGGCAGTTCTGTCTTGTTTTCCCTGGATCAGTATGCCAAACGTGTGGATTAAAGTAATCCACACTCTTCAGGCTGAAGCAGTAGGGGGGACTTGACTAGATTGCAAACATCCTCAGGTTTGCGGATTGGAAGGTTAAGCCAAGCAGATTGAGTGGCCATTGGACAATGGTTTGAAAAGTAGGAGAGTAAATGAAGGGCTAGTTTGGGGCTGATTTGGTTGAAAATACTTGATCGTTTCACAGATTTTACAAACACAGTGTGCCACATTGTGATGCATGCGATTTGTGTGACTGATAAGGCTCTGTGTTTTAAGTTATAGAGA
Organism: Colossoma macropomum; assembly: GCF_904425465.1. Taxonomy (NCBI): domain Eukaryota; kingdom Metazoa; phylum Chordata; class Actinopteri; order Characiformes; family Serrasalmidae; genus Colossoma; species Colossoma macropomum. The sequence goes on along the minus strand of NW_023494790.1, from coordinate 18,071,013 downwards.
CAAGATTGCCTTGTTTTGAATCTCACATGGATTTTCTCTGGCTCTTGTTCTTTGGTCTGCCAGCTCAGTGTTGTCTGGACCGCTGGTTTGTTAAGCAGAGCTTGAACAAAATAGTCAAACCTCTGAAACAGTGTATTCTGTATTCTGTGTTGTGTATTCTGCCCACAAGCTCTCACTTTAACAAGCCCTTAATAGATGAGCAAACAGGTCACCACTGTGCTGCAGATGTTCGGTGAAACTAATTGTTTATTTAAAGCAAATAAGAGAGAATCTCAGTCTGTGTTTGAGAACCGATTAGGCACATGTAAACAAAGTCAGGATGAAGGTTTTTCCAATGCTAGAAAATCGGTCAAGCTAGTGAACGATTCGGTTTATAAATAGGGTGTTACTTTGTGACATAGCTATTATAAGAAACTCTCAATGCTTTGTGTCCTAAGCAAATATCTGTCTTGTTCTGTATGTGGAGTGGGCAGTGTTAGTTTGAATGGCAGGTAGAGTGAGCAGGGGGTAGGGATTACCCCCCTCTTTCCAAAACCTTAGTTACACTGCAGAATTAAATGAGCTGCTGAAAGAATGCACACAGGGGTGGCACAGCCATGCGTCCTGGGGGCTGGAGCTTAAGCCCAGCCCGAGTGGCAGGATTACAGAGGAAATGAGAGGACAGAGTAGGGGAGCCAGTGTCAGGTAATTCAGCTCTAATTAAACACATTCACTGAATTGCATGCTTTCCTCCCTACCTTTTCTCTCCTGCACCAGGATTTGCTCCTACCTGTTGAGAGACACTGTTATTCCATGCATTCTCAAACGTCATTGTTCAAAATTGTGGTTTTGCCTCGTAACAGGTTTGGGTGGCCCTGTCTGCAGGTTGGAATTGTTTCCTGTTGTCTGCCCATTGTTGCTGTTGTCTGCCCACGTACAGGACTGTACTTTCTGGTTCCTGTGTGAACTAAAGGTTAACTTTGAATGCAGTCTCAGTTTGAGTTGCCTCTGGTGATGTGTCTATAGCCAGACCGTGTCTCACTGATTTTTATATTATAAAAATCTGTCTGTAAATCAGATATCAGTGTCTATACATCTCTAATGTCTCTCTCCTTTTCTTTTTTTACCCCACATTTCTCTGATTTTTCTCTTACCCCTATATTTCTCACATTTTTCTTTCTCACGTCTGTCTCATCTCTTTCTCTCTTGCGTTCTTGTTTGCTGTGTTTCTCAGGTATCTCATTTCTCTCTCATCTTTGTCTGTATCTTTTCTCTCTGTTTCACTCATATTTCTCTCATATCTCTTATGTCTCTCTCCTTTTTCCCCTCCCATATTTCTCATCTTTCTTTCTCCATTTTCTCTATTTTTCTCTCACATTTCTATCTTTCTTTCTTCCCTATATTTCTGTAATTTTTATTTCTCTCCCCTATATTCCTCACATTTTTCTATCTCATTTCTTTTTCTCTTTCTCTCTTGCATTCTATTCTCCTCCTCATGTTTCTCCCATCTCTCTTTTTTCTCTTTCTCACATATTTCTCCAATCTCTCTTACTTGTCTCTCCTTCCTTTTTGCACACATTTCACAAATTTTTCTGATATTCCACCTTTCTCTCTCTCTCTCTCTCTCTCTCTCTCTCTCTCTCTCTCTCTCTCTCGTGTATGTGTGTGAGATGTCCTCTCTCTGCCCCCCTCTCTGTCTCTGTTTTGTCTCTCTCTCTCTCTGTATATGTGTGAGACGTCCTCTCTGTGTCGGTAGACGTTTCTGAGTCTCAGCAGGCAGTGTCCAGTGGAGCTGAATGTCCCCTCCCTCTCGACCGCTGGCCCACCAGCCGGCGCTGTCCTGACATGACGGCTCTTTATGTTTGTGCAGCCAGGCCGAAAGCCCTGGCCACAGGAAGGAATTAAGGGAGGAGAAGAGGGGAGAAGTAATTATGTTTAGTCACTGAATTCTGGAGATCCTTGTGTTAATTATGCGATTCACTACAAAACACTGTCAAGTCAAGTGAAAAGAGCAGGAATGCCTGTGCGAGCGGATCAGAACATGACACCTCGGAGCCCCCGAGAGGCCACGGCTGGGCCCTGGGTTTGGGACAGCAGGATAAGCTCTTCATGTATAGCAGGCTTCAATTACAGCCCTGCCCATTAACATGCAGCTTTGCACCTCAGCGTGGCTCTTCTGGTTTGTCAGCAATTTTATTGTAATTATTAGAGCTTTTGTAGCTTTTGTTATAAGGGGTATATGGCAGCTTTCTTATGTGGTAACGTGGGTGCAAAATGAAGCTCTATCCACTGGTGTATATATAATTCACCAATGCCATTTTCTTTATCTTAGCCTTTTAATAGAAAAAATGTCCTTAGTGTGCTAGGGACATCTTTTTTTAATTTAGTGAGCCTGCAGCCTTTTTGTAGTTCTGTAGTGTCACTGAACATGCCATTGTGTTAAATGCAGGATCAGGAGGAAGCAAAGTTGGTGCTGAAAATAGCTTTCTAGTTCATATTTCCCCTTGACAGAAGTGCACTACCCTGAGGAGGCAGACCAGTGTGCTGCTAATATCTCTCTCCAGATTATGGCTCCTCTTTTGTAAGCGAGGAGAGAGGGCCCGATACGATCAGGTGCAGGAACCCGCGTCCGCAGGCTACTCAGCAGAGCAGACTGGAGGAGAAGAGAAGAGAGGAAGAAGTCATTTATGGGCTGAGCATGTTTCATGCCTCAGAAACCATGTTGAATTAAATGGAGTAATCACAGCTTGGGGCCACCTCTCCTAGCTTCACTCTCGCTCTCTCACTTGCTGCTGAGTGGAGCAGATTACTGCTTGATCAATGTGGAGGCCAGCGCGCGCACGCACACACACACCCTCACCCTCCCTGCGGTGTTTTTCATCAGGTGTGTAGGTGCTGGGCTGGGAGAGTACAGATTTCTTCATTTTTCCTCCAGAAGTAAAATGGTAGTTAATCAACTGTGCTTTTGCATTTTTACCCACATTACAGATGTTATGGGTATTCAAGCAAATTTTGTTCACCTCTTGAAAGACGAATTAGGCCTCTAGGATTAAACTTTCTCAGCCTGTATCTTTCAGATCCTGGCCACAGCATATGATTCATGTTCGAATGCACTACTTGCCCCTGTGGCTGCACTGAGAGTCGCCCATTAACGTCAAGCAAGCTTCCAGTCGTTTGACCCCCTGTCCTGCACCCACCCGGAGAGAGGAGAAACACAAGGTCAGAGGTATAAGAATAGTTTTGATTCAGATCAAGTGAAGCATTTAATTCTGGAGCTGCCCTCGGGCCACTTCCGTGAATGCTCTTAATCCACTGCTATAATGCACATTGCCCAATTGTGTATGTGCATTATCTGGACTCAATGTGTGCTCCTTTGGGCAGTCATTGTAAAGCACAATGCGGCCTATCTTCTGTGAGCCGTATGAATTTAGACGACGACAGTTGAGCATTGAGACAAGGCTATTTATCTTATTTAAGGGGGGGTAGAGAGAGGTAACAGCAGGACATGGGTGTCACTGGGAGTGTGCTGGCTCAGATGAGAGAGAAAAAGACAAGATCTGTGAGAAGAGACAGGAGGTGAGCTGCTGTTTCTAGCTCAAGTGGAAAAAGTTAGAGAAAAGAGTATACTTTTGTTAAGCCTGAACTGCTTTTAAGCTCATCGATGCCTAAATAAGTTTAGCGTAGCAGAAAAGAAGTATTGAATTAACTATGCAAATGTACACTAGTGTTATAGGCAATTTTGTTTCAGTTAATTTTGTGTATAGTTACATGTCTTTTTATAACTTCCTTTCCTTTATAGTGTACATGTTATAGTGTAATAAATATATTAAAGTATAACTACTTTTACCACATAGTTGTAGCTCTATCTTCTACCAGTATTTACAGTGCAATAGGACATTTTTTGATCCCTTTATGTGCCTGAAGTGTCACTTTTTTTTTCCTCTCTCACCTAAAGCTGTGTTTGCCAATTTGGGAGGTGAAATACCTCCCAGCTACAATATTGGGCAAAAGTCAGAGACTCTGAATGGCCGTTATGTACAAATTATTATTTTTTTCAGGAGATTTAAGACAGTCCACATGCAAAAGGAAGAATTAAAGTCAAAGGAAAATAAGTGAAACAAAACTAGCAAGACCACCAAAACCATAATTTTCAAACAAAACGAAACTGAGAAATAAGAGAAAATCAAGCCCCGCTTTTGCTCTGAGACCAAACTTGGTGTTTACAAGAAGCATTGAAAAATCCCCCTGCAAGTTTCTTCGATAAACTGATAACAAGTCTCCCAAAAAGATCGAAAGCTGTAAGGTAAAGTTTGGACACACTAAATACTGAAATAAATTATATTATATCCATTTGTTGAGGCTTCTGCATCATTTTCTGTTAATTCATGGTTATTTTGACTAGACATTAGGCTACATAAATGAAAGGGTGTCTCTGACTTTCCACAGTATGGTAATTACTCCCCTATATATATATATATATATATCAGTGAAGTGGTGTTTTTTTACTAATAGAACTTTCATGTAATCATCTAACTATAGTATAACGGAGGAGGAGCATTTAACATACCGTTCTTTCCAAAGAATTCTTCACTGTTAAAATGGGGATAAATGGATTCTACAAATGAAAATAGTAAAACAGTGTGTTAATGCAATTCTTTTACACACTGGGCAACTTCTACACAGAGTGTGCACGCTTACTGATCTGCAATAGGCCAGTGGGTGGCAGCAGTCTCCACACTTTGCTTGAGTTATTCTTTTAAGTGTCTTTCATGAATCTAAAAGTTCAGGTCTCTGTTATGTTGTATAAATATGCTAAACTCAAAGGGTCTAATTCAAGCTTGGAGATGAAGTCTGGAAGGTTCTGGATGTCTGCCTGTTGCTTTACAGCAAGAGCAATGAGTGAAACGAACGAGACAACCTTAGCTTTTGTACCATTCATATTGCAGGATACAAAGGCGAGGGTGAAAGGTGATCATGCTAGAAGGACTGTATGCGATTGTGATCTGTGTGTATACGTGACCACGTCTCATTCTCTTTTAGTGCAAGTTTCACTGCTGCAGGAATGACTACAGCACAGGAGAAAGGAGCTAATGCATAGGTGAGTAGTCACAGTCCACTTCTGAGACCTGCTGTGATCATTTACTTCTTCTGCTGCCTCTCTGCTAACAACAAGAGAAGAAAGGAGCTATTACTTAAGCTGTGTCTCAATCAGTTTTCTATCAGCCTTTTGTTCACTTGCAGTATGGCCTTTGACAGCTCTGTGCTCATGCTGGACGCTATTGCACAGCTTACTTCTCTTTTCTTTTTCACATGTTCTTTTTGTGCTGCATTTTTCTGCATTGATACACTTGAGAGCAGTTGTATATGCTCTTTTTTTTCATTCGCTGACTCAGTGATACAAGTGATTGCAAAGTTTGGGCACCCCTGGTCAAATTACATGTTTTGTTGACTTTCTAAGTGAAAATAATTTTACACATCCTCCACAGGGAACACATTTCTGCACATTTTAACATAGTGTGTATTATTTAACATATTGGGGGAAAAACAAAATATGATGTGCAAAAGTTGTGTCTTACAACTCCTTTTACTTTTTTCCACTGTACAGGATATGTTAACTTATTTTCACTATGTGTAATTTGACCTAGGCTGCTCTAATTATATTCAACTGCACATCCGCATATGTCCACATGTGCAGCTGTACTTCTCGTTCTCTCAGTTTTAATCCATTCACTTTGTCACAAATGCCTCCAGCCCGTTTTACTGGAGCCCCGTCCCCCACCCCCGGCGGCAAAAGAACACCTTCAGCAGGGTTATCTAAGGCCTGGCTCTGTGATATGGTTTTATAGGATTATGGCTGAAGCTCTGATGGTCGAATGCGGCTCCTAATTGGAGTGGAAGGTGTGTCTAGTTCTAGCTGGAGATTTTGGCTAACAGATCTATCAAAGTAGGGTAGGGCTCAGAACACTGATACAGTGTGGGTAGGAGGCAGGATTTCGATAATTCTCTAATCGTTAGTGATTGGTGGTGGGAGCTCAGTGGAATAGGTGGGATCAGACGCACGATGCGGCCGCTCCACTGTGTTTTGACTCCTGAGCCCTCTCGTAGCAGCTTACCACCAGTCTGTCCATTATAATGCAATCATAACTGAAAGGTGTTCTCAATCAATATTGTGGATTAAGAGATTAGGCTTGTATTGTTGCTGCCCATTATGAGAGTCAGCCTTAGTGTAATTTCGGTGATGGAGGACTGGTCCATTTCCGTGCGCCATTACCCAGGTCACCCTGAGCAGGCTTGTGTGGCAGGTGTGGCCTCTCTAATGACAAAAAGAGCATATTGATATAATTGCTCCTGTTTTTTTGTGATTAATTTCATATTGTAATGGGACAGGATTTAGCAAAGCTCCCCCAGCTCTCCCCACCAGCAGTGCAAAGCTTCTCATTACAGGGAGAACTCAGTCATCAGGCCTTATTGCAATGTGTCTGCAGTTAATACAGGTCGTTCTCGTAAATGAGCATACGTTAGGTTACACTATTTCATTGTCCTCAGAGATGCCTGCTGCCAAGATGACCCAGATTATGAAAGAGCTCTGATGTATGAGGACAAAAAGCAGAGTCGCCTCTCATTACTACAGGCAGTTTAACACTGTGCGCTCCAAATTGACGTCCGATGCATTTGGAGACTTGGGACAGTTTTAAAGCAGTTGTTCTCTCTCTGTCTTTCTCTTTTCCTTTGCAGAGATTGCTCTTGCTCTGGGGCACCCTCCAAACATACAGAGCTTTCCAGCCGCTTGCTAAAAGCCTGGATTAAAGCATCTGAATATTACATGCGTGTAATGGGGTTTTAATTTGAGGATCACCAATATTGTTCATTATTCATCAGACCGTTTAACGTTTCTGATTGAGGCTATGCTCTTTCAAGGCGCTCTGAACTATAGAAAGGAAAAATAACAAAAAATAAAATAAAACAGTTAAAACTGTCTTGAAATTGTGACCTGCTATGAACGAAATAAAGATGGGCCATTCCATTTCCTTTTCGGCATGGAACGTGAAAGCTTGAAGAATTGTGAACACTGGGGACGGCGTCAGCTGAAATGGCCTTTGACAGAGCCTTATGTCATTGCCTGGTGGTGATTGTGCCTCGGCCGCTTTGCGTTGCGTTTTCTCCTGCTGCTCACCATTCATGCCTCTCTCTAGGGCGGCTCTTTTAGGAGAAGTGGTCCCAGTAACTGACCCCTCCATTCAGGCTGGAGCGCTCTGCTATGCCCAGCATGCCCTCATCACCCTCTATCTTCTGCAGCCATCACTGCCTCAGGCGTTCCATTCTCCTGGCTGGAATTGCGCTGGACCCTGAGGGTCAGTACACAAGCTCAGCAGGTGACCCTCATTCTTACCTGCTGCAAGTGGGCACCCCTTTACCGTCACACGCTATAACCTCCCACTGACCCAGTGCTAGCCTTGATGTGTCAGTTTGCCAGTGTATACATTCACCTCTCATGTGAAATAGGGCTTGTTTTCCAAACACAGATTAAATCTGGACCTGGACAAAGAATGCTTTTCAATATGGAATCCAATTCATCCATGCTCCACCCACAAATGCATCCTTTTGTAGCAACTGTTGCTAGGTTAGACAAACCCTAAGGAATACTGGTGAAAATCCTCATTCAACGTAATGAGCACCAGTTTAAAAAAATATGGGTATTTATAGTACATCAGGCCTAGAGTACTAAGCCTTCTCTTAAGGCCTGATGATTTCTGTAAATTTAAAAAATTACGTCTGTAATTTAGTTCATTTTTATTTAATAAAGTTACAATGCTTATTTTATTTAAACTGCAAGTATTGTAGTACTAATCTTACTTTATTTTTAAGTCAAAAGTTTTATATATTTTTTTTTGTTTGTTTTTTTTTCCCCCCACTATGGTGTAGATACAGCCAAGCTAGCTCTCCTATTTGTTAAGACTTCAGGAGCTGAACTATAGGCCTAACACATCACATTAACTACTAATGTAATTAGGAGGTAACAGTGGAATCAACCAATTCTGGTTTGATTTCCAGTGAGTGGAACCAATTTTGTGAAGGAAAAAAATCACTCTAGGCCTTCTGGAAGTCCTAAATACATCACTGACAGTGAATAGAAGTGGTAGTCTATAGAGGTTTAAGCCAGTTGTTAGAAATGGAAAACATCAGTGGCGGCTGTGTGCCAGGGCCTATGCTAAAAGTCACTGTAAAACTGCTAGATACGAAAAAAATAGATGTTACTATCTCTGTTAAACACTTCAAATAAGAAATGGCTTTTACAAGCTTCAGATATTGTGTTTGATAAAAGATGGACAAAAATGCTCATGTGAATTGCTGTTAGTTTAGCACTGCAAACTAGTACAATCCCATGTAGCACTAACATACTAGTACAATCCCATGTACCACTAACGTATAGTGCAATCCCATTCCCATTTATGGGAAGGCCTAGCACTACTTGTCATGGTTTGCCACTGGAGAACATTTTTTATTTCAAATGAAATTTATTTATTGTTGACACACTATTAGCTATATTTCTTTGCTGTGTACTCAAGCCAATGCATGATGGCAAATTAAAGCATGATGGCAAATATATTGTCATTTCCAAACTGCATAACTTTGATTAGCTACAACATAGTCCAGTTTAGTAGCATAGCATTTAAACTGGGAACTCAAGGTTACATATCTGGACACCAACCTAAATTTATTCTGTTTAATGTGATTTTTTTGCCAACACACTGTGAAGCTTGTCCAACATCGAAGCCTTTATTATGAAAGGACTCATTTGTGTGAGAAGCATGAAGGGGTCAATTTAGTTCAAGATAAAACTCAGCCTTTATGGAGAATTCAGCCCATAGTGTTTGAGTCATGATTGTTGGAGCTTGTTTAAAATGTAACGTGCCCATCTTATAACTCCACTGGGTGTGCGGCGATCAAATCAAGGCATCTTCTAAATTGGCGTAATCACTGCAAATTGCTGCAAAGTGTACAAAAAAGTGATAAATTGCCATTCGATAAAACAATGGAGCTGTCATGTGAAAAGTTACTTACATTGTTAAAGTGATGTGCCAGTTGCAGCTCATCAAAAAGACACAGTGTCAAGACATTACTCAGTTATTGCTGTTAAGTGCCTCTTAAGTTTTAAGAGCCGTGCTGTCCATCAAGCTGCTATTATGTCTTTGGGTAGCTCCCTGTAGTCTGTTCATCTTATCAGTTTTATGGCAATTTCATAACAGAGCACTTTAATATACTGTGTGGTTTCATTCCACTAACTTCTCAGGCAGTATCAGTGAAGTATATACAAACATGCACATGTGCATTGAAGCAGGAGAACAGTGTTTTCTGCTGGAGATGGAAGACCTGCGAGGTCACTCACTCACTCACTCACTCACACACTCTCTCTCTCTCTCTCTCTCTCCCTGTCTCTCTCTCTCTCTGATAGTGGAGAGCGGAGGATGAGCAGGTCTCTGTGGAGTGAATAAATGCGTAAATGCAGGTCGTTCTTCTCTAATCCACAGAGGTGCGAAAGCAGTGAGCCGTTAAATAAGCAGAGTGCTGAGCCGCTTTCCTCTGCGGCTGCATATTGACCAGAGACTTAAGATGATTAATGCAGCACTTTAGCACCGGCAGAGCTGGGGGGGGGGTTGGAATAAAGATGTTGAGGAGGTTAATTGTTTTGTTTTACTGATAACCGTTGTATGAAGTGAGAGATGTTAGATACCACTATTGCCACACGACTGAATGCGCCAACACAAAGGCCTTATGAAAATTCACCTGTCGTCAGCACATGCACAAATACCGAAATAGCCTCAATCTGAACGATTCCCTTGATCGCAAGATGCAAGACGGGGCCAGCAGTGACTAAAATGCTCAAGCAATACTCTTACACTTGGTGAATTCAGAGACTTGTCTTTGACTGGCCAATCTCAGGGGAGTGCCCATAGCACTGAGAGGGTTTGTAATTGGCTGCTGACAGGTTGGGTTAAGGGTCAGATGCAATCGGGACACAGGTAATTTACTGCTGGAAGTGATTTGAGCGTTTGTTTGTTTTTCATATTCACCCCTGCATGAGCAATTGCGTTCGAACCGGGAGGGAAGGAATGCAGAGCTGCTGGATGTTGATTGCAGATATTGTGTGTCTGAGTGTGTGTACGCAGACATGTGTATGGTCATTCTTCAGCTTGAAGCTTTTTTTTTCCTCTCCTCTCTGACACAACCCTTTATACTGGAAAAACCTTCACATCATTTTCAACAAAATTCACTGCTGAAGGAGAGAAGGTATTTGGAGATGGGAAAATTAACCCACATAGAGCAGCCACACAAATGAAAGAAACATTTTAGCAATGTGACTTTTTAGTAGAGGTTTTGAAAATCAGAAACATTCAGCAGTGAGGGCAAAAGGAGAGCGCTGTAATGCATTTGACAGAGAGCTGCAGCATTTCATTGCCACCAGTATAAAATGCATATGGATAAAGACGCCGTTGAATTCAAAGCAGTTGAATGTCATAGAAGGCCAAAGGGTGAATGCCACTCGCTTCATAGAGATCAGAATAGGTAAAGCCTGCACAGTGGAGGCAGTCAACTCGATGAACAGTTTGTAATAGCCGGGTCATGTTTATGCCCTGTGGTTACAAGTGCAGATAGATGCAACTCCATTAACCTTGTGTAGGGTAACTGGAAATTCTTCTGTTTGGGCCATGGATCCGAAACCAAATGTGTCTGGGAGAAAATGGAAGAGAATATCAGGCTGAGATATAACGTGAAGAGCTGTTCTATTCTCCCCTGATCTCAGACAGAGGTCACCATTAAACCTGACCTGAGGTGAACACATTATGGCTCAGTGAGACCTCATAAGAGTTTAGTGAATTCAGAAATGTTTTTTGCTATGTGGTTTCAGAAATGCCTTTGCTGTGTGCTTTTTGCTGTAGCCTATTCACTAGGGGTGTCAAATCATATCTGCAAATGGCCGGTGTGGCTGCAGATTTTCACTCCAATCAAGCATGAAAACACCTGACTACTTGTTTTATTCAGTTGGTCTCAGTCAAACAATTGATCACGTGTTCTCTTCTGCTTTGTTGGTATGAAAACCTGCAGCTACACTGGCCCTTTGCAGATAAGCTTGGTCACCTCTACTATACACAGTTTCAATGCGCATATCCTTTGGATATTGTTGCTGTCCAAAGAAACATGGATCCATCTTTAATGCAAGTTAATATAAAGAGGTTTTAGTCTAAGTGATTTTGGAGCCTTTTTATTGGTCCATTCAATATGAAATGCTCACACAATATCAAGGACAGCCATCATGTTCAAAAGATGTATAAAAATAGAATTCAACAAAAATGGGGAGAGTATTGATATGTGAAGAACATGTTGGCCATAATGCTAGAAAAAAACAGTCTAAACGTAATCATAAAGCTCACTCAGACTAATAATAGTTGCTTTTTTTCACTTTGGTATTCAATAAATAAATGAATCAACGTCTTCAGGTCACTGCATATGCCGCACTTAAGATTGTAAAGCTATGCCACAGTAGTATTTCTTAGTATATAGTTTTTAAAATAACTTATTGAATGGTTATTGGCTTGAATGTACAGCTCTAAGAACAACCTTTAATTGGTAACCTTTACATTACGTGGAAGTTCTATAGCCTCTTTCTGCAGACACCCTGGCAGCCATTCTGACTGTGGAATGGAAATAGTCTTGGCTGTTTTCATTTATACAGTCATATAGAATGTTTTTTGCCCTGAAACTCTTATCAGATTAACTAGGACACCGCTGGCTGTGTCTGTCGAGCTGCTAGCGAGCAATTGGGGTGAAAGGAGAGGGGTGAGAGAACCCGTTGTCATGAAAGATAAAACAGACCGCACAACTGTAGCTTTCTTCACGTCAAAAATCATGTACAGCTGCCATAATAAAAGCACTTTAATAAATGTTGACTTGCTCACCAATGAAGATTTTTTTCAAAATCATGTACATTTGTATCAAAATATATTCTATCTGTGTGACTGAGCAAAAAAGGACCTCTAGAACAGCCAGAAAGTGCATTTTATTGCTGCACAAAAGGGTTAAATTTGAAAACCGATACTTGTTTAAAGATTCTTTAGGGGAACCAGGGGTGGTTCTTCTATGGCATTGTTCTATGATAAACCTTTTGCTGTACTTTTATTTTTATTTATTTATTTATTTACTTACTTACTTACTTACTTACTTATTTGTTCATTTTTACAGGGCCTGATTAGAAATGACACCATGGACTCAGTGGGCTTTTCTACATAAATGAAGGAACGACTAGGTAAAGCATTGATACAATGAAAAATAAACTGAACTTTAGGTTATGTTTTGTCAAGTCTGTGTTCATGGAAGAATAACCTGTTCTGACTGACATATCACATCTCATAGATTATTATCCAGTGACATCAGGTTCAACCTTTAGATGCTTTTACGTATTACAGACACAGTACATGTGTTTTATCTGTAAGCCTACATAATTTCAGGAGGAGGTCATTAACACAGAGAAGTAAAATCACTTGTCTCTGGATCAAATTGAGACTGCGCTCCTAGACAGACTGGGTTTGGATGAGAAGAATCTCAATCAAGAGTCGCAATCAATCTTTAACTGTTTAAGGCTCTCTTAGTTGGTTTGCGTGCTGAATTTGTCTGTAGTAATTAGGAATAAGGGAGGTGGAAAATTCAGAGTGTTGGTCCTGACAGCAGCGGTGAAGGTCTACGGGGAATAGCCGCAAAGATAAGGCAGGAGAAAGTAAAGTGCTCAAGGGTCCCTGGGAGCCATTTGAGCACTTTCACTAAATCATTTCTGCGGATGAAATATTCAAAAACGCAGTTTTGTTTTCAATTACAACCCAATGTTCTCCGTAAGTTCTGTTTAATGTCAAACCAAATACACAGCCCCCATGCCCCCCTTCAGTTCATTTTTATCTTCAGCTCTGTCTGTATTCTGGAGCTTCTAAGCCACAGGACAATTCACCAATTTAACATTTACATTCTTTTCTGTCTTTTTCTGTCCTTTTTTCCTCTTTTTCTCTGTCTCCTGTGCCTCACATGCCATATTTTCCTCACTGTAGAGTTACTCTATCACTGCTTTGAGTTTTGCTTCATTATACGAGCATTGATGGACATCAAGGACATAGCATCATGGAAAAGTGCATGCTTAATTACCAACAATGTGAATGAAAGAGTCAGGTAGTGCAAACAGCGCACATGGGAATAGAGGAGGTTTAACAGGTTTAAGTGGACTTTTTGTTAAGTACTGCCTATCGATTCTCTGTCATACACAACTACGTGACTGTAAGTCGATGACAAATTGTTTTCTTCATCATGTAGTCTACATGCGCTAACCACTCGTGATTGTTTTTATTGTGTTAACTGAAAAGCAACCTGGAGTGTATTGTACAGCACAGCAAGCCTGCAAGTTGTCAGACACATCTTTCGAAGAGATGAAGTGGACCGCTATTCTGTGATTGACAAGAATGCAAGAAGCTCAAATGCAGCCTTGACATGAGGGTAAGGTGTTTTTTTTTTCCTTTTTCTTTTTTCAAATTAGATAGAATAGCTCATGATGTAAAGGGACGACTGTTTACCACTTGCTGGTACAGAATGTTCAGCTGGGAACTGTCTTTTTTCAGCATGCCACTTTGATGAATGATTTTAACAAGAAACTAAACGGCTGGAGCTCTCCATGTACAAGTTGTGTGGCTACGTTCGGCAGACAGAAGTTGTCAAAGGTAGAGAATAAAGGTAAAAGACGTTCTCTCCCAATTGTCCTGCACTGTTGTCAAATGGTAATTGGGGCCAGTAATTATGGTAAGTGGAGGGTTAACAGGCAATTAACCTGGAAGAGAAGGAAGAGAATGGAAGAGACGGAGAGAATGGAAGAGAATGGACATGATGATGAGTTTTACTCGCAGAACGGATCCCATTTTAATATGCTGAACTTTGCTTTCGCTGTCAACAATGGCCCAGACTTTATCAAACAAATGGAGAGCTTTAGATCAGAAAAGAAGTCATCAGCAGTGCTCAGAATATCAGGATGAGGTCAGATCAGAGAGGACCAAGAAAATGTGTTTACTGCGCTGTCTGAAGAGGTGAGTACAACTGCAACAGTGGGCCTTTTTTTGTTTTTTTAGCTCTTTTCCTTCTGGCGACCAGAGAGAATGTGCACCGTGTGATCCAATAACACGTTATAAAATGATTCCCCATTTGACCTTTTAAGAAGATTAGCACTGTTAAAATGAGTGGTCAAAGATGTTGTGCGAGACTCTAACCTGCAGGGCTGGAGCACTCAGCTCAGATTAGAGTCCAGTTTTTGACTCCTGAAGAGAGGGTGAGACGGGGCCTGCCTGGCCAGCAGCTGACAGCCATAGCCAGGCATATGGTGGCTGTTAGCCCTGCAGTGGAGCTGTGCTGGGGGGGGAGGCCCTGCATGTCTTTAGCATAGAAAGCTCCAGGCCCCCCATAGTCACACCACGCTGCTTTAAAAACCTTAACCCAAGCTGATGTGAACGATCCCCTCGGCCCCCCTGAGAGGGTGTGTGCTCTGTGCTTGTGTGTGTGTGTGAGAGAGAGAGTTTGTGGGGGATGGTTAGCTTATCGAAGCTGAAATGATTTTAGCCTGCCGCTATTCGAAGGATGTGCTTTGCCAAGCAGACTGGATGAAGTTTTAAAAAAGGCTTAGCTTACTTTTACTCTACATTCCCCTCCCAACACAAAATTTACATTTTGGCACTATTTATTCTCATTATTTTTTTTATAGCTGACCCTCCACTCTTTTTTGTTGTCCTTGATTTGAATATGTTGTGTGGAAGAATATGTAGTGTGCATTGCTCTTCCACAAGGTCATCTATAATCAGAATCAATACAGGCCTCTCAAAGCTTTGTAAGAGTGCCTGCGGTAGGCAGGCAGTGCTGTAATCACGTATGTGCAGTAAAGTGGTCTTCACCTGTTTCCTCGCTCTGCTATCGGAGACTCATCCGCCAGTCACCTGTGCAGAGTTAGAGGGCCTTTAATGTATCTGCTGGAGGTTATTGTGCCGTCGGCTTTACCCCCTGAGTCCGCTGGAGTGTGGAGCAATCATAGGCTTCTGTGGAGGAAGGATAGGGGCAGAGCGTTGAAAAGCTAGGAGTTTTTTTTTTTTCCTCCTCAGAAGTTACAGTAGCTTGTGCATGCACATTTCCAGAGTGGCAATCTTCCCTTCCTTTTTCCGCTCTGAATAAAGGTGATGAAATCCCTCTCGCTGCAGCTAATCTTGAGCTGACAGAGAGGCCTGCTATACAAGACAGTCTCTATCTGTTGTGAGCGGCAGTGGACGCCTGCTTGTAAGCCGCTTATGATATTGACTGCTTGCCTCCTCTCCCTTTCAGCATGGCTCAGCCGCTGATGGGTACACAAACCGCACACACACACACACGTGCCCTGCCCTAAAACCTTCCTCATGAGGCAATCTCTGTTTGTGCCCCATCCGCCCGACAGAGTGGGGCATGAAGTTAATAGGGCTGGGAGAGCTCACTCTCTTCCCTCCTGCTGGTAAGTGGACTGCATTGGCTATTGATTAATGCTATCAGCTGACGGTCAGCTGAGCACCTGAGGTAATACAGCATTTTCGAATGGATGTGAACGAAGGGCTCTCTCCATTTTTTGTGCCAGCTGTAATATTGTACTGTATTGTTATTACACAATGCTGTTGACACAGTTGAATCAAAGAGATACCGGTCACCTGGCCTTTGTCCTAAATGTCCTTAAAGCACACAGGCTCAGTCCACAATAATGACGTCTCGTTCAAAATGTCCCCTTCAGCAATCCCTGCTGTTGGCACTGAATTGTTCCAGCTGTACCCAAAGAAAAGAAAAGGGAGAGCTGAAATCTCAGGAACGTTGATGACAGCGGAAGAAGAGGAGGGAGGGGGTCAAATTGTCAGTGGGGAAGAGATGGAGAGAAAGGCTGAGGGTGGGCAGGGTGGGTGATGGAGGGTGGGGGGTGCTGAGAGGAAGAGAATAGGTTTATAAAACATAATCAGTCCACTCTGGCCTGAGCTCAATTATCCCAATCAAGGTTAATTCTTTTGAACCCTGGCACAGTTAAAGGGCACAAATACAAAGGGAAGTGTAGGATGTTGAAAGGATTCACAGAAGAAATAGACACACAAAGGTGGAGGTCTGTAAATCAATCATTTCTATTCAAAGCCAACGGGATCAACTACTAGCAAAAGGCAAGTGCACTACACTCACAAAAATGCACAAAATCAAAGTTATTGACTTACACTTTAATCACCCTCACTTTTTCTTTGTTTCGTGTGTGACTGCGCATTATCCTCCATCCAAACCCTTGTTGGAGATAGAGGGATGTCAGCTCATGTCACAGGGCTTCAGATTGATCTTGAACACATAAGAAACTAGACATACATACTGTCTGTTAACAGTCTGTTTTTATTGGGACTGTGCTGGGCTTTTAATAAACTATTAATATCCATATATCATGGTCCATAGGGTTTCTGACCTTGCTTGGGCACAATTCTAATGATTTTTTTTTTTTTTTCTCAAATTGATGAAATTATATGGATAAAAAGTGAGTTTATGGAACAATAATGCTTAATAGAACAACAGAAAATCCAAATTTTATAGCGAATAAATGTATAAAAATGAAATGAAATCGCACTCATTTAAATGGACACTGTAATATAAACATATGAAATATTATCACTGTAGATCGTTTAGGCGTTTTTCTTTCTCATACTAAATTTAGTTATTTAATTGTTTAGTTGTGAATTAAAATAAGAGATTTAGTGAATTGTTTTACTTTAAAGGCTAACTGCCTTAGCACCAGGCTTTCAACATGCTCTCCAGCCCACCACCTACCCCCCACCCCTGCTTTAGGGTCATAGACTGGCATCTTATCATTGAATAGAACACATAACAGGTCACTTTCTGCCAGTGTGAAGCATTGTGCCTGTCAGTCTGATAGAAACATGAATGTGTGGCTGGTTTGACCATTCAAGGTTTTCCTCTGAGTGCATTAAAACTCAACAAGTCTTTTAATATGAAAGCATGTAGTTTGCTTTATGCTCGTAAGCCATTAGCTTTGAGTGTGTTGAGAGAAAATGGGTTAAAATGAACAAAATTGTTTGGAGAAAAAATGCTGGAAACAACCAGTGTCCATCATTTCTCTGTTTTCAGATATAAGGAAGATCACCTTTTCACAACCCCTGATCACTGACCTAAACGTTGGCATAAAGAGGCTAAAATGGCAAATTGCTGCAGCACAAAGTTACATGAAGGACATGAGGTAGGCAGACCAAGCAAGCCGATGGCGGAGTGACAGCCCTGCGTGATGGCTCTGACTGATAAACGCTAACCTGCAAATGAAAGGCTCTTCAGGGCCCATCATCCCCTGTCACAATGCAATTACTCTACAGGACGATAGCAAGATAGAGGCTCCCAGGCTACCAGATAATAAAGCTATTGACTGATGTGACTTAATGATTAGAATGCAGGAGGAAAAAGAAGAACAGAAGGGCAGAAGAATGAGGAGAGTGATGGGATTTGTGACCATTTTTGAGACCTTTTTCCAGACTTCAGGCAGTCATTGACTTCGAGCGATTTACCGCCAAGTACTAATGACCTTTTTTTAAGATTATGCTTATTTCTCAATATAGTTATGGTAGCCTAAAATGTGGAGGGGCAAGGATGTATAAAATGGACTGCAATGAATAAAAGGGATTGCCCTATTATAGATGTAATTATCCTTAAATTAAAAGTGACGTTCTGCACTTTAACTTCATAATCCCTGTTTAATTTCAGATCTAGTGTGCAGAAAAGCCAAAGCAACAAAAGTTATCACAGTTCAATTACTTGCAGACTGGACCATATATTTATAACTCAGTGAGTAATCCCACTGCTTGAATATGCTCTGCTATACCAAAGTGAATTTGACTTTGGGGGGGAAATATCTAAATAAGTTTTAGGAGTGCTTTCAAGGATCAGTGTATGGGCCCCCAAGCAGTGTAACTGGCTGAGAGGTTTGCATTTGATCAAGTTTGAATCCCATATACCCAAATGTCCCTGCTGCTCTGCGTTGGAAGGAAGGGCTTAGTTCCTCTTTCCTGTCAATCAGGCTGATGCTAGCCCTAGTGTCCTAGGTTAGTAGCTAGCACACCATAGGTGAGAGTGGGTGGAAATTGGAAACAACTAATATTGGATAGCATACTGGGCAAAAAAAAGGATCAGTGCCTGTGTTGTGTTGTATTCGGTGTCCTTTGGAGTGCTTTTGACTTTGGACTGTTGAGCACCCCTCCTTCTTTCAGTACCTCCTCGTCGTATATTTACACTCAGAGACAAGATTGAAGACATAAACGTGTAATTAGTCTCCATTGTTTTCTTTGCAGATTAGGAGCACCTTCCGAGCATGCAGTTCGAGGGGGCCGGACCCTGGTACGTGATTGGCTGGAGGGGGGCTGGATGGGGCACCCTGCCGGGGGCAGAAATAGTGTTTCCCCTGGCGTAATTTTAGTGTATTGAGTGTGAATAATGAGTGATGATTAATCAGAGGCTGCCAGTGTGAGCACAGCCTCTACTCAACCGGGGATCAGGGATACTGCACACACTCCCTGCACTCAGGGTGGCACAAGGCTACGTAACATACTGCATATAGAGGATCACTGAGAGGGTAAATAAAATGTACTCACCTGATATTAATAAAGTATTTTGAGCTAATAATACTACTAATACACAAAATATTCAATTCATGTTCAATTCATATTCAGAATGTTCATAAATAAGTACTATGTGAAAAGATTTATTTTGCCAATATTAATTTAGTTGACACAAACTACTTAGAACATTAAAGGACATGTATCCTACATTTTTGTCATATTTTATGTTTTCCACTAAGACATTTGTGTGTTTTATGTACCATTAACAGTAATAGTTCATTTTTATATGACCATTTTCCAACCTCTCTTTATCTTATAGAATTAAGCACGCTGTTCCTGTTACTGTGCCTTTAGGACTGATAGATGTAAATGACCTTTGTTCTGACTAGCTGCCCTGTATTGTGTCTCATGTAGTCCGGACTATAGTACTCCTTATAACACTGAACTGGTGTAAATACAGTAGATCAGGGGTGTCAAACTCAACCACTAAAAGAGCCATCAACAAATCTCAACATACCCCTGGGCCAGAGAATATCTCTGTTTTTATTTCATTTTTAATTAATGTTGTGCTGTCACCCAAAGTGACTGCTGTTTATTCAACATACACAAAAACTTCAACAGTAAAATATAGGCACTTGTAGTAGACCTTGAAATATTACACTAGGAGCTCAGTCTTTTAAACTTACCTTTTTGCTTGAACTAGACACCTGCGATCCTTTCTTTGCTTCTGTGCTATGTTCATTAAGACTTGGGCTCAATTTCTGAGCTGACGTTAGGTGTTCATGTTGGTTGAACTGCAGCTGAAATGCAGCGTATAGTGTGTTTGGCGATATGACTGGTGTGGAATTGTGTAGAGTTGTGTAGAATTCAGGTATAGGTCATAGCTGTATCAATATTGACCACATTCTGCCCACAAATGCATTCTTTTGTAAAATTTGGGTTAGGTTAGTTACGCTTTACAGAATGTTGACAAAAACCTCATTCAGTTTAACAGAAATTGTAGCATACATTTTTTTTTCTTCGGACAAAACACCCAGTGTATTATTAAATTAAAGTCATATTTATTTTGCATGTGTGTGAAATGTCACACTGGTAGAATGTGTCCGCTGCATTTCAAGTAATCGAGCTAATGTAAGCATGGTGGCAAATTTGTTGTCTGAATTTGTTGTTTCAGTTTGCTACAACATAGATAGTGTACACTTGGTAGTACAGCATTTTTAACTGAAAACAACAGTATGTACCAAATTTACTCTAGGATTTTTGCTAATGTCCTGTAAAGTTTGTTCAAGCTAGCAACAGTTGCTGTGAAAGAATGTATTTGCGGGCAGAGCATGGATACGTTAAAGAGCTCTGATGTTCACAACACCCAACAGGGTTGTCACCAGACCCAACATTCCCCAGTAAAATGCTGTCACACCCCACTATAATCACAGGGCAACAGTCAATACATAAGCCATAGTGTTTGCTGTTTTTAACCTATTCATTTTAAGCTACTTAAACCATGCTAATTCACTACAGACACTATATTTCCCATAGTGCCCTGTCATCTTTCCTTTGAATGTTTTCAGTTTCCATGAAATCAGGCTGTACTGCAACTGTTCTCAAAGCAGAGCTAGCAGTAGGTGGACATGAACATACACAAGTATTTAATAGGAAGGCAGTCATGGAGCAGCCATAGTAATGGAAGACTGCCACCTGTAGCCTTACATGTAGCCCACAAAAATGATATTAGACTGCTAAATCAATGGCATTAGTTAAAGGGGAATTACATAATTTCTCTAAATTTCTGCATAGTTAAATGCTTAATATGTAAAATAAGTCATTTAGAGTAAGATTCTCTACAATGCACCATCTCACATTAAACCGCTCTTAATGACTTTGATTACATCTCAGTGACTGATATGTACAGAAATTTTGAAAAACCTATGGAATTTTCCTTTAAGTTAGCAACTGTTTTGTGCAGTTTACTTGAATTTAATACACTGTGAGATATTTTGTTTATTTTTTTTGTCATTGTGTGGTTTTCAGTCTGCAACTGCTCAGTTTGCTAGTCTGTGTTATCGAGCTAGCATGAACTGACGATGCAGTTTTTATTTCAAATAGATTATTTCATGTGCATATGTGAGGGAGGGGAGAATGAGATGCAGCAAAAAGAGATGCAGCTTTCTGTTTTTTATGCAAATTCCTCTGCCCAAAGAAGTTGGGCTGTGCCCCTATGACTCTGTGCATATACAATACAACTGACAGTCTAGAAACTCCCCTGACACCCAATACAAATAAAGTGGAATGAAGGGCTACAAGAAGCCAGACTGTCTGTGTTTCAGAAGAGGAGAATGGTCCATAGCTGTCAGTTTGCTTCTGTGCTGCTGTGTTCTAACTGTTACACAGGCACTGAGTGACTGGAGCTAAAGGCCAAGACTGAAGTGCCGTCTTTGGACCATCTGCACTCTGCCACCTCATCTCCACTCCCTCAGGAAAGACGCATATCAGATGGTCCCTGTCACACAGGATGGTGCATCACATCAGTGCCCCTCTGGTCTGATGCGCTGTGAGTGCCATTATTCTGTCATTTTAGCATCTTTTTATGCATCACTGTCCATGGGGAGGGGGAAGAATTATGGCAGAAAAAATAAGGCAGGTAATTACACCCGGGGGAGGGCGATCAAGATTGGGAAAGAGCAAGAGAATACAGTGTGAGGGAGTGATGAGGTTATAGGTAGATGTATCAAGGCTTCTCTCTCTGTGTACACTCCCCCTCAATGTTTTCAAGGCATGCAATAACCTGTAGGATAAGAGACTTGGGCGCATATGCATGCACTTTTGTCTGATGTGAAGGACATTTTTTGTCGCAGTTCCGCAGATATAGACCACTTTTCTTTCCCCCTCTATGAAAAACCGTCCTGTGGAATTGAGTGGGAAACAGATAAACAGTGAAGGTGGCTGACAAAAGGCATATTGACAAATTTCACTCAAATCTCTGCTCAGTATTGAAAAGTAATAGATGTAGTTTCTTTTTATATTGAAGTTCTTTTTGAAGACCTGTTTATTACATGTGTAGTTCTCTTTCAGACAGTTTTAACTTCCTCTGTATATATATTGAAAGAAAAAAAAAGCATCCCTTACCTATGACGCAAGTTATCTTATCTAAATGACTGTAAATAGCCTATGTGTATGATGTAGAAGAAATGTTTAAAAATACATTCATACTTTGTTGTATTTTGGAGGGTCATGTTCACCTTTTTTGGAGCGTTTTTCTCTCCAACGATGTCTACTTTAACTCATATAGTGTTTTTTAACAGTGTGACTGCATGTATAAAACTTACTGTGAAATAAATGCACTTTGAGATGCCCTGGAAGATGGTTTGAAGGTAGTTTGTTTGCAATTGTCTGAGACAGAGAGGTGGGTTAAATGTAGAGTGAAAGGCATTTGGACAAAAGCATATCATCTTTTGTAAGCACAGTCTGTTGCAGGCAAGCCCATACAGTACTGTACTGAGGAGTAAACGAGGCACAAAGTGATGCTCCAGAAGTCTAAATTAAACAATTGAAAAATATTCAGTACAATAAACAAAGAAATACATACCCACATCCATGCCCAGCCAGTCAGTTCCACATGGCCACGCATGGCCTTAAAGATTTAATCGCCAATAACATCAAGTGATAACACAACTGATTAGAATAAGCGCCTCTAAGCGGCACCATATGATTTTAACTGAGTAATTTAGCAAATGCGCTGCTCTCCCATTGTTCCAAGGGATCGCTTGGGTTTCATTGTACAGATGAGGTGAACGTGGGAGAGATTAGCACAGATTATGGGTAGACATGCAGCCAGTGTGGCAGACAGAGATGACATGACAGCCCTGTCTGCCCCTCCCCTGCTGAGAGCCAGCACTGTGGGCCTAAAGGTCAGACACAGACAACCTCCAGACTCGTCTAGGGGTCATGCAGGGAACCATCAGTGTTCTAGTCGTCCCCTGCTGTGCTTGCATAAGTTCTATTTATTTACTTGTCCTCTGCTGTATTTACTGTATTTATAGTTCAGTGTTCTAGTCATCCTCTACCATAATTATACTAGTTCAGTGTTCTATGTAAATATGGCAGAGGATGCCTAGTTCGGTGTTCTAGGCATCCTCTACTGTATTTACAACGTTTTAGTATTCTAGTCGACCTCTGTCACATTTACATCAATTCAGTGGTTGTTATCCTCTACCGTATTTACACCAGTTCTCTGCTGTATTTACATGAGTTTAGGTTTAATGATTTCCCCAGTTCAGGCTTGTACAGCAATAATTCAAATTAAATGTAATGCGTATTTTAATAGATTTAATCGAGTATTACATTTTTTTCACAGTTATAAGCAATAATACATTTTTTCCCCAGCATGGAGCTTCCAAAGTGATTGTAGAACCTAGGGTGTGTGGTTTTTTCCTCTTTTCTTTCTTTAATTTTTCCTTAACAAGATACCTTAAATGAATATTTTGCCTAGTTTCTCCTTATCCCAAATACATGAAGTTTGCCTTGCACTGGGTGGAGCTAATGTACTTAACAAGTGATGTAAGTCTTTTAAGTGATGTACATTTCTACTGTATTAGCCTCATAGATCCAGCGAAAAACTGAAGTAGCTTCAGATACTAAACGTGTTTTGACTGTTTAGCTTCATTTGGGTAAGGGTTAAAACTGCTTTAATTTAAATTTTTTTGGTGAAATATTCCTTTAATTCAGGAGTGGAATTTTCAGTGATGTTACTCAATGAAGGGATTTGTCCCTCCCTCCTCCTCAGCTTTTGAGGGTATATGGTGGGTGTAATTTTTCAACACAAGGCTTGCTCTCTTTTTTTAGCTGCACAGAGACACAAGACCTTGATGATTAGGATAAATAATGCAATGACCAGATTAATACAGCATAATGCTTTAATATTTTTCATATGCAATTTGGATTTATTGTCCTTATCTGTCTGATGGCTTTGGCTAATCTAAGCGGAGACCCTTAGCCTCCCAGGCTGGAGATAAGGCAGGGCTGTGCTTAGTGCAGAGCAGGGGGAAAACATTAACCACTGAATGAGATTATTGTTTATCTGTGCAGGGTCGGACTATTCACTTTGATAAAGAGACACATTTGACTGAGAAAATAAGGAGCAAATTGAATACTCTCTGGGGGCTGAGTCTCATTTGTAACCTCTTTTGAGAGGTGCTCGGCTGCAGGCAGACACACACAGACACACACACTGGCGGAAAAGAGGAGACGGTGCGAACGGCTGCGTCCTCGTTTACCTAGTCATTTTTTCCACCTTGAAATTAAGTTCACAGATTGAATCTATTATTGAGCATGTACTGGGGGAAAAGGCTGTGTCCTCCACATATTTCAGGATTCAATATGTGCATGTTTACATGTAAATTTGTGTAGACTGAATTAGATGGAAATACGGTCTCCACTCAAAAGGATATGATTGGTATAACAAAGACCCGTACTGATGATAGATGGGTTTGGGCTGAAATGCTGGATGGTTGTGTGCATCATCGGTGTAGACGAGAGTCATAGTCACCTCTCATAGCCTCTGAGAAACAGCTGTGGGGCGACATACTAGCCAGATGTTTGTTTTTTTTGGATGCTTGTTTGTACCCAGTGGATTTATCTTAGATTGGCCTCTAATTAAAATTACACTAATAACATTAAATTATTAAATCAAATTCACTGCCATTTTTAATCACTGAAAACTTTAGTTTAATCCTCTTAATTGTAAAAATCTGTATATCAATGCCTCCGATATATTGAATTGGTTTTTTTAATCTAATACCTTATTAAGAAAAAACAGCCTTTCATTTTTACCTGGTAAACAGAAATTAGGCTTTTTGACTGTTACGCTGTTTGTAGTAGTTGGGGTAATTTGACTTATTATTATTATTATTATTATTATTATTATACAGCATTTTTTGAGTCTAACCAAGTAAAATGATTGAATTGATGATATAATACATTTTGGAAATAATTATTAATATTAATGAGTTTAATAATGGACTGCATCATTCAAATAGAACCCCATGAGTTCTACACTTGTACTGAACTATGCATTAAAAAGCATTAATAATAATAATAATAATAATAATAATTATAATAATTATAATAATAACAATAATTTGACGTTATTATTATTATTATTATTATTATTATTATTATTAACAATACTATATTACATATAGTATAATAATGGTATGAGTTCATGGGGATATTTTTTGCTCTGACCTCATGCTGCGTGTTTGATTTTATTTAACACTGTCACTCTATATTGTCTCTTGTATGCTAACAGCAGGCTGTCTAGCACTTAACAGCCCTATAGCATAAACTTCCTCTTACCCATGAACCAGTGAGGTAAAATACATACAAAAGCCCTATAACATTGTCTGATCCAACAGGAAAAATTGAGGCAAAGATTTAAAGAAGAGTAGCTCTTCTTTAAATTAAATTGGCCAATTCAAAACATATTACTAGGCCTTTTTTCCCATCTTTGAAAAACATCCTTCCTGAATATGCTTACCTTGCATGTGGTGTTACTGATGTTAGATGCATGAGATGTTGTTTGAATCCTTCTGCTGTCTGTCTGAAAATGTTTTTTTTTTTCTTTTTTGCTGATGGTGCGTTATCATTTAAGTGTATTTTCGGAGTAACTCAAGGCTGGAACGGGGTTGTAACCCATTCTAACACAAAAAGCACCTGAGTGCAGGTCGATCCCCGTCGACTCCCTTTCATTCCTGACCATTCCTCGCTTTTTCAAAGTAAGTGGCATTACAAGATTTGGCAATACAATGAGTGGAGGAGAGAATGCAGGCAGGGGCATGTACGAGTGTGAGAGACTCTGTGCTAAAATCTGTGGCTCTGAATAGGCTGACATTGAATACGGGCAAAATGTAGTACTGATGGATATTTTTGTGACACTTGGCACAATTTGTGGCACTTAGGTTGCATCAAAACTCCAGATTAACTGACCAGCTAGGGTTACCCTCCAATTAGAATACAGGATCAAAAAGTCAGGTGGAGTTACCCTCCAATTAGGGCCCAGGATCAGGCAAGCAGGTCGAGTTTCAGCCCAAATTAAAGTGCAGGATTAAGAGCCCAGGTAAGGTTACCTGCTCTCCTCTTCAGATCTGAGGAGTGGTGGCAAGGTCATGCAGCGGTCACCTAGTGGTCATAGTCACACTGTCGCACCTCTCTCTCTCTCTCTCTTGATCTCGCCCACTCACCCTCATAGTCGTCAGTTCATTCTCTCCATGAATGTATTTATAAAAAGTGGAAATTAGATCTGGATGAGCAGGAAGTAGATGCTGTGGAGGTTTGGTATGCATATGAATATGGGCGGATTGGAATGGGCAGGTGAGAATTTTGTCCCTGATTGAATCGTTTCTCTTATCTTCCCTTAGACAATGCCAAATGCAATGCTGAGCCTGTTAAGATGGAGCTGATTCTGTTTGCTCGGGGAATACATGCAGACTGAATGGAGCCACACCATTCTCCTCAGCCAGCCTGTGGAGAATTCACTAACAGCTCTATACTAGAATGATGTTTAATACTAGAGGCTAAGAAAACTGCTTATGTGCCTATTGTTTTGGAAAGATGATAATAATGTGTTAATTCATTCTTACAATCTAAGATAGTATTATAAACATTAAGCACAGTGAGGATTTTGATCCTTGTTGTTGTTCTTTATAGGACTTTTTAAAATTTTAAATATACCAAATATTTAATGATCTCAGTCCATTCATGTCCAACATTTAAATGTAATGTGATTGAAAAAATTTGCATCAGTTGTTTTGCCTGCATGTTATTTTTAATTGTTTTTGTAGTTTTAAATTGTTATTATTATTTATATATATATATATGTCTGTGTGTGTATGTATATATATATGTCTGTGTGTGTATGTATATATATATGTCTGTGTGTGTATGTATATATGTATGTATGTATGTGTGTATATTGATTTACATCAACAATCCAATCTGAAGTCTATGCAAAATAGGATTTGTGAATGCAATCCAAAACAGAATGACCCCAACACAAAAAAGTGCACAGCTTTAGCATGTCTGTCGCTACATGCATAAGCACAGAGTGCCTAGCTCCTAGTCCAGGTCTTATGATTTGCTGAGTTTTAATACCACTTATTTGGAGGACTGTAAAGCTTTGAGTGGGTATTTCATTAGCTCTAAGCTGGCAGGCAGTGAGTGATGGGGGCTTTCTCGTGGGCATGGAGAACAGAGTTTGAGGGGGGATTGGATATGAGTGGGAGAGCAGCTGGGGTGACCTGGACTCCACAAGCCTCCTCCATTCAGCTCGGCCAGGGCCCAGTTATCCTCTTATCCCTTCAGTCTCAGTGGAGAGAGCAGGCAGCATGGAGCAGGAGGAAGACTGATAATGCTTCCTCTAGCAGCCCCCCAACCCCTTCCCACCCCTCCCCACCCCATCTTAATCTTTTTCTTATACAAATGCTTTCAAAGAGAGTCATGAATTTTAATATTGCCCCCCTCAACCCTCCTCAGTCGCCCCTTCCAACATAGTTATACGCCTTTTTTTTCCCTCCGTCAGGACCTCACTCATGCTTGAGTCTCTGGCAACTCTGATGTTCCACTCTTTCCACAGATGTTTTTGTTTTTTTTTATTTCAGTAGCCTGCAACATTTTCCCCAGGTGTCCCGTCATTTCTCCTACAGTAACCTGTGATTGGAGCTTTGCCCCCGTCAGTGATGCCATCATATCGTTTCGCTCCCTTGCTTTGATAATTACCAGAAACAGTTGCACAACACTGTTGTCTGTTATCATCTAGGGGGTTTGTGGGACACGCCAGGGGTTCCTGTGGTGACGGCTCAGAAGTAGCAGTGGCCCTGCTCGTGCCCCATGGGGCCTCTGAGAGCACCAAGGGCCCGCTAATCACCGCCTGTAACGAGGCTGCTAATTGAGCGCACCCCACTCTCTTTTCTGATTGTGAAAACAACATTCAGCTCGGCCGTTTGAATCGCTGATGAATCAACACAAGCGCCTGCTCCGAGAGCAAAACTGCGACAGCTCTGCCAGCCAGCTAGCTCTGAACTTATAACAGTGGAACTTTGTTTTTTTTTTTCAACTTGTGCATGTGCAGTGCTTGTTGGTGCTTGTACATGAAGAATTACAGGGTTTTGAGTCATGTGATATTTTCCAGAGTCGGTCAGTGTAGATGCTGCAATTTGTGTGTGTGTGTGTGTGTGTGTGTGTGTGTGTGTGTGTGTGTGAGAAAGAGAGAGAGAGAGTGTGTGGCGTGTCTTTTCTGCTCCCCTCCATCTTGACACAGCACACTCAGCCTAATCACACATAATTGGATGGGAGGAGTAGAGGGCTGCTGAAACCTTTGTGTGCAAAGGGCAAGTGGTCAAGTTAATGGGGGCCCTCACTCTGAGTAGATGGAGATATTGCTTGCTCTCTCTCTCTGTATCCCTCTCCCCCTTGCTCAGTGTCTTTCTCTTGCCTAGTTTTATAATTTAGTTTTATCTCTTCATGTTTAGTTATGGTAGCAACAAGATCCTTCTAAACGTCAGAAGCTTTGTGTTTTTCTTTACACATATTAAAAATAAAGGCGCCAAAAAGGTTTTTTTGTCTATTTTGAAAGGACATTGGACGAACATTTCACTGGATGTTTCTTTATGAAGCTGTTTTTGTGCATGAGATGTGACTGTGAAGCATCCGTTGAGAAAAAAAAAGGGGTTCTATATATCGATATCACTTTAAAAATCTAGGGTTAGGGTTTTGGTTTTGGTTTGTTTTTAAATAATTCCACAGATTTTTCAAAATTAGACCAAAGAAAGTTTTTCTTTTTTTTCTCATTGATTTTGTTTGACAAAAGCATATAAGTTTCAATGAAACCCAGTTGTCAGATTTATTTTATACATTTTTGTTTGATCAGTGTAATCTTGTTGAGTAAAACTCGACATCTTTGCTGTTGGCTTCTGGCATCACTTATTTGCTTACTTTTTTTTTTCCACCCTCTTCGTGTCATATTTCACCCTGGCCTGTCTTCCGTTGTGTGTACATCTTTCTTGTACTCCAAAGTTAACTGCCTAGCCACCATTGTTGTTGGTCGTAAGTGCAAGCTAGCACATACTGTACTGTTGAGCTTAATTCTACACCAGCTCAGTAGCACAGTAATGTCATATTGAAATTATGTAGATCTAACTTAAAGCTTTTACATTTATGTTCTTTTTCAATTTTTTTCAGTACATATTGCTGAACTGAGCATCTTAAAAGCTTCTTAGCACAAATGTGTGGAACCACTCAACATAATATTTTTAAGTAAATCTAAAACTTTTGAATGTGGTCTGATGTGAAATGTTTTGCTGTAGAGAAACTTGCTGACTTGTTTACAGTGGTGGTGATAGGTACCAGACATCTGAAGAGTTTAATGCTTCTAAAAGCTCCCTCATAGAAAGTTATTACACAAAAAGGATATAAATACACTGCCTGAGTCTGAGACAATGGCTAAGACACTGTTTTATGACATTTGAGATAACCTTTTGGACTAAAATATATTTTTTTACTCCATTCCTGATGGAGAGGGGCATTGTAAACTAGTATCAAAAGGAAAGCTTTTTAAGAAATGATCACCATTTGATCATTATTAACATTATATATAAAAACTCAAAACAACACATGTAGGTATACTGGTTATGGGATAGTGAATGAAATGGTTATGTTTATGTTGTAGACATCATGACCTCTGGTTCCTATGAGCACCAGTGTAAAAAAAAATAGGTAATTTGGTAAGTTTCTTTACAGTAAAACATCTCACAACAGACCACTCAGCAGAAATTCTGAGTTCCCGTTAACCCCTTAAATGGCCAGTGGGTCTCAACTTTTATTACACACTTCTATAATCTAAGAATTATGCCAGTGTGCATCATAGTCTGTGTAGCTACTGAATAATAGGCCTTAGGACAAGCCTGCCCAATCCTGGTCCTGGTTTTCTGCCACCCTGCAGATTTCAGATCCAGCACACCTAGTTCAAATTTTAGGATGCCCTAAAAAGACTTCATTACCTGGATCAGATCTGTTAGCTAAAAGTTGTAGTTAAACTTAGCAGGGTGGTAGATCTCCAGGACCAGCTTTGGGCCCCCCTGCCTTAGAAGGTAATAAGCCTAAGATTTCAAGGGGAAAGTCTATCGTATGACACCAATGTCTTACACCAATTAAAGCATTTTTCCTAAAACAGTGCATCCTAGTGAAGAGCCATTTAGGAGCCTTCATCCCCCATTTTCTGTCATCCCTTAGTTTATGCCAGGTCCTGTGTCTTGATACTGAGCTCCTGGTACTTCCCTTGGTTTATTTCCTCCTCCTGTGTCTCAGTGTTGAGGTCGTTTCTGCAGCAGTATAAGGCAGAAGCGTGTACGTTAATGCGGCCGCTGTGTGTATTGTAGCTCTTCGCAGCATGCAGTAACTGGGAGAGGATAAACAGAATGATAATGCTGTCAGACATTGTTATTTTCTCTGGCTAATTTCCCCCCCGTCTTGGCTTTAATTCAGATGTCAAAATGGAGCCTGTCACATTGTGTCCTCCCGCTCCCTCCGCTTCCACATTCTCTCTCGTTTCGCTCCCTCTTCCTTTCTTTCATCTCTCCATTCATCGGAGGGAGGAAGGGAAAATGTCACTCTC
Organism: Colossoma macropomum; assembly: GCF_904425465.1. Lineage (NCBI taxonomy): Eukaryota > Metazoa > Chordata > Actinopteri > Characiformes > Serrasalmidae > Colossoma > Colossoma macropomum. Next base: position 18,040,698 of record NW_023494790.1, on the reverse strand, counting down.
TCTGCGCTGTCCTCCAGCGCTTGTCATCTTAACAGCATCAGAGTGACATCTGCCCCCGCCAGGAGAGTTCCCCCGGTGACAAGCACCCGTCACGACGCCACCGTCTGATTGGATAATGAACTGTAAAATTCCCCATCAGTCAATCAGTCCGGCTTTATTATTGTACCCGTGACACCCACCACAATCGGATTGTCACTGATTGTGTTATGATTTACACAAAGGCACTTTGCCTTTAAATTCCTTAAACAGAGAGGAGAAAAAGAAGACTTAAGGTCTAGCCGTGAATAAAGAACCCTAAAGAACCAGGAACTTATATTTCAACTATATGCTTGTTCACTGTATCTATCAGCTTTGTACAAAAGGGATCATTAATTTGTAGCCTCTCCCTAAAAAACTTTATATACAGGATCAGGTACTGGATCCTGACCTTAGGGGTTTCTAACCCATGCTGGCTCCAACAATCAGCAGCACCTTAAAGGAGATCATGTTGTACAATGTGTCGTTCTCCCCCTGCTCCTCTCTGCAACAATACCCTGACAGAGCCTTTCACTACAGCCGGGCTCAGCACAAAAGCACAACGGAAATTGGGGTAACTTTTGGGGGGCTTAGAGGGCCACTCTATAGAGACAGGGGCCTCTTGGGTCAGGATGGTGGTTAATTTAAAAGCAGGAAGTCATTGTCCTAAGAGGAAAAAGAGTTGGGTAGGACATTTCTTTATTTCTGAAAAGGATGGCGTCTTTTTGTCGTTGTTTGTGTTCTACGTGTATCAGACCTTCCTCTTCTTTCAAGAATGTGAGGGATCTATAGACCACCCCGATTTGATTAGATACTTCCTCTGACCACACAGGGCTGGAACACACTGACCCTTCTCATTTCAAGCTGGTTTGGTGTGTTATATTGTCTGCGCTTTTGTTTTATTTACATAGGTTTTCCTACACAAACTGGTATCTCTGCCTTTTCAGTGTTACCATTTTTTAATTTCTCTTAATTAACATCTCTGTCTTTTGTCTGTCTCTTTTGCTTGCTATGAAAAAGAAGATGCATGATGGCCCTTTTTTTCCTTTTACCTTTTCTTTCCTGCCGTTTACAGATTACTCATCCTTACATCATGCCTCCTACAGCTTCTTTGTGTGTTCTGTTTTGCTTCATGGCTACTTATCACCTTTTGTTTGAGTGGCACAAATATTTTGCAGCACCTCAGCGTGGGTGAATTGGGGCTGAATTGGGGCAGATGGGTGCGGAGCAGGGCTGAGAGATTGTGATGGTAAACAGAGAGCGTGGTGGGGGCTGTCGTGTTTGCCTGGCAGGTGAGAGAGGTGCTCTTGTGTTAAGTGGTTCATTGCGGCGAGGGGCCCGCGCGCTGTTGGAGAATGCCTTTAAATTCTGCTCTCGAACCTCTAGCTTTGTCGAGCCTGCCTTTCTCAGGGCTTCTAGAATCAGGTCCCCTCTTCACCCCCCCAGTACCCGCTGGCCTCGTGCCCCCTCCAAGCCCGCCCCCGCCCTGTCCTGCGTTGGTAAGCACACATGTTGAAGTGGTTCATTACCGTTGGCCTGCTCTCTCCAGGTTCTGGCCCCAATGGATTCCCAGCACTCCAGCTCTGTAACGGGAGGTCTGCCAGAGAAAGAAAAGGAGGCGAGCTGTGAAAGGAAAACGTGGCACAGAAAGGTCTTGTCAGCACTTCCCCCAGCAAATTAGCAGCTCTCCGAGGGGACAAGTACAACTTCATTGACCCCCACCATTCTGGAAATTGTCCCACGCTGTACCCCAACCCACCCTCCCCTTCCCCATCGCCACATCACTGCTCTTCTGCTGACATACCAGAGTTATTTCCCCAATTAAGGAGAGAGACAGAGCAGCTGTGGGAGCCCGGAGCTGTAGCTGGAACTGCCATAGCCCTGCCACAACACTGCCACTACTGCACTGCTGTTCTGTTTACTGCATGTGTCTGCATTGTACTGATGGGTAATTTGCTACAGCAAGACTAAGATAATGATTTAGAAATGTATGAAAAACACTTGTTCATAATTTCCATCACAAAACTCCCCAAAACAAGAACTGAAGACCAGGTGTTGGAGTTTAAAGTGTTAAAATTGTTTCAACATTAGAAACAGAATGCATTTAAGCAAATAATGGATTTAAAAGAATAGGAAAAAGTCAATATCACAACAAATACGTTCTAAAGATGAAGCCAGAATAGTTGAAGACCATAAAATCCAATAAGATGTGCAAGTCCTTGTCTCTACTCTCTCTCTCTCTCTCTCTCTCCACTCCCAGAATGATTATACCTTCAAGCAAATTATATAAATCAAATTAATTTGGTCTATGATTTCTTATTTATTACAGTAATATCAAAGCTATCAATACTGCTTAAACATAAAAACAAAATTGGGCAACAACAATCAGCATAGGTGGGGTCAGAAGAACATCTTTCACCTTACTCTTAAAAAAGATATTTATAGATTATAGATATTTACTAAAGAAGGGTTCTTTAGTAAAGACAATGGTTCTATATAGATCCATGAACACTCAAAGAACCATTTGCACACTTAAAGGAGTCTTTGCATGGTAAAATTGTTCTTGAGATTATATGTGGTTCTATATAGACTGTTTTTGTGCCTCTGAATAGCACCAAAAAGGGTTCTTCTATTGTTACAAGTGTGACATCATAACAATACCAGAACCATTTTTGGTATATAATCATAATCTTTCCTACAAAACCCTTGAAGAATGAACTTTAACAATGTGCTTCCAAGGACCATGTGTTACTCCACCAAGTCCACTCTGATGGGCAGTCCTGCATCTTGGCCCTTAGAAAATCACAAAGCACAAAAACAATGTCCTATAAAACAACAACCTTCACAGCCTCAGCCTCAGTTTGAGGAAGCCATAGGCCACTGTGACAAGTAAAACTCCTCACATTATGCTTGCAGGAAGAAATATTGAGAGGACCCAGGCTCAAAAAGGGGACCCTATCCTCTTTGGAGCACCATTGGGGAAAAAAAAAGAAGAGATGTATCTTTCAGTTGAGAAATTGTGTGTGCCTGTATTAATTATTAAGATGATTCCACATTATGTGCAGGGGTCTGTGACCACTCCATTCACTACCTTGCCTGAAACCTTTGTTTATTTGTGATTTTATAATTTGATTCCTATTCTTGCATAAGTGTATTCCATCTCTCCAAAAAATGACAAAAAAAAATCATAAAATCATCCGCCTTATAAAAACCCCATTCCCACTTTCCACCTTTGTACTAATCTTAATCACTTAAGATGTCTTTTGGTCCACTGATGCTTAGTAGATGTTCACTTTTTTCATTCAATGAAATATCTGTCAAATGCAACTGACCTAAGCCTAACCCAGGGGTCGGCAGCCCAAATGAGGAGCCATTTTCCTTTCAACAAAAGTCAAACCACCTTTGGAGCCACACCATTTTATGTCCATTTGGCCATCTTAGCTGTAAATATGTCTCAGTATGTTCTAATGTACTAGTATAGGCTAAGAAATACAATATAAACAAAAGACTTACTTAGCACTGCTTTAAGCTTTAGCTCAGCTATAGCCGCATTTTTCACATCTCTTGCAGGAAACTTTTCTGCAAAAGTAAGCAGAATAATTTCTTGTAAAATATCTCTTAACGTTAAATTTTTTACGAAGCTGAAGTCAGCCTCTCATTCGCCAGCTTCTTGTTCAAATTTTCCCGTGTGACCTTAAAAGGTGCCTGAGGCACCAGAATGTAACCGCTGCACCATTTAAGGTGGAACTGGAAAAGTTGAACAAGAGGCTGGCGAACGAGAATCTGACTTCAGCTTTGTGACTTTTTTAGTGTTTAACAGTTTCTCATTGCAGATTAAATGTATCAGGAAACCAGCTGGAGTGCTTACAAATGCAAATAAGTCCATTCATCTCCAATTTATTGATGTTTGTTGTAAATCTTTCTCTTCACTGTTTCGTTAGCTACTAGCTAGGCAAGATTGTTGTCTGCATCGCTATGGCGACCAGCAGTCTGCACGCCAACCTTCAGAGTTAAAGGGTGAATTAGCATTTTACATTAACTCCATTGTTTAAGGATGTTTATTGTTAAAACTGTGTTTAAATGATGAGCAAAGCTTTATTTTACTGGAATTGAGGATTATTTTATTTTTACCTCAAAAATCAAATTCTGCTGTGGAGCCGCAACAGGGCAGTAAAAGAGCCACATGTTGCTGACCCCTGACCTAACCCAAACCTTAACTTCTACCTGGAGCCTAAGACTAATTCAAAACTTAACCCTAACCGCAATAGAGTTGAAAATCATCTGAGCTTCCCCATGTTAATAATTTGGGCATCTGTAGGTAATCTTTAAGAAACCATCACTCAGCTGTTACCTCAATATTTCAATACATATTTGAAATTTACACTAAAGTTTCCCTGGATCTATCAGAAGTTCATGTCCATCCAACATATTACAACTGGAGCAAACCAACTGCTTATTTTTTTCTTCAATTCAACTACTTGTCACCACTTTAATCCTTCTATTCAGATCATCAATTGGGCACCACACAGAACCATGAATAAAAAATGTGTTTCCTTCTTGTCATAATCGCTGAACAGAGCCAAGGGCATTCAGCAGGTCAGTCCTTACATTGTGTTATTTCTGGTCAGATTTCTTAAAGGCATGTGACTTTTAACCATCTTCCACTGGCCTTCTCTCAGAATGGTATTATTAAACCACTACTCTTATAGTTGAGACACATTTACACCATTTATACATTAAACATTTACTATACACAGGGAAGGCCCTCTGAGATTAAAGACTCTTTTAGAAATCTACTGTTTGACCTGGCCAATTCATTCGCCTCTAGAAAGCTTCTTTATTTAAAAGAAAGGAAAAAAAGTGGAGATTCTTAGGTATTCCGTTTTCAGTTTGAAGTAGCTCTTCTTATCGGAGTGATAATGGAGTAATCTCTTGTCTTTTATTTAGGCAGAAAAGAAAGCTTCCGGCAGTTTTCTTTTTGGGTTGGTGGGCTGGAGTGGAGAGCAGCGTTCACCCTGGGCACTGACACCGGAACATGCTGAATGAATCAGCCTACACACCCCTGTATGTGATGCATGTAAGTCTGGGCTTATGCTGTTGGGGGGGTTGCAATTTGCATGAAGCAGAAAATGGGATTTTACACCACATCAAGATACAATCGCTGACGAGCTTCCGATGTGTGTGTGTGTGTGTTTGTGTGTGTGTGTTTTTGTGCATGTGTGTGAGTGAGGGAGAGATGGACAGAAAAGGTTAGAGAGGGAGGGCGAGAGATTATGACGTATTTAGGACTTGTGGACTGTCAGTTCTGCTTACACAGCCCCCCACCACCCACCTAGAATCGCATGCTCATTTCTGTGCTAATGTCAAGCGGAGAGACAGAGATATTACTGGGATAATTTGGCTGGCTGCATTTGCACTGAGTGTCTCCCCATAAGTGTGTGACAAGCCTGATAGTTCCCATGGCCGTGCTGATCCACGCTTGCGGCAAGCTGCCAGAGTATTTTATCTTTTAATGCTTTCGCCTGATCTTCCAATTAGCTGAGCTACCTAATAGCCTGTGTGTGTGTGTGTGTGTGTGTGTGTGTGTGTGTGTGTGTGTGTGTGTGTGTGTGTGTGTGTGTGCGTGTGTGTGTGTGTACGTGTGTGTGTATGTGTGTACTGGGGGTCTGGTAAACGGCCACTGTGGAAGTTGAGGCTGAGGGTGTGGAGTAGAGCACAAACAGGGGTGTGTAGGCTGATGAGGGGTCAGGTTTTAGTGATAGTTCTGCTTGAGAGGATGGCTAAGGGTTTTTTTGTGTATGGGGCAGCCACTGCGCTGTTGCCAGGTTGCCCTGTCTCGAGGCTTGCAGATAACACAGCCTCAGCCCTTGAGCCTCCATTCTGCTGTGTATATTAACACGGCTTATCTGCACTCAGATAGAGCCGTGTGCCATTTGCCTTTCGGAGGAATTAGCTTGTCTTCCCGGGCTAACCAGGCAGTGGTGATTAACCTTTCTACTGGCCAATATCCTCTCCACTGCCTCTGCACTCAGATTAGACTAGACATTATTACTATAGGTATGACTGCAGAAATGAGCCTCTCTCGCTCGCACTCCCTCTCTGTCTTCGTCTCTCCCTCTCTTCTCTTCTCTTCTCTTCTCTTCTCTTCTCTTCTCTTCTCTTCTCTCTCTCATTCCCCATCTCTGTCTCTCACTCTCACTCTCTCCTCTCTGCTGTCTATATATATGTATCTCCATTTCTCTTTCTTCTCTCTCTCTCTCTCTGTCTCTCTTCTCTTCTTTGTCTCTCCTCTCTCCCACTTTCTTCTCTTTCTCTGCCGTCTCTCTCTCACACACATACTCTCTCTCTCACTCACTTTCTCACTGTCTTTCTGTCTCTGTTTCCCCCTCACAAACAAATTTTCTCTCTCTCTCTCCTCTATATCTCCCTGTCTTTGTCTCTCTCTCTGTGTCTCTCTCTCCTTTCTCTTTCTCTGTCTCATGCTCTCTCTTTCTATGTCTCTGTCCATGTTCTCTCTCTCTTTCTCTTTCTCTTTCTGTCACTCACTCTTTCCTTCTTTGTCTCTCTCTGTCCTTTGCTCCCTATCTCACTCTGCCTCTGTCACTTTCTGTCTCCTTCTCTTTCTCTCTCTCTCTCACTCACACACACACTTTCTCTCTCCCTGCTCTGTCTATATCTCTCTATTTTTCTCTCTCTTTCTGTTTTTTTTCTCTCACTGTCTTTCTCTCTCTCTTTCTGCTCTGTATGTCTCTCTGTCTTTCTCTCTCTCTCCGAAGAAATCTGTTCTGCACTTGCACACATGTACACCTAACACCTAATAGCATGCTGTAGAGTTTTGGATAGTATGAATATATGAATATCCATCATCTTCGTGGTGTTTCTGTGTGCACTGAAGCTTTATTCCACGTCAGTAGAACAAGCAACAAAATACACACAATTTGTGGACTGTCAATCACTGGCAGTTGTATTCTGTTGAGACTTGTCTCTCTAATAGCCATTTAATCCATTAACCAGGCCCCCTCCCAACAGCTAGCCATTATTCAACAAATATCATAATACGTTTCTCCACACAGCCCGAGGCACATACACAAATCAATTATTTCCTCACAAAGACTTGAAAGTGCTTAGCAAGATGCCTGAAGGAAAAGCTGCGGGTTATATCAAATTGAACCTCTCATTTGTTTCTTGCGCACACACACATTCTCTGAGCACAATTAGCCAGCGCTCAGCGTGTTTGTTTGGCCTGCTTTAATTCCGCCTGGCATATCTGTGTTATTACAGAATAAACCAGCATGCAAATACCATTGTTGAGGGTTTTAGGGGCGTCAATAGGACGGAGGCAGTGAGTAGACTGGGTGGGCTCACTCAATCTGCTGTGGGCAGGAGATAAAGACCTGGGTTCACATGTACCACACGCGCACTTTTCCATCATTAGCAGCTCGCAAATAAATAAAAGAAACACAGAGCTGACATTTGACATGTGTAGCTAATTGCTAATATTATTATTGAGGTATTGTTCTTTAGCTCTTGTTGAGAAGTACGTGCGCAACATTCCTGTGGCTAGATGTACAAGCCGGCTGCTTTGCTGCCCCTGACAAATGGAGAAATCTTCCTAAGAGTAACTAAACAAACAAATGAAGGAAGAAAAAAAGAGAAACGGCTGCTGCTTTCGCTGTCACGACTTGGCTACCTATTCAACGTTTGTCTTTTCTGTTTTCGGGGCCTCTTGTGTTGTAACTGACCTCCTGTTTTGGTGTGTTGTGTGCAGGTTTGGCTTTGCAGAATGTATTGCATCAAAACCTCGTGTTTCCCTGTGTCCTTCACCTCGCCTTTGCTGAGTGAATTAAAATTTCATAGATGCTGTGTCAAAGGCCCCCTGGATAGCTATCTATTTATAAATGCTTCCCTGTAGATGAAGTTCAGGTAAATCAAAGCTGGGTCAGAGCTGGGAGAATCTTACATGAGTGGACAGTAGAAGAACCCGATCTATCATAGGGACTTTTATAATAGTCCAACCTGAATTGGTTGTTTTTGTTTTCTTTTTTAACATTTGTGTACACTCTTAAAAATAAAGGTTTCTGAATGGTTCTTGGCTTGAATGTATGATTGTATGAGAACTCTTAAAAGGTTAATATGGCAGAATGTATGCACTTATTTCCAGATTTTCCCAAAAGCAGAAAAGAAATGCTAGTGACATTCCTTGCACCCACTGAAAATATTCCCACAATCACTTCTCCATTCTCTTCTGCAGAGAGTCTGCGCAAACCCGCCTTCTGAGTCTCTCTGTCTGATCAATGTCTTTTAGAACACAAAAACTCCATTAGGCCGCCGGCGCTGAATCTATCAGACACTTCACTTGCTGTTAATGTAACCAGATTAATATTTCACCACATTTCTCTATATTCCAGGTAGGAAATCAGTGTCAACTGTAATGCAATACAATTAGTGGCACTCAACTATGAGACAGCAAAGAACATAACAGATTTCTAGGAAATCTATATTTGCCCGTTGTAAGCAGCTGCTGAATGTAGATCGAGGTTAGCAGGATTCCACTCATAGTTTGAGAGATCTAAAGAGTCAAAGCTAGGATTTGCTTTGTGCAGTGGTTTCCTGTGTGTGAATAGTGTGCACTGAAGGGTTTGCTCTCTTCTGTGTTTATGTTTGACCCTTGCATCAGGACGAGACCTGTATCTTACATTTCTGTGACAAAAGCCTGACTGTTCTTCACAAAGCCAAATTGCCCTTCACAAAGTCCAGCAGCCCTGGCCTGTGGGGCATGATGGGACATCATCTGGGAAGTAACTCTTACTCCATTTGGGAGGGATTTCCTTAAGAGCACTCAGAGGGTCCTCAGATAGGACAAGAGACAAACAAACATGCACAGATACACAAAACCTCATCCAGCTTCTGATGCCTCCCTGCTCTGTTGCTGAGACAGTGGCCTGAGATGTGTTAAGAAGCCCAGACCACAGTGACCCAACAGCAACATCCTAATGTCACCTCTTGTTCAAGATTGTTTAGAAAAAAGAGGTGATAAGCCAATGGAACTGATGTGAATGGCAAAGAACTTTCTAGAATAGACTGAATGAGGAAAACATTCTAGAACAGTTTAAACAAGGAACAGCTTGTAGAACAGCATTAATGGGCGATCATGTTCTGGAACAGAGGAAATGAGTGAAAACTTTCTAGAACAATATAAACAACAGACGGCCCTGTAGAACAGTGTCAATAAGTGATAACATTCTAGAACACAGGAAATGAGTGGAAACATTTTAGAACAGAGAGAATAAGGAGAATATTCAAACAGTGTGAAAAAGAGACAGCCCGTAGAACAGTGTCAATGGGTGGTAACACTCTAGAACAGTATGAACAAGGGAGAGCACCATCGAAAAGTGTCAGTGGGGCACAACATTCTAGAACAAAGTGAATGGAGAGGCTGCCCTAGAATAGGGGAGAATATTATGGAACAAAGTACATTTTAGAACAGTTTTAATTCATTAGAGAAAATTCTAGAACAAAGTGAACAATGCACAGCCCTGTAGAACAGTGTAAATGGGCAAAAACGTTCTAGAACAGAGTAAATGAGTGAAAATATTCTAGAACAGCGTGAACAAGGGAGAGCACTGTCAAAAAGTGTCAGTGGGCCACAACATTCTAGACCAGATTTAGAATTTTTTTTTTTAACAATTTGAATGAGAAAAAACATTCTAGAATAATCTGAATGGGTAGAGAACATTTCAAAAACAAAGTGAAAGGGAAGAACAGTCTAGAACAATGGATTATAGGGAACATTCTAGATCAGAGTGAATGAGGGAGAACATTTTAGACCAGCTTGAACAAGGGGAGAGCATTCTAGAACTGAGTGAATAAGAGAGAACATTTTATAATAGTTTGCTCACTGACTGTGGTAGACCAACCGAACGCCTTTCCTCTGTGTCTTTCGGTGTTGTTTGTAGGGGTCAGTGTGCTCTGCTTTTATTAAAGTAGGCTGGAACAACATCTTTTTTGCCTTCATCAGTGTGTGCCTTCCTACTTCCTCCAGTCTGTGGGCACCTGCTGACTGCAGCCTCTGCTCACCCTTCCAGCTACACAGATAACACTATGGTCAGTAAGCGCACCATTAGCATTACTAAGGGAGCCTCATTCAGGACTAATTGATTCAGAGGCTTATTTGCTTCAGCTGCAAGGCGTTAAGTGCTGATATGTTTACGCTGGCTGGATAAGAACTGGCTTCATACAGCCATGGATTACTGCACAAACCTAAAGAAAAGACCAGCCCTGAACACTGATTGTGTGTTTGTTGTGTTTGTGTGAGTGTGCTTGTTTTTTTTTTCTTAATTTTAAGGTTGTGTTGCTTAAAGAGGTATTATCATAGACTGTCTGATCTGATTTTGAGCCAAGTTTAATTTTCATATTTGAAAATTTTCATATTTTCATATTTAGTTTAGTTCGTTTGTAGTTTAGTTAAGTTTAGTGAGTTTCTGGCAATGAAGTGTGAGAAGACAGTAAAAGCTTATGCAAAACTTGTGAGTAATTTAAATGAAAATGTTTTAAAAACTTGACAGACACTGATTTTTTTCAGATATAGATATTTGATTTGTTTTCTGTGTTGCCCTTGATTTGTGGTCAGTCAAAATTTTGACGCTTATTTCTGTGAGTGTGAGTGAGTGTTTCTCATGGATATATTTTGCTTTTATAGAACCAGATACATTCTAAGAATGTGCCTGGGAGACTTAGCGAGACCGGATGCCCTGAGAGAGCAGTGAGAGAGTGTGTTTTCTACATGTTTCTAAAGCAAAACACAAACAAAAAATTGCCGCATTGTTGCTGTCATTGTTGGATGTACCTTGTTGCAAAGACATTGAGACACATATTGCACGGCATGAAATGCATAAAATGTGTCATGCATTTCATGCCGTGCAATGAACCATGTATCCCTTTTCTTTTGCATCTGCCAATGTTGTTCTGGTGCCAAGGCTGCATACTATAAGCTACAGTTTCTAAAACTGCTGCTACTACTTGTATTAAGCTCGGTCAGTTTTATTTAATTTCAAAAATTCCTGTGTGTGATGGCAGGTAGACTTTGCAACACCGGGATTGTCTCTGGTGTTCAGCACTCATGCCGCTCCATCTGCACCTTCCAGATGAATGATGTCAGCACATGGAGCCCTGCTATGTACCCTACACCCAGCCTGTTATTGCAGTGAGCCAACCCACGGTCCACACCTCAGTGAGCGCAGCTTAAGTGGAGGAGCTAACCCATCAGCTCTCTTCCCTGACATCCAAACAAACTTGGCGCACTCAGCTCCCACTTCCAGCTGGTCTCTCTCCATGTGAACTCATCTCAGACAGGTCCCCCCCACACCCCCCAACACTTTGAGAGGTTTGCAGAAGTACTGTGATTCAGTGACTCTCACTCTCTCTCTCGCTTTCTGACCAGCTCTGGAGTACAGAGGGTGCAGCGGACTGTGAATAGCAAGAGAAGACAGCTCCCCGGTGAGTCGCCCGTTATCGTCTCTTTGTCCTGGAATAGTCAGACACGATGAGTCAATCCCTGACACTGCACACCCCTTACTCAAGCCGCCCCCATGGCCAACGTTTGCACTGAGTCTTTTGGCTATTCATCCGGTCTGATTCAGCCTGACGAGCCTGTGTGGTGATCAAAAATAACATAGACGCTGACACGGGGCATGTGACCGGGTTTGGTCCTGAAACGAAACGTGCCCAGTTGGATGGCGGTGAATTATTTACATTGCCCCAGCAGAACGAGGTGACCTAGAAGCCTCTATAGAAGGCAGCAATTAGAAGACTCATTAAAAGTGTCATGTGGAAGAGGGAGAAAAGCACACACCCAGCAAGAAAGCAAGAGAGATGATGCTGATGTGCTACCTTTCTCTCTCTCCCTCAGACTACTGAAGGCAGCTAAACTCCATTGTGCACTTTAATATTTGATCAGCTTAAGTTAGTTTGACAGGCACCTGTTTTGTGTCATCTCTCCTATGTGTACAAGCACACAGAGGCAGCAAGGCAGCAGTGAAACTCAGTGTCGCACAAGCAAGCTTTCATGAAAAACAATGAAAAGCATCTCCTTGTGTTTGAGAACCAGTCTGAACAACAAAGTGTCAAAGGTACAGCATCACAACAAGGTCATTCTTTAAGCTTTATTAAGATTAAAATTCCATGCACTGCTCATGCTGAAGCTGGTAGGGGGGGAGAGGGGCAACAATAAATAAAAAAAATAAATAAAATAAGCAATGATCACATTCATTGTAAACTTCTGCACTGACATTTGAAATCACCCTCCTTCCTTCACTTCCTCCCTTGTTTTCTTGTGGCTCATAAATAACCCAATCAAGCCACTCTGCTTGGTTTTCACACTAGGAGGCTGAAAGGGGGTAAAATTGTCATCAGCTTCATAAAAAAAGGAAAATATGGTTTATGCAAAATCACACGGTTAAAGATGCGAAGGGCCTTTCGTGTCGTGTGGTAATGATTTTCAAATGTGTTCCTCACTTCAGGAGCAAGAGGCTGGAGTGAGGGCCTTACAGCTGTTTTCTGGAGATAATTGATTTTGGAATAGACCAGAGATGAGAGCGGGCAGGCGGGGGTGACGGCGCACTGCGGCGGGGTCCGAGCCAATTTCCGCGGGCCTCGTCCCTTTAATTACTGCAGCGCTAGAGCGCTGGGTGCGTCGGCTCTCCCGCCCAGGCAAATTAAAGCCCCTTCCTTGCCCTTCCTGCTGCTGCCTCCCCCATCACGCAGTGGCCTGATGAATTTTTCATGGCCCGGCCTCTCTGCCTCGCTGGCCTGCCGCTGTGGCTGTAGGCACCGCTGCCGGTGCCATTTCCTGCACCCTCTCAGAGTCACCCAGCCTACAGCCTACAAGAGAAGGCTGCACAGAGATAGATAAGGCCAAGGATGTTCTACTAGCTCTGCTGGGCCTGTCCATCTGTATTCTTAGCACTTAAAGGAGCAACATTGGTCCACAGATCTCTTGTAGTATTGGCATCAGAGAAGAAAGTAATGAACTTCTGAAATTCGAACTTCTTTAAAAGAAAGTACATCTCACTGTGTTCGGATTCTCTGTACCTAAATGAGCAACACTGGCCTCCAGATCTCTCTGGGTATCAACCTATTAAGGAAAGCAATGGTACAGAAATTCTGAACAAGGTTTGAAGTTACACATTACAAGCAGTTTCATATCTGGGCTCACAGGAATTCCACAGGAACTCAGGAGACTAAAATGGAAGGGATTTGAGTGGAGAGGCAGCTTGTTTTGGACTCTTTGGAGCCCTTATTAACCATAACCTCTCTTTTCCTAGTACTGTACCCCTCACGCCTCCCCTTGGCTCCACACACAATGGGAGCAGAGCAGTGTCTCTTATGGGAAGTGACAGGTGGCGTTGTGTTCTGCTGGGTTAATCCCACAGTGGGGGAAGATGACAGGATCTCTGTGGCACTGAGTATGTATCACACCGCCACAAGTCACATTCCAGCTCAGCTTATAGCAGACTCTGTGCTATCAGGAGTCCTGGCAGCAAAGAGCCATTAGGCACCCATTATAAAAGCCTATCAGCACCGCTACAGCTTTAACTGTATCTGAGGTATTGTTTCCATCACAAGAATGTCAGCGCTTTTTTGCCCTGATGTACATGTTTTTTTGTATTGATTTGACCTTCAGCAGTCACGATGAATTGAATCTACAAGTTCAAGGAACAATAGAGCTGACAAATCTGGCAGAGATGTTGAAAGAGAGACGGGAGCGGAAATGCATAGAGACATTGATTGACAGCCCTGTGGATAAATCATTGGGTTGCTTTCCATAATGATTTTGTTAGCATGCCATATTCCATATTGATTCCTTCAACATGCGTAGATCTGAAGATGAAGGGCTCACCTCCAAATCTCCACCCCAGGCTGTGTGTATTACAGGCTGCTTTTGTCCTGACTCTGCAGGCTGCAGTGTTCCCTCTGCCAGCCCCCTGAGAGGGAATCAGTAAGATTACCACATACCCTATCATGAAGACCAGACTTAATGAGGGCGCTGTCAAGTTCAGGTCTAATACCTTTCATGGGTCGTAGATGGAGTCATCATTTTGATATTCTGACTTTGGAGAACGTATGATTTAAACATATCTTTAACATGGTACTTTCCTTAAAGAAGCAAGGTAGACTCCTAAAATAAAGTATCATAAAGTGTTCTTTGGAGTGATGTCGAAGAACCATTTGTGATTCCCAAAAGAATGGTGGATCGTTCTTTAAAGAACCATTTTTGTAAATAAGCTGTGAACTATTATGGAAAGGTTCTTTGACAGTGGTCATCAACCATACTCCTGGAGATCTCCCTTCCTGCAGACATGAGCTCAAACCCTAATCGACCCCACCTGACCCATCTAAAAACTGCCTTTAGGTCATTGATTAGCTAAATGAGGTGTGTTCATTTCTGGTTGGAGGTGATACATGCTGGCAAGTAGATCTCCAGGAGGAGGGTTGGTGGTGACCACTGTTCTATACCAATTAAAGGTTTTTCCTAGAGCTGTACATTCAAGCCAAGAACGATTTGAGAAACCTTTGTTGTTTACAGTGTAAATTCCTTTAAGATGCATACTAATGGCTTACGGTCAACTCTGTCCCTGCTCTCATCCACAGAGAGAGGGAGAGAGAGGGAGAGAGAGGGAGAGAGAAGGAGAGAGAGACAGAGGCAGAATGGGGACAGGGGCTGCCCCATCACTATTTCATGAGGCCTAAAGCATGGCAGAGATAGGGGTTGTGGTATTGGGGTGTGCTTGTCCTCAGCTTTCCAAAAACAGCTTGTCTGATGAGTGCATTTCCGTGTAGATCCAGCCTGTGGTTTCCCCAGCACTCTGCTGGCCCGTCTGCCCTGAGCTTTCCACCTTTCCTCCAATCCTGAAACCCCTTCTCGGCTACCAGGAATGCTCAAGGATCTCATACAGATAATATGATATGATACTGAGGGGTGAACCAGCTGTCCAGGTGGGTATTTTTACGCATGATTTAATGCGGAAACTCAACAGAGTCTGACTGCTTAAACATTAAAGACCCTGAATCACATGGTAGTGTTTCGTCTTCTGCACCACATTTTACATTGAAGCTCAATCTCTGGCTAAGAGAAAGGATCATTTAGTGGTGGCAATGTATTAATCACACATGATTATACATTTAGAGCTTAATAAAGCAGGACTTGTATTAAAAACTGAATGGACAGTGCATGCTTCAGTACGCTGCCAGAGTGCCAAAGGACAAAGTCAGAGTGGCTAGAGTAAGACTGAAGCAGGAGGCGGGGGTGAAAACACTCGAAGAAATCATGCTGTCCACGGTGGCGGCGGGGCTGCCTGTTGAGCGGGAATTGAATGTTTTTAGTGTTTAGCGACTGTTTAGCATTTAATTTCGCAGGCCGCACTTAATGAGCTCAGCCCTGCTTGGAGCGCTCAGTGTTTTGCCCAAATTGAGACTTAATTGCATTCCTCCGTCTTCTGTGACCTGGCGCTTTTCCCCCTGCCAGCCCTTCCCTGTCAGGAGTGGAATGAAGGGAGAACAGAACAGCGCGATCTGCATAGTGAGCGAGAAAGGGGGAAGCGGCCTTCAGCCAAGACATGCTCGCTTTCAAAGCCTACAGTCTAGCCACCATACCTGCCGGTGAAGGCCTTCCTGAATGAAACACTTGCAACGCAAGCTGAAAGCATGTTGAAGGCCAGAACATTGTATTTGACCTGTTGTCTAATAGCATACGTCCCTGCGTCGCCTTCATCTGTTAGAGAGAATTTCCAAGCTCATCTCGATGGGAGGCAGGCACATTAAAGAAGAACTGGCTCAATGGGTTGCATTCAGTGGGAAATGTATGCACATAATATGCATGCTCAAAGATTGCAGAAGCATTAGATGCAGTGCAAGAAGTAATCCTAAACAGAATTTCCATCATGCACTCTCTGTGACCAAGGTTATGGGTCTTTTTCTTACTTTTTTTATTGTAAGAAATAGTGCACTATTTTGGTTTGCATCAAAACATGTCAACATAAATCACTTTTCATGACATGAAATCTGCCACTACACCTAATGGGCATTAACCACTAACGCATCATCAGCCTATTCTAGTTATTGGATTTCTCAAAGTCATTTCATTGGTCGGTCTTTTTCTCCTTTCTTTGTGAGCTGTGGTGGTTTTGTGTGTGCATATGCCTATATTTTCTCTCTTTTTTAACTTTAATGATTAGCAGTGCCTCTCGCCCAGGAAAAGCTGTTTTAATTTGTCACCTCGATCTCCTGCTCAATGTTGTAGGCCTATGGTCTGAGGTCATTCAAAACGCTCAATTAGCCCCTGTGCTAGCATTCCACATGCATAGCACAATTGTTCCATGGTTCTGTATTGAATGTCTCTGCCAATTCACTTCTCTCTCCGTTTCTTTCTGTGGCTGAGGCCAGTGTTTTTTCTGTCTTTTCTCTTTCAGACACGCTTGGTCCCATCTGCATTATAAAAGGAGAGAAGGTTGACAATCACAGTTCATCACTCCCAGAAATCTGAGGAATGATGGACAATTTCAGGAGCGAGGCAAATTACAATGGAAATTTGTGTTTAGAAATAGACCTTGTATATCACTTCACATGACCTTGAGGGAAACGTGGCTATGCTGGTTGAAAAAGTGTTTGACTTTCAAGCTCTGTATCAGAGTAAATTCCAAGGCAGCACTGGAAACAAACAGTTCACAACAGCATTCTCAGACAGGAAACTCCATTTGACCAAAGGTCAAGGTGGCCAGAGTCATCTCTGTTTATCCTACATGACTGGGAAGACACCTTCAAATTAAAGCAGACCTACACTCTTAAAACAGGTGGTGCTTCAAGGGTTCTTTAGTAAAGAAAATGGTTCTATATAGAACTATGAACACTCAAAGAACCCTTTGCATGATTAAAGGGTTCTTTAGACTGATGGAAAATTTGCATGAATGTGCTACAGATAGCTCTATAAGGAACCTTTTTGAAAAGGGTTCTATATAGCACCCAAAAGGGTTCTTCTATTGTAGGAAGCTTGATATCGTAAAAATAGAAGAACGCTTTTGGGTGCTATATTGAACCTTTTTCAAAAATGTTCTATAAAGAACCATCTACAGCACGTTTTCCATCAGTCTGAAGAGCCCTTTCATGATGCAAAGAACCCTTTTATCATGCAAAGGGTTCTTTGAGTGTTCATGCTTCTGTATATAACCCTTGAAGAACCATCTTTTTAAGAGTGTGTGGTTTAGAACACCTGAAAAGAAAAAGGTTATACTTGTTAGGTTTATTTTGCTTTCTCATTGGGCTACATTTAAAAAAGATGGTTCTTTAAGGGTTCTCTAGTAAAGGGAATGGGTCTATTTAGAAACATGACTTCCTTACAGAACCAATTCATGTTTAAATGATTCTTTGCATGGTGAAATTGTTCTTTAGAGTGATGGATGTGTTGTATATGGTTCTTAATAGATCTATTTTGAGTATATTATTACTTTGTCAAGCTTGTAACAGTAGAAGAACCCTTTTGGAGCTATATAGAACCCTTAGAAAAAAATGTATAATATATATATATATATATATATATATATATATATATATATATATATATATATATAAACACATTCTCCATCAATCTGAAGAACGATTTTACCATTTAAAGGAAAATTTAAGCATGCAAATCTTTTTAAGAGTACAGGTACAGAGTGCAGATGAAAGAATCATGTACAAGTTGTGAGTTTCATGACTCCTCTGAGGAATGGAGGAGTATCTCAGAGGAGAAGGGAGTGAGGTGTGCAAAAAAAGGTAGAATATAACAAAGAGATAAAGATACTTGAAGCTACTCACTTAGAAAAGCTATGCGTAGTACATAAGGGGAGAGTCATTGTGCATAGAAACATCTCACTGATTGTGTCTGCAGTCACATGGCCATTACTATTATTAAACAAAACCTCCAGCCCAGACACATCCCTGCAACACAGAGCAACCATACAGTGCCTTTAAGCTGCTTGTCCCAATAACAATAATGTCGTATGACGGTTTTAAAAGCCACTGTTGTGGAAAATCTCGCCTCTGACAGAATGAGCTTTTATTTTTTAAGTGGGTGGTTCCACTGTTCCTTCATAACAGCCTGGTTGAACAGGTTTAGGTCTAAGTATGAGATAACATAATGCAAAAGGATATAATCATAGTTGTTGCTTGTGGTGTGGGCTTTAGTTTAATAGAGTGGACAAAGGGAAACTTTATTCAGTATCATTCTTGTTCTTCTCTCTCTGAGGACCATGTTATATAAACCTGACTGTTGTAGGTTTTAGAGAAATGAATCAAGATTAGAAAAAAAATGGTGTTTCAACTGATTATCTGTAAAGCATGGTTTATTTATAGTAGGCCAAACAATATTTATAATATGCAATATCAAAATCAAGATAATGGAATTTGGTACCACGAGGATTAAATTGTTTTATGAGCACCCATGATTATCCGTTTGAAACAAAGCCTATTTTGTTGTTTCAGTAATATAAGCATCAGTAAAATATACAATAGACAAAGCATTACAATTAATATTAATCCTTATTTTTGATCCTTTAAAAATCGTCTCGTTCATTTGTATCTGCATTAAGACATGAAATCAAAATTACAGCTAATAACAGAAGTGGCTCTTTCAGTGATTAGCTGATGAGATTACTATAAAAAATGTGCAATGAATATTTTAGTACTGGATTGATGAGTGGCTTCATACAGCTGTCACACATAAATCTTTAATTCAGTGACCAGGTAATGTCTCTATAGCTTACTCATCACACATAAATATGGTTCACAACAACAACAACAACAACAACAACAACAACAACAATAATAATAATAATAATAATAATAATAATAATAATAATAATAATATCAGACCTATACACATCTGCTCATAATCCTTAATTGTTTAATGTCTTATAATCTGTTTTATAATATAATGTATATAATGTATAATGTCTTATAATCTTTAGTAACATATAAAGACATACACACACACAAACAAACACACACACATATATATATATATATATATATATATATATATATATATATATATAATGTTGCTTTTGATATTGCATATTATAAATATTGCTTTGCCTACTATAAATAAACCACACTTTACAGATAATAATTTGAAACACCAGTATATATAATATATATATATATATATATATATATTATATATATATATACTACGTTTATTTATTATTTTAATCGGCCCGTATGAAATGTATAAATCGATATCTTTATGTAGCAGCATTGTTCTGTAGTTTATATCGCAGATATTTGCCATAATGCAATTACACGACAATAATATACAATAAAATCGTATTAATAACGGTTTCAACGTCGGTTCTGCAGGAAAGAGAGATATGCAAGAGAGTGCACAGGCATTATGTATGAATGTTTTCCCTCAGCTCTCACCTCCCTCACACACGCAGCAGAGCTGAGAGACCTGTTGAGTGTGGAGAGCTCTGAGGGCCTTTACTGTGGAGTAGAGACAGCCTACCCAACCCCGCTCCACACTCGCCGTTCATTCACGCCTAACAAGGTCGAGTTTATCCTGCTGCACCTTCACATCGCTGGTAGGAGTCGACTGGAGAGAAAGAGAAACTCTGCTGTGTTAACACGCCGCTGAGGAGCGCGGCTCGTCTGAATAACTGATCTGCACTGTGTTCAGTGGTGATGTGTTTCTTTAGCCTTCATATTCCTCTTACGTACCTTTCTTATATTAGAGTTTATGTAAGCTGGTCTGCTCCAGCTTACATTTAATTCAGTCTGTGAGCATCTCCATGTCCATACTAAAATGAATCTTTTAATAGTTAGCTGTTTTTTTTAATAAAGCCACCCTAAGCCAGCTAATCGCTGCTCACACACTCCCCAAAAAGCCATCGCTAATTCTGACTCCTAATCTGGACTACTGCTCGCTCATGACTAATTCAGTTTCTCTCTTTTTTAACACCGTTTTATTCTACCACACTTACTGGGGCTGCGTATTGTCTGAAGTGTCATTATAGGACGTGAGACACGTGGAGTAAAAGTATTGGTGCTGTGCAGTTCTTTGTTATGACAGAATATCATCATCCTGTAGATAAAAGGTCCCTAAAATAATTCCTGTGTGTATTTATTGATGCATATATGTATCTATATGTAGGTAGGTATGTATTAATGTGTATACGTAAGAAGCCAAGTTACATCATGTGGATACAAACCCAAGCTAATATTAGTGTATTAACACTATATAAAGACGTTATAACTAGATCCTGTACTAACCCATAAATGTCCACATATGAAATGTTACATTTGCTGTGGTCAGAATTTTTCGTGAGTTTCCTGACTACAAATCTGAAGACGTTTTTCCAGCCAATTAAACCGTATGGCTAAAAAGTGAGTTTATCATGCATTTATATAAATATTGAATTTAATTTTTTGGTCACACTGGATTACTGATTTTTAGCAAAGCAACAGATAATCCTAATTTTACTATGCGTTCAAATATAAAAGTACAACGAAAACAATCGAATGGGTACTGTCAAATGTTTATCCAAGATTTGGCCATCAGAAATGTCATCGTGTCATCACTTTTTACACGAAATGCCATGTTTACATTTTGGACATAAATGAGTTAAGCAGTCAGATTAAGCTAAATTGTTTATAATGACCGTGAACTTTTTTCTTCCAGAAACGTAACAGCAGCAGAAGGAGAGAGAGAGAGAGAGAGAGAGAGAGAGAGAGAGAGAGAGAGAGAGAGAGAGAGCGTGTCAGATATGCGAGTGTTTAAAAGGTGTTTTCCACATGTGCGACAGAGGCGAGTGAGAGCAGCGAGCTAATCCCGATGCTTCTCTACAGGGAACAAGATTAGAGCTTTAGTTTACAGCGATTAGCATTTCAACACCTGCGCATATTAAACTACTCTCAATCTCACACAGCAGCTCTGACAGACATCCACAGCTCCGGACTCTGACTGAACTTTTTGCCTGTTTGTTTTAAGAGGAGCTGCTGCGTTATGAGAGCTGCAGTAACGGTGCTGAGAGTGACCTCAGCAGTGAGTATGAATGTTTAATGTGCAGTCAGGCTGAGCTCTGAGGAGGAGGCCATTAAAGCGCTAAGCCTCAGGATAAACACACCATTAGGCCCGAGTGAATTCACTTGTTTGTGGCATTAATTACACGCTTTGTGCAAACAAAAAGCTCATGTGAAAGAATGTTAGTGGTCCGGGCTTTGGCAAACTCAGCTCCTTTCTGTCTTGTTTACATTTTAACCTTTTTTTGTTTGTTTACACTGATTGCTGGAAAGTTAAACAAAGTAAATTCCCCCAAATTAAGAAACGAATTACTTAGACCATTTCAGATAGTGCCTAAATGAAGAGACGGATGATTAATGAACTAATTTTTCATTTTGTTCATTTTTCCTGATTTCATATGTCTAATGTTTTCATAATAATGATTATTATAATAATTATTATTATTAATAATAATAATATTATTGTACTTGAAAGGAATCTGTTCTGAACTGTTTTTCTTCTGCACTAACATACAAATATCTCCTCATCAAAATATCTACAGCTCCACTAACTCAGTCAACACGCTCTTTTTTTTCCCCTTCGTTTTCGTTTCAGACAAACCTCCTCGCGCACCTCTGTAATCCTGCTGTAATGTTGTACGTGTGCGCGTGTGTTCCTGTAGTGCAAAGTGAGGCTGGCGCTGATTGGTGGGACCCGCAGGGAACCGTGTGGTCGCGCCAATAAGCAGCAGCCCCTCTGCGCGCCGCACACACCCACTCAGTGTGAGCTTCATATTGAACAGTGGTCGGCTCCTCTCCAGCACGCCTCACACTGATTGGCAGTGCGCGCGCTGACAAGTGCAGCACGACGGCGTTCAGTCCAATAGAAAAGCGAAACTCTGAACCCCCCACTTTCCAGCCGCTCCGCTCGAGTCCAGCGTGCTGATGGAGGCCGGATATCAGCACCACAGCCAGAGCTGCTGAAGAACCCGCGCGCTTCTTCTCCTACTTTTCTTCAACTCCTCTCTCTCTCGCTCTGTCTCTGTTTCTCTCTCCAATGGTGTTCCGTTCCCCTTTGGAGCTCTACCCGACTCCCCTGCTCGTACCGGGCTTCGCCGACGGCCCAGCGCTGCTGGCTGCCCGTGCGCGCTCCCCGGACGCGCGCGCCGCCGCGCTGCCCCCACCGCCGGCGCTGCCTGCGCTGAGCTTCACGGCCGAGCAGGTGGCGGGCGTGTGCGAGACCCTCGAGGAGACGGGCGACGTGGAGCGCTTGGGCCGCTTCCTCTGGTCGCTGCCCGTGGCGCCGCCGGGCGCGTGCGAGGCGCTGGACAAGCACGAGGCCATCCAGCGCGCGCGCGCCGTCGTCGCTTACCACACGGGCAGCTTCCGCGAGCTCTACCGCATCCTGGAGAGCCACCGCTTCACCAAGGAGTCGCACGGCAAGCTGCAGGCCATGTGGCTCGAGGCGCACTACCAGGAGGCGGAGAAGCTGCGCGGGAGGCCGCTCGGACCAGTCGACAAGTACCGCGTGCGCAAGAAGTTCCCGCTGCCGCGCACCATCTGGGACGGCGAGCAGAAGACGCACTGCTTCAAGGAGCGCACGCGCGGCCTGCTGCGAGAGTGGTACCTGCAGGACCCCTACCCCAACCCCAGCAAGAAGAGGGAGCTCGCGCAGGCCACGGGGCTCACGCCCACGCAGGTGGGCAACTGGTTCAAGAACAGGAGGCAGAGGGACCGCGCGGCTGCAGCTAAGAACAGGTCAGTTAGGACTAGTGTGGGAAAGAATAATGATAATAATGATGATAATGATAAAAATAATAATACTAATGGGGGGCAGATAAAAGGGGAAATACAACACGATTCATGCTGATGAATCTCTTAGAAAGTAAATAGCGTTTATTTTAAATGTAATGATTCTTTTAAACACTTAAAGCTGTTTTAACGCTTTTTCACAACGCCGGTAACACTGATGTGTTTGTGTTGTAGCTGTTCAGTCAGGTCAGATGAAAAAAGTCAGTTTCTTAAAAAATCAAATGAAACAAAGATGTAAATAACGATGTTGGCAAGATAAGAGAGTAAATCCAGCACGATCTGACACAAAGCCTTATTAGTCACCTTTGGGAAAAATTAGTGATTATTGAAATATTTTTTGGACGCTAAAACTGAAAGTATATATTTTTTAAAATGTAACATTATTGACACGTGGACCTGTGTGCTTGAGTCTGGTCAGTTATGAACAAATCCAGCATGGCCTACCTCGCGTCTTTAAATAAAAAAACAGTTATTAAACTGTTTTTTGGACCTTGTTTTAACCCAGCGCCGTCAATCATGTGGATCTGTGTTGTGTACAGTCGCATCATGTGTAACGATATATTTCAAAATAGAAAAAAAATAAATAACAAACACCTCAAACTCCACAGTCTTTAAAAAAATGTGCAGCACGTGGAAAGGATAAGAGGGAAAATCTATTATAATCTACCTTCCGGCTGTATTAGTCGCATTTAGGACAAATGAGCGGTTAATATAAGATGTTTTTTAGGCTTCTATTAAAAAAGTGAAGTTCTTTTTTTAAAACTATTTTAAGACTACTCATCATTTAGCTGTTTTTGTGTTATATTTAATTAGCTACGTGTTCAAAAGCACAGTTTATTTAAAAACGCTTCTAAAGTGTATGATATGAGAGATTAATCCTGAGCTGCCTCAGACTCTGTGAGGTCTCTCTTAATTCTCTGTTAGACACTATGAGGGAAAATGACAGTAAATGATTTTTGGGAGCTCGTTCTAAAATCTGAAGATGGTGAATTAAAGTTTACGGTAAAATCTGTTGAGGAGCGAACTTTCTTTTTTAAGAACGCTATTTACGCTGATCATGTGGGCATTGTTTATATTTCATTTATTCAGATAAGATATACAGCACATCATGAAGTGATGCGGAAAATAAAAGAGCAAAACCAAAACAAGAAAACTTTTAATGTTGATCAGTATGTGGATGATATTAGGGTTATATTTAGTCTATTACATCTCACTTACAGGCTTTTTAAATGAGTTTTAATGAGATTCTAATGTGCAAAGTATAACATACAAATGAAAAGTATAATGAGTATGTTAATCACTTTCAATGCCTCATTTCCAAGAAAATACTGGAACTTTTCCTACGTTCGCATAATAATAAGAAAATAAGGAAAATGGATAACAGTGGGTATATATTTTAGTTTGTTGCATTATTATTATTATTATTATTATTATTATTATTATTATTATGAGCACTTTTCGAAATTTTATTTGTTTTATTTGTTTGCAACATTATTCTCAGTTTCAACAACAGTGAGGAGCAGATTTTTATTATGTGAGTGTAACAGTGAAATAACTCCACTCATATTCATTAATTATATTAGTAATATTATTTTATTGGAGCCCTATTACTGACACTGAAAATTAAAAAGTCAGTTTTGCTGTTGTGTAGAGACCTGATCTGTGTCAATAATGCCTGCCATTTTTACATTTCGACTGCATGTTTAGTTCACTTTCACAACAAAACTCTCATTTCTCCAGCAGTTTGTCAGCTGTTATCTGCTGCAAAACTGCATGAAATGTTCAGTGTTGTGTTCAGTATAAATGTTCCTTGTAAATGTTCAGTATAGATGTCCAGTATAAACGTTCAATATAAATGTCCAATACAAATATTCAGTATACATATCTAGTATAAATGTCCAGTTTAAATGATCACTATAAATGATCAGTATAGATATTCAATATATATATCCACTATAAATATCCAGTACAAATGATAAATGTCCAGTTTAAATGTTCAGTGTAAACGTTAAGTATGAATGTTCAATGTAAATATCCAGTATAAACATCCGGTATAAATATTCCGCATAAATGTTCAGTGTAAATGATAATTATAAATGTGAAGTTTTATTGTTCAGTATAAACGTTAAGTATAAATGTTCAATGTAAACATACAGTGGTAATGTTCGGTATTAATGTTCAGTGTAAACGTTAAGTATAAATGTTCAGTATTAATGCTCAGTATTAATGTTCGGTATTAATGTTCAGAATTAATCTTCAGTGTAAACGTAAGTATAAATGTTCAGGGTAAATATACAGTATTAATGCTCAGTATAAATGTTCAGTATAAATATTCAGTGTAAATGTTCAGTAAAGGTGCTGAATGCTGATGTGTGTCTCTCTGTTGTTATCATTTCCAGGCTGCAGCACCACGGCTTATCGCAGAGCGGTCTGCGGGGTCTGTCCGACCCGAACCCGGGTCCTGCAGAAGCCGCGAGCCCCAGCGCGAGCGTGTCCAGCAGCGCGGAGCGCGCGGACGGCGCCACCGTGCTCTCCGTTACGGACAGTGACTCGGACTTCGACGTATGATGCCAAGCGCGCGCGGGGAAATAATACTGGACCTGCAAACATTCAAACAAACAAACAAACAGACAGACAGACAAACAAAAACAAAAAGGGCCACATGGGTACAGCAGGGGTGTGCGCGCTCACTGCTGTTGCTCAGATGGAGGAACTGCGCGCGCTGGCTTTTCCAAGGACTCGCGCTCGCCCCTCTCTCTCTTTCATCTCCGGTCAGTTTTATTTTTACTGCATGTTCGTTTGTGAATATTTTTGGGACGTTTTTTGAAGAGGCACTATGAGGACGGAGCGGGAGAGTCTCGGGCTCTCCTCTGCTCCCTCCATCCCCCTGTCTGAAAGCCGCAAAGCGGACACTTCTCCTCCCTTCCTCCATCTCTCTCTCTTCCTTTCTCTCTCTCTCTCTCTCTCTCTCTCTCTCTCTCTCTCTCTCTCTCTCTCTCACTCACTCTCTCTCTGTCTCTCTCTCTGTATCCTGCAGACAATCGTGGAAGTCAAAAAGCACCTTTACTCCTCTTCTTTGACTCGACGGCAGATGTTCAAAGTTGGACTTTATCTTCAGATTTTCTATTGAATGCTCAATGTCTAATGCGTTTTTACCACCCTCTCTCTCTCTCTCTCTCTCTCTCTCTCTCTCTCTCTCTCTCTCTCTCTCTCTCTCTTTTTCTCTCTCTCTCTCTCTCTCGGCTCTGTGTGCTCGTGTAATCCTGCAGCTAGGCCATCCTGCAAAACTGCCTCCCTTACTTTGTGTCCATAAGATGTCTAAGTGTCTGTAAAGTGCTTTGAGATTTTTAATGTCTGTTCATTGGTTGATTTTATACTGTAAATGACGCTGAAAACGCGGTGTGATGGGTCACTTTTATGCAAATAAATATAATTTAATATAATAAGTCTATTAATGTCTTTCCTCGTGATTGTGCTGAGTGGTCAGGTTTTCTCAAAAGCAAGCGCGAGCTCTGACGTAGAAAAATTAAGTATTGTGTACTTATACACTCTCAGAAACAAGGTATGAAACTGTCACTGGGGCAGTACCCCTCTTGTCACTGGGGTGGTACCCTCAAGGGTACATCTCAGTACCTTTAGTCAGGGAACATAACTGTACCATAATCCTTTGAAATTATGTCTTATAAGTTGTAAGTAGCTTCTAACTTCTAAGGCTTTTTATTTTATTGTTCTATTTTAAAACATTAGGTTATGAAAGGTACAAATACATACTTTTCACCTGGAAAAAAATACCTTTAGTATCTTTATAGCTTTGAGGGTACATTTACATTGTTGTACATTTGAAGGTACGTTTACATTGTTTGTACCTTGATGAAGGAATAACATACCTGCACAGAACCTTTATTTCTAACAGTGCACTATTTCCTCTTCTGTCATGTACACATATTCATAGATTAATATAATAATCTATACTTTTATTGTTCTCAATTTAATACTTTCAGTTTCAACCACATCAATAATTTTAGACGACGAAGAGCTCCATTATTACTATCATTATTATTTCCACAGTTATTAAAATGTTTATTTATCACTTATTTACGTTATTTTTTTTTTATTTGTTTTTTGATTTCTCTGAAATTTTGAGATTTTTGTCCTGTACGATTAACAAAGCTCACGCGAGACTGTTTCTATATGAATTATGACATTTCTTCTTTTCTTCTTCTTCTTCTTCTTATTATTATTATTTTTATTATTATTGTTGTTGTTAAAATGTATCTTCTTCGACATTATATTTGAAGTAGAACGTCCTTATTAAATTGCTCTTTATAATGTATAAACAACATCCTGAGAATTGAAATATGACTATAAACCCATAGTCATAACAGTTTACATAACTATAAATTTCCACTCAATAGCTAATAATAATGATATTTGAGAGGCAGCTCCTTTGTAATTCACGTTTTCTCACGGATATAAATAATTCGATTGATGAAAAAAATAAATAAACAAAATCAAGTAAAATACACTTCCTGTTATTATAAATACACGGTACAAATTATTTAAGTTGTATTTTCGAACTTTTCGTCTTTTATCACGCCCGACAGAGTGTTCAGATATCAAAATAACTCATAACTTGTGAATCACAGCAGTATTCAATGTGGTCACTGACTTCATCGAGTTAAAACACTTTATTTATAACGTCATTATTTTATATTTGTGCTACTATTATAATGTATTGCCACGCGTTGGCCTAAAAGTGGAAGCAATGACATGCTGAATTGTTTAAATGTGTTGGTGGGCTCTTTCAACGGTGCATTCAACACAACCATGTTTCTGAACAACATTGACTTTTCAAGTTTTTGAGCTTAAACTCTATACTTATATACTTATACATATGTATATATATATGAGTATATAAGTATATATATATTATATACTTATATAATGATACTTATCGTTATCATTTCCATAGATAAATTCATATTTCCTCACTGCCAGTATGACATGTTGAATCGCACAGACGTAGAGAGTTAAACGCTAAACTGCTGTTATTTGCTCTTATATTCTCCAGTAGGACCGTAGAGTTTCTCTACTGTGTAAAGTGACTTTTACTGGAAGAAACATAAGAAAATGGATATTAAACAGCACAATACGTAACTTGGTATTCTATTTGGGTTGCGACTATGGAATATTCCGTTTGTACAGTATGTACATAAAAACGATTTAAATATCTCAGTACATATGCCACCTGTCCGAAAAAAGGTAGTGTGCAGGTATTTCTGTTCACCAAGATCCAAACAGTGTGAATGTACCCTCAAAGGTATAACAATGGTCCAATTGTACCTATCTGCATATATGAATATATGCATATATATATATATATATATATATATATATATATATATATATATATATATATATCAGAAAAAAATGGTGCAGTTATGTTCCCTAATTAAAGTTACTAAAGACAGGTCCACCCCAGTGACAGTTTAGTACCTTTTTCCTGAGGCTGTGTGAAAAAAATTAACAAAAACATTAATTATTTTCATGTAATATCCAAGTTCTAAACCCAAATTTCCATCTTTGTCCATTCATCAAGCCCACATCAGGCTCAGTGACCACAGGATTGTGTGTTTGGCCTGTTGTGGCCTGCTTTCCTTTTCTGCCTCCCTCTCTCTCCCCAACTTCTCTCTCTGTGTTCATCCAGGCGCAGCTCCTTCTGACCTGGATTCACCGCCTAGACCACAAACACAGCACCTTTCAGCAAATTCACCCACAGCACCGGCTCACCCGCACTCAGACAGGCTGCTGCAGTAGCCTCATGAGCAGAAGATGAATGTTCACAGACAGGCCTTGTTCTCTGGTCCTATTTTAATCCATTTAATGTATATTTCACAGCCTGTCTGCTGCCTAACACCTAGTAGGTTTGGTGTAATTCTATTAAAAGAGCACCAGTAGGGTCAGGCCCGGGCTTACAGGATGAGCAGCTGTGTAAAGCCAGACCTCTGGACTTTAATTTGTGTCTGTTGGCAGAGGAGCACTGTCCAGCTGTCCAGCACTTGGCTGCAGATGAACACTGACTTCCACTGAGCATTAATGATGGCAGCACCGAGCGTCACTACTGATGTACACAGACTATACTAATATTCAAATGATCAGTCATTATTACAGTAACAACAGTGTTGTTATTGTTTCTGTTCATAGGATTGACACTGTGGTGACCAACTTTATCTTCCTCTTGCAGCTTTTAACTTCCTGCTGAGTTTAACTCAACACAAAATCCAGCTGAACCTGATTCAGATGATGAACATTTTTAGAAGACACCAACTCAATAACATGTGGCACACTTGGGTTACCCCTGTAGTGCTCTAAGAGTTTAGTTACAGTAATTGGTTATTTTAATGTTGGTTTGTGTTATACTGGTATTTACGTATCAGAGGTAAATAAACTGTATAACCTGACAATGCTATTAATATTAATATTAATATTAATAATATCATATAATTCACAATATAATCATATAAATACTTATTAACTATAACAGGCTACAGAAAATGCTACAGCACTCAACATGATCAGTGAACAAATCTTGGAATCTCCCATGAGTAATGTGATTTAAAAAAATAGGAGATTATTCTTTTTAGTAGTAACACAAGAAATGACACTATGTGTTTAAGTGCTTTCCTAATTATCTATCTATCTATCTATCTATCTATCTATCTATCTATCTATCTATCTATCTATCTATGTGTGTGTGTGTGTGTGTGTGTGTGTGTGTGTGTGTGTGTGTGTGTGTGTGTGTGTGTGTGTGTGTGTGTGTGTGTTGACTTTAAACATGGGAAAATACCTTAAGAAAGAAAGAAAAAAAAAGAAACCTCGATGGACGGTTAATCTTGCTCTCTAAATTATGTGCGTTTGTCTCCACCTTGTGGTAAACATGTGAAATTGCTCGTAGAACATTCAGGGCTCCTCTTTAAAAATAAAACTGCTGTTGAAGTAGTGTACACAGGTCATAGAGTTCCAAATCACCATAAAAACACAAGCGCACCATAAGCTTCACAGTATATTTAATCTAGTTTAGATTATTTAACTTAGTCTCTTGTCTCATTGTGTAGCTTGAGTTGTCAATAATGCAAGTGCACTAACAAATCTCTTCTCTAAACAGTCTTTCAGCAAATCTTTCATCCATAATGCCCAATGCGCAACTGCATACTTACAACTACGATGCAAATTCATAAACCACTTCAATCAATATGATAACACCTGGGCTACAGTTCACAAACATGCTGAAATTACATGCAACTTCAGAAGTTAGAAGTGAGGAGCAACACGACAGAAATGTTTCTGGAAGGACGGAAAATCCATGATGGAAATAAGACCACAGAGACTTACATTACAGTAAATTAATGATGACTTTGGCTGGCCTAATATGTCATAGCTGTGCTGCGCCACTTTTTACCACCATCTTCAACAAATCACTGGAACTTTTCTCTGTTCACATGTGTTTCAAACATCTATGATCATTCCTATCCCCAAAAAAATAAACATTACTGGACTAAATGAATAAAGGCCAGTAGCCCTGACCTCTGTAGTCATTAAGGTCTTTGAATGCCTGGTCCTAGACCACCTGAAGGCCATTACAAACCCTCTGCTGGATCACCCACAGTTTGCATACAGAGCTAATAGGTCTGTTGACGACACAGTCAACTTGTCCTTGCACTTCATGCAACAGCATCTTGACAGTCCTGGAATCTACGCTACAGGTTCTGTTTGTGGACTTCAGCTCGGCTTTCAACATCATAGTGCCAGAGCTGCTGCAGGTCAAACTGTTTCAGGTGTCTGTGCCTGATCCAATCTGCTGGTGGATCATGGACTTCCTGGCAAATAGGAGTCAGCAGGTGCGCCTAGGAAAACAGACATCAGACCCCTGTACCCACACTACTGGTCTACTACAAGGTTGTGTGTTCTCAACCCTTCTCTTCTGTCTCTATACCAATGACTGTGGCTCTAAGGAACCACCTGTGAAGATTCTGTAGTTTTTAGATGACACCACCATGGTGGGCCTTACAGCCAGCAGTAATGAGTCTGCCTACAGAACAGATGTCAAACAGCTGGTCTCCTGGTGCCGCAACAACCACCTGCTGCTCAACACACAAAAGATTGTATAGATGGTGGTAGATGTCAGGCACAACTCTCCCTCCCTACCCCCCCTTTAACTTCAATGGCTCTGTGGTTTCCACTGTGGAGTCACTCAAATTTGTGGGAACTACCATATCCGGGAACCTGAAGCTGGAACATGTTCTTTATGCAGACAGATGATCCAGTTCTACACAGCAATCATTGAGTCCATCCTCACATCATCCATAACCATCTAGTCTGGTTCCTCCACCTCACAAGAGCAAGCCAAGCTCCAGCGCATAATCAGGACATCTACAACTGCAGGGTGATGAGGAGCAGCAGCAAAATCGCAGCTGACCCCTCTCTTCCTGGACATCGCCACTTCCCTCTGGTAGAAGATTCAGGGCCATCAAAACCAGCACAACCTGACATGCTAGCAGCTTTTTCCTCAGAGCTGCAGCGCTCATTAACCACAGTGGACACCTCACACTTTAAACTTAAACTAAACTAAACTAACCTCCTTTCTGTATTACACTAACTGCTCTGTAACACAATGCTATTTGCACAACTATCCAAATTTTATTTCTTACAAACGTTCATTTCATTCTGTAATATTCTGTATATAACAGTTTTTATATGTCATTTGTATAGATGTTCTTATCTGCATATTTACAGATATTCACACGTCTATTTAGCTCCTCCATGGCTCTTTATTTTTTATTATTTTTTATTCTTTATTGTATTTTTTGTATATATATTTGGTATATCGCTTAGTTAAATACTTGTTCACAGTCTGTTTGTCTGGTCTGTTCAGTATGTTACATGTCAGACATGTGTTCACTCACTACGACAAATTCCTTGTGTGTGTAACATTTGATTCTGCATTATCAATCATATCTAGTACTACTGTTTGCCATTTTACACTCTATAGCTAAATCCCATCACAATACACTAATATTCGTGATCTGATGAGCTTGAGAAGATGTACAGTTTGTGGAAGGATCCAGTATTTACTGTAAGAAATTAAACAAATCATATTTGCTCATTTACACATTCACAGAGGGTGAGACACAGGGTGATTAGGCTCAACGTAACAAGGACAAAGGCTGCATCTGAAATTGTAAACTACCATACTAAATAGTTTGGCAAAAGTAGTACATCATCATTAGAAGTCCATTCATCAGTGTAGTATGTATAGTATGGTAGAATACGGTTGTGGACACAGCTATAGATATTGTTACTGATTTGATGGCCACTTTTCTTCACTCTGCTCTTTCCACAAACCATATTCAAATACCTGTGCTAAACAGTTAAACTGTTTAGTGGTCATCTGGATCATGTAACCAACAACAATCCAGAAAAGCCAGCTTTACACATCAGAAAGGCATGAGATGGCATTCTATAGTCCTTTAAAGATGATTAAAAGCTTACATTCAATAAAAACATGTAGGCAGAGACAACAGAATACAGGAAGAGTCTAAGAGAAAAAAAGCGGTGAAGGTGCAGCAAAAATATTAAACCAATATCCAAAAAGAGAATTACAATATAGTAGAATATGACGTGCGTATATTTTTGTTTACTTTAAATAATTATACCTATTTCTACGTAAATAAATCAAATTGTGAACATGAGTCATTGAGCTAATGTGGAAATGAGTGAATTATTACAAAGAAGGTTTATTAGCTGCATCACCGCTTTTGATTTCAGTGTGTTAATGAAAATGATTGATAAATATATGTACAAATCATTATTATCATCAGCAATAATAAAAGCTGGTACTAGCAGCATTAGAGGCAACATGATCAGTATACCCTTTTATTACGTACAGTTTATCTTGATTTCTTACACACCACTATTGCACGTTGGCACACAGCTCAGAATCTCTCATCTCTAATCGTAAAATAAAATCTTTTCCAAAGACAAAGAAAGTTAGTTACAAAGCTCTGACTGCAACAGGACAAACATTACTGAGCTTTTCTCTACACTCTTCTTTCATTAAGAGTACAAGGAAAAAATAAAGTCAAAGTATCATTTGCCTAAAATAACAAAATATATAATGAACACAATGTAATGAAGTATAGATAGACATGAGTGTCTGATATCGTATAGTGCATCTATGCATGTTTTACTTTATGCAGTAAAGCCACAGAGTAAAGTTTTGTATGAAATGGCTTAACATGCCAGCATTCAGCCAACAGCAGGCACATGATAAAAAACAGCACCTATAGGCACACAGCTGCTCCTGTATGATGAAGCTGAAAGCAGAAGAGAGGAGGATGAGGAGAGAACCAGTAAGATGTCTCTGGGCTGATTGGGCCTGTGTGACCTTGCTGAAGTCATTCAATCTTCATTCCAGAACCAAATAAGTGTTCGATATACACCTCCCACTATTATTCACCATGTGGCGTGAGAACAAGATCTTGCCTTATTAAGATGTGGTCAAGGCTTAATTATCTCATTACAGTGTACTAAGTCGCGGCCATGACTTAATTTTCTCGTTCCCACGCCTTATTAAGTCGTGGTCACGCATTATTTTAATTTATACGGCATGTAAACAGCAGGGCTCCGTAAAAAACCTGGATTCCCTGTGTGACACTGAAGAGTCAGCCAAAACCAGCTAAATGCATGGACTGATAATGACGCGGTGTCAACACTAGGTGGCAGTACAATCACATTTACTGTTTCCACCGCTTCCATTTGAACCCGTTTGATCCCATCGGTTTTAGCTGTGACTGAAATCGTGTTCTGAGTTTATAACACTCTAAAAGTGTCAACGTGTTTTAAACTTAACGGTAAACTACAAATTAAATTATAAGTTGTCTTAATTTCACATGAAAATTTGTATGTGGGTCACATGACCGGAGACGTTTACTTCAGGCATAAACCTGAGACAGATGACGTCTGCATCAGAGGTCTACAAAAGAAAGTAAGGAAAACATGTTTAATACAAGTACAACTACTGTATTTGGTGCATTGAATCTTTAAAGAGGTGAATATTGTTATTTTAATAAGTACTGCCACAGTTATCAGTTATATCATGCTTACAGGAGTTGTAAACATATGAACGGTCGCAGTTGTGATCGGTGTCTCACATCATTTGCTGTTTTGTTTCCCCTCCATTGTTTATCACAACAGCTAATATTTATTTAGTTCTTTCTTTTAATTCTTTATTATTTCTCACATAATTTGCTCTGATTAATTAACTGATGCAGCTCTCGACTCTGTAATTTCCCACCAGTCATACTTGTGACCAGGAATAAAACTTTGCAAATATGTTCACAGACTTTTCCAAAACAGTTGCATGCAATTTATGTACAACTAGTTAATGTAACTAATCACAGGAATTTGATAAAGGGTGTAAAAGCACGGTGTAGTTTAGTTTACACTCTTCTATCACTTGATTCAGTAAGTGAGATGTTCTTTACATCAGAAAACACCTTTATTTTGTAAACACAACTGTTGTCCCCCACTGTGCATATTTAATGTTTGGTTACAACCTACAACGGTCTCAAGCATTCAGAGCCGTGTGTGGTTTTTTAAAAGAGAGTGGAGTCTTCCACCGATTTAAAGAGAACTCTGGGCCTTTGCTGCTCTTCTCCTGGTCTGAAATCACTGGCTGTTTTCAGAAATGACCCAGAGAAAATGATAATAGGCTCTTCTGTCACTGCTGTCTTTATTAATCTGTTTATTGTGAATCCCAGTTTGCAACTGAGCATGCACTCAGATACAGTTCCTCCCTATAGGCTACACTGACCAAAGCTGACCTTTTATGGAGGCATTTTAGAAGAATATTTTACTGATTGTAAATGCAGTAAAATTTAGGTCAAAAATGTTAATAACAATTTTAGTTAAGTTTACTAGGTTCACTAGGTTCAGATGGACTGGGTTTCACAAATTTAGCACCTTCACTATATCCTAAACTTCAGGTTATACCTTAGGTTAGATATTTATGGCAGGATATGTTAGGCTTGAAAACCCTTAATAATGCATAGTGAAATAGAAGTCTTGGTTCTGTTCATTAAGGCCTGTCTGTGGATTTTCTGTATTAGACAAATCTGATGAACATCTATTTGCATAAACCTTGTCTGCTATACAGGGTTACACCTATGTGGTAGTTTTCTAGCCTAGTTACTGTGATTTATTTATTGATATTGTTTATGTTCTACTGGCATTTGTTTGTTCCGAATAAATATGCTGCTTAAGTTATCAATCCTGTTGACTTTAATGAGCTATTATAACAAGTTACAGATAATGCTACAGGGCTCAACATTATCAGTGAACAAAAACAACCCATTATGAATGATTCGTTTTAAAATGCGAGAGCAGTCTTTTTATTAATAACAGAAGAAAAAGCACTTATGCTTTCTTAGTGTACTTTACTAAATTCAGTTAATAATGTTTCTTTCTTTAATGGATCCAACTCATCTTGAGCATGCTATGAAAATGCAAAAAGATGACTCTGATCAATGTTATCTTTATTCAATATATATTTTATTAGTTTATATATAGCAAGGTATATCAAAAACTATAAGCTGATTTATACTGATTCATCACATGGAAAGGGTTCATCATCTTTTTTTAAGTACAGTGCATAAGATTGACACCAACTTCTGTCCTTTGGTCTTTTTGTTTTTAACTTGACTATTGGGTTATAAGACTACAAGATGTCCAGTAGATACATTTCATCAAAGTCCTGAAACAAATGTTATGTGATGTGATAATGCGTGGGAAATGGATAGGTGGGGTTCTTCTTCATCTTTGGTTTCCAGAGGAAGGTGGTCTCTTCCAGTGCATCCACTTGAGTATTTAAGAGCCCAGGTCCACAAGGCTGGCAGCCATGGGGTTAAGTAAGCTGTCGTGCATGGAGAGATGGTGGTGCTGGTGCTGGTGCTGGTGTTGGTGGTGGTGGGGCTGGTGGTGCTGGTGAGGGTCCGGGGTGGGACCAGGCGGAGGAGGGCCAAAGCTGTGCAGCGTGGCCAGGCCGGAGCTGGAGCCCATCAGCATGGCAGGACTCATAGAGGAGGTGGGGTCAGGACTGCCCACTGGAGATTTCTCCTCATCTGAGCTTTCACCTTGAGATTTACTCTCACTCATCTGAGACGTCAGGGGGTTGTGGCCATTTTGATTTGTGCCCTCATTTTCCCTGAGGAGGAGATCATTACATTTATTAGCGCAGTAGTCCAATTGCAAACCAGATCTATTGATCTTTATCTTAAACACGGTCCACTCCGCCATATAAAACATTAATTATTGCCGTATGCCCACTGCCTCTTATTGGCCAAATAATGTAACTATGATAGGTTAATTTAAAAAAAAAAATCCTGTATTTCAAATACTTGAAAGACTAAAATAATTTTAAAATGCTTTTATTTAGTTAGTTATTTAGTGAGTTTATTTATTTTATTCCTTTTTCTATTTTCATTCCCTATTCATTAACAAGTTACCCTATTTATAATTTAACCAATGTAATAAAAATGTAATAAATTGGAACATGGCTATAGTTGGTTTAAATATACTAAATTTCGGCTATCAGCTTATAGCCTTAAAACAGGACTGTTAACATTTCTAAATAAGGTAGATCAATGTATTTTCTCAGTCTAAACCCAATAAACAGTATAATACTTCCAGTTCTATAGTATTATTAGTTAGTATAATAATAAAATGATTTGTTTGTTCACATGAACATCATTTTGACCAAATCTTTTGTTTTTGTGCTCTTTTTTTGCTGTTCTTGTGCATAGTTTGTCTCATAACTTATAACTTACATAACTTACAGAGTACAACCTTAACTTTTTATGTTTCTAAGAAACAGTTACCCAGAAAGTTAAAATACTTGTTTAAAGTGTAAAATGCCGAGATGAGACAGAAATTTGCATATTAGGCTGAATTTAAAAATGAATAAAAAAAAAAAGATATAGCGATATATATGAATGTGTGTTTCAGTGTGAAATAGGACAAGTCTATTTAAAGAGACTGAAATTGTCCTGTCTTAAATTATACATAGCTGTAATAATATGATGTATCTTCATGAGAATTAGACAAATATCGACACTTATGCATAAGACAGAAACATTAGAGGCCTTTTTTTTTAGATATAAGACTAAAATATAAGGCATGTAGTCGTTTAAGAATGACTAAAAAAATATCCAGTATAGCAGTATATGTGTATACACAGTCTAAACATACGGCAGATATAGATTTGTAAATGTAAGATTGAAATATAACAGATATTTCAGTTTAAAACCAAAATATCATCACTGTCAGAGCAAAGACTTGTATTTTCCAAATAAAAGTAACTCTATAGGAGAAGAAAAAATATTTTTAACTTATAAGTTCATATAAGTAGATTTTGGACCATTTCTTTTGGTCTACTCATTATGAAATTTTGACAGTGGAAACAGCAGCTGGCATTTTTAAATTATAAAAGAAAGTTTTGCTCAGGCAGGGATGAAATATCACATATATGTTATTTCTCTTGTGTAAAGGTGAATGTATAAATGTGAAATCAGTATGAAAGATACAGGTAACAATAAGGGAAAGATATATTAGCAGTTAGAGGTACCTTTCTTTGGCCTCTGCAGCCCGATCCCTCTGCCTCCTGTTCTTGAACCAGTTGCTCACCTGCGTGGTGGTGAGCCCCGTGGCCTCGGCCAGCTCCCTCTTTTCTCGGGGTGAGGGGTAAGGGTTATGAGAGTACCACTCCTTCAGCACGCAGCGGCTCTTCTCCTTAAAGCAGTAGCTGGTCTCTTCTCCATCCCAGATGGTGCGGGGCAGGGGGAACTTCCTCCTCACCCTATATTTACCCACGGCTCCGAGGGGTCGCCCGCGTACCTTTTCTGCCTCCATATAGTGTGCCTTCAGCCATAACTGCTGCAGCTTGGGGTGGTTGTGTGGTGAGAACTGGTGGCTCTCCAGCACTTTGTAGAGCTCCCTGAAGTTGCCCCGGTGAAATGCCACCACGGCCTTGGCCTTCAGCACCGACTCGTTCTTGTGCAGGTGCTCACAGGCCGGTAAGGACCAAAGGAAACGGCCAAGGCGCTCAATGTTCCCCCCTTGCTGAAGGACCTCACACACGCAGGCCACCTGCTCTTGCGTGAAGCCGAAGCTGGGCGGCATGGACATTTTCGGAAGCAAGAGTGGTCCAGTTGTCTCCTTAAACTCCACTCACTGTCGCTTTAACCTTAATTCACAGTGTGAGCTGTTCCCACGGGCGAAACTCAATTCTCGCCGTGCTCAGCCTATGAAAAATGCATGACATAACAAAGACCAACAGCAGCAGCAGTAAAAAAAAAATTGCCGATCATGACATGAAGAGGTATGAAGAGCCGTATTTCCTCTGCTTCATTGGAAAAGTCACATTCACGAGGCTGCCAAGAAGTGCAAACGATCTTATTCCTGCCTTGAGCAACTTGTGCACACTACATTATTTCCTCGAGTGTGTTGGGCTGTTAGCCCGCCCTCCAGTAATCGGATCTCCTTACAGGGGGAGAGCATCCTCTTGGGGAGCCGTTCAGGGGAAGAGTGCAGAGAAGTTGTGTGGCTCCATCCTCCGCCTAAGGGGAAGGAGTGCACACGCAGTGCAATGCAGTGGCTAAAAGCAGACAGACATAACATAGGAGATCTTTAACACGCAGGCTTGTTTCATATACAGAAAACAAGCACAAATTCAATACAGATTCAAAACACGCGGCCCTTTAAACAAGGTTTAATTGCACAGAATTACAAAAAAAAAATAATGAAAAGAATTTCTTGGGAGCAATTTGAACCCGTATCTGGCTTCACTTCACTGCAGTCAAGACTTGTCTGATTGAAATAGTGACCCCAAAAAAGTATTTGAACTCTAACCATTAAACAATTGGTTGTTTTTTTAGGTTAGGTAACAATTTTTGGCAAACTATAATTGTTTCAGAGCAAAACATTTTTACACAACATCACATTGATTTTATTTGGACTCTTTGTGCGGATAAAGCCTGGAAAAGAACTCCAACCAGTCTGCACTGAAGTTATTAAATAGCACAGAGGTGGAAACAACAAAGTCTGGGGCTGTTTCTTCTTCTTCTTAGGTGTTTTTCTTACAGTGGTATCAGTGAGCTTGTGTTCATGAACTCAGAAGTGTGTACAAAGGCATTTGGATTGAACCCTACAGAAGTCTGCAAATAAATTACTCATATGATAATGCTCTAGAACTCACCAGCCAATGTTTGAAAAAAAAAAAATACCAAAAAGGAAAAAAAAATACAGTCTAGTTTGACATTTTATTCCTAACACAATTAACTTAATACTTTTTAAGCATGGCAAAAACATCTAAATGTGTTTTGGGGCCACTGCTCGTAGTATCTTAGGTAGGGTTGCTGAAATATTACCATTTTCCTACTGAATAAGCCTGATAACACATAATGTCCAATAAAAATGTAATGAATGCACCAAGAATGTATTAGTTAATCACAGATAAGAATCAGAGATCAGAAAATTAAGCAGAGAAAAGAAACAAGAAAAAGCTCTTAAAAGTGTCTTTAGGTTTGTCGCTATAGAAAAGTCAGCCAGCAGAAGTGTGTTAGATTGAGAGTTGTGAGCAGAAGTCGCCGGTATCATATATCTGTTGAGTTATTTTGGAGTGTAACATGAGGCTGGCGTACTTTTTCATATGGACATTGTAACTGCAGCATTGGTTCCAAAGGGACAGAGAGATGTTTACTAATTTGACTTTATTGATTTTGAAGGCTGTTTTGTATCAGATGATCATTCAAATGTACTCAAATATGCTGGAGATACAGCAGATTCTGGAATATGTATACTGTTAAAAAAGGTGCCACAAATGGTACTTTGAGTGATGCCATAAAAGAAGCACTTTGATTTTGGTTTTTAGACCTTCTGTTATGCCATACCAGAGCAAACATGGCAGCAATGATTCATAACAGTATGCTGATCTGGCTATATGTCATATAACAGTGTGATTAACCTCTTAAATGACCGAGAACCACCAAAGAGTCCAAACTTTTATTACACACTTCTATAACTTAGGAATAACTACAGTATGTACTGTAGTCCATGTACTCATAACAAGCCTTAGGTTATATTAAGTCTTGGATTTTAAGTGATTGTGTTACAACAAATCATCTGTTGCTCTCCCAGCTATACAAACATATCTTTATTTTCATTAAAACGTACCACAAAAGTCAAAAACTTTGCCTCTGTAATAAAATGTTGAAAACCTAAATGCCCCGACACTCACTCACTGACCAACACATGGCTGAGTTTGCAGTAAAGGGGCCTGATTGATTGTACATGGGCAGTATCAGTTTTCCTGAAGACAGGGAGGAGGTGTCTGAGCAGCCGCTGGCCTGTCTGATGGCGCTTAGGCTAGCTGCTGTCCCAGCCATAGACCCAGAGGCGGTGTGGTAGAGCAGCAGCAGTTCCAGTGCTGGTAAAGGTTCACAGAGTGTATAGGAAGACAGAGTGAGCTGGTGGATTTAAAACGCCATTGTTTATTTAAAGGCCTGGGCTGGCGCTAAACATGCTGTGTCATTCTAAACCTCGTGCTAGAGACAGTGAGCCAAGCCTGCTGTCTGGGGCTTCTCCATCTGACCTGACATCTCCTTCAAAGCTTCTGCTGAAAATAATACATTCCTATGCCCTCAAATCCATATAGACAACTAATTGTTTCTTATCTTTAGTTCAAGTTGCATGTACTTTCTTACTGCTCAGTGTCTCAGAGAATCCAATGCTGTATACATATAAAACTTTTTATCTTCTATTTTTTTCCTTTTTTCGTTCTTTTGACCTAATTAAAACCTATTAGAAAGAAAATAATTAAAACCCTGTGCTTCCTTTGTGCAGCAGTAGTGCATTTCTGTGCTCTTCAAAAAGTTGATAAAATCCATAAATGACCTTAAAACATTAATTATACATCAGCTAGTGAAATAGTCAATGTTTAATGTTGTTGTTATCATTAGCTTTAAAAGCTTTAAAAGAGAATAAAAAATGCTCTTAATTTTAATGGATATTATTGCATTGAGACTTTATTACTAGACATTTTAACCATTTCTACTGGTCATTTCACTGTCAGTTTTTTTTAGAATATTTGTAAAGGACAGCTGACATTTTGAAATGGTGTCTAAGTAAGAAATTAAGTTAGTAAGTAAATAAATAAGTGAATGAATAAATAAGAGTTGCAAGGTGTTGATGTGACAGCAACCATGTTTTATATATTTGGAAAAAAAGTTTTTTTCTGAACTTTGATGTCATCAAGTAAAAATCATATTTATAAACAATTCTCATAAAATTATGCTGTCATTAAGCATTAGACTGACTATGTTTTTTAACTGTTAAAGGCAGAGTTCCAGTACCCCAACCACAGCACAAGGTTTATCACTGGCAGTAACAAAAAAAACGTGTAATTAAAACAAAAGGAGGATTTTAAATGAATGAAAAGGAAAAAAAGAATCGTAATACTTTCGACACGTTTGTGATTATTTGACAAGGAAAGAAACCAAAAAATCTGCAGAAAGTGCAGATGTGAACCTGATGATATAGAATGTAAATGGAACGTAAATGTATTTCACTATGTTAATAAACATTTAATTATGTAATAATTATGTATATACATATTAATAGTACAGCAAGATGACATAACTCTACAGTTCTAAGGGTTAAACTGCAAATCTCTTCATTCTATGGTGCACTTCACTAGCGTCCAAATATCAACCTTTTTTCAAGCTATTAGATAAAGCTGTTGTTGAGTGTAGTTTGTTTTTGTTTTTTTCACAAGGTTTGGTTTGGCTTCCTGAGAGAGCTCTA
Source organism: Colossoma macropomum (assembly GCF_904425465.1). Taxonomy (NCBI): domain Eukaryota; kingdom Metazoa; phylum Chordata; class Actinopteri; order Characiformes; family Serrasalmidae; genus Colossoma; species Colossoma macropomum. The sequence goes on along the minus strand of NW_023494790.1, from coordinate 17,998,923 downwards.
TTGCTACCTGTGCTAGAGGGTAGGAATGGTCAGTCCAGCCTGTGCTCTGAAGCCATCTGCACCTGTCTCCCGTTTCAGTGGGCTGTGAGTGAGGGGAACAACTCGGTTAATCCAGACGGCTCTGTTGTGCTCTGTTTCGCTAGAGGCCCGTTGCTGACCATGCCATGGCCTAAGTCTGTTTTTTTTTTTCTATTCAAATCAAGGCAGTTGTGTGGGGGCCGTGGGCAGAGACACCCTACACTCAGCAATCACACTGACCTCCACTCACAGCGCACACTCTAAATGATTCATGAAGCTGGCTCACCTTCCCTCTCGGGAGGGACGCGATACCCGATAGCACCGGGTGAGGCTGCCGCTAAGCTGTGTGTGTGTGTGTGTGTGTGTGTGTGTGTGTGTGTGTGTGTGTAAATCGTAAATCGCGGGGAATGATGATGGCTCATAAGTTCATAAGTTTCTTCCTAGCTAGTTTCTTCCTGAGTTGGCTCTCATTGGCCTTAACTGGATTGTAGTTACCACCAGTCTACAAAAATAATAAACTCATTAAAAAATAATACATTTCAATACATTTTGGTACATGCATCACTAATGCTCAGTTCTATTCAGTTAACCCAGTTGCTTTGGTATTTCTGGGTTAAATGCATTGGTGATGATCGACATAATATCGCCATGCCATTAGCTGACTTATAAATCTTGTCAGTGCTTGTTCTCTCTCTCTCTCTCTTTCTGGCTCGGTCTCATTCTCCTTCTCTTGTCCTCCTGTCTGTTGGCCCCCTGGGTGATCAAGTTTCTCCCCTCCATCCTCCTGGCAGGCAGAGGGATTAAATGTGCATGCATAGGGAAGTGACACCGCCAGCGTCTGGGCAGGAACATGCTTCTCAGACTGTAATCAAAGCAGTATCTTTCATTCTCTCTCTCTCTCTCTCCTCTCTCTCACTTACTCTCTGAAAGTCCCTCAATCCATCACTTAATCACACAAACTTACTTTAGTATAACTCCCCAGTGTGTAATTTTAATTCAAGTTCTGTAAAAAATGAAAGATTATTAACCTTCTCCCCCCATAAACATGTTTTATTATAATACGGTTATTAAAGCAGATCCTTGTTGTCAGTTTGGTGACTACATGTGTTGTAATGATCGGCACCTGTTGTAGATAAATCAAACATTTCCACACGTTTTAACAGCAGCTGATCTTTTGCATTCCTAAGTGTTTTTATTGAGAGGGCCATGCTGCTTGCTTCCCAGCAGATGGGCAGTCTGATCAGGAAGTATCTCTCCTGTCTAATATACATGTAAAGAATGTGTCCATATGCTCAGTAAGGGACAGGCGTTACTGCTTATACTCAATCTTATATGAGCCCTCATTTACAATTGCTAAACATTTGAAGCTAGAAGGCTTTCTCTAGTGTCTCACTGTCTTAGTAATTGCTGAGGTTATTTCTATGAAATATTGAAACAATCTATCTATCTATCTATCTATCTATCTATCTATCTACCTACCTACCTACCTACCTACCTACTACCTACCTACCTGCACGTCTACACTACTATACATGACACCTGCTCATCCAACGTTTCTTCTGACATCAATGGTATTAATAGGGGGTATCTGTCCCCTTTGCTGCAGTAACAGCATCTGCTCTTCTGGGAAGACTTTACTCTAGATTGAAGAATTTCTCTAGATTGGAACATTGTTGTGAGGATTTAATTGTATTCAGCCACAAGAGCATTAATTCTGGATCACAAATGCCAATACAACTCATCCCGAAGGTTTTGAACGGTGCTCCAGTATTCCAGAGATCACAGTTCCGCTGCTCCACAGCACAACGCTGGGGGACTTTATACCCTGTAGTTGACACTTGTTATGGTGACATTAGGCTCATGTCCTGAGATCTGTGGCTACTATACAGGTTGTGTGTGCAGTTAAATGCATGTGTCAACAATAGGTGCACTTTAAAGTAACTGAATTCAAGGAGTGGAAAAAGTTCAGAGAAATTATGCTTAAGAGGACGTATGGGTACTGTGTCAAATTCAAAATCAAAATCAGACGTATGGAACATATACTGGAGTGAAGAAAGTCAGAAATGTCAACATTTACATATACTGAAGTATACAAAAGTGACAACATGAATGTTTTAAGTAAATTTGACGAATTAATAGTTCTCTTTATTTGGTGGTATGTGGTATATTTGGTGTGTGCAGCATTTAATTGGCGGTACTAGGCCTCACACAAACACAAATTAATATAGGTGTGGGTGATTGCATTTTACAATTTTAGGAACTTGATTCGATGTTTTAATAAAAACAATATATTCAAATGCATAATAACTCAACTAATTGGCAAGAGAGAAATGTCATGGCTTTGTGATTTGTAATGAGGAATTTGACGTTGAAAAAGAAATTGTAAAAAGTAAAAAGTATGGAAATAATTCCAATAAATAATAATTCGAAGTAACTGTGTAAAAGTATAACTACTCAGTTTCAACATTACTCTTATAAAGTACAAATCCCAAATAATAGTTAAGAAAAGCAACAAAGTATAATTACTAATATCCACCCCTGCAAAATGTGTGTCTACAAACATTTAGACATTTGTCTGTCTGTCTGTCTGTCTGTTGTCTCTCTATCTATCTATTTATCCATCTATCTATTAGGGTTAGGGGTCTCCTGTTTACTTCCCCCCATCTAAATGAGCCCTGTTCTGAGGTCAGCTGTGCCCCTAACAGCCCTCTAGCACATGTCTAATGTGGGTCAACATGTTTGACCTTAAAGTTATGGAGGCAATTTGAGAAATAAGCAGAGCAAGGTTTCTAGCGGGAACTCGCACATGACACACAATGTGCCTTCTGACCTTTCCACTGTGACACTTTTACTGCCAATGCAAATTCCTGCCATGTTCAGAATCCTACTGAACAAATACATGAACCCATTTGCCAACACCAGCAAGCATCATCACATGAGTCTTTAAATGAATAACATGGAGGCTGTTTTAAATGATCCTCTGTGGAGTTAGAGTGGGTTATCTGTGTGGAAGAGGAGCTGTGTATGTATTGAAGTGTCCCATGTTCGAACGAGTTTGTCAAGCTGTGTTGATAGGTCTAAAAATGTGCTAATGAGGAGGTGTTAATGGAGGCTTCAGTTTTCCTGAGACACTGAAACCCTGTGCTATTCACAGAGGATCAAGAGCAGGATCTCACACTGTGTTTGGACCTGTGTGAGGGTGTGTGTGCACGTGCTTGTGTGGAGGGTGTCCCTTACTGTCACCAAACTCGTTCTCAGGTCACTCATTTTCCTCAGTGGCAGACAACAATGTTTACTACCCAGGAAAGTTTAGAAATGGCTGCAATCATTTAAAAATATCAGCATACACTTTCTCTTAAGAAATCAGGTTTCTAATGCAGTACTAAAATGAAGAGCATTACTCACATGAGCATATCAGTACTTTTTCCATCCTGTAACCTCCTTGATGCAACCCAATGGAGTAACTACAGCCATTGCAGGTGGAGCAATGGAAATAGCAATAGCTGGGCGCTTTACATGGGAAAATCATTTTTCAGAAAATCAACATAATTCAGTTATTAAGATGTAAACAAAGTCATTCAAAGTGGTTTCATGTGAGGTGGTGCACTGCTGAAAAACTGGCACAGAGTGGTGATAGGAATCAGGGGTTGCAATGTTACAATGTGAGTAAAGCTATTTTATTTAACACCCAAAACAACCAGTGAACCTACATGTGTCTTCTGTGTTTTTCTGTAAGGTGGCTTTTAGAGACATTAAATGCTTTAGATATCTGTTTCTTATCACCACCACTGTGAACAATTCAGACTCAGTAATTTTCTAATTTTCATCAAAACACTCCAAATAACTTCTTTTAACATCGTAATGACTGAACTATACAGATTATTTTTTTAAAGAAATGGTTGAATTCCCTTTTAATGGCTTGACTGGAGCCCTCATTTTGTTACTTATGCAATTTCACTCGCCTTGGTAGCTCTGATAATTTAATAATGCACTACACCCAGACTCTGAGTCCAATCTTGAGTCTCTGGTTGCTGGTTAGTCTTTGTATGTATGCTTCCTATCTAACATAATAGCTAATCCAGCTGAAGTTTTGTTTTTAAAGCAATATGTTTGGTAATTCACTACAGTTTCAGCTAGATTAGCTGACAACTTCACCTAAATTAGCTATTGCTAGTTTTGCCTCTTTCTTTTAACCCCTTAAATGGCCAGGGCCCACTGACAGGCCCAAAGTTTTACTACACACTTCCTTAACCTAAGAATAGCTTAACCAATTTGTCCTTGTAGTGACTGAATAATAAGCCTTAGTATTTAATAAGCCTGGGATTTTAAGGAGTTGAACACAACAGTTACTGCATGTAGCACTTCATTTTGTCCTTCAGACTGAAGGTTTCTCTATAAGGTCTCATTTTTTGAAGCCATATCAAACCTGATGCTGTTGCGAGCTGCGAGGAGAACAGCATTGCAATAATCACTCGTATTTCATCTTTCCTCATTTCTGCCTCTAGGTTGTGATCATGATGACTCAGGGGAGTTTTTCCCATAACTAACTCCAGGGCCAGGGTGAGTTTAACTGTTTTGCCGCACTAGGGTAATACCTGCATTTTTGTCACTGTCCCTTTTCCAAAAGGAATGAGTAGGAATGTTGGTGAATATTGCATTTTGCATTACAGCAGTGACTACAGTTGACAAGATTATAATGTAAATTCATTATAGTACTCAAATTGCAATTCCCTTAAACCCCAACACTGTGTATGACCAAAGTAAAACTCAACTGCAAAGTTACGAATACATTTTGGTAACACTTTACTTTAGGATAGTGTTCATAAAGCTACATGACACCTACATACGCTTATTCCACTAGGCATCATTTGCTATATGGGATACATTTTCCAATTTTGATCAAAGTTAGCTAAAGTAGCCTTTATGACAGATGCTGCCTATTGGAATAAGCATTCATAAACATTTATGTAGGGTTATGTCAGTTGTCATGACAATCTTATGTAGATGTCATGTAGCCTTATGAACAAAACCCTACAGTAAAGTGTTACCCAAGTTTTTATAACAAGCCTTCATATGTCAGTTAAGCGTGAGTCTGACTTGAATCAAAAGTCAGGTAAGCGGAAGTCTGAGTCTGAGTTGCTGACTCGAGTTCCCAACTTTGTTACAACCTATTAGTCCAAATTAAAGCACCAACCCAGTTGAGATGTTGTGTGTTAACAAGTTTATTGATGGCAGTGCGGGGCACTATAACTATTTTATTTTTATTTTTTTGCACCGTGGTCCATATGATCCAAATTATGCCACTCATGTAATCCTACATTTCTTCTTTGATTAATTACAATAAGTATGATATGTTTTGACAATAATAGAAAATATAGTTATAAAGAACTGAAGTGCTCTGTCACTTTTAAAGAATGCATGTCTTTCTAAAGCAAGTGTACTGTGGAAGCTACCTGAGTAGGTATAGGGTAGTAGACAAATTTGTACTGAGTGCTTTTAGTGCTGGAAACTTTTGTGGAGTCACCTGTGTGACCTCTGAAGTCTATCTACCTGGTTTCTGGTAAAACACAATGATCACTGAACAATAATTATACTCTGTGGATTGTTCAGTGAAACATAACTGTAGCTGGACACTGTGAGAACAAATGTATTAGAGTAAAAAGTACAACATTTTATTCATTAGGGATCAAGTTAAATCACTGCCTTTGAAAACTTTGGCTTTATAGACCACTCTTTGGTTTTGCAGACCTCCAATAATCATGCCAAGGATTACTGTAAAAAGGAGAAATTCTTTAAGATACATTTAGAAAAGCTAAGACTTGAAAGGGAGACTTCTCTACCAATTGTGATAGAAAAATACAGGATGTTGGAGACATGGGAAAATATCTCAGTATAAGCACACGGCAGGTTTAGAACATTTCAAGACAATGACGAGTCACTTTCCATGTTTCAGTCTGAAATGCTTTTGGACAAATGACGCAGGCTTACAAAAAGTTGCTGTTGTATGTTTGTTGGGTGTATGTAAACTGCGGATTGTTTAAATATATATTTTTTTCTGGTTGTGACACATACTGCCCTGTTGTGGTTGCCCCTCCTCCAGCAGTTCTGAAACCCAATGCCCCAGACCCTCGCAAGCATTGTGGGGGCTGAGGATAAATCATAAAAACACCACATGCTGGATTTTCCCAAGATTTACACAAATAGACTTGCACATATAATGCCAATAACAGGTCGAGAAAATATAGATTTTTGAATTTTAATAATGTTTCGTTCACACATGGATGTAGGTATTGTGTCAGTTTTGTCTGCGTGTTGTCTGTTTTGTCTGTATATTCTTCCCTCTCTCATGGTTATCAGTATACATAGTAATACACACACATAGACGCGGGGTATTTTGGGCTCAGCCATCAGGGCTGAAATCAGTCCTCTATGATTCATTCTCTGTGAGAGTTTGGGGTGTATATGTTTACAGTTTATGCCGCAGGCACATCCTCTCACTAATGTTACAATGCAATGTTATACCTCTATTGTTCACATCCAGAAGATGACACTTCCCCTAAGGCCATGCACATCAACTTACAGCCTCACCACTCCCTCTTTGGCCAACTTAGGCGAAGTTGAAAACGAAAAGGTCGGCAATGAGATTTTACAGTGAAAAGTCTTGATAGTTTACAGCATTTCACATAGTTTTCTGTACTTTTTACATTTACTTCTGAAGTATAGCTCTGAGGGGAAGGAAGAAAGTCTTATTGAATTACATTTTGTCGCTCAAATGTAATTAGTATTTATTTTATCATGCTTTATTGCCGAAGGCACAATTTTTATAGATAGTTCCTCCTGTTCTGTTGGTGTCTATTTCGATCATAATCACTTTCCTGAGGACCATTTGCCGTACAAAAAGCAATGAAATCATTTTTGTCTATGATCTGTACTGCTGTAAAAAAGTAATAATAACAATCTTACTTGAGTATGGTTTTTCACTACCCAACTCTGGATAAAACACCTCTTCCTTTTTAACTCAGTTACAGCCCAGATCAATATTATTTTATTATGGATTGACAAGTTCAGTTAACCCATTATTACAAATAGCAGCTGTCACCCATCAATACATCTCTCCTTTATTAGCATACAGGCTCTAACCACTTAAATGTCTTACAAATTAGCTTTAGCTTGAACTACTGAAGCTCAAAATATTTCACTCACCATAGCAACATTTCTGTTTCATTACAAACATGCTGTTAACTCTGTAGATGGAAGGTGAGCCCTCTCTATTTGTCTGTTCCTGGCTGCTTGGATTTGTAATTTATTATATATTTAATATTTTCACTTAAACTCAAACAGATTTTTATTGAATATTTTTACTTTATATTGAATATTTTTACTAATGTAAAAGTGATGAAATGAGTCTAGTTTCTTCAGTTCCATTTTATAACTTTACATTATGTTTTTCATTCTATTTTTGCTTATAGTTTGTTGTCATTATTTTAAAAAAGACTACACATTATTGGGCAGCTGTGTCTAAACTCTGGACCTCTCCTCCCTCTCACTGGTGTCCACTTGTAGAAATGAAGTCAATGACCCTTTGTGCTTCTCAAGTAGAGAGGAACTAATACAGGTCAACACTGAAACCTCTAACTTTATTTTAAAAAAGAGTCGTCTGTCTCACGTTAATAAATTACGTTTCTTGGTGTCTGTTGGCCTTCTAGTGTCAATTCAGTGCTAACCAGAGGTAAAAAGTAATGAAGTATAATAACTTTGTTATTTTCTTATTGTACTTATATATGAAATTCAGCGTGTAATTACCTTGCTTTAACTGTAACTTTTGACTTTTACTGGCCGATTCTTTGATTTTTTCACTGTAAGAATAAAGAAGTGATTAGGAAACATCACATTACAGAGTAAAGTAAAGAAGTGATTAGGGAACTTTCTGTACAGAGTAAAGTAGAGAAGTGATTAGGGAACTTTCTGTACAGAGTAAAGTGGAGAAGTGATTAGGGAACTTTCTGTACAGAGTAAAGTGGAGAAGTGATTAGGGAACGTCTCTGTACAGAGTAAAGTAGAGAAGCGATTAGGGAACGTCTCTGTACGGAGTAAAGTAGAGAAGCAGTTAGGGAACGTCTCTGTACAGAGTAAAGTAGAGAAGCGATTAGGGAATGTCTCTGTACAGAGTAAAGTAGAGAAGCGATTAGGGAACGTCTTTGTACGGAGTAAAGTAGAGAAGCGATTAGGGAACGTCTCTGTACAGAGTAAAGTAGAGAAGCGATTAGGGAACGTCTCTGTACGGAGTAAAATAGAGAAGCAATTAGGGAACATCTCTGTATGGAGTAAAGTAGAGAAGTCATTAGGGAACGTCTCTGTACGGAGTAAAGTAGAGAAGTGATTAGGGAACGTCTCTACAGAGTAAAGTAGAGAAGCGATTAGGGAATGTCTCTGTACAGAGTAAAGTAAAGAAGCAGTTAGGGAACGTCTCTGTACGGAGTAAAGTAGAGAAGCAATTAGGGAACGTCTCTGTACGGAGTAAAGTAGAGAAACAATTAGGGAACGTCTCTGTATGGAGTAAAGTAGAGAAGCGATTAGGGAACGTCTCTACAGAGTAAAGTAGAGAAGCAATTAGGGAACGTCTCTGTACGGAGTAAAGTAGAGAAGCAGTTAGGGAGAGTCTCTGTACGGAGTAAAGTAGAGAAGCAATTAGGGAACGTCTTTGTACGGAGTAAAGTAGAGAAGTGATTAGGGAACGTCTCTGTACGGAGTAAAGTAGAGAAGTCATTAGGGAACGTCTCTGTACGGAGTAAAGTAGAGAAGTCATTAGGGAACGTCTCTGTACGGAGTAAAGTAGAAAAGTGATTAGGGAACGTCTCTGTACAGAGTAAAGTAGAGAAGCGATTAGGGAACGTCTCTGTACAGAGTAAAGTAGAGAAGTGATTAGGGAACGTCTCTGTACAGTGAAACCGGCCTTGAGTAGCAGTAATATGAATGATAATTCAACCAGTAAGAAGACAGGAAAAGTTGTGTGGTAAACCATTCACCTTTCATGGCTTTACTTCTTTCTCATTTTTGAGAGAATTTTATATTCTAAGTAAAATGAACAGGTTTCTACTTTTAACATGAGAAAACTTTAACTTGAGTAAAGAATTTGACACAGTCCTTTTAATGTTTCCCAGAGCATTTTTAGATGAGTATTTGCTTGTTTGCTTGAGTAAAATAAAATGCATCAGTCAGTTGATGTTGATTACTACTGAGTGATTTGCTTTTATTTGCTTTGTTTAGTTTCATCTATGTGTGTGTTGGAAAGGGGGCAAAAGAGCCAACTAACCCCCTTGTAATTTGACTTGTAATTGTTATGTCAGTGAGAGCTCAGTAAATAGTAAATATTGGTTTCAAATTTGGCCCGACTCAGCACAGTATGTGACGAAATGTAACCCCTTTTAAGGGCAAAGAGAAGAGCACAAGAGAAAACACACAAACTCACATGCGCACACACACACACACACACACACACACACACACACACACAGTGTTACAAGCCAGCTTCGTGGTCAGCATGTTTATGATTGTGATGGAAATATGATTAGAGAAGCCTCTCCTTCTCCTTCCCTCTCCACTAGTTTGTGCTTCTCTGTGTTTTGCTCCAGCTGCACAATGTTCCTTTTGTGTCTGTGTCCAGATGATGAAGTAGTAACAGAAAAGTAGCAACAATCACACACTTTCTGTTATTTAAAAGAACAAATAAATGGACGAATGAATTAATGCATTCATCAATTAATAATTAGTGTGAAATAAGTACACCTTAGTCACCTGCCTCTGAACTTTCAGAGTTAAAGATTTTTCTAAATCTCTGCATGATTCAATCATTGCAAATATTCTGAATACGTTAATTCAGAGTAGGTGGTGTGAAATGGTGCATTGTAGGGAAACGCAGGGGTGATAGGAATGAGAGTTGTGATGTTTACAACATGAATGTAGCCATTTATCTATATTCTTAGTTTTTATATCATTGCTATTCAAAGAAAAATAAGTAACTCCAAAATGGCAATTTTACAATGTTCCTAACTTTTAATGTAAGTAAAGAGAATTTATTCCAAGCTCCTTTGGAGCATTTCTATTGGTCCATTCATCATGAAATTTTCACACAAGTAAAAGGCAGCTGCTTCATTCAAATAATGGACAAAAATGCAGATATATATTTCTTTGGACATAATATACGTAATGTTGATGATGGTAAAATTAAGTTCAAAAACTTAAAAACAGTTTTCTTTGGGAGCTATTTTGCTGCTATTTTACAGCTTGTATGTACATTAAAATACGTTGTAACAAAAACTATCAATATAGAAAAACTATCCTAAAACAGTGTGTCAGGCTTCAGGCAATATCATAACTGTCTTATATAAAGGCTTTCTCTCTGGTAGCTTCATAGGGGCATTAAATGCTTCAGACGTCTGGTTCCTATCATCACTGTGAACAGTTCTGACTCTGTAAGTTTAGAGGCTAATTTAGAGGCTAGTTAAGCACTAAACTCTTATTTCCACTAGTGCTCCATGTGATGCAGTGCTGCATCCACACTGTCTTTTATAAGGAAGAGATGAGGGCATCCATCAGCTCTGATTCCTGCTTCTGCCCAAATCACACCCAACACTCCCCCCTTCAGGACACAAATGGAATTGCATTTATGTTAAATTAGAATGAACCTGCCAATTATGGACATTTTCAGTTTTTCACAGTCTTAGTCAGTGTGGGCAGCAGTCTATTTCTAACCAGAAGATAAGAAGGCCTAACCAGATCAGTCTGTCCATCAAGCCCGCTGTGCAAATAGGCCTGCTATTAATACAGGATTAGTGATAAGAAAATAGTCCAATTCACACTTCCACAAGCAATAGGCCTGAGGATTAGCACAGAAAGCAGGGAATCATGTATGGAATCAACCACTGAGGTCCTAATGTTTCACTAGAAACCCAGCTGCCTGTGCCACCCACTGGGATAATGCAACCGCTGCATTAGTGATTGTAACCATTAGGCTAAATGTAGCAATTTTAGTCTAACCCTCAGAGGCTTATTTTCTCCATGTTAGCTTTTTTAATTTCTAAGAAGAAGCCATTAGCTGCCAGCTGCCTGCTTGAAAAAAATATATTCCGCTTAAAAGCAATGCAAAGACCTTTTCGACCACTAGAGATCAGTAAAGGACAACAAAAGAACAGAAGCTGCTCTCAGTCTGTTGTCAATTCTTCATTGGTTACATATGAAACCTGCCACCATATCTTCTCAATACGACACACAGACTGATGAGCCCTCCAGCTGAATGTCTCCACCTCGTCTCCTTCCATCCGAACAGATAGCTGCTTGGATGCATCACATTGCAACAGTGGACAGAGTGGCTTTCCTATTCCAATGAGAACAACACAAACTGCATCCTCTGGGATGGGCAGGATCAGCTGGTGTATGACACAGCTGAAACTGAACTGAACTGAACTGAGTGTACTCTTAAATGCTAAGCAAGTGCAAGAGCTAAGCAGTGCTTCACACGAGTATGACTCTCTAAGGACTGTCAACATTACAGGTTTCATTATTATGCTGCAATTATATATTTTTGTTTTCCAAATTAAATAATGTTAGTTGATGGCAAACAAACTATGAAATTATCAGCATTTGGGAACATTTTTAAAACAGAAAACGCTACAAAAATGTGTTTAGTTATACATTGCCAAATAGCTCAAGCTTTGTGATTAAATTTTCCATTACTTATAGAACAACACTGTACTGTGCAAAAGTCAAAGACAACCCTTCATTTATTTACCTTACAAATTAGTCAAAATGGCCAAGTAACTCATTTTTAGTGAAAAAGCAGAAAACAGAAAATCACACAGAAGCCTCAACAACTAAATACAATATCAAACTTTTCAGTATTTAGTGTGCCCAACTTTGTCTTTATTACAGCTTGCATTTCTTTTAGGGAGTTTTGCTTTCAGTTTTTCCAAGAAGAGATACATTTTCACATCAGCGAAGTTCAGTCTTAAAAGTTGGTTGCATTTTCTGTTTTTCACAGTCTAAGTAATCTTACAAATTTAGGCTCATTAGTTCACAAAATCTCACTCCAAATCCTAAATATTCTGCTATTATTATTACTATTATTACTATTTTTATTTTTGTCTATTTCCTTTTCTCAGTAACACCTTTTTGACAGCGCCTTTCAGACTCAAGCAAGAGTGGAGCTTGACTTTCTCCTCTCTCTCAAAGATTAAAGCTTTAAGTGCCAATAACTGATGGTGACAGTTTTGGTGGTCTACCGGGTCTTGCATGGTTGTTACGCGTCACATTTTCTCAATATCTTTTTATAATTTTTTTGAACTCCTCTTTTCTCATTTACTCTCTTTTGCTTTTTCCCTTCCTTATGCAAGTGGATTATATCACCTCTCCTCAGAAATATCTCCTAAAAATGTACTTAATGGCTGTTTTGACTGGACATTGAATAATGTGGGGTGGTCATTGAGCCATTGAGCTTCAGTACATTACGTCCATCAAAGAGAACATGTGTAAATCCCAACGTCTTGGGTGATATCACATAATGAATCACATTATGTGTGAAATCCAAAGCGAATGAAAAAGGGGGTGGGGTGGTGGTGGTGGTGGGGGGGGTAGTCCTTTATATTGACCTGTGGGGGCGGCATTCCCTATGCATCCCCTCTCAGATTGAGCCCTGCACACACATCTACACAAACACACACACGCGCCTGAGCACACGTGTGTAATGTAACCCCATTTAAGGGCATCACAAACACATAAACACTACAATTTCAACACCCACACACAAACCCAACCCCCAACACACACGCGTATACAAACACATACACACAAACAAACACTCAGAAGTGCTCTTCTCCTGTCTGTGTCCACACACTCCCCCATCCGGCCCAGGCTGGACGCGGCGCGGCTTAACCCAGCTGACGTGTTTTGCGCATTTCCTGCCCGGGCGCAGCGCAGGGAGGGAGAGAGGGAGAGGAGGAGGGGGGGGGAGAGGGAGGAAGGCTGCAGGAAGCGAGCGCAGCTCCAGCCCACAGCGCGCGCGGACACGGGCGGCTCGAACAGCGCGGACGATCCTGCTGCCATCAGTACCGCACACACACACGAGCTACACGCGGAAAGACACAACAGCGGACGGTTAAAGGCTGCCAGCAGTCCGTCAGGGGAAGGAGGAGGAGGAGGGGGAGGAGGACTGCCCCGATGGCTGCGCGCTGAGGCTCGGCTCGGCTGTTTCTCTCTCTCTCTTTCCCTCTCTCACTCTCTCTCTCTCACGCATACACACACACCGCCCACTGGAAGACCTTCACGTTCGGGCTATTTCCTCTGTACTGAGATCCTGGCGAACGGGAGCGATCGCTTTTTTCACGTCCACTCGCGTTTCGTTTCTTAAGTATTTCCGCTGCTTGATCTCTACCTGCCTGTTTATTCCACAGAGGGATTCCTCTAAACGTCCACATTAGCAGCACCGAACCACGAAACAAAAACAAAAACAAGGACCATCGGAGTCTCTGCTCTCCTCCCTGACTGCTGTTCGGCACTCGCTCTTTTTCCAGCTCGAGCTCCACTAGTTGTGTCTCCCTCCTCTTCAGCCTGAGAAGAGGACCTGTGGTCTGGTGTGCTCCAGTCTAGCTCATGTCGTAAGAGCCAACAAGAACCTTCTTTTGCCCGCACAGCAGAGCAGCATCCCTTCTAATGCCTCGCCGCTCACTGCCGCTGTTCGCCGTGATGGAGCCGTTGGATTAAGACGCTTCGTGGTGCAACCGGTTGCATTTGTTTGCACGGGGCTCGCGCTCATCATGGTGGTGTTCAACGGCTTGCTGAAGATCAAGGTGTGCGAGGCGCTGGACCTGAAGCCCACCCCGTGGTCGCTGCGCCACGCCGTGGGTACCCGCACTCAGGGCTTTCTGCTGGACACCTACATCGCCCTGAACGTGGACGATTGGCGCGTGGGCCAGACCTCCACCAAGCAGAAGACCAACAGCCCCGCTTGGAACGACGAGTTCGTCACCGAGGTGTACGACGGCAAGAAGATCGAGTTGTCCGTCTTCCACGATGCGCCCATCGGCTACGACGACTTCGTGGCCAACTGCACCATCCAGTTCGAGGACCTGCTGCAGAATGGCAGCCGCCACTTCGAGGACTGGGTACGTAGAGCTGCCAGACAGCCTAAGAAACTGAAATATATGTAGAGAGAGAGAGAGAGAGAGAGAGAGAGATGGGGTATCAGCACCAGGGGTTTTGCTCTGGTGGGCATCAAACCAAGCATGCATCATCTGCATCATCACAGATTTCTGTCACATCAAGCTGCATTTTGCAAACTCAGGTCACCACTGTTGGCAGGCCTGTCCACCTAAATGTAAACAAGGTCTGCGTTATGCTTTGATTTCTGCCAGCTGTAGAATTTAGGTGTTCCCCATCACCAGTCCAGCAGTCCACCTGCGCTGAGCAGTTTCATGTTTTATCTACACCTGAGTCATATCATTAACCAGTTAACAAGCAAGTGGTCAAGTTCTTTTGAAGGTTAATCAGGTATGTTAAACCAAATCAGGTTTCTAACATGAAACTGTGCGGTGATGATGGACTACGGAATTGGAGCTGGTGAACACTGCTCTACAGTGATTCTTAGAAAAAAATAAAGGTGCAAGGAAAGGTTCCTTGGAGTCATGGATGAACCACTTTTCCCGGAAGAACCTTTCAATTAATGGCTGTTTAAAGAACAGTTTTTATAAATAAGATGCGAAAGTGTGAGGAACATTTTTTTTGTTTTTTTGTAGAACCTTCTACACAATGTGAAACCTATTAAAGAGCTTCCGTAGAACTGTACATCCAAGCCAAGAGCTCTTTAGGAACTTTTATTTTTGGGAGTGTAAATCAGTTTTCAGTCCTGTGGTCCAAATGCACAGATTTTACCAGATGTGCCTTTTGTAGCTCATGAAGAATTCACTAATTAGCTAATGATGTGACTGCAGGAAAAGCGTGACGCTATGTGCAGGTGGACAAGAAGACTGGAGTGAGGAACGCTGGCCGTTTGGCTTAAAATAAGGTCTAAATATTATTTGTGAAGAATGACAGTGCGCACGGTTCATACCTAGATAGTATCTCACCCAAGCATCCATGTAGCGTTGATCCGATTGCAAATGTGGCAGCTTGCCAGTCACTCTCACTTGGAGTGTGTCCTTATGGCAAAAATGGGTTAGGACCTGCTGAGCACGGAGAGGACAGATTACGCGAGCTTCCATCCTTCATGTACCACATGCAGTTTAGGCCGTATGATATAATGCTATCAGAATATGAGGCCTACAGCTTGTCTTGAAATCAAGCTGGGGGGTGGGGCCTTTCGGCAAATGCCTACTTTTTAGGTTAAAATATGAAAAAAGAATGAACTTGCATTTGCTTTTGTTGTAACATTTCTTTGGAACATCACATCTAATCTTAGTACATCACTGGCGCAGTGACAGTGACATGCTCTATAAATTGTGATCTACCATTGCATCCCAAAGATAACTGGCCTCAGCATGTATTAAAGAGATTCAGGTTACAGTGTGTTTGTCAGCAACAGGAAAAAAAATAGCATGAGATGTACCACATTTGCATTATAAACACGCTGTGGTGTTATATAATCTCAGCCCCAGCCGAGGGGCTACAGTGAGGAGAGCTCTCGTGTTCACACATTAGGCACCCAGGGAAAGGTCAGAATGTATTGATCATGTTCCTGTATTGGTAAGGCTTCCCCCTCTCTGCGTTGGCAGCTTGCTCTGCAAATGTGTCAAGTGAGAGAGTGAGGGGAGGAAATCAATTTCGTCTCTGCACTCCCCCATCGTTCGTGTCCACTAACACATCTCTCTTTGAAGCAGCTTGCCCAACATCTCCCTCGCTGCCTGCGGTTCTTTTTACATGTTCTCAAGGCTGTTCCTTATAGGGCTTTTTAGTATTGTGTATTTCCCCCCATGACTGAATGCGTGCATTAGCAGCTGTCCATTAAAACACACTTAGAACACTGGATCACATGGGTTTGGCTACAGAGTCTCATTTGTCATTGCATATTAACTTAATTAGCTGGATAACTTTGAAACGAGCTTGGTTGGACTTATTTAAGAGAGTGCTCATGCTAAAGCATTAAGCATATTTAAGCTTAAGCATACTTAAGTGTGTTTGATGGATTGGAAACTGTGAGACAGAAAAAAATCAGTCTGTCAAAGCAACAGAATTTGTCAGAGTTAGTCAGCTAACTCAGCTACAAGGACTAGAGCCCAGTTCTCTATAGCCAGGATAAACAATGTAGGCGGTGGTGGGCCAGTACGCCCAGACATTTGGCCAGTGGTGCATGTGGCTAGACGTCTACAGACATTGCTCAAGGCTGAGAGTCATCAATGAGCACCTCAGAAGAAACAAAGTTAGACACTCCCACACATGAACGCACAGGTAGACCTAGTGTTGAGCTTTAAATTCAATATTACAGTGCTGTCCTAATATATCACAGCATTAGGGAATCAGATGATATTTAAATTTGCATTAATAAAGTCGATGGACACATGCTTTCTCAGTGTTGGTACTAAACAATGTCTTGTAAAACTGACTTGCTTGTTCAGAATGGGATATTTTGTTCTGTTCTACTCCTCTCAAAATTACAGCAAAAAGGAATCTTGCATAGTATTCTAAATCTTAATGTAATTTTTTAATTTTTAATGTAAAAAAGCAGCATTCAGAATCAGATTATCATACAGGATCTTTTTAATGTTTATTTTGGTTATGTATTTTAAACAGTTCTTTCAGAACATTCATATACCAAATAAATAACATTAATTAAAATTCAAATTAGCTGTCAGATCCTGAATACCATGTGTAAATACCATGTATAAAGAATTTTAAAGACTAAAAGCACAACTGTTAGGCAACAAGAATGTCTCTGTTTTATGGAATCGAAAGTTATAATGGATACAGTGCATGCTGTCTATTAAAACACAGAAGGGCTGATGTACTAAGCCTTTTGCTTTTGGCAAATTGGATGCATTCTGCGTGTGTGATGCACAAGGCTAAACGCGTAGGGCCATGTGCATGGTACACCGCAGTATGCGCTCCTGTTCCTCACTCATATGCATTTCAGGGTGGGCCACAAAAAAACATGTTAAGATTGTGCACAAAGTAGGCGGAGATATTGTTTGCATGGCTGATGACATGTTCCACTCGATTTGTGAAAGCTTTAGCAACTCACTGCGGCCGGTTTGACCTCTGTTTTCTTCTGCCTTTTGAAACCAAGCATACCCACCCATACCCACTCTTTTGAGACACTAATTTCCATTAGTGTCTCAAAAGACATGTTGTTGAGAGACTTCCTCTCAAAATTGCAGAAGAAACAGTGGCTAGACAAAGACACGAGTCTTGAACATGTACTGAAAGAATGTTTTCCTTCAGAATAACGCTGTTTAAACTTTTGGAGCTGGATATACGTGTAAGAAGATGCAACACAAAATATGCAGTGATGCGGCCTCAATACGTTTTGTTTTGGAAGGAGAGAACTGTTTATTAGCACTGCTGTCTCTTCGTCACTGAACTTACTTTTTCTGTCTTGATGTCTTGACTGCCCCATTAGTTAGTGGGTGGGACTATGTACCATTTGATTAAATAGCTGCAGTCTTAGTAAATCAAATGTAAAAATCAGGTGCGTTATGGGCGCGTATTAAGTTAAAATCAAGGCATATTTTGTGTTGCGTCTGTGCTCATACATAAGTCTGGCCCAAAGAGTAGGGATTTCAATTTAGAGACCTGCCTTACATTCGCACTGCGTACTGAAGTCTAAAGTACTGAGTTCACTTAAGAGGTTGTTCTTTAGAAACAAGAAGTTGGCATTGTGTCATATTTGTTGCTTTACTACTTCTCTGTTGGTTTTGTTCAGTCTTACAGTCAAAACACAGATACACTTGATGGCAAATGTTGCAATGCCGCAGGGATTTCCACACTTGCTATACGCCAGCGTGTGGCTCTGACTCTTCTCAGATTGTGTGCTCTTGCTCTCTGGATGCACGCGAGAGAGTGCCATGCTTTGTCTCACTCAGTGTTGGTGCTGAATGGGTTATGAGCAGCACATGTTGGCTGTCTCTGTAGAGTCCAGCCAGGGGGGTAATTGGAGCCGGGTGCCATGTCTTTGTGGATGTGTCTCAGACAGCAGCAAGACTTGGCCTCCTGTCTTTGTCATGTGAGGCAGGAAGAACTTAAATAATTCACAGGCCTTCCATCAGGCGCTTTCTGGAACGCTCAAGCCTTCAGTCCACAGCCACGATGGCCATTGCTTAGGTTTGCTACGCTCCCTTGCTTTTGATTTTATCTGCAGGGCTATTGGTTTCCTCACTTACCAGCCTTTTAGTACGGAGTCGTCTGTAAGGGGCAGTCAGAGGGGGAGAGGGTGTGTGTGTTTGTGTGTGTGTGTGTGTGTGAAGGAGATGCTCCTGCTGGCAGAGGTCGAGTGGCAAAGAGGGATCGCCCATCTTTCAGCACTACCACCCACTCACTTTATTTCTTTGTTTGGTTCATTCACTCTCCTTCCTTGTATTGTCCCCCATTAGCTGTTCTTTTACCTCTCTCACCCCTCTCTCTCCTGAGCTTCCTTCCTGTGTATTTCCATTTGTCTTCGTTGCTACATTTTTAGATAATTTTTCCAAATTTTGTGGTCTTTATCTCACTGTCCTTTATAATAAGTGCTAAGTGTCTACTGAAATGCTTACACAGCATTTCACTCTGGATATTGCTTTAGCTACAGATGATGGTATTAGATATGACGACCTGCTGTTTGTCTAATGCTCTTCCATTACCTGGTGAGGCTTGCCTTACAGTGATCGATTGCACTCAGAATGCTTTAACACATTTCTGTCCAGCAGCGTCGTCTGTGCTTCCTGGATGCTTCTCCGTGACCTCCTGTGCAAATAGGGCAGGCTGAGCCGGAGCCCCTCCTTTCTCCTTGGCACATGGTTGCCATGGGAATGCATGTCACTGTCTTGCCAAGGCAGCGTTTGTCAGAGCTGGGTGTTAATAAGTGTACTCACCTGCCGGTGGAAGAGAACAATCTGTACACATACTCTGCACCCCTAAGCTCAGCTTTTTAGTCTATATAAATCAGTGCTCCACCTTACAATTATTCCTATAATTGACTGTTTATCTATCTATCTATCTATCTATCTATCTATCTATCTATCTATCTATCTATCTATCGATTGACTGTTAATGGACAAATCAAACCATTGTGCCTTCATCTGTCAGTTTGCTTTCATCACAGCACCACCACCATTCAGCGTTCTGACTGTGTGACAAGCACTTGCTTCCCTTATGGTGCAGTATTTGGTGCTATAGTATCAGTACCGGAGATCTTCAGATTTGCAAGGATAAACGATGAAAGAAAATTTTGGAATTTGAAGTTTCCAAAATCTAATAGACTGGTATCTTATTAAGTCTAATGGCTTCCATCACTTCTACTTAGATGCCACACCAAGTCCAGCCTATACAACCATGCAGAGAGTCTGTCCTTCAAACAAGCGATCAGTGATATGTAGGGCTGCACGATATGGACATAAAATGTGGTGTCAATAAAGCTGTTGGATATCATGATGACGAGATGGGAAGTGAAAAATTATTATTAAAATACTGTGCCTCTGACTGGAAATGTTGTTTGTATAGATATGTTTTTTTGTGTATAAACAGTAATCTGACTAAACTCTCCTTTAAGCGAATAGCAAAAAAGCACAAAATTACAAAAGCGGAATTCCCTATTGTGCAAAATGAAAATCAACAAATATTACTAGCTACTTACATCAGAACTGCAAGCACATTTTTGTGCATTGGAAAGCTGAACTAGCACACAGTTACACAGTGTTGCTGATACAGAGCTCTGCTCTTATGAAGCAATTAAAGTTATTTGACAGCTAGTTGCACCCCCTTGTGTAGAATTTGTAGCCTGCAAAACATGAGTGAGTTTCATGAGGTACTTCAGTGTAAAACAGTCAGGATTCTCTGAACAGCTTTTTCTGTGTCTGCAGTCCAAAAATGAAAAAAATATGTATATTTTTATTTTCAATATAAGCCTACAGAAATAAACATGTATATACTTAATTCTTAATTCTGAAAAATTCCTTATGATGATAAGCCATTACTGCTTCATACATTTTACCATACAGTTTATGCATTCTATACGTAACATAATAATGAGAGTGGGAATTGTAACACTTGAAGCATTTTTACAGGCTAGTAGTTCAGGATAGAGTAGCTTTTGAGGCTGTACATGTGGATGTTTAGCCAAATGTTTAAGTTACTTGCTTGCTGAGCGGGGATTGCCCTTGGTGTGATTTAAAAGGAAAAATGACAGACATCCCTCAAGAAGAAGGGCTGACTCCACAACAGGGGTTGTATTGCCTGGAATCTGAAGCTAGGTGCAGCAGAACAATAGAAGCTATACTGCCCCAACACTTCCCGTAGTGTACGGGAAGAATATGATATGTCAGAAGTGATATGCCAGATAAACATATGAACATTTTAGAGCATTATAGAGCAAATGACGTCTCAACTTTTTTCCATGATCAGTGTGTAAACGCAATCAAAAATTGTGTTGTATGGAATGCTCTTTTAGATTGTGTTTTGAAGGACAGACATAGCTTATGAAAGGTTCAACTGTCTGTGGAGTTGTCTCGGCTATCTCCCTGTGCTCATTGCTGGACGAGAAAGGCTACAGCATCCCTCCAACAGCAGTAATTAGTGATAGGAAATGACTCGCTGGGAGGCCACATCTGCTGAACTGTTGGGGTATTTTAGTTAGTTTACTACTGCTGTCCTCCATAGTTCCTCTCCTCATTTCCTTCACGTTATTGTCTTTTAATACCACTCCCCAATGTGCGCCATATGTGTTTGTTTGTATGTCTTTGCAGTGGCTGATAGCTTTCATTGTCTGCAGGTATTATCAGACACACCCTTACAGCCTCATGCAAACCACTGTTTTATATAAAGAGAAGAGAAAATGTCCAAAAGGGAAATTACAAATGAGTCAAATAAGAACTGGAGGTTTTGTTTTGAATTTTCAGTTTATTCGTGCGTGTTGCTTGTAGGAGTGGGAGGTAAGGGTGGTATTAAAGTGAATACACCGCTGAGTGTGGGTGATGTTGTCTCATGATATAGATTTTGTCATACTGTGCATAAGCCCAAGAAACAGCAAACCACAAACAGCCCCGAGGGAAACTGTGCATGAGTACAAACAGCTTAAATAACAAACAACAAAAAGCGCTTTTTAGACCAGAAACAGTAGCTGCACCGCTGTGGTCCACATGCAGTCATGCCTACTTTAATCAGTGTAGCGTTTGATATCGGTAGTAGGCGTATGCATGAAATTAGTCTATTTTATGCTGCTTACCACTTACAGAATGCCACTAGAAAGAACTGATGAGATTATAAGTTTGATTTTTTCCTTTTTTACTCTTTTATTGAGCTATTGGACAAAGCAGATATGACGATAACTGTTGAGCAAGATAAGGAAGTCTTTTTGGATAGTAAATAAAATGGCCACATCTGCTTTGAGGACATCGCAACCTGTGGTTAATATCTAAAGAAAGTCAGAAAGTGTCTCTACAATAAATCATTTCACATCTAACCACTCTGAATGACTTTGTTTACATCTCAACTGTTGAATTATACAGAAATTTTGAAAAAATGGTGGAATTCCCTTTTAAAGGGAACTGAATAAGCTACTGCAATGCTTATTATTCATGGTTTGTTGTTATTGTTGATTATAATGATTATTATTGATATTGTAAGATCATATCATCGTCGCCTGATTAGAAAATACAGAGTTTGCATCGCCCACCCATAATCACTTTTACTTTTTTCTGTGCATTTGGCAAAAATGGATTGGATTTTAACTGTGAGTGTTAAGGTCAGGGCTAAGTGTGTGGTTTGACCTTTTTATTAGTTTAGCCATTGAGCAGCTTTCCCACTGAGTGTGGGTGTGTGCCAGTGGTGATGCGAGTGTTGGTTGTGTCAGTGTCACATGCTGTGCTGTACTGTAGCTCAGGGCTTGTAAAGCTTGGAGAAAAGAACAATGAGGGTGACATACGAGTGCTCACATACTCCAATAAAAACACTCGAGCTGCACGCCTGTCTACATGACCCAATTATAATCACACAATCATACGCACACACACTCATACACTCTCATACACACTTGTCCTCAAAACAAATGTAGCAGACAAATACACATGAATATGGCAGCTCTCATCTCCACTAGCCAATCAAATTTACTTACTACTTACAATCATGTTTCATTCAAGCCAGTTATCTCATTTTGCATAATATGCATGTATATACCATTGCTGCCATAGAAAAACCCCTATTAACATAAGAGAAAAGAAAAACATTCTTTCTGTATGTTGATATAATACACTTCTATTCCATTCATCATTAAGTCCTCATCCAGTGTAAAGGGCAGCTGACACTTTCAAATGTTGTACAAAAATAAAAAATACAAGGTTTTGTTACAAGGTTTTGACAGTGAAGATCACATTCATTTTCCTACTGGAGCATACAGAAATAAGCAAAATGCCCCAAACCCTACTGGCAAGCAGGGTGAGAGAGCAGGTGTGTAGTAGGAGGAGATGGGAGCAATGGAGAGTGGTGAATGGAAGAAAGCTCTGGTTGTGGGGAGCAAAAGCGAGGCAAGGACTCGTCATTGACCCACTTATCGCACAGCACTTGCAGCATTGCACTCGTGCGGCGCTGCATTATGACCATGTGGACGAGCCAGGCACTCCCACCATCTTCATCACTGCCATCATCATCTCTGCAGGAGCCTGAAACCGGCCCAGTGCCTCTCAGCACCCCATTCACACACACAGGACATTCACACGTACACCCGCACACTCACACGATGCAGCCATCGGAGTGTATGTGTTTCTGTCTGTGTGTGTGTGTGTTTATGTGTGTGTTTTTGTACACTTTCAGGACACAGATGTCCTGATTCTGTAGGAAAACCAAATAAAAGCAGGAGTAACTTGCCTTGTCATATGCAGAAAATGATACAAAAGTTTTTTTTATGATGGAAAGGGCTAAAACATTTCTTTTTTAGATAATAGGGTTAAGGTTAGGATTAGGTTTTGACTTTGTTATATGTTGTTATGAATGTCATAATAACATAGTAGTTAAAACTATTAATAACAGTAAAATATAATATACGAAATTGAGTGGGTGGAATGGACCTCCAATTGTTTGTACAACCTGTTGTTCATTATTTGGAGGTTTTTTAAACTTTAAAACAATGTATGATAGTATGGGAATCATGTCTGTATTGGCAGATAACTGCTTTACAAAATCTGCATCAGACACTTCTGTCTAGTAAAGACAGTGGTCCTGTATAGAGCCATGAACACTCAAAGGGCCATTTGCATGCTTAAAAGTTCTTTGCAAGGTGAAATCATTCAAATTTAACAATTGATGGAGAATGTGTTGTTTATGGTTCTATATAGAACCTTTTTGAAAATGGTTCTATATAGCACCAAAAATGATTCTTCTGTTGTTACTAGCTTGACATTGTAATAATATATATAGAATCATATACAACATATTATCCATCAATCTGTAGAACCATTTCACCATACAAAGAAGCATGCAAATGGTTCTTTGAGTGTTCATGGTTTTATCTAGAACCAATATCTTTACTAAAAAACCCTTGAAGGACCTTCTTTTTCAGGAGTGTACAAAATAAATTTATTTCTCTATAAGGCTAATCCAGGTAGATGTCCAAATTTCTACATTTTAGAAATGTTTATTCATCAGCATCAGCAGATCATATACATAAAAAGTATTGGATATCAGCCCACTGGATATGGCCTACAATTCCTGTATCAGTGCATTCCTACAGCTGTACACCTGACATACACACATACAGTGTCAGGCAAAACTCAAGCATATTGTGTAAATAAGTGTGTTTTGGCTGGTAAAGTCACCATACCAGTAGAATAAATGAAAATAATCATCACTATAGAAAAAGTAACAATTTTTTTTTTCTCAAAGTAGTTAATATTTTGGCTGCCATGAGGAGAGGATTGGCAGTGGTTAAATAAATACACTAACATATGTCAAATCACTACTTATTGTATTAACATTCTTTGTATTCATTGTAAAATAAGTGCTTTTCTGATTAAATCAATCATTACTGTCTAGATAAATGTATGCTAGATACATGCTTAAAACTTTTGCACAGTGTTTGTGTGTGTGTGTGTGTGTGTGTATGTGTGTGTGTGTTTTCGTCTTTTATTGACACGCCTCTGTGATGTTTAACAGTCCTGTTTGTTCTTGCTTCAGGAAAGTAGCCCTGCAGAATTGTGTCTACTTCTCAGCTGTTATTTTTGTTTGGTCAGACCTGGGTTTTTGTTATTTACAGAATTAAAACCTGGGAGCCCCACAGGAACGAGTATTTATTCAAACACAATTCCAATCAGACCTTCAAAGGAGCCCATTATTGCAGTGTGTCATGAATTATGCAAAATTAGCCCCGGTGTGTTCTCTGATTAATAATTCATACAGCTCAGACAGTCTCACTCAGTGTGTTTGAGCACTGTATGTGTGCATGCGAGGGTACAAATGTGTTCTGAATGCCTCTGTGTGTGTGTGTATAAGTGCTAGTGTATGTGAGAGAGAGAGTGTGAATGGGTTCCAGGCATGCTGCCCTGTCTTCATACTGAGAGTGTGCTGTTGACAGATGGACGTGGGAGGGCTGTTACTGAGCTCAAACTGTCCTAGAGAGAGAGAGAAAGAGAGAGAGAGAGGGAGGGAGGGAGAGAAGAGAGATGGATGGAGGGAGAGAGGACTTGGTGCAAAGGGAGAGGTGCATTGAGGGGGAGGAGAAGGAGAAAAAAGAAAAAGAAAGGGAGGGATTCATACATTTGGAAAGAGAGTGTTCCTCGGTCTCCTACACTGTGGAATTGTGGAGGAGAGATTTTCTTTCTTTCTTTCTGTTTTTTTATTAAGAACCGAGCAGTACATGTGCTTAAAGCTGTCTTCATTGCCTAGACCTATTTTTGATTTCCCACACGCACACTGGGAAGCAGAGCAGTTTCAATCACATCACTCTTATTCTCAGGAGGCCTCCCTCACCCTCACTCTCTCTCCCTCTAGTCTATAAAGGAGTCTCAGTTTTCTCCTGACCAAATGAGCACGTCTAATAGGACTAACAGCTTAATGAAGTGAACGAGTGTAATAGCACTCCACCCCATGTTCACGTATAGCATGGTATCTTCTAGAAACTCATCTGTGTGCGTGTTTCTGTCTGGGGTGGGGCAAACAGTGCATGCAGCATTAACTGGTACCATTAAAAATGTTTTTACTTTTGGACTCAAGGGAAAGGTGCCAAAGGGTTCTCTGATGTGGTGACATAGAAGACGCACTGGGGTTTTGTTGAAAAACTTTTATTGAATGGTTCTTTAGACAAAATTTTTTGTAAAGGAGATATGTGTATGTGAAGGACATTTTTAAAGTTTAAAGAACCTTAAATTAGTATGAAATCTTTACATTATGTTAAAGTTCTTCATATTCACAAAACTCTTTAATACCATCAGTTTTGTCTGGTTCCAAAAATGGTTCTTTTATGGAATTTCTCAAAGAACCCTTTTTTTAGAGTGTAAAGTCTTTTCAAAAGCCTCAGGAGAAAAAAAGTTAGGTAAGCATCATGTTTTCTAAATGACGTTCTTAGGTTCTGCCCTTAGAGCTTCTGGTGTCTTATGTCGTAGATTCAAGCAACAGTGTGTGAATGCAGTATATACTCACCGTGTGACTCACCATCACATTATTAGAAACATCTACCTTAGGGATGCACCGAAATGGGAACTGTGAACTGATGCAAATATCCAATATCTTTCATGTACATATCTGTGAATGTGAATGCTGATGCTGCTATATATGAGGGCCCATATCATGGAAAACCAAATTTCCCTCCCTTTCTTTAAAAAGTATAAAGTAAATAACTTTGTTATTTGTTATTGTTTGTAAACATTGTTAAGGTTTGAAAACCATTCATACCCAGTCCATGCTGCCCATATATGGAAACCATGCTGCAGCAAAACAGCTCATTTTGAATGAGCTGTTTCTGTGATGTCAAGAGAACCAACTCATTTACATATATCCACCTATTTAGCATACAGCTGTTTAGCCCCACCCACTCATGTAAGTTCTAAAGGAGAGTTTCAGCTCTAGATGCTTTTTGAATGAGGTACAATAAGAGGGCAGCCAATCAGAGCAGAGGGTAAAGAGGTGGAAAGTGTCTTGTAAAATGAAATGGCCATTTTTGGTACATTAACCTGCAGAGATCTTATAAGGGGGGGAAATTCAAGAGAAGTGTAGGATATGGGCCCATTAAAAGAAAGTAAAAAGTAAATCTACCTGGATTACTCTAACAGAAAAATATAACATTAATTTGTAATGGATTTTAAATGCAGTAAAATTAATAAAATGCAGATTTATCATAGTGGCCCAGCATCACCTAAACATTCTGCTCCTCCAGAATTTAATAAATGCATAATCAAGGCAAGGCAAGTTTATTTATATAGCACATTTCATACAGATATTATCAAAGATTGGTTTGAAATGTTGGCCAAATCTAATCATCTTTGCATTGCAAATACATAATTGTTTAACAATTATCTGCTGATACAAATACATTCCGATATCATCATGTATCCCTAATCTACAGTATACTTCCACAAGAACAATATTGGTAGTTAATCTTCATTGCAGTATTGGATTTTGCAATATTGATATTGTAAATGCAAATAAGCTCTTTACTACATAATAAAAATCTTAATTGTGTCCTGTAAGCATCCTAAACAATGTCAGATTGGTTTCTGTAGGTGCTTTGATGAGTCAAGTGATGCACATGATCCAGTGATGATAAAGAATTTGAGTAGAAATAATGCAAACCAACCTTTAACCATGTTAAACTAAAGTGTTTTAATATATTGCAAGGCATATCACAATCAGCCAATATAATCATAATAAATAGGTGTGCAATTACAGACTGTACCCTACTCATCGTTAGTCAGTTTCTGTCCAGGGCACTGCTGTTGACCAGAGGTGGATCATTCTCAGCACAGCAGTGACACCAACATGGTAGATGCATGGTAGTGTTTGTTGTGCTGGTACAAGTATATCAGAAACAGCGGTGTTAGTGGTGTATTTACACACATCTGTGTCACTGCTAGGCTGTGAGTGGGTGGTCACCTAGAAATATCCAGCCAAGAGTGGCTCTGTGATCAGAAACTGACCATTAATGACAGGCTAAAAAATGACAAATTACACATGGAAACACATAAACTGCAGTCTGTGACTGTACACAAACAAAGTAGTGCTAAAAGGCTGTGGCCAGTGAGTATACATGCTTTCCTCCCTTTCGTGCTACAGTTATACCAGTGGTCACAAGCAGCATATAATCCTAGCAGAGGTGCAGACATTTGGTTGTGCAGCAATTCAATGCACTTGGCAATGATAATGTTTATCTCTCAAGTTTACCGTTATAATACAGTATTGTATAATGAAATATTTAATCAATGACAGTGCTGTTTAGAGATGACTGCCTCTTACTCAATATCCACAAAAGAGCAGTAAATATTAAAATGCATTTTTAATCAGTTCTGAGAGACCCTGAAGGAATTAACTGAACACATTTCACTGAGAGTGACTGTGTGGTGTGTGTGTGTGTGCGTGTGTGTGCATGCATTCGCTGTGGTTTGTAAATGTGTGTTTGCACTGTAGTGATTAGAGCTGAGGATCAAGGAGAGTGAGAGAGAGAGAGAGAGAGAGAGAGAGAGAGAGAAAGAGAGAGAAAAAGACATAGAAAGAGACAGAAAAGAGATAGAGAGTGGCATGGAGAGAGAGAGAGAAAGAGGTAAAGAGAGACAGAATCAGAGAAAGAGAGAGATCTTGGAGGAGAGCACATGGTGGATGATCGCTGTATTTCCTAGAACTAGAGAAAGTCATGGAGAGCTGTGTGTGCAGATGGGCAAACAGCAGCTCCTCGCTTTGTTTGTGCTCTCTGGATGATCCCAGTACACACAGACACACACACACACATCCAGCACACACAACTTGTACCTGTTTATTTGAATTGATGGTATCAGGAAGCCAGTGAGAGGAGCATGTGCACGTTTCCAGTGTCAAGTATGTGATTGTATAGGTATGCATGAGTGTGTGTTTTTTCTGTTTTTGTGTGTGTGTATATGTGTGCAGGGGGACGCTGAGAGAGTGAGACAGGCCAGCTCTGGAGTGTGTAGAGCTCCTGCTGGGTTAGAGAGTGAGCTGCAGGGTGTTGCGTAAGAGGATCTGCTGCTGTCCCACAGCTTATCCTTCACTTTATTCCCCCCACTCTTCCCTCCCCCTCTCTCCCTCGCTGTCTTTCTCTCTTTCTCATACACACGAAAGCACTTTAAAGCTGGCACCACTTACGGATTTATCAATAATTATCAATAACAGCTGTGAAATTGCTAGGTAAAATGTATTGTCCTTGCTTACTTTTGCTTGCATCAGTGTTCTGTGCTCCAGTCCAATATTTAAAAGTCCTGTCCGGGTTTTACTTCATTTACACACACAGCAGTAAGCTGTCTTGTGAGTCGGTGCACGAGTGTGTGTCACAGCACCGTGCTAGCTGCCACGCTATGAAAATGCTATCTGAAGTGTGGCAGGATTTTTCTTTCTTTAATCATCACAAATAAGAATTTGTGCTCCCTCTGGCAATTCGGTCACTTTAAGCTTGCGGTGAATTAAAAAAAAATATTGAATATTGAACTGTAAAATACTGCAATATACACAGTAAATAATAATCTTAAAAAATAAAAATAAAATATTTATTTTTGTCCTGATTCATGATTTTTTCAAAACTGTAATACACTGTACCTGTTGTTTTAAATAATAATAATAAAGATAATATTGGTATTTATTAATAACTTTGTCCTAGTCCTACAAACACTTTTTCTGTTTTCTCTTTCTGTTAATTGGACTCTCTCTCTCTCTCTCTCTCTCTCTCTCTCTCTCTCTCTCTCTCTCTCTCTCTCTTTTTCTTACTTTTGCTCTCACTCTCACTGTTCCTTATTTACACTCACATATACAGGCACACTCTCTCTTTATCTCTTTCTCTCTCTCGTTTCTCTTCCACCTCTTTGTTCTCTTTTGTCCTATGTACGTATGCATATGTGTGTAATGTGAGCAGGCACTCAGCATCAGCGCTCTGCATTATTCAACAGACACAAATCAGCAGCTGATTGACAGGCCTGTCGCTGTGTAGTTGGACCAGTGTGCGTGTCCGTCTATTATGTCTCCTGCACTCTTCAATAGCTGGACGACTCGCATGTGTTTGTCTGTATGTGCGTTTGCGTGTATA
Source organism: Colossoma macropomum (assembly GCF_904425465.1). Lineage (NCBI taxonomy): Eukaryota > Metazoa > Chordata > Actinopteri > Characiformes > Serrasalmidae > Colossoma > Colossoma macropomum. The sequence continues at coordinate 17,969,504 of NW_023494790.1, read as the reverse complement.
CTGCACACTGCTTGAAAAAGTCCTGATTTACTCTGTTTTTGCATGAATGTCACAATGAATGGTTTCAGCTCTTTATACAAAATGCAATATAAAACAAGGAGAACACAGGGAACCACAAAACACAGTTTCTAAGTTATCATTTCATTTATTGTAGAATAAAAATCTCCCGTGTGGAAAAAGTCATTGCACCCTAAACTTAATTACTGCTGGTTGTGCATCTTTTAGCAGCAATAGCTGCATCCAAATGCTTTCTATGACTGGAGATCAGTCTCTGAGGAGGAATTTTGGCTCACTCTTCTTTGCAGAATTGCTTTAATTCAGCCACATTGGAGGGGTTTCGTGCATAAACTGCCACATCATCTTGATAAGGTTTAAGTCAAGACTTTTGACAAGGCAACTCCCAAACCTTAATTTTGCTTATTTTGAGCCATTCATAGGTGGACTTGCTCTTGTGCTTTAGATCATTGTCTTGCTGCATAACCCAACTGTGCTTTAGCTTCAAATCACTGGATATTATCCTACAGAATTTTTTGGAAGAGAACAGAATTTATGGTTCCTTCATTTATGACAGGTCACCCAGGCCGTGGAGCAGCAAATCATCACCGTCGCACTACCACCACCATTTTTGACTGTGGGTGTAATGTTCTTATTGTGGAATCTCTTATATCAGATGTAACATCGTTCTTCCATATAGTTCCACTGTTGACTCATCAGTCCACAGAGCATCATTCCAAAAGGCTTGAGGGTCATCAAGGTGGTTTTTGGCAAATGCAGCATAGTGTGTGACCTTTTAGCCTACTTTACAGGTTCTATTAAAGTGATGTTAAGATTCAACAGGGCTGGCAGTAATCAAGCGTGGGTTTGTCTAGTTTAATTGATCCCAATTATCAACTAAATTTGGTTAATTGGTTGGTTAGGTAACTAAGGGAGCAATTACTTTTTTACACAGGGCTAGTTGTTGTTGAACAACTTTTTCCTCCAATAAATCAAATCATAATTTAAAAACTGAATTTGGTGTTTACTCAGATTTTCTGTCTTATATTAAATTTAGTTTGAAGATTTGAAAAAAGTGTGACAAATATGCAAAAATAGAAAAAATCATGTAGGGGCAAATACTTTTTCACAGCACTGTACCAGCCAAGACATGTTTATTTCATTAGTTTTGCACTGGAGTTATGGGGCTCTTGTAGCCAACTAATAATGGAAGTTGATACTCCGCAGGCTAATGTTGTGCTAACTGCATGCCTAAATCCTCACATACTTGCATCAATTGGTGTAATCAAACAGGCATGCTTATGTGGAAACTGTGTGACATTTTATTGTCTATAATAAATAACAAAAATGTGTTGCATAGCTAAAAGCAGTAGTTGAAGTGATCCTACATTTTGCCTATACTTAATGTCCATTTTTAAAGATAACAGTTTATTTGGAATTTTCTCAGTGCAGATGTGTGAAGATTAAGCATGTAGTTTGCATCGTGCTAATTGGTGGCACATAAGCTTCTGTGACTTAGCTACATTAGCTTTGTAGCTTCATTGCAAAACTAAAGAAGCAAACTTGAAACACCAAACATGTTTTGGCTGATCAACTACATTTGGGGTAAGGAAGAGGAAATAAAGAATAAATCTTATTCAGTCCTGTAACAAGTCATGTTATTAATGGGAAAGAGTGGAATCTACTTTGAAATACCAACACTCATGTCATGTTTTTAACTGTGGGGTTGTAGAGAGTCTGAGTGGTTTGAGCATGACAGCCTGCTTTTAGATAATCATATTAAATGAACTACTTCAATTAATTCAATTATTGATTTGTTTAATCAGAGTAACCGCAAAACATGACTGATGTGTGATTCATGTTTTCTTGTTCAAAATGGTAGTCAAAACTGAACAAAAAAATGTGTTTTCACTTTTGTTAGGTCATATTTTTTAAATAAACATAACAGCACTGCAAAACCATAATTAAGAGTGAGAATTTGTCTGCTTTCTGCAAAAAAGGTTAAAGCTTAGTAGCTTTTAAACAAAACATTTGTTAATTTTGGTGCACTTTTATCTTTTGGGTTTGGACACATTTATATAAATGAAACACACATGAAGACACGTCTTCAATCCTACAAAAGCAAGAAAGATTCTTAATTCTGGTTGGTGCTGCAACATTTTTTGAGGGCAATGAGTAAAGTTTGTTTATATGAGATGTGGCTGTCCAGTTGAGACCAAAAAAGAATGCACAGCTAGGAAATCAAGATAACTATTAAGCCAATTTGGTCACGTTAGACTTGTGCTTTAATTGTTGCATACAGTAAATTTAAAAAAGAAAATTAAATTAATTGTTAGTTAATCACAGTTATTTATATGGCAGTTAATCATCAACCATCATGATTGTGACAGGCTTACATAGAAATACTGAATATCGAATTGTAAAATGCTGTAGAATATGTATCACCACCAGAATAAAACCTTGTGTTTCTATTTTTGTCCATTTTTAATTTTTTCACATAATTCAAAATTGCCAGTTGGCCTTTACATTGTATCAAAATTCCATGATGAATAGGCCTGGTAAATGGTGGAAAAAATACTTATAATAAGATCTTTTCACTTTAACTTTTTTTTCTTCTTCTAGTGTAATGTTGCCATTTTGGGGATTTGAGGTTTAGTTCAGGTAGTGACAATGTGTTTCTTAATAATAAAAATATGAAAAGTTGTATTTTTTGGAACTGTCATATACTCTACTATCAGTTTTAAGTAGGGGTGCGGGAAAAAAATCGATTCTTAGATGCATCGCGATGCGGACGTGAATGATTCTGAATCGATTCACAAATGTCAAAAATCGATTTTCTAAATATTTAATTTATAACATAATGTTGACGGAACACAAAAGGCAGAACTTGGAAGTGCGGAAGTGCAGCGCCCGGACAGTCTGTGGCAGCACATAACAAAAACACCACTGGATGAGTGAGAAATCCGACCGACTCCCTTTGCATTAAAAGCCAGGTTAGATCAGGAGTCATTTTGTCCTTTCAACAAAAATCAAACCACCTTGGGAGCCGCAACATTTAATGTCCAGTATGTCTCAGTATGTGATAATGTCCTAGTATAGGCTAAACAGTATAAACGAAAACGCAGATTTACTTCACTCTGCTTTAAGCTTTAATAGCCGCTTTCTCCCATCTCCGCCAGAAAACTTTTTCTCAGAAGTAGATCAGTTAAATGTCTCTCAACGTTCGACTGTTTTACGAGGCTGAAGTCGCTTCTTATTCTCCAGCTTCTTGTTCGAATTTACCCGTTCCACCTAAATTTCTAAGTGAGGCGCCGAATGTAAATGCGGCACCATTTAAGGTGGAACGGGAGAATTCGAAAGAGAAGCTGACTTCAGCTTCGCCACTTTTTAGTGTGTGACAGTCTCTCGTTGCAGATTTAACGTACCAGGAAACCAACCGCATTGCTTATAAATGCGAATAACGCATCGCTGCTATGTGACCTGCAGTCTGCACGCCGGTTCTCAGTCGTTGCGAAACAGGGCTTTCGCGCTATGTTGCTCACTTCCCGTATCAAAGATACTTTACTGACACAGCGACCCCCCCCCACTCTCTACAACGAGACCAAAACCGAAGTTATAAAATCACTTAAGAAAATGGGTAGAATAGCTGTAACGTGTGCTGTGTGGACATCCATTACCACTGGATCTTATTTCACTGTAACTGCGCATTTTATCGCAGATGAGTAGCAGCAGCTTCTCGTGTTCCAAACAAGAGCACTAAATGAGAGCCTTCTAGTTCACTTGCCACATCACTTCCATTTGATTTATTAATAAAAGATATTGGAAGTAAATTCATTGTGGATCATTACAAATACTTTGCTTTAAAAGTACCAAGTCACTTTAAATAACAGTAACACTGAGTTACTTAGTCACTTTAAAATGTATATTGTCTCTATATTCTGTGTATATTCTGTGTATATTTTGTGTATATTTAATATATTTCAGTTGGTTTTTCTTGTATTTTTTTTATTTTTACTTATTTACTTTCTGTAGAGTGATTAGCTGAGCCTCACCACAAGCATTTTAATGCATAAATGTCCTGACATGTTGTGCAAGTGACAAATAAACTTGAAACTTGAACTCGAAACTTGAGAAAATATAAATGCTATGTAGAAAAAAAAAAATGCATTGAGATGATCCATCGATAATCGTTTTATAATCGCGTCGTAGCCCTCTGAATCGTAATCGAATCGAATTGTGGGGTGCCTAGAGATTCCCACCCCGTAGTTTTAAGTGATAAAAATAACAATATTTATTGATAGTGGTATAAATATTGGAAAAGTAAAAATGGGATTGTGCCATCTCTAATCACATCTTGACCTATCTGAGAGAGGCCGGTTCTCTGCCACAGGCTTTGTTCCTTACAGTAATGGAAGACAGAGTTCTGGTGGCTCTAGTGTTTTTTTATGCATGTGTGTGTGTGTGTGTGTGTGTGTGTGTTCAGGGTGAGTGGTTGGAGTGTTGTGTTGGCATGTCTGTGAGCACTCTGTGGGTTAGACCTCTGTGTGAAGTGGATTGAGGCCATTGCTGGAGCATGACACTGCTGCCCGTGCAGTGTGTGTGTGTGTGTGTGTGTGGAGTGGTGCTTTGACTGCTGTCTGCAGTCTGTCAGGGCTTTGTGATGAGAGTGACTTTGGGAACAATTTTGGCCTCATACCTGGACAAAAGGGACACGCACTTACAGTATGTACTTAAGCACATACACGCACGCAGCTTGAGAATCTCAACTGTGTCTTGCCAACATTGTTTAGCTGCAAAAGTATTTACCTCCTTTTATACAGACAGTATCATCAGAGAAAATTGCACATTGCAGGCGGGTTAGCACGTACACACATGCACCCACACACACACGCGCACACACACACACATACACACACACACAGACACGAACACAGTCACACACCGAGGCTTTTCCTTCCTCGGCTATATTTAGTGGCCGTTGCACCTCCGAAACGACCGTGCTTGAAGAGACAGCAGTTGAATGGAATCTGATGACATCACAGGAAGAGAGGGGGTGGGGGGAGGGGGCCGCGTGGAGGATAACAGACGTGTCATCACCCTGTCCGCGCTCCAGATGACATCATCAGCTGCTCACGCGCAATCTGCTGTTTTTCATTTCAGTCCACTCTGACTTTTCCTACAACATATTTTTTCCTCCCAGAGAAGCAGTGCAGAACGTTTTTTGTACTTATCATTGAAAGATTTGTGAACTTTTTCACTGTCCAAATTCTAATACATTTGCAACTGACTTGACCAGTGCCCTCATTTGTCCCTCAAAGATGATCTCTGTTATATGTCAAGTTTCAAGGGCAAGAATGGACATGTGCTCTAATGCATGTTTTTTAATGTTGAATGTACATTTAGAGATGAGACAGTAACTAATGATTTACCTTGATATTAAAACTAATTAATGATCAATAATGATCAATAATGTATGATTAGCCTCCTTTTAAAAAGTCTCAGTGGAAGTAAGTAGCAGACTGCTACAGTCTCCCTGTACAGCACAGAACAGTGAACAGTAGGAGTGCTGGTAATCATTTCATATGTATTTAAATTGTGCTTGTATTTGAGGTTCAACAGACTCTATAATACATGTGGTGAAATGATGTCAGTGTGTGTTGTTGCCTTTTAAACATTTCAAGTTTATTGTAATATTATTAAAAATATTTAAATACAATTTTAATATAATATTGCAGTAATTTTGTTCATGATATCATGACAGGAAATTTTATTTGTGTAGGCTTCTATTCCTGTATATTCCTGTATAGGCTTCATTACATGTATTTAGCAGCCTGTATTATCCATAGTGATTTACAATGGTAGGCGATTGTAACTTTAAGAGTTTCGCCTAACCTCTCTTATTCTGCTGAATGGTGAATTGAACCTTTGAGTTTATGTATGCAAGGCAATTATATTAGTAGGGCTGGCAAAACAGCATTTTACTAGTGTTTGCTGACGTTGTTTTACTGGCAGAAACACCCTTAAAAATAATAGTTACATTCATAACTCCTTAATTTTAAGCATGTTCATTACTACCGTCCAGAATAAATTCAGAAGGATGCAACTGAGCACTTTTTTATCTTCTGTATACCGTTCGTGGTCCCACATGTTATTTCTTGGGCATCTTTGCTTGTTTAGCTGCAATGACCACATAAAAAACAGTTATTTATTTTTACATCTTATATATATTAACAAAAATAGTTCTATTTAAAGGTCTTTGATGATGAAATATGTTGTAGTTTAGGCTACAAAAAAATGCAAAGCTTCCAAATACTGGAGAGAAGTACTGTAATGAACAAAGTATTTCAGTATTCAGATAGTTGAGGCCAGCCCAATGTATTAGCCACTATGCTGCCCCGTTGCTATATGTGTGTGTGTGTGTTTATCAGTCTACTAAGAAGTCACTGTGTTCACCAGCAGGAGAACTGTGGTTTTCATGAGTGCTGTATATGTTAGTTATCAGGAGAGCCTGAATGTGCTCTTATTTGCAGCCCAAACTCATCCTGCGCAACAGCAAATGTGCGTGATCAGAGCAGCAGGAACAGCATCCAGCAATTTCAGGGTTTATCTTCTTCTCCAGTGGCTGCTGCACAGAGCATGAGCTGTTTTAAATTGAAGGTTTGATGTGTCCTAATTCAGATGTCTTCCTGACACCCCCGCCCTCCCCTAGCCATTGGACACACTGCTGCATTCATTCTCTCCATCCCCCCTCTTCGCTCTCTCTCTCTCTCTATCTCTCTTTCTCTCTCTCTTACTCACTCTCTATCTCTGACTCTCTCTCTCTGGATAATGAGATTAAGCAGTGGGTTTCTGACAGTGTGAAGCTGCTGCCTCTCGGGGCCTGGCTCCCCCGTGCTGCGCTGATGGCCCGCGTGGGGGTCTGTGTGGGCCGCTCAGGCAGGCCAAATGATTTGAGGTGGAATTATAAAACAGGAGCATTCTCCATACTCACTTTCTGCGGTTTGTTCTGTCCTCTGAGACTGACCCTTGTTTCAATTCAGGCACCATGGACTAAATTCTTTCACTGTACACTTTGAACTTAAAATGCTCCCGATGAAAATTGAATAAGTGCCTGGAGTTTTGTTGTACATAAAGTACAGTGTATGTACTGAGTGCCTGGATTTTTGTAGAGTAGTATCTAGAGGAACACTGTATTTTTATGGGCGAAATTGGCTTACAAGCCATTTTTAATTTATTTTTATTAATTTTTTTATTTATTTTCATTGCCTTTTTTTAATTACCAAAGCTCATGCCCTGTAGGCCAAATGAACACATTAAACACACAAAGTTGCAAAGTTTAACAGGCCAAACTGGCATTTTAATTTCTTTAACAAAAAACCTGTTGTCTTTAAATAACATGAAATTAAATAAAGTGCTACATTGAAAGTCAGAGGCAACTGGCTGTTTAGCACAATGAGTCATGTATAATTATGCTAAAACATTTTGGTATAGATGTAGCAGCAGCATTTAAATACAGCACAAGTGCACTTTTGCTTGGCCCAAACTACAGGATTTGAAAAATCCTAACAATGTTGAAAACATGAGAGATCCCACACATTTTTCACCGATTTTCTGTCCTTCATTGTTGTTAGTCATCAGATTCCCCGCAATGCATAATCTGCCTTAAATGAAACACCACACATTTTCAGATTAAGCACACAAACAAGAGTCCTGGTGGTTTATATCCTCAAAGCCTCTCTTTGGTTGACGGTCTTTCAGGCATGACATCAACATCGCGTTTCACACTATTGAATTGGTGTCCACCCCACACTACAGGATACTGAGTCGTAAATATTGAACATGTTTAATATTTACGATTCACAATTGGAGCAGCCCCGACTGGGAGTAGGTCAGAGGAGTAAAGATTGGATTATAGATGCCCTACACCACAGGACAATCTGGGAAGACCATCATTTAAAATCACCCTGATACTGGGAGACCTTTTGTGATTGTTGGGAGAAGCAAATCGACCTCCTGTAGTGAAGGCTAGGCACCTGATTCATGTTATTAATGTCATAAAATTACAGCACAGATTAGCCAAAATCAAAGTAATAAATTGCCTGATTGACAATCACTTGTTTTGAGCAAAAATCAGTCTATTTTGATCGTACACTCCTCCTAGTATCATCTTTTTTTTTGTTGTATTTTAAATTATTACCCAATTTTCTCCCCAATTCTCCCCATTGCCAGTATGCCACATGGGCTGGCATTGCGCTGCCTATTCTACAAACCCAAAGAGTGAAGCCAATTTGCTCTCTTGGACTCCTGGCCACAGATGGCTGTGGCATCATCAGGGATCGAACTGCCAATCTCCAACGATTGTACTGCTCGGGAGCCCTATAAAAGAACACTAGTCTTTTGGGGTGAGCAAAATGACAAATTACAGCACAGTCCTTCACATATTTGAATCATTCCTGAGAAGCATTCCTACAAATTTTAACCTTAAAAATCTTCACCCAAAATATTTTGTTCACCCAAAAACAAAATTGGTTTGTCCAAATGCTTACAGTATACTACATCCCATCGCATTTCCTAGTGTAAACATAGGAACAAACAGGTACACTTAATTTTGCTTGATTTTCCTTTGGAGAGAAATATGGAGTATGATGATGATGATGATGATGATGATGATGATGAGTTTGTGTAGATAGAAGGCCCAGACCTGAAGTCAACATCTGATATTCAGACCCCTTGATAAAATTTATCTTGAACATGAAATTCTCTTGATGAATTTGTACAAATTGGATGAGTATATTTGTTTAAATAGAGTGAATATAGCTGATAGCTGGTGAGCAGTAGAGTATTAGAAAGTAGATAGTGATGTTTTCAGGGCTGTGATGGTCTAATCTCTCCCAGTTCATCAGCTGAAGTGATTGTGCCAGTGTACAGGTCTTCTAATCTCTGATCCCATGTGTGTTCTCTCCTCAGATTGACCTGGAGCCTGAGGGCAAGGTCTACGTCATCATCGATCTGTCAGGATCCTCCAGTGAAGGTAATATCTTGGAGCACCTGCATACACATTCAGTTCATTTCAGTAAAAGGGAGAATTATCACTCTGAGTTGGTTTGGACTGTGGTGATATTGTGCTGAATCAAATAAGCATTTTCCTTGCTTTTTCTTAAGGCAAATTTAGGCAGCAACTATTGGTGCAATGTGAACTGTAATCCGTAGTTTGCAGATGAATGCATTTCAGAGTCATTATTTTCAGTTCTTTCTGATGCATATACAGTAGAGCAACAGGATATGTCAGTACGCCCTGTTGTAACAGAGCGTGCGTCTGTATGTACCTTAGTCTGGTGGAGAAATCGGCTGCTCTCTGCAGGGAAATCCCACTCTTTTAAACTAAAGAGTGTGTGTGGGTGCTGGAACCGTAAAGATCATAGCGTCTGAGTTACCTGAAGCGTTCCCACACACTACTGCAACTTGTGACTGCAGGCCAGCGCAGACAGATTTCCTGTGCGCTGGAGCTAATCATGATTCATTGACTATTAGTTTTATCATGTATGAAATCTTCATCTGATCTCGGTGTCTTCCCTCGAAAGCGTAATCCCTTAAATTCTAGGCTTATTACTCAGAAACTTCATTAATCATTGAGTAAGTACTGAATAAGGCATGTATGAACTCACGGACTGGGGTTAACATAGGAGTTTAAGAGGTCAATATAGTCTTTCACAAGCTTGAAAAAGGCCATTGGTTGAAAGATATGTTATGTTTAACCCTTAGAAGCCACAGTAATCACCTGCAATAACAGAAGTGTGGCATAAACGCGAGGTAGCTTTTAGAAGCAGTAAATGCTTCAGATGTCTGGTTCCTATTACCACCCTTGTGAACGATTCTGACTAGGTAAATTTCTCTAGAATGAGGCATTTCACACCAAACCTGAATCTGCATGACTTTGTTTACATCTTAACAATTTAATTATGCAGAAATTTTGAAAAATTGGTGGAAATTTCCCTTTCCATATTAATCACTTGTAACTCACAGGCCAGTGGCTTTCTGAAATCTGGCTGGCCACCCCAGGTGCCACGCCAGAATTTCTGCCACATCATTGGCTTCCCCCTCGCTCCCCCTCACCCTTCACTCAAACATTTACATTGTGGGTACGTCTCGTCTGTCCTGCTTTGGCTTTAAGGGGAGGGTGGTTTTGCTATCACCGTTCTGCGGAGCAACTGTTCAACCTCTCTCCACACAACCCCGCCCTATAATCATGTATTTGTGTAATTACATTTGAATAGTATTAAAAAATGACAGTGATAACTTCTCAACTTCTATGGGTTAAACATTAATGAGATGACTTCTCTTTCTGAGGCATTCCTTAGACAAATGAATTAAATATGCTAGTCCAGTTTGCCAACCATCTGGGATAATAGCCCCCTGAATTCCAGAGGATGCTGACAAAATTAGCAGACAGACACAAAAAAACAAAAAAAAAAAACAAACACGCGCACAAACACACAGATGGTCGATTAGTGTGTAAATGATAGTGGTGGTGGTGTCTGGTTGACACTGTAATCATGGCCCCCTGCTGGGGGGTGTTGGTAACTAATTCTGCTTTAATTGTAATGTGTCTGTGCCTTGGTGCAAACAGCCAATCAGTGCTAATGTTTGGGCACTGCTCGGTGCTGTGTGTACAGTCGTTGGGTCACTTTGTATGGGCCAGTAATGAAAGTGCAGCATCTTTTCATGGCTCATTTGAATGGGCTTATGTCCACAGGGCTGCACTAAGCCTAGGCCATAAGCCCTCGTCTGTGTTCCAGGAAACCGGCTTCAAGGTGATTGTGTTCAGTGTGTTCACACGCTCATTGATTTCTGGTTGATTTGCTCCATCGACCCACAGCGCTGTGCCTGCTTTGGCTGGCCGGAGGGAGCTCACGTGGGCCACAGCATGTCCCACCACCACCCTGCCGCCAGGAGACAGATCAGACCAGTGGAGTTACTTGCATAAAAACACGCACATACACAACCATGTGCCATCCACACAAACCTTACATACAGTCAGCTGAAGTGTGAATATGTGCTTTAGGCTATTATTCTGTAACCTTCATGGGGGCAAGAATTGACCTATCCTTGCACTGCAAACAAATGCATTCTTTTGTAGCAACTATTGTGAGGTTAGATAAGCTTTACAGAGCTCCCATTCTCAAACCCATTCAACCTACTGAATTTAGGTTGGAATTTAGACTTGATATGTAGACGGGTATTTGAGTTTAAAATGCTGCATTGTTGAGCTGGACTGTGTTGTCGTAGCTAAACAAAACTAGGCAGGTTTTAAATGACATTGGATTTAACACCATACTAATGTTAGCTTGACTGACACAAAATCTATACCTGGTATATCTAAGTGTCACCTCTTATACATATGCAAAATAAATATAATTTGAAGTTAATAATGTACTCTGACACTCGGGCAAAACTCCAATGCACGGTACACTCTTTCATTAGGTTGTATGGGAATTTTGCAGATGTTCTGTAAAGCTTGTCCAACCTCCCAATGATTTTTGTAAAAGAACACTATTGTATGGAGAGCATGGATAGGCCAGTTCTGCCGATGCTGCACTCATATGCTCATCGGAAGGTTATGCATGCGAGATGGTTTACTTCACTCTGTTCAGGTGCTTGTTAAAAAAAATACACCCACCACACAGAAAAATTATGCAAGAATAATGCAAGTCCAGAACATTGTATTATATGGTACAAATGGTTATATGGTGATGTCAAAAGCTCTTTTACTCATTTACTCAGCTCTTGTACAATTAAACATCACGCACAATAGACTCGATCAAAAGGCATTAGGCTAAGCAGCCACAGTCAAAATGGCCTTGGACAGTTACATTTGTGTGACATTCATAATTCTGTTCTTTCTAACTGGATTAATTATAGTTTCATGTCTAAAAGACAAATGACATGATATTACAACCACAACTTGTACTGATCTGTGCTTTTTATTTTTAATTTCTTTTATTTCACAAAGATTAAACTTCAACTCACATGCTATCATTGAGTTTGTTTTTAGCGATAAGCACTTACCATTGTTATTTTTTACATGGTTACCTAATAAAAGGATTCTGTTACTGGCACAGGCCACCACCAAGTTTACTGATTTTCCCCGGCTGAAAAAGTAAATGGTTGCTTATACATCACATTTACTTGCCCACTTGTAAAAACAACTCAGAAAGTTGGGAAATTAGTGTTTCCCCATTTCTAACACTGCTTGAACAGGGCACAAGTCTCTTCAAGCTGCAGAATGGCATCAAAAGCACATATTGACACATTCCATGCATTATCTATAGAGCACTTATGTGCTGTAAACTTCATTCCTATGTCATCTGCTCAGTGCTGTCTGCTACAGATGCCAAATCCCTACTTATTTCTTAATTATGAGATTTGTTGGCATGCAGATTAGGTTCCATCAGTGACCACACATCAGGAGCAGCAGGAGTTTGTTCCTGAGTTTGGGAAGTTAGTATTCTAGGGAAACTGCAGTAAACTGCAGTAAATTTGGAAGAAAAAGGTATTCGCCCACCGGGCTTTCAGATACATGATTTCTTTTGCCCATGCTAATTCCAAGTGGGTCATGACCACTGACCTCTGCTGCCATGGCAACAGTAGCAGGTTGTGTTATCTAAACTGAGAGAAGACAGGAAAGAAATAGCCGTTCTTTTTCTGCTTCCACAGACAGACCCAATCAGTGATACACACACATGCACGCACGCACACAAGAGAAACTCTCAAACACTGTGAGGGGGAGTCAAGCTATTTTCAGTGACGCCTCAAGCTACACGGTCCTGAATAGCTCAGACACTGCAGCTCCCCACAATCCCTGCACAATTACCCACAATCCCACCTGCCTGGCCCTCTCCTGCTGTAGAGTGATGAAGGTTAAGAAACGCAAATTTAATCCTGATTCAGAAGTCTGCTGACTGCACTGCCCTCTGCGACTCATGTGTTTATATGTGGAAGGATGCCTGGAACAAGCAAATCTTCCTTTCTACTGCCACTAGAACCTTTTTGCAGAAGAATTATGGAGTGCGCGCAGGAAGAGCTGAAACTCAAGGTGGTTGTATGACATGTATGTCTACATTATATCAAAATGCAAAACAGGACTTAATGACAAAAATATGCTGATGATATGACAATGGTATTTATGCTGATTTTCCTCCTCATAGTCCTGAATTTCCTCAGCAGTTCATTGGATTTACTTAAAGCATTGCTTAAGTTTTGGGGATTTGGAGACCTCTGTATTGGGTAGGGATGTTGGCTGGCTTCGTTGGATTTACTGAAAGCTTTACTGGAGTTTTGGGGACTTGGAGACCTCTGTAGTGGGTAGGAATGTAACAATCCAACGCTCTGTATTGATGGATTGACCAAATAGCAAATGATCCAGTGTCATAACTGTGATGCATAAACATTGATTGCAGCATTATCCACATGTTTCTTCTCTGTATGCTCCTACGCTGTAGGTGGCAGTAAGAGGTGTAAGCTTGGTGCAGCCCGCCAAATAAATGTGCGCCTTTGCGTTCACATTAAAGCGCTTAACACTGCAGCATCAATCACTAGTGGCCAACTAAAAAAGAAATTTTTACACTCTCCCATTGGTAACAAAATCTTGGGTGTGGAAACATTTTGGTTTTAGAAAAAATAACGGACAGGCAGACAAGACCTTTGCTGTTGTAAATTAGGATACTCAGGTAGTACCACAAGCATGCCAGCTCACCTGAAAAGGTGACACGGTGTTGAAGCCAGGTGCTTGAATGTGTGGAATTTCATCATATTGTAGTGTTGGGGCCTTCTCAGGAGAACTCAGACAAAGTCATGTATCTGGTCCGTAACTTGGCTTTACTGAATAAATCAGAAACAGCATAGAGGGAAACTGGTGCTCAGGCTCAGGCTAGCACTTGACTCTCACTGCTACCCGACGAGGCTACTCTGTTTACTGCTAGGCTCACACTGTTTACCTCAGCATGCAGCCCTGCCCATCAAAATAAGTCCTCACAACAATAGGCTAAATAACCGCTATTGAATGAAATAACTAAAATGAAATTAACCCAGACGTTCTCTAAAGCCACAGTATCATCCCATATCAACTGCAGACCCCAGCATCGAACTGAATCACATCATATAGTGGCAAATTTTGAGGTGTCAAAAATCGTCGATCATTGGGTAAAAGAATTGATGAATGATTACATGGTGATGAAACGTAATTGTGCGGAAGAACATTTTTTTAATGTTGGTTGTGCTTCAGACACCCCCCTCCCCACCCCTCTGATGATTGTGAGAGTGTTGAAACAGTATACAAAGAGATCTCAGTCAAAACCTACTGACAAAAGTTATCATTATTATGTTGCTTTTATATTTAAGACCTAAATATTGAGCCAGACCTTCTGTTTGAGCCTATGCATAAGACTAATATATAAAGACATATGATGTGGTCTGAAAATCTCCTGCAAAATCTGATCGAACACTTCTAACTTTAAATTACTACTTAAGGCTTTATAGGGTGACTCAAGGCAGCGCACGCGCACCATATTTTATTGTGATTTTTTTTCCCTCTGACTCAGCAAAGGTACTTTAAGCTTTAACAACAAAAAACATAGAGAAGTTTAAGTAACTTTTTGAATAAATTATATTTCTATAAGTCGTTTTAATTGAGGATACTTCATGCTTTTACTCGAGAATATTTGTAGGGAAACAAAATACTTTGCTCCATTACATTCATCTACATTCTTCCCATTACATTTTTAAATCTAGCATTGTGAAAGTGAAGCCCCATAATAGGATAACCACAATGGCTGAAACGGCCAGCAGTTCTGCAGAGGGAGATCACCACTGCATGGCCTCAAGATATGTTGTTTATACCGTCACATAAGAGTTAAAATTAGGGGATGCCAGGAAAAAGCTTAGCTCCCTGAAAGAGCCTTTAGCTCGCTTGGAAACAAAAATATCGGAGGACTAGGGGGTCAAGGATACTGAAAATGGACCATGATCTTATTTATAACAGTATATTTTTGCTCTGTCTCTTTTAGGAGCAAGTGTTGCTTGTTAAGCTTGAACTAAAAGTGCATACGATTGAGTGTAAAATAAAGAGTGAAATGTACAGTAGCAATACTTGAGCACTTGAGTACAGTTTTTGTTCACTCTGCCTGCTTCTGTTTGCTACACCAACATAGAGCCTGCTAGTATAGAACATTAAACTGTAAAGTCAACATAACATAGCGAGTAAGCGTGTATGTCTGAGGGAATCATAACCCGAGCACTCCATACATACACGAGTAGACCCAGACACCCACAAAGAGGGTCATCAGGATAAGGTTGAGACCCAGCTGTCCTACGTGAGTGACCCTTGTGCTGTTTTTGGCACACACCTCTGAAGAGAAGAGTCAGGCACACACAGCATCTATCTTTACTCTCCTCTATTTATAAAGCTCTGATCATAACACAAATGACTCACCTGCCTCTCAACGCATTGAGCAGGATTAAAGTTATTAACTAATACTGACTGGACTGAGCGTGTGAAATTGTGGAGTGCAGAATGAGATGGGTTAGTATGTGTTTGTCTGTCTGTCTGTGTGGTCTTGTATGCATATGTGCATGAGTGGAAACATTTGTGTCAGGGGCAGTAAGTTGGCTGACCAGGGTTTAGTGTCTCAAAATAGCAGGTGAGACTGAGCCATGGATTACGGCACACACACACACACACGCGCACACACACACATACTTACTTCTAGGTAAAAGTGTGTGTGTGTGCACATGCACATATGTGTGTGCTGACCACTGATTAGAATATGTATCTCTAAAGAAATTCTATTCCATGCAAAAGTCAAAGAGCGCACACACATACAGAACATCTGATGTCGGTGTCCTAATAAAACGTTTTATGTCCGAATTGTTAACTTTACAGGAAAACGATAAATGTTGATAACATTTAAAATAAGTTATTCTACAATATATATATATATATATATATATATATATATATATATAATGACGATTATTTATGATGACGATGATGATGATGTAAAAATATGAAAAACACAATAATATAAATTAGGGCTGTCAAACAATTAAAAGAATTCATCATTATTAATCACATTGGGCTGTGTAGATAGGCTGTGATTACTCACATTTGTTTTATTTGCTCCAATTTGACCCTAAATAAAGATTCATTTTCCATTTGAAAACACTGTAATGCCTGGCTTTGAGGGGAACTGCTATTGCTTTTGTTAGTTTGCTGCTTGTTAATTTATCCATAGTTCTTCTGTGAGCACAGCTAATGTTACTAATATTGCTGACACTGCTACATCAGTGCTGTGTTTGTCTTGTAAATGATACTTCAGCATTGATGTACTTCAGTGATAAACAAATTCACAGCATAACAGAAGCCAGAAATAACTTTTGCCAAGACAGCCTTCAGTGAAAGCTGCTATCTAGAAGCTGTACTTGAACAGTCTGGGAATCATAGCAATAAGCAACATTGTGTGAGTAGCTGGGCTTCAGGCTTGAATGGTTTAAAGGGTCAAAATAGCAGGTTCACTAATTTTTTTGCACATATACGTTCACTGTTCATTTTATGGTCCACATACCGTATACAGTGGGGTCCAAAAGTCTGAGACCACTACTGAAAATGCATTTTTTGTGTTCTTTTCTAACTTAATACAAAGTTTTTCATTACAAGTTAAATTAGCAGCATAACAGTTACATAAAAGTAGATTCTTTGTGTTCAGTGTTCACTCTAGCTGGCAACTCCAAGTTTGTGTAAAGGTCTCTGATGAGCAGATCAGATTTACCTGAGAGTTGTCTGAACACGAGTTTCAATGGAAGAGATAAGACTTTAAGGTAAGAAAAAAAACTGATCTTTTTGTACAAAAATCTCAGCATGGTCATTATCACACCACCATGATAGTGTAACTGCAGTGCTGAGAATGATCGTCCAAATATTTCCTGCTCTATGGTGGTCTTGTGGGACTCCTGACCACTGATGACCCCATTTAAAAGAAGGCTAACAAATAATTCAGAGAAACATATGAACTACAGTCTAATTGTAAAACTACAAAATACTCCTATACAGTATATGAAGCTGATAAAAAAGACAATCAATGTAGATACAGATTGTACCTAATAAGGTGGCCAGTGAGTCTTATTTAATGCATATGTATACAGTGAGATACACAGGGTCACTTAAGCTGTCCTTGCAAAGTGCCCACCCAGCTTCTGTCCTCTCTTTCATTGGCTGTGAGTCTGTGCTTATCCCGCCCACTTCCTCTTTCTGCCTCACCTGAACTTTCTCCCAGGGTTCACGTGTTCCCAGCACACTGAGCCCCTCGCCACTTACCATGCAAATATATGCGAGGCCGCGGCTATGAGCGAGGGAAAGAGAGGTGGCGTTGGAGGGAGAGCTATTTTTAGTCATTCTCTCTCTCTCTCTCTCTCTCTCTCTCTCTCTCTTTCTCTCTCGCTTTCTTTCTATGAGTTCCTGAGTTGGCGGCTCCGGCCTTTCCTCCTCTCTACCGTCCTTTCATTCTCTCCTCCTCTTCTGCCTGTTCTCTCCAGCCATGCCTTCATCGTCTCCTTCTCCTCTCTTTCCCCCCTCTATCCAGTACTTGCTGAATCGATCGGTCTATGAGTGGGTTCGGGGGGCTGCTTCAAGGCTCTTTTATAGTCTCTACCTGTGTTTGTTCAGCAGGGCGGCCCAGGCGCTCAGATCATTTAGATTGCGGGGGTCGTCATGGAAACGAGCCTGTGAGCTCACAGGTTTCGAGGGACAGAGAAAGAGCAAGGTCTGGAGAGCGAAGGGAGCGAGATAGAGAGAGGGAGACGGAAGGATGAGAGACTTGCATGTAAAAGGGTTTGGTACGAAATCATGAACGGTTTAGTCTCTGTTCCCAGCATGCTCACGGCACCTCACGGTCCTGCTGGAGCGCACAGTATGTATAGCTGGACATCATTGCACGTCTAATGCAGTAGTTTTCTGCGTGTGTTCAGTGGAGTACTCATGTTCTACTCTAATCTGGAGAAAGAGAGTGACAGCGAGAGTCATTTGCCAGATGGCTAGTTAGATAACATCTCGGCTCGACACGCCATAGCACCTCCATCATGTCACTGTATTTATTCTCTCCATCCCCAGTCTGTCCTGAGTGAGAGAGCGAGTGAGAGAAAGAAGGAGAGAAAGAGACAGAGTGCTGCCTCCCTCCAAACTCTCCTGTGACCCAGCCAACAGATTGAAGAAATCCACAAAGGAATAAAGCTCTGTTTTTGTCTTCATTTCCTCCTCTCCACCTCCGTCGCCATGCTGTCTCTCTTTCTCTCTCTTTCTTTCTTGCTCTTTTCCTGTCACACTTTGGGACGGATTTACTAACGTTTTGCACGGCTGCATGCTTCAGTGTGTCTGTTGTGATTTACTAATTATGTGCTGCAGTCCTTTAGCATCCATAAAAAGATCAAAGGGGCAGTTGCTGCTCTTTTGCGTTTTTGCCTCATTGCATATGCATTCATGGGAGTTTCCCTTTCAAAGCACAAAACACTGGGAGGGGATTATTATAATGAAGCACCTACTCACATTTACCAAGACTGGTAGTAAATACTGACTGTGTGATATTTAACACCTGTGAAAAGCTTGTCTTGTTTTTGGAAGTAACATGACTGACATTATTTTTGCTCAGGGAGACAAAAGAGAGTTTTTCGTTATTATTGGCACCCTTGTCTTTATTAAATATTAATTAATTAAAAAGTGGAAAATAAATGGAAATAAACCAACTTTTGTTTTTTTTATCATTAGAATATTTTAATGAATGTCAAAAGTTATTAAACACATTTCAACTTGCAGGAAGTGATTTTAAAGAAGAGGAACAAAGTATGCCATGGAAAGTAATAAGGGCATCCTTTGCTTATATTTTGTCTCACACACTTTAGCAGCAATGACAGGCTCCAAACATTTTTGGTAGCCATCTGCAAGCTTTGCAAAGTGTCTCTTCCCTGTGACAGATTTCACAAACGGTTTTCAATGGGGTTGAGATCAGGACTCATTCAGGCCACTTTAAAACAGTCCACTTCTTCCTTTGCAACTGTTCTGCTGTGCTTTTTGATGAGTGTTTTGGGTCTTTATCATGCTGTTGGACCCATGACCTTCGAGTCAAACCTCTGTTCCTTACACTAGGGAGCACATTTTGCTCTAAGATGCCTTGGTAATCTTCAGATTTCATGATTCCTTCCATTTGAGGCTTCCAGAACCTGAGGCAGCAAAGCAGCCTACATTATGGATCCACCACCGTGTTTGACTGTAGGTAGTGTGTTCTTTTTCATTTTGTGTCCTATAAACAAATCTCTGGCCTGGTCTGGAGAGCTCTATTTTTGTTTCATCTGTCCATGAAACATCTGCCCAAGAGTATTGTAGTTAGTCTAGGTACATTTTGGTAAAGATCAATCGTGCTTTATGTCTTTCTTTCAGCAGTGGAGTCTTCCTTGGCCTTTGCCTATGAAGTCCTTGGTTTAGTGTGCAGTGTACGTGGCATTTTATCCACACTTCGCACCAACATTTGAAGTTTTTCCCCTTTGACATAAGTCCTAGGAGTTTCTTGACAGTCCATGAGCAATAAACCTAATTACATTACGCACTGTTGAAACAGGGATATCAAGGACTTTGGAGATGGCCTTGTACCCTTTACCGTTCTTGTTTTTGGAGATTAGAGCACTTCTGATGCTCTTAGGCAGCTCTCTTGTCTTAACCATTATAAAAAGGTATCAAGGAAAGTAACTTGGCCTTTTAAAGCATTAAAGCCATCATTCATTGGTTAATTCATGTCATGTGAACCCTCATTTTTCACAGGTGATTCTAATTTCTAATTCATCACATGTGAGTCTAATCTGATTAGAATTCATCAAAAAGGGTGCCAATAATTGTGTCATGTCTGTATTACTGTTTTTATATTTTACTATACATTATCTTTATTTGACCCAATGAGTCACAGAATCTGAAACAGATACACAAAAAGGAGTTTTTCATCTATGCAACAGAAAAGCCTTCATACTAAAAAGCATGTGAGCCAAACACGTGGTTATATTGCGCTGGTCATATGTTAATTATGATGTTAATTATGTGCCTCTGTCCATTTGCATGGAAGTTCTAAGTAGATAACTGTTAAATTGGCCACCACCACCAGATCAACATGTCGGTAGAGTGTTAGTAGTTAGTGCCTCTCTTAGTAAATCTGAACCTTTTTCTGGTGGAGCTATAGAATTAGATAGAGCTCTTTCAGCTCTCACTGATCGTTATTGGAAAAGAAATGTCTAGCACAGTATGATAGATATGATGATTACTAACATGGTATTGAACAACAGGTTAGAGTGTGGGACATTTGATGGTTTTTTGGTTCAAACCACAACCCACCAGTTCAAACCACATACTTGCTAATTATGCATTATTTTTAATGACGTGACAACATTTCTGAGTCTATAATGAATATAATGAACACCATACCCACTAGGAATAAGCCATAGGATGATGAATCCTTAATGTGAGATGTAGATTACATCACAGGGTGCTTTTATGAGTATATTACTACTTCTAGAAACCAGAACAACTGAATGTATCATAAGCAAATTTAGACCAATTACAGGGAGCCTGTAAACAGCAACAACCAGTACAGAGTAACTGCATACTGCACAATAACAAGTAGCCCATAGAATCACTACATTATGCCATTATCTTTCTCTATAAATCCCAGACATATTACATACTAAGGTAACTAATTCAGTAACTACAACCCTGTTTCCAGTTGGGGCTCTGTGCAAAATTTAAATAAAAACAATGATGCAAAGTGCAATGATGTGCAAATCATTTAAACCCTATATTTAGTTGAAAATACGGAAAATATGGAAAACAAGGCAAAATGTGTCCATGTAGTTCTGTGTAGTTTTCATGGACTCTTAAGTTATAGTAGTAAGGAATGGAAGCCTAGATGCGCTGGCATGTCCTGGGCATTTAAGGGCTAATTTTTTTCCTTCAGATTTTTCCTCCTTAAAGAGCCTGTATCCTACAATTTTCTAGTATTTTATTATGAATTTTGCATGGGTTAATGTACCAAAAGCATAACTATTTATGTACTAAAATCATAATACATTTTTGCATGATTTTAGAATGTTTTATACCTGCTTCAAAAAACAGTCTGGGCTAAAATATTGCCTAAAACTTTAATAGAAACAGGTGAGGCTAACTTTCTGTAGGCTGAATAGGCAGATATATGTAAATATGTTGATTTTTGTGACATCATAACAAATGATGAATTCCACGTAGGCATGGACTGAAGAATGAACAGTGTGTTTTTAAATTTTAACAGTATTTTTGTACTACATCAAATGTTTTTATTTAAATGTTTATTTAGACACTTTAAATAAACATCTACTTATGAATTATTTGTGAAGTCTTAATCATCATAATGTTATGTTTGTGATATATCGCCCATCCTTAGACTATCCAGCACAAATTTTATAAATTTGATCTACGTTGCCAGAATGATTGAATGAATGCCAGAATGACTCTTCTGTTCAGCCTGCTGTTGGATATGGTTAATTCTGTGTGTGTGTGCACGTGTCTGTGTGTCTGCTCTTTTAGTTGAAAGTGCTGCTGTCACTAAAGGACGTGTGAAATCTCTCACTTTCTATCTCTCGCTCTCTCTCTCTGATTAATGCTGTTTTAATTAGTGTGTGCCTGAGCTGTGGTGAGGTTTGAGAGTGCTTGTGGTGCTCGTGTGTGTGGCGTGTCTGGGGCTGGAGTGGCGTTGGTGTGGGCGGCGCGAGCCCTCTGCTGCTCTGGCTGTCTGACCGTGGGCGGTCAGCTCTCTGCTCCACTCTGCTGCCCTCTCATCAGATCAGCCTCCTGCAGACCACATCCTCCACTCCACACACAGGAGAGAGGGAGAGAGAGACAGTGGAGATTAGGGAGAGAGAGGAGAGAGAGAGATACACAGAGTACTGTGTTTTTAAGTGTGTATTAGAGCAGCACGATATGGATAAATTACTAGTATCATGATGACATTGTTACATATGTGATACAACTTGCAATAAAAACTTGCGTGTTTGGTGTCAAATCAAATACTCATACTCATTTTTTTTTACATTTAAAAATGGCAGCTGCCCTTTAGACTCTAGAACTAGGAATAAAAATGTTCCACTAAAAGTTAAGAACATTTTTTCTTCTCCTAAAAAGTTGCCACTTTGATGAGGTTTTGTTCCTTTAGTGACAATATTAAAAAATGTAAATGAATAATGTGACAAAATTAAGAATTGGTCTGCATTTTAACCAAAATAATTACCTCGTCAAAACATATCAAAACACCCATAGAGACTCTCATCTGGAACTGTGACTGGTCAAGATAATACCCAGTTGGGTCTAGGGTATGTTTAGAGGACTCGTTTGTAAATTGCAGCTTTCTAAGATATTAGTATTGCAAAGGCCAGTATCATGATAACAGTATGATGTGCAGCCCTAGTGCAGGGGCCAGGGGTGCTCATGACCAGGGGCGCCCAAACAGTGCAAGGAAAACATTTTTTTTCCAGTATGTTAAATTCAGCAAATAAACAGTAATTGTGCATTTAAGTGTGCAGAAGTGTTACTTTTACTTAGAAAATCAACAAAGCATGTAGTTGGACCAGGGGTGCCCAAACTTTTGTATACAACTGTGTTTGCTGACTTTAGCATATTGATGAAAAATAAAATGTGGCATATGCCCAAACCTTTGTACATGCCACACTTTATGTTTTATTTTGTTCCTAATGTGAAATTCAGCAAGTACATTATAGTTGTGCAATAAAATGGAGAGAACTGTATTTTCTGTACAGGGCATCTAAAGTCATTTTCACCTTAATAAATATGTGGTTTGTCCAGGGGAGCCCAAAGTTATACATAAGACTGTAGGGGTTCAAAGCGTTAAATATATTGATCCCAAATTGGTAAAAATAGAATTATATTTGAATAATTGTAGTGTCAACACAGTTGCAGTCTGCATAGTGAAGCTACACACACACCAGTGTCTGGATGAAGACATTATCAAGAGTTGTGTATTCTGGCATCACTGATCTGTCCTCTGTCTCTGGACATGTATGGGTGTGTGTTTAGGACACTGTGTGGAGGAGTGCTGTTATATAGCGTTGTTTATAGCGTGTATAGCATTGTTTCAGCTTTGTTGGTGGCTTGTGGAGCTGCATTCTTAGGCTGTGCTTAAGCCTGCTCTCTAAGCAGATGGGTAAAGCAGCGTTATGTAAGCACATCTATCCCACTAATGGCCCTTTTAGCTGCTCTGCTCCTCAGCAGCTGCCCTCCCTGCAAAATATCACACAACACACACACAAACACCAAGCGTGTTCCAGAAGATTGCTGACGTGACACAAACAGAGAGACAGTCGCACACATAGAAGGTGTGTTCGGAAAGGTAACCGACATGAAACAGACTGTACGCACACAGTATGATTCCTAGCAGCTGTTTAATGGTAATGTAATCACAGTAAGGTGTGCGTGTACTCTTTCACTATGCACCTCTACACTAGGGATATTATTACTAAATTGATAGCGGCATTTGCTATACTGATATTGTGCATAGCTTCAATATGGAGATGAACTCTCTATGCTGAATAAAACTCATGCACTGAAATCTGTGCATTTCCACATGAATAAAATATATTATATTCCATCTACACAGTTTTTGTCTTTCCAGTTACTTGTTTTTGGTAGTGGTTGTGTTTATGTAATATGTTTTATTCATGTGGAAATTTTGTACACATTTGTAGTGGTGTCTGAATAGGTGGGTATTCTAAGGGATCTTCATACCCCAAAGTGTGTGTGTGTGTGTCTGTGCACCACAAACACACATAATCAGGAGTGTCTAATGGCACTTTTCCATCACATGGTACAGCTTGACTCTTCTCAACTCTGCTCGCTTTTGGTACCAGCTACTCCATTTTCTACTGCAGATATAGTGCCCCCTCAATATAGCTGGTCGTCATAGCGACACTGCCACAATGTGAAGGAATTTTGTTCAGAAGATAAAAAAACAGGAGACTTTTGGAAATACTACTTTAGATTTCAGACGATGAGATTGTTACGATTGTTTAAAGGCGACGCAAGAGGGTACCCTAACCTGGTAGCTAACATTAGCAAACATGTTTAGGTTGACAATCTCTCCAACCAGTCAGTATTTTTTTTTCTTTTTTCAGTTTTTTCTTTTTCCTTTTTCAGTTACCTTTTGGTACCAGCTCAGCTCGCTTAAAACCTTGATGGAATCAAATTCAAAATGGGCATTTGTTTTTCCAAAAATAATGAAATTTCAATTAAATATAGGGTTTAAATGATTTGCACATCATTGCATTCTGTTTTTATTTACATTTTGTGCAGCGTCCCAACTTTTTTGAAAAAAGGCTTGTATTTCTTGCGGTTTGTAGGTTGGTATACGGTAGATCATTCTTTTCAGAGATGAATATATGCCATATACCACCACTAGTGGGTATACCACCACACCAGTGGTTGCCAACCTAGACCTGGACCTCAGATGGCCCACATTTTTCCTCATCCCCAAGTGTTGTGAGTTGGGTTGGAGCAAAAACGTGTATTGTCTAGGGGGCCTTGAGGGCCAGGTTGGGAACCACTGCATGACCCAATTGCAATTTTGAACCAAATACATTCAATGAATCACTTTTTTCACTTTCTGTGGTGTGCTGTGAGCATCCTGACCAGTCACAGATGTTCTGAGGAGTGTTATGGTGGGTGTTCTGATGAACCAAACTGCAAATGCTAGTAATTTTGTTCACAGTTGCTTGGTTGCAACTCAGTCTTTACTCAGGTCCCATCAAAGGTTTGTCAATATAGAAATCAATCATAATATGTAGCAACATAATCACAATGCGATATTTTGTTCATATGGATCAGCCTTTCTCTACACACACGCATGTGGTCTGAAAGAAGAGGAGGCAGTATTTGAAAGTTGAAAGGGCAAACAGAGCTGTTTCATGTCGCATCTTCTCTGAGCAGAACTGGGTTTGGTCCCAGATCTCTAATTTGCACCCACACGCACAGCTCGTGCAGGTCAGTGCTGTGCTACATGCATTGTGATGTCCCTCAGGCTACATGACTTGACCTGTGTTAATGCACATGACTGCGCAGGGCACATGGTGAGTCAGGTGGTCTGGACCTCAGGTCCCTCTCATGATTCACACACACATACACTCAGACTGTGTACAGCTCTGGGAGGGCCATACAGAGGAGAGGAGTAGAGAAATGAAAGATATGTTTGTTCCTTTTCTCCGCTGACTGGGTTGACTTGAGGACAGGGGGGCTTGAGTACCTCTCTGTTTTAAACAAGCCTGTCTTGGCTCAGCGCAAACTGGGTGTGTTTCCTCTGTCCAGGCTACAGCTGGAAGACTGACCCTCAAAATGAATTAATTTAAAGTAATATGGGGTTTATGTAAGAAAATATTTTTCTGACATAAAATGACTAACTGAAAAATGCTGTTTGCTTAAGTATTCAACCCCTGTGATCTGGAAGTTCCAAGTTTGCACAGATAAAGGTAAAGATGCCCTAACGAGGGCAAATTTGGATGTTTGTTGTGAATCATTTAAGACCCCTTTAATTCAAGTACCACTGGTTAGACTGTGAAGGAAAGTTTGGAAAATGAAGGAAAGTTTGGAAAATGAAGACCATCCCGAGGCAATCAGAGATAAAGTTATATGTATATGAAGAAGACAGGGAAAGGCTAAAAATAATGTCCTAGTGTTTGGCTATCCCAGTGAGTGCTGTTGGATCAATTGTGTGGAAATGGGAGCTGCATCTTACCACCCAAGCACTGTCTAGACAAGGCTGTCCTTCACAACTCAGAGCAAGAAGGGGACTTGTTAGGGAAGCAACAAAGAAGCCAACAACCACTCTCAAGGAGTTACAGAGTTCAATGGCTGAGACAAGAGTGAAGGTGCACCAGTCAATGATATCAAGAGCTCTGCATGCAACTGGCCTGTATGGGAAGGTCGCAAGAAAGAAGCAATTACTAAAGAAAAAACACATCACACCACGT
This sequence comes from Colossoma macropomum, assembly GCF_904425465.1. Lineage (NCBI taxonomy): Eukaryota > Metazoa > Chordata > Actinopteri > Characiformes > Serrasalmidae > Colossoma > Colossoma macropomum. The sequence goes on along the minus strand of NW_023494790.1, from coordinate 17,943,422 downwards.
CTAGAGTTTGCTAGAAAACACTAGACTGACCAGAGTGTAGGATGAGGTTTTGTGGTCAGATGAGACAAAAGTGGAACTTTCTGGGCGAAGTTCAAAACATTATGTGTGGCACAAACCTAACTCTGCCCATTTCTCAACAAACACCATCTCAGCAGTGAACTATGGGAGTGGCAGCATCCTGTAGTGGGGATGCTTTTCCTCAGTGGGAACTGGGCATCTTAAGCTTTTCAAAAATTTTATGCGTGAATTTTATACATGATTCCAGTAGCGTTCTAGGTGGTGATGATTTCTGTGTGACTCTGTAAATGTATATTCTTTTTGCATAGTACATTTTTGAATTTCAAAACCTCTTCTGTTTGTTTCGGTTTGACAGCTGCTGCATCCACTGAAAATGAAGAGCGAGTTTTCCGTGAGCGCATGCGGCCCCGAAAGCGCCAGGGGGCAGTTCGGAGGCGTGTTCATCAGGTTAATGGGCACAAGTTCATGGCCACTTACCTGAGACAACCAACTTACTGTTCCCACTGTAGAGACTTCATATGGTAAGCGCTCTCTCTCTCTCTCTCTTTCTCTCTCTCTCTCTCTCTCCTGTTCATGTTATGATATTATCATAAAAAGCCCAATAGAGCTTTTTCCTTTACTGTGTTTCTTTGTTTCTGTGTTATGTACTGTATTTTCATATGCATGATTTATAATATCATTGTGTGCATGTAATTTACATCCCCAAAACACAGAACAGACTGCTAATAGCCCAGACATACAGACATGGATATTTTTGCATCTCTAACTGTCTGGTCTTCACTTCTATTTTAAGTCTCAAGGCTGTACAGTTAGTCAATTTGCATAACTGGTAAACAGTGTGCCTGTGTGACACCAGACAATGTTGTCTTTTTTCCCGTCAGTAAGTGTGGCGATCACATGGGTGACCTTTTTTGTGCTAAAGGCCCCCTCTGCTGGTCAACAGTGAATATGTAGAATTTTGACTGCAATCCTATGCCATGGAAAATTCAGATGTGTATACAGGCTGACAGAGCGTGAGATCTGCTTTGTCTAACACATGTTTTCTGTGTCATCTTTGCAGGGGCGTGTTAGGAAAACAGGGATACCAGTGTCAAGGTTGGCACCGTTCACTTCTACATGTGTGACAAGATTTCTTTACCCTAGAATCTCTAAAATTCGTATATTACCATAGTAGAGGTCAGGATTTCCTGCAAGGTTTCTTCTGAAATGTCCTTGTGCTGTGCCAATGAAAATTTAGAATGAGTTAGAATGAGAGACTGGTTCTGAGGTCAGCGTTCCTTAAATATTATCATTTCATATTGTTTTATTGCTGTGTATTGGTACTGCATTGTGTTGATTTGTGTGCTGTTCTGGCAGTGTGTACCTGTGTGGTCCATAAACGATGTCATGAGCTCATCATCACAAAGTGTCCTGGCCTAAAAAAACAGGATGACACACCAGAAGAGGTCAGCGATCACTTTGATTTAATTCATTTTTGCAGACTTGAATACCTAAATTAGAACCTATCCAGTACAATTGAACAGTGAGCATTGTGGGTAATGTAGTTTTTGTGCACAGGTTGGCTCTCAGCGCTTCAGTGTAAACATGCCTCACAAGTTCAGTATTCACAACTATAAAGTACCTACCTTCTGTGACCACTGCGGCTCTTTACTGTGGGGACTGATGCGGCAAGGGCTGCAGTGCAAAGGTGAGGCATTATGGGAAATGTAGTTTTTGTGGTGAAAATTAGATTAGCACAGGGGTCGTCAACATGCATCTTCAGAGCAGCGTGTGGCTCATTTACTGCCCTGTTACGTCTCCAAAGTAGAATTAGATTTGTATGTAAAAATAAAATTATCCTCCTTTGCAGTAACATAAAGCTTTGCTGATCATTCTAACACAGTTCTAACAATAAATGGTCTTAAACGCTGGAGTTAAGGAAGCCTGTATGTTCTAATTCAGCCTTTAAACCTGAAGGCTGGTATGCAGACTGCTGGTCACCATAGCAACACAGACAACAGTAGTTAGTAGCTAACAAAAAGGCAAACAAAAAGATTTAAGACTAACATAGATTATTTGGAGACGAATTGACTTACTTGCATTTATAAGCACTCCAGCTGGTTTCCTGATATGTTTAATCTGCAATGAGAAACTGTCAAATACTAAAAAGTCACAAAGCTGAAGTCAGCATCTTGTTTGAATTTTCCCGTTCCTCCTTAAATGGTGCAGCAGTTACATTCTGGCATCTCAGGCATCATTTAAGGTGGAACGGGAAAATTCGAACAAGAAGCTGGTGAATGAGAAGTGACTTCAGCCTCATAAAAAGTCGAAGGTTGAGAGACGTTTTACAAGAAACTGTTCTACATTTGCGGAAAAGTTTCCTGCCGGAGATGCGAGAAAAGCAGCTATAGCTGAGCTAAAGCTTAAAGCAGGGCAAAGTAAGTCTGCATTTTCATTCATTTTATGTTTATTTAGCCTATAATAGGACATTAGCACATACTAAGACATAATTATAGCCATGATGGTAAAATGGACATAAAACGTAGTGGCTTCCGAGGTGGTTTGATTTTTGTTGAAACAACAGAATGGCTCTTCTTAACATTTGAGTTGCCAACCTCTGGGTTAGCATAATATTCATGGAAAATATAGCAAAGTGGCTTTTGATATTTCCTCATGGTGTTTTGCTTGTACCTCTCTTTCTGTATGTTTGTGTTTCAGTCTGTAAGATGAATGTGCACCGGCGTTGTGAGACTAACGTAGCTCCTAACTGTGGAGTGGATGCTAGAGGAATCGCTAAAGTTTTGTCTGATCTTGGAGTGACGCCAGACAAAATCTCCAACAGCACCCAGCGCAGAAAAAAGGCAAATATAATTCCTGGGCCAGGGGTGGGTTGAGCTGTAAAACCATCAAAATCGATTGAATGAGAATGAATAGCCTGTACGGTCTTACCGTGTGCATTAAAAAAGATGATTCTCATTTTGAAATGAGTGAGTATTAGTGATGATAATGGTGATGATGATTGACTAGAGAGGGTTGGTGATAGATTAGAGAATGACAGTAATCACAATAAAGTGCAGTGAGATTAGAAGAGGTGGAGAAGAGGATGTTTCATGCTTTTATCTCTCTGCAGCTGACTCCAGGCCAGGATGCCCAGCCGGCCTCATCGGAGCCTGCCTCAACAGAGGAATCTGACCGCTGCAAATCAGCTCCAACGTCACCCTGTGACCAGGGTAATGAAGAGCTTATCATTGCTGTCATAACAAAACCTTCCATCTCTAAAATTATAACTTTGTAGGACAAAGAAAGTTCAGAGGTTTTGATATTACTGATATGAGGGATATTATTCTCCCTCTCTCTCTCATATTGCTCTTCCCCTGCGTTTAACCCTGCATTGTTTATTTTTCTCTCCATCTCAGAGCTGTCAGAGCTTGAAAGCATCCGTAAAGCTTTGTCATTTGGCCAGGAGCACAAGTCTTCCTCTTCCTCCATAGGCGGTGGGCTCCAGGGCTCAGGGAATGAGGGCCGCGAGAACGGAGATGTGAAAAGTGTCCAGTCGAAGAGGATGAACCTGGCTGACTTCTCCTTCATCAAAGTGCTGGGCAAAGGCAGCTTTGGCAAGGTAGAGACACCTGAGCCCCCTAAATGTTACATTGCAAGAGTAACTTTGTAACAAATGCAGCATTTTAAACTATAAAATGAAGAGTCTCACCCCGTCTCTTCTGTAGGTGATGCTAGCAGAACTCAAAGGGACAGATGAGGTGTACGCTGTAAAGGTGCTGAAGAAAGACGTGATCTTGCAGGATGATGATGTTGACTGCACTCTAACTGAAAAACGCATTCTGGCATTGGCCAGAAAACACCCGTACCTGACCCAACTCTTCTGCTGCTTCCAGACCAAGGTATGGGATTAATGCCCAGTGATAGCCAAACCACAACCAAGCCATGAGCAAACCACAATCAGACTACAACCAAACTTCACTCAAAACACAACCAAACCACAAGTAAACTATAATGAATTCCTAACCAAACTATGACCAAAAAAAAACAGTACCAGATTGCAACTAAATTACAACTGCTTTTTAAATGCTATTTAAAGAACCATATAGAACATGTTTTTCATCATCAAGCAGAACCAATTAACCAATGCAAAGAACTATTTATGCATTCAAAAAGTTCTTCACATGTTCACAGTTCTGTACAGAACTACTAAAGAACCCTTGACAACCCATTTTTTTAAAGGAGAGATCACCACTTTTTATGACCACTGTCTACATGGCTGAACCACTTTTTCAACTGTTTAACAGAAGTCTAGAATTATTAAATCCCCATTACATAATTATTATAATGTAATTTTATAGTTACGTGATGAACTACACTTTAATTCACTTTACATTCTGTATCCATTGGTTGCACTTAAAACATTTTACTTTGTTTCACTGTCAAGAAATTAGATACCAATGGTGAGAATAATAGTTTTCTTATCCACGCAAAATTGTTAACATAACGGTATCTTTTAATAGATATCCCTTATTATTATTACAAACACAAGTATGGTTTGATATTGTTGGCAAAAGCTGTGCCTTCTGAGGGCTAATGATCAGCCCATCACAGACCTCTCAGTTACTGTAATTTATAACGGAGAAATGATTGACTGAGATGTAGATTGATGGAGTGTGATAGCAAAATCATTTCCTGCTCCTTCAAGTGTTTGTCCAGCAGGTGGTGTACTGTGACAGACATCTTAGACATCACAGACAAAGTCAGTCCAGAAGAGGGCGATGTTGACACAGTCTTACATCCCAGCAGGGAGGAGACTGTTCTTAGCTTTAGACTGTAAGCAGAGAGTTTGCAGAAAGTGGTTTGGGGTGATGCTTTCACTCAACAAGACTGTGCATGTTTGTGCAAAATAGCTGTCAGTTTTGTGTTCCTAGTTGATGAGGTTTGATAAGACAGATTAGAATTTTGTTTATAGACAATTGCTACACAATTCTTATGGAAAGGGGCAAAAACATGATGAAATAAATCATTTGCTAGTTGTGTTAGTGTCAGTGATACACAAAGCAACATGCGATAAAATGCTAACTTTAATAAATGCTAGAGTTTTCCAAACTTGTTAGTTTAGTTCAAAGTTCTCCTAACTCACATTTTTTAGTTCTGCATCTCATTTAGGTAAACTCTAGAACTAGTACTAATTTCCCCATTAGCTTGGTTTCATCACATAATTCCCACCAGGCATTTTCTCCTCTTGAACCGTTTATGGATGGCTGGGACATCTCTGAGATTCAAATTCGTGATCTCCTGATGTTGGGGTGAATGCTTCGACAGTGGCACCACTCAAGAGTCTCTGACGTTGCTCAGATTTTTGTGTTTCTAAAAGTGAAAAATGTAACAATATTTTTTTCCAGATAGGTTTGGATCATTTATAGTAGTCCATTCATCATGAAATTTTAATACAAAAGCATTTTCATATTCTGTAAAAAAACAACAGTGACCGTATTCAGCTAAGTGAATACTTTTTTTCTCAGTCTCTTTTCCTGATGCCTGATCTCTGTCTTTTTCACACATCTATTTAGTCACCACAGGTTTTTATATACATTTCAGAGTCTGAAGGCTCCATCAGGAAACAAAGCAGTGGAGCAAAAGCACAGTAGGGGATAGTAGAAGAAACGGCTGAAGAGAGTACTGAAGAAAGGAGAGAGGGAAAGAGAGGAAAATAGAGAGATGAATTGATTGGGGGGTATGCACTCCAGCTGAACTTCAGGCTCTGTTCTTAATCAGCACTGGGATCACAGCCATGCTCTTATCGGCCGTAATTACAGCGCAGAAATGTAAATAACATTACACAACGGGTTCTGAGGGGCCTGTCCAGACCATGGACAGACATGTCTGTGCAGAGAAAGAGACAGAACTCCAAAGGAGGAACAGAGAGGAGAGGAGAAAGGAAGAGAATAGCGAAGAAAAGAGGAGCGAGAAGAGTAGCTGAGTTGAGATGAGCAGCATGGAGGTGGAGTAAAATAGTCTACAGGGCATTATCAGAAATCAGAAAGACTGGAGAAGAACATAGAAGAAAGGCGAGGATAAGCCAGACTTTGGCAATTCAGAAGTTAAACAAGCATAAACGCATTACAATGTGTGTATATATTGTAATGCATTTATGCATGTTTAACTTCTGAATTGCCAAAGTCCGGCTTATCCTCGCCTTTCTTCTATGTTCTTTATGTTCTTCTCCAGTCTTTATATATATATACATATATATATGATTAGTTCTGTATCATAAAACCTCTCCAGCTCAAATCAGTGGTACTGCATGGAGCTCCATCATTCCAGAGAACACAGTCCTACTGCTCCACATTCCAATGCTGGGGGACATTATATACGTTTAGCCGACACTTGCCATTGGTATTGGACCTATTGAACTTAGGGTCATGTGCAGCTGTTCCAGAGTTTCCCATTCTATTGGTCAGTGCTTTTTTGTGGAGATTATACGAGCTGTGTGCACTATATATACATATTATATATCATTGTTGTTGTCATAACAAAATATTCAATGTCAGAAAAGGAAAACTTTATAGGAGGAAAAAGAAACATTTTTTACTTTTAATGCAATAAGAAATGTTCATGCAAAATATATGTGTATGCTCATTTGATTAACTGAAAGAAAAAGTTAACTAAGACCAACTGGCACCTGTTGTTCAATTAAACTAGACACATACAGTCATCAACAAGACAGTGATATGAAGCACAAGACCAAGTCCATCTCTGAATGGCTGAAAGAAGCAAAATTGAGGTTTTGGAGTGGCCTAGTCAAAGTCCTGACTTGTACCTCATTGAGACGCTTTGGCAGGATCTTAAACGGGCAGTTTATGCTTGAAAGCCCTTCAGTGTGGCTGAACTAAAGCAATTTTTCAAAGTAGAGTGGGCATAAATTCTTCCAAAATGTCACAGTGAAGTGAAAGACTGATCACCAGTTATAGAAAGCGTTTGGTTGCAGTTGTTTAGGGGGGAATTATTTTTTCACATGGGTGATATTGGTGTTGTATATATAACAGTGGATCACACACAGCAACATTGCTGCAATTTTTTAACAGCTCAGTTTAACTGCTGGGCTGAGAGGGGTTGTCAACCAATCAGAAATATACAAAAACAGCGTCCTGTGGCCAGAAACTGACCACTGACAAAGGACTAGACATGAATAATTCAAGCTGTGCAGTGACGAGCTATCATATCTAACTTTACACCTACGATGTGAATCAACAAGTTGTGTCTAATATAGTGAACAGTGTAAAGTGTACACAGTGTTTAAAAACTCCAACAATGGTTTGTCTGAGTTTTTTCCAGTGTTTCCCCTGTGACTGAATAGGCTGAACTCCTGTGCCACTCGGCTCGCATAGATGATGTTTGCTTCTGATTATTCTTTTGTGGGATTCACTCTTTAAAATTCTCAGTCTAGTTTTGAATGTAAAGCTACACCAATTCAGTTGCTAATTCCAACACAAATCCAGTCATTGATGTAGCAGTGTGACATAGCAGTGTTTGGTCGAGGCAAGCTGTCTTTTGCCAGAAAAGCAGCATCTAGCCATCTCTAGTCTTCTTTTCAAAATTTCTTGATACTTAAAGAAGCAAAGTGTGTGTTTGAGGAGTTTTGTGTTCATGAAGCAGCTTCAGGTGTGAGAGGAAGTTTAAGAACTGTTATTATAACTGCTAGGTGGAGTGCTCACATTCCAGGAACTAGCTTAGACGCACAGCAAATTTAGCTGCTAAACAGTCTCCAAGAACAAAAGATGTGTATGTCATTGTTTCCCTGTATCCCTTTGTTTTTCTTGAGGCCACACTTAGAATACGATGTTTTTGCAGGTTTGCTTTTAATGGGTGTGAATTGTGTTTGTTTCATGCTTGTGCATTTGTGCAAGATGAGATACAACAACCCCAAGAGTGAAAGAATGGGAAAAAGAATGCAGCTCTTAAGAAAATGACCTCTCTCCTAACCATGTCCAGCTGAAGGCTGGCCTGAGGTCATTGTATCTGTCTGCTGTTTGCTGACTAGTTCCAATTCATCCAGGCCCTTGTCCTGACCTTTGAGGTATTAGACTTTGATAAATAACATTTTAGTATAATGACTAAATTCTTTATATTCATTTGACACAAGAAGAGTTTTAAAAAGAATAACAACTGATGTGTAACGCACTTCAGTATTAATTAAACGTAGTATTAATCATAGTATGCATTAATATGTCTCGTATGTGCAAAGCCCACTCCCAACAACAGAATTCATAAAAGAGGCAGGGATGTACATAGATAAACCTCAAGGGGTCTTGAGCCCGTGTTGCCTTTGCTGGCGCATCTAATAATTATTTTTTTATATGGCCATTCTTCAAGATAAGTTTCAGCGAGGCGTGGCTGAGAAGAGTTAGATTCTCAGCTCGCATTCAACAAGCTTCGTTCTTGAGCGCCCCCTCTGGTGCAATACTGACTGCATGTGGAGATTTCATCACAGTAACTTCAAACTGTTGCAAATGCATGCAATAAAAAAGTGCTGGTAATCCCAACCATAAAGCATTAATAATGTCAGCATCACATTCCATAATGCAGTGATGTGACAGAAAGAAGCTACCCTAAGTTTTGTGATTAGAAGAAAATGCTCTGTTTTACTCTTAAATACAGCTATAACACACTGATATATAGCGATTAGATAGTGTAGTGGAAAGTGCTGTAGCTTTGCATGCTGGACATTGTTGAATCAGATCTCTGGGCTGTAAAGCTATTATTTCTGCTGCCTTGGAAAACTCTTCAACACTACGTTTGGTTTCCTCTGAAAAATGATTACGCTCTTGATAAGGCACCTGCCCCCCAAAATCTCTATGCAGAGTCCTGGAAAAAAGTGGCTTTTAATGTGTTTTGGAACCCTTCCTATGGAGATTACTGCAATGAATATGGCTATTGTGTCACACATATGCAAAAGGTAAAAGTCTTATGTAAGCCTGGGCAGTATCTGCTTTGTTTAATAGCCAGGTATACAACATTATAGATGATGGAGCTCTAGATAAGATGTATAATGCACAACAGTGAAAATAGAACTTGACCAGCTTTCATGAATAGCAGTTAATGGGAACACGTGCAGGCTGGCTAGATTTGTTATGTCATTGTTTTCGAGCAAAATTAATGTAATAAACAACTCGGCTGTGAAGGCCTTGCATTACAGTAATTTTACTATGCTTAATGGGCTTTAAAGCAGTGTGTAAACAATGTTAAAATTTGCGGTTACTAAACTGCAAAAATAGCCTGTTTTTTCTCATGCAAACCATCACATGTACATATATACACCTATTCAGCATACAGTTTAGCTCTTCCCCTTCATGCTGAAGTTATAAAGAGTGTTTTAACCAGACTTAATTTCAGTATAGGGTGTCCTATCTGGACGGAGGTCATTTACAAATATAAGTCACAGGCACAGCCTGTGTAATTATATTGGATAAAGACTGGTAGGAAAAAAAATAAATTATTATTGTTTTTGGTGCATACAACCAGACAAATGTTATATGTGGAGGGGAAAAATACAAATACATGCAAGAATAATGTAGGATATGGGCCTTCAAAGTAGTATTGTTAGGTGAGACATAAGTGTTGTTAGGTGTGACACAAAGTACAATAAAATCACTGAATTGCTAGGTCAGTGATATGCGGATTAGTATACGTGGTGCTATGTGGAAATAACACCCCTCTGTGTGGCCAGTATACTGGCCAGCCGTAGTCCAATGTATGGGACTATATGAGACATAGGGCAGATCCTGCTGCATAGGTGGTTGGAGTGTGAAGCCCTGGACACAGACAGTCTCACCATCAGCCTGGCTTTCGTTTGTCTCAGTCTTTCTCCCTAATGTGTGTTTTGTCTGTTTTCATTCTGCTCTGATTAGTGAACATGTTCTCAGGGACATGCTCCGTCTGCCTGCTCCACTTTGACCACACATACACTTTTGGCAGGTCTGTCAGTTTGTGTTCTGTCTTTTGTGGGTTTCATTATTGTGCACTCTCTGTCTGTGAAAAATTCTTACTCTCTATCTGTGAAAAATTCTTACTCTCTGTATGTGTGTTTGGTACAGTAAGGCACTCTATCACTCTGTGGGACCTGGCACCCTTCCAGAAGAAACACGAGCTGATTTAGAAATCGTACTCTTCCTTCCTCTCTCTGTCTCTCCCTGTCTCTCTCTCTGTCTCTCTCTCTCTCTCTCTCCCACAAGCAGATTAATAAGTGACATTATGACTCTGAACACTCAGCAGTTGTGTCACAAGCACAGTCAGCTTTTCCCGCTCTGTGAGAATTTCATTCCCATTCCATTTCCCATTTTTGTGTTCCTCTCTTTCACTCCTTTTCATGTTCTTTAGGCGCTGCTAATGTTACTGAATGCTTAGTTCTGGTTCCGCATTTTGCTTCCTTTGTGCTGTTAACGTTCATGAATTTTGTGTAATTTCCATCTAAGCAACAGACACAGATTGACACACTAACATACAAGCAATCCACATATCTCTGCTACAAATAAAAATAAAACCTTGTTTCCAGCTTCTACTATTTGTGACCAATTCAGTTGAAAGTGGTAGTACAAACATTACAGTTAACCCCATAGGTGAGCTTAATTGTTAATTTAGTACATAAAATATCCATGTAACATGTATTTAATGCCCCACTCACCCCTACATAACCGTCTGAACACAATTATTTAAGCTGACCACAGTTATGTTTGTTTGTGCCACAAGAAACAGAATAATTTTTTTTTATTTTTATTTTTTAAAAATCAGAAAACACATTAATTAAGACATGTCATGGGAAACAAGAAAGGTCTAAGTTAGTGCTAGAACACCTTTAGAGGGGTTAGTGTTTGGAGCTCAGTTTGGAGCTACTAACTATCAACAGCTAGGATGCAAGTTAGCTAATCAGCCAGTTTGGCCAGTTTAGGCCTGTACTTTAATACAATTCACAATTATTTATATGGCAGTTAATTGTCAGCTAAAATTCCACGATTGTGAAGGGTCTACTCCTTTGTAGTGATGTTTGCATCAGAGATATCAGCAGAAATACACACAGTATATACACTCTATTAAAATGGTAGGACTATGCTCTTTATGGCATATGCAGGAGGAGATAATGAAATTAGACTGAAAGATGAAACATTGCAGGGGAAAGAGTGACATGAAAGGTTCGCTTTTACCAAATTACTTTCTCAGACATATCTCTACACCCCAGTGATAAGTCAGAGAAGCCAGTGGTGCAATAAACAATTTATTTGCCCTTATAGAAATTGCATCCATTCCACCCTGCACCTTTTAACAAGGATTTTCAACAGGTTATACTGGGTAATTATGAGTTATGAGTTATGTCATGAAGTATTTTTTTTTTTTAATCTTGAGGGTTTATGTTGTTTGGTAATTAATGCATGCACGGTAGGGTTGAAATAATTTGCATTCTTTTAAAAAAGTGGGTCATGTGAGATATGAGCAGACATTACACAGGCAATATTTGACTGTTTTACCCCGGTTGATAATGGTGAACTGAAACATGAAGTGGAAGGATTGCCGTGTCTGGAGGAAAGAAGCAGGCGTTGCTTCACATTGTGTCCCAAACTCCAGCTCCAGAAAAAGGACTGCCAGGTTATCAACTATCTGTGAAATAAATCAATATCAGACCTTTGTGTACTTACAGTCTTTGTCGACTATTGAATTGGCTCAGAGAAAGTGAGCGCTCAGCAGATTTTCATGGGGTTTTTTAACAGACGTTGAGATTTGACAATGGAAACACAGTTGGAAAAATGCTTTATTTTCCTACAGAAGTAAAGATTGTTCCTGACTTCATCACAAGATCGTTCTTGAATTTAAACTTTGTCACACTTGTCATGTGTGTGGTCATAGATTATGGTGATTCAATTTCCCTGCAAGTTGCAGTTTTCTGCTCTGAAGCTTTGCTGACTTCTGCACCAGGGACGACTTTTCCTTTGACCTTTTGGTCCCAAAGTCCAAAAAACTTGAAACACAGCAGTCCATGAGGAAGAAAATCAGAGCTAAATAATAAGGCTAATATATAAACTAGCACTTAAATAGTACATATGCACTGCTGAAGAAATGGGAAATACTAAATACACAATTTGGTAAGCAAATATCAAACAAAAATGATATTAAAAATTCATACTTCCTTTTTGGCTGCTGTTGGCAACTTATCCTAGAATCTAACAACAAAGCTGCTTCATAATGGTGGTATCATACTGCTACCAAGAGAGTGAGTGAATTCTGTGATGTATGCACACAGTTCAGTGGTCGAAAAATGCATATGATGAAAAAAAATACTTCTATCGTACAAAAACAATCTTCATGGTGAATCCAACAAATATCTGTGTGATTGCTGTCAAAATTAGCAGATAACTTTTTCAAGAGAATATGAAAACGCAACTAAAAGCAGCTTCTACTTGAACCTGTTAACCCCTTTAACATTCCAGGCTAATTACATACTAAGGCTTATTATTCAGTAACTACAGGGACTTCAGTGCAAACTAATTGAGCTTTTCTTAGGTTAGAGAAGTGTGTAATAAAACTTTGGGCCTGCTGGCGGGCCCATGGCTTGGTAAGGGGTTAAACTACATAAATATCCATGTTATATTTTACCCCGCGTAAATTTGTGCCTCGCTAGCTTGTCTCCCCTTAATAACTTGAGCTAGCACAATTATTTAAGCTGACTGTGAACAAAACATGTCATTTGACCAAGGGGTTCATGCTTTGCATATGATTGTCTATGTAAGTATTCCCAGTGCAGTAACTGATCCATCAAAAACCTCTTCCACCTGCAAAACAGGAGCCATTGAAAATGCTTTTCATAACATGTTATATAAGCACAGCATAGACTAAACAGACATTTCCTTACACCACCCATCTGTTCCAGCACACAGTATTGTCCAAACACATGCACACGCATTAAGTTTCTTAAATGAAATATGTGTTAGCTCTGCATTTCCCTTTTCTGCTCAGGGGTACGTGCTCCATGCATGCCTTCTTGGTACTTGTTTTCTTGGTTTGTAATACAAGAAGTATGTTCTGTTGATCTACTGATGTTCTTGCTATGTCATATGAATCTAAGTAGTTAATATGGGCTGTTTCTTTATTGTTTCAGTATTGTAAATCATTCTATCACAGAGAGCAGACAATGTGCAGTCTCTGGGCTGCTATCTGCCAATCAGAGCCATTCTGCTGCGCCTCATCCCAACCGGAAGGCACTATTTGTACATTTCTAATTAGGAGCAGGCACTGTTTGTTCATGTTTGATTGGGTGGGCCTCCTCCAGATTTCTTGGTGCATTTAAGCAAATTATTTTAACATCCTGTTTAAATCTTTCTTCCGAATAAAGACAAACTGAATTTGTTATGCAGTCATGCACTCATGTGAGAGCGCTGTCTGTCAGAGGAAACAATTCAAAGATATTTGGGTCAGTTAGAAGGTGTAGAACATGTTAATATGAATTCTAATTTCTCATGTGTGCAGTCTCACCATTTAAATCCAGCTTCATTTCTCTTCCTCTGTTTATTGTATTTATCTGTTAACATTTGTACACTCTTCTGACCTAAACGACTAAATTCATTAAGATTTCTTCCTTGCCTTCATTCAAAACACCCAGGATGTGTATTAACATAGAATACAACATTTCCTCCACTGCTTCCTTAGCAGTACCACTTTAACAGTATTTAGTCATGCTGTGCACAGTAGACTGACATTAACCTTTTTATAGAGACTGTCATAAAAAGTGTTATTGCCTTTCCCCACACATCCTTGGAGAAAGTTCCGTTTCCTGATAGTAACAGAGCATCGCCCCTGTCCTTTGACCTTGACTTCCTACAGAGCGTGCACATGTGTGGGTGTATGTAGTTCGTAGTGAGAGAGATATTTCAGGACTGAGCTCAGTAGGCCTGTAAAGCTAAACTGGAGCCTCTTCCTTATCATCAGAGACATGGCATTGTTTCATTGTAAAGACATTATAAAATATGTGTCTTAGCTTCCTTATCCTTAACTCTGTGGGGAGAGAAAACAATGGCACATGATGAGGAACAGTTAAGTGGATATCTGTCCATGCTCCCTCCCATTTCCCACATCACACAACAGGAATGCAGGAAGACTGACCTTTCCTTTCTTATTCCCCTGGCGCTACAGCGCTTCATCAGCCTGGATTAAAGAGGACTTATCCCGCTGCGCTGGTGAATGCGCATTGTTATCTTACATTTGTGCTCGCACTATTTTTAGGAATTTTTTTCTTTTTTTGTTAATTAGGAAAAGTACTGCGGCATTAAGACAGGTGACACATACTATGATGAGAAGAGTTTACACTGAGTTGCTGATTTATTAGGTAAACCAGCAATCATATGAAAAAGTTTGATGTATCATGGTTCTGTCTTTTTCTATCGCAGGCATTTGTACCGCGGTTTTGGTCTCGGTTTCAATACATCCCTAATATATGTATTAAATATGTACCAAAACTTTTGCACAGGCTATACTCTGTTTGTACAGCATATTAAAATTCAGCAAATTAACAGTAATTGTGTGTTAAAATGTGCTGAAGTATGTTCTCTATAGAGTTAGAATAGAGAATAGACACATTAGAGATAGTATTTATTTTCACTTAGACATGTAATTTAACCAGGAAGACACACACTTTTGCATACTCCCTCAAAAGCATATGCATTATATATTTATTTTGCATTTTACCATGCTCTTGGCTTATTAATTCCATGTTTAGACTAATGGGCCGTGCAGAACGTGTAGGCACAATGTGTACAATTTGCACCTGAAACTGCCACAAAAGACTTAGCACATTGGGTCCCCCTCAAATTCTCTCTCTCTCTCTCTGTTTCTCCAGGACCGATTATTCTTTGTTATGGAATATGTGAATGGTGGAGATCTGATGTTTCAGATCCAGCGCTCCCGAAAGTTTGATGAAGCTCGTTCACGTTTCTATGCTGCTGAAGTCACATCTGCCCTCATGTTCCTGCACCAACATGGAGTCATCTATAGGTACCAATACACACACACACATATAAACACAATAAAGTTGAGCTATATAGGCAAAACACTTGTATTTAGAATATGCCTTTCAGTATATATTAAAAACTGCATCGGTGAATTGAAATTGTGACATGCCTAAAGAACGACTTGCATATTTTGGTCTAAAATAATTTAGCTTTGTTCATTCCTTCGACATATGTTACTGTATTTGCATACAAAGAACATTGTGATTGGCTGGAGGGCTTATTGCATATTGCAGCTTTCTGCAATATCAGCATTAAAAGGCTAATAATGCAATAATGAATAACAAATGTCTTTAAATGCTGCCCAGATGCCCAGATCAGAAAAGTCATTCAGAAACAATATACAAAAACAAACATGCACAAACACATGCAAATGCAACTGTCTACCAGAACAATAATTGGCCTACAATCTAATGAAACTGCAGTAAATGACTGATGCTTGTCCAGCTTGTTCAACCAGGCTGTCCTGCTAATCCCAGAAACCCTGTTCTGCCTATGTCACCGCTCCTTTACTCTCCACAGTTCTGAGATGCTAGGCGGGTTAGCCCTGGACAAAGAGCATCAGTGAGAAATGTCCGTCTTGGCTCCTGAATGAGCTGGGAGCGCCTCAGGGGCGAAAGCAGATTTAGCTGTCCTCAGAGAGAAGTGAAAGAGTAGTGCACTCAGAGCTGCCTGTTATGGTAGGCACTTAGTGGAGGTGAAAGCATTTCATAATTCTTTACAGCGTGACCAAACAACAGCCTCTTTTTTCCCTAGGGCCAAATCTGCACACTAGTTCCAAAAAAAAGAGTCAAAAAAAAAGCAACAAAAAAAAAGCCAAGCACACATGTACTTAATCAGGCCCCATTTATAAATTAAAAGCACACAGTCACACCCTATTAAAATATATATATATATATATATATATATATATATATATGATTAAGTACCCTATTTATAAATTAAATAGGGTGCGGGTATATACATATATGTGTGTGTGTGTGTGTGTGAAAGTTGATGTTTGATGAACAATTAAAGTGCTGTAAGTCTCTGTAATATATATATATATATATATATATCAAACATCAAACTTTCACATTGTTGTCCAGGGAGATAGTTGGAGACAAAC
The DNA here is from genome assembly GCF_904425465.1 of Colossoma macropomum. Lineage (NCBI taxonomy): Eukaryota > Metazoa > Chordata > Actinopteri > Characiformes > Serrasalmidae > Colossoma > Colossoma macropomum. Next base: position 17,927,267 of record NW_023494790.1, on the reverse strand, counting down.
TATAGATATACCTGCTTTCCTCACTTTTTGAAGGTATTTTGTCTGCACTCTTCAGAAAGTTATCTTTGCAGGGCTGCTGTATCTGTGGTTCAAAATGCTGACCACACCAGTCTATCAGAGTCCTCTCTTCTGTTCTTCTGTGCACTTCTGTGTCTATCTCTCTCTGTACTGATTAACCAGTCTAATTCTAATTCCACTTCTGCATTCATTAGTTCTTCTTTGCTGTTTCAAGTAAGTTTTATAAATGCATCTTTTTCAGCCTATAGCAGTTTATCTCCACCCATTTATGTTGAAGTTATAAGGAGCGTTTCAGCCTGGGGCTGCTTTTTGAATAAGAAATATCACAGGGCAGCCAATCATACTTTAACACAGATTAGTTTTAAAGGTGCAGTGCAAAAACAATTCAGCTTAATTCACATCATCATGTAAAAATGCATTACTGTTTTTGGTACATAAATACACACAAATGTAATAAGTGGATCTTAGAAGTAAAATCATATGCAAGGAAATACAAGACAATATGGCCCTGTTAATGAGAAACAGATAATAAGTTTGGATTAATATCTCTGTCCCTGTGGAGAATGGATGAGCCTGTTGAAAGTTTCTGTTTTTCCGTCGCTCGCTCTTCCTCTCTTTCCTCTCCCCTGTTGACTCTTACCTGCCATTAACAATGAAATTTTCAGCGTATAACTGCCAGAAAAGGGTGAGAGGTGTGGTCTTTGGCAGGCTAAAAACATCATTTGGATCACAACAAAGGGACATCATTGCTTAATTCTCATTTCTCAACTTGTTTCCTCTGCTTTCACAGATGCCAGTGAACAGAAAGGCATGAAATAGCTGTCAACATGACATTTTAAGCTGTCATGTCATGTAACAGCATGCCACTGTTTGGTCGTTTATTCATGAGTTCTCCCTTTCTTTGACATGTTTGAATGCCAAAATGCTCATTGCATTTCCGTACTGTTTCGAAATTTATTTTAACTTTGTTATGGCTGATCGTTTTACTATTTTACCTTATATATATTTTATAGTCATGTAGAACGACATGTTGACATGTAGAACGAAATCAGAGAACACGAGTATAATTTGCTGAATAGTTTTTAGTCTCATAGAAAATACACTAATGCTTTTTGGCACACAGCCTTCCTCTGCATGCTCAGCAGTGTCAAAACGTGTCTGTACTTTCCGATTTCATTTGGTACAAAAATCCTCTGTTTGTTCATTTTTATTAGGGGTGGCTCGACACAACTTTGTCCGATACCAATACTGATACCAATACTGCAACCTTGAATATCTGCCGATACCGATACCAATCTGATACAGTCCTTTTCCCACTCTTAAACAATAAGCTGTAAATCATATATTTATCTGGATGCACTTGCCAAACCTAGCCATATTAATAGCATCAAGCTTAATCACTGAGAAGCATTCAGCACCAAACAACACTGCAACTATGGAAAGTAAAAAAAAAAGGTTCAAAGGTTCAGCGCTTTGCCACTGATTAGATTAATAAATTGAGGCAAAAGACTTTCTCAGCCATTTCGTTTTCCATTGTTTCAGTGCTGTGTGGATGTGCGCCCCCGCGACCATGGTTTATCAGGGTGAACGTGAACATAAGGAGGAACTGAATCGAATGCATGTGGGTGTATATTTTCGACATGTGCCCCTGCTAGTGCTTGAATGGAAGGCTAACTGTAGCTTATCTAGCTTGCATACAACTTTATATCGACGTTTTGCAGTTTTTCCGTCTACTGACGTTTAAGCACTGCTCTGAAGTATTTCCAAACGGGGTTTTTAGACTGTTCGGAGTGCAGGGCACTCTCTCTGCAGCCGAGTCATGATGTGAACATATTACCACACGTTTGGTGTTGAATTATTTGCTCGTTTCAGCTTGACCTACATTTCATTTTGAATCATGAAAGTGATGTTGTGTGACTCCTGTCCGTCATACAGTGCATTCAGTGCAGCGACCCAGGCTCACATGAGAACTTGCGAGGCAGACAGCTGCGATAGTGCTGTTTTTTTGCACAATGGAATATTCATTTTTACAATCTAATGTCTGTTTTTTTTTTTACAGTTAGATTATGTAATCAAATAGTATTTGTTGACAGCCCTAGTTGTGACACATCTCACTTAAAGTTTAGTTAAGCATTTCTAAGATAGTTTAGGCCAGGGGTGTCCAATCTTATCCGCAGGGCCAGTGTGGCTGCAGGTTTTCATTCCAACAAAGCAGGAAATCACCTGATGAAATGTTTGAAGACTAAGACCAATTGATTAAACAAGGAGAATAAGGTGTGTTTCAGCTTGTTTGGAGTGAAAACCTGCAGCCATTTGAGGATAAGATTGGACACCTCTGGTTTAGGCTAGTGGATCATTTTGGTTTACACTTTGTTTTTTCTTCTGCTATCCATGCCAGTGATTTTGGCCAGTGTTGGGCCGATACTGATACTGAGTATTGGATCAATCCCTACTTATTATCATTAGTGATGTGACGTGAAATTTATTTCCTAGATGATTCAGCAGTTTTTTATAGCATTGTGTAGTTTCTGCCCCAAAACACCCCCATCAGATTTCCAAAATCATTAAAGATAATTTGCATCTAAAAAGGGTCTATTTACACTCCAGCTTAACTCCATGCCCTGACATTAACCCTTGAATGATTAATGGTGCGTCAAGCCAAAACAAAAGTTTTGCAACCTGTTTTGTTGCTAAAAAACTCGGTCAACAGGTTGACCACCATTTTACTGGCCTCTTTAGATGCAGGCTGACCCTACAGGCTATGGGCGGGGTGATCTTGTTTTGCTCTCGTCTCTGAAATGGCGCAGTGCTCTCCCAAACTACTGAAATCTGGAAGCACTTTGATGGAGTTGGAAAACAAGGTTTTGTTTAAAGTGGAAGGTTAGTGGAAGGTTACTGTAACAAACACAAGGCATACGACTAAAAAAGACGGAAAAAGAGATACTCCCAAAAGGAACTAGAGCAAATCAGTCCAAAAGCACTTGCTTTTAATGTCATGATTGCTACCTTAAAACTCTCTCTGTTTACTAGCATTTCTGTTGAGCTTTTGCTTTATTCTGCTCAGAGTTAACAACTCAGTGATGTTTTCCTCCTTCTGAGAGAGTGAAAAGAGAAGAATGAGTGGAGTCAGTTGGTCTGTGGAGCGTGCTGCGACTTGCCGAGCTGTAGATGTCCAGTCTGATTCAGAAGGGCAGTACAAAGCAGCCCTGCAGGTCTAGCATGTACTCATTGACCTGCGTTTAAAAAAAGTAAGAACTTGTATGAACTTAATTGACTTTTGCCACACGTTTCCATTCAGTTACACAGTGTAGAGTTAGCATATATGGACTTTCGTGTATCAAGTGTTTCTAGGTTTCTTGGCTGGGTTTGAGAAGGGGTTTGTCACGGTAGGGGGCTGTGGGTTTGTCCAAACGTCTTATGGAAAAATCACTCCACACTAACAAGCAACACAGGAAGGCTTTTCAATAGGGTCTGATTGTGTATGTTTGTATGTGAGTGTATGTGAGTACATATGTGCTTGTGTGTTTTTAGACAGGGGAGAGAGGCTGGGACTGGGTGGGGGAGATGAGGGAGAAATAACATCATCAGGGCTTTGTAAACTATAGCTACAAAGTGAGGGCCCACTGGAGCACAGGGGAAGTGTGTCACGTCTCCAATCAGTGGGTGTTACGTGTGGCTGCATGCGTTTTCTGTGTGTGTCTGAGTAGGAGTGTGTGTATACATGTGTGTGTGTTTGTGCATGTGTATCTGCCTGTTTGTCTGCTTAAAGATAAGAGTCCAGTTGCTCAACTGAGGCGCTCTGAAGAGGCAATGGTAATGCAGTGAGCTGCTGAGCACATGGTCGACTTTCTGCAGTAGCTGCTGTTCTAGACAGATAGATAGAAACGTCATTACCCTCTGAAGACATTTGCAAAGCTATTAGAGCAACAAGAAGAATTGAGCATATCAGAATTTATAAAACTCTTACAAAAGATTTAAACAAGGCTATGGTGTTACAAATGTGTGCTTGAATGCAGAGCTCTTCTTATTACTCCATTAAAGGAGACTGCTTTATTTAAATAGTCATTAAAAATCACCTTCTCTGTTAAATGGAAATGATTAGTTGGGAAACTGCATGATGATAATGAATATCTCCTTCTGTCCTACTTTCTCTCTCACAGTTATGGACACACTCATTTTTTCTAAATTTCTAAACATTTTAATGCACAATTGCTGTTTATTTACTGGGATAAAACACATACACACACACTATATGGCCAAAAGTATGGACAGCACATTCCAAAACCACAGGCATTAATATGGAGGTTTGGTTCCCCTTTGCAGCTATAACAATGTCCACTCTTCTGGGAAGGCTTTCCACAAGATTTTGAAGTGTGTCTATTTGCCTATTCAGTTAAAAAGAGCATTCGTGAGGTCAGATACTGATGTTGTACGAGAAGGCCGGGCTTGCAATCAACATTCCAATTCACCCCAAACGTGTTCAGTGGGGTTGAGGTCAGGGCTCTGTGTAGGCCACTGGAGTTCCTCCACACCAAACTTGTCAAACCATGTCTTTATGGACCTTGCTTTGTGCACGTCATGCTAGTACAGGGAAGTGCCTTCCGCAAACTGTTGCCACAAAGTTGGAAAAACAAAAGTGTCTAAAATATCTTTGTATGCTGTACCATTAACTTTACCCTTCCGTTAGGTAACGTTCTCCTGGCATCTGCCAAACCCAGACTCATCAGGACAGAAAGTTCACAAACTAATTTGTGGCAAAGGACTAATGATTTTGTGCATATGATTTTGATATATAAATATATATATATATATATATATATATATATATATATCAAATATATGTATATATATTTTTTTTTCTTTATTCTTTGTGGCATGGATTCCACAAGATGTGTAAACATTCCTTTGAGATTCTTGTCCACGTTGACTTCATTACATCATGCAATTCAGGAACCCTATTTGAGATGACTTTTGCTCTGTGACATAGTGCATTCTCATGCTGAAAGTAGTCATTAGAATATGGATAAATTGTGGCACTGAAGGAGTGCACACAGTCAACAACAATACTTAAACAGGCTGCGGCATTCAGTTGATGATTGAATGGTATTAACTGTCCCAAAGTGTGCCAAAAAATTCCCCACAAAAATTGCACCGCCTGCACCAGCATGGACTGTTGACAGCGGGCAGGTTGGGCTCACTGGGTGTTTTTTTCTTTATTGCACCATTCTGAGTAAACTCTAGAGAATGTTGTGCAAAATCACGAGAGATCAGCAGTTAGAGAAGCACTCAAACCAGCCTGTCTGGCACAAACAATCATGCCACAATCAAAATTCACAAAATCGGCATTTTTTCCCCATCCTCATGGTTGATGTGAACATTACCTGAAGCTGCTGACCCGTATCAGCATGTTTTTTTGTATGCACTGCACTGCTGCCACACGATTAGTTGATTAGATAATTGCATGAATGAGTAGGTTTGCAAGTGTTCTTAATAAAGTGCTCAGTGAATTTTCTTTTATTTTCATGATATACATTATTTGGAGTGAGCTTTATACATGAAAGAAATGTCAGTGCTGTATTTATTTATTTTAACATAGTGAGTTATTGTTAAAATAATCATTAGAGTGCTCAATCACTAGTGACATCCTTACATCTATATGACCTGAAGTTGAATTATTTTTTGAAGTTGAATTATATATATATAAGGTAGATATTATACACATGCAGAATGTTCCAGAACTTGCTGGAAATTGGACACCACTGCCATGTTAAGCGCAGGTTACACCAAAATACTTTCTGTTCCCATTGCCATTCTTTCTCCAGAATAGAACAGTTACATAAACCGGGTCTTGTCTCCGCCCTCTTGTTGGAACAGTGCGTCACAAAAACACCTTTGCTTGACTGATGCTGGTGAAGAAATGTTGACATTTTTTACCAATCAACCATCAAAGCCCATGTTGCTTGGTTTCCTTATGCTATCTTTGTCCCCGTAGACTTTATCTTGGCATCAGTGCATAGACATACACACACAAACACACATACACACTGTATAGTAGGCTTTGTGCTTGCATAAAGAGTAAAGGGCGCGAGTGAGTAAGCGAAAGAAGAAGACATATGGCGAGAAGGAAAGAGAAAGACAATGCTGAAGACTCTAGAAATTCCCTGTTCATTGTACTCTGAATTTTCTGGACACACTGATTCATATTTTCTGTTAACCCAAGGTTAAAATCCCAGGTTTATTACATACTAAGGCTTATTATTCAGTTACTACAGGGACTACAATGTAAACTGGTAATAGGAGTGTATAGTAAAATTTTAGACCCACTGGTGGGTCCTGGCCATTTAAGGGGTCAATACCTGTACATATTAATATAGAGTGTCCAGGTATTATACCTCTACATTATGAAAAATTGTGTCATTTAAACATTGTTATTGTGTCATTTAAATCAGTATCAGTTGTTCATGTGAAGCAGAATTTCTAAAATTCTGCATAATGAAGTCATTAAAATGTAAACAAGTAATTCAGAGTGGTCTGTTGTAAAAAAGAAACTTACTCAGAATTGTTTACAGCGGTGGTGAAAAGAACCAGGTGCTCAATATATGTTATTACATGAAATGATTATGAATATGTAACTTGATGCCTGAGATATTGTTTTACAGTGATTTTGAGATAAGGCTTTGGCCTAAAATACTTTAAATACATGGTGGAGAGGTACATGCAGGATGATGTAAGGCAAAATAGTACCCAAAGAAAAGATATCTCAGATTTACCACTATTATCAACATTACATATAAGACCTCAGAATACACATGTAGGTTCGCTGGTCATTTTGGATAGTAAATAAAATGACTGTATTTGCATTGTATTTGCATCATTACCCCTGGTTGCAGTCACCACCACTGTAAAACAAATCAGAGTTGGTAAGTTTTTCTACAGTTCACCATTTTGCAACAAGCTCTGAATTACTTTGTTTATATCTCAACAACAGAATTATGCACAAAATTAAAAAATCAGTTGAATCCCTCTTCATATTAACCCCTTCAAATCTCAGGCTTATTACATACAGTCATGGCTGAAATTGTTGGCACCCCTGAATTTTTTCCAGAAAATGAAGTATTTCTCCCAGAAAATTATTGCAATTACACATGTTTTGTTATACACATGTTTATTTCCTTTGTGTGTATTGGAACAACACAAAAAAAAGGGAAAAAAGGCCAAAAATGACATAATTTCACGCAAAACTCCAAAAATGGGCCGGACAAAATTATTGGCACCCTCAACTTAATATTTGGTTGCACACCCTTCGGAAAAAATAACTGAAATCAGTTGCTTCCAGTAACTATCAACAAGCTTCTTACACATCTCAACTGGAATTTTGGACCACTCCTCTTTTGCAAACTGCTCCAGGTCTCTCATATTTGAAGGGTGCCTTCTCCCAACAGCAATTTTAAGATCTCGCCACAGGTGTTCAATGGGATTTAGATCCGGACTCATTGCTGGCCACTTCAGAACTCTCCAGTGCTTTGTTTCCATCCATTTCTGGGTGCTTTTTGAAGTATGTTTGGGGTCATTGTCCTGCTGGAAGACCCATGACCTAGGACGCAAACCCAACTTTCTGACACTGGGCCCTACATTGCGACCCAAAATCCTTTGGTAATCTTCAGATTTCATGATGCCTTGCACACAGTCAAGGCACCCAGTGCCAGAGGCAGCAAAACAACCCCAAAACATCTTTGAACCTCCACCATATTTGATTCTTTGTAGGCCTCATTCCGTTTTCGGTAAACAGTAGAATGATGTGCTTTACCAAAAAGCTCTATCTTGGTCTCATCTGTCCACAAGACGTTTTTCCAGAAGGATTTTGGCTTACTCACGTACATTTTGGCAAACTGCAGTCTAGCTTTTTTATGTCTCTGTGTGCAGTGGGGTCCTCCTGGGTCTCCTGCCATAGCGTTTCATTTCATTCAAATGTCGACGGATAGTTCGCGCTGACACTGATGCACCTGAGCCTGCAGAACAGCTTGAATTTCTTTGGAACTTGATTGGGGCTGCTTATCCACCATCCGGACTATCCTGCGTTGCAACCTTTCATCAATTTTTCTCTTCCGTCCATGTCCAGGGAGATTAGCTACAGTGCCATGGGTTGTAAACTTCTTGATTATGTTGTGCACCGTGGACAAAGGAACATCAAGATCTCTGGAGATGGACTTGTAACCTTGAGATTGTTGATATTTTTCCACAATTTTGGTTCTCAAGTTCTCTTCTCCTCTTTCTGTTCTCCATGCTTAGTGTGGCACACACAGACACACAATGCAAAGATTGAGTCAGCTTCTCTCCTTTTTATCTGGTTTCAGGTGTGATTTTTATATTGCCCACACCTGTTACTTGCCACAGGTGAGTTTGAACGGGCATCACATGCTTGAAACAAAGTTATTTACCCACAATTTTGAAAGGTGCCAATAATTTTGTCCGTCTGATTTTTGGAGTTTTGTGTGAAATTATATCATTTTTGGCTTTTGTTCCCTGTTTTTTTGTGTTGTTCCAATACACACAAAGGAAATAAACATGTGTATAACAAAACATGTGTAATTGCAATAATTTTCTGGGAGAAATACTTCATTTTCTGGAAAAATATCAGGGGTGCCAACAATTTCGGCCATGACTGTACTAAGAATTATTATTCAGCAACGACAGGGCCTTCAATGCAAACTGTTTAAGCTGTTCTTAGATTATAGAAGTGTGTAGTAAAACTTTGGATCCATCGACAGGCTCTGGCCATTTTAGGGGTTAATTAAAATCAACCACTGTGTAAAACTGCCACATGACCATAAAATATTTTGCAGATTTTCTTATGTGTTTGAAGATGAATAATGATAAAATAATGGTAAAAAAAGCTTTTTTGGCACACGTGTTGTATGTTGTCACTTGAATATGTCATTACTACTACGGGGTAATGGAGAGAACATTGCAATGTTACCTGTATCAGTATTGTATCATAGAGTTGTCTGATCAAAGCTTCAACCCTTGTTGTAACCCTGTGGGTCAGTGTGTTAGCAGATCAAGTCAGAACAGGTAGATGAGGGAATCACTTCCCTGTAACGCACACACATAAACGCACCAAGGGTCACTAGGAGGTCAACTGTAGTAGAATGTTCTGCAGGTTTGTGGATGCTTGGCCTAATGAACTAGGCATAATATTAACTGGCTCTTTGCAGCCAAATTTACTTCTTAAGTTTTACACTGGAGCTATGAGGCTAATGTAGCAGAGATCTCACCAGTTTGCCCTATACAAATAACGTACCGAGGAATAAATTGTGTATTTTTTTTTCTTAGCAAACTATCGCTTTAACATATGACCAGGTCCAGATGGCAGCATGATGTCAGTCCCACCACAGATCCTCACATTGGCTCTTCTTCCAGCTTTAGAGATGCTATCTATTAAATAGTGCATGACAGAGTCTGATCTGAGGTCACTTTCATTGGTTCTCAGCCAGTTCCTTGATCAGGTACTTAAGCTTTCAGTAAGCTGTGCTACCGTGTGAGTTGAAGGCAGCTATTCTGAAATAATCATGAATGCAGTGAGGAGTTGGACCTCTCTACACAAGCTGTAACCTGGCCTTTTTGCTCCTGACACTTACCAATGGTTCGCATCTTGCCGTAAACTCTCTGAAGTCATGCTGGTGTATTCTTTGGGTTTAACACGTCTATGTCTACATCCTGGAGATTGTTCTTGTTGTGTTTAATAGTTAAAAGGGATTTTCCTTATGCAGTCGTCCACTGCTTAGTCTGCTGTTTATTATTGCTATCAAGTCAAGTGATCTTTGTTGTCATTTTTTAGTGTAACTTGTCAACAAAATGTTCTTCAGGCCTATTGGCGCTTCACACAACAGCAGCTCACTACTGAAGACTACATAAAGTTCAGATGCAAGACAGTGTGAAACAATGACCATGTTGTTCATATAATTGTGTTTTTTTAATATTGTAGCATGTTCAAGGAATGTTCCGACATGTTAGTGTTCTCTAGCATTTATTGCACTCGTTCGTTTTTCTGAGGACTTGAGGCAGAGAGCGAACTGTTAGAAGAAAAACTCTGCTTATGGCCAGCAACAGCTGAAAATAAAGCACCACAACCTGTGCAAAAGTTCTGTCTCTTTTAATACCTGTACAGTACAATATTACCATTCTTAACATAACTATGTTCATGCTTCTCAAAAATGCACCAGTTTTTACACAATATTACGCAATAATAACATCAACAGAAACCAAATTCAAATGCCAGAGAATCAGCTCTAGAAAATATGTTAACTCTTTTGAGCATGAATTAAGGATGCAGTGACACCCAGTTGGTCAAGAATCAACTGAGCAGCCAGTTGTCTGTTTAAATCAGAAGAATGAGTTTAAAATGGGCTGTAATGCCTTATGAGTATTACTATCATCAAATTGAAGTTGACATCCTGCACTATAACTTCAATCATTGCTTCATTTTAAATCAAATGTGCTGGAGCCCAGAGCAAAAACAATGAAAATTGTGTCACTGTCTAATTAGTTAGGGACTGCACTGTATTTATCACAATACAACTGTATCTATTACAATGTGTCAATACATTCAGAGCCGTTAACTGTATGTGAAATAATGATATCTGTTTGCATTCACCCAGTTGACTTTATATATGGCTTTACATTGAGAAATAAATGATAAAAAAGTCATGATTACAGACATTTTGATGTCAGATAAACTGTGTGTAGAACCATAGGGCCTCTGGTCTGGAGCTCCCCATGAATGGACCCTGCTTGCCAAAGTGACCAAAGCATGCAGCCAGCTTGCTGTTTTCCCCTTTGGGGCTTCTTTCTCTCTGTTCAGCGGAGAGAACATAGCTTATCGGTCAGGACAATCAGATTAGTCTTGTGCTTCGTTCCTGCCTGTAGTCAGGTTCAAGCCAGTTTGTCCAGGTGTTTGTGAGTGAAACACCCGCCCCAACACACACACACACACATAAGTACATACATTCAAACATACATAACTAAACACGTGCATGTTTGTTAAAAATTCAAAGCATTACTATATTGTCCAGAAAGAAGAACAGCTTGTGCATAAGAGATTTGTCATATGTCAGCATTGCTGATGTAGCAGGCTTGTCACTTTGACATACTACGATGCCATGTGAGCTGATGGAGTATAGCTGCTGTTTATACACGCAAGGGTCAGTCCTTGTCCACATTCCATGAAGTCCTGACCAATATATGCAGGGAACCCATGCTCTCATATTCAGTGGTGACATTATAAACCACACACCCTCCCTATGTGCCCTTGTGCAGTGTTCCAGAAAACCCAGACCCAAATGACCCAGCACAGAGATGAGGAAACCCTCTGTTTAACCCTTCAACTTTTTAATACTGAGCCAAAGCAGCTGTTTCTTCCTTTTAGTCCACTCTTTTCCTTTGAACAGAATCCCACCATTTTTTTTCTAAATTTCTACAGTTCAGTCATTAAGATGTATAGAAAGTCATTTAGAGTGCTTTGCTATAACATGGTTGATTGTGAAGATGGTTACTGACGCAGATTTCTTTACATATCAGTAGGAACCAGGGGTTGCAATGTCTACAATGCAAATATAGCCATTTTATTTACTATTCAAAACAACCAGTGAACCTACATGTATTATCTGAGTTTTTATATATAATGTTGATAATATAGTGGTAAATTGGAAAAAAAAAGTTTTATTTGTGTAAAGTTGTGCCTTGCAATGCATGAATGGAATAAAAAAAATAGACAAGTCTAAAAACATATCTCAAAACTATTGTAAAATAATGTTTCAGGCATTAGGCAGCATATTTGGGACAATTTTATGTAATACTTTCTCAGAGGGAGCTTTTAGAGACATGAAAAGCTTCAACATATCTTTTCTCTACACTTCACCTCAGTTCACTTCAAATGACTTTAAGTCTTAATAAAAGAATCATGCAGGAAAAAATCTGTGGAATTCCCCTTTAATAATGCGATTTCGTAATGATATTGCTGCATTTGTTTTAATCCAACAAAACTGAAACAAGTTCATCACATTTTCTATAAACAAACAAATGCTTATAAGATTATATGCACACCTCAGTTGTCTTTTGCTACTGATCCATTGAAGCAAAACATTACGAAATCTGAATTCAGTTCTAAATGGGTACATATTTTCACTTAGAAACTATCAACAGTACATCCAACACTACTATTAGTATGGCCAACATGGACACGCATGTGCTTCAGCTACTCTGGCAACAGATTTAGAGTTAATGAGGACTTTGCCAAAGTCTGTGACCATATCGTAGGCAATATGTTTGGTAACCCCTGCATGAAAAGGGTTAAACCACTAGTCTTAACTTGACTCTCACAATCTCAGTCAAAAAAAAACACACTAAGGATGGAGTCTCGGAGAGCGACAACATGGGCCTTTGTGTATACGTGTGTATGTGTTTGTAAGTGGGTGTGGACGTGGCCCTGGGGGCCTACCTTGAGGGGAAGGCAAGCTGGGGGAAGAAAAGCAGGATTGGGGCTGGAATGGCAAAATGGCAGTAGGCAGCTGAGATGGGAGGCTTAGATGAAAGCTGGCGCTTTGGGTGGTCTGTTGGGTAATGGTCTGCTTGGGGCACTGCGCTGGGCTCTGTCAACGTACAGCTCCTTTCTGGGCCTTGTTTACTCATGCAGGCGGTCATATGAATCCATACCGCTCCATACTGTACCATCAGAGGCCTTGCCTGCCTCTAGCTGGGTATATGTGTGACATTGTGTTCATCTCTTTGATGGGTTCCCATATTTCAAACATAATTCATGAGCATCTTAAGCCTTTTAAGGGAAAATCCCTTAGGGAATTTCTTTTTTAAAAAATGTAAAGACATAATCAGAGTAAATTTGTCTTCTCTCCTGGGGACAGGACTGTGCTTAGGTCAAAGCAAATGGAAAACTGGCTTTGTGACTCTCAGAACAGATGTTTTATCATAATGTTAGTATTGTGATAAAAAAAGTGTCCCTGATCATTTCGAGGTTGTTGTAGAAAAATTGTAAGGTTATTAAACTTATAATTAATTGTTTAGACATTTTCACTTATTTAATTGTTACTTATTCTATTGGCAGATGTAGAATGTTTCTTAAAATAATCAAACTTTAATAGAATAGACATATAATAAGACAGTTTCTCTAGATAAAAATAATTGAATATTCTAATAATATGCTTACAATCTCATAAAGAGAAATACTCTATTTTCTCAACTAGATTTAAGATATTATCAGATATTATCACATATTTTATTTGTAGCTCAAATTTCAAATTGGTCAGCTTTTATTTAAAAAAGTTTTTTGTTTTGTTTTTTTGTTTTTTTTTTCAAATGCCAATTAGGGTCCTAAATTACACTCTTGATTAGACAGGTTTACGCAATATTAAAAGCCTCATTTAGTGCGTTCACTAAAAAGGTGGCTCTGCCCCCAGCCTTAGGAAACAAGCCTACCATACCATCTTTGAAACCAACGTAATGAAGGTAGTTTGAGAGAGGTTGGTCTTGACATTGTCCCTCAGGTATTGGCGTAGCTCTAGAATGATTCCTCTCACTCATGTGCTACGTGCAGAAGTGGTTCACTGCACCTGAGGGTGTTTTCTTATAGACCCTGCTGACCTTAACCCTGTGGACAGCCACACTGAAATGTATAAAGATGCGCCCTTTGAGTGATTGATGCCTCACAGTAATGTATGCACCGTAGGGTTGCCCTGCTGATCCCTGCTGTCAGCCTGCTGTCCTCCTCACATCACAGCTGCTACCACAAGACCTGACCTTAGTGTTAATGACTTACATAGCTGAAGTACAAGTTCATCACTCTCTCATTTTCTCTATTTTTTTTTCTCTTTGTACCATCAGGGACCTGAAGCTTGATAACATTCTGCTGGATGCTGAGGGTCACTGTAAGCTGGCCGACTTTGGGATGTGTAAAGAAGGCATTCTGAATGGCGTCACTACCACCACCTTCTGCGGCACACCGGACTACATTGCCCCTGAGGTACAACAACCTGTAGAAGCAGAATGATTTCTCTTCCATCGTAAATCAGTCTGCTGTGGTTATGCAGTCAGTCCATCATGCACTGTGGCAGTAGTCCTGATAACACTGAATGCACGTGTCACAGCATATTTCGCACACTCTCTCTGTCTTTTTTTGTTTAGATTAGTCTTTACTGTAAAAACATTAAATATCATTGCAATAGTGATCATTTTGGAGATATAAGTTTTTCTTAGGGTATTGTCGAAATTTCTACATTTTTAGACTTTAACATTTATTTGGTCCAATTGTTTAGAAATTTCGTCACTCCGAGATGATCACTTTTTTATGGGAGCAAAAATACATATCTTTAGCTTTTAATATGCAGCACTGCGCAGAAGTCTTAGAAGGCATCTAAGCAATCTCTTTAAAACATTTATCTTGGCAATAAGTGTGCTTATGCTTCTAAAACCTATAAACTTAAGAATACATTTAAACAACAATAAAGTAAGCCTCATATCGCATTATTTAGGTGAATGTTTAGGTGATGCTGTCTACTGTCTACATTTTGTTTATTTTATTAATTTTAGTGCATTTGTAATCTTATACAAATACATTTCTTAGTAATGTTAATGCAGGTGGATCTAGTTCTAATTTCTACCGGTTTTATATTCTTATCGGCAGATGTATAAGAATAATATCAGATATTGGCTTTCGGCCAACAATTTCCATATCACTGCATCCCTACTTAATACTACTTTCCATAAGCAGATGTTTGTAAATGGTTAACAGTTAAATTATAGTATTAATACTGGCTGTATCTGTTCTAATATTGGTGTTTTTATGAGCACTTAAAAATTTACCGCTGGATGAAATAGCTTTTTAAATACAATTTTCTCAGGTACTTATGACCTCTCCAAGTCATTTTGGACTACCTCTATTGATCCATTCATCATGAAACATTGCAGTATAAAGGACAGAAAAATTAGGGTTTGATTTGACAGTGATGATTTATAAATGATTTTTCTAGAACTTTTTTCCTTCTCCTAGAAAAGTTCCGTTTTGGAAATGTTCATGCAACAGTATTTTCTTCCAATCATATGCTCTTGGAAGAAAGATTGCTATCTGATCTGTATAGTTAAAATGCTAAGCTTTGTCTTTACCTCATACAGAAGACTGTATATAAAACACCATTCCCAGTGAAATGCTTATAGTTGCTTCTCTTTCTCTATCTCTCTTAGATCCTGCAGGAGCTGGAGTATGGCCCATCAGTGGACTGGTGGGCTCTGGGGGTGCTGATGTATGAGATGATGGCGGGCCAGCCGCCATTCGAGGCTGATAATGAGGACGATCTTTTTGAGTCTATTCTCCATGATGACGTGCTCTACCCTGTCTGGCTCAGCAAAGAGGCCGTCAGCATCCTTAAAGCAGTGAGTGATCTCTCTCCAATCTCCTCACACGCCCATGTGTGCTTGGGACGGTATTTGTACTTGTAGGGGACATTTCGTCCCTGTTTCTGGCTTTCCTGCTGCTTGAGTGGTCTGCAGTGTCTCTCCTCTGACTCTTTGGCTCCTCCCTTACCCTTTCACCTATTTCCCTTCTTCCACCTCCACCCATTCCTCCTCTCTGGTGCCTCTCCCTCCCTTCCACATCAGCAGGGTTCCTGCGTTTGTGTTCACACACACTCACAGATTCCTAATGACCTGCACAGTAACTAAGCCTGCATTAATGTCTGCAAATTAAGGACATCAGTACATCATGAGTACCTAGTAAATTGCTGTAAGTTGACATTAAATGTAGAATTTGCTCTCATTAACATTTAATGAGGCATGACATAGAAACACTTGTCAGCTTGATCAGTCAGCTCTGTGATTTTCCATTTCCAGGAATATTGTGGCAAAACAATTACACAATTTTCCTTTTAGATCAAATGTTTAGCAAGTTAGTCAGCTAAGTCAGTTAACTAAGACATCTTTGGTGTTGCTTCTTTAGTTTTGTATTGGAGCTACAAGGCTAATGTTGTTAACAAGTAACAGAGGCATGCACCACACCAATTAACACCGTGCATGCTCTAAAAGTACATCACCTGGCTAAAACAGTAGTAGGAGCCATCTTGAAATCTGAATTTATTCATTTTTATAGATAATAGGATGTCATACAGAGTCACACATAAGAAAGTCTATTCATGATTACTTAACAAAGTGACATAGTTTGAGGCAAGTGTGTCATGATTTAGGTGTGCGATTTACAAGATTCCACACTTCCACTACTTGTTAGCTGCATTAGCCTCACCGCTCCATTACAAAAGCAAAAACTTTGCACAAACTTTGGCTGATCGACTACATTTAGGACAAGAGGAAAACTGTTTAACTGGAACTGTTGCCAAACTTTTCCTTTAATAGCAGACTGTGTCACAGCATCATGCTCTTTATAATGTGCACACTGTGAGTCATGGTTGTACAAACAGTAAGTTTTTATCTTCTCTCTCATTAGTTCATGACGAAAAGCCCGAATAAACGGTTGGGCTGCGTGGTGTCTCAGGGGCTGGAGGAGGCCATTAAAGTGCACCCTTTCTTCAGAGAGATAGACTGGGTTCTGCTGGAGCAGAGGAAGATCAAACCCCCCTTCAAACCACGCATTGTAAGTCCCTTCAAACTCACAACAAAAAAAGAGAAAATACCATTAAAATTCAGTTCAGATTCAAATCTTTATTGACACATGCACTGTAATTCTTACTTTACATGTTCATCCCTGGTGCCAGCTAATTTGTTTCTACATGACCATTTTCTAATCTCTCTCTGTCCCTTCGAATTACTTACTGTGCCTTTAAGACTGACATATGTAAATGAATTCTGTTCTGATTGGGTGCCTTGTATTATACCTCATTAAAAAAGCAATCTAGGCTGAAACACTGCTTATAAATTAAGTGTGAATGGGTGGAGCTAAACTGCTGTAGTCTGCACAGGAGCATATATGTAAATGAGCTGGTTTTCCGTAACATCATGAAAAGAGTGAATTCAATATGGGTTGTTTTTGAAGCTTAGTTTCCATATATGGGCTGGAAAGTGAATAGTATGTTTTGAAATTTTAAGTGTTAACATACTGTATCAAACTTTTTTTATTTCAAAACGGTGAAATTTCCCATGACAGGGGGCCCTTTAAGAATTTGTTTTTCCATTCAGTTTACACCACTAGCATAATGCTAAATAACATTTCACTTTGTAGTAAACAGTGATAATGACTGCCAGATGTCTTCTTAGGAAAAATTGGAAAATAAACATTACTTGAGCTTGGGGCCAAGTTAGATTTTAAAGGGCCCATATAAAGGGACCATATAATTTGAGAATATGTAAATATTGTTTCAAAATGCACTGTTCACTCCCCAGTACATACAGTCCATATATGGAAACCAAGCTGCAAAAAACAGCCCATTCTATATTCACTGTTTCTGTGATGCCAGCACATGTCAGGTTATTGAGCATACAGAAATGTAGCCCTGCCCATTCATGCTGAAGTTATAAGGAGTGTTTCAGCTCAGGCTGCATTTTAAGTAATGCATAATACAGAGCAGTCAGAAAAGAGCTCATTTACATATATCAATTTAAAAGGCACAGTGACAAAACAGCTTCTTTAATTCTGAGGTATAAAGAAAGGTTGGATGGAGGTGTGACACTACTTCTGATTTCCTGGGCAGTACCTTAACTAGGCTCTTTGAGACACACCCTGGGGGTGCAATCAACTGTATTTACATACATGTAATGTAATACAAAATAATATTACAATATAATGTATAAAATGTATTTTATATAATGTAAAATAAAAAAACAAGTAGATATGTATTTGAAACAGTCACATAAAGTGCAGTAAACAAGTAATGGTCCAAATCAACTATTATAGTACAATTAACCTATAAAATGTAAAAGCGGTGGGGGACATCTCGTATATAAGACCAGACTCGTATCATATAAATACTTTCATGTGCTAAATATATATTATGCAGAACACAGGAAGAGACTCACGCCACCTATTTAGAGACTGCCTACTTTAACTGACGCGCACCTCTGTGCGTTTGTGGTCTAGACTGAAAGTCAGATGCCACAACGACATCGCTCTGCTTCTGCTTTCCCATGGTGGGAGAGGATGTGAGTGTGTCTGTATGCCTGCATATTTGTGTGTGTGTTAGAGACAAGAAGTTTGTATCCAAGCATGTGTGGTAAGAAGAGAGGTCACAGGAAGGTGAAGAGAAAGTATTGCGATTGCTTGTCCTTTTGCCTTTCTGATTAACCTTCATCTGACCTTCCTTCATACCACACAGGCTGACACCAAGTTTCTGTGTTAGTAAAATTAGGAAACAAAGAGACAGCGAGAAACGTGTCTCTCTGCAGAAAGTGAAAACATGAAACATGAAATTAAACATTTTCTCATTCTCATCCTAGCACTGGTCAAAGCCAGTAGTGGTATTATTTAGACATTTAAAGGCCACTCTAAAAAAGAAAAGGGCTGTCTTATGATCTTATGACCTCATGATCTACGATAATTGTTGGAATCGTTACACATGAGAGTCACTGACATCTATAACTCACTCAGACATTTCCTTCTCAGTCAACCTTTCCAAAGTCATCCCCCTCATTGTTTTTTTAAAAACGCTATGAAATCAGAATAAACAACATTGCAGTCTGATTGTAAGAAGTACAGTGCTGTGCAAATGTCAGAGAAAGTAAGTACAAGTTTTAGCATCATAGAAAAAGCAGAAAATTACACAGAAGCTGCAACAACTAAATATAACATCAGTTGTTTAAGCAGGGTCCATACTCTGCTTCCATTCTTTTCGGGAGACTTGCTTTCAGTTTTTCAAAGAAATCTGTAGGGATATTTTTCCACACCTCCAAAGTTCAGTCTTAGAAGTTGGTTGCATTTTGTACTTTAACAGTCCAAGTATTAATAACATGAAGGTGCTCGTCTTTGCAGTAACTGTTAGAATACCTTTAGAATACAGTGAGGGGAAACAAGCATTTAGACACATTTCATTTTGTTATTTAATATATTTCCAGTGCATATATCAAAATTCAAAATTTACAAATGTTATCTTCTGATTTTGTACTTACACATATGAAAAGAAAGTATGTATTCATAAACATAAAGATTGAAATCAGTGAGGAAAGAACTATTCAGACACCACAAATGAATAACATTAATATTTTGTTTCAAAGCTATTGTTGCCAGTTACAGCTTTAAGATGTCTACAGTAAGTAATTTGCTTTTTCCAGCATGATAGTTTCATTTTGGCCCATTCTTCTTGGCAGACCATCTTCAATTCCCCAAGGTTACAAGGCTTTCCTCTGTTGGACTCACGATTTCAATATTCTTCATGAATTTTGAATGGGTTTCAAATTGGAAGATTGGCTAAGCACATTCACCATCTTTTTTTGGAAACTAGTCTTGAGTTATTCTGCCTGTCTTGTTGAAGCGTCCATTTCCTCCCCATAGTCTTGGCTGATGATATGAAAGTAAATTCTTCTCTAGAAAGTGCCAATATTGCTCCATTCATGTTTCCTTTGATGACTTATAATGCCCCAGTACCGTTGGCCGAGGAGCAGCCTCATATCTTGATGCTCCCACCTCTGTGCTTCACTGTGGGTAGTGTTTTTTGAAACATATGCCCATCCCTTCTTTCTCCAAACATGACGAGCTGAAATTAGCCAAATAGTTCTGCTTTGTTTTGTCTGACCAGAGTATACTGTGCCAAAAGAGTTCTGATTCGAAATGCTCATGTGCAAATTTTCAACATGCATCTGAGCAGTTTTGCATGGAGTGTCTGAACAGAGATGATTTCTGAGCACTTCTTTGTTTATTGTTTTCTGTGTAACTATTGTTGCTGCTGCTTTCAGGCCGTCCTGCAACTCTGTTGAAGTGACTGCTGGCTTCTCTCTTATCTTACGTGTGTTCATTTGAAGTGGATGCATTGGAAATATATTGCATAACAAAAGCAAGTGTCTCAATACTTGCTTCCTGGGGGAAAAAAAAACTCACAGAGCAGTTATTATTTGGGTGGTGGATCATTCTCAGCAGCGCTGCTGGAGTTTTTAAACACCTCAGTGTCACTGCTGGACTAAGAATAGTCCACCAACCAAAGATATCCAGCCAGCGTCCTGTGGGCAGCATTCTGCGACCACTGATGAAGAACTAAAGGATGACCAACACAAACTGTGTAGGAGTGTCTGAAAGAGTGGACAGTAAGTGGACACAGTGTTTAAAAACTCCAGCACCACTGCTGTGTCTGATCCACTCGTACCAGCGCAGCACACATTAACACACCACCACCAAGTCAGTGTCGCTGCAGTGCTGAGAATGATCCACCATCCAAAAAATACCTGCTCTGTGGTGGTCCTGTGTGGGTCCTGACCGTTGAATAACTGAGTAAAAGGAGGCTAATAAAGTAAGCAGAGAATTGTCACTGTAGAACTACAAAGTGCTCCTATGTGGTAAGTGGAGCTGATAAAATGGACAATAATGAATCCCCCCTTTTTCTCTCTGCAGAAAACCAAGAGGGATGTGAATAACTTTGATCAGGATTTTACACGTGAGGACCCCGTCCTCACTCCCGTGGATGATGCCATTATTAAGCAGATCAACCAGGAGGAGTTCAAGGGTTTCTCCTACTTTGGAGAAGAGACACTGGCCTAAAATTCAGCCTCAGAGTACCTGTCCAAACACACAATACACCCCCCCACACACACACACACACACACACACATACACAGACATGTCTGGTGAGAAACAGAAGGATACAAGAGGATCGAAGCATTGATGGGTAGGATAAGGCAGTGGCTGCAGTCACGGCGAGAGGTCCATGGTGTGCTTCTGAAGCTACTACTGCTTTCGTTCTTTTTTCTCCTGTGTGTTCTTCTCCGAACGCTTCCTCTTGCCTTCTTTCACTTCAGCTCTTTTCATCCCAAGGCCTCTCCAGCCACACTGATGCTCCAGTACTGAAAGCTCCTTCTGGATTTCCAAACTGCTGCGTCCTCTGCAGATGGAAAGGAGGGGTGGGTTTGCACTCTTGAACCAAAATTTGAGGATACCAATGATTGTACTAGTGTTAGGAATCAGGTGCACAAAGAGAAGATGCTGATGATGTCAAAGAAGAAGAGTATGCCCTGCAGTCAAATGCCTTTTTGTGTATTCGGTTGAAATCTTGGGAGCAATTTTGTAACATATAAAAATGTTTGGAAAAAAGGTTTATAAGTATACAGTATATTCCCTCACAGTGTTATGATGGTCTATGAAGAATGACAACCTGCTGTACATGAGTTGTGTTGATCCGCAGTGTTGACTGGTCGGCCTGTGTCCATGTGCATGCATCTGCATGAGTGAGTGCACATGCCATTTTTTTTAAGCTCTTAATTTTGGTTGTCGTTTTCATGTGTTTTTTGTTTTGTTTTGTTTTTGTTTTTGTTTTTGTTTTTCTGCATTGGTTCTCCCTCTCTGCTTGGCTGTGCAGAGCCTGCTATGTTTGTACAGTGCCCTGCCACTATGCAACAGGCGGCATAGTCGAGGGCAGAGAGGCCAGTGCTCGTAGCTGTCTTGCCCTTTGTACAGAGCATAAAATGTACATAATATCTGCTCCAAAGCCTGTGAAAGCTTCAAATAGAGTAGTCAACTGTTGCATGGTCTGGCAAATTATGTCATTATTTGAGTAGTACAAGTCTATGGAGAGAAAAAAAAAGTTTCTGATATCCATGTGCAATACCCTGAAGATATTTTTCTCTTCTGTTTCTGTTATTATTATTATTATTATTATTATTATTTGCTGTTGTTTGTTGTAAGTTTCTCTTGTGTGGTCTTTTGCTGTCACCCCTGCTGATCTCAAATGGTGATGACCATTCTGTGCTTTAGAAGCCCAGGAGAACAGCAGGATGTTGATGTTGGCCTAATGAGGAGGGTCTGTCTCTCTCTTTCTCTTTGTGTGTGCGTCTCCATATACCACTCTCATGTACATAGAACAGAGTCTGTGGAATGTAGTGGAATAATGTGTGCGCTCATAATTTATTCTACAATCTACATACGTGGTTACCCTCCTCATTGCGCCACCAAGCAGTTCGCTTCCTTCTGTGCTTTGTGCGTCTGCATATTTCAAACAAGTAAGCCTTGCTAGGCCACACCCTGATTCTTTTGAATAGGTTTTTCCCCGTGTGATTCAATCATGTACATTTTCCGATAGTGGAATTAGTCATTTATAAAATGTGAAGAAAGCTGAGGAAGAGGTCAGTAAGAGAAAAGGGTCAATTTCAGGCGAACTAATTAAAAACCTTGCTGGAATGTGATGACTTTGCTTGAACAATTCAGTGGCAGATTGACAAATCTCCAATTTTATTTGAAAATGAATGGTTCTTTTATTGACCACTCCCATTTGCCCACTTTTTCTCTTGATTTTAATTGTATGTTCTTATTTCTTAATGTATTTTATGACTTTTTATGTTGTACTGTTGCTCATTTGTCTGTGGGTCAATCTTGGTCAACTTTGCTTGTATTTGTGGAAGCCTTTCCCTACCAGCCGTCCACGTCACCATTCTACCTGTCACCTTCTTTTTCTCTACCATGCCAAACACTTTGTCTCAGCTCTGGTTTGTTTTCTTTCCATTTTTTTTTTCTTTTTTTTTCTGTAAAATAATGAATTTGCTATGTAGGAACCAACAATGGTCTGTCTTCAAAGTCAACATAAATAAAACAAACAGCTCAAACATTACCTCTTAAATTAAGTGCAAAAGTTTGTCTGGCTGAATATTTAATATTTGCGCATACAGTATTAAAATACATAAAGGTTTCATAATGTATGATAGTGCTGTATGTATTATATACATCTTGTATTGGACTTTAGTTTCTGTTTGGTGAAGCTTTGTGTGCACAGAGGTATATCCTTTTTTTTCTGGATACACTAGCGGTCTCATTGTAAGCATTTTATTATGTGCCAAACGTACTGTAATCTAAAGGATGTGAATGTGTTTGGTTTTTGTTTTGAACCTATTAAATAATAAGATGTCAAAAATGGTCTTGTCTGTCTTCGAGTTCTAAAAGTTGCCCTGGAGTGAAAGTGCTGTCGGGCTGGTTTGGTCAGATGCCAAGCAGCCTGTTTCAGAGTCAAATGGTGTCACATTCTTTTTGGAAAAACCTCATATATTATCTCTTGCCAAGCAAGAATCTCTTCAGAGTTCAAAGCTTAAAATCTATCTTATCCTCCTCTTTTAGGATTACTAGAATACTACAGAGTTAGGCTAACAACCTAGTTTAACCTTTAGCCTCAATGTGGATTTGTTTTGTTTTCGTTCCTAGTTGTTTTAATTCTTAGTTACTAATAATAAATGGTATATTAAAATATGATGTCAATATATTCTTCTTCTTCTTCTTATTATTATTATTATTATTATTATTACTCATCTGCAGCTATCAGTATCCAATAGATGCAAAGATTATAAAGGCTGTTATAAAGGCTATTAATATCTAATCGACTCGAAGATTATTATTCATATAATATTAATGATTAATACTTTATTTACATATAAAATACTACCGTTATCATTATTATTACCCATCTGTATTACGACCAGGTCGGCCCTCCTACGCTGACTAGCTAATAGTATCCATTCTGCATTAGGCTTATTATTTCTGGGTTTGGATTGGTTAATAGGATCCCCCTCCTGCGCTGGGATTGGTTAGTATAATATCACTTGCTGCGCTAAGATTGGCTAACAGCTCAGACTCAAAGGATCGGCCTACTGTTTATGAGAATGCACTTAAACCAGTGCCTGCGCAGGAGGCGGGGTCTTGTCGGAATACAGGTGGAACTGTGTGTGAATACGGGTGGGTTGTAGAGTGAACTGGCTCTAACCCAGATAAACAGCAGTAAAGGACACAGAGCTCCAGCGGAGAGCTGTTATCGACCTTTAAAGCGTCCTGCTCGAGCCACCCGTGTCAGACAGGGGGAGGGAGTGCGATCCTCGGCAGTGCTCTGAGACTGCACTCAACCACTTCCACACATTCACGGAGAATTACCGCCCTCAGCCCCGGCATGGACTTTCAGGACAAGAGATAAATGGTCGTACGCTAGTCGTGGATGTTGCCGAGTTCTACCCTTAAAAAGTTTTCTACTTGTTGTTGCTGTTCGAGAGTTGAGTGAAGGGCGTCCGATTAGGAATCTCGTCTTCCACCTTAGTCAACCATGACTGCTGAAAAAGAGAAGAAGAGGTAAGGCTGTGATTTTTCTCTTCTTTTTTTTTAATTTAACATAATTTGAGCTTGTTCGTTCAGTATTATTAGGAGTCGAGAGTGTTTGTGTTTGTCTTGCTCTCTGCTGCGGTGAGCTTCACTGAGGGTTGGTTTTGACGTACTTCTACCTTTACTGAGCTGCCTTAGTTTGCACAGGTTGGTAATTCACATTTTATTGCTCCAAAACCTGAACGAAACAGATCTTCAGATCTACCCGAGTTTCTCGCGCGGGCCCAGTTTCGCTCTCTGATTTGATCAAAGTAACTGCGCCAGTCGTACCTGTAGCAGGTTGCGTTAGATGGCTACGTCTTCATTGGCCGCCTTCACCCTGCTCTCACTGTGCGGCTAACCAGCTTTTTTAGTGCCGATGCTCATGGAAAGATAAATTGATGAGGTTTTCTAAAAACATGGGTTGTTGTTTGTAGGACAGAGCTGACAGCAGAGAGAGAGAGAGAGAGAAGGAAAACGCGCAAAAAGATCATAACCATAGTTGTCAATTTGCTGTTTATTCTGACAGGTCTGCCTGGGAAGGGCGCTTATACGGCTGTAAATGTGATTTTGTGTTCTTTGTTAGGTTAAGTACAGCTTTTCTTTTGTAATGCCGAGACTCGGTGAATTAAATCGTTTTCCAATTTAGATATGACGTTGTAAGCGGAGGGGTCATAATCGGGCGTTATTTATGACCCTAAATTGTTGGCCTGAGGAAGACAATTACGAATCCAACATGCTGAAATGAAAATGTCCGATTGGTTTAAAGTTCAATGTGAGAGAGCTGAAAATAGCCTGGAGAGCCACGGGGCTAAACAGCAGATGTGCAGGTGGGTTAGTATCTATGTGACAGGGTTGACTTAACAAAGCTTAGCACCAACTGAACTTTTTCATTGTAATTGGTTATAAATCAGTCAGAAGTCCTGAGTAGATTTTTGCTGTAATGAGATCTTATGCTTTCTCATGTTAATCAACATTACTTGTATTTGCATGTTCTTGAATGTGTGGACTGGGTTGCCTTTCTTTTTTTTAATGACAAGAAGGTGGCTTCAGGCCTACTTTGCGTGTCTGTCACCTTTACCCCAGCACATGGGCTTTGAAAGAGAGCAGGCCTGCCCCATGACCCACAGTAATTAAATCAAAATGCAAAAACAAAAAGGAAAAAAGAGTGGCCCACTCGTGTATATATCATGAATATATAGGTTTATATTGGCCCTTTCACATTCTGTCTTCTTGGAGTTACATAATGTGACACAACACTGTGTGAAAATGTAAAAATGAAATGCTTTGTGATGAGATTAGATGCTAAAACCGAAAATGACTATTTGGAACTCTTTAATGAATCTCTTTTTCTGTGCGCTGAAGTGAGGTCCTGTTTTGCATTTGGTGCAAAGGCAACACTGAGTGCCTTTTTATTGCCACCTGCACTGCACTAGTGGGCATGCTGAGTCAAAAAGATCCCTGTTGGTAGCATATTCACAATTCATTAGTCACTCGCAATTGCTTCCTAGACAGCTTGACATGTTGGGCCATGATTGGGTGCTTGTATGGTGGATTTCATGGTATTTGTTGAAGTTATCTTTTTGGTATCCTGCATGTATTACATTCAACATTCAGTGTGTGATATCAGAAATATTGCATTGGAAGATTGAGTTTACAACTGGGAAAAAAATCTATACTTTTTTTCTGTACGGTGAGGTTGTAAGCTGACTCTGGCTGTTGGACGCCTAAGGGATGGTTAAAGAAGGACTGATTTGTTCTCAGTGCTTGGGCCATCAGTTGCTTGTTAGAGGGGACATAATGTTCCAGTGCAGATGGAGATTAGCAGGTAATTGTTCACCTTCCTTTCACAGTGTGGAAAAGCACAGAGAGATGGGCAGCGAGAACAGAACGCTTAGGAGAACACACCAGAGCAGCCGCTGCCTCTTCTACCCTCTGCTCTGGAGCTTTATCAGGCCACTGGCCCTTTGCAAATTCAGATTCAGTTTGGCTCACGTTTCTACAACTCCATTGTCAGCTCTATAATTTAGTCTGATGTCTTCAGAGTGTGGTCTTTAAGCTAAATTGTCCCTTTGGAAGAGGAGATGGTACAGGTGTGTGTGTGCGTCTGTGTGTCTCTTGAGAGAGAGAGAGAGAGAGAGAGAGAGAGAGAGAGAGAGAGAGGGAGAAATGAGATAGATTGGCTTAGTATAATCACATAATCACTCGTAATTACATTATAAGAGACTTTATCTCCCTTTATTCAAATTGACAAGTATTTTTCTCCATGCAGTTCTAATCCTTGCTCTTCATTCTCCAGCACATACATTCTAATACAATAACACCTTAAAAACAATTAATGCTGTTAGTGATAAATGCTTTCCTGTCATAGATCAGGCTAAGGGTTGCTCATAGCTGTCCAGTAGGGGCAGTACAATAATGTGCGGATCCACTGTGCATGAATGGAGGCTCTGTGTGGTCTGCCTTTCTCTGAATTCTGCTCTAATCTTGTTAAGGGGAGAGAGTCAGTGAGAGAGGGGCGAGGGTCAGTTCAGCAATCATGTGATTGCCTGTTTTCTTTTTCTTCTCAATCGAGTGAGCAAAAAGGCCTCAGGCTGTGGGGAATAGGTGTAGGAGTTCGGCCATTGTACATGCTAAAGGGCCCACATTCTAGATTTTTCTAGTATTTTCCTCTTTTTTCCCTGAGGTCCACTTGTGACATTTGTGTGGTCTTATGTACCAAAACGGTCACAATTCAGTTTCATGTTCAAACTTTAAATCAAACAGACTGCTTCTGGTACTGTGCCTTTATATATGTAAATGACCTGTGTTCTTATTGGCTCTTCTGTTTAGTGCCTCACTCATAAAGCAGTTCATGCTGAAAACTCCTTATAACTTCAGCATGAATGGACAAGCTAAACTGCTGTAAACTGAACAGGTGGATGTTAAGGTGTTGCATCATAAAAATCATGCAGTCAAAACTTAAAAATGAATTTCGCAGCTTGATTGTCCAATGATGGAACATATGGCTGTATGAGAAGTGAATGAAACTGAAAGTACTTCAAAAAATTCAAAAATGATCTTTTTCCTGATATAGGCCCTTAAAGCACTGCAAAAATTAGTGAGAACCTCTTTCTTGCCTTTTCTCTCTCCTCCTTCACATACATGCAAATCTGCCTTAGGATTGTTGCTGACCTTTCACCTTAACCAATCAAGAATCTGACTGACACTTTTAATCAAAGCTAGTCTATAAGTAAAGGCCAAGAGGAGTGGCTAGTTGATAGCTGTCGCCTAATGTCTTTAGTGGCTCATTATGGTATAGTAACTCGGTGAAAGGTGCAGGGGAACATTAAGCTGTGTGAATGTGCAAATAACACAGACGTGTCAAAATTGCTGACAGCACACTGTACTGTTCACCTTGACCCACTGTTTTCCTTATCAAATATTACAGCTGCATGCAAACTGCTCTAGTGCATATACATCCAGAAGCCATTTGGCCTATTAAAAGTAGAGCTGCTTGCAGTGCAGGCTCGAGGTGGAGGTCAGCAGCTGGAGTGTGTGGGAACTGGATGCAGTAGCCTGGCCGAGGGCAGGGGACAGTGCAATAGGCCCCTCCATTCTGATGAACAGAGCCGGGGGGAATGGGGCCAAGGAGAGGCCAGGCTACTGCAGAGAGAAAACCACAGCCAAAACTAGCCAATTATGCTGGACTACAGTATATCATGAGCTCTTTCTTGTAATTTATTCAGAAATAAATGGATTTACCTTTACTTTTTGGCCAGTGACCATTTGTTTAGAATGTACATGATCTATATGTATATATATATATATATATATTTAATGGACTGCATGTGTGCTACTGTACCTTCTTACTTTTGATTATAGCGATGTACTCATGTTATTAGAGGACTAACAGTATGCTGTAAGTAAGTCTTTATTACCATACAGCAAGACATTTGCATGTTTGCTTCCACAGGCTTTATAGTGCTAATAGTTATGAGAATGTAATGATATACACTGAAAGTGATGCATTAAATCTACTTGATTCGAACATGTCTTTACACATGAATAAAATATACTATATCTGTACAGTTATTTCTAAGAAAAGTTACTACGTTAGCTTCTCAGCAGTAGCGCACAGCTGCAGCTCTGCACACCGGGATCAAAGCGGACTCCGGGTCGTTTGTCACAGCTTGAGAGACTTTCACAATTCCAGGTGACAGTATCAGTTTTAACTCCAGCTGCAGTTGAAATAAGTTTTCTTACCGTCCCGAATAGCTTGTTAGCTAGCTAGCATGTTCCTAGTTGCATTTATTTCCGATAATAAACGTTAGCTAGCCGGCTAGCTAGCTAACCATACTGGTATAAATCGGTTTCAAGCGGCTTAAAAGCCTTCATCACTCCACCGAAGAGTTTACCAGAACATTTTCATTTTTAAAGCTGCACTATGTAAGATCTCTGGTGGAATAGCTCGTAGCATGCGGAAGAATATTATGTAACGTGGGTTGTGCATGGGACATCTCCCTTCCCTCTTCCCCCGCCAAACCCAAGGAGCGGATGAATTGACTTTTGCGAGAACGCTAAAAAAGAGCCCGGTCCAAACTTAAGGACGTGTCTTCTGAGGATTTAAGTGAATTTATCCAGAGAATTTGTAAAGAGTAAAATTGCTCAGTGTTGTTTCCCAGCTTTGTCAGACGCTAGAGGGCGCTCCTGAACAAGTCCAAAATGAATGGGTTAAAATGGCGCATTTGAGCAAAATCAGTTTGTAAATGCTAACCGGTCAGCACTCAGTAGCAGTCTTGCTAGCGTCCTACCCAAAAAACCTGTTTGCTATAGAAAAACAATATATGGACAGAGGTAGGTTTACTTAATAGTGAAAATTAAAGGAAGGTCCTGGACACCCCCACCCCCATTTGAGGACTTGCTCGTAGTGGGCGCCCTGATATAACGGGATAAATGGAAAGTGGCCAGGCTCCCCTTAAACAGGCTCTGGAATGACCTAACATTATTCTGCATCTAAACATTAATAGCCTACATAAAGACGTGTGATGTGGTTCAAAATCCAAGTTTGTATTCCTGCAGACTGGACCAACTCCAAATAGGAAGGACTTGGCTCCAAATGGGTTTTTCTAAACTCCAAATAGGAGAAGCTTAACACCAAATTTCACTACAGATGGGTTTGTGTTCTGTAAAATATTAATCTAAATGATTGATTAAATAGTATGATTTTTTGTGTGTGTGTCTGATGAACACATGAGAATAGAAGCAAATATCATCTCACTGACATTGATTGGCCTAAAAGTCACAGAGCTCATACCCTGATCTGTAAATAATTAACTGTACTTCTTGTACTACTTGTTTATCTGGAAAAAAGCGAATCTGCACAGATTAGGTTCAGTCTATGTAAGACAGCAAAAGTGCTGGTAGAATAAGAGTTAATTTTAATATTCACACAGATCCTTATTCACTTGACTTTTAGACAGATAACATGAAATCTAAAGAGGAAGGAATTACATTAGACTACATTGTGGATTAGAGCTGGGCAATACGATAATATTTTATCATTATCGAATTGTCACAACATGCTTTTATGAGCATATCATGGATATCATCAGTACTTAATTCATTACAAAGTGAGCATAATTAGGCCTGTTTAATTGGATATAGTGCAGTACAGTTTGTAAAACACTGAATAAAAATAACTGCAGAAGGTGTATTATTATAGTATTTTTTTATTTGTGGCACCACAGATTCTATTTTGTCTATTCCAACTTATTAAATCTCAGAAAAACTAAACATTGTGATGCATTTAGTATATCGTGAAAATGTCTTAAAGTACCATGATGTAATTTTTTGCCATATCACCCACTCGGCTCTAGCCCATTTAACTAATATACTGAATATCAGATGGACATTGTGACCTGTCCATGTATTCAGTGCACAAATTACTATGAATTTATTATTGAACAGTAATGATTTTTCAGTACCTTATAGTATTTCAGTTAGGTTTTTATTAAAAAAAGCTAAATAGATAATTATGATTTATGCAACGGCAAAAAGAAAATTAATAATTATGTCACCGGTAAGAATTCATTTTTTTCCTATTCAGTTATTAAAATTAAAATGATATTTTCTTATTGTTATTAATTATTCCAACATTTAAAATAATACTCAATAGAATATTAGAAAATGAAAATACTCCCTCTTTGTAATTTATCAAACATCATCAAAACTAAAAAATATTGTGATACGTATTGTGTATCATAAAATGTCAAATTAATATATTAATGTACAAATTAAAAGGCCTTTCCATCTGTTCCTAATTAATGGTTCTCAGTGAATTTTGGCATGACCCCTCCCTCTAGACTACTGTGAAACACTCTAGAGCAGCCTTCTAATAAATTTAATAGTACATTTCCTTTATTTTAACAAGATTCTAGTGTATTTAAATGTTTACTCAGTGTGATACCATGAAACCATAATATTTTCTTACTAGGTTTTCATACCAAGAAAATCATAACAGCCCTCATAGTGGTGTTATATTTTTGCCATATCACTCACCCCTTGCTCAGCTCCCCATAGCTAGTTTGCATTGGACCTTCAGATGAACCATGTTAGCTTTTCTGTTTTGGGAATTTAAGTTCTGCTATGAGCGCAGCAGCTTTTTTTAAGTTGGATCTGAACACAGAGCCTGCTTTCCTCTCCTTGCCTAACTAGGTATGTGTGAGAACGGTTACTAGGTACTTCTGAGAACAGTTAATCTATTAAATCAATTCATAGTGAGTGTAACTATTAAATCAGTCTTTGACTTTTGAGCTTTAGAAAGCAAATGCATGCAACTGCAGCAGACCTCAGATAGTAGATAGCAGCCCATGCGTTCAGCTGCTTTACCTCAGGCTGAAGACATTTTAAGAAATGTCTAACAAAGTGAGTGAGTGACAGGTAGCACATTGGTTGAGCTTGGTACCTCTGTGCAAACATTTCATTTGCACCGTTTAGTTTTTCACCACCTCATTTCAAGTTTTTCCTCCTTCTGTCAGTCCTTCTGGGTACTAAATTACTGCCTTCCAAGAACAGACACCTGTGCATCGCAGTCTGCGATGTGTTGCTACGATAGCTGTTTGTTTTTCCCTTTATTTCAGCCATTAAGAACAAGGGTGTGTCAAATTCTCTGCTCTTTAAGCCTGAGGTATGTTAAGCCTCTCAGCCTTCCTGTCAACAGTATAGTTTTTCCTGATTTTTTCAGCCATGTGGCTTTGGCAGCTCATCTAAATCTAATAATATGATGTATTTCCCCTGTTTGACAGGTACCTGACACTTTAAATTTCAATAGAAACGTTAGCAGAAACTTTGAATTATTGCAGCGTAATCTTTAAAAACAGCATATTAAAATAAATGATTGTGCTGCGAGAACTATCCACTGCTCCACTTTGGTTATCGGCCGCTCGCTGTCTAGACAGATTTATGATTGCAATATCACAGGATCAGTGTGTTCACCTTCGTCATGTGTCATTGAGTGAAGAGCCGACTGTCTGCTTTCAGCTGCACCTGACTGCGGTCTGCACTGTATAAAAAATTTGTAATTTCTTTCTTTGCATAATTTGTCCCCCCTGTTGAGTCAAATACTAATGCCATGACTGACAATGATATAGAAAATAATTTAAAAAAGTACATATAAAAAGAGAATGAGGTACTATTTTATAGCATACAAGGAAAAATTCTGTCTTAATAGCAGACTTCTGCAAATATATAGAGACTGAATAACAATCACTGAAAATATTCATGGTGCAGTACAGAATGACCATTCTGGACCTTCACACACGTCTCAGAAGCTGTAACTGGCCATTGGGAAGCAGTCTACAAGTATGGTTCAGTATGTACTGAATGTTTGAAGTTTGAAGTATACTGTAGGTATATATCCTTGATCTTGTATCCTTAAACATGCTCTAGAATGCTATATCTTTGCTTATGTGACACTGACTTGTGCTTTGGAAGCTATAACTTTAAGAAGTTACAGGACAGTCAGCATAATGACATTTTTATCTTGGGAAAAAAATGAAAAATGGGGATGAGGGGGACTGTTTTTGTTCCCAGATGCGCAGCTCTGCAATGGTGGGAAGATTATCACATTCCTGCAGCCCTGCTCTCTGTTACTCTGTTTTACAAACACACTCTGCACTCTGGGTGTGGGAGAGAGTGATGGAGGCTCACACATGATCCACTGCTACTAGAGTTCCACCAACAC
Source organism: Colossoma macropomum (assembly GCF_904425465.1). Lineage (NCBI taxonomy): Eukaryota > Metazoa > Chordata > Actinopteri > Characiformes > Serrasalmidae > Colossoma > Colossoma macropomum. The sequence continues at coordinate 17,894,769 of NW_023494790.1, read as the reverse complement.
AGCCCAGCGAACCAGATTCCTCATGCGCATTTGCTTAAATATACTAGTATTTTCCTTAAATAAAATAATCTTGAAAAAGATAAATTATTATAACTGTTTCATAAAATAAAATTGCCTATTTTATGTAACACAAATCAAATAAATGCTACATCGAAAGTAAGAGGCAGCTGGCCATTTAGTACAATGAGTCATGCATAATTATGCTACAACATTTTGGTATAGCTTAGCAGCAGCATACAAGTACAGCCAAGTGCACTTTCCTAGCTCACATATAAAATTGCAGCACAGATCTGACATTCAAAATAACAAATTGGCCGATTTCCGATTGTTTGTTTGGAGCAACAATTAGCCGATTCCAATCTTGGCCAATTCCAGTCATGCACCATATTCATAACGTCCCATTCTCTCCCCAGCCTCATACAGTGCGTTTATGGAAACTCGGCTTCATTTGAGATGCGTTGTTTTTTTGTGATGTCACAAAAACCAACTCATTTACATATGTTCGCCTATTGATGTTGAAGGAACGTTTCAGCACAGATATTTTTGAATGAGGCACAATAAAAGGCAGCCAATCAGAACAGAGATCATTTACATGTACCAGAGTTAAAGGCATAGTAACAAAACCAGGCTGTTTAATTCTAAGGGATAAAGAGATGTTGCAAAATGTTCAGTGTGACTGTTTTTGGTAAATAAACCCATAAATTCACCTACGTTTGAGTTGTGTACGTAAGTGCATGGCATTAAACCTTTCACCTGCTCATTTCAGTTAAGGATTATACTTAAGGGTTTTACAGCTTTGTGCTTTTTGCAACTGTCAAAAATGTAAGGCTTAAGTTTAAGACTCTGTTTGACCTTCAGGATTTTTTTTCACTTTCTGTTTGTGTTTCCCTGAATTGATTTTAGACCACTCACTTAATGTAAAGCATAAACTTAAGGCCAGAAATCACTGAAGGTGTTTTATGCATGCAGACACTGGAGTTTTAAGAGCTTAAGCTACTAAAGTGATGGAGGTTATTTGTTTATTCTGCTTTAGACAGAAAAAGCAGAAACAGGAGCAGCGTGTCGTAGGCTAGTGTACGTGTGTATATGGGTGTGTGGCACAGGTCGCAGTGGTGTACCACACTCAGGGGCATGTGGAGTTCAACTCTCTCTGCCACACGCCCTCACACTTTCTAAACCCAAGCTGACAAGCCACAGACCACAGAGCTTTTTGCTTGGCAAGATATGTCCTCTGTTAATACAGCATCTCTTTTAACTGCCGTCATAAAGCTCCCCTGCCCTTTCTGTCTCACTCTCGTACTGCATCATCATATGCACACCATGATTTTACTTTAACTTATTTCATATAGTAAGATTTGGTTATTGTATTTGATCAACCATAATATTTAAGACAAAATATTTAAGATATTTCAGTCTGAAATCAAAATGGACTTTTTTACCTTCTTGGTTCATGTTCCTGGTCACGTTAAGCATGATTATACCATACTATACCATTTAAAAGACAAATTTCTTTTTTTGTTTCCCATAGTCTTCCATGAAATAATAATACATCACCGTGCATCTGCGGGCAGGGGAGAAAAAAAATAACCAAAAACGTTGTGTTTCATATTCCCCCACCTATAATCAAACCAAACAACAAAACACTCAGAGCAGTTAGATCATAGCTGATACTGTGTTTCACTCAGAAATGCACTACCGCTCAAAAGTTTGAAATTTAAAAATATTTACAATTTTGTAATTGTAATGTTTAAATCCAAACTAACAAAAAATGTGAATAAGACAAGTGATTTCAAACAGTATGTAAAGAAAATGAGTTATTATTTCCAATTCACGCTGATTTTAAAGCCATAGTTTGGCAAAAAAAAAATAAAAAATCACATTTACACAACTTTGCTCCCCCACGTCAATAAGCCAAAGTACAAAAGTATTTTATAGCTAATAAAAGTAGTAGCAGTCTTGAAGCCTGAGTTCTGTCCATACTTTTGTCAATTTTTATAGATAACAGTGCGTCATACAGTGTCTGAAACAACATAATCAAGTCTGTTTGAGATTACTTAACAATTGAATGGGGAATTTTCAGCCCAGGCGGTTTTTTGAATGAGGTGTAATTAAAGGCAGCCAATCAGAACAGAGATCATTTTCATATATCAGAGTTAGTTTTTATTACATTAGCTACAGTAGCCTTGTAGCTCCAGTGTAAAACTACAGAATCGACCTTTGGACATGAAACATGTCTTGGCTGATCCAAAGGAGAACATTTTTTATTTTATTTTATGTCATACTTTTGGCATAACAGTCTGGACAATGAACGGAGGTCAGAAAGTTCATGGTTATGACTGAAGCCTGTGTGCCAAATGAGCCATATTTGGCCAAACTTAACCCGTGTCTCGCCTACGCAGTCACCGTCCACTTTCATATTGTTGTCTGGCTCCACTTATGATGATGACTTGATTGTTTTCTTCAGAGGGCAGCATGTCCGGCCGCTCGTTTACTCAGGATAAACAGGAAGTTGTTGCAGCCTCCTCAGGTATGAGGCAGGAAAGCTCATCAGACATTCTGGCTCTGTGCTACGTGGGCAGGCCGTTTGAATAACCACCCTATTTTAAAGATAGTGTTACGATTGTTTGGGGAAGTTTTGTGGTTGCCACACACAACAGTATCCTCAGCTGTTTGAATGTGCTATTGACCTTCAAACTGTGTTTTCAGGCACCCATCGGAGCGGCGGAAGGAGAAGTCACGGGATGCGGCTCGCTGCAGACGCAGTAAAGAGACAGAGGTGTTCTATGAGCTGGCCCACCAGCTGCCCCTGCCACACAGTGTCCGCTCCCACCTGGACAAAGCATCCATCATGAGACTGACCATCAGTTTCCTCCGCACACGCAAACTACTGGCATCAGGTTTGGGTCACACACTCACATGTACACAACAGCTGCACATGGATAAAATACCTTATTGTGACTATATTAGTACATATTGCAATTATATGCCTATAATATATATTTAAGGCATAATGGAAAACCTTTTATTCACATAGTTAAAAACTGTACTGCATTCATTTTACACAAAATCATTTATTTGTTGGATCATGAGAACTCCTTAAATTATCCAAACATTTACAGAACACTAACCGGGAATATGTGAAACTTTTGATAGAAAACTATTTGCATATCACAGCCTCTTACACTGTCAGAACTGCAAAGACCAATATGATGACAACCAATATCATGGAAAACCAAATGTTCCTCACTTAAAAAAAAAAGATTGAAAAAGTTTAAACTGAGCCGCAAAAACAGCCCATGCTGAACCAATTGTTTTTGTGATGTCACAAAAAAACAACACTTTAACATATATTCACCTATTCAGCCTACAGCAGTTTAGCTCCACCCATTCATGCAAAAGTCATAAGGAGTGTTGTTGTTTTTTTTTTTATGGCACAATACAAGACACTTACATAAAGTTGTATGCAGAAGTTTAGGCGCCCCTGGTGAAATGACATGTTTTGTTCATTTTCTAAATGAAAACAAGTTACTACACCCTCTACAGAGAGCACATTTTGGCAAAATTACTGTTTTTGAATTTAACATGTTGGGGAAATAAAACAGAAAATGTGGCCTGTGCAATCACTGTGGCGCATTTTATATTGTTTTAGCAAAAAAATTGAAATTGTGCATTAGAATTGACAGGCAAAAAATGTCATTTAAGTTTATTCCCTGTATAGGATATGTTCAACACAACATGTAATTCGACCAGGGTCATTCAAACTTTTGCATATGACGTCTTCAAAGATAAAGAGAAGTTGAAAAATGCTCATGTGCAAATGAATTGTGTTTTGGTTAATAAAATCTCACAAACATCATAGGTGGACCTTACGGGGAAAAAAACTAAAATACAAGGAAAATGTAGAACCTGGGCCCTTTAACCCCATACATGGCCAGCGGCCCTGAAGTTTTGTTACACACTTCTATAACCTAAGAATAGCTCAATCAGTTTGCATTAATAAGCCTTAGCATAAGAAGTGGGGATTTTAAGTGGTTAATAAGCAATGTACTGTGCAGCCTTATCTCAAACACTCACACACACACACACACACGTCTCCATCATAATACTGACCATTAGTTTGCATATAGAGCCTCCTCTCCTCAGTTAAGACCCTTTGTGTGTGTAACTGTTGCCTAGAGTGATTGTTTCCAGTGAGCGAGCGTGTGATTATTTCATTCTTAGTATTTCATCATTGCAACTTCAATGCTTTGTTTATTTTGTGTTGAAGAAGAACAGATGCAGTGTTGTGCCACTAAATAGGAAATGAAAGGTGAATAATAATCCTTTGTGGATTTAATTGTGTGGAATAATATGAGGCCTTAAGCAGCACAGTTAATGGCTCTATAATGAAATCTCAGCTGATTTCGTGTGAGAGGTCTGTAGAAATATGAATCTGATTTATGAGCAGTGCTCCGAGCCTGGTGTGATGCAGTGTTACACAGCGGAACGAGTATGGCACAAGAGAATGTAGTCAGACATGATTATACTGTATTACCCTATGGCAATATTGCACATGTGTTAAATTTATAAGGTTATGCTGGTTCTCACACTTTTATATGCATTTATTTTTTACAGAAATGGTGCTTTTTCATGAAGTAGTTAAACTCATTAAAATCCAAGAACAATTACACACTAAGGCTTATTATTCAGTAACTACAGGGACTTCAGTGCAAAGACTCCAGTGGCTGAGTTATTCTTAGGTTTTGGAAATGTGTAATAAAACTTTGGGCCTGCCAGTGGGCCTGGGCCATTTAAGGGGTAAAGGTTAGAGAAAGGTTTAGGTTTAGACAAAATTTAGGATTTATGTCTATTTTTTCCCAATATTATTAAAGTCTAGTGATGCATAGTGATACAGGAATCATATCAGTATAAACAAATGATAGAAATAAGAAATGTATGTCGTATTTCTTTGTAATGCTAATCTAAGATGTAGTCCCAACTTCTTAATTTTATAGATACTTATGTATCGGTATTGGTATCGGCAATGGAAGATATATGCAGAAAATAATGGATATTGGCGTTGGCCCACATTTCCCTATTGCACCCAGCATAAGGCCTCACAAGTAATACACAATACAGTGTAGTTGACAGTTGACGGTAATTGAACTGTGACACAAACTTTTATTTTGTCTCTCTGCTTCAGCATATTGGATTTGAAATCACGCTATGAAGTTAAAATGCAGAATGTCATATTTAGTATTGTATGCCTTTTTAAAATGTGTTGAATTTGAGATCATAATGTATTTTGTGTGTGTGTGTCTCTCTCTCTCTCTCTCTTTCTCTCTTAAGTGGGAACAGCTCATTCTTTGTCTTTAGCATTTTCTTCAGTCACAGCCTTTATTGAATTAAATGCAGTTGCCCTTTTCATACATGGGAAAATTTGTTTGTACTCTTCATGCACCTTAAATGAGCTTGTTTACATGAGAGAGAATGAACAGATGTATATCAGAGCTGAGAAATGAAAGAAGAATGCACCGAGAAAGATGCTTAAAAAAGTTTCTCAGCCTCTGCTGGAGCTTGACAGAGTGGAAGAATGCTGAGAATGCCAGGGTCTGGCATAGAGGCAGGTTAGTTAGACATGAAGGAGAGGTATTTACAGTGGACAGAATTTTCAAACAGAAACTCGAGAGAATGAGGCTGTGCGGGTCAGGCTACTCCGGCCGCTGGGGGAAGGAGGTTTGCTCTTATCAAGGGGAAACAGCTCTCCTCCTCCCAGAAGGAGGTCCAGCTGTAATTATTGTCTCCAGTTCTTCAGATTGTTCAGTGGCATTGTGTGCTTTTCTGCTGATATTAGATGGGAGGTTTGTTTTGATTCTCATGGTCAGTTATTCGTGAGAATAAGTCTCAATTTGAATGTAGCTCTTTAGTGAGTGAGTTTAGTGACTTTGTGGCAGAACAGTACATTCTTAAATGTAAAAGGTCGATCAACAAAGCAAGACTTTCCCTTTTCACTGCATATTAGCTTAGTAGTTACTGAATAATACATTAAGACTTGCATAAAGCATCTTAAATATTCATGTTAATACATCCCAGAGTAAATGAGCAGACATCCAGAACCACCTCAGTTCAGGAAAACAGCTGTTATACACACACTCACGTGCCCAAGTTCAGCCTTTTAAGTCATTTTTCTCTCTTTTTTTATCCCAGGCTCTGTGAGCAGACAGCCAAAAGAGGACACACAGATGGACATTCTCTACCTGAAGAGTCTGCAGGGCTTCGTTGCCGTGGTGACATCAGAAGGAGACATAATCTTCCTCTCAGAGAATGTCAGTAAATTCATGGGCCTCACGCAGGTGAGTCTCTTTGCAGTGAATATCTCTCAGCCAAGAATGTCCACATCTCATCCTATCTCATCTGGAGAGGGAGACACGAGGCTGTTTTTCTGAGTCTGTCTTGTACTTTGTCCCTGATATGAACATGATGTTCACTTTAAACCCCTTTCAGGTAGAGTTAACAGGACACAGCATCTTTGATTTCACACATCCTTGCGACCATGAAGAGATCCGAGAAAACCTCAGCATCAAAGCAGGTGTGTGTGACTGAGCTTAGGACTTGAGGAAAGTGTTTGTTTTTTTTGTTGCTGTTGTTTGTTGTTGCATTTGTGTTTTGTGATGTGTAGATTGGTTTATATCCTCCTGAGACTCTCAATGATACAGAAACCTTGTTTCTTCCTTATCTTTCTGCATAGTAACATAAAGATGCCTTTATCCACAAAATCTTATCACCATTTTCATGATACATTTTGGACATTCTTTAAGTGGTTCTTTCTGAGGAGTTAAACATTCTCAACAGAGTCCAGTCCAGACTCCTCACAGCCCTGCTGATCTTACACACTGAAAAAAAATCATACATTGAATTTACTTGTTTCAAATACGTACATCCTTTCCACATGAATAAAATATATGACAGCACTACTTTGTCTTTCAGTGTACCTACCTCTGGCAATAATTGTGTTATAGTATATTTTTAATAATGTAAAATTGATGTACACATTTAAACCAAGTTAATTCACTCACAGAAAAAAAACGTTTTTCACTTGTGAATAGTCACGTTTTTTAGACACTTTACAAGTTTTTCACAGCTTCTTCCACATGTGGACTTTTCACCTGTGATGGAAGTTTGCATTTTACTTCTTCCAGCAGCCAAGTTTTGTCTTATTTAGTGGACTCATACACATTATAATGCGTTCAGTTACACTTTTCACACGTGTAATATACAGTGAAACAGGTCACACGTCACATGGGATCTCATTATTCACCTTGACACATATCACAAGACCACATTCACATATTCACAGTCATTGCATATCACGTCACATATGAATACATTTTCACATTGTCTATTAATATTTTTAACATTAAGTCACATGCGATCATATTGACATTGTCACATGTGATCATATGCTGTTCACATTAAGCCACATGTGGTCATATATTATTGACACTGGCTTAATGTGATCACATATTGTTCACATTGTGCCACATTATTGCATGGTTTTGACACTGTGGTATATTATCACATTCACATTGTCATGTGTTTACTTGTGATCACATTTCTGGAAGCGCGTTACTTTTTTCAGCGTAGTCCCATTGATAGGACAATGTAACACTCGATCATTGAAATCATACAGGCTTCCTGTTAGGAGCACTAATTCCAGTGTGTACATAATTACCATGAAATATATTACATTAACACCGTTTTGTGTTTTGGTGTACTTAACAACTTTTGGTAAAAAATTGTGGTGATGTAATATTGTTTATTAATGTAGTAATGATGTACACACAGTCAAATAAATTCATTGTATCTAATTCTAATCTCTTTTTTTCTCTCGTCTGCCTACCTCTAAGCTCCTCTCCTTTTCATTCTTTCACCCACCTCCTCTCTTTTTGCCATCTGACCTGGTCAGGTTTGGTGCTGTTGGGTGACTTATTTTCCTGCGTTTTGATTGGCTGCTAGGATATAATCTCTCCGAGATAGCACAGCAGACTTGTTATACTGTAGCAGAGGTTCCAGCAGGCCTGCTCGTCCTGCACGCACTTTGGACCCAGCCTCCACGGCCCAGTCAGAAAAAAAGCAAAGACCAAAGATCCCTGTCCCTAACACTTAGAACTTGTTTACCACAGCATTCACTCATGACTTTTACATGAAATGTTATAATGCGCAGTTGCTTAAAAGTGGTACAGATAAAATAATGCTTTAAACAAAGTTTAAATATGACACTAATTTGCTTAACTGTGGCTGTTAGGGCCTGTGTATGGCAGGAGGTGTAAGGAGCTGAACACTGAGCGAGATTTCTTTATGAGGATGAAATGTACAGTCACCAGCAGAGGACGTACAGTCAACCTTAAATCAGCTACCTGGAAGGTGAGGAACTGTAAACACTCTAAGACACAGACAAGCACAAATATTCTGATAGTGGAATGTCTTAAAGTAAGCCTTCACAGTTACTTTAATATGCAGCCTATTGTCTCTCATTGAGCCCCAGTCTCTTTTATTTTAGGTCATAGGTTAGTGAAAATGGTTTATCATTATGACTGAAAGTGTTTTTCTGTATGTCTTCTCAGGTGCTACACTGTACAGGACATCTGAAGGTGTACACCAGTCGCCCCCCTCATGTTTTGTGTGGATTTACTGAGCCTCCCCTCACCTGTGTGGTAATGTTGTGCGAGCCCATCCCTCACCCCTCCAGTGTGGACATGCCCCTCGACAGCAAGACCTTCATGAGTCGACATAACATGGACATGAAGTTCACCTACTGTGATGAGAGGCATGTAGTTCTTTCTCTGTGTCATATAGCTATATGTGTGAGCGTACATGAATAGTATAATCTGTATAACATTTACATCACATCTACACTATATACCCCAACAAATGAAGCTAGTGATTGTGAGTGCATTGAAAGAGTATTTAAAGAGAGCTCAGTTAAAACTTGGTGGAGGACATGTCTTCTAAGAATTATCTACTATTGTCATCATATCTTCATCAGTATAATGTTGATTTTGCATTTGAGGCCTAAACATTGAGCCAGACCTTTTTTTTTTAGCCTGTGCATGTGATGTTAGTGGTCCAAAAACTCCTGCAAAAGTTTTTCTATTTCAGGCTTTGCAGGGTGACTCACAGCAGCACAAAGACATCATAATTTAAACTTTTTTTTTTCTCCTGCTACTTCAGTTTTTAACAGAAAAAAATGTATAGTGTAGCTTTATTTTTATATATAGATTGTCTCTGTTGTGACAACCTGGTATTGCAAAAACAGTGTCCTTAAGGAAGGATTTGAGAATTTCTTACATGTCATTTTGGAAAGTTTCTGTTAGTCATTTATCATAAAAATGTTCGCACTGTAGATGTTCACAATGTAGAGGGCAGCTAACAAATAAAATCAAAAAAGAAAAAAGTTAACAGAATCATAGGAGATATGAGGTTTTGTTACAACAGCAATGATGCATACAGGTATTTCATATATGTATATTTGTGTGAATATCCTTAAGCTCATGTCATGTGTGTGTGGCAAAGGGTAAGGCTGGAGTTGTTATCTCTAATCCCCTCAGAGACACAGTAGTTATGGCGCTGCCTGTGTTGTTATCATTCTCTGTAATAAGGGAAAGTGATTATGAGGGCTGTCGTTTAGAGTAGCCTGACCTCTGGCAGCCTTCTTGGAGCAGCAGCTGCACTCTTACGTAAATGCCATACAGGGCCGACCAAGAGGGGCAGGGCTTGGTCCAGCTCTACCGTCCATGTGTGACCGTTCAGATTTAGTAAGCAGTGCTGACTATCACTGTACTATGGCTGTTACTACTGTACTATGGCGGATATGTGAGTAAAAAAACTCGAATAGCCTCATGAAAATGAAATGTATTACAGTATATTGCTGATTATTTCCAAACAGTACACCTAAAACCCGAATTAGAAACCAGATCTTTTTTATTCACTACACATGAGAGGTCCACAGAATTTCTCTTGGTGTGTCAGCATAAATTTCAATAAAAATAAAGTAAAAATTTACAACATATAAACTAAACAAAATAATCTACAAGTAGCATAAAAGATGGGTGAAGTGGATGTTTTATACCGTTATAAAGTGCAAATCGTTGCTGTCCAAAGAAAAATAAGTATCTCCAAAATGGTCAGTTCACAGGAGACGGCAAAAACCTCCTTTATGTTTAGTGTGAGTTGTAAAGCGTTTTTTATTCCGCACAGTTTTGGGTCATTTCTATTGGTCCATTCATCATAACTCTTCACACAATGTAAAGGACAGCTGCTGTGTTCAAATGGAGTAGAAAATCAAAAAAAAAGATACTTTTGGGACAGTGACAACATACACACCATGTGTATATATTGTAATATATTTTGATTGTTATGTAAATATATCAGCTGTACAGTACTAGCTTCTAGCTGACCAGTTCCCAAGAGTACAGCGGTGTTTTAAATTACATTTGTCATGTATACAACAAATGCTCCTCATGCTGGACTCATTAGGCTCCTTGCTTCCCACTTGGCTAGAGGGGGAATGATTCGTAGAGGTGGGCTTGCGTAAGTCCTGTAGCTGTTATTGATAGTTAAATCAGCAGCACAGAGGAAATTTCGGAACACAATGACCCATGCTACGAGGTCAATAGCAATCACAAGTGGAGCAACAGCATGATGAGGATATTGATCCCTGAGATAAATGCAGTCTTGAGTAATGATGGAGGCATTCACATCAGAGCTGCCTTTAATCTTGCTGATGTGCTGAGTTAAACTCTTGTGCGTTTACTGATGAACAGCTCTTTCTGAGTTACTGAAATCAGTCACACAGGAAGAGGCACGGTCTGTCAAAAGCAGTGCAATTATGTTTGAGTATAAATCTGGTATTGAACAAGCTGGAAACGTATCAAAGATAACAAACACAGCAAAAAAAAACCTCCAGAGAGAGAATGAAAGAGAACGATTTATTCTTCTGAAAAACAAAGGCCCTGCTTGTGATCAGTTTCTGCTAAAGTAGGGAAAGATGTTTACACTGGCTTACAGCAGCACAGTTTTGTCTGATTTAGTGGACTGATAGTTTGGTCTGTCTTTCAGTAGTATGCTTCAGGATGTGGAGGAGAGTCATGAATCTTGATTTGTAGAGGCTTGGCTGGATCCTTTTTGTGGTATATTGTAGCTGCACTGTGGTATAAACACTATGACATGATGACCCCATTAAAACTGTCTTTTTGCACAATTTAACACGAAGAACATATTGTTGTAATGTAAAGAACATATTCACAGCATTCCATGATGGATGGACAAATAGAAGTGAACCCAGTGGGAAAAAAATGAGGAAAAAATAAAATATAAGAAAATTGCAGGAAATCTGCCCTTCACCATACATTACAAGTGGAGAACTTTTTTTTGTTACTTCTCCCGTAAAGTTTCTATTTCGGGGATGCAGAACAGCGGCACTGTTAGTAATTATTTTTTTATGTGTTATATGTTTTTTAGGGTGAGAGCACTGATGGGTTACAGACCAGAGGACTTGGTTGGGCGCTCAGCATATGACTTCTACCATGCACTGGACTCAGACAGTTTGATCAAGAGTCATCAGAACTGTGAGTACAAACTCTATCATTAGCCAGTCGCTAAGCCACTGAATGCCTAAGAAGAAGAAAAAACAACCACTATTAACTCTTCAAACTTTCTAAAATTCACATATGGCAGGCACCTGCTCACATATCCCATCTCACTCTCATTCTCCCTCATGCATTACATGTACTGTCCTGAAACACACCGGACTGATTAAATCATGTCTTTATATCAACCTTGATCGAGCCCCAAAATGACCCAGGTTGGCAGAGATCCATGCGTCTTATCTTTTGAAATGGGTAAACTCCAGGCTTGAGCTCAGACTTCCTTGGACGTTAGGCATTTCCCATGGACTCAGTGACTGAGGGAAGCAGATGTCCAGCTTGGGTCCTGGAATTGTTGAGTTATTTATAAACCCAGCGATTATTGCATTGCATTATTTATTTGCTTAGCAGATGTCAGAGTGAAAATGTTTTGCTCTGGACCAATAGCATTTAATCTATTAATGGTGTTTTTATGGCTTTGCTGGAGAGACTAATCACAGATAAAATAAACTTGGCTTTGTGCTATTCAGCTATCATGTGGCTGAGTGACATTTTTGATGGAAAGCATTCTAGGCGAGAGTAGGACTGTTCTCTGGATGCACACTGTGGATTTTGCTATGTAAGACCTGACCTGCACTTCTGCTCAACTTTGACCTGTCCTCATGCTGTGTTCCAGAAACCTTTAAGCCTTTTTGTACTTCACAACATTTTTAATAAATCATAAATCACAAGGTGCTTGTGCCTCTCTCTCTCTTGCTAGCGAATGTGGCATCAAATGACTGCTGCCCTGTCTGCACGCACTGTTAGGAATGACACTGACCCACACCAGTACCTTGCAAAGTCTAACTTCTCTGCCTACACATGGGGCATGCACAATAAACTATAGAAACTACAGCAGCACTTTCCATTCAGTACTTCACATCGAGTGATTTGTCCAATGACAAGTCACTGTATATGAGCACTCCTAGATTAATTCCTGTCCTTTCATCTTGTGGACCAAAGAAGTGAAGCAGGCCATTATAAGGCTTACAATACAGAAAAAAAATCAATAAAGGCACATCCAAAACATTAGACCTGCCAGAACTGTTAAGACGCAAGAACTCACTGGTGAAATTACTGAGGTCCTGGTGGATCTCAGCAGATAGTAGTATATGATCAAAGAATACTTTCAGTAATAAAGAAAAACTTTTCAGTTTTCCTATATCGAATCATAAATCGGTCAAGAACTACCATATGTAGAAGAATTAATCACTATAGGGTCACAGGGTTAATAAGAAGCTGCAAATCGTTGGTAAGCCTTGTGAACATAAAGGCCAAGTTGCAGTTTCTTAAAACGTACATAAAAATATGGTAGAGTTCTGTGACGAGCTTTAATGGTCAGATGACATGAAGGTTAACATATGCAAGAGTAATAAAGAAAGGAAAGTAAAGAAAAAAAGAACTGCTCATGATCCTCATCTATGAAACATGATGGAGGTAGTGTCATTGAGACTGGCTTTGAGACTGGCTCACTTGTTTTCATAATGTTTCCCCTAACTGTAGTAGGAGGATAGATTGAAAGTGTACTGAAGCATCTCAACTGAGCAGCTTCACCTTAGATATCTCAAACCAAGAACGTTCTACATGTGCAATTATGGAGCCTTTCAGGGCCAAATAGTGGAACATTCTGGCTAAGTCAGTCTCCCAGCCTGAACCCAACTGCTCACTGCTTTCATTTACAGAAGACAAGACTGAGGACAGAAAGCACCCCAAAGCAAGCCAGACCTGAAATGCATTACAGGCCTGGCAAAGCAGATACCTTAAGTTTGATCATACAGAGCCGAAATAGCTCAAATTGTCAAAAACCTAGCAACTTTACTCTTTACTCCTGAGTCCTGAAGCTTTATTAGCGCATTCTCAGATCTCTGAATGCATTGTCATTGTTTCAGGATGAGCTGAGCCTGGGTCACGGAAATGGCCTGACTCTTGCTATCTGGGTCCTGTGACTGCATTACTAATAGCTCAGTCTCTGCCAGTGTTCTGAGGTTTGTTAAGCCAAGTCAGGCTGACTGATTAGCAGGGGATTGTCTGCTAATAAGACTTTGAAGTGAACAGCATTATGAAGAGCTCATGTCAGTCACTCCAAAGCAGATTGCTTTCTCAGCTCTTGAATGCGGTTGACACACAAACTGCGAGTAATGTTGTTCAAGCATATTATGGATTTTTTTATTAGGGTTTTGATATTAACAGCATGATGATGCTTTGTGACTGTCTGTGAAGACAGATACAAAGGGGACAGTTTCACAATGAATTGATTAGCAACACTTTTATGTGTTAAATAGATCCCAAGTGACTAATCTGTTCACCATATGCATCAGCACAATAGGTTCTCTGAGAATTTGTAAACAAAAACATCCCTTTTTGTCAGAGCAAATAACAAAATGAAATATTAATAGCTTGTATCAAATGCTTTAAATCTACATTAAAAGAGCACAGTGTTGATACACTTCATTTGCACATGCAATGTTATTGACAACAGTGTTAATAGTAGTACTGTTCTGTGTGCAGTGTGTGCTAAGGGCCAGGCGGTGACCAGGCAGTATCGGATGTTGGCCAAGCACGGGGGTTACGTGTGGGTGGAGACGCAGGGCACGGTTATCTACAACAGCCGCAACTCCCAGCCACAGTGCATTGTGTGCATCAACTATGTCCTCAGGTAAGCCTTTAGGACCCTATAAAGACAAAGAGCATTCACTGCCCAAATAGTCAATATAAGTGCCCATATATCAGTCAATATCTGTATCATTTACATATAGAGGGAGGCAGTATGTTGATATGTTATTGTTATTGTGGTAAATTACATCACAATATGCTTTTCTGAGTTCCTCATGGCAGAGATGGATAGACCCATTCTAGCAAGCCTGTAAACAACAACGCACACAATGTGAGATAATGCATTATATGGGTGGGCGATATGACAACAGTATACAGTATAATCACAATACTTTAAGACATGATAAAACATTAGAGCAAACAACCGTACAACAAGTAATATAACTAGGTAGCTAGGTTATGGGTCAGCAGACTGTCACTAAAATTGCTGCTATGAAGCAAACCAGTTGCTATCACAAACATTAGCAAACTGGACAAAACAATACTGACCTACTGGTTCTGTAAAACAGCAAAAATAAGTTAATGTATCTCACCTGTCAAGCAGAAACAAAGAAACCTCCCTATCCCCCTTCATTCTCAATGAAGCTCAAGTCAGCTTCTTTTTCACCAGCTTCTTGTTCGAATTTTACCATTCCGCCTTAAGTGGTGCGGGAGTTGCATTATGGACAGTTGTGGGACTAACATGCACACGTGGCCAGACCAGCTATGAAAACCAAAAAACAGAAGCTCGGATTACAACACACACGGCGGGGGTGCGACTCCATTATCTGCTCAAGATGCCGTTTATCCACTATATCTTTATATAGAAAATAGTTGTTTGCTCCTATATTAATGTTTAAAATGTCATATGTAGAACCTTTAAAATATACTCTCAAAACCACAAAAACAACCTTTCACATTTCACATGGACTGCACTAAATCCAATTCAGCAAGACTAATTATACCCTATACGTAATGAACCATGTATTTGGGCAGTGCTCCGTAAGGACTGATGATATCCATGATAAGCTCAAAAAAGCACATTGTGACATGATGTACCCACCCCGTAATGTATCATAGCTTATCGGGATTTCATCACTTTATGCCATTATACTATTGTATTAATTTATTTTTTCTCTCCTGTTGCTTCTTAAATAGTTTATTTTTGCATATGTTGAATAAAAAATCACTGTACTCAGCTTTTCATAGGCTTTATTAAATGTGGTACTACTGTTTTGCTGGTCCATTTTGTCTGTTACAACTTCTTTATGAGCCTCAGAAAAACAAAATATTGTGCTACATATTGTTTATCATGAAAATATTGTGCTGTTATATTTGTGCCATAATTCCCATACTTCCTTTCATACATACAACATAATTGGATGGAACTTTAGATCTGTTCACTTTTGGCATAGTTACTACTCTTTGTCTTTGTAGGACAGTGTAATTCACTCCACAATTCACTGCACAATTCACTGCACAATTCACTCATAACAAGCATACCTGCTTGGATCAGCACCACCTTGAATGTGGCCCTGTCTTTACTATATTTCAGTGAAATCGAAGAGAAGTCTGTTATCTTCTCCATGGATCAGACAGAGGCACTGTTCAAGCCCCATGACATGCTGAGCACAAGTGAACTCTTCCAGACTGGCACAATCTCCGATCCAGCCAGCATGCTCTTTACCAAGTTCAAGGAGGAACCTGAGGAACTGGCCCAGCTTGCGCCCACACCAGGAGACACCATCATTGCCCTGGACTTTGGTCAGAATGCTACCCGTCATTACTTCTATCCCCACAACAACTTCAGTCTGTACTCCAACCCATCCTTCGATGGCATGTCCACCCCTCTCCTGCATGCATGAACTTCTATTAATATTCTTAGTCTTCCTCTAGATCTCTACCTCGGAATCACAACACGCGCACATGCAGTGCCCTGGTCCTATGCTTTGCAATAAGCAGCCTTTGTACAGCAGCTTGGTTGTAGCTTGGCTTTGCAGCAGGGTACGCATTATACAATAAATCTAGAGGACAGAAATTCATTTCATCTCTCTGCTCTATAGCAAAATGGGCTTTATTTCACTCGGTATGGGCACTGTTGTAGCACTTATCACTGTTGAAAAATTTGTTCTTTTTTTAATAAACAGGTGTTTTTTAATCATTGTTATTGTTTTCCTGGTTTGCATGATTGAGTTTTCTATCAGTGTGGAGTACTGTCGGTGTTGGGTTGTAATGGTTATGCTAATTCAGCTGTTTTCTCAATGTGTTTCTCACCATTGGCATGCAATGGAAACATACTAATGATTGCTCTTTTGTCTGTTTTAGATCAAACCTTGGGAGCGTTTGGGGTCACTTTTAACAAACAGCATTTCCCCTTCTCATACTCACTCTTACAACTCCACAACACAATCATAGTGTATATCATATAGAGTGGGATTTTAACATTAGCAGGTATTATAGTGATAGCTTATGCTGTAGTGCGGAAGATCCTAGATGTAACTGTGTGTCTGATCGTCTTGGTCACTATAAAGAAGTGCATCATTAGATTTAGGAATTAACAGAGACATCAGTGGCCTCGTCTGATATTTATGCTCTTCATTGTGCGTTCACAGGAAAGCCACAGTTTGAAGAGCCATCCATCTTCTACAGGTCCCCTAGTCAGGCTGCCATCAGTAAGCTGTGGAAACTTGATTCTCCAGCATCCAGCTCTGACAGCGGCCTGGCCAAATCTCTGTCCAGCTCCACGCCTAGCCTGAGCAACTGCAGCAGCTGCTCCACAGTATGTTCACTTTTCCTCTTTGCATATTTGAATGCACAACTCTATGACACATTTGTAGATTTTGTATTGTTATAACCGGCTTGTGCACTTGTGTTTTGCAGCCTAACAGTCCAGGAAGAGATTATTATGGCGCTGGGGATAATGAACTGAAAGTAGAGCTGACAGAAAGGCTGTTTGCCCAGGACGCTGAGCTGAAGAGTCCCACCGACACCCAGGTCAGTACATTACATTTAACAGCTCACAAGTTTCCATATTAAAAGGTCTATATTTAATTCTTCATGCTTATAACTACACACACACACACACACACACACACTCACACATATCTTCTAAGCCGCTTATCCTTCTGGGTCGCAGGGGGAGCTGGAGCCTATCCCAGCAGACATAGGGTGGAAGGCAGTATACACCCGGACAGGGCGCTTATAACTACATGATACATATATGATTTTCATAGTACTTAATTCGTCGTAGTTACTGAGGGCTGATTAATAGTGGAATAACAAGTCTACAGTTTAAGAAACTGAAGAGGTCACTTATAACATCTGATTTACGTACCAAATATGGTCATAATTCATGTTAATCTCTTTATCCCTCACAATTAAATGGTCTGTTTTTGTCTGATCCTTTAAGACTGACATATGTAAATCTGACATATGTTCATGACATCTGTTCTGATTGGCTACCCTATATACTCTGTTCATTCAGAAAGCAGTTTGGACTGAAAAACTCTTTATAACTTCAACAAGAATGGGTGGGGAGTAAACTGCTGTATATTGAATAGGTGGATATTTGTAAATGAGTTGGTTTTCATAACATCACATAAATAATACATTTTCTGTTTACTTTGCATAGTACATATTGGGGAGTGACTGGAATAGTTTGGAATTACAACAATGTTTACTACATCAAACTTTTATTTAAAGTAAACTGGGGAAAGTTCTGTTTTAAGACAATGAAGGAATGTCAAAACTGACACCTGTCTTTTTTTTTCTTACAGTTTGACTTGAGTGATCTGGACCTGGAAACACTGGCACCGTACATCCCCATGGACGGTGAGGACTTCCAGCTGAATCCCATTACTCAGGAGGAGCCTTTATCTGAACCAGGTCCAAGTCTGTACACCACACCCCAGCATAATTTTAGCTCCGTCACTAGCCTTTTCCAGCCCTTGGGCCCCTTCACCTCTGAAAGCAAGAGCTGCCCCAGCTCCTACTCAGAAACAGAACTCATGCCCCCCTACCAGTCACCTGCCAGCATCCCACTCTCCTCTAGAGGGGGCAGGCAGAACCTGCAGTGGCCCCCAGACTCACCATTACAGTACGGAGCTTCTGAGATGAATGGACAGAATCTGACTTGTGGACAACCACAACAAAGGTAACAAGCAGTTCGCTCAAATACTTGCTCAGCTTCAGTGCATTGAACTATTTTAATATACATTATCAGTGTGCTCTCACTAATGGTGTTTTGTTTTTACTACAGAATTTTCAAGAACTTTACTCAGCCGTGTGATGACGCAAACCTTAGTCAGATTCCACTGGCCACCAACTTCAAACGCAAAAGGCAGTTCAGTTCCTCATGCTCCTTCTCACATGTCTCTCAGGTAAGGTTCATGAAGATCCACTATACAGTCTGTCTAATCATAAGTATTAGAAAGTTTTTGGAAGTAATTTCTGTGTGTTTGTAATCAGGAGGGGATTACTCGCAGTGAGTCCATGGAAGACATGTGGAAGCGAATGAAGACAGTGACCAATGATAATTGTGCCTTTTCTGTCAGAACACCGATTAACCCCAGAGTGCTTGAAGGTATTTTAATGGTTACCTACTTTTGCTAAATAATTAATTATGTCTCATAGATAATTATGTCTCTATCTCTTTCTGTCTTCATTGCTTCTCACGCTGCATAATTTCTTTCTTGCAGACACTTTTTCATCCAGACAAACAGGTGTGGGTTCTCAGCTTAGTCACAGTCAGCCTCCTCCAGACCAGCAGAACTGTACAGAGCACAAACAGCCTTTCACTGAGCATTTCTGTCCTCCTGAATACAATCAGTACAGCATGCTGCCTTCTACCAAACTCACAGGTCAGTCCCTCATACATGTAAATGCATTTTTAGATAGATAAATATATGAAAACTTTATTGATCCCAAAGGAAATTGCAGAATTACAGCAGCAGCACCAAAACTGTACCAATCGCAAAAACATAAATTAGGAGAGGCGATAAAATTTACAGAATTTACTCTTACAAGACACATGCGCAAGAATATAAGTTTAAACATGAATGACAGAGGATATTTACATATAACGTTATCTGTATATGACTATAAAATATAGGTAAATAAAAATGGTTTGCAATTTTTTTATTGATTTTTAAAAATGTGCAAAGGAATATTATAGATATACTTACATTGTTTACTGAAATAATGGGAAAAATAACACTGTTTACTGGAGAAATGCTTAGATAGGAAAAATAAGTGGTAAAATTATTAAAATTAGAGTCTGATCTAAAAAAAAATAACTTTACAAAAAGGTTCTTCCCTTGAAAGCTTTAGTAACACTAAACTCTGCTATATACTATTGCCATAACCATGCCATAAAGGTGTCATGACAGATGCAGTAATATTACAGTATCATGGTACCATTACCAGTAATTGTCAAGACAGATAACATAATCTTTGATGTCATGGTGGTTAACTAGAGGAGGCAGCATGTGACAAACTCTCAAGACATCAGGTATGATGGTATCTGTCATGACAGTTACCAGTAATGGTAATGATACTGATACATTACTGAACAAAATCTGTTATGTCAACTCATGACAGTACATAACGTCTGCCATGACATGTTTATGTCAATGTTATGTGGCATCAAGGTTCAAGTAAAGTGTTATTAGAGCTTCTATAGGGAACCACAAGTGGTCCTTCTGTTGGATCATCCAGATTTTCCACAAATTTACATGCAGAAAGTCAAGGTTTATTTACATAGCGCTATAGGAGACCGAATATGTTTTATTCCACTCAAGCGCTATTCTCATTCACATGTATTACATGTTGTTGCTCTCAGGCATGACGAGTCGACTCCTGGCTCCATCTTTTGATTCCTTCTGCCTGATGGAGCTGACACAGTACGACTGTGATGTGAACGTTCCGCTGCAAGGAAACCTTCACCTGCTGCAGGGCAGTGACCTGCTCAAAGCTCTGGACCAGGCCACATAGTGGCTACTGCAGTAACCCAGCCATGCTGCCTAAAGCCTCTGTGCCTAAATACAGCATGCCACTCTCTGAATGGTTGCCTTTCGCATTACACATTTATCTACAGTTTCAGAATCTTTACAGAACAGAACCCATAACTCAGAGACAACAGCTTCAACCTCCAGGCATCAATGCATGTCTCCATATGAGACAGATAAAATGTGTATTATGTTTTTATCTAAGAGTTGTTACTTGTTCGTTAGATGTTTAGATAATGTATCTAAACACCTTACTGTGTGGCTTTTACTGATGTCTCTCTGTGTTGCATATTATGCTCACGTTCAGTCATACTGTACTGAGAGTGAATTGTCAAAGGTGATTTACTGACAAATGGACAGATTTACCAGCTGTTTTTCTGGTGCAGTTTTCCAAATGAGATTGAATGAATTGCATCAGCAAAACGTGGTAAGGTCAGATAGTGAAAGCACATTTTCCCATAAACCTAATTTGGACAGTTTGTATCTATCAATACTCTATGCTTTCTCAATCTCTCCTTACATTCCCCAATCAATTATCATGACATCGATGCTGTACATCGCATAGCTTTCCTCCACATCCAGTGAAGCACTTTATTTAAAAAGAGCATCTAATGGACCCATATAAAAGAGACTCCGTGTTTTCTGTAGACCAAATATGAGAGAAAGCAATATTACTTTTGACCCCAAAGTGGTGTGATTTCCTTGCATCTTCTCACCTACAACCATACTTAAACCTGCGCCAACCGACTCCAGGTAGTTTTGCTGTCACAGTAATGGCAAAACTGTTAACTCAAAAGTTATGTTTTCTCATATAAACATGGTCAGTGTTTGTATTTGGTGTTCATCAGTGAACTTGGTACTTTCGTCTACCCAGCAGTAGACACGGAGTGGAATCTGTAGCTTTCTTTTTATTCTTTGGCATTTTTAATATTGTCTAAAGAGAAATGTTTAACTGATTGTATTATATTTTGTGCCAATGTGTATGGCATCCATCTGATACTATGAAGCTCCTATATGTTTCGTTAGAGAGTATGTGAAATGATTTGTATCTAATGTTATAGGTGCTTTTTAAAGGAAAGATGATTTATAAGTATGCGCATAACAGTGGCATAAAGTAACAATAATAGTTTTCAGCTATTCCATTTTCACTATGTAGCAGTTTGGAAATATTCAAGGCACATCATTCATAAAAGAAAATAACTCAAACTGTATTTAACGTGGTGTTACATTGAATGGACTCATGCAGCTTAAAGATGAACCAACATACTTGTTCTGTATTTATTTGTTCAGGTAATCCTGTGTTTGTTTCTGGGATTCATTTCCTTTAATTGCTATAGTTGAATTCAGATTTCTGTTGACTTTCAGATTTCTTTCTTTATATCATCCGTAAAGCCCTTCGTACCCATACTGCAACTGTCATGTGGAAGACACGCACATACACACTGTAAATGCCAAGTATAAAGAAAGTAACTACAAAATGGCTCCTACTTTCATCAGCTCTTGTAGATGGCTAGCTACCAGTGACTATGAGGGCCTATATGTGGGCTGTGCTGTACTGCTTGTATGGCCATTTGACTAGTGATATGAGAGCGCTACCTGCTCAGTCAGCCCACTGATGCAGCTCTCAGCACACACACTCACAGGCCACAGACACAGAAAAAACACTAAATATATCCTCCCTTCGAATGTGAAAGCTATTTTTAACTTTACATGCATAATGACTGTGTAAAATGTTGATGGAGCCAATATTTAACTTAAAATATGCCAGTAAAACAGCTTCTACAGCTACCTTTTAGTTGTTTTTTTTTTTCTTTTTCTTGAGGGGAGGGCATACATAATCTAATGACTGTACTGACTAATTCTACAACCTGACTGCCTTTAAATGTTGTCTGTATGTAAAAGTGATGTTATATAAAAGTACTTTTTACAGGGTGTTTCTAAAAATGGCAGGAACTCAAGGTTTCTTTGAGATCAAAGAGTTTTCCTACAATGACTTGACTCATATAGACTGAAACTAGTGCAATGAAACTAGGGCAATAGCCTACATAATGTATCCAAGCCCAGTTGACTTTTTAAAATGAACTAGTCAGCAGCGTAGAGCCTGACTTTATGTAACTTTGTGACTCTGTCATAAAGTTGCGAGCCTTTTTGGTTAGGCTTTGCAAAACGTGCAAAACCTCACAACCACAAACCTTTCCATTGTTGGAATCTCCTGTAAAGTTAAATGTGTTTCAGATATACAAGGTTTTGTTATGACTGCAAAGAAATGTATATTAATTCTGTCAAAATACGTTTTTTTTTTTTTTACTTTTACTGACAAGATCAGCAGTATGCTATGATAAGGGTATTTTTTCCTGTGAAAGTGTCTGCCTTAATCAGCTTTTTAAAGCCTTATATTCACATTTGCTGATTCTTTGCAAATGTTTAATGCATATATAGATATGGATTGTTGACTTACTGTAGTTTATTGGAACTTGTATGGGAACCAGATATAAGATTGTACAAATGATTATTAAAGTATATTATTAAAAAAAGTATTTGCTTACTTATTTGAACTATAATACCAGTGCCTTCGTTGATTATGTCCATGATTAATGACTAAAACCAACAGGAGTTTTCAAGCATGCCAAAAGAAACCGTTGAGGAGCTGACGTTTTAATCAAAAGAACATTCCGATCTCTGTGTCCCCCGAGAGAGTGCAACTGTAACTACAAACAAACGATTAGTGCCAAGAAATACAAATGGTCATACGAAAAATAGGCATTTAACAATAAACATGAAAATATTTCATTTTTAAGTGCTTTCACTGATGGAAGGGAAGTTGGACATAATCATAAAAACTGAAGGACAGTTGAAAGCATACAGCACTCAACACTGCGGAGAGGAAAGCACAAATCAAGTGGCCTGGAATGAGATGTCCATTTGATCCTCATTTATGAATTGATGGTGATACGCTCTGAATATGTTGACTAATCTGATTACACTTTTTCTTTTTGCATGGACATGGAATAGGTTAGAAAGCCAGACAAGCATTCTAGGTTTCCGGTCTCCATTGTATATGGTTTTATATATGAACATAGCTAACAGAGATTTAGTGCTATGCAGCAGTAATACATAACCAAATCAACCAAGCCTTACTCAACCCTGAACAATTATAATCGGTCTGCCAAACCTTACTCAACCTTAAACAATTATTACCAAATCTGCCAAACTTACTCAACCCTAAACAATTATTACCAAATCCGCCAAAGCTTACTTAACCCTAAACAACTATAACTAAATCTACCAAACCTTACTCAACCCTAGCCAATTATAGTCAAACCCGTCAAACCTTACTCAACCCTAAACAATTATAATCGGTCTGCCAAACCTTATTCAACCTTAAACAATTATTACCAAATCTGCCATACCTTACTCATCCCTAAACAACTATAACTAAATCCACCAAACCTTACTCACCCCTAAACAATTATAACCAGTCTGCCAAACCTTACTCATCCCTGAACAACTATAACCAAATCCACCAAACTTTACTCAACCCTAAACAATTATAACCAAATCCGCCAAACCTTACTCAACCCTAAACCATTATAACTAAATCTGCCAAACCTTACTCAACCCTGAACAATTATAACTAAATCTGCCAAACCTTACACTACCCTGAACAATTATAACCAAAT
Source organism: Colossoma macropomum (assembly GCF_904425465.1). Taxonomy (NCBI): domain Eukaryota; kingdom Metazoa; phylum Chordata; class Actinopteri; order Characiformes; family Serrasalmidae; genus Colossoma; species Colossoma macropomum. The sequence goes on along the minus strand of NW_023494790.1, from coordinate 17,870,829 downwards.
CTGCCAAACCTTGCTCATCCTAAACCATTATAACCAGATCTGCCAGACTTTACTCAACCCTGAACAATTATAACCAAATCCACCAAACCTTACTCAATCCTAAATGACTATAACCAGTCTGCCAAACCTTACTCAACCCTAAACAACTATAACTAAATCTACCAAACCTTACTCAATCCTAACCAATTAAAATCAAACCCGACAAACCTTACTCAACCCTAAACAATTATAATCAGCCTGCCAAACCTTTTTCAATCTTAAACAATTATAACCAAATCTGCCACTTATTTAACCCTAAACAATTATTACCAAATCTGCCAAACCTTGCTCAACCCTAAAACATTATAACCAAATCTGCCAAACCTTACTCAACCTTAAACAACTATAACCAAATCTGCCAAACCTTACTCAACCCTAAACAACTATAACCAAATCTGCCAAACCTTACTCAACCCTAAACCATAATGAACAAATCCACCAAACTTACTCAACCCTAAACAATTATAACCAAATCCGACAAACCTTACTCAACCCTAAACGACTATAACCAGTCTGCCAGACCTTATTCAACCCTAAACAGTTAGAACCAAATCCGCCAAACTTTACTCTGCCCTGAGCAATCATAACAAAATCAACCAAACCTTACTCTACCCAAAGAAATAATAGCCAAATCAGTTCAATGTTACTGTACCCTAAGCATTGATAATCAAATCTACCCAACCTTACTGTGCCCTAAGCAAAAATAATCATAATCAAATCAACAAAAGTGTACTCTACTCTAAGCAATGATAATGGTAAATGAACCAGACCTTATTCTACCCAAACCAATAATAACTAAATTAGCCAAACCTTACTTGGCCCTAAGCAATAATACACTTACTCTACACTAAGCAATAATAATAACCAAATCAACAACAATGAACTCTTCTCTAACTATTAGTAGCCAAATCAGGCAACTTTTACTCTACCCGAAGCAATTATAATCAAATCAGCCAAACTCTTACTCTACCATAGGCAGCGATAACCAAATCAGCCAAACATAACTCTCCCTTAAACAATAACACATTAACCCGTTTAAATGGCCAGGACCCACCAGCAGGTCCAAGGTGTTACTAGACACTTCTATAACCTAAAAGTAACTCCATGTAGCCTATGTAGTGACTAAATAAGAAGCTTTAGAAAGTAACAAGCCTGAGATTTTAAGGGGTTAACCAGACTTCACTCTACTGCAGTCATAGAGGTTAAGACCCTGTGTATCACTGTCACAGACTCTTCTGTCTGGCAATAAGTAGAACAGGAAGTATAGAATTTAATTATTGCATGTGGAATAGATATATTGTAGCTTGCAAAGTAAGTTGGTTTGACAATTTGTTCATGTAAAAGAAGACAACTGAGAGAACAAGGCAGTATTCACTGTGAAAGATTATATAAGGGTTCATATGGAGGGTGGGAGTGAGAGAGAGAGATAGAGAATGAGATGAGAGTAAGAAATGGAATGGAAATCACTCTCCACAATGCAAAATCTTATCATGTGAAAAGTAAGGGCATGGAGGAAACTGCAACAATATGATTTTGGCTAAGCAATGTGGCCAATTTTGTTCAGTATTGCCATTACAAAGTTAGTGTATATCCACCAATTGTTCTTTTGTAGCAACAGAAAGTTCATAACCTAAATCATAATCTGACACTACAGTCCGGCTTCTCACCAGTTTGAAGTCAAATTGTGCAGCCAAGTAAATCCACTGCGCATTTAGAAACATCCCCAAAAAATGCTACTAGATTAAACTTTAAGTTACACAAGCAAATGGATTAGAAAACCATCGAGCAACTCCTCATCAGTTATTATCTTTCTTAATTTGCTTATTTTTGATTGGGCGTTAATTTTCAGTATCAGGAGTATTAGCACTGGCCTTGGTTTCTGATTGGTGGTACTTTAAGCTCAGTAAACAGAGCTGTTCTTTCTCACGAAAGCTGTGGAGCACAGCCAAGCAGCCCTATTCTCAGTGGAGCACACAGACGTTTTCAAGAGCCTCCTTTAATGTACAGGGTCTCTGTGGCAGAGCACCATTTTCCATGGCTAAAGGGAACATGAAAATGACTGTGTCAACAAATCATACCAATCAGTGCTTTACTCGGGTCAAATGGAAAGCTGTATTTTTCTAAAAGCTCTACAGCGATCTCATTCAGAAGACTCCAAGGCTGAATGAAGCAGTCATGTCTGGAGAAGACTGCTGCAAAATGGCCTAGCAGTATGTGACTCTTTACTGCACATAATTTTTACAATACATTGTTAATGCTGATATTATCTTAAAAACAAAATAGAAGGTTCTTGGCTTGGAAACATGGCTCTAGGTAAAACCTTTAAGTGGTATAGCACCTTTATATTACATGGAGGTTCTTTAAACTTACGGTCTTCACACTCTCACATCTCACTTATAAAAGTGGCTCTAGTACCCAGCCATTAAAAGGTTCTTTAGGTTCTTTGTCATCTGAAGAACACTTTTTTGGGAATGCATTTGGAGTGTATTAGAATTTTTGATGACACTTTATTTGAGGACCATCCATATAAAGAGTTTATAAATCATTCTTAAGCATTGGATGACATTTTTATAGAGCAATGCTTGAGTATTTATAAACAGTCTATGATAGAAATGGTAAAATTACTGCCATTACCATCATTATTACATGGCAACAATGCATAATAACAGAGTTATAAATTGAACAATTTCCTGAAAAAAACTACTTTTTACTCCTTTCATTTTCATTTACACCTTCAAAGAACTTGTAACAAGAATTATCTTTTTAGTTGTTTTTCTTTTCTCATCCTATCCTAACTATGCTAATTCATCTCACCCATTAGTCTCCATGCTACACACAGTTTAGTAAAAAGAGAATTCCATCAATATTTTCCATTTTTTTGCATAATTAAATTGTTAAGCTGTAAGCAAAGTCATTTAGAGTGGACATGTGTAGGTTCTCCAGTGGTTTTGGATAGAAAATAAAATGGCTGTGGTGTAGATTTTGTGACCCCTGGTTTCTATCATCAAGACTGTACAGTGTCTGTAAGTTTCTCTACCATAAATGTTTTCACACCAAACCATTCTGAATGACTTTGTTTACATCTCAGTAGTAGAACTATGCAGAAATATTGAACTGGTGGAATTCCCCTTAAAACCTACATGGATTCACTAGTCTGGATTATGTAGAGTGTGATGAGCTTGTGTGCTATGTTAAAGTTATTTTAATGTAAAAACATTTATTTATTATTTTTACATGCCTCAGTACATATCAGAATAATTTTTCACTCAAGTATATTTTTTTCTTCATACATCTATTTGTCTATTTGGAGAAAACATTTGCTGGTCTTTGCTGTGCTGTATTTGCTCGTTTGGGTGTAAAGAGTCCCTTCATTAGTTGCATGTTCTAAGTGGAAAAATGCTGATCTCTGCAGAGCTGTGGCCTAGAAGGACCCCAGTTTGACACCCCTGGGTTAGAGTATTCATCATCCACAAACATTTTGCCTTAAAGTCCCAGTCAAGAATTACTGCAATTGACTGTTTTTTGAAAACACAACAGAGACTTTCAAGTAACAACAAGACTGTAACCACTACAAACAGCTACCTGCTAAAGCCTGCTCTTATTCTAATGAATTAGTGCTAGTCCTCAGGCAGCTTTTGAACTGTTTTGGCAATTCCTGACTGGGACAGACAGCAACAATGAAGCTCTCTGCAGTGTGTCACTCCCAGGCATGTGCTGTATTTGAACTGTGTTCAATGTATGTTCTTGAAATTGCAATATTGATATTTATGGATTGTGTTTAATGTGGCATCTCTGGAACAATCACAGAGACAAGTTCCTAGTGCATGTTAATGAATGGCAGATAGACTTGATTCAGATTGTGATTGTGGATAAGCTGGTAAAGCTGATGGCTGTTGTAAGGAGCTTCTTATTGTTTAATGTGGTTGCACTCTTGCTTTCGCTTCCCACTGTTCTTTTTTTTTTTTTAATGTACACCTGTTGATTTTTATGAAATTTCATCTTTCACAGGTCATTGGAATATATGTTGTCCTTTAATCTACAAAAATGTGTTACATTTGGTACAAGCATTTTTTGTATAAGTCAAATTAACTAAAAGCAAAGTAAAAAAACAGCTGAGATGAACATCGAATCTGCCTCTGCCCCTTTTCATTTTTTATTCTTTATGAAATATAACTGAATCAGTAAAGCAGCTAAAATGATTAAAAGAAGATCTTCCCACTTTCTTATAGATTAGAGTTCTAAACAGAGCTCAGGCTTAACATTGGCAATCATGGTGTGACACAACGGTCGCCTGTCTGAGGTTTTGGTTGGGTATGACTTCCTGTGAGACTTCAGAGGGACTTTTTGACCTGTCTATATCAGCGTGAACTTTATATGCCCTTCTCTAGGACATGTGACTAATACGCGTAAATATGAAACGATTAGAGCTGTGATTTATAACCTGATTAACACGGCCTATCTAGTGCTGATCTGAAACAAAAATGTAAAATGGGGCCGTTATATGAGCTGGATTGGCTGTAAATAACTGCAGATCAGTGTTATGCGATGTTCTGCGATGCTGTCTGTCTCCACCAGGCAGATGTACTGTTCTATACACCAAGTGAAACCACTATGACCACAGCTTCCGGCAGAGAGGCACACGACAGGAGCTTTCTCGTGGGAACTTGTTCAACTCTTTCCCTTTTAGGCCTCCCACACTTACACACTTCTGTCTATATCTAGAATTGTCTGTGTAGTGTGTGTGTGTGTGTGTGTGTGTGTGTGTGTGTCTGTATGTGTGCATCAGTGAATGTGTGCAATAAATCTGTGTCTGTCTGTCTGACTGTGGTCTTTTACGCTTCAGCACCTGAAGTGAAAAAGCAACAGAAATACAAAAGTTAATTTTTTTTCTTTTTTTTCAGTTGTTTTTATGTTTTTATTTTCAGAAATTTATATTTGTATGGAGCTTAATGTGGGTGCTAATAAACTGGTGTAGTCAAACAGAGGCTGCAGATCAACGATATGGAGGAGAGCTTGAGAACTAGGGAAGAAAGTGGCTCCATCTAGTGGCTAAGAAAGTAAAACACAAACGTTACTGCTAAAAAAAAGTGGTGCATTGAATTTACTGAATTCAAATACACTGACCAGTTACTTCATTAGGTAGAGCTCCTTGTATCCACACTCTTTCTCCATTTTATCAGCTCCACTTACCATATCAGTGCACTTTGTAGTTCTACAATTACAGACTGTAGTCCATTTGTTTCTCTGCATGCTTTGTTAGCCTCCTTTTACCCAGGGTTGGGATAGCTACTGAAAAATTTGTAGTTAGCTACTTTGTAGCTACTTTCCCAAAATTCGTAGCTAGCTACAATTTTCCAGGAAAAGTAGTGGCTACTTTTTAGCTACTTTTTGAAAAGTGGTGCACCACTTTTTAGCTACTTTCAAAGCAAGATTGTCAGAATGTTTGTGAATCTCCACCTGACACACCAAACAAGCCCAACTGAAAGTGTGAACAAGACACTGCATTTATCATGTGCCAGAAAGAAACATACAATTGAAAAGCTGCAAATATACAAAAAGATCACCAAAAAGTATAACTAACAATCAAACTTACACAACCAAAGGCGTGATATCCAACAAAAAATTAAGACTAACGGCAAAGTCAATCATTCCAGGTTTTCCTTACAAAAATTGAAAAAAAAAATAAAATAGATACACACCAAACAACTTTGTGCAAAACACTGTCAACTGTTGAAATGAAATGCTCCAATTCAAGCATTTCAGCAAGAAATATACAGACATGACATTCAGAGTCCTTTGTTAAACTTCAGCAACACTTTAGCTCCATAATTCTCAACAGTGACCCTGGTTCTGTTTGGGGTGAGAATCAGGCCTGAATAATCTCTCCACTGCTGCAGAGCTGTTGCGGCTCCACAGCAGAAATAGATTTTTAGGTATAATAACATAATCCTCCTTTGCTGTGAAATCGTTATAACACACAGTTCTAACACAGTTTTCAAAATAAATGGTCTTAAACGCTGGAGTTAATGTGTAACTGCTAATTCACCAACCTTTAACGCTGAAGATGCACAGACTGCTGGACACCGCAGATAACAAAAAGGCAAAGAGAGAGATGTAAGACGAACATCAATATTTTGAGATGAATGGACTTATTTGCAATTATAAGCTCTCAGCTGGTTTTCTTATACGTTAAATCTGCAACAACTTGCGAAGCTGAAGATGCTTCTCATTCTCTGAATTCTCCCGTTCCACCTTAAATGGTGCAGCAGTACAATTTGGCACCCCCAGCCTCATAAAAAGTCAAACATTGAGAGACATTTTACAAGAAACTCGCGGAGAAGTTTCCTGAGATGCGAGAAAAGCGGCTATAGCTGAGCTAAAGGTTAAAGCAGGTTTATTTAATTTTTAGCCTACACTAGGACATCAGCACATACTGAGACATATTTACAGTCATGGTGTGGCTTCAAAGGTGGTTTCATTTTTGCTGAAAGAACAAAATGGCTCTTCTTAACATTTCGGTTGCGACCCCTGAGCTAAGCCTACTAGTAAAGGATCGTCAGCACGTGACCGTTTGCTCGAGCTGTCCGCAGCCCAGTCAGGTTTGCACAGTTGCCAGCCTGCTTAACGACCGCGTTCTGTGGTACATATTTTGCGTGGATTGCCTGGAGCCTGTAGCGAAATTGTGGCAAAAATTATCGCTATAGTCACACAAAAATTTGTAGGCACTACAGCTATTAGCTACATTTCATACAACTACTTAGCTACTCCCTCATCCCTGCTTTTACCCTGTTCTATAATGGTCAGGGCCCCCACAGGACCACCACAGAGCAGGTACTATTTGGGTGGTGGATCATTCTCAGCACTGCAGTAACACTGGTGGTCTGTTGTGCTGGTACGAGTGGATCAGACACAGCAGTGCTGCTGGAGTTTTTAAACACTGTGTCCACTCACTGTCCACTATTAGACACTCCTACCTTGTCAGTCCACCTTGTAGATGTAAAGTCAGAGATGATAGCTCATCTGCTGCTTCACAGTTTGTGTTGGTCATCCTCTAGTCCTTCATCAGCGGTCACAGGACACTGCACACAGGTCACTGTTGGGTGGATGTTTTTGGTTGGTGGACTATTCTCAGTCCAGCACTGACACTAAGGTGTTTCAAAACCCCAGCAGCACTGCTGTGTCTGATCTATTCTGATCACCACATCAGTGCTTAAAATGATCCACCACCCAAATAATATCTGCTCTGTGGTGCTCCTGTAGGGGTCCTGGCCATTGAAGAACAGGGTGAAAGGGGGCTAACAAATTGGGCAGAAAAACAGGTGGACAACAATTTGTAGTTGTAGAACTATCAAGTGGACCTAAATGGTAAACGGACCTGATAAAGTGGACAGTGAGTGTAGATACAAGGAGATGCACCTAATGAAGTAGCTGGTTGGTGTACGTACACCGTTTCCACATCCTTTGTCAGCGTCTGTGCTAATGTATTACATTTAATTTTAGTGGGACTGATGTAGATTTGAATCAAGTAAATTCACTGTATCACTTTTATTCAGTGTGGCTGGATTCAGATTTGTTCTCCAGTTCCTCAAGAAGTCGGCCTGCCTTTATTTCCACTAAAACAGACATTAAACAGCACAGGAACAGGAACAGGAAATCCTGGATCCAAGTTATTTTAATATTTTCAGTAAGTACAATCAAAGATACAATCATTATTATGAATGCATGGTTTGTGTACCAGAAACAGCCATTATTCATGTTTACACGACCATTTTAACCACTCTTTATCCCTTAGAATGAAACAGACTATTTTGTTAATGTGCTTTTACGACTGACATATGTAAACCACCTCTGTTCTGTTTGGCTGTGCTGTATTGGGCCTTGTTCAAAAAGCAGCCTTTTCGGGAGAACATGTTGAATCTTTTTTCAGAATCAATTGTTTCATTTGCATTTTTCCCAAATCAGTTCTTTCAGCTATGTAATGTATTGTGGGTGCATTCCAGGTAATACCAATCAAACTGCAATTTGGTTGTTTTGATTAAGTAAAAATAAATCTTACAACAAAAAAAAAAAAACTCTTACACTTACAAAATGAAACTTTATTGATTCTTTTTTTATTTAAATGTTGTTTTTGGGCCAAAGCAGATAACTCCAATGGTCATGTCATGCTTCAGAGTTCAAAGCTATGTATGGATACAAGCTTCTTTTAAATGCATGTTTTAACATTCCTTAATATAAAAGAAGTAGGTAAAGTGCTGAAAATTGCAACCACAACAGGCCAATATTGGGCAAAGGGCAATACTGAACGTCTATAAGATCATACCTCGATAAATGCTGAACCTCCAATGGCTCACTGCTCCCTATATAGTGCACTATGTGAGTTACAAATTTTAGGCTTTTACACACAAATATTGCACTTTATGTCCAGTATGAATTGTGCACACTTGGCTGAATACAGAGTGATTCTTTGTCAGACACACTGTGCACTGTTTAGATGCAGTATTCATTATTTTAAGACCTATGTAGTGCACTTTGTAGGGATTTTACTTTTATTTACAATAAATATTTTCACACCAATTTAAAATCACCATTTGGGACATTTATCAATCTAGATTAAGTCTTGTTTATTAAAAAATATATTACCTAGTAACATGGACAGCTAAGCCATAACGACATTCTCATGCTCTAAAGGCTACAACACACATCAGCTTCATAAACAGAGGATTTTGTCTGGTAAGCACATAAACCAGAATTTATTAATTAATTTGTAGAATGATTCAGGTCCATATCTAGGGGGAGGATGACCCAATAAGTGTTTTGTAATATATATACGCTCTAAAAAGGGATGTGTTAAATAACAACACACTTACCTGCGTTACCTGTTTAAACACTTTTTGTCTCATATAGTTTTCTGATTTAACACATTCTGTGTTAAAAGTAACACACGATGTGTTATCCATGACTGGGCACAGAACATGTTTTGTTAAAAGCAACTCAAAAAACGATTATAAGGTCGTATAAATATCAGCATGATCACGCAAAGAAACGACCGTATAGGTCGATTATTCTAATTCAAAAACACGACCTTATCGAATCTGTCGTCTGTTGTGTGCAGCGCCCCCACTGGCCTGCAAAAGAATTGAACATTTCAGCTAAGGCGAACGACCGACGCACCTCTTAAATAAGGTAGAAAAGACGACCGATTATTTTATTAAACACGGCAAATACCCAAACTCTACACTACTACAAAACTCCAGCGTAAGACTTACGGTAAACAGTGCCTCTCAGATTACAGCAAGCTTAAAAGTAAAAGCCTCAAATACATTCATCTGCTGGTAACTGAGATAACGTTAGCAAGCTAGCTACCTAGCACGAGGCTGAAGTTCAAATTTTCCTTTCCACCTTAAATGGCGCAGCAGTTACATGGCGCCCGTATTGCACAGTAGTGCGTAACTGTAGTATTTAAGGTCTGACGGAAAATTCGAATACGAAGTCAGTTTCAGCGTCGACTTGGAAAGTAGCTGGCAGGTTAAATTTTAGGTTAGAACTTAACCTTAGGTTAATACTTTAGGTTAAAATATTGAAAATGTAAATCTTAAGATGCAAAGAACTCCGTGGTTTTCTGGTTCATATTTTGGCGTGTCAGGGTCAGCCTTTCTTAAAGCAGTATCACAGGCTGTACGTTAGTCCTCTCATATTAGCACCTACTGTTTTTATTTATTTATTTTTTTATCCAGAACACAATCAATTCATAGATGTAATGATATGCATAGGCCTGTGCTGAACTATTTGTTGTCTCTATAAAGAATGTTAATAATTGTATTCACTGGTGTACATAAACTTTTTATTTTGTGGTGATGTTCCAGAGATGCCTGAATGTTTACTGCTCAGTTAAAAAGCTTTTAGAATATATTGTCTCAGGTGTCTATTTTAAAGTGGCCAAAAAATATTGTCCTGGAATCAGTATTAGCATTGGTATCACTATCATCTAACACTTCAGCCCCCTACACTGCAGACTTCTGCAGTACAGCATTCTGTACTGTCTCCCACTCTAGTCTTCAGCTCTACAACCTCCTGCATTGCACCATGCTAAACCATCAGACCTGCAGCCTTAGACACCTGCACAGTCAAGTGTACAGTATCAGACTCCTAGACTTTTAGCCTCTAGAGCTTCAGCCTCCTACACAATCAGCCCTACAGTCGCTAGAGCTTCAGCCTCCTGCACCATCAGCCCTACCGTCTCTAGAGCTTCAGCCTCCTGCACCATCAGCCCTACCGTCTCTGGAGCTTCAGCCTCCTGCACAATCAGCCCTACAGTCTTTAGAGCTTTGGCCTCCTGCACCATCAGCCCTACAGTCTCTAGAGCTTCAGCCTCCTGCACTGCAGCCTCTAGAACCTGCACCGCAGCCTCTTACTCTAGTACGACCGTTCCCAGATCCTCTGACTGTCTGTGCAAATACCTTCGGAACCTGTCCTGATTCCAGTAGAGAGTAAAGACAACAAAAGATGCAAAGAGAACAAAAGGAAGATGACAGGATTCAAATAATCTGTGCAGTTAAAGGCATTATTTAAAGTGTTAGATGTTAACTTTATGCTATTACTATTAGTAAATATAAAATATTCAGTGTAATTTCTGTTATTTCTCTCTATTTTGCATATAAAACCAACTAAAAGTTAATCTTTGTTTTTAACCCATTAAATGGCTAGAGCCCTCCAGTGGGCCCAAAGTTTTATTACACACTTCTAAGAATAGCTCAGCCAGTTTGCATTGAAGTTGCTGAAGTTAAGGCAAAGTAAGCAGTAGTATGTGATAAGTCTGGGATTTTAAGTGGTTAAATAATGTTTTTGTCTTAAGACAGTAAAATCTGTCTGTCTCATGAGTGCATTACTCCAGGACACTGTACTCTTGCTATGTTTCCCTCCGATTTCCTTTACCCCTCTCCAAACAAGATGATGAGGTTAATGCAGACATACCCCGACTGAATGAACGAAATGCAGAATTTATGTCACATTAACATGTCTGTAAGTGCTGCCTTCTTTTACTTTCTTCAAGGGCAATATGGAGGTATTGGTTCACTGGAAACTGTGCTCTGGATGGTATGTAGTGATTTAATTAAATTTACAAGCTTCTTCAGAAAATCGTCTGAATTTATAAGCTGTTCGGTTGAATCAATTTGTGAAATCAGCTGAGTGATGCTAAATTATGGGAGGATTTTTGAGTCATTTCGTGCTGGTTCAGGTAGGGTTGTAGCTGCATGTTTAAGAGATTGTTCATTCTTTTTTGATGTTGCTTGTGAAGTCTGTAAAGTATTTCAGCTGAATTTTAATATTAGCACGTTTTCACTCCCCCTAAAGTTTGTTATTTTTTAGTTAAAAAAAAAAAAAGATTATCTGGGAGGCTATGTTTATGGTTTAATATCTCCAGACAAAGGATTTCCAGCTATTTGAAAATTGACAAAGATAAAGACAAACATGATTTCTCCATTTTATAAATGGTCAGAAGTTACAGAAGACTCAATTTGGTCTTATGAGGTCCACAACATTGGGAAAAGTGCAACATTTCCAACCTTATAATAGCATTCTCAAGCATGATGATAGCATTACACATATATACTGTAAAATACTTCAGTGTTTATGCTTCACTACAGCTTTTTTTTTAGTTTATTTTAATGGAAGATTGTTCTGTAATTTTTAGGGCATCATTAGCCAGTGTAACATGGTGATGGTTATGATTCAGTTAAATGTATATATACATAATCATTGAAGTTTTCTTGGTTCCTTTGTCTCTGCGTTACAGAGTGCCAGGCGAAACCGCAACTCAAGTATTTTGCTTGAGGGATGCTGAGGAAAAGGCCTTCTAAGAAAGACTAATAATTAATAATTCATAATAATTAATATTTAGTGGAGAACAAAAATAGAAAAGAAGGGATTAGCAGAACAGTTTGTGCGGTGAATGTTTAGACGATTGATGGTGTAGATGCTTGGTTAGAGAATGAGGAATGCCACGATGAAAGGATGTGAAGATCCACACTGTTCTTTATTAGCACTGATATACAAAGCTAGGATGAAAATGCGTGACTGAAGGGTAATGAAGTTTGGTGGATGAGGTCGGGTGGATGGATTGAGGTTGATGGATGAAGGTGGATGGATTAAGGCAAATTGATGAAGGTGGATGGATTAAGGCAAATGGATGAAGGTGGATGGTTTACAAGCACTACAACAAAGGAAACAAGCATTACAAGCACATCCATCATATGAAGTATATCGGTCAAGACAAACAAAGAAAAACACTTATATAACGCATCCTACGGAGCCTGGTAGGGGTCACTAACGAGAAAAAGATTGTGAGGAGGAAAATCTGTCCCCTCAGTTTAGTAATCCGTACTCTCAGTTTATAAACTGTACCGACGGATTTGTAAATTGTACTCTCGGTTAGCAAAACTGAACAGCGCGGTCAAAGTCTGATACGTTGATCTGCACCGTATATCAATTAAATTATATTTGAACGTATTTTCTGTGAGACGGCTCACCTGGCTGGTACTGGTTATGAGGAGTCGATTCCAAAAGAATCGATTCTTAGACTCCAACACATCTAGGAGTCGGGTCGACTTGTGGCCAGTGAAGCAGTGCCTCTAAACACCAAACCAAAGGCAAAATGGTTGTAGTTAACACTCAGCTTCTTGTTTGAATTTTCCTGCGCCTCACCAGAATCTAACTGCTGCACCATTTAAGGCAGAAAACGGAAAAATTTCTAATAAGAAGCTGAATTTGAACTTCCTTAACAGACAATGTTACCAGTATTCAGAGAAGAATTATGATATTTTGATAGCCTAACTCAGCATGTTAGCGGGTAAGTAGTAATATTAAGCTACGTCTGTACTGGACTGAAGTTAACAACAGAATAAAGCGTTTAACACGTTAAGTTAGTGCACTGTGCTAACGATACACGCATGCTCGGTAGGAACGCTGGATGGGTAGGAAACGAAACACCTTTGATATTTCACGTTTTTTAAGGTGCGGGCAGATGTGAGTTTATGTAAAGCCAAACATGACTATAATTCAAAATCCAAACTGTTCCACATACCACAGATGTGATTGAAGATTTATGACTTGTTTGCTGTTCAAATTCTGCTGCTTTACTTTAGAACTGTTGATGCTAGACTAGCTAGCATTGCTAACTATCTAGCTAACAAGCACGAAGTAAGTCACCGATTTCATTTCTGTTAATGTTCAAAACTTCTCTCAGCCCTCTCAAAACACATCCAGGTCTTAATATATGACAGTGAGACTAGTCAGCATGTTTTAAATACACCGTATGAGTTTATTTGAACTATAAAAATGAATAAACGTCATGGTAACAGCTGCTGTTTAAAATGGCGGTCTGCATGTCTCATCTCAAATTTGTCATTTTTATGGTTTATATTAAGCCATAGTTTATATTAAACCACAATGAGTAGTGTGGGTGACTTATTAATAGACATATGCTTTTAAAAAAGATGGTTCTTTAGGGGTTCTTTAGTAAAGACATTGGTTTTATATAGAACCATCAACACTCAAAGAACCGTTTGCATAGTTCTTCGCATGGTGAAAATGTTCTTCAGATTGATGCAGAATGTGTTGTGTATGATTCTATATAGCATCAAGAATGGTTCTTCCGTTGTTACAGGAGATCGCAACAATAACAGAACACTTTTTGGTGCTTTACAGAAACATTTTCAAAAGGTTTTCTATACAACCATATACAACATATTCTGCATCAATCTAAAGAACATTTTCACCGTGCAAAGAACCATTTAAGCATGCAAATGGTTCTATATAGAACCATGTCTTTAATAGGGAACATGTGAAGAACCATCTTTTTAAAAAGTGGGGTGACAGCTGACTTCAGTGTTAGCCTAGCAGCTCCAGTTCTGAAATAAGGAACCACAATTTGCACTTCAAACATGTTTTTACTGATCTGGGGTAAGTGGGAAAATTGTGTAAATTAGATTTTCTTCCAATGCTATAAATGATTGCTATTGTGTGCCATTTATTCTTTCCATTATGTTTGCAGTTAATATGACCAAATCAAGGTATCTTTTATCAGTTCTGAAGATGATTTTTCTGTTTTACAGGTTGAGTTTGAATTGTTGACCGATTTTGACCGATCAATGACATACGGGGGAAAGGGAAAATGGTGTGAATTTGATTTTTGCTGAACTATTCCTTTAATTACACTAAACTGAATGTTGAAGCTGTTTTCCATCATCTTTGTGTTGTTGTATTCAACTTTTCATCCAAGAAAGTAAAACTGAGATGTTGCCTCAAAAGTGATGTTTGTTATTAATACTTTAACTCACAATTTGAAGCATGAAACACTTTTACATGATCTTAACTTGAAAACTAATGTCAAGTCTTCTTTTTAACTTAAATAAGTAAGTTGTGGACAATAATTTGGACAAGTGAACAAAACTCACATTAATAAGTTGAAACAACACACCCTATATAGTAATATCGACTTGCGGGGAGGAATCCAAAGCAAAACTGCACATAAAGTCATGAGTTGAAATAAATAGTTCTTATTTGATTTTGCTTGAAACTTTAATGCACCTTAAAGGCATCTTTTTTTTTTTATTTAAAAGTACTTATATTGAAAAGATGTGCTGTGACACCATATTTATTCATTTACTCATTTACTCATTTATTTATTTATTTATTTATTTATTTATTCATTCATTCATTCTTTTTAGTGTCCTTTTTCACTTTCTTTCTCCACAGCGCAGACAGTCTTCTCCAGAAGCTCCTTTTTCCTGACTCCTGCATCTCCTTCGCCCTCTTCTCTTCCTCCTTGGGCTGCTTTTTTAGCCCCTTATCTTTCTTTTTCTGCTCCTTTTTTTTCTCTTCTATCCCCAAACGCCTCACCCTCTGCTGTATCGCGGCCTTGTAGTCGGCTATGTCCTCTCTTTCTTTCTGCATCTCCATCTTCATATTGTGGATGGTGTTCTTCAGCTGGCAGATTTCGTTCTCCAGGTGCTCGTGTTTTTTTTTGTCCTCGTTTGTCAGGTGTGCTGTCAGCTGCTCTATTTGCCCCAGCAGGAAGCTGTCCACGGCCGCGCTCTGCTCTCTCTCCTCTTGAAGAGCACTCTCGAGGTGCACTCTCGCCGCTATATGAAATTGCTCCACATACTCTCTCTCCGCTTTAAGAGCACTCTCGGGCCGCCCTGTCTGCGCTCTATGAACTGACTCGAGTAGCTCTCTGTCCGCTGCATGAGCTATCTCGAGCTGCTCTATTTCCGCTGCATGAGCGTCCTCTAGCTGCTCTCTATGTTTAGCAATCATAGCGTTTACGTCCCCCCGCGCGATTTGCATGAGGGTCTCTAGTTTCTGCTGTTCTTTTGTAAATACTGTATGCACATCATCAGATGCGTCTTGTTGCACATAACCGATAGTATTGCTTAACGCTGTTATGTAGCTTCTAGCAGTTCTGCTGTATTCTGCACAACGTGTATTCATTTTACAGGACACTGCACTGAAATCAGCACAGTAAATTAGTAGTAATCCAGTAAATTACTGAACCAAACGCTTTCGGTTCTCACAGAGTGATGAACACAAAGAGCGCAGAATTGCACCGCTGAAGTGCAACTGTGGAGAGAGGAGTTTTTTTCACCCCTATATGTATATATATATATATATAAATAAAACCTCGCCTCTGTGACGTCATCGATGACGTCACGGGTCCTTTATATAGCGTTGATGACGTCATTGGGCGTATAAACGACGGCTCTATAAAAGATGTCACTCAGAAAAAACATGCGCGATTCCAGCCTGAACACTATGGGGTCCTGCTACAGGCCTGACCATGGAGCTAATTTTAAGCCAACGGTTTTAAAACGAAATAATAAAATCCTCAAGAAAAGTCTTTAAGCTCATAAATGTAAACACAAAGTCGCGAATTTAAATAATGGGAAGTGAATAAAACTCAGTTTCCCAAAAGAAAGCCGGCGCCGTTCCTCGATCAAACGCTAGGTGGTGGTGTACCCGCACTAACAGCGCTGGAGAGCTCAGTTCATTTCGCTGATTCTGTTCCTACGAACGAACTGTTCGGTTCAACGAATCGAACATCCGATGATTCATTTACCTTCAAACAGGAGCCGAGTCTCTGCACTGTCTGCTAATACAGCCCCTGCCTGCTTTATTAGAAACGCTGCTTCCGCGCGCTGCTCACTTCATTGCAGTGGGGAACCTTTAGAGCCTTCGAGGTCTAATAATTTATGTGAAATCATAAAAATAAGTAACCCGTCTGTAATTTTTAGTTTATTGTTACTCAACTGAATCATCACACTTGTTGCACTCGGATCCTGCATGTATTGTAGTAATGCTCGTATTTCATTACGTTTTTGTTGGAAACAAAAGGGTTGAAAGGGGGAAACTGTCCAACCAGGATGTTTTTCTCTGTTCAGATCTGGCCCATATACTGTAAAACAAGAAGAACTAGTGGATGTGGCCCAGATGAGGCTCACACACTGTAAAATGAGTACAAGTAACAGATGTGGCCCAGATGAGGCCCGTATATTGTAAAGTGAGTAGAACTAACAGATGTAGCCCAGATCTGGCCCATATACTGTAAAGTGTGTAAGTTTGACTGTGGTCCAGATCTGGCCCATATACTGTAAAACAAGAAGAAATAGTGGACGTGGCCCAGATGAGGCCACACACTGTAAAATGAGTACAATGTAGCCCAGATGAGGCCCATATATTGTAAAGTGGGTAGAACTAACAGATGTAGCCCAGATCTGGCCTATATACTGTAAAGTGTGTAAGTTTGACTGTGGTCCTGATCTGGCCCACACACTGTAAAGTGAGCATATTTAAATTAAAAGGAGTGGGCCAGATCTGGCTCATATGGCACAAAGTTACAGTTGCTGAATACCCACCTTGGTCCCCAGCCCGGATGTGGCCCTGAAGGATGTCACACTCGTTTGCTGCAGAACATGTGAAATATTAGTAATATTTCTTCTTAATAATCAATATGTGTCAAAAGCCATTTCAGAATTAAGACTCCATGTTGCATTTTGTTAAATATGTAAAAACAGTAAATGAATGAAGGAAAAAAGATTTCATCTTTGTGACAGGTCATTATCTGCAGTCTTTGTATGTAAACCTTCAAGGACATATGCAGCTGGTCATTCCGCAGACCACATGCCACAAAGAGTGCTATTCTTCTACATTCATAAACACATTTTCACAATATTTCTACATTAATTTTAAACCATGGCAAACAAAAAAATCTTGAGTGGGGAGAAGAGGCCACTGAATACAGACTAAATCTGACATGTCCCTTGTAGCACTGTTCAAGTGCATTTAGAATATAATTTTTAAGACTTTTTATTTTAAATCAGAGATGACAAAAATGTCTAAAAAATTATACTTAAGCGGTTTGTAGAATAAAAACAGTTGTGTATGTTCCTAAAGTGTATGAGTCATTCCATTCAGTCTGTCTTTATAAAATACATACATGAGAATAAGCCAACTGTGTGTGAGACACTGTTTCACAATTTAAGTTAATAAACAGCTATATTTTCTGATTCTGTATGCATTAATTAGTATGACTGCTATGGGATTTTTGAACAAATACAAAACCAAATAAACTGCTGTTTTGCTTATAATTTTAAGTACATGATTTTGACCTATATTATGTTAAACATGGGCCCTTTGTGGGGTGTACATTGGATCCCACATTTGGGATGAGGTGGGTTTCTACATCCACCTATGGTGGTAGTATCCTAAGACGTTACACAGACTTTTATTTGATTCCATCATGGGCTTACGTGGGTATATTACAATCATAAGACTCATAACAATTATATTCACCACTACAGAATCCCTTAAACAAAACACAAAGCAAAAATATTTAGAAGGTAGTAAGATTGTTTATTGTACATCACAATTCTAAACACTTTCAAAGTACAAAAATGATTAATGCACAAAAGCAAATACACAAAACAGAAGTGTTTTGGTCCTAACGTTCGCAATGCCTCCTATCGCCGGAAATCGCCAGCTCTCATTGAAAACGAACGACCTCTGGCCGCTTTGTCGTATCGCGTCACATCGCTGCCGGTGTGAACGCAGGGAGAGGAAAACCACTCTTATTTTCAGTAAGAAGCCATGGCCATTACAGATTCCTACTGTGTGTTAAAAATCCTGCCAAACCCGGATAACAGTAGCTAACACCCCAAACACAGTAGCTAGCTACCTAACCAGAATGCTCCAATGTTCACATAACCCTTAAAGCATTAATGTCACATACTTGAAAATGCCACCAAAACCCTTTACTTACTGTTTTGAGAACTAAATACAGCTCAGCGAAACATGTATATATGTATACATATATGTATACGTATATATAGTCAAGTCACTTTATTATGACCACCAGCTAATATCCAGAGTAACCGCCGTGTGCAGTACGGACAGCAGCTAGATGGGCTTGGAGTGACTCAATAAGGTCCTGGTTGGTTGTCACAGGTATCTGGAGCCATGCAGACTGCATTTCATCCCACAGCTGCTGGAGGGTGCATGGGGGAGGATCCATAGAGCAAACATGACAATCGAGGTGGTTGCACACACATATGCTCGATTGGGTTCAAGTCTGGGGAATTAGGGGGCCAGGGTAGTACTTGGAAGTTTTGGTCATGCTCTTCCAACCAGTGTCGGACATTTCTAGCCATGCGGCATTGTCTTGCTGGAAGATCCCATCCGCCCCAGGGTAGACAATCAGCGTGTATGGGTGTATGTGATGTGCAAGGATGGATTCCTACTCACTCATATCAGTGCCTTCCACACCTTATGTACCCACCAAGCCAGCTCACAACATGTGACTTCCTTCATAAGCTACCGTTGAAAGTAGGAAGTGGTCATAATAATGTGACCCAGCTGTGTATGTATATATGTATGTGTGTGTGTGTGTGTACATCATAATATCTAATGTTACATATAATCTTTTAAAGACATCTATGACACACATTCTTAAATTACTCTTCTTGTTTACCGCAGTGGCAACAACAGTGACAGATAATGATAGCCTATAGAATTTCTTAAAAAAACATTTCCTTCTGTTTAAATACATATGTGGGTATTTATTTTTAGTTGTATCCCTGTGCTGCCCTTTGATGGACTGGCAACCTGTCTAGGGCATTTCCTGCCTTTCGCCCATTGAGCGAGTGAGTATGAGTGATGAGTGTATAACCATGTTCGTGAGAATTATCACTTCACACACAGCTGTACCTGTATAATCTATTCTCTGTATATCGCTCCAGGTGTGTGCTAACCCTCTACAAATAAACCCATGTAAATATTAGGATTACTGTAAGCAGTTTTATAAACATATGCAGCGGTGTTTGGAAAAATTAAGTATTTAAGACCAGCGACAGATAGCGAGACTGGGACTGCCACCTATTAATAGAACAACGCTTATGATGGCATGAGGGTCCCCCCAATGAGAAATGGTGAGGCCAAGTCGAAGAGCGCATGTTAAAAACAGTTTTGAAACACTGAAATGCTGTACTTCACTGTGAATGGGTAGGGATAGACTGCCGTATGCTGAGTAGGTGGATATATGTAAATGCATTGTTTTTGGTGACATCAAAAAAGTGGTTTTGAATTATTTTTTGATTTGATATGGATATATGGACTGGGGAGTAAACGACATTTTATTTTACATACCATATTAAACTGTTTCATTTACAGAAGTGCAGAAAATTCCAGTTTCTGTGATATTGGCGTACATGCTGTTGGTTTAGTCTCTAGAAATGCAGTAACGCCGGTCATAACCTGTCTGTTCATTTATCATTTACTTATAGATTTGGTGTTGTGACATTGATATTAAACATTAACCACACAGGCATCATGCAAAGTCTGACTTGGATTGCAAATTAAATAACTACTGGAGCAAGACAAGACAGGATTTACCCCCAATTTGCTTTGCCCATGGTATGGGCATGTTTAATGTAACACTCAATTTTAGCATCAAACAAACATTTTCAACTTTTTACTCTGGGTTCCAGCTTTCAGGTTCACAGTTAAACTATCAAATTTAGATAGCCTGAAGTTACAGTGAAACTCATGACAAGTGAGCCTTGTGAGACTTTATTTTAGCTCTTTGCATGGCTAGTGCAGACTCTAAGAGACACAGGAAGAAAAACTGATCAACACATGTTGGCACTGGTGAGTTTGCTGTAGAAAGGAATTCAGCATTACTGCCACCATCCAAACTAGCATAGTCTGTGAAATGCCAAATGCTTGAAAATCACATGACTGTGCCTATGTATACCTCAGGGACACCACCACCCACCACCACCACCCCAGTGCACACACACACATGCATATGCGTATGTTGTATAAGCTTTAAGCTTTCATTTGAGAGTATTCCTGAATCATGCCAGGCTCAGAGGTCACTTAGAGGTCACCTTGATTTTTTCTTCCCCAGAAAATTATAATCTGCAGATGAATACGTTGGACAAATGACTCAGTTGGCGCAACTCAATTATGTACAGTGTGATCAAGTTACCCATATATTTTTTTAAAGTTATAATCAAATACAGAGCACATGAATGGTTTGTGTTGATCTTAAATGCTTTAGCATCACATACTTACTCTTACTTACACTTAAACTTATTTTACTTAAACGTAGCCTGCTTCATCAGGCATACATTGATTCTTTATTGGGTTTTTATTCTGTTTTCCTTCTCCTTAATTGTATGCTTTGTTTTCCATATTTATCTAAATAGAAATAAAAAGGAATAATACACAATGATGTATTTGGAGTTTAGAGCTGAACTGTGAAACTGTGTATTATTCCTTTTCATTTCCTTATTATAACTCGAAGGTTCCAAGCTAACAGTTTCTTCATGCTCTAGCAAGTGGAGTACTAGTATTCATATCATTACCAGAAAAAACTCTTAATAGAAAATATGGCAGGGAAGATGCATTAAAATTCTCAGAAGTAGAACTGGGCATTTCACGTGAATTGTCCTGTCCTACAGCATGAGTGTCATAGAAGCACGTGACTGCAGAGAAGTTACACTCTCCCCACCTCCCCCCTCAGCCAACCACATGGTGGGTGTTGTCTGCGCGGGAGCCAATGTTGTGCTTGCACACCGCTCTTTGAAACATGACCATGATAAATGATTGCACGTCCCCATAGTGGCATGCCACTGAACAGGAGAGCAACAGAGCAGAGAGCAGAAAGGCCGAAGCAGACTGGGAGTGTTCCCTTTATGAGGGTCCCCCTTGATAAAAACATCATGTCCCATTTGCAATCAGACAATCCAGATAATAGGTTGAGTAAAGGTAGTGTCAGATCATTTCTTTTATTACTATTTTAATGTATTCTCATATTTTGCTAGAAATTAAATATTTACAAACCATACTGTACATTAATATGAACCAGTATATTAGAGTACATTAAGTTAAAGGGTGATGAACATAAGCTAATTTTATGGTCAGATCAGCGATTTCATCATACCTTCACATGCGCCTGACTGCAGCTCCAGGTGGCCAGGCTCATAAAGCATTAGCATTAGCTCAAGGTGCAATGGGAGTCAGCTTTATCTTTATGGCTCTTCCTCTTTTCATGGGGTAATGAATGAGCGGAAAGGTGCAGAATATTACTCAACTCTCATCATCTCCTATTTCATATACAATTACTGTATGAAAAATTTGTATCAAAGGGTAATTCCACCAATTCTAAAATTTCATCATAATTAAATTGTTAAGATCCTCACAAAGTCATTTACTATGGTTTAATATAAGACGTTCCGTTCTAAAGGACTCAACAAGTCAGAATTGTTCAGAGTGGTAGTAATAGGAACTGGACACCTGAAATGTTTAGTGCCTGTAAAAAATTTAAAAGAACAGTTCAGCCAAGACATATTGGGTGTCCAAAGACAATCAGCCAAGACAAATTGGGTGTCCAAAGTTTATGTCTTTGATTTTGCAATGGAGCTATTAATCTATTGTAGCTAACAAGTAAATTTGAGTCTTACCAATAAGCATTGTCTCACCACAGTGAGTTGTTGACAGACATCCAGCTATCTATAAAAATGAACAAATGTACGTTTAAGCATATTTAAAAACTGTAGATCAGCCATATTGAAGCCTCCATTTTTGTAGGCCTTTCACAATTATTACATAATTACAAAAACGCAATTTAAGAGGATCCCAGTTACTTAGGCTGACTGCAGTCATTTTTCACAGTTGTTTGATCCTACAATCATACTGTGTAAGATGTTAATTGGGTGCGTTGGGTTAAGGCAAATAAAAGTAAATAAAAGAAAGCAGTAAATTCATTCACTGAGACACATCATAGGACTAACATGGTGAACTAACATTTAGATGGCAGCATGAATAATATTTGTTTCTTTGGTATCTCTGTAGCTAATTCTAACATTTTTAGCATTAAGTAAAATATTTTTTTATTTGTTTACATTTTCACTCTCAAAAATTGCACAGATTGCAATTATTTATATGACAATCAATCATCTAAAATGTCATGATTGTCACAGGCCTATGTTTTTCTATATATTTGTACATTGCTACATTAGCCTTGCTGGTGTGCTGCAAAACTAAAGAAGCAAACTTCAGGCACCAAACACATGCAACATTTCCATGAATTTTTTGATTTTAAAACTATAACTCTTTAGCACTGGTAATATCTAATTCTTACTTTTCCTCTTGCCTCTCCTATGACAGCAGAGATCCTACCACTCCTTGACTCAAATAAACTATTTCAGTCTTTACCCCTAAGAAGAGATGAAAGAGACTGGGACTTGTTTGGTAGCCCCAAAGATGGCTTTGCTTAAAGATTTATAAATGCATAATCAATATGAAAGAAAAAGTGTGAGGTCTGTCAGTTTATTTGCAATCAATAGTTTTTGATATAATGCTCCTGAGCTTACATGAGGTCCAGACAAAATAACCTTTAGCTTCACACTTTCATGTTATTCTGAAAGACCTCATTGCATCTTTAGAGGATCACAGAAAATGTACCAGACCTTTTCAAAAATGTAAATCATAGTGTTGTGTTTATGATGGTAAAGGTGATGGCACAGGTGCCCAAAAGCAAAAAAGAATAAGAAGAAATCAGTATTTTAGATATTCTCCTTTGTGGAATTGCCAAACAAACTGAACAGAACCGGTCTTCACAGGTTGAATTGCTGATACTGGCTTTCGGTATCACTGTTATGCTGTTATGTGTGCAATCCAAGGTGTGATGAAAAGCTTGCCGCTTTGTAATCCTTTAAGACTGCAGGCTCTATCTGGTTTACCCTAATGTCATCCCAGCAGCTTCATGCCGGTTAATATTTGCTTATTTTCTCAACCTGAGCAGGTTGCATTTGTACCATGTTCTATAGGGATAATTCCTATCTTATCTGCTGTGCAGAGTCCAGCAGGGCAACGTACGGTCAGTGCAAAAAATCAGTGTAGTCAGCATCAGCAAAGCACAATTACTGTCTACACTGTTCACCGAATGCATAATTAATCTTACCATTAGTCATAGAACAATCTGTTGCAGGGTTTTATGCTGTGGATTATAAACTGCCCTGTTAATTTATGATTCATTGAATAGCTTAGAACATTAATGTCTTTGTGATTCGCAGGTATAAGGAGTCTGTAATCACACCATGTTGAGCTCTACTGCCATCATTGCAGGCCTTGATCTGATTGGGTCTCACAAATAAACTGTGAGTGAACAGTCTTGTCTGACAAATTAGATAAAATCATTAATGTTAAATAACTAACCAATGGGAATGAAACACCTGGATCAGTACTACTACCCTTTATAACCCGATAACAGGATCTAAGGTGTCATTCCATGAGCACCTGCCCCACCTTCTGTCTTTAAGTGGGACACTGAGTGAAATGTTTTGAGACCCCCAGACCTCTGAAGCGATGACTTGATTTGACTGGCAAAAATAACACATACAGGTCCTCCTTTGCTCTTTTCAGAAGAATAGGTGTGGCCTTCAAGCTCCCCGCATATTGTGCACTTGCAGCATTGAATAAGACCTGTGATGTTCACACAATGCAGTATGTGAAAGACAGGTGGTGTGCAGTATTTCACATTCTTGCCTCACAGTGCCTTAGGGCTGTTGCTCTTATCTCTCCACACACTATTGTAAATTAATACTTTCCTTGATTTATCTAAGCCACTGATTAGAACAAGACTGGTAACTGAGCCCTACCCACATGGCCTGACTGAGGATAAGTGAAACCTTCGGCTGAAATACAGAAATTAAACAGAACACTGCAATTGAGGTCAGTACTAAATCAATGAATTGCAGACAATAAAGCAATAACTGTCAGAATCCACTTGTCTGAGACATGTCCAAGCAAGAGAATTACTAGGCCTTGTGAATGAATGATGTGTGTAGCAGCAGCAAAAGAAAAGACACACCATACATTGTGTAACTGTAATTCTAATTCTAGTTGTACTACTTGATAATAAACACACACAAATATATATATATATATATATATATATATATATATATATATATATATATATATTTGTGTGTGTTTAATATCAAGTAGTACAACTAGAATTAGAATACACACATGTGTATACATATATATATATATATATATATATATATATAAATTACACAGAATTTTTTTTAAAAAATGGATAAATGGTATGGTGAGACACCTATTGCCAAGATACATGGCTTTAAATAAGATACTTAGATGCCTAAGACGTTTGCACAGTACTATGCATATAGATTTAGTAATAATTATGCAATTTTTTATTCAAATTTTGCGCTGGATCCTCCTCCCCGCAGCGCGTGCCCCCATCTGACCCTCTATCTGCCTGCGTTGCTCCGCCGGACTTCATGCTGCCTTTTAAAGCAAAGGGGGCGGCATGAGCTCTGCCACTCTGAACGAGGCAGGCTGAACAGGTCGTGTGCTCTCGCTCTCGTTCACTTCCCCCTCCTTTCTTCGCTTCCCTCATACATCTCTTTGGCACCCCTGTCGTCTTTTTCTTTCGGAAAATCCGCGTATCCCCTCCACACGTCGCCATGTACCGGTATTTTGGAGAGCTCCTCAGCCGCGGAGCTGGCAGTGCCCTGGCCTCGGGATGCGTCGAGTCTGCTCTACCGGCTTCCTCGTCTTTGGCGCGGATACGCCACTACAGCGATGCCGCAGAGAAAGAAGACGACCCCAACTTCTTCAGGATGGTGGAGGGCTTCTTCGACCGCGGCGCTGCCATAGTAGAAAACAAGCTGGTGGAGGACTTGAAGACGAGGGAATCATCCGAGCAGAAGAGGCACCGAGTGAGGGGGATCCTCCGGATCATCAAGCCGTGCAACCACGTCCTTAGCGTGTCGTTCCCCATCAAGCGAGACAACGGAGAATGGGAGGTTATCGAGGGCTACCGAGCACAGCACAGCCAGCACAGAACTCCCTGCAAGGGGGGTAAGAAATCTCGAAATGTATCCGATGCTCTGGCTTTCTTTTAAGTAAAGCAGCAGTGTTAGGAACCAAACCTGAACAAGTGCTTGACAGCTTAGAGGAAGAAGAGCGACTCTGCAACAGCTGGGGCTGTCAAGGAGGCTAGCTAACTAGCTAACCTAGAGTCTCAAGCTAGCAAGTTTTTTTTGTCACTGAAATTTAATAGTTTTATTAGAATTAGGCTAGCATTGTATTATTTTACAAACCAGAGCCACGTATCTAAATGTATATAGTGTCTATTAGCGTGAATATCAAGTCAGAAAGAGTTGGCAGGTTGGCACAGCTATTAGCCCCTTGGCTAGCAAGCCTATGTGTAGCATGTGTTTTTTATTATTATTATTTAAAAGTGGTTAGATGTATTATTTGTAGCTTTTCAGAACTAAAAATGCCAATTTAAGCAAGGAATAACAACTTTTTGTGTGACTTTGTCTAATCCCTTAGTAAAATAAAAAGATTATATATTGTTCTGTTATTGGCCTGCCTGTTTAGTATGACACTCATTTGCCCTCATGACAAGTTTATAGCTTATTTGAGTTAAGCCTCCTCTTCTAGATACAATCACTTAAAAGATTAGATCACTTTACAGTTATGCTGTTCATTCATCTAATGCTAATTCTGTTTTGTCTGAGAATAGCATGATAATTGGTGATGAATGTGTGCAGGCAAATGAATGAGTGGTTAAACTGGCTGCAGAACATGTGAGCCGTCTGCAGCACCATAAGAATATCTGGAGTGGAAGGCCCTTATGTCCTTATCACTGTCTATAAATAACTGAGTTCTGCAGCAGATTGAATTGCATCCTCTTAACTGCATTCACTGAAAAAATGTTGCTCAGATGTTCAGGATCAATGGTCAGATCAAAAGGTGGAGGATATGAAGTGTAGGAGGAGTGTCTTAGCAGTGGCTTATGGGTAAATTATGGGTTGGTGGGGTGACGTAGCCAATCCAGGGGGAGTTTTCCGAGGGTGGGAAGCAGCTGGGGGGAAGGGTGCATTTACTGGACGATGAGGGCAGGTGCTCTTATTTGTCAGCTGCCTGACAGAAATACAGCATTAGCAAGCGTACATAGGTGTCTGGCACATTAGGGTAATAGTCTTGGTGTATAGGCTGTGTCGTAGTTTTTAAAACCTTGTTTTAACCCCTGGACAAGGTTGATTTTCAGGTTTTACTTGTTTCTACTTTCTATTTGTTTCAGTGTGTTGTAGCAGCTTCTCTTCAGAAACTCATTCATGCTGCCAAATACTACAAAGTTAGATAGTCTCTTAATCATTGAAGTGTTTGTCAGAGACATTTGCTCTTATTGATTTAAGGAGTATCGCTAGGAAAACTCGTTTTGCCACCGTGGCTGACATACTGAACAAGGCTGAGTACAAACTGTAAAGTGCAATTGCAGCACTCAAACTGTCTGGAATACCCACACACTGACATACAAAAGCTGTTTCATTTCTGCGTTTTGTCCTGTTCATGTATGTGAGCGAATAAATCATACAGTCAGCAGAATTTTGACGAGTAAGGCAACGGAAAATGAATTAAAAAAGAGACATAAAAACACATGAAACTCAGAAGATTGTAGCAAGACTAAGGATATGATTGCTATCTGAATGGAGATATGGTCTGGGCTTGTTGTCTACTCTATATCTTTTATCATATAGGGAGAACACAGTGGATGAGAAACAGAAGTGCTGAGTCATGTCTCTTTCTCCCTGTTTCCTTTTGTACTTCTCGACCTGTCCCTCCTTTCCTCTCTCCCTCCCTCTCTCTGTATCTCTTAAAGTACACCATTCTACCATGCACGTAAAGCTACACATTTGTACAGAGTGGTTTTTAACATGTAATTTTGAAGAATTTATAAATGTTGGAACCTGAATTGGTCCAAATAGTTTTGTTTTGTGGCTGCTGCTCTGTGTTATGGTGTGCATGGAAAAGAATAATTACATGGAAAATAACTGAAAGTCTAGGTTTGGATATAATGACTATGGGCAGGACTAAACCGTTGGAGTATGTTTAGGTTTATATTTGACTATATGAAATGATTTCAAATAATGATTTTTTAGTTGCTTATATTAAGCCTCTGTATATCAGGCAGGCTAGGGGTGGGCAATATGACAATATTCTTTACTATTGTGATAAATTAAGTCGCAGTATGCTTTTCAGTACTTAAAGAACACTGACCATCTGCATATTTTATTGCAAAAAGCAACAGTAGGCCTGTTTAACTGGATTTGGTGCAGTGAAATATTGAACAAAAATCTTCATATTCATAGTTTTTGGTTGTATTTTTAAGTGTGGCACTGCTGAGGGGTTTTTGTCTCTTCAAATGGACCAAAACCTCAGAAAAACAAAATCTCGCGATGCTTGTCTTGTATCATGGAAATGTTTTGGTGTATCGTGATGTCATATTTTGGCCATATTGCCCATCTCTCGCCCAGGCTTGAATACAGTACTGGTGTTGTTTCAGATACTAATGAAGGTATAACCAAGTGTCATATCTTGCTGATTGGCTCATTTCTCTCCAGGGACAAACGGTGATGGCACTCTTTGATGCTGCTTGTTGAAGCCCTTTGAAAATTGATTGGTTATACCAGGCTTGTGTGGCATGCCGGCTGTACCGCAGACATTTATTAGGATTCATGATGCAGTTTGCTAGAGGAAAATGACGGAGTGCTAAAGCTGGTGAAGAGTGTTGCTGCTTTAGGCCAACACATATACGCGCAGGATACTTCCAACTCATGCAGGGAGCTCACTTGCTTCTGAGCTTTCATCTCAGTTTACAGCTTGGAACATTTTGTACTGTTGGTTTGTAGAGTGGGTGACATATTTTGTAGCTTTGTAGCCTAACAGACCTATAAACTTAAGGCAGCATTAGACCAGTTATAATGATCAGTTTCTCTCATTTATTCTGCAGCTTATTTAGGACCCTCACTCTGCAGGATAACTGGACTGTGCATTGAAACATTTTGGGATAACAGCACACTCATTTTAAAACTAGACCACTGTGCACTTAAGGCAGTCAACATGGCAGCATTTTGCGTGGAGTTGAATCTGCTGTGTCAGATACCCACAAGGCACCATGAGACAACTGTAGCTCTGACTGTAGAATCCTGTTTCAGCCAGCATGAATGGTCTTGATGACCTTTTTCCATCTCTCTTCTATAACTGAATTGTGCTTCTACAGAACACCTTCTTTCACAGAAGTGAGAATTGGTGTATCCTGCCACTATTTATAGCATGGCAGGGCGTTGGATTAGTCTAGCTGGCGTTGTAGCAGGGTAAGAAGGAGCGGTTGCCCAGCAAAATGTGACCTGCTGCATGAACATAGTTTATCATGTTCATTTTTAAATATTTTACACATTAATATTGTTTTGCTGCAGCTCTAGATCATCTCATTGACTGCTTTGATGGAATATAACCTAGCCCCAGTTTTTCAGTAGAAAGAGACACACATTTTAATTGCAATGTAATTTTAAATTTAGATTGTCTTCAGTCCAAGTGCACTACTGTGTGGTGCGTTTTAGTTGTTAGTATGATTTGATGTGTTCATAGTCACTGATGAAAGTAGCACCAGTAGAATAAGAATAAAACCTCAGCTAAGTTTAGAATAAACTTCAGTGAAAAGTCTCTGTCTTCTTCTGTTTCAGTTCAGAATTCAACCAGATTGATTACCCTGTAACACTGGACCCAGTAATAATGCTGTGCTGACTTTTCTTTTTGCAGGTATCAGGTACAGCATGGATGTGTCTGTGGATGAGGTCAAAGCCTTGGCCTCACTAATGACTTACAAATGTGCTGTTGTGGGTAAGCTGCTGTGCATATGTATCAATATGATGTTTAATCACATTCTGCTCGTACATTATATAGAGTTTGGTTCTGCATGCACTTCACTTCAGCTCCTATTTATATTCAGATGCTAATTTACTGTCTATCAAGCATGTTCATGTAACTGACTTACTTGAATTACTTTTATTTTTTTCCCTAGATGTGCCATTTGGAGGTGCTAAAGCTGGAGTCAAAATCAACCCCAGAAATTACTCTGTAAGTACCACACTCCTGGGAAAAGGGCATGCACCAAAGCTTGCTTGTTCCTCAGACTGTGTGAGCACTAACACCATTTCCCTCACTCTCTTGTGCTCCTGAAATAGCTTTTGTTATTTGATTATCCAGTGCACCAAAAGGGGGCTTATAAATGGCTGTATGCTGTACATGTCTGCAGGCTGTCTCTAGACTATGGGCAGCTTGCTCTCTACATGAATCTCCCTTTCTCATACTCTATGCCCTAATTGGCTGTATTCCTGAATGCATAATAAAGTGCCCTTATTTGGTTGATCTCTGTGTATTTGTTCTGGTAGACTGCATGATGATGCCACACTGCCTCGATATGCATCTCCCTCTCCCTGTCATATCCATTATGCATGTTACGTAATCTCTCTTTCTCTCACTTGATGGGGCACAATGCCGTAGAGATCAGTATAGAAGGAGAGGAGATGCATTTGGACCTCTATACTTGCCATGTTTCTTCAGCCCACCGTTCAGTCTCTGGTCCAAAATGTAAATGCTGTTTTGTGTGTTTTGTAACATGTAAAGCCTGAAACCATTAAGGAAAAGCAAAACCAAACTGCCAGTGATTGTGTAGAGGTTATATAGTTTTCCCATGAGTGCCTCTGATGACCATATTTGGTCAAAACAATGTTAAAGAAGTGGAATCTGAAATTTTGCACTGCAAGCTATGCAGTCTTTGTGCCCTTCAGGATGAAAGTGCTGATCTGAGATACGGATTTCCCTTTTCCTTAGCTTTATGGCTGGAGTCTCAAGAGAAGGTGGAAAAAAAATAGCTGACTTCTCGATTGTTTATGGCTTGACAGTCAGCATTTTTAATAGTTTGCTAGTCATCTGTTCTTGATTGCTAACAACAGCCTTTTCAGACCTTCTTCACCTCATATCATGTTTCTGTCAGTGATACCAGTGAGAGGGGCACTTTCATTGAGCTCTGTGTCTGTAATAAACTGAACTCATTCAGTTTTGTTCTTTTCTCTTTTGATGCTGTGTAGGACAATGAGTTGGAGAAAATCACTAGAAGATTCACTATTGAGCTTGCTAAAAAGGGATTCATTGGTGAGTAATATTGACACTAGTTGGACCTTTTGAAGGCAGGCAAATATGTAGTCCTTTTTTTTTGCACGAAAAAATTAATATTAAGCTCTCTAAATCTTTCTCTGTGCTCTAATTCCTTGTCAAGTAAGTTAAATGAGATTTGCTATATGTCCAAATTTGTCCTTTAAGCATGCTTATGCAGCAACCTTCAGCCCTTATAAAGGCTGTTGTTCATCCTATGCTTATGGCTGTATCACCCAAAACAAACCCTGATGAGTCATCTTTACATCAAAATGCTACTACTGAACAAGCAGGCAACATTTAGGATATCCTCTCAACATCCTTTCATTCTCTTCCATTTCATCCTGTCAACCCGGAAGAGCTTCTCTCTCCCTGTGCCTTCAGAAATAACCCTGCTGGCTGCTCCTGGCCCCCTGCAGAGCTGTTTTTAGAAATTCAGGCTGTAAAGTTGCACGCGTGGTTGTTTATCTGGATGCCTACCTGTTTATGCCAGCCAAAGTGACTAGTGTGGTAACTGGGGCAGGGGGCCTTTCTTTTTTCAGAGTGTCACCATGGGCACTGAGACAAGTGCTCCTGAACAAGCAGTTCAGGCTAATCAGGTCCCTGTGGACAGTGGAACAGCCACACATGGATTATCAGACATTGTGTGCCGGATGATTAATATTATGATGATGATTAATATTAGAGTGAAAATGGGAAGGCAAGAGCAGAATTGTTTTTCTCAGTAAATGAAAACAGCTCATGCTATCAGGCAATGAGAACTTAGTATGTATCACACGTTTTATATTAAATTTTAAATGTCACGTCCATTTTTGCCCAATTTAGTGACTCTTAATAAAACAGTGTGAACCAGGATGTCCACGAGGGCCAAAATTTGTCTGTGAATCAGTGTAAATGGAGGTGGGCCGTATGGTAATATTTTATCATTACCATGCTAAATTTTGTTATCATGATAAACAACTTGAGGCACTCTAACCGAATGTGTTTTTCATTGAATTAGAGTATAATTAGTCCTGTTTATTTGGATTTAGTGTCATGCACTATGTAAATGTTGAATAGAAGTCATTGTGAGTTTTTGATGGCAGTTATTAAATGTGGCTTTACCAACATATTGTGTCTGTGCCTTAAAATGTTGAGATACATATCGTGTATTGTGATAAAAGTATCGTGATATGATATTTTTGCCATATCGCCCACCTCTAAATGTGAATAATAGGTGTCAGACCTGAAAAGGAAAAGGCAAGCTATTCACAAGTTGTAATAACAAAAAAAACAGGTATTCTGAAGAATGACACCGTTGACGATCATACATTTACTCCTGTATCTAACATCTGCTGCTAATCAAATGTTTAGTGAGTAATGTTTAATTTTCACTGTTATTTTTTCAGTTAAGTAAGATACCTGCAAAGCTTTTGTCAACAAAAAACAGCTGATTAATAATACTTTGGCTATATTTTGCAAAACTCCACTTCCGTGGTATAAAGAGTATAAATACGGGCAAGGTATGAATAATGATTTTAAAGTTTTCTTTTCCGAATTATTTTAAAAAAGCACATATTTAAAGTATTTTGCCCCAAAGGTGGTTAAAATACCCATATAGTTTGAATGCTGACAAGTTTCTAAAATCGATGTGGTATGACATTATTCCAAAGGCGGTACTTTCACAAATACTGTTTCAAACATTTGCATGAGTAATATTGTTTTCCTCAAAATAAACCTGATTAACTTTACATGCATTTAGTTACCACAAATCACCAAAGCATACTAATTTTTCATGTTTGATCATTATTCCTAGTGCATGTACACATGATGTATTTGCTGTCAGTGTAATTGGAGCTGGTGTGTCTGTTCACATGACCAGGGTCTGCATTCATAACACAGGGCCCCTCTGCTGCTCTCGTGGAGCTGGGAGGTTGTAATGAAGCCTCACTCACTTTCTCTCCTCTCAGGACCTGGCATTGATGTGCCTGCCCCTGACATGAGCACTGGCGAGAGGGAGATGTCCTGGATTGCTGACACTTATGCTAACACTATTGCCCACACCGTAAGTGACCTGAGCATCAATAAATCCATTCAGAAAGCACCACCATAGCTTTCTGTATTCTTGTAGAGTTGCTTTCTCCAGGTTTTCTCTGCCTTCTTATGTCACAAGTCACTTGCCAACGCCTGTAAGAGTTTGCACCGAAGATTTTTGTTAAGAGTGTTTATGCAACAAGCTCTACAAACATTATCATCACCCTGGGATTAGCGATTCTGATAAACAGTTGTGTGTAAGGAGAAAAGCTCTTTCATCTTAGTGTGGCTTAATCAGCTACAGCCTATATTTGTTTTGCTCTGATAAGAGTGATCTCGGACAGGCTCTGCAATATTTGCCTTTGTAGATGACAGCCATATAGATTTTTGCTGGATAAACAGTGGCTAGTCTTTTTTATGTAAGTTTCTTGGCAACAGTAGTGTTTTGTTTGAAATATTTTAATGTAACTCATCAGCTTGCACAAGGAGAGAGATTGTAGTGAGGCTAGCAGCTGGCATGATTGGAAGAGGCTTAGGCTATCCTTTGGTCTATAATCTCAGACACTGCTGAAGTCACACAGATCTCCTCCTGATCAAGTTAAAGTACTGCCATAATGACAGACAAATAGTAAGTAACAGATACAAGAAAAAAACACTTTTTTGTTTAAATTCTTCTGTAGCCTTTTTTTTGTGCTGTCTTTGCAGAAGTGTTTGTTTTTAGGGTCACTGCTCTCCTAGGGAGCTCACGATTTATGCACAGTCAGTACTGCTGCCATGGCAACTTAGGAAAACTTTTTATTTATTTATATTTTTTATATACAGAAATTTATGTTCTTCTCTCAGTTTCAAAATAGCATGCGAATGATGTGTATGTGTGCAGAATGGTTACTGTTATTTTTAATACTAACACTTGAGCTAAACTAACGTTTCACACTGTGATGTGTATCAGTGCTCAGTGTGTCCATTGAGGAGAAAAAGCTCCCATTATTCCCCTTCCCTTTGCCCCAATGGCTGAACACAGTGTACCCAACATGAGCAAGCTGTCTACAGAAAGCAGCACTTTATGTAACCTCCTCATTGCTGATGTTTTTCAAGGAATTGTCATTGTTCGATCAGATCATGTGAATGATGAGTAGTCCTATATTTGAGATGCCCACTACGTAGTTTGATGTTTACTCACTCACAGGCTGAATATAATCAGAATGAACAGTAAAAGTCTGTTTACAGCCTGTCCCAGTCCCTTTTCATATCCCGTTGTTTGCAAAGACTTGTAGCTCATTCTTTGCTGCTTTCAAAGAACTGAGTTATAGGAGGTTTGGGCCATAGATGCCCTTTTGGAGGGATATTCTGCTTAAACTGGGAGAAACTGCCTTTAGTACATTCATTTGAAATGGCAGAGAGACGCTGTGACGCTCCCCCACAGGTGAACAGTAAATGATTGATGATTCTGCGAAGAGGAGCTGAGTGAGTTGGAGTTACGCAGGTTTGATAGAGGACATTAGACCCTGCTGTCCAGTAGAGGCTTTGTGTTGAAGAAGGCCACAAACATACATGAGAGTATGCGATAGATGGATACATACATAGAAAGAACTGTGCAAAAGGCAGAGATCACCTTTCATTTATAGAAGTCCCAGTGAATATGTTTAGAATAAAATCATCGACTAAATTTAGGCCTAATACCTTTATCAGTATTTAGTGTGTCCACCCTTTGCCTTTTTTCCAGCTCCCACTGCTTTTAGGAGACTTGATTTCAGTTTTTAAAGAAATGTACAGGAGTATTTTTCCACTCTTCGACACCAGCAGCCTCTTTGTTTGATTTGCAATTCAGTAACGGCTGCTTAGCAACTACACATTCTATCAGACCGTCAGTGTTGAGTTCTCGCAGTGGAAAGATTGATAGAAACTCCTGCCGCAAAAGTGTCAGGTGTCCTATTTTCTCTATATCTTTTAATAATTTTTTGAACTCCAGTTTTAGAAACTTTTCCTACTTATTTATTTCACTTATTTTATTTCCGCTTCTTTATATAAATGAATTATCTTATATCTGATCTCCTCAGAAATATCTGAAAAATCAATAATTTGTATTTAATGGCCATTCTGACTGGTCTATGACTTTCCCCAGTAATGTAGATGGAAATGTACTATAGATCGATAGATGGAAAGAAAGAAAGATAAAATACAGATAGATAGATAGATAGATAGATAGATAGGCAGACAGACAGAAAGAAAGGTAGACACATGGATAGATATAAAGACAGATGGATAGACAGACAGAAAGAAAGATGAATAGATAAAATAAAGATAGGTACAGATACATAGAACCATCCAAGATTATATATACGTATGTACACACACAAAGATAAAAATGTTGATATAGATAAAATGTCAGTGAAAATGGTTAAAGGCCCTGCATTAACACTTGCATTTATGTTCCTTAAAAACAAGGGTAAAATTTGTATTATATATGATCAAATTATATATTATTGTATTAATTATAGATTAATATTTAATTGCACTTACAGACCTATAATCCTGACTCCTGACAAACTTGTATCTATTTTCATATATATCTACACTTATATAGGTGGTATATATTTAGCAGGCTACTGTCCCCAGGTGTGAGGGTTAGTTAGTTACATAGTTCGGCTGTGAGCTTGTCCTTCCTCTGCGTAACCCGTGTCCTCTCTGGTCCCCCCTGCTGCAGTGAGTCTGCTGTGAGTACATGTCCTCTCCTCTTCTCTCTTGTCTTCCACTGCACTCCCTCACAAGAATAGACCCTCACCACACGCCCTTATTCACACATGGAATAACCTTGCCCTCAGTGGACAGTCCTCTGTCCAGTCGCACTCTGCTCTACCTCACGTGTACCCTCCCTGTCCGGTGTCTCAGAACTTCTGACTGTCGTGGTCCTGTCCAGCCAATCCTTGTCCTTGTCTCACTCCAGCCTTGTGTGTAGTAAATTTGTTTGAGAGTTAGAAAGTGAGGTAGAGAGAGGGACAGACATCATGGACTGCAGTGGCACAAGTGAAGTTGATTCGTGCATTAGACCTGTGTCATTTTTCAGCATGCACATGTGTATAGCACAACAACCAGGCATCTGTAATGTATCTATAATAAGGGTGGGTGATATGGCAAAACAGTTTGACAGTTAGGGCTAGGTATTGAAATTTAATACTTCTAAACGACGAATTACTTCAATACCTCGAATTACTTAATACCAAATTTCAATACGTAAGTAGTCAGTCTTCGTGACTAGCTGCCTAAATTACAGTGGGCCTCAATACATATTTGGACACATGAACAGTTCAACTACTGGTAAACTTAAGTTCTTTAGGCTACTTCATAAAATGTTTAACAACATTATATTAGTTTTAGAGAAAAGCACTTTTAGTACAACATCAAACTGATGATTGGCTCTTTGTGTGGAGAAAGCTTGGAGAATAATTCCAACCAGACTGCTCTAAGAGTACTGTAAAGTACGTCAAAGCCTGGGGCTGTTTTTCTTTCAGTGGTGTTGGTGAGCTTATGTTCATTGATGGGATCATGAAGCAATTGTGCTATTATGATTTAAATGCAATTAGCGCCATTAGGTTTATTAGGTTAAATTTCCCCAATTAAACATTCAGTAATGTAAGATATAATTTAAAATCTTGTGTTTTTTAAAATTGCACTCTTTCAGATCATAACTTTGATATAAAAACAATGATTCTTTCAAGCCTTGTGCAGCGGCGTTTTGGATGCAAACCTACACAATTCTGAAAAGAATTCTGCTTAAACGATAGTGATAATGAACACATCCACTTTTTGAGAAATTACCAAAAATTCTGTTACAGTCTTGATTTGTTTAAAGTACATGTTACTTGATTTGAAATTCAGTTAACTACTACAATGAACTTCATACAACTTAAGTATGGCACAAATGTCTAAATACTTTTGCGGCCACTGTGCATTCCTAATGCATGTTATTAATGTCTTGATAAGTTTGCAGTCTCCACCTCTCACTAATTTCTCGTTTAAGACACCCACTTTCTGTTTGTAATTTGAAAGAAAAATTGGTATCAAGGTCAAGGTATGTTGGTGTCAGTAGTGATATAAAAATACACTACCCAGCTATATTGATACTGAGTATGTATCAGAATATTTAATTTTTCTCAGGCTTACAACAGGTTGAGGCAGAGTATACTAGCAAAAGAGCAGTGCCACGTTTAAGAAGGTTGTGAAAACTGACTTCAATTATTATTTTCTTAATTCAGCATCTTTACAAATAACGTATCAAAGAACAGGAGGAAACATAATTTTAAAAAATGATTAACATTAAATAAAAGAAGATGTATGGTATAATGAAAATCTTTTTAGTTTTTGTTTGTGTGTTTGTTTTTTAATGGTGCAAGTTTATTGAGTTTTGTAACAACTAATTACAATAACATATTGTCTTATTGCCCACCCTTAATCTGTAGTACAGTGTGCATGAAAGCATGATTGTTTTCCTCTCTGATGTGTTCTTTTATACTTTTGTTAATAATAGTTTTGTTAAATCTATACAACAGTACTTTTTGTAGTATATTTTAATGAGTGTTGTTTTTTTATGTGGCATATCAAAGCAGTAAGACCTTAACACTCAGACACTAACCTGCTGCCGCATTTTGTCTTTGTGTCTGTGTGTTTGTACGTCGTGTATATATCTCTATACAGGACATCAACGCTCATGCCTGTGTGACAGGAAAGCCCATCAGCCAGGGTGGCATCCATGGCAGAATCTCAGCCACCGGCCGCGGAGTCTTCCATGGCATTGAGAACTTCATTAACGAGGCATCTTACATGAGCAAGCTGGGCTTGACACCCGGCTTTGAGGACAAGACCTTCATCATCCAGGTAGAATGAGCAAAAGTACACTTTTTTGAGCAGCAACGTACGCGTAGAAATGATCAGTGCCATTGTATTTTCTTCATACAGGTCCTCTAATGATATAACAGTAGTTCATCTTCCAAGCCTGCATAGTTCTAACAATAGGAAAAGAAAGCATTTGGTATATATTGGATGCATGTTTTCATTTGTCAAACAAGCCTTTATTGCATTGAGGTCATAAATATCCTATTTTTAATATGAGAATTAAGTAACCTATAGCCTTAGCAGAAGATTTTATGAATCATGACTGTATTAGTATAGATTAAATTCTCTTTATTTTACAGTTAATTCTGTGGTGACATTGTGTAGCAACTTTAGATTGTTATTGGTATCTTGATCATTGCAAAGTAGGCCCCATATGATACGTAGGTTGGCCAATAAAAGCTGTGGCATTGCCTCATCGGGGCCCGGGGGACACACGCATGCCATACACAAGTAATGTAATTCTTATGACATCAGTAACTGTAATGTGTTTACAAGATTTTAAACAATGTTTAAAACTTCATACTATACTTATACTTTTTTATCCCACATTATATGTTTTATTACAGGAATAACT
Organism: Colossoma macropomum; assembly: GCF_904425465.1. Classification (NCBI taxonomy): domain Eukaryota; kingdom Metazoa; phylum Chordata; class Actinopteri; order Characiformes; family Serrasalmidae; genus Colossoma; species Colossoma macropomum. Next base: position 17,832,722 of record NW_023494790.1, on the reverse strand, counting down.
AATCACCTTACTGTAACGCATTACTTTGTACCACATTCCCGCTAACACTGTTTGCAGTTTGTAACTGACAAGCATACCAGCCAATAAAGCACCTCTAAAGTCGGTTTAATTTTTGACCTAATAAAATTGCGTCAACCAAAATTACCAGTTCTAAGAGAATTTAGCTCCTTAAAATTGGTGTCGGTGACCTTTAAACTAGTCAGTCCCTATTTCAAAGATAGACAGTTGAAATGTCTGTATAGAAGCAGTCTGTCTGCCCTGTGATGGACTGGCGACCTGTCCAGGGTGTATCCTGCCTTCTGCCCAGTGACTGCGGGGATTGGCTCCAGCTCCCCCGGCGACCCAGAAGGATAAGCGGCTTAGAAAGTGTGTGCGTGTATGTGTGTGTGTAAAGAAGCATTAAAGAAAATAAACCTTACTGTTTGGTAAGGTACTCCCTCCCTATTAAGCTGTGCAAGGAAGTTGCATTTATCTTGTCTGTAGGTAGTGCTGAGTTAAGAAACCACTGTACAGTGTAAGCCTGCGATTTGTGTTAAGTGGGCCTCTGGCTTCGAAGGGGAAGAGGGAGTTAATGGTCAGCGCTAAGTAGAACTCTCAGTACTTAGTTCCTTCTGGAAAATGTGTTACAAAATGTGCTGTTTCCTCTTCCAACACCCTCAAACTAACATTATCTCTGATAGAGGGGGGCACGTCTCTCAAGTTTGACCTAAAGCGGCAGTCGTTTCTCAAGATTAAGCATCAGAGTCACAGAACAGTAGTGCCAGTAGTGATTTATTTTTTTCTCCACTGGCATCCATTCTTAATTGCAGCGTAGCCAAAGCCTATCAATCTGCTGACGGACTGTGACATTGAGGAGAAATTCCTGGCTATGCTGACTGTACTTACTTTACACATTGGACTGATCTTTTCTTTGAGATTGAGGTTTACAGTTGTGCATATGTACAGGGAGAGAACACGAGGAGGCGCTGTCTTGTATTCTAATTGCAGAAAAGACCAAGGAAAACGATAAAGAAGTTCTGTGCATATATGTTTTATGTCATAAAGTAGAACCTGTTTTCTATAGGTTACTGTACCTTATTTTATTCAGTTGAATAAGTCCTGTAAACATGCTAGTTTAGCCAGCTTGACTAATTTATATCTGTAAAAACATATTAAGCTGTGCATGGCATTTTTTGTTAGAGAAGATGGTGATTAAAAAAAAGAAACTGAGCTTAGAAAGTTGTTATAGCCTTTTTAAGACCACATGGGGGCAGCAGAGATCATTTCATTAGACTTGGAATAGGGTCGCAAACAAAACCATTTCTAAATAGGTGTCCACCATTCTAGTATAATTTACCAGGTATTAAGTACTTTTTGTGTTACAGGTCTTGATACACCTATTCCTGCCTGTTGTAGTCAGTAGTTATTACTCTGGCCAGCCAGCATTACTATTCCTTGCATTTAATTGAAAATGGCCTGCTAATTTTACAAAATTTTCATGAAGAATTATGTCTGTTAACTTTATTATAGAAGTGTTTTTCTGTTTCAGGGTTTCGGTAATGTCGGCTTGCATTCCATGCGTTACTTGCATCGTTATGGAGCTAAGTGTGTAGGCATTGCTGAGATTGATGGAAGCATCTGGAACCCCAATGGCATTGACCCCAAGGAACTGGAGGACTACAAACTGGTGAGCAGAAAATAAGTCTGTCCTATCTCACTTGGCCTTTGTTGTGTCCAAAAAAATACGAAGGGGCTGTGGAAAGACTTAGTTTAGACTGCAGTTTAATATGAAAGACTGAATATCATGCTGTTCCTTTATATACTATTATCGTCATTATTTTTTCACAGCAACATGGCACCATTGTTGGCTTCCCTAATGCTCAGCCCTATGAAGGTAACATTATGGAGGCTGAGTGTGACATCCTCATCCCTGCTGCAGGAGAGAAGCAACTGACCAGGAAGAATGCTCACAACATCAAAGCCAAGGTCATTATTGGCTATTAACAAATTTACTTTTATTATTTGCTTAAATCATAAACAAATTGGAGCCAGGGGATGCTTAAGATCCCTTAGCTAAAGCGATATTCCTCCCATTCATACCTCAAAATACCACTCTGCCTCAGTCCACCTTGTTATGTAAGCCTGTTACACAACAGCAGAATACATACTTATGCTATGGTGGGTCATTCAAGGTAGAAAGTAGCACCCTAACTTCTCTTGAAAAGTGTAACTGTTAGAGGTTTGCTCAGAATGCCAGCCAGCGAAGGTAGGCTGTATATCTACACAAGATCTTTCTATAGGAATGTTAGTTAAATGAGAACCATTAATCCTGGTGACACCCAGCTGCTTACAGTACACAAACCAGGGCTTTCTGAATGCAAAACTCCTACACTGCTGCAAAGGGAACCATCAGCTTAATGCCATAGATATTTGCAGTGTGACCTAGGCTGGACCTTAAGACTGGCAATGTTAGAATCCTCCATGCTGGTGCAGTTAGCAAGTTAGCTAACTTGCTAACCATAAAAATAATGGCACAAAGGTGAACAAAACAATATACTCAAGGGTATAATGCTGCACACTGATCTGTAGCAAAAAAATATAGATAACTGGCCTGGTTTGCAGTAGTGCAGCTGCGGTTAGCTGGGAAGCACAGCAGTTAATAAGCTGGCTAACCTGCCTACAATAAACATTTAAAACAACATTATCTAAAATTTTTCCTTCAAACAGTATCAAAATCACTTTGATGGTACACTGACTTATAATAGGGAGATTGGCATCCCTGTCACCACTGCAGACTCGTACTGCCTGCCATACCCCTGTGTAACTTTGGAGGAGTGGACACAAAACCTCTCGTCAGTCCTGCACATGCTTTACAGCACCACATTACACACCAACTGCTATGGGTCTTTAGTTAGCTATATGAGAGTAGCACTTCTGGGTGCTTTTCCTCGGCCTAATGCTCTCCCCCTTTTTGGGTAAAAACAGCCTGCTAATTTGACTGGTGGTAAATACAAATTCTGTTACATCCCTGCCAATGTTATTTGTGAAAGATTGCAACGCAGGCTGTAACCTTATGTGTCAACCCTGTCTCTCAGAGTTTTATAGTTTTCCGGGTGCCAAAAATCATCCAACCTCAGTCCCATTTTAGACTAGCATGCAAAGAAATAAATTAATCTCACGCCAAAACGTTTGGACAGTCTTTGTCAGCCTCACACTAAATAAATCTTTGTTTGTCTAAAGTTTGCAACCTCCTGCAAGACAGTTCTTTAATATCACTCTACCTTGTAAGTTGACTCTTGGAGTCAACTTTGGACGTTTCATGTCACTATATGAGGTCAACACAGCCAAAGCAGTAGCGGTATTGTTCGAAGACATGAAGTTTGAGGTGTTTGCTCAATTAATTTAATTTCATTGGTAAACCTTAGTGTGACAGAGTCGTAATGTAGCTATCCTACGCTGAGAATATATGCAACAGCATGTTTTGTGCTCAGCTTAATAGACACTTAACACATGCTTTGTGTTGATTTAGATCATTGCAGAGGGTGCCAACGGGCCCACCACACCTGATGCTGACAAGATCTTCCTGGAGAGGAACATCATGGTCATCCCGGTAAGATCGCCTTCCTCTGTTTTGCCTTCACACATATACAGCAGCTGTTTCCTGGTCATATGCAGGACCAGTGGAAATCCATGGTTGACAGCAGGCATAGTTTATGATATTTACAATATATATGAATGTAAAAGTTCTCTATGCTGTTGAATTAGTGAACCATACTGCTGATCTGCCTGGTGTCTCTCAGAGTCTCCACAAAGCTGTTTGAAGCTGTTTGGGAAGTCATATATTGGATTAGCTTGCCTAAGCAGAAGGATGTTGTAGCATCAGAGAGACAACTATGATAAACTGTGTTTAAATCTCTATGTCAAGTTCACTGCATCTCTTTTTATAGGATATGTACCTGAATGCTGGTGGTGTGACTGTCTCCTACTTTGAGTGGCTGAAAAACCTGAACCATGTCAGTTACGGCCGCCTGACCTTTAAGTACGAGAGGGATTCCAACTATCATCTGCTAAGTAAGTCTGCAGGAATGTTACACAAAATCTTCCCTCCTAATTCACATTGTAAGATAGTGTATCATCTGTGGTCTATGCAAGAAGCACATCATTTCCCTCAGGCTTGGTCAGAAACTTTTAGTTTTTATGAAAATGACTGCATTGGGAAATGCAGAGAGGTTTGGAGGAAGTATCAGATGTTTAATACTGCAGAGCTTAGAAATGATTCATTCAAAGGATGCCACACAGATATTTAATAACCTGTTATCATCATTACCCTCTCTTTCTACACCTGCGTCAGCTTTCTTTCTGTGTTTTGGGCGGTGCCGTGTTTGCCGATCAACAGGGTGAACAGGGAGTGACCTTATGCCCTGCAGTAGCGTAAACATTTCACCCCTCCCAGTACTGAGTGTTTATGAACCATTCAGACAAGGCGACATGGCACCTCATCCCTCAGACATGTTTTTACTTTCAGGCATATTGCTCTCTCTCATGCAAATAGTAGGATGAGATCAAGAAAAGATATTAAGATAAGACAAAGGTATTGCTAATTTTTGGCGCCATATTGATCTTTTACTTTATTCAGTTTATATGTATATGGACGTAACATTTCTGTACATGGGCCAGTTCAGCCAAGTATGCGCAAGATGTACTCAATTACACAAAACAGGAATGAGGTGAACAGTAACAGAAACTTTATACACAGAAACAGAGCTATAGATACTCTATTAGTAATGTTGTGGGATATTTTTATCTAGCTCAGTACATAACTGAAGGCTGTCGGCATGTCAAAACATGCATATTACTACTAAATCACCTCGTATAATTGATGGTGGTTCAGAAAAGTAGCTGCTGAATTTAGGTTTCTCATGCTTTTATTTATGCTTCAGTGGTGCTCTGGATATATTTGTATAAATTAAAGGATGAATACTTTTGAATAGCAGTAATATCTATATTATATCTAATATAATAATATTCAACATTTCACTAATTCCTGTATTTTTGTCATCCAGTGTCTGTGCAGGAGAGTCTTGAGAGGAAGTTTGGAAAGCAAGGAGGCCCCATCCCAGTGGTCCCTACTGCTGAATTCCAGGCCAGAGTAGCTGTGAGTATCAGTTCTGTGTGCAAGAGTGTGTGTGTGTGTGTGTGTGTGTGTGTGTGTGTGTGTGTGTGTGTATGTGTGTGTGTGTGTGCGAGTGTCCCTCAGACAGAGAGCACACAGGGAAGGTTAGGAGACTTATGAGCTTATGCCAAATATCCATTTTGTTGCATCCACTATAAAAGCTAATTATATTAATGTTTTGTAGCTGATTAGTGGTAGTAGATACTGGGAGTTGATAAATCCTGGAATACATTCCTTTGAAAAAATGTAATTTATTTTCACATTTGCATTGTGAAATAATTAATCTATTCACTGATGCATTTAGGTGCTAATTGGCTTTCCAAAATGTAAATTGGTAACTAATACCGAAAGTGTTTTTGGCTACATAAGTAATAAATCTACTGTTCCTTATATTGTTATAAATATGTTTATATTTATTTATGGTAATTTTCTATTTATTAAGTAGCCTCTTTTTTGAAACTGTAATACACATTAGCAGATAATTTTGCTTCTACCAAAAAATAAGTGCTTGAAGAAGTCAGATCTGCATTTTAAGATAATTTGACTTGATAAGGTGTAACTGAAAAATTTGGAAGTGTGGTGAACAGACTTGTGTGCAAAGTGCTATGTAACCGTGCTAAAGTTTACTGCTGTCAGCCTTTTTTATTTATCAGTTCTAATTTATTTAGTTCTACAGTTAATTTCTAACACGGCTGTTTAGAGAATCGGGATTACTTAATAAGTGACTAAGGAGTGCAGGTCTAAAGTGTGATAAGTTTTAAAATGGTCTAATATATCTTTTCTGTAATGTGTAGGGTGCATCTGAGAAGGACATTGTGCACTCTGGTCTTGCCTACACTATGGAGAGGTCTGCAAGGGTAAGTTATTCTGCCTGATATTTTCTCCAGTTAATGAAACTAAAACTTGCATGAAAGAATGCTGAGAATTAGACCCACAACCAGCCAGTCACAGTTGAAAACAGTTGTGGGTAAACAGCTATGTCTGTCTCTCACTGGTGTCAAAGTTGGTGGAAACCTAGTTACACTTTCATAAATTGTGTATGTGGAAATATGCACCCGTACACACAGTAAACACAGTACTCAGTAATGTGTTATTAAAACTAGATCTTAAGACACTCTCTTTTTTAGATATTACAATTCTTTGTCTTAATTAATATACTAACATGCTTTTGATTAAAAAAGTCACTCTGAGATTTAAAGAGCTTAAAATGTTATTGTACATCTTTTGAGCATAGTTGCTACCCTTTACAGCGTTTGACCATTTCATGCTGAATGGATCAGTAAAAATGCTCTAAAATTACTTGGGATAAAATCTCTTTACATTAACTTACATTAAAAGTTAAAAACAATTTTACCTTCTTCTGTAAAGTTGCCAATTTGGATTTTATCTACATGTAGCAAGATATGATAAAGAATCAGTAGACAATTCATTTTAACATAGTTAGTAGTTAGTTTCGTTCTAAAATCCAATGAATAGTTATGTTGCTATAGGCGCTAATAGCGTATAGTTAAAAAGTTTGCTTGGCAGAAGAATGGTAGCTTGTGATAATCATTAAAAATTAGCTAAATTATTTTTGAAAATTGGTGCATTTTATTATATTGTATTTTGTTGCCATTTAAAAAAAACACTAAGCCATTTGAGGCTGTGTGTTAGTTATTTTATCACAAGTGTGTAGCAGCACTGCGCAGCTGATGTATAATCAGTGAAAGGTGTAGCCTCTCAGATATCAGGAAGCACATACCACTGTGTTTTTTATTTTCCACTTCAGTTACTTAATGACAGTAACATGATGTGCTGGTTATTGTGCATGATTAAAGACAATTATAGGTGTGGTGTCTGAGCCATGGCCTTAGCTTTAGGCATGTACGAGTCTTCGCTGTGGAATGATCATTCTAGAGCAAACCTCTCCTTACCTTCTGCTCGTACACTCCAGGGGATTCTCACACACTTAATGATGAGCTAGTTTTAGCAATACACAGCATCTGTTTCTCTGCTTCCTTACTTCTGGGTCGCATTTTCTCTACACTAAATTACCACACAGATTTCCACATGGTTTCTGTGTTATTCAAGGCAGACGTTAGACATGGATGTGGTATTCTTAGTAATTTTTTTTTTTTCTTCTCCAGCAAATTATGCGCACGGCTAACAAGTACAACCTGGGCTTGGACCTGAGGACAGCAGCATATGTTAATGCCATCGAGAAGGTGTTCAAGGTGTACAATGAGGCTGGCCTGACCTTCACATAAATTCCCTGGTCTTTCTTTTCTTTTACCTCTGCCAAACAATCCATCCTCTCTGTATCAGCCCTACACCCAGTCTCTGCCCCACAGTGCTACAGCCTTTTGACATACCGAGAGTTTACGAGCTGAACCCCTAATTGTCTCCACACTAGATTATTATTATTATTCCCTCCACATTCATTCACACCCCCAAAACATGTTAATGCAGATTTGTGTAGAAAATCTCTGTGCTGTTCTGAGGCTCTGTGCTAGTTTCTGTATTCTGCTGTACAGTAGAACATGTAGCCTTCAGTCTGGAAACTGGCAGCATTGTTTCTGCAGTACTTCATATTGTTATAATGTTATTCTGTCCAGTCTATCAGACAATTGTGGTAGTTTTTATATTGATCCACCGTTAACTAATGAGGTCCTATATAAATGCAGTACTAGCTCATGAGTATTGTCCGTTGTTCGCGGTATTTTCCTTTCACTGTGATTTTGAGTGGCTGTATGTCAAGCCAACTTTGAATCAGAGCGAGGTGTACAGTATTTTTGTTTTTTGTCAGCCCTCGACAATAGATTTAGGTTAATTTATTTTTAGCCTATGTGTGTCTCAAACCTTGTGAACGCTAATTGCCATAGTATTGAAAGACAGCACTAAAGATGCCTTAGACCTGAGAGCAGGAGTTTTATACTCAGAGGAGTTATTTCTTTTTACCCAGAAGATCAAACTGTTCCAGCCATGCCTAAAGTCCGTCCAACTTTCAGTATTTTGCCTTGGAGACGTGCAGAATCTGTTTTGTTTTGTTTCGTTTTGTTTTGTTTTGTTTTTTTCCGTTTTAAAATGTTTGACTCATACACCCATATCTTGTAGGCATTGATTCCACTGGTTGTTGACTCACTCCTGTCTGACCTGAATGTCAAAGCCAGTACACTGAGCAAGTCTTTAGTCAGGTGTGCGCAGGTGACGGCAGCTCATGTGGGAACAAAACCATTTACAAAGCTTGTCTACAGCTTCATCAGGAAATTTGTGTTGGAAATTTGTATTGCCTTTTTTGTTGAGAATAAAAATGACAGTAATTGTTTTTGTTTCCTTGACCTTGAGTCTTATTTTTTCTGTTACACACATCCTTCATATTCTGCAGTTCTCATGTAATAACTCAACAAATAACTTAGACTCACAGTCAAAAGAATGACAGATCATAAACACCTTTAATTTCATCACCGAAGACATGTCAGTGAATTTCTGCTGTCCAGTCGAGATTTAGCATACTAATATATAATACATGATGATGCTTAAATGCTGCCAAGGTGTGTAAATAAAAGATGAAAGATGATGAGAATCAGCCCAATAGGTTTTTCCCAAAAGCCAACCCCTGCTTTGATGCCTTGTCCATTGCGGCTTCAGAAACAGCTTTGTCAATTGCACTGTTCAACAGATTACCAACACCTGCAAGCACAACAGTCTTATTAAAGCAGGCAAATACCACTTTACAGTTACAGTAGTCTTCCTTCATTTCTTTGAAATGTGGCTCTGATTAGTTATTTTACTGAACTGAGTTATTTTTTTATTGCCACATTTAAATGATTGATTGAGTATAAGTGAGTGAGGCTCCACAACATCTTTAAACCTCTAGGCTGGTATTTAAAAGAAAAAAAACGAAATCACCTTGTGCCTGTTTCTTTTCCTTTTTTTCTCCTCCAATCATCGAGTTCACTGTCTGTTTGGCAGCATCAGCTTTGGGAGAATCAACATATAAACATTCAAATACAAATCAAGAAAAAAATATGCAGGTGCTATAAACAGTTGAATGCTTGTGTGTATTAAAACGATTACAGCTCTGCTGTACATTTTGCAAACCCGTAGTGATAACGGCCTTCAAATTTTGTTGTGGTAACTGACTTCATTCATCAGTTCATGATGAGTGCCATGTACATACACAATCTATAACTAGCCACAAAAAAAACATAAAGCTGTTTTTTTAGTCATAATATTTTCTCGTAAGTTGAACAGTAAAGTGTAAAAATGCAGGTGCTGTCTTACCCGTCTGATCAATGACCTTTTCAGCCTGTCCATCCAGAGCTCCCTTGACGAAGTCCATGTTTGTGCACTTTGTCTCGCTGACAGTAGGAAAGTGTGAGTGTTTGTGTGTAAAGCAGAGTGTGGCACACTTCTTATAGAAGCTGGAATGTTTTGGCCATCACACACACACACACACACACACACACACACCAACTGCAAAACACACCCATTTAACACTATCCCTCTACACACACTGGAGTTTGGCTTAGATTAGTTTAGTCGGTCTGTCTCTCTGTCTTTTCTCTGTCTTTTTCTTTCTTTCTTTCTTTCTTTCTTTCTTTCTTTCTTTCTTTCTTTCTCACTCATTTTCCTTCTCTCTCATTTTCTTTCTTTTTTCTTTCTTTCTCACTCATTTTCTTTCTTTCTTTCTTTCTTTCTTTCTTTCTTTCTTTCTTTCTTTTCTTCCTTCATTCCTGTCGGTTTCATTTTTCTGTCTTTCTTTATTTCTTTCTTTCTATCTGTTTGTCTTTGTCTTTCTTTATTTCTTTGTTTTTCTTTCTTTCTTTCTTTCTTTCTTTCTTTCTTTCTTTCTGCATAAACGTATTGTAGCAGCATTGAAAAGCTCAGGGAACTTGAAAGTTGAAGCCTTTTCTCAACCTGCTGTTCAGGTTTAACTTGTTTTAGTGATGTAATTAATCTTGAGGGCTTTGTTGTAGAGAGCAGGGCTTATTGATTACCTGTATGTCCTAGAAAAATGTGAGATCATCACTTGTGAATGACATGCATAAAAATGTAATATGTTCTAGTATGCAGAGAAATACTGTGATAAAATCTTTGGAATTTTACATTTTAACCTATTAAAATCCAGTCACCACCAACAGATATTATATCAATGGTGAGGCATTTTTCATAAAACTAGGCATAAAAATCACCTTGTATTTTTCAACCAAAACACTCACACTGTAGCCTTACCATTGCATGTATTTTTGGTTTGGCAAAACCTTCACTGCTTACGGTTCTGGGTTATTTCTAAAAATATGTTGTTATTAACCTTTATGTCATGACAACATAGCATGGAAAGGTGTTCTGAATAATAAGGATGATCAGTTTATATTTTTGTGCTAAAATTGCCTAAACAATAAGGGCTGTAAGCTATAAGTCTGTATGTATTTTTGGACCATTTTCTGAACAGTTTGAAACTATATGCATGTATTGTTTAGTATAAAATTGATTATGGTTTTATTCTGCAAAAATGTAGCATATAAGTAATAATTTTTAATTAATTCTCCACATGGTGTATAATATCAAATACATTGTTAAATTTACTTAACATTGACAGTACTGTCACTACTTATCTATCTCAAATCTTCCCTTCATAACAAATGTTTTGGACATCTATATTCTTACTTGCTTAGGAATCACACATTAAAACTGTCAGTCTGGATTTAGGCCTCAGCATAGTACAGAGATAGCACTAATGCAAATAATGAACAATCTCTGATTATCCTCTGACCTAGGCAATATATCTCAGCTGGCTCTGCTTGATCTTAGTGCAACATTGATATCATAGACTACACTGCCCTACTTGTCTAGAGAACCTTGCAGAAGTCACAGGAATAACTCCTTCTTGGTTTTCTTGGCTGACCTGTCTGATATTCCATCAGTTTGGGAATGTAAACATGGCAAATCACTTGTACATACAAAAGTAAAGTATGGTGTTTCACTATTTTAAGACCTCTGTTATTCACATTAAATACAGTAGCACTGGGTACTGTTACCAGTAAACATGGGATCAACTTCCACTGCTGCGCCGATGGCACACGATTCTGTATATATCTACCAAATCATGGAAAAAAATATCATAGAACAGTTGAAACATATAGTTGAAACATTTTTCATACACATTAGGTATAAAACTCACCAGGCGTTGTTGTGCCTAAATTCTGAAATATGTAAGACTACAGTCTTACCATCACATGTATTTTTGGACCATTTTTGAATTGTCTGTATTTTGATGAAAAACTCTTAAATCCATTTGAAAATATCTCCATATCGTATGTGGTATAAATTTTATTATGATTTTTTTGAGTAAACTTCCATTGCTCCAGTAAGACTGTCACTACTTACAATTCTGAGTTTATACTCCTAAAATTCAGTTTTTCAGTGTTTTTGAATTGTCTGAGCATTTAAATCTTTTTGAAAATGTCTCCACCTGGTATAAAATATCAAATACATTGTGAATTCTTCTTGGAAACACTGTAATAGGTATGCATGCCAGTCATCACTTATGCTTACTGGTTCATATTTCTGTCCTTCAAATCATGGGAAAATATCATAGTCTGCTGAAGCAATTTTCATCCAAATTGAGTACTAACTTCACTGGTGCTTTTTGCTCCAAAATTGCAAAATATGTAAGACTTTAGTCTTACCATCTCACCACTGTGTGATTTTTTTGCCCATTTTTATTTGTCCAAATTTTGACAACAAACACATAAATCAGTTTGAAAATGGTTCACAACTGTGTTTAATGTGAAATATTTTAGGAAATTTTCTTAAAAATAGTCTTCCATTGTTATGACATCACCATGACTACTTACTGTTCAGCGTTCATATTTATAAAAATAAAGTTTTATTTTCTTTAAACTCATTGAGAAATATTATAGAACAGCATTCTGAAGCATTTTCACCCAAATTAAGTAAAAAACTCGCTGGGTGTTTTTGTACTAAAATTCTAAAATATGAAAGACTATAGACTTACCATCATGTGATTTTTGGACCATTTTGAATGGTGTCTGTTTAGATTAAAACATTTCAATATGTTTGAAAATGGTCTCCACACAGTATATAATATCAATTTAATTATGATTTTTAAAAAATAAACCTCCATTGGTATGGCAACACCATCACGATTTACAGTGGTTCATATTTCTAAACATAAAGTTTCATTTTCTGTAAACTCATGGGGAAATATTCTAGAACAGTCTATAGAATCATTTTACATACACAAGTATCTGTATACTCGTGGGCTCATATTTCTAGGAATATTTTTTTTTCTCAAAAAAGGTTTTTCAAATAGTTTTTTTTTCATCTGTACTAAGCATTAAAATCACCTTGCATTTTTCATTGCACGTAACTCCAACATTACCACAATGTAAGACTTTAGCTTTACCATTGTGTGCATTTTATATACTTTGACTTTTATGGAAAAAAAACTTAAATCAGTTGGAAAATGTCTCCATGTGGTGTGTTATATATTCAGTTTATTGCAAATTCTTCATGGAAAATGACTGTCACTCCTTATGGTTATCAGCTTATACGTTATATATTTATACAGCATAAATGTGTGTAATGGGAAAATGTCGTAGAAGTATTTACTGTAGCATTTTACATCCATAATTTCTGTTAAAATCACTTTGGACTTTGGACTTACCAGTATGTGCAGATTTAAGATGATGTACTGGAACATAGACAGACATTCTGTGATGTAAGCGGGTGCTAGTTCATTTAGAGCCTTAAAAACTAGGAGCGGAGTTTTAAAACCTATCCTAAAGATACAGGTAGCCAGTAAGGTTATTTTAAAACAGGAGTGATATGAGCTTTCTTTGTTTGTTGTTGTTGTTGTTGTTGTTCTGGTTTTTGTTGCAAATATGACATCAAACTTAACATTTGCCATTAGACGTGCCATTTCCCACTTGTTTTTCAATATTCAAGCAATGAAGCTGGAGCACACTCACTCTCAAAACATTGTGTACTGTTTTGCTAGTTTTTAAATGGCATGTTTCGTCGAAATGGTGCGAAACGGTGTGCAAGGGGCTTGATGGGTGTCAGAGGTGTTACCCAATCAGCAGCAACGTATATATAAACCTCACCGTATTAAAAAGGCAGTGCACACAATAGATTCTAATGAAGTCCTCTAAAAATGCAGCCGCTGCAGCTTGATGTACACAAAAACTGAACATATCTATTTTGAAACATGTATTTTGAAGTATTAAACAAGCATTTAAACCCATTTCATCAGCTTCAAAAATTCTTCAAAAAGGACGCCAAGAATGACCTGTTCAGCTTCCGTAGTTGCAATGCTTGTATAACACAACAGAGTGTTCAGTGCTCCACCATTTTCACTCAAATAAATGTTTTGCTAAGTTTGGTCAGCCCTGCTGTTCTGAAATAAAAATGTGAACTCTCAAACATGAGAAATAAAGCATTTAACACATTTAGGTAGATTTCAACAAAACTTTATTTCATTTTTACTGTTTATAAAACCAGCTTTTCGGCTTCGATGCCAACTTAATTGGTTTGGGGGCACATTTGTGTATCTGTTTGTGTTTGTACTTATGTGTTTGCATGTATGTGTGTATCTTAGGTAATGAATGTGTGAGGAAAACTTCTGAATTTGTATGTGTGTTCGTATATGTCAGAGAAATGTGTGTGTGTGTGTGTACTTGTGAGTATACTGGAGTGCTGATAAGGCAACATGCAGTCTTCAATTCCAGATGGCTTCAGAGTGAAGGGTGGGGTGGGACACCGCTGAGTGACAGGCTGAAGAAGGGGATTCAGTTGAAGTGTGAGGCGAATTAACAGGTCAATAGATGGTTAAGACATTCTTCTTATTGGCAAATATCAGCACTTCTTCACATTCTATAAGTAAAACACAGTGCTAGAAACTCATCTGCAAATTGCTACAGAACGAACCATTGCCACACTCCGCAATGGTAGGGCTATTGCTTAATGTTGCAGGCATTTTAAATCTCTGTTATGCTGGCACACCAAATGCACGACATGCATTGCAACAAAAATAAAGACAACAGAGTGGGATAAGTTCTGCTTTCTCTCTTTAACCAGCTCTGTTTTTGTCTTCTTCAGACACAAGTAGAAGAAGCCATTGAAGATATTGCTTCTTTTGAATAAATGACCCTTGCTGATCAACTTTTGCCTCATCATAACTGTACAAGGACAAGCAAAAGAATCAGTGCAAGCCTGTAAGACTGACTGGACAGGTTTATCTTTTCTTTTCCAGGAGATATGTATACAGTGTGAACTTACAGAATTCTCTGAACATTTCACTCCAAGTCTGTTTGTGATCAAGAACACAGTAATTCCAGTTCTGTCACTCATTCTAGGCTAAAGGAATGTAATATATCTAAGGGTACGCACACCCCATTACTGCAAACACTGCAACATCAAAGACAACAATGTTCAAATAAGAAGGTGGCCTAACACGCATCGCCACCTGTCCTAATGGAATGAAATGTATTGACAGGCATCTTCCATCCTTGGTCCAAGCCACAGTCTCAACCTTCTTCTTTCTCTTATTTGTTCAGTGTAACGTATGTGTTTGTGTATATGTATGTGTGTGTACTGAGGTGTTTTAGTGAAGAGGCTGGGGTGACAACACTAGGACAGTAGCATGATGACACCAACACTGGAGCAGTGGGGAGAGGGGAGCGCTAGACACAAAGCAAACAACACGGGCATGAAGGCCTGGGAAAGTCTGTTTCTGTTTTGGTTGTTCCATACTGTCACAAAAATATCTGAAGTGTGGCGTGAGGCGACAGGAGCGGGGTCTCTGAGAGGAGGACAGTCTGAGGACGGAGAGAGGTTCCAGGCTCCGGCCTAATAGCCCTGTTTGAAAGATGCGGAACAGTTATCATTACAGTGAAGCATTTGTGGTGTTAATGTTAACGTTTCCTTGCAATGTAAGAGGTGAATAGTTTGGTAAAAAGTCTCATTTACACAGTTTCCTCTTTGCCCAAATGTAGGAAGCACTCATAGGGCATCTTTGACATGGCTTTATTAATTCAAATGCATTCAGAGATCTGGTCCATTCTTAACCTTAAACTGATATGATTGCTGCCCTTCACCTACTGTGGTGTTTTTATGAGTTGAGGAGTTTTTTGAGTTGAGCACAGCCATTGTTTGGCTTAAACGTGGTTGATTGTGCATTCAGTTTTCTGTTCCCAAATGGAGTTGATCAGCCAAGACAAGTTTTATGTCCCAAGTTTGCTTGTGGCTATTATAGTATCACCATCTCAGCCCTGTAAAATTCCTGGAGACTTTATCAGTGGCTTGGTGTTTTAATTAATTCAGTGGACAGGTAGCTGTGCTCATGATGCAGTCAAAGGAACATGAAGATGTCAGTTCAGTTGTAGTCTCAATTATCGGGTTGCAGTGCTGCCTATTGCCTAAACATGTCGCCAGCAGTGCACCTTTCCCAAGCAGTGGTCTCACCCTTGAGGGTAATCTGAACTAATTAAACCCATTCTTTGATGGTTTGGCTGGATATAAGGAAGCAGTTTAAACTTAATAGGAAATACTAACATACTAACAAGAAAAGGCTTGCGTTCGTGGACATTTTACACCCAGGAATAGAATGAACTAAAAACCTAGACAAATCTAGGGAAATCCTGAATAGGTTAATGTAGCATACAAGTAATGGAAGCTCACATCTCACCAATTAGCATCACATAAACCTTAAACCGCTTCAAGTTCTGTATAGAACCACCTCATGCTTAAATTATTCTTTGCATAGTGAAATGGTTCTTCAGATGGAATATACACAATGAATGTGAAGAACCATTTCACCATGCATAGAATCCAATGAAATGGTTCTATATAGAACTCATCGTTCTGAATAGAACCATTGCCTTTTTTAAAGAACCCTTGAAGAACCATCTTTTTTAGGTGTGTAGGTAAAAGCAGTAGAAACATATTATCCATAATTCTGTCTACTTTTATAGATTGCAATATGCCATACATTGTCAGAAACCACACAACCCAGATGTGGTTTCATGCAAGTGTCTAATAATTTGCTAGTTGTTAGGGTATAAGCTTACTTTACATGTTAGCTACTTTAGCCTCATGTCTTGGCTGATTAACTGCAATCAATAGAAAATTAAGCAAAATGATTCATCTGCAGAAAAATGGCCAAATCTTACCTGCCCACCATCTCCACCCTCCATGCCGCCGTGGGAGAAGTCGGCCTGAGGAGACACATATGCATACATACACACGAGTTACAATGTGCAAGCAGTAGCGACAGAAACAGCTGGACCTGAGTTGACTCTCACTACCCTGCTAAACATCAGCACAGCCTGAAGCTGCATTGACACATGCACTGATGCAGTAGAGCAATGGCATTCTGCCTGAGCAGGGAAGATGTCCTCTGGTCTTAGATGCCATTTTATGACTTAATGGAGGATTAATTATGGTTGGCAGTGGTCAGGGTCTGCTCTCTCTATGTTCAAAGCAGATATATAGTAGTACACTACTAGATCATGCATAATATTGTGTTAATGTTAAACAAATAAAATGACAGGCTAAGGGACACTGTATGACTGAATTTATCCCTTCTCTCTCTCTCTCTCTCTCTCTCTCCCTCTCTCTCTCTCTCTCTCTCTCCCTCTCCCTCTCCCTCTCCCTCTCTCTCTGCAGTGCAGTTAGGTTCTGCTGAGTCACTGGAGGGAAGGGGCGAGGGTGGGCCAGTGCAGACTCTCCCTCCCTCTTCCCTTTTCACACATCTGCATCTCCGTCTATATTCCGACTCCTTCTTCTATGCCCCTGTTAATTTTGATGTTTAAAGTGACATAAAATGTGATTGAGAAGAAGAAGTTTGAATAGGTTACAGTAAATAAGATAAAATGGTCAGACTCTAATGGTGACTGTGATGTAAAGTAATATTAAGCTCTTTCTAATTCAGTTGGCCTTTAACAGTCTTTCAAACCTCTCCACTTCAGTGCAGTACCTTACAATGCAGGCAGGCATGCATATGTTAAATAAAGTGCAGAGATTCAGCGAGGCTCACACATGCTCTATCTCCAGGTAGTAATACATGAGAAAAAAATCTATTATTGTTCAGAAAAATCATCAAGGTCCTAAAAGAACTGGAGAAGAATGGCTTTTGAGACTCTCTGTGTGCCCATCCCACTGTTTTGAAGCCCTGTGTGGATTTGTCAGGTTTGCTACCACATGGGGATCAGCACAGTTTATTTGATCTTCTCTAGTCACTTTGATAGAAGCACAGGCAAAGTATGGTATTTTTAAACATATTATGCTATGAAGCATGATTGGCAGTTAAATAGGTAGGTAAAATGAGAAGCATGAATTAGTATGGCAGTAGATTTCAGCACTAGTTACTTAAAGACCATTAGGCATGCATAAGCCAGAATTATTTAGTAACCAAACATGATGGTTAATGTCATTTTGTACAAAGAAGAAAAAAAACCTAAAAGAGAGCCTATTAAAATGAACTTGCATTGACACATTTACTCTATCTACTTGAGCCCATACAATACCCTTCTGTGATTATGACTGGGTTTCTTATACACTGCATGGTAGCGTTTTACATGCTATGCATTCAGAGACCATACACTTATTCCTCCCCACCCAAACCCATTTCTTAAGGCACCTCATATACAGACTCGTCCTGTTAGCAGCATGGTAGTAAAGTCATGGAAAGACAGACAGAACAGGTTAGACACACAAAACCTCTCTCTATAAGCCAGAATGCAAACACTGAATGGGAGGATGAATGAATAAAACTAGTTTATGAGCTTCAAAGAATTTTGAGAAGATGCCAAGTTGGCTACTCACTTTCAATCATGGGCCCACATTTATCAAGCTTCTCAGAGTAAGAGCACTGATCTAAGATCAGGCCTCATCAGGTAATGGAATTTCATTCAGAGTTATATAAAAAGCAAAAGATCAGTATCAGTACCCTAAGAAGTTTGATAAGTATGGGCCATAGTAAGCAACACTGGATTTCAATCAGTCTGAACTTCTTGACAGGTAATACAAACCTCCAAATGTGATTAAGTTCAGGAGACTGCAGAGTGCTGATCGATTTAGGCCAGTGGTTCTCAACTTTGGTCCTGGAGTATATTTTGGTGTTTTCTCTGCTCTAACACCTAACTGCCCAGCCCTTCTTGAAGTTGGTGTGCAGGAAAAACTGGTAAATGTGCAGGACCAGGTTTGAGAAGCACAGCTTTAAATAGAATAACAAGCTCTGTTTGAAGCAGACACATCAACGGGGAAGGCAATGAAATCCATTTAAGGAAAGAGTGACATCTGCTGGCAGGGATAAGAAAAGCACCTTGGTTAAGCTTTTAAACAGCTAGTTGTTTGTTCCTGGGCCCTCACTTCAATTCCTCATACATGCATAATGTACATATTAGTGTCATAGTAGTTCTTGAATATTTTATAGTAGTCCCTGAATAATGAAGTTTTATGATCAATAGCTGAATAAAAAGTTTGCAGTTTAAAGCATTAAGGAACGTGAGCACTTACCGGATTGACCAGGCCAGTTGACGCAGCCACATTCTCTACTCCCTCCACCGTCTTCTGGCCCAGGTCATTAGCACTTGCCACCGTTGCATCACCCACTATGTTTGCCTGGTCTGTGGTCCTGTTCGTCACTGTAATAGACAAGAGGATCGTTCATTGTCTCTCATTCTTATTATAGCCCTATTAGGAAACAAAGCAGCATACACCAGTGTGGCTATTCACAAAAAAACTAGCATATGTTGTGTTTTAGATGCTGGTATACTTGATAAAAACCATCAAATTTTGTGGCAGTTTTTTCCCTTACCTGTGTTGACACCTGATACAACTCCCTCCATTGTCTTATTGCCTGCAACATCAAAGAAAACAAATATAGCCTCAGTCTTTTTTATGTAATCCAGAAAAGTGGTAAACTCTGAGGTAAATTCAATGGCACTGTAATATCCTTGTTCTATTTCTGGTAAAATACCTTCAGCTCTTTAAAAGGATTTAAATAGAGGCCTACATGAAATAAGCTACCAGATAGGACTGTTTTGATTGTGTCAGATTACTCTCCTGCAGTGTTGTGGTGGGAGAGATAGCAATCTAATATCACCACAATCACTGACAAACATAACAGTGTTCTTCATGCCGCTGACACTGCACACCACTCAGGCAGTTTGATTTCCCTTAATAGATGCTTTACCACTTATGTCACATCTATCCAGCGAGAATGGCTGAACTAAATGGACCCTTAACAGCACTGATGCGCTGCTCTTTTTCTCACTGTCCCTGGACCTGTTTTTAGATGCTCGCCTGCTGATTAAATGGTAGTTATATAACCGGCTGTAGGGAGCACGAGAAAGAGGGAGTGAGGAGAGAAGAGGAGAGGGAGGGGGGAAGAGTGAGAGAGAGAGAGAGAGAGAGAGAAGGATGAAATGAGAAAGCTGAAATAAAATGGAGAGATAGAGAACTGCCTAAAGGGAGGATATACTACCAAATCCAGACCCAGTAAGATTAGGTAATGGCTTAGTAAGCCATCTTACTATACTATGTGTTTATGTACAGTGGAGTTGCATGTGACATAAAAGATAGTGTTTTAGGAATGGAACTGTTTCTGCTCTGAGGTTTGTTGCTGTTTTTTTTCCTTTTTAAAAATAAGATTTATTAAGAAGCCAGCATATCAAAATCAACACCAATATAAATCAATGTAACACGCAAATAAAAAATACATTACAAATGACGATGATTCAAAATATAAACATCACAAAACAGTAAAAGAGTCAAATGAGTCCATGGGTCAGTATCTCTGGAAAAAATTATATCTTGGCAAGGAAGAGCACTTCATATGTATTCCATGTACCTAACATCTCATTATGAGACTATAATAACATAAAAAGATTTTTCAACCTATTTTTAATTGTTTATTATTATCTTTAAATGTGTATTACTATCGTATATAAAATATTATCATATTTTGAACATATACCTTGAAAAATATCTGTAAATACATTTTTACTTGATAAGATCACTTTACATGTGATCTTATGATAATATCTTATATTATATATCATACTGTTGGTCTCATAATGAGAAATATAAGATATATTGTCTACATTTAAGATGCCAAGATATATTTTTCTCTCTCCATCTCTATGTCTCTCTCTCAGTGGCATCCGCGTGACTTGGCCTGGCCGAGTGGGGCTGCGTGACTAGCGTCTGCTTGTCTGCATCTTCTGCACTTTCTATTCCTGCTCTCTCTTTATGACTGCAGCAGACTCGTCCCAGCTAGCACTTAGCCAAGAACGCCTGGCAAATTTTGGCACCTCTTATGCAATGGCCCATATGGGACTGCATTCTGTAAGCAAGTTTGTTCTTGCTTTCCATATGTCTGAGAATTAAATGGGCCAAGATGCAGCTGTTTAATAATAAAGCCCTGTGCCATTTGCACTGGGCTGTGCCAGAGGCTCTGACGTCATATCACCCTGTTCAGAGACGTCCTCCTACTGAAGCAGTGCTGGTGTCTGCAGAGCTATAAATTTTAATCTTTAAGTACCTTCAAACTGCCCTACTTCAACGCTAACTCACACATCATCCAGGACTAAAGGCTATAATTAGCCCTCAAAACCAACTACATAGGGCGGTATGGTGGCACAGCAAGAAGGACCTGGGTTTGATTCCCCAGCTAAACGACTCTGGTCCTTTCTGTATGGAGTTTGCATGTTCTCCCCGTGTCTACATGGGTGTCCTCTCACAGTCCAGGCTAATTGGACATACTAAATTGCCTCTAGGTGTGAATGTGTCCCCTGTGAATGTGTGCCCTGTAATGGCGACCTGTCCACCGTGTTTGCTGCCTACCAGTGAGCGCTGGGATAGACTCCAGCACCCCCCGCGACCCAGAAGGATAAGCAGCTTAGATGATGAATGAATGAGTGAACTAACTATATATGTAAGTAATATGTATATCAGTAAGTTTATGCTATTTTTTTGTCATTTCAAGTGAGAAAAGATTCTTTGCATCAGAATTAGCTACTGACACATTTTAATCTTGGCAGACATAAAATAAATACAAATACACAATCAATACAATACAACAGCTAACAGTAGTGACACTGGTTACTCTGTAGTGTAGCAGAAAGGAGCAATTCTGCTTTTGCAACAGTCAAACTGTGTAATGGCTTCATGCTCTGTTGCCCAGTCTCCCATATGGGAGCACTCTGAAGCCTCCTGATAGCACTCCACAAGCGTAAGAACAGAAACACACAAGCGCAACCTTTCAAGAGATGACCTTGGTCAGAGGAGTGGTGCAGTGTGGGAAAGGAAGCAGAACATGCAGTCCTCTGCAGCAGCGTTTGGATGGTAGGAGGCGATGCAGGCTGGTGAGCAGGTTAGATTGGATTAGCTCAGCTCATTATGGTGGGGTTATAGATGAGAACATTACATCATAGATTTAGAGCTGATAACCTACACTGATAGAAGTGATGCATTGAATTTACTGGATTCAAATGTGTGCATTATCTTCACATGAACAAAGAAAGTAAACTGAAAGACAATAGCTGTCTTGATGTAGCGTATCATCACTATCTTTTAAAACCGTATGTCTTCATTTCTACATATCTACATCTTATGAGAAAAGCAGCAGCCTTTTGTATGAACATTTCACAATGAATGAACCTGTGGAAATGGTCCAAAATAACTTGGAACAAAATCGTCTTACTTTACTTACGCTGAAAGCTAGGAATGCTTTTTTCCCCTCTCCTTTTGTACAGCAATGATATCATATCAATATAGAAATGAGTCACACATTTGAGGTGAGGAAATTCAATCACTATTTCTCAATATGCAGTTACATGAAGCTTACTATGTCTTTTGTGTGTGTGTGTGTGTGTGTGTGTGTGGGTCAGTTCACTCTGTAATCAGATTTATCATTGCAGCAGCAAAGGAACCTTAATGAAGGTGCAGATATCCTTGGCATCACTCTTCTGCTCTGTTTTTATGAAATTTTCTCTTCTTTTTACTTTTTTCTCTCTTCCATCTGTTCATCGCTGTGCTGATGAGTGTGTGTCCATAGTCACAGGCCAGCAAGCCTATGACATAACACGCAGTACAGCACCTCTCATCCAAACAGTCTCTAGATTTCTCTCTCTCTCTCTCTCTCTCTCTCTCTCTCTCTCTCTCTCTCTCTCTCTCTCTCTCTCTCTCTCTCTCTCTCTCTCTCTCTCTCTTTCTCTCTCAGTGGTGGAGAAAGGGGTGGGGGAAATTCGTCATCTTGCACAAGCAAGCAAATCCTGCCGCAACAGCACACACACACACGTGGTGGTGACGTTGGGGAGGGGGTGAGGGGGGGCGGTGCAGAGAGTGATGATTGCTGCAGTGCTCAGCTGATCCTTACTTGTCAACTCACCCCCCATCACCCTCCCTTTCACACTCGAGCTGCACTGCACAGAGCAATAATAAAAAGCATATTATAGCCCTACAATTCATAACTAATTGAAACACTATACACATTTCTTTCATTTTTTTCTGATTCCAATATGTCCCTCCTGGAGTACAGTACTGATTGCCAGTATAGAACAAATGAATGCTTTTCAAGCATTATTTTTCAGATTTTAACCTTTGGACTGGTGCAGTCACTGCATAGCTACCCTTTCTTTAGTATATCGAATATTTTCACATGTCCAGTCTTTATAGCCATCTTGAGTAAGGACGCAAAAGAAACAAGAAACCCTGCACCTAAGCAGATGAATTTTAATATTTAAAAACGTCATGTTCTGCGTAGCACGAGCGATGCTGCACTATAAATGCATTTCTTAGATTGTGACTTTTACCAATTTGCTTCTGAGACTCCATCCTGTTTTTTACTCCCTCCCTCCATCTCTCCCTACCACACCCCTGCACTGTCTCTGCAGCACAGTCATCTAACCTACATTTTCCTACCAGCCTGCACATACAAATATGCAATATACAAATTTGCTTTGTCAGCGTCCCCAGCTGGGACCCCTGTGGGACCCCTAGTCTTACACACATGCACATATGCGCTGGAAATATAAAGCCATCGATCACATCCACTTTAACTCCACATGCGCAGTCTCTTGAGGTTTATTTTATATATTTATTTTTTTACATAATCAGCTGATTATTGCTGCTGTCTGCACCACACTGCATTATCCTTCAACGGGACATTGTACTGTCCCAGAACAGAAACCACCCCCCCTTACTCATTTCAACACTTACCCACATACATGACCCCCTCTTTGGTCTTCAGAGCCGCCTCCTCCACTCCAGCCTTGGTCTTCTCAGCAGCGGCCACCACTCCCTCCTTGGCCATGGAAAATCCCTTCATTAGTACATCCATCCTGGATGCTGCGTGCGGAGCAGATGCTGGACACTGGTCAGGATGGAGTAGACAGAGTGTGGCGGGTTCTCTGTGTGAATATGTGTGCGTGTGTGTAGTCGCGTGTGTGTGTAAGTGTGTAAATAGAGTCTCAGCGAGGGAGGATGAGAACGAGAGAGAGGGGATAACGCAGGCAGGCAGAAAGACTCTGAGGCACCTTTGATGAACAGAACGGTGGACTGAGCGTGCAAGAAAAAGACTGAGTGAGTGAGAGAGAGAGAGAGAGAGAGAGAGAAGCAGCTGCAGCAGGACAGGATGCAGTGAGACAGAACCTGCTGGATGCTGCAGCGCATTTAAGTCCTGCACACACACACACACACACGCACACCCCCATCTCCCCCCATCTCCCCCAACCCACTCATTCTCAGCCTCACACACACACTCAGAAGTGCCACAAGGGCTCATTATATATTTAATGCATAATTGATTGGAGCTTTAAGAGCTCAGTTTTCATCACTGCCATTGTCACTCAGAACAATAAAAGAAAACTAACTAAATAGATATAAATTAATAAATTAATTAATTAACAACTGCAATTTTGTCAGTGGTGCTGCTTGTTGAATTTGTGCTCAATGTACTGTAAAGAGACAATAAAAATGCCCCTCTAGCAGCTGTAAAATACCCGCCTTTACACGTTGGTGACTGCACAGTGCAGTGAGCTTTGGGCTTAACATGATTGAACCTATGACCTGATATTTCATCAAGTCTCTATCAATATTCTACTGAGCTTATTTTATATACTTCTGAAACTCAACACTATTTATAAACACAATATTAATGAGTTCTAAATGTCCAGGATGATAAAATACAGCCATGTCCTAAAGCACAGGATCACAAAAACAAAGCCAGCGAAAAAAAGCTGAATCACTCCCTCTTTTCCTCAGAAAAGGATATGACTACACAGCAAGAATCCTTATCTAGTGTGTGTGCAAATTTCTGGCTGTGGACGGCAAAAACGCACATCTTATTGGTTCAGCACTGGTGGGTTGATGGTTTTGACAGAGGCTGAAGCAGAGCATGTTTCTGAAAACCTGGAAGGTGGAGCAAATCCTGACACAAACAGATAGAATCTCTTTCACACTTTAGTCTCTTCTACAAGTCATTTAATGCATTGTTTTTTACCTTTTGATGACAGCTTGTTCTAGTGCTTCAAACATTTAGAATAAGACCTGGCTTAATACGCAGCGGCAGAGTGAGACTCTCAAACCAAGCTATAGGTGCTGGATTAGAAAAGAAATTGTGAAGTTCCCTGCATCATGTTTCATTCATGCTTTTCCTTTAAAGCATTTAGACATCCTTATGTTAGCCAATGGGCAAAACACATTGTTTCAGATGGGTTTGGTTTTGTTGTGCACTTTTAACCCCTTAAATGGTCAGGTCCCACCAACAGGCCCCAAGTTTTATTACACACTTCTACCTTTATTACACACTTCAACCTTCTTTAGTAAAGAAAATGGTTCTATATAGAACCATTAATACTCAAGTAACCCTTTGTATGATTAAAGGGTTCTTTGCATCATAAAAGGGGATCTTCAGATTGATGGAGAATGTGCTGTAGATGGTTCTATATAGCACCTTGTTAAAAAGAGTTGTATATGGCACCAGAAAGGGTTCTACTATGGTTATGATGTCATCTTGTCACAATAGACGAACCCTTTTTGGTGTTGTATAGAACCATTTTCAAAAATCTTATACAACACATTCTCTATCAATCTGAAGAAACTTCATCATGCAAAGAACCATTTAAGCATGAAATGAAATGGTTCTATATAGAACTCATTTCTTTTACTAAAGAACCATCTATATTAAGAGATTAGCATCATTTGATAATGGCCTGCTTCTACTTCTTCACATCTTGTTAAAGAACGGCTTGTGGTTGGTCAATTTGCAAGTCAATCAAATCCCCCCTTTCTTGTCACAGTAAGCATTTTCCAAGCAACAAAACCCACTAGACTCTTTAATGACAATTGGAAGTCTGGCCTATTAAATTTGCAATCTTTTAACTTCACTGAACTGAATATGTGGCTTACTTGTCTGTTATGTCTACACCTGGCTGTAACATAACAACTTCCCTTTCAGTGACAAAAAAGATACTGAACAGACACACTGCTTTGTTTCCAGAAGACCAGCTGTGCAGAATTAGTCACCAAACATTATTCTTACCAGCAGGATGAGTGTGGCTTTATGTCAAACACACCATGAAACACATACAAACCATGCAGCATGTTTGCACCACCTGCTAAAACTAAAACATCCTTCTACAGTAGCAGACAGAATGTCATGGAGGTAACACAGACACCCTCTCTCGCTGGCTATGGCAGTGTGTGTGTGCGTGTGCGTGTGTGTGTTTTGGTGGGGGTGGAGTTAAGGCTCAGCACACTGCCTGTACGCTTTGATGCTGCACATCCTAACTGGGCCCACATTACATAAGTGACAGCAGACCATAAGCTTCTGAAGCTGCTGAACTCATGGCTGAAGTTAAGCCTCGATTTCTGGGTGACAATATTTCCTCCATAAACAGAATCGTGGCTACGAGATCAGCTTTTAGTATTTAGTGAAAATAGTTCAAACACAACCCAGTCATTGTCTTCTGGCCAATGAAATCATGTGAGAACATGCTTGATCACTCAGAAATCTGGAATTAGTCCTTAAAATCTTGGAATAAATGTTTTTAATAATAAAATCAGCTTTGTTGCAGAAAATATGTTAATTATTTTAAAGTATAAAATGACTCTGATATGCTAGCTCTGTGCAGCTTTAATCTCTGAAATGTCCAGGATCTGCTGGTGGCTTCAAACTTTTATTACACACTTCTTTAGTAAATCATAGCTTGAGATTCTAAGGGGTTAAAGGTTTCTAATCATGGAAGATGTGTGTAGAATAATGAATAGAGCTGTAGTTGGTTCTAAAATTGCACACAAAGCTGCATGTGTATTTACATTTTTAAACAAAACATGTAGATAGATAATAACAGTAAATTATTTATGATTTAATAATCAATTGTTGTTTCCAAAATGGCCAAAATGTGACAAAATAAATACAAATGCCTTTGGTATCTACTTTATAACATTTTAATCTAAACTCTGTAAGCAATTATTTTATTTTGAAGGGTTCTTCATGGGTTTCTTATGTTGGGCAACTGTGAACCATGACAACTTAGAGAAGCCTTTGAAGACTTAAATAGTTCTTTGTCTGGTTGAATGGTTCTTCTCTGTGATGAGACCCTCTTGAGTATGGTTTGAGTAAGGTATAGAACCTAAAGGGTTCCACTATTGTCAAAGAGCCAAGTAACCCTTTTCCAGTGCTTTATAGTGAGTTATTTTTGGGAAGAGTGTACTGTATATAAAATTTTTTAAATTCTGTTTTCAACACTTGTCTGAATGGTGGTGAGAGAAGGTGGAATTAACAGCTTTTGTTCACAAGAAACTGAACTAACAGAGGTCAGTGCAGAATGTAAAACAGCTGGGACTTGTCCAGACTAACTGAAACAAATACAGTGTTAAAAACTGTTCAAGCTCAACATCAAAATTACCACAATACTTTCCTCTTATGAACAGTGCTACCGTACAGGTATAAGAAAATATCCTTCAGAAATCTCTCTTATGTGGAAAAAAGTGCATAAATGACTTGAAGACAGTCTATTCTCTTCATGTGGGTGTAATTAGGAGATTCTTTTCACATATTATCAGTTTGACCATCTGCATCAGTGCGATGACCGTTAGGAAACTGCACTGGCCACGAATCCCAGGGATATCAGACAAACAACGGCTGAAAGTGTGTCATCCTCCAAGAGGAGATGATGTGATAGTTCTGAAATGCGTGGTATTCTCTCTTCACTGAGTGTCTACTCACAGTGCAGACACTTAATACAGACAGGAAGTTCTCCATCAGTGTGCAGGAAGCCGAGCTGTGCTGAAAGCGCTGGGCTCTGAGCGTCTGAGACAGCACTGCATGTTTGTTGTCACAGCTGAGCTGCACACGATAGAAGCAGACAGACTGACACAGAGGCCCTGAGGACCACCAGGCCACTGCAGCCTGCAGAGGCCAGCTTCTCCTGGGCTTTATCCACACAATAGACTCCTTCTCCCTGAGCTAGTCCCTACTCCAAACAGTCCAATCTCAGCCACAACCTCTTCGTTGGTGGGATGTTTTCTCTTCAGCCTGAGAAAGAGCAGCTGAGGTCTGGTGCATCGATGAACGAGTCCGGGGCCGAAATGGGGTCAGCGTTGAGAACAAGGCCTCCTGTGTGAATGAGCACACCCAATCATTATTGAGGGCACACATGCAAAAGTAGACTTCACTCATGGCTCATATTCACACATTATATACATGCTTATGAACGTTAATAAAAAATGTATTATTATTGTATTAATACCACATTATTACCATTTTACTGTTATGAATGGTTAACATAAAGTTTTATAAGTAGTGTTTATAACACTTTGTATTAGTGCCACAGAGACTTAGTCCCAGCCTTCACAGGATATTACACCCTAAACCTGGCTTGTCCTAAACACATGTTGAGCCATGGTACAATGTATTTTAAGCAATTTTGTTTATCTGGAATTTGAATAATAGCTTGTCATTTTAATGTATTGTAACAAGACAGAATTCACGTACTTGCCATTAAGGGTCAAAGCAATTCAGCACTAAAACTACAAATTCTAACCACCTGCTAAGAGAAAACAGGGATAGAACTTTTAAAACTTTTTTTTTTTTTAAATTTTAAAAACTCTGGCACTGCTCAGCAAATCTGTATAGGCAATATAATATAATTTCTTATGATTGCATCATAAAGAGGGGCAGCTGATATAAATGGACTAGTGAGGCTAAGCTCTCCCTCTCTTCCCAAGAAAAAATGCTACAAAATAAGATTAAATTTTTTAACTTGCTGTTAATAACAAACTGGAAGCTGATTCTTTTTTTACTTCTGTGGACCCAAGAACAACTGCACTGCCAAAAGATAACAAGAAAAATCTGTACTGGCTAAGATGGGGCTGATTTACATCCAGTCCAAGCTGTAGATTCACATAGCCGATCTGTGATTCTCTGTCAAGTGCACTGACATGTTAGTCAGAGTGAACCCCCCCACTCATTCTGTTTTCCAGTTGTGTAAGCCCATCTTGACAAGCTCTGCCTTCTTGCTGGTAGGTCCAATTCTAAAATCTGATAAGTTAAAACATGCTCATGGTAAAATAATTTAGCTCATACTGTGTTACATACGGTCAAATAGTTGAGTGTTTAATGAAGAAATGCTTGAATTTTCTTCTTGAGAAGCTTATGTTAATACCATTTACACTAATGTAATAATGCTAAATTCTAAAAGAAACCTTATGGGGTTCACAGTATTATGTTAGCACCATGTTAACAGAGGTGCTACAGCAGCTGTACACAGACATTTGGAGCTTATAACAGGGACATTTAAAGTTTATAACTAACACCTTCAGGTAAGACATATTTTGTAATATGTGTATTGTTGCTTTACAGAGTCCTGCAGTAATGATTTGAACTTAAATCTTGTCATGTTCTGCTTATGTGCGCAGTATAATACTGTGAAATATACTGTGATTGCTCTGTTAGCTTGCTATATATAGGTAATGGTGCAAATCAACATTAAGTCAGACCTGTAGTCAGCTAGACAGCTTATTTCGTTGGTTTACTGTTAAAGTTGTATGTGTTTTTAGCCCTTCTATCCGATATTATGATATCAGATATCACGATAACCAGACATCATTGTGACCATCCGACACTAATTATATAGTATTTGTCATTTTTTGACATTAAAACAAATGTAAACATTTAATTAAGTAATTAATCATGTAATTAACACTATAATTAATTAACTGATTACAACTACATAATTGAATGGAACATATAAAATGAATGTATAGCAAAATGACAACTCAATAACTCTTAAGGGGTAATTCAATGTAAATCAACCACATACATTTATATGTATAGGATATAAAAGTGTGGTGCAGGATGCCTGATGAAACCATTCTGTACAAAACATGTTAAAAATTTAAGCACAACATCTGTTTTCCTGCCAGGGAGGCTCAATTAGACTGAGCCTGTTGGGTCTATATGCTTGTGTGTGGTCATCCGAGTCCAGACTGCCTTCAGAGTGTTAAGTATAAGCTGAAGCACTGGTTTATTGTTTCAGCACCTCTAACCTTTTCACAAGCCAGCAATTCCAGCCGTTCACTGATTTCCTTCAATTGTTCAAGGGCGTGATTCCATCAAGGGAAAGGAGGTGGGTGAGAAAAAGAGAGAGAGAAAGAGAGAGAGAGGGCGCAGGGAGGGTGGGGACAGAGGAAGTTTTTGGTGAGAATGTTTGGCCTTTCAGAAAGAGGAGGGAAAAGAGAGAGAGAGAGAGAGAGAGAGAGAGAGAGAGAGAGAGAGAGAGAGAGAAGGAGGTAGAAAGAGGGAGGGACATGGAATAAGTTTTGTTTATCTTGGTGAGTAGTTTCCAGGGCTGTTCGAAGTTAAAACAAACTGCCGTGCAGAGGAACACTTCCAGTGCCTCTCCGTTTTAGTGCGAGCAGCTGCAGGATGGTCCTCACACTGCTAATGGCTATGCTGCTACACATAGCACGCTGCCACGCTGGGCTGAGGGCCAGAGACCCTGATGTAGAAGAGGAGATGCAGGCACTCAGGGACTCAGAGCTTGGCACTATGGGCACAGCTTACTTCCCCGTACCTCATGGGCACAGGCACCACAGCACAGCTGGACCACTGCAGCCGCCGCTGGGCATTCCAGAAACCCCACTGAGAGAGAGTTCACACCAGCCTGCAAGGACAGGGTGAGTTCAACTGGATTATTATAGTTCAAATCATTTCAATTTATATGAAGCCAAAAACATAAAGTGAGATTGATGTAAAGTATTACACTTCCATAGCACTTATGCAGCTATGTATTTATATTCAAACACCCCTGTAGAAATGTACATAGGAATCTCTGTATAATTTTATCTTATTTTTTAAAATATTTATTCTTATTACTTATTTTGTCTTGTGTTGTATGTATGCAGTGGTAACACCTACTGATACCAGAGATTAATAATGTGTCTCAAGTTCAGTCCCTGGTAATGCCACAGCCATACATGTTCAGGAGTTCAAGACATCAACATCGTGTTAGTGGCAGTTTGATAAGGGTACTGGGTGAAAATTGGCCATGACTAAATTGGGAGAAAATTGAGTAAAAAATAAAACAATCAGACAAAGGAAAACATGAACATAAATGGAAAAAATAAAGTTTTAGCATACAGCAATGGCAGCAGCATCATGTACCCTGCGTTTTCTTGACCTATATAGGGTGTTTTTCAGACGTTTTATTTCATATATGCTCAATTTGTGACCACAAACATGTATTTCTGAAATCCTGTTAATGTCACTTTCCTCCCTTTCAATGATGCACACAACAGCTATTTGAGTGTGAATGGCTTCACCTTGTGGAGAATGTTCAGCCTGATAAATGTGCCAGTAAATGTAAAAGTGAATTAGTTAAAAGTTATTTGCAGCTTCTATAGTGCTGTGAATTCGGTGATCATCAAAACATGTTGAGTCACAAGCATTCTTTACACACAAAACACAAAGCTAATTTTGGTACTACCAGTAATGTTAGCACTGGAGGATGCCTACAGCAGACTACACTGGACAGTGCTCATAGGAGAACTATGGTCCAACGAACAACCCAACAAACTAAGAAAAGTCACAAAGTGGAAAGTTCCAGTTCCCCTCAAAACAGCAGTATGAAAGTGAGAGAACCATGATTACAGAGGAGGACAAGTTTGGAACATGTGACTACTAACAGTCTCACAAGGCACCAGTGATAAAAACTGGAAACTGTCTTCACATGTAATCATTTTCACCCTGCATCTGCATGATGTTCTGTTCGGGTTCATGTTGAACTATTGAAAGTACATTTTATTGAATGTATATAAACACACACACACACACACACACACACACACA
The DNA here is from genome assembly GCF_904425465.1 of Colossoma macropomum. Lineage (NCBI taxonomy): Eukaryota > Metazoa > Chordata > Actinopteri > Characiformes > Serrasalmidae > Colossoma > Colossoma macropomum. The sequence goes on along the minus strand of NW_023494790.1, from coordinate 17,801,205 downwards.
CACACACACACACACACACACACACACACACACAAGGTCCAGTTTCATAATGAAAGTGAAAGGCTTTGGCAGGATTGGTGGTTTGGCCTTGCAGTGTAATGAAATGCCAGAATGGCTGAGGCTTTTAAGCGTTTGGGGAGATAAGTGTGGCTGTTTGGTGGTCTTGTACATTCTATAATTCTATAACCTTTATTAATCCCAGCTGGGGTGCTGTCTTGTTTCAGAACACACACATACACACACAGACATACACACACACACACACACACACCTTCACGGCCACTCTCCTGACAACAGAGAATGAGGTGCTGTGAATGAAGAGGCACAGAGGGAGTTGCTCCGCACCGGGCATGCTCAGTGTGACTGTGTAAGCGAGAGGCAGAGGGCAGCAACTGATGCAAAGTCACAGCGCCTTTGAGTCTGGACCAACACAAACCAGAGGATGCGCCCAAACATGACTCACGAAGAAAGGTCAGGAAGAGATGTCTTTAAAGACAGATTAATTGATAAAAAGAAAAGAGAGATGAAAGGAGTGAAGATTAAAGAGAAGTGGACTGATGAGGGACATACAGGTGTGGGCAACTCGAATAAGGGCATAGAGCATATAAAGAATGAGACAAAGCAACATTAAGAGCAGCACAGGTGTGAAAAGACAGTCCATTGTTAAGAGTTAAACGGTGTGTTTAGCCGTTTCAAGGAGACTTGCAAGCTATACACCAAAGTAAAGAGCAATCATATGTCTGGGGGCCAGCAGCGAAAAAGTGAATTAGTCTGATGTTGATTCATATTCATTAGGGCAAAAATCAGCTTTGCATATTCAGGTCAAAGCTGAATCCCTGATGACGGAATTGAGACAGGCCTTAAATATACAGGATGTGATTCAAGGTGGCAGACAGAGGAAATGGAATTTTTCATTTCAGAAGCTGTTTGATGTTTCTGCCAAGGAGATATAAAAATTATGCATTAGATAATTATCTGGTTTAAAAGGATTTTTGACGTGTGCATCTACACAGAGACTGGCACAGGCTGCTATAAGCTGGTGGGGAGCGAGTGCATCAGTATTTAAGTGTGATATCCTGCATATCAGTGGTAGCTGTTGGAAAAAACTGCTTGCAATAAGAGACAGAGTGTGGGTGGCTGTATTAAACTTCCTTCCACTAACAAAGCCCATTGTATGTGGAGATGTATTCTTTTTCCTTTTTTCCCCCCACTTAACAGGGGACACATGTGTCTCCTGACCTAGAAGTACTGTCTGCTTTAGGGAGTGGGGGAGGACTCTGAGAGAGAGAGAGAGAGAGAGAGAGAGAGAGAGAGAGAGAGAGAGAGAGAGAGAGAAAGAGCGAGAGAGAGAGAGCGAGAGAGAGAGAGGAATAGATAGAAAGAGGGAGGGAGGCAGACAGGGAAAAATATCCTGCTTTTACAGCAAAATACATTTGTAGTTAAACAGTGTCCCCTAAGCTTTAACCTGACCTGATCTTGAGTTCAACACTCTATTCAATAACACATGGTTTATGTATTATCTGACAGCACAATACACTATGTTCCACAATAAAACACTCTGGTGATTATCTGCAATACCTTCTTAGGCAATGTGCATTACTATGAGAGCTTTGTTTATAGACTAGATCATTTAATTCAGCACAGTATCAACCTTCTTTCTCTCTCTCTAACGAGATACAGAGATACACAAGTAGTGAGGGCACAAATAACCCCTTTTCAAGGTTCTGGCGAACTGATAGTATCTGCCCTGTAACTTAAAGGGAAGGAAGAAAAGGCTGGACCCTGAGAGTGCACGTCCTCTATTGTTTATCTCTCCTCTGTCAGGGACCTGTCATATCTCACTTCTCATCTTCCTCATCTGCTCTGTCTGTTCCTCTTTCATCCTGTTAATCCTGATTGTGTCTTTTATGCTTGTCTTCATGCAGAAACTGGTGTGCATTTGTTCGTCAGCGTGTGGTGACCATGGCTGTGCTGTGTGGCACTGAGACGTACACGCAAAAGTCAGTGAATCCTTGTTCTAAAGGTGACCCTGACTGCCAAATATCCAAGTGAGTCACTGAAATTAGCCTTATCAACTATTACAATCTCAGTAGGCATTACTAACCCCCTCTCCCCACCCCCAAACACACATTGCTTACTCTCATTGACTCTGAACTATTGAACACCAGGAATGATAAGCTGTATACAGTACCGAGGGACACAAAGCACCTACTGCACTTTTGATACTGACATATTTTGCAGCTTAGCACAGTGTTCAACATCTAGGCTAACCCATGTGCATATGGATTAGTGTCTTGTACACTACCAGTCAAAAATGTAGACACACATACTCGTAGAATGATGTACCTTATATTTTAGCCGACTGGTTTACTCACTTTGGAATAAACAAAGTGAAGGCATCAAACTATGAAATAACACATATGGAATTATGCAGTGACCATAAAGGAAAATCAAAAGTATGTCTTATTTTAGATTATTTAAAGTAGCCTGTTTTTGCCTTGATGTCTTCTGTATGCACTCTTTCATTCTCTTAACAGGCTTCATGAAGAACCACATGGAATGTTTTACAACAGTCTTGAAGAAATTCCACATATGCCAAGGCTGCTGAAAAAAACTTTTTGTGAAGCGTTCCAAAAAGAAAACAATACATTAAAAACTCATTTTGGAAATAAACCCATTTGAACTTATTTATTTACTCAACAATATTTTAAGCATTTAAACATAAGCATTTAGATGAAATGTCTATAAGATACATTCAAACCAGTGTGTCTAAACTGGGTTTGGGGAGGGGGTTATAACCTTTTGTTATGGTGGGCCAAAAAGATAAAACAGTATACAAATAAAAAAGGTAGGTATGTTTCAAATCATATTTTTAAAAGTGTGTTTTAGAACACAATCTATATGATCTATGTTTTAGAACTAAAACCTTTAAAAAAAATAGAATTTTAGGAGGAAAATAAAACTGCAGTAAGTATAAAAATATGTTTGTTCTGTCATTGGGTGAAAGGAGTGGCATAAGGATAACTTTCTGGTAGGGTAAATCAATCGTCCACATGTGCCATCCTTGACCCATGGGCCACACTTTGGGCAGCCCTGATCTAAACTGTTCACTATAGTATACATATTTTTAATCTTATTCTACTCTTTGTTGTTGTTTTTTAGGTTTTACTCTTTATTACTATCTGGGATACGATTCAAACAATGAGAGTTATAAACTGAATGTCGTTGCACTTGTACTATATTTATTCTATTATTCCAGGCATAAATATATTGCATATAATGTTGTTCAGGTATCAGCTCTCCTCACGGCCTGTGTACAGACAAAAACAGAAGATTTTCACTGCACTGCACTGGAAGTGCTGCCCAGGTCACGGAGGCCACAACTGTCAGGAGACAGGTATAATATAATATACTATACATCTATGCTTACCTAATATTGTATTATGGATTGTGGCATCATAGATTAGTCAGGTTGTTTTTAAATGACGTTAACTGTATTTAGCCCATGTTTACGAATGATGATCCATTTAATGCATACTCTTTATAGTAGATTTCTGAGGTTGTGCGTCATTTTGTAGTTTGTGACATGCCCAAATAAGGAAGTTCCTTGAGATTTCACAGAGTTCTCTGACTTATGAGATCATTGAGTAGCTGAAATATGAATAATGCCACATAGTTATAACTGTACAGGACTTCAACACTATTACACTATAACACCACCCCTACTCTAATTAGCCTGCTACTGTCAGAACCACTGGACTTTAACTTGACAAAGGTTGCTAGTTTGTTGGCTGTTCGGTTGCATGTAGCATTCTTGTTTTGACAAACAACATTATAATTCAAATGACACAGAGATGTCCAGGCAAAAATATATCCAGAACAAAACACAGAGGCTAACCACAGGGCATGATATGGGTGATTTTCTTTCTTTGTTTTTCTCATAGCTTGAACGGTGAACTACAAAATTGCAACACATATTCAGAGGAAAACCTAACGGGTGTTTTTGACCACACTCTCTTCCAATAAACCTTACAGAGCATGAAAACCAGGCTGGTCAGGAACACACAGGAAGAACTCACACAGACACTTCTGGAGTTGATGATTCAGGCAAGTGTCCAGCATTTGGTATGGGCAGGAATGGTCTCACCTTTGAACTTTAACCCATTAAAACTCACCCCTCATTCCTAGTTTGCTTTTTTTTCAACAATCCAAGCCTCTGGCCTTGACAAACAAGGGAAATACCCAAAAAGCTTCTGGCTCTGTGAGGGCCTGCGAGTGTCCTTAAACAGGAAAGGGAGGGTGCACTGCTCTTCTGGGTATTCAGAGATTCTGTGGTCAGGACAAACTGCAGGATCATACAAAATAATATAAAGTACGAAAGGAATCCATAAGTTTAATGACTTTAAAAGGCATTGTTGTGTTTTCCATGGATCCTAAATATCTAACAGGAAGAGATTTTTAGAGCTAAAATAATAATTATGAAAAATATTTTCCATTTAAAAATGGCTCACTCGGGTGGTCGACACCTCTGCTTCATGTGTGGGTTTGGGGGTCCTAACGTCCCATGTGAATTTGACGTGTCACAATTTTTAACCCTCAACTGTTTACTCTCTAATATAGCTTGCACTTAAATAGTGGACCACCACAACAGACCCTCATAAAAATAGCGCGCCATTCTGGCCTGGCAGTTTGTTCTGGAAAAATGGTCAAATTCTGGCTGGCTGATGACAGCTGTGTTTTATACAGCAGTATCTATAGGAAACTGTGGAGATTTCCACTCACACATACATAGTCAAAATGATTAAAAAAAGCAGTGTAAGAACAACATGTAGCAGACCTAGCATGTAAAGTCAACTTAATCCTCCAAAAAATGCATCCTTGTAGCTGAAAGGGAAAACTAACTACACAAGCATTTATATTACCAGTGAGCAAGACTTAAATGTATAGTCCTTTAGCTAATTACACCCCCCTCAAATGTAAAGGTGTCCTTAAGTGTTCCCTGGAGAGATGCCACAGAAGAACCACATTTGATTTCCTAAAGAACCTTTCAGTGAACGGTTCTTTAAAAAAAAAAAAAAACTTTTTTTGTAAAAAAACATTATTAAAGTCGAAAGATAATGTAAAGATTATAGCAATGAAAGCTTTTTCCTAGAACTATACATACAAGCAAAAACGCATGTGAGAATTTAGATTCAAGAGTGTAGGAGTAAACTGTCACTAAAATATTTGACCTTTTAAAGATGTCAAATGAAACTGGCCCTTAGTATCTTAAACTTATAAATATCATCTTTATCAATCATTTATGCAAAAGAAAAACTTATTTATTAATGTAGTGTATTGACCAGCTTATTGACCAGCTATGCAAAACATATCGCTGTCCAAAAAAAACAAACAAAAAAAAAACCTATCATTAATGTATCTGCAACACTTTAGCACAGCAGCTGCCCTTTACATTGTGCGATAATTTAATGACAAATGGACCATCAGAAATGACTTGGAATAAAATCTCTTCACATTAATTTACGTAAATAGTTCAGAACGATTTTGTCTTCTCCTGTAAAGTTACCATTCTTATTTTTTTTGGGAAGCGACAATATATAAACATCAAAATAAAACCATTACTAAATCATCTATTTAATTAACGTGTAAGAAAATCAATCAACAAAACTGATCATTAGTTCTACAGTCCTCAACAGCTGTTAGAAATGTTAATATAAGAGTGAGGACAGATGGTCACTCACTACCAAGCATTTGGAGTTTTGGGTTTGGTCTATTTAACAGTTTACATTAAGTTTGCAGATTGCTTGTCATAGCCTAGCTTTTAGCTTTATTCTGTAAAGATTTTTTTTTTTTGGATACATTTTTGAAAAGCATGCTGTTTGTTTTCTAATATATGCATACTGTCAAGCTGAAATATATATACATATTTATTTACTTATTCCTTCTTTCATTTGTGCTTGTTGAGTCATTTATTTAATTCATTTCCCTTAATATTTGCATATTTACACGTGTCTGCTTGAGTCCACTGACTAAAATCTTGCATTTAACAAACTGTGGCACTATGTCATTGGATTTTACACTATATTATTATGCTTGAAAACTTTTGACTTAACTAACTCTGGTTATGGCTTGCTAACTGTTGGCAAACTGCATAACATCCCAACAACTGATGTATCTATATTTATAAATGTTTTAACAAATGTTACAAACATTTCTAAAGCTAACTAATTTCAAATTCATACCTTATTTGCAAAATCCTTCAGTAGCTGACTTCTATTGCTTTCCTGTTTTGGGGTTCATCACCAATGTCTTTTAGCTCATTCTAAATCACATTCTCCACAACTTATATATCTGGCAGCACATCTTAGATAACATTTTTTTAATCCAGACATTACAATTCCAGAAGCTAGTGATGAATGCAACATATCCAAATTTTTAATTTTGGCTGTTTTCCTGTTCTTACTCCTATACACATCCTTCCCTGTAGATGATAAGGAGACTGACCTGCTTGAGGATGGAGGCTGGGATGACAGTCCAGTTCAGCAGCCTCCCAGTGGCCCAGTGTTTCCTGTCCCAGGAGACACTGGTGAGAAATACTAACCTAAGCATAAAGGAAGATAATGTTTAAGAACATGCTGAATACTGGGTAAGATGGGTAAAGAATAGTACAGAGTGATGTGACCTGGCAGAGATTTATGGAGAAGGAAGAGAGAATAAAGCAGAAGGCCAAGAAATCACCACAGATCAAAAGACTTCTGAGCTGCAAAATTACCTTTTTTGGAAGTGGTTTGGAAGAATAACTTGGGAGGCCCATAATGACTGCAATGCTCTCCGGACATCCATCCAAAAAAGAAACAGAAACATGTTTCTACTGCTTAAATTAATCTTGTTTGTAACCATTACTTCTTGTTGAAAACAACAGGAAGCAAGAATCTGAAATTGCTGTGTGGGAAAGTTACTGCAAAAAAAGTGGTAGTAAAAGCTCAGGCTTAACGCAGCTGTGACTCAAGCTGAGGACATATGTTCTAGTCTGAGAACTGAACAACTGTCTTATACTCTGATATAAAAAGAGCAAGTCATTTTAAATTAGACTGTTCTAAATGTCAACAAAGAAAAAGTGCAAATGTGCTAAAAACACTGCAAAGTTCAGTCTTTCCTTGTATTAACATTTCTCTTGCATTTTTCAGTGCTAATAAGGTTAGTGACTATCAATGTATTGTTGTAGGTTCTGGTGGGGTAATTCCTCCTCCTGCCTCTCTGCATTTCATGGATTCTACCACTCTCTTGATGGCCCATCAAATATTTGCAGCTCTGATGACCCAGATTCAACCAGTGCTGGAGGGTTTTAATCGTACCCTGGAGCATTTGTCCAGTGAGGTTGAAGACCTGTCTATGGATCTGCAGAAGCTGAGGCATGGACAGGAGGGCCACATGTCCAGCAGTAAACAAACTCGCACTGGAACAATTGAGGAAAAGTTAGAGGACAGCTTTGTGCAGATACGCCAAATACAGACACAGTTGGACTCACAACAAAAACAGATGGAAGAAACAGTACAGTCCCAACAAAAGGTGCTGCAGTATAATTTGACAAGCATAAAGGAAGAAATTGGTCATCATATGAACAAGAGCCATGAGAAAATACAGGTAACACACAGTTAACATTATAATTAAAGTGTTCATTCAATTTCTAGGTTTCACCATCTATTGAAAAGGACAATGACCAACTGCAGTAAATCTAAGTGTACATCTTTTTGTTGTCATGCCATTAGGTGAGTCTCCAGTCTCTGAGTCAATCAGTGGAGGAAATGAGAATTGGTCAGGAAAATCTGGAGGGGCTAAAGCAGGAAGAATATGCACCCTCAGTCCGTGTGAGCGAAGGCCAGCCAGTCCTGGAGCCTGGTGTGTGGGAGGCCATCAGTAGATTGGACAAAAAAGTGCTGAATAACACTATGCAGCTCAGTGACTTGTCTGAGAACTCCACACACTTTATGAGTGCTGCCCAGAAGCTGGACCACTGCCTAAAGAACCTGAGTGCAAAACTGGAACAGGTCAGCCAAAGCTCAGAGATCCACTTTGCAGAGACTGGGCTAGAACTGGAGGCAGCTAAAGTGGCTGCCCTCAACAGCATCAACGAATTGGCTTCTAATCTCAGCAGCCAAGAGAGGCAACTGAGAGAGCTTGAACTTTACCTGGACAATATTTTTGAGCAAGTTCAAAGAAATGAGCCCACCACAACAGCGGAAGCTTGTAGCTGTAAAGAAATCAGTGAGTCATTGATTTTGTTGGAATTGAAGGTGGCTAATGTGACAGATTTGGCCAAAAAGAACCAGTATGCTCTGGAGGATGCTGAGGCAATGAGAGCCCAAAGTCATTGGTCCATTGAAGTTGAGGATCTTCATCAAGCCTTATTAAGTATGAGGGAATCACTGGCATTTGAACAAGCTAAGAGCCGGACTCTCAGCGACAATGTATCCAAGTTGAAAGCCTCACTCCTGGGAAGCCAACAAGAGATTCTTGGGCTGAAGGAGAGTTTCGTGGCCAAGGCACCGGAAATCAGGCATCTCTCTGCATCGTTCTCCTCCCTGTTAAAGGATGCCACCCGTCACGCTGAAGTTTCTGGAGGTGCTTTTAGGAGATGAGGTCATGGAGTTCTTGAGCTGGTCTGACAGCCAGCAGAAAGAACTGTCCATTCCAGTTCTGCTGCAGAAAATGAGGCTGATGCAAGACAAAATAGAGACCCATGAGAATAGATTGACCTCTATGAGAAGGAGCAGTCCAGAGAAGGATCAAATGACCAGTGACGACCCTGTGGCATTCTCTGAGTGGAGCCTCACAGAGGACAAGGGAAGGGATGCTGAAGATCACCAGGAAGATCCCTTTGTACCAGGCCCGTCCACAGGGGAAGAGGATGGGGACTACTCGGTCAGTGACTTCTGGAGCCTGGGGAAGGAAGTGGAGGAGCTGGCTGACAGGATAAGCAAGCTGGAGCAGCAACAATGCAACTACACTGCAGCCCCTGGTGGCTCAGTGATGGAACTGCAGAGGGAGGTTGTATCCCTGCGACAGGCTCTGGGGGATCATCTAAGAATATTCCAGAATTTGTTTAGTTATACAGAACAGCTGGCCAGCTCCTCTCACAGTCTGGACTTGGACCAGGTGTGGACCATGATTAGGAGGAAGGATAGGAAGAGAAACAAGGGACAGAACATGAAGGAGAAAGAAGAGTCAAGCAGCATACGCAGAAAAAGAAACACTGGAACAGGTATAAACACTCTTCTCAACCATTATTACAGGTCTGTAATGGTATAATAATGGTAACATTATTAGAGCTCATATATTGTCAGTTATGTGTGAAAACATTAATGAAATGAGTCTCTTTGGCATTAATGTGTTATTAAGGAAACTGTTTTACAAGACTGCCCCCATGTGGACAAGGCTAAGATTACAACATGACAAAGCAAATCAGCTTGGTAACTAACATACAATCTTTCTCGTATCCTGTATCATTCAACCTCCACAGGGTCCTCATATTCTCCTGTGGCATTCATCACTAGCTTGCAACACAGGACAAATACAAGAGGCACGCTTATTCCCGAGAAGGTGGATGTAAACCATGGCAACGCTTACCAGCCTTCATCAGGGGAATTTCATGCACCTCAGACTGGTCTCTACCTCTTTCTAGTGACATTAAACTTTGAAAAAGGTCCCTGCCTGGCACAGCTAAAGCATGGCATGGTGCCTGTGGCCTCCCTCAGACAGGTACAGATGGAGGGAGGGCCTTTGAGTCAAGCGTGTCTCCTGGAGCTTCGGAGAGGGGAGAAAATTACACTGGAGCTGCTCAAGGGAAGACTGCGGCAAGGACAGCTTAATGATAACACCTTATCTGGGATTCTGCTGTTCAACACAGAGGAAAAGGACAGACTGTGAACAGGACTAGGTTTGAGACCGAAATCTAAGCAGAAGTAACCCAGACTTACTGTGTACTGGGCTTTACTAAACCATTTACTACTTGACTGTGCCAAAACTACGAAAGATACCAAAGACATTAGTTTCTTTGTTAGAGGCAGATTTGCTCTCATTGTGTGCCCCCTGTGGCCATTTGTGGACCTGCAAAAACAACCATGCAGGTCCATTTGTAATGTCAAGTCAAATTTATTTTCTGATGTTGTCACAAAGCAGCTTCACAGAAATCCATTAAGGACAAAGTTTTAACATGAAATGTAAATCCTCCAGGTGAGCAAGCCAGGGGCGACAGTGGCAAGGAAAAACTCCCTCAGAGCTGGGGAAGAAACCTTGGGAGGAACCAAGGCTTACAAGGGGGGGACCAATCCTCCTCTGGTCAAACTACCTACAAAATTATTATGCTACTAATATTAATAGTAGTAGTTAATGGACCTTAATGGACAGGCCTTATACAGCTACAGTGAGGGGTCATAACGCAAGACAGCACCACTGACATCATTCACACGTATTTTGTTGAGGTTGCTCACCAATCTCTGGACAAAGGTAACCCTAGAAAAGGATGCAAGTTGTGTATCACAGAATAATTCCTTGACCGAAACTTAACTGCAATCTCTCAGGTAAAGGGTGAACAGGGATGCCGTCAACCATGAATCAGAACCTTATTGCCCACACTTGGAAATGATACAATGCTGAAAGACAGGAGGCACTGATAGATTCGAAATGATCAGAAACTAGAGGATAAAAGTTAGAAAATAAGTGATGAAACTAATCACTAACTGTCTTCACAAGTCACAACAAAGGAAAATCAACCCCCAATATAGCAGCCTACAATAGCACTGTAGTGTTCCCATTTCCGTTAATAATCCACTCTAGCCTTTCTGGATTACGTTACATCACATGATCAGTCAAGAGAACAACACTAGTTGCATACTAAAATAATGTAATTTACTTAAAAATTGATACATTGGACAAAATTCTGTATACAGAACAGCTTTTCTTGGTAAACATAAGGCACCTTTCTTAAACTCAGATGCTGTACAGAATATAAACAAAAATTATTTTTCAGGCCTTTCTACACATTTCTTTTGCACAGTGGACATGTAAGACAAACATGACAGATTCTGTAGTTATTTAATTATACAGATAAGCTTCTACTGGCTACAAGACATTTTCATTAAGAACAGGGTGACCAGCATGGGTTGCAACAGACAGACCTTGAATGTGCAGATGCTGTGTATTAGCATCTACACATGGATTGCATGGGCAGCCTGGTTGGGAAAATGCATACATTTAAACAGTGCCATGATGCAGAATTCTCATGCACTACCTTTCCCAGAATCACTAGAGCGACCGCAGATACACAATGCTGTCACTTAACCTTTTTACCGTAGCACCTTTCTGGCAAAAAGTTAAGTGAAGTAGGTTATCTTGGAGGGAATAACTGAAGTTTTGAATCAAGGGACTGCTGATATTCAGTAATTTGGGCTAACTAGGCATACTGCACAATGCATGAGCACAATACCATTTCATTTTTTATTCGTCTGAGATTGATATACCCTGTATATTTCTTGCAACTGCTAATGCTGTAAATAACAACTTTGTTATTTTGTTAGTGTTCGTATTAGGCTCAAGTACATCCAACTATCTGCAGGGACAAGCTTTGCTCAAGTTTTCTTAGGTCAGATGAAACATGAAAATATATATTTCTCCAATATTTCCTTCTAGAGAAGTACTGGTATTTAGGGAGGGAATGAGGTTTTAACTGCTTTTAACTTAAACAAAAGAGTAAAAAAAAGCAAAATAATACTCTTAAATCAGAGTACATTTTTCTAGTGTTGAGCTGTTCTGTAACAATATAGAGTACATGAGTTTCAAGAACAGTATTCTTAGTTCTATAAGTTCTTTTTCTCGCCACAATAATTCATTTAATACGACATGGTTAGAATAAATAGCACATGCAATCGTATTCTTCTATCCCATTATATATGTATGAGATTCCCTTGCAAAGTAATCAGTCACTTTTCCCAAAACTCTCATGTTATTAGATTTGGCAAGACGATCCTCTGTGACATTTAGTAGTGTGATTTAGTGGCATGTGGCATAGAGGGTCTGTGATAAAATGAGGAGAGGCTAAATGACACATGGGGCCTGGTATTTTGACTGTTTCTACACCACATGCAACCAAACTGGCTTTAATGCTCATACAGAGCACATGACTGATCACTTCAGTCCAACACTCTAAAAAATAAAGGCGCCAAAAAGGGTCCTTTGGTATGATGTCAGTGGAACCACGTGTGGTTCCCTAAAGGACCTTTCAACAGATGGTTCTTTAAAGAATGTGACCCACTGAAAGGTTCTTTAGGGAATGAAAAGTGGTTCCTTTATGGCATCAGTCCAAAGAGACCCTTTTTGCAACTTGCTTTTAAAAGCATATAGCTAAGCATTGTGGCATATATGACTGTGGTCAGTCTTTGATTGTTTTCTTCAGTTTAGGAAAGAGCAACATATAGTGAGGATGGACTTGTACAGAGCCTTCAAGCCCACCTCTAGTCATCCAACTACTGTCATGTCTGTTTCTGTATGGAGACTCTTAACACATCAACATTAAATTGACAGATTTTTTTAAAAAGCAGAGAATACATAAAAGACAAATTCACAGGATTATTTCTTTAAATATCAGTAAGTAGTTAAGGGGAGTATTTACTTTCCTATGATAATATGGGACACAAGAGTTTGTTTAAAATAGGGGTGCACTTTCCTTTGCACCTGTGGCATTTGCTGCACATGGTCCATATTTAGAGCAGCCATTTAGAGACTGATGGCCACATTGTAGCACAGGTCCAAGCAGCTGGCTGGATGGCAATAATCACTAAAATACCTCCATTCAGATACATATGTCTCTCCGCTTTCTCCCAAATGTTCCTGGGCTTTGTTTCCAGTCCTTCGCTTCAATGGCATGTGGTGCCATCTCACTTTCACTCCTCCACACCCATCATATATCATTATTTCACGGCTTTCACAGAAAGCACCACTTTATATGGCAATTCTCTCCCAAACTAAGAGTGCCTGAAGTCTTAGAGCAGTGGATGGTTGACATTGGGGAAGCACGTGGATCACTGCTTCACATGACCCGAGTGTTCTGGACTGTGTCTTGCACCAGTTTCTCTGTAGATGTGACATGGCACGTACTGTCCAGTAGAGGATGCTGCACAGACACTGAGCATTACTGCAACAAGATGAGGGATCCTAGTGAAATGGAAGTGCTCTGCTCCACAGCACCCCCTACAGTTGTGTTTAGGAACTGAGGCAAGAATTCATATTTAGAGCATGAATATTACAAAAGGAGTCAATTTCCCTCTGCCGCCATATGGAGGAAATACTGCTCATATTTTAATGTCCTGTGATTCCACCATTTTGGCAAGTGTTTTCTTTACTCGAAGAGCGGTAAGGCGAGAGGCTGGATTATGAGCCCAGCACTCAGACATCAGTTTCAGCATGGCTCTGAGACACTGCAAAAAGAGAAAGAAGCAAGACCATTCCATGAGATGGAAGACATCAGCATAGCTCTCCTATTAAGCTATAAATTCTTAAATATATATTATAAATATATTAATTTGTGTTCATTGTGTTAATTCGTGTTATTACCTCGTCACTGTTCCAGCGGTTAGAAACTGCAGGCCTCATGCCCTTTACACACACTACTTCCCTCATGTCTTCGTAAGATGGATCTGAGGGAACCACGTCCCAGTAAGGCAACTGGTACTCCTCTGCAATGCCTGCAAATCCAAGTAAACAGAGATGAGGCAAGTTTTCTTTGAAGTCAAAGGTATTATAGTTAGGAGAGTTTCCAAAGAAGCTGCATGAAGCAAGAAAGTCAATAAATATTTTAAATTTTATGTTTTTTTTAGTACCAGAGATTTCACCCTAACTGCTTCACAACTATGTCAGAGATGGCACAGATCCAGTACCGTTATTCAATATAATTATGTAATAAATTTAGCCAGAAATATCACATAAATGATTGTAGTGCAACATAACATTGTGAATCAAAGTTACATGATAAACATGGAACAGTAGCCACATGTAGCCTTAACATATGAAGTAGCTAACTAAATATCATACTAGAACTACAATATACTTTAACACTGCATTTTGCACACTTTTGCACTGTAAGCGATAGCTCTGTTTTTTTTTTTCTTAACTGTAATAAATAAAGCTGTGGATCTATGAAAATCATGTTGTTGGTTATGTATTTCATCCCGTAGGGTAGCAGAGAACTTCAACAGTTTGATCACTTTTTTAGATGGTCATCTCACATGAAGTTTTTCAATTAAAAAGAGGTAATATTGAAGTTTTTTTAATAACATTTTAATGTGTTGAATCCTCAGTATTATATTTTTTTGCGTTTAAAAAAATCTGGATACTCAACCTATCAGTAGAGAAAAAGTGGCATTGTGCAATCTTTACAATATGTACCACATTAAATGATCCAAATATATATATGTATATATATATATATATATATATATATATATATATATATATATATATATACATACACACACACATACACATATAAAAAATACACACACACACACACACACACACACGCAGATGCACACAACAGAACAGACCTCCTGTCACACATCTCCGGGCCATCTCCCAAACAATGAGGCCGTAGCTGTAGATGTCGGCCATAATGTAAGCCTGGAAGTGGTTCTTATTCAGGGTCTCGTCCAGCACCTCTGGGGCCATATACCGCCGTGTACCCATCCGTGTACTGAGAGGGATGTCCACCTCATTAGTGTCACTGAAAGGAACGAGGGAAAGAAATTAGATTGTCTAAGAAAACCAAATGCATCAGTGCTAATATAAAAAAAGGAATTTCTTTCTAGCCCCTACAGTTATGGTCTGTAACGGTGTGTAACCTGAATATTAGATGTACAGTTAAACTAAAGCAATAAACTGGAAGACTACAGGGTGTGGCAATATCACTGTGAAAAAACAAATGCAGCAACAGTGCTCATCTATACACGTTTATGTATGTGTGAGCGGGATGTCAAAAACGTCAAAAAATGTAACAGTGCTAATTTTTCTTCAGCATCTTTACTTCAAGCAGAGCAAAAGCTGACAAGAAATAACAAAATTATATTTGTAAATTAGGGATGCACGATTGGAATCAAGATCGGAATCGCCAAATGCTTTGCCCCAAATGTGATAAAATATTTTTATTTTGGCCAATTTCTGTTGCATTTTTATAACATGAGGGAGGTAAATGCAGTCATGCTGTATTTGAATGCTGCTGCTATACTTATATTAAAATGTTGTAGCATAATAATGCATGACTCATTGTGCTAAAAAGTCTTACTTTCAATGTAGCAAAATATATGACTCCTGTTATTCAAATAGGCAAATAATTTTCATTGGCTCATTAGAGAACAAATAAATGTTATTCTTGTTGAAACTTTGGCTAATAGAAAGTACTGGAAATGTCCTAGTGTGCTCCATGTGTGCACTTAGCCCACACAGTGTGAGCTTTGGGTTACAAAAAAAGGCTAATAAAATAGTCCAAAAAAAGGGCTATCAGCTAATCATCATTTCATACTAAAGAATCAAACAAATCACACGTAGCAAAGCATCTGAAAGACCAGGCATAAAGGCTTATTTAAGAAGTTCAAACAGGTGAGTTTCAATTCAAGTTGAAACTGCATTAAGAACTAGCATGATAATGTATCGTCAAACAGTTCTAAACCTAGTCTTAGACTAGCTTATTGTAGCGTTCTTACCATTCAGTCAAGTGTCACCTAAATATAACATTAGCCTTTTAAGTACATATTTACTCACAATAATGGTGTGTCTGTCACCATGTCATTAAATACTGAATACTACTTGCCCTCAGAGTTTATAGAGAGGGGTGTGTGTAGCAAATTGTGTGTTGCTGTTTGCCTGCAGTCACTCAGCTATACCTGATTACTGCAACCTCATAATTTTCCTTTCACAGTATCAGGCAGAGGAGGATGTTGATCATGAGAGACTGCAGTAAACACAGACATAGCCAACGATAACAGAAGGTTTTCCAAGTTCTAGGTTCCTGTTTTTATTTGCATATACTTTGTTTTTTTTCTTTTCTGTTGCAAAACGGAATAATATATTGAGAGTCGTGGAATTGCATGGTATTAGTATTGAGCAACAAAATTCTAGCATCATGACATCCCTCTGCTGGTACTGACTGAGGTCAAACAGAAAGGGCCTAGGTACATATGGGTCCATGTGTGTGTACCTGTTGTATTTAACAGCCAGACCCAGGTCAGCGATGCAGCAGGTTCCGTTCTTTTTAATAAGGATGTTCTTGCTCTTTAGGTCTCTGTGGGCGATGGCGGGTTTACCCTGCGTGCCGTATATCTCAGTGTGGAGGTGGCACAGACCGCAGGCTGCAGAGTAGGCCAGCCTCAGCAGAGCCTGAGTGTCCAGAGTGGTGAACTTCAGATAGTCGTACAGAGAGCCATTCTCATGGTAGTCTGTGATGAGGAAGAGCTGAGTGAAGGCTCCTGTGCCCTTAATGTCAGCCGCAATGAAGCCTGGAGAGAGAAAAACAGAGTAGTGTCAGGTAAAGACAGCGCTTCAATCAGTCCATATGGAGATCCAATACATATATTGTAGGGGTGTAAATCTCAGACTTCACAAAGATCCGATTTTAATCAATTATTTCGTTACAGTTTAGAGTTTTTCCAAAACACGACAGAAATGAGAGCATACTTTATTAAATATGATTATAATAGTTTAAAATAAATTTGGTAACACTTTAGGGCACTGTAGGGCAGTGTTCATATGGCTACATGATGCACAAGCTTTGTCATGACAACTGACATAAACCTACATAAACATTCATAAAGGCTTGTTCTAAAGGCACCATCTATCATAAAGGCTGCTTTTGTCAACTTTCACTGGCAAGTTGTGTCATATTGTGACCTTGTACATCAGTATGTCACAGTCACAATATGACACAGCCTGACTGGGCAAGCTATGTCATATTGTGACTGCGACATACTGACCTATAATGTCTGTCATTTCACCCCAGAAAGTGTCATGACAACCTCATGTCAGAAAACATAATGTCACCTGACAACTTAAGGTAAAAGCAGCCATAATAACAAAGGCCTATGGAATTAGTGTTTAGAAATGTTTATGAAGGTCTACATCATGAAGGGCTTATGTAGGTTACGTAGGCTTACATGTAGATTACGTAGGCTTATGCAGCCTTATGAACACTGCAGTACAGTAGGGTTTTTCTACAGGTTCTAACATTTAAAAATAAACGCAGCCACACTCCCCATTCACACGTATTCCCCTTTGATGTATCAAAATGCACTGATGCATTTTTACAAAAAAGTAATATGACATACCAAGGATATTTTCGTGTCTCATCAATACTGTCTGATAGATCTCCGTCTCTCTGAACCAGCTGGCTTCCTCACGAGTGAAGAATACCTTCACTGCTACCTTCTCCCCTCTCCAGCGCCCCAGCCATACCTCCCCATACCGGCCCTTTCCGATCTGACGCACCATCTGGATCTGCTTAGCAATGGTGCGTTGGACCTGGGAATGAGAGCAATACAGCAGACTATCAGAGATTACACCATCACACACAGTCCAACAGTTGGACTACATTTAGGAAGCAAGATAATTTTTTCTTTACTCCGTTTTTTGTGATTTTACATGGTGATTTAGACATATCCATATAAAAGGAAATTACTGAAATAGCTGCATTAGAATCTGAACATATGAAATAGTTACAAAAGTGAATAAAAAGGATGTGGTCAGGTGTAAATGTTGGCTTCATATCTAACAGTCTATCTAACCAAAGCAGCTGAATAAACATACTGCAGTTGCTAAGAAAATAAAAAATAGAACGTGGGGTTAAGTCATCTATATTTTTCAGCATTCCACATGGATTTATGTGTAAATAACAAAGTAATAACACTCTAGCTCCTTGGTTTCAACTTGGCTAAATTTTCAAATGATTCATCTTGACTCAATCTTCAAATGATTCAGCTTGACTGAATCTTCTAATAAAGAAAAACATTACAGTAATTGTTAAGCCCAAAGAATTAGCAGTGAAACAGCCTCATGGCAAGCATGTAGAGGTTGTTTTGTACCAGCAGGGGGAGCCCTGAGCCGGAGCCTGTGCTGGACTGGTTGATGAGGTCCTTGAGCGACTCTCCAGCAGGGATGAAGGCCTCGTCCTGCTCCAGGTCCCTTTGGTAGCGTCTCCGCTCCGTCTGCAGCTTATACCTGAACAAATACACACAAAAGCAATCAAGCTGCAGCATGCCATTATCATCCATTTTTACTGTGCCATTCAGCAAGGACGCCTACTGTTACTTATCACAACCCCACACGTACTCATTGAACTCTCGCCGCTATCTGCGTTACAATCAACCTATCTCAACTGCCTTTAGTGGGTGTGCCTGTGTCTGTCCTATAAGTAAGCTAGTCAGTCCCTAACAAAATGTCTTAAACTGTATTTCTAAACAATATCTCACCTGTAGTAACACACAACTGTAATTGCTATGAGTGTGAAGCAGCACACAGTCACTGAGATCAGGAAGGCCAGCCAGTGGGCGCTCCCAAACAAGGGATCTGCATTAGGACAGAGGCACAGAAACACAGAGATTTAAAATCAGAAGAAATGAACAGGATAAAAGATAAATGAGCAGGTTTAGACTAGATATCATTCTTTCTTTGATCTCCAGTTCACCTCGGATAATAGGAGGTGGAAGAGTAGGCTGTAAGTTTCTGTTACAGAAGTCTGTGGAACAGCACTCGATCGTCCGCCTCGTCTGAGCGTTGGGTGAATCCTGTTGTACAGTAACAGCAAGATAACATTCTTCAACATCCAAAAACTTAAGGATAAGCTATGTTAGATATTTTTTTTTTTAAATATAAAATGAGTTGACACAGTTGTTAGATATTGAGGATTATAGAATAAAGTCTATTGAAAGTATTTTACCAAGAGCCCCTTCAAAATCTACATTGAATCATATCCTTTCCTTATGCTGGCCATGGTCTAAAGACATAAAGACACCACCAAGCACAGCCAGTAGTACTTTTTGTATACATAGGCCATAGACCATATAATTTTAAACTATATAGGATAAAATAACAAATACAGGATCATATCTTTCATCCAAGCTTTCAGTTTACCTAGAAAGAGATGCATGTTTTAATTTTAACATCTTGTAATTTAATGGGGTACCTTGCACTGGAAGTGAGAGCCCTCGTATTTCATACAGCCAGAGGTAAGGATAGCCTCCCCGTGCTCGTCCTCCTCGATGATGGCAAAGCACTGCCCATTGGTCCTACAAACACACCTACATTATCCTCAAGCCTCTCAGTAATGAATTTAACAAGCAGACAGACAGAGGCAGAGTGCAGCGTGATATAGTGGTTTAAGGCCGTTGTAAAGATCAGGTAACTTACTCGCAGGTGTTGTTGGTGGCATCCTCGGGGCAGTGGCCCGAGCAGTAGCAGCTGAGGAAGCGGGCTGCGTCCTCTGGGGCCACAGTAGAGCCGTCTGCTGCCTGCGATCTTTTCGGGTCTGAGCCATGCTTCATCCCTGTACCATGCAGCATGTAGTCTGGGTTCTGCCCACCTAGAAACAAAACAAAGACCTTATACATTAAATTCGGTATAGTGCAAAATTCACAACTCTAATTAACTCTAAACGTGTAATCGGCAATTGGCCAAATCACATAATATATTGTTATACATGTTCAATACATTACACAACAACAACAGCTCTTCAACTAAACTGCCAGCAAAATTCCAATTAATCATTTAACATACACTAGTGTTTGGAATTACTTGCTCTATTAATAACTTTTATTGTTTTACATACAATAAAATCTTGCACAGTGTGGATTTAAATATTACAAACTATTCACTAAAATGTTTTTTTTTAATTATTGAAAACACTGATTCCAAACTGCTGATTGCTAGCGTCCAGTCATTTGCAAAGGTTTGAACACCCTCAGCTGAATTATATTTTTATTGATTTTCTAAATGAAAATAAGTTAACACATTCATTACACAGGGCAAACCTAAATATGACATTTTGGTGCACATTTTAGTTCACAATTTCACACATTTTAACATATTAGAAAAAATCTAAACATAAAAGCTAAAATGTGCCATAACTTTTATTTAGGTCATATTTAACGTTCTAATTTTTTCCCTAATATCCTAAATACAGATAAAAAAAAAAGCAACGGTGCACTAAAGCTGGAAAAATGTGTTCTCTGTAGGCATGTTGTACTGCTGCGGTCTATATTACAGACTAAACAAGCGAACCCAGGTGTTACGGCAGATTAACATCTTGACTGACTCAGGAGGTTTAAGACTGATTCATTAGTGTTTTGTGGTGGATCACTCTTCTCTCTCTTTTAGCAAAATACAGCCAAACAAATATAAATCCAGCGCTTCTATTGTGAAATTCAAATTCAAACCAGGAAGTAATTCAGCTAAGGGACTCTAGGCTTTCAATACTGAAAGTACAGCAAACACAGCTGTGAAGGAAAGATTCCAAAATAATCTCTAGCCGAGGTTTTGAATGTAGGTAATCATACTTCTTCAAACGTGTTGTTATCTAATAAGGCACTCAACCATAGAATCAATACATTTAAATACAGTGAAATTACAACAAGTATACAGATCCTTCCATCCAAACAGCAGAGTCTGTACTCCATTACAGCGCTGAAAATCGCACACAGGATCTTGGTCAAATACATGGCAGGCGGCACAGCATGACCAAAACAGACTCTCAGACTGTGAGTAAGAGACGGAGATAAAAACTGAAAGAGGGACAAAAGGGAGAGGCAGAAACATGGATGTCTGAGAACTGTAACCTGATCTGTGTGTGAGTGTGTGCGCGTGTGTGTGTGTCTCAGACAGACAGGGTACATGTTCCGCAGGCACAAAGGCTTCTGTGTTCAGCAGTGCGGTTCCTCTTAAAGTCATGCTGCTGCTCCTCAGCCTGCAGGTCCAGACAGGCCTCCGCTCCGTCAAAATAAGCCCATGGCCACGCTGCTGTTTACTCAAACACCACATTCCACACCTAGAGCCCCCGCTCCATTACCAGAGCCTGCCCCACACCTCACTGCAACACAAACACCTCAACCCTCATACTGAGACAGGACCAGAGACTGCAGATGGCATGATAATGCTTTTTCTTTCCTACCACACTGCAAAAAATATCATCTTAAATGTAATTGATTTATCTAATATTTATAATTTGTTAAGAGACACTGTAATTCTACTATAACACACAGGTATCCACTCGTTGCCATGTTAATGCCAGACTATGTGTAACTACTGTTATACTGTGACCTGCTTTACTTTACTTTGTCATGTTGCACTACAAGCAATTCTGTGATATTTTATGCTGGTTTTGTTTTGTTTGTGTTTTTCCTTTAATATCCAATCCAGCCTTTATCCGATACTGAAACTGGGTGTCACCTCTGTTAGAGATTTCTATTATACATGAAATGAAAGAAAAAAAAGGGCCACACATTTTAGGGAGGTAAACAGCAGACTATGAGCATATACAGTACACATGCAGCAGGCAGCTCCAGTCATATATCAGCACAGATACCAGGCAGCGACACCTCCGGCTCTATCAGGCTGGGTGGAGCAGTCCAGGCTGATATACAGCTTGATATCCACACAGCACCGGAGCCAGGCAGCCAGCAGGCTTTGAACTCTGAAACACTGATAACAGCCAGAGAAAAGCTAAGTCTCTACATAAAGACAAGAAAGAGAGGAAAAGGAAGAAAGACAGAAGGAGAGAGAAAGAGTGAGAATGAGTGAGAAAGGGAGGAAGAGGGAGAGATGGTGAAAGAGAGTGGGGGGTGAGTGTCAAGATAATAAAGCATGAAAGAGTGAATAAAAGACGGGGGGGACGAAGACTGACAACATGAGAGAGAGAGAGAGAGAGAGAGAGAGAGAGAGAGAGAGAGATGGAAAATGAAGGGAGGGGTGTATAAAGCTTGCTTGCTCAATACTAAATAGGAAATGACCTCTGTGTCCCATGGTTTCTGTTCTCTGCTACACTCAGCATCTTATGTTCCAAAAATCAATCAGTTCACCACAGAGCACCGCTGGTGCCCTGACGCCTTCAACAGAAAAGAACATCACATAATACTAATCCTCTATATATTTTTGTTAATCAATCATTATCATAATATTGGCCTTTGCAGTGTTAAAACAGTATCACAGAAGTCTATAATATGTAAATGAGCCCTCTAACAAATTCTTTTTGCTCAGTGAGCATCTTCACTGATCATCAATGGGCAAAATTTCGGTGTCCCGCCTCCCTTAATTATTGCTTTCATTCAAAAAGTAAACTGCCATTACAAGATGTTTAGTGCAGACATGTATGTTTGACAACTGACAGCATGAATTTTGGCCAATTTATAGAAAACAAAAAAGAATTCTAGAAATCATGTTTAAATTAATCAAAACAAGGAAATCTTTTAGCTACTCCACATTAAAGCAGCAAGTTTTCATGTCTAATAAGGTTGAGGTTTTAGCAATGGAAGCTGCCCCTTCAGGTGAGCTATTTCTAAAGCTAACACTGGAGCTAGGCAGTGCTGAGGAAGACTTCTTGTCTTTTACATGAGGTCTTTTAGCCAACTTTAAAGAAGCGAAACAAAGAATAGCACGTGTACAAACACATTAATGTTACATATAACACATTTTTAATCACAGATATGAGCACTGTACAGTCCTGTCCAATCTGACTGATTTATCATGCTGTCAGATGTCTGTCAGTTAGCCAATGACAGACATCTGCCAATTTTTTAAATATTAGATTTTATCAAGTACAGTAACTCTAGGTCTATATGTTAATAGTTTTGACATTGAATTGTGAAAGTGGTCCTCCATAGTTTAATCCAAAACTTTTTCATCTTCAGGAATGACATAAAAACAGAGCCAGTTTCCAGATGATCCGGATAACGTGTCAATGCTACCATGTGTCAAGTGTTCCTCAGTAACACCTTCCCACCATTTCAATGATTCAGAGTAATTTACTGCCACGATCATTCTCACTGCAGGTTTGTTTCTGAGGGGTTCCGCTGTGGTTTCTCCTTTGCTTCATAAAGGACATAGCATTCAGAGACTATTGTGATTAGCTGAGATTTGTATATGATAATTTAGCCAAATATCAACTGTCGACCCATCATATATCATTTCTGTCATAAAAATGCTGTCCAATCTATTTCACATCAATGGTCATCAACGCCTTCTACCTACTATAAAGCAAGCGAGGAGTTTTCACTGGAAGAAGAACTCCAAACATTAAAACACTATAACATGTTAAATGACTTGTAATAAAGTTTGATTTATGCACTGATGTTGACTGTGGGCTGTAAATTCCCAAGATAATGACAATGCTAATGACACACTGCTCACTTAAGGCAGATGGTTAGGGTAAATGGAATAATGGCTAAATTAAAATGCTTTGATATGGTTTGTATACCTGTTTTTAGAGTGCAAGTAGTGCATAAATTGAGTTTACATTACAATCAGGGGCTGGAGACACATGATAGGCATCAAAATACACTAAATGTGTTATGATACTTCATTTTTCTAAGGTTTGGAATAGACAGAATGCACCAGGAGTGCTAACAGTATTAAAAAAACATTATTAATTTAATTAATAATTATTAATTAATTTCATTCAATCTTTTTTTTACAAACTGCACCACATTAAATCCTTTTAATCAAGAACAAATAAAAGCATATTGTGGCATATTATGACATAATGATACAGCATCATCACAATATGGAGCAAAACAATCACAATGTTGTATTTAATCCATATCATGCAGCTCTACTAGAAACTGAGGAAAACCATGAGAAAGAGGATTAAGGGGAAAAGTGAAAGGCCAAATTAGCAGCATTTAACAGAGAGGATTACAGGCCACTAGGTTAAGATAAGTAAGGAGGTGTGGCTTGCCCTTTTTCTCTGACACACTCACACATATGCACATATTTTCCTTTTTTCCCCTCTTTCTTTCACCTTCTTCCTGCCATTTCAGAGCCATTCCAGACATTCGCTTGTGTGCCAGTGATATAAATCTCTTGTTTATGCGTCAGGGTTTGATTTTTGCAGTTGAGAAATGTTCCGTTTGATGCTGCGAAGGAAAGCGTCCCTCGGCCCCTCCATTAAGCTGAGCGTAAAATACACATGTTGAAAGCGTTTAATTTCATATCTTTGATCACCTCGCAGTTTAGGCCAGGCGCCGCCGTTGTCAAACAGGGCCTTGAGCGATAATGGACGAGGAACCGGTAACGTAAACACTGTTTGACAAAAAGAGGAGCCTACTCGTGTGAGGTGAGAGTCCACACTGGGGCGTCCCTCAGACACAGTACACACACACATACGCTCACACAGGGCCCTGCTCCGCTCCCCCTCGCTCCCTCTCCGCCAGAGACCAGTAAATTTGAGGAAGGAATGCGAGGAGTGGAGCCAGCGCACAGGCTGCTTTTAAGTGTGCCTGTAAAAGCCAGAGCAATCTGTCATGATGTGTTCACTTCCACACATTTCGATGGGTGCAGAGCAAAACATTAGCATCTACTCTTCAAACCACAAAAGTGCAACACCAGTGATTCCTAATTCTTCCATAGTTCTCCCAAGTATTTAATAAGTTTTAATAAGACGTTTTTTAGTAAACCTCACTGGAATAAGCAAGAATGAAATAAAGTGAATAGTGGTGAGCTAAACAGTTGGATGGGTACAGTGCAAAAACAATAGCATTAGCTCTTCAAATCATAATAGTGGGACATCACTGGTAACCTGGGGCCTAGAAAAGTATTTTAGTATTTTCCTTGCTCTAACAGACCTACTTCAATACTACTACTACTACTACTAATAATAATAATAATAATAATAATTACTGTTATTATTTTTATTATTATTTATTACAGGTGTAGGTGTAGAATGTAGCAGAGAAATGTACCAGAATATGCAGGATTGGCTACTCCAGGACCAAGGTCTTGTCTCACAAAGTAGGATTTATGGCTTAAGTACTATTCAGATGGGATTAGTTTTACTTGGGGACACAGGGTAACATCATTGTTAACACTATTCCTCAGCGATTTTAGTCCCATCCTTATCCGCCATGTCAGTCTTTTTTATGGACTGCGTGCTCCCATACCTTCTACCTACTATAAAACAAGCGAGGAGTTTTCATGTTTTTCTTAGAGGCACTGGAAGAAGAACTCCAAACATTAAAACACTATAACATGTTAAATGACTTGTAATAAAGTTTGATTTATGCACTGATGTTGACTGTGGGCTGTAAATTCTCAAGATAATGACAATGCTAATGACACACTGCATTCACTTAGGACAGCTAGGTAGATGGTTAGGGTAAATGGAATAATGGCTAAATTAAATGTTTTGACATGGTTTGTACACTTGTTTTTGGAGTGAAAGTAGTACATAAATTGAGTTTCCCCTCCCATCCCACATAACTTATAATGAGATTTCTTATCCCGTCTGAATCTGTCATAAACATAACAGACCTGTGGTAGAACTGCATTACACCCTACCTCCCCATGGAAAACAAATCCTGTACAAAAAGTACTTTAGCCAGCTAACTTCAGGCTTAGTTTGTTTTAACTGTGAATTTTCAGTCTCATGATGGTGAAGAATTTTTTACTAGGCTTCATCACCATAGCAACTTAAAACACATGCCAAACCTGTTCCAACTCTGTTCCTCTAAGGTCATCCTTTGTGACGTGTGTGACATCAATCATGTGACAAATATCGTTTTCACAAATATCGTGGAGGAAACAGATATTGAGAACACAAAGCAATTATTACTATAATAAGCACCACCATGGTGGTACTGGCTACAAATTAGCTTCTTAATGTTTTACTTTCTACATATTTATCTAGTATAATTTCTTGCTAGTTTGAAAAGCCACTTATTTCATTTCATGTGACTGACTGTCCATTATAAATTACAAATGTACACATGCACAAGAATGAATTAATGAGTGTATAAACCTGGATTAAGAGAGAAAGTTGCTGATCACCTTTGGAAAATGTGGCCGCATGTGTTCAAGGACCCTGTCTAAGTCTAATGTCTAATGTGTTTTGTAAAACCGACCCCAAAACAGGCAACCGCTGAGACACACAAGTAATCATAAACCTTGGAAGGTCTGCAAGAAATGAGACAAATAAGGCACGAGTTAGAGCGTATATGAGTCTGTAAACCAGAGCACATGCAGTCTGTTGAGTGTGCTCCTCTTAGGGACTTCAATAGCTCAGATTACTCCACCAGAAAAGGCCCTGAATGCTTCTGCTCTCGCTGCTCCTCCCTTGAAATGGAGCTACACAGCGTCTCTCTGCTCCTACATGTGTGCTTAATTCTGGCTGGCCGTCACGGCGGAGTCTGAGGTCTGGCAGTGCTCAGGTTGTAATGAGTCCCTCTGACCGCATTCTCTGAGCCTGCAGGCTGCTCCGCTCCACACCGCGCTGCACTGAGCCGGCCTCTTAAAGAGACAGCAGCCCTCAGCTCCCTCCAGCTACTGCCGCCATTTCCCTCTCACTCTCTCGGCCTTGCCACACAACACACAATCACGGTACACTCTTAAAAATAAAGGTTCCTAACTGGTTCTTGATAACCATCTTCATTTGTAGGGAAAAACCTTTAGCATAACTTTTACATGATGTGGAGGTTCTTTAAACTTTTATTTAAACTTCCCACCCACACATCTGTTTATAAAAATGGAAATAAAATGCATCTATTAAAATGTTCTTTAGGGAACCAAGAGTGGTTCTTTTATAACATTGCTAAAAAAATATTTCTGCACCTTTAATTTCAAGAGTGTAGTACCATTAAACAAAGATCAGCCTCATAGTAAGATTCACAGTGCAGCCTCACTTATGTTAGATAAAGCAAGGCACAAGACCAGAACTAGTTTTTCTGTAGCTAAAAAGACTCTCTTAAGGGTGAACATCTGGGGTTTAACCCTATTAAAACGGAGGGCAGCACAAGCAGCTCAGACATCTCAACAGTGAGCTCGTAAGACCTCGGAGCAAGAGGTGAGTGAGGAAATGCTGAGAATGCAGACACCAAAGCATGGAAACTGCACACCTTGATAAACAGGATATGCCAGCTGACTTATCGCTGCTTTGGAGGCAACATGACGCTGTGACAACTCCACCAAAAACCATACCACACACACAAACCACAACACACATACAAAAATATCAGTACCCAATTAGAATTCTGTATTCTTAGGCACAGCCTTTTTTTCTGAAAAGTAAAAACTCTGCAAAATAACTCATGATGCACATAATTCTCTGTTTTAAAGTAGAGTAAAAAAGCCTTAAAACAAGAGAAACACTTGTTGAAAATAAATCTTAAATATAAAGTATCTAAGCTGTCCTAAGTGTACTGCGTTTCCCAGAGCTACAGGAATGTCTGAACAGGAAATGATGCAATAACTCAGCCAAGACTCTGAGTCTATAATCATGGCAGTGCTTATTCAGACAGCGCCTCAACGTCTAAGGTAGAGCCATGCAGAGTCTTACAAATCTCTCACCACCTTAAGGCCATGGAATATCTCAGAGTGTCCATTAAGCCCATCAAAGTAAACAAGCCCATGTCATTTGTACAGGACAGTTACGTTTCGTCAGTGGTTCTTCAGTACGCCACATGCTGCAGAATCAGTTACGCAGTTCAGAATCGGCCCACAGAAAGAACACGGGCTGGAAAATTAAAAAAGGCTTAATGTCCATACTTTTCCAACGACACAACAATCAGGCTGATGCGTTATTTGCCCATGAGAAAAAGGCCTACCTATAAGGGTTTGAAAGAACAGCAGACTAAGTTCTACTAGAGCTACATAATTAACACTAATGTATCTTTATATAACAATAGATCATAGTGTCTGTAATGATCATATGCTTCACAACAGGAGCTCAAATTTCAGAGGAAAATCTCCAGCACTTAATCCCTTGCTATTAGAAGTCCAGCTTGTTAAAAGAGAATGGAAGGAAAGAAAAAAAGGAGAACATGTGGAAAACAAGGGCCTGCCCGAGACAGACCCATAAAATGTGCTGGCTTTATTATAGTGAGTTTCTAATGGGCTCTGAGACACCTCCAAAGCCAAGCTCCCCACAAACACACCACTGCAAGCTGTAACAGTGAGAGTGTAGAGGGCTTTTCCTACTGGCCTGCCGCATCACACACACACACGCGCGCTGCATACTTTGGCCTCAGCTATTCCCTTTTTGTCAGCTTTTGACTATCGTTTCCGGAGAGCCGCGAGTATTTAGGGTGTTTAGTCAATGGTAATGACCATCAGGCAGCGTAATACAGGAAACGGTTAAAGTGTTGGGGAAACACAGAGCACCAACAATAGACTCAACAAGCTTCCTGTAGTAAGGCCAGAGCAGCCAGCCTGCGAGGGTGGGAGGAGGGAGGGACGCGTTCTCAAAGAAACAGAGCCAATCATGAAGGATTCACAGAAACAACAGACGCAGCATCACAGACCCCTAAAATAGCTCCATCAATTATACAACTATAGTAAACTGATAAGTGAAATGAGAAAGAATGAAACTGAAGGAATACACCAGCGTTTCTCTCAGCCTAATCTCTATCTGCTACATCTGTGGCATATGGCTGATTACCATGCACAGTAATATTGACATAGGCCTGTGCTGGTAACAGAGTCTTCAGGTAATCGTGTGGAAAATAGCTGTGTAAAATGGGGGACAGGGGGTAAATTCAAGATGGTTCACACAGTGATAGCTTGTGAGTTGAAGCTACGAAACAGAACAACATAACAAAAGCACAGTTGCAGTTGTAATTGAGCTAGGCAACATGACAATCTTTACTGTTATCATGAAAAATGACATCAAGATACATCACCCACCCCTAGACTGTACTGTACTGTAATTTTTAATATGGCAATGAAACTGTAATTAATCTAGCAATGAATCAAAGAACGGAATTGTGAATGTCACACAAATGTTACCGTCTGAGGACGCTTAGCTTAGCCTGATGGCTTCTTCTCTGAAGCCATTTCGCTGTGTAAAACAACCTGTTTTGCCTGACATACGAGAGCTGAGACATGATTTTACTTATGCGCTTTCACAATATCTGGAGCTCTTTTTTCTGATGTCTGAAACCTACTGAGGCTGTGATCTGAGGAGGACAATAAGGCCCAATCCCAGTTCTTATTTTTACCCCTACCTACCCTGTTTTCAAGTGTCACCTTGCCCCTTGGAACTGAGTCATAAGGGGTAGTGCTTAAAATCTTCCCTTTCGAAATGGGACAACCCTCAAATAAAAAAAAAGAACATTACTTCATTAACAGGCTACTAGTGGTGCTCTGTAGATGACCCTGGCAGTCTGCAGTGATAGCAGAGGAGGGTAAAGCTCAGCAACCTCACTGCTGGGCTTTAGTTACATTTAGGGAATCATATGCCTTTAAAGAGGGACAATTATTTATTTCTGCCAAACCACAATTTCTTTTTTCCTCATAACACTCCGTTTGGAGTGTGCCTCTGAGAAACCTCTGTTTGGAGGGTCATGTAGCCCTAACACTTTGCCCAACCCCTCTATCTCAACAAGAATCAGGACACCCTAACCCTAGACATGAACGTGCAAAACAGAGGGCTAAGGGCTAAGTGGTAGGGGCGAGGGGTCAAATGGGATTGGGCCTAAATGTGGTATTAATGCAAGAAATCAATTCATCCAAGATGTGTAAAGGTTCAGTTACATTCATGTGTGGGAATGGGACAGGATTTTAAACCAATGGTAAATGTGTTTTTACTGTCACTGGGGCTGTTACTGTAGTCGGTTAACCATCACTGAGCACAGGTTTATTTTGACAAGTTGACATGTTTCTAAATGTAGCAAAAGAACAGAAAACCCACATATAATAGAAACCACTGGGAAGCAGTTTCAGCACCTGTCCATTGGCTTCTATTATAATCGTGTTTTAAGTCAATGTGTTTTCTGTTCTTTTCTAAGAACAGGGACTTTACTGTTTTTGGTCGATCACATGATACAAATGTGGCACACTGGAGTATCCCTTTAAGTGAGAAGTGGTGAGCCACACTAGACCTGTGATTCTCAGCACATGCTCCGTGTGTGATTTTCCTGTGCTGTGCCACAACGAGAGTAAGAAAGGTTTAATTTGGTCACTTTACGTTTACCCTAAGTTAAAAGCTTCCTCATGTTAGCCCCTCCTTTCTAAAAAGCTGAACTCACAAACTGCATCTCCTCTGATTGCACAAGTGCAGGTTCCTGAAAAAAAACAAAACAAAAAAAACACACCAATGCGAATGTGAAAAGTCCCATAAGAATGTGTTGGGTGACATGACATATCTCTGAGTAATGGCTGGCCGCTTGCAGCAGACAGAAGAAACCATTCAGTGTGAGCCTTGGCCTCGACAAAACAAAAAAACATGCTCATCAACATTCAGAAGCAGTTCGTAACCCTCACTTTTCGCCACACTCAACTCTCTCTTGCTGTTTAAAGGGAACCTTTGCAGTGACCGGCGGTGGTTGCCCTTTGTTTTAATGGCTCTGGCCATATTTACGAGCAAGGAGGAATGGCTTCCAGCATCCGTTTCTGCAGCAGTCCCAGCACAGAGGTGGAAATAGCAACATGGAAGATATATTTTAGGAGGCTAACTAGGCTCATAGGCTGACGATGACCACTCCAGTCACAGGGTTAAAGATGGTACAGTGGATTGGGCGCAGCAACACTCGACCAAAATAACTACAGCAATTTCATCAAGGGAAAACACTCCCCCAAACAGCAATAGTATGAAAATACAGCAGCTAAACCTTTTCAAATACTTTATTCGAAATGCGAATAATGAGCTTGTAATCTTTGATGAATTAATTACAACTTCAAAGCTAAGTACAGTTTAATCTCCATCCAATCTGCTTTCCCTGTCAGGCTCAGAAGGGTCATAAGTCTAGCCCTCGGCACAGGAAGCGCTCTCTCCCATGGCTTTTCTGTTGCTAATAATAGACAATGTTTAAAACTCCAAGAAATTGTACCCAAAAATAGGCTTTTTGAAAAAATAAACTAAACACCAAACACAAACAGGCAGTGTGATCCAGTTAAATCGGTGAGTAACTGTTGGGTAGATTATCAAGGGTTTACAAAGGAGCTACTGTTAGTGACTAAGACAAATTGTTAAATTTAATGCGGTCTGGTCATCTAAGACACTACAAACTCTAGCAAACACCAAAAACAGGCCATGTCTGATGATCTGCTTACTTAGTAACACCTAATGTATATTATACAGTATATCGCAGTATATAAGATGCAAAAGTAAGTGCAGTAAGTCTGCTTTAGGTAGCAGAGGTAGTTGACTTAAGGGCACTTTTAAAGTTCTATTTAGAGATAACATGCTACTTTATCTGCAGAAGCACAATGGAGCCCATTCATTTTTGTCCAAATCCTTAAATCTACAGATATCTGTTAATTCCAACCCACCTCCCACCAGAGACCAAAAACAATGAATGTTAAGGCGGTATCCACACACAGCTCCAATCCAAACACCTAACCATTCTACTTGCTTCATTATCTCTCACATACAATTCCAATGATCACCAAACTGCCCTTCTGTGCATAGCCAAATGGCTTCTTTGTGCTAGCAATGGGCCATTCACACCTAAGCAGTGGAAGCTGAAAGATGTGGATTCTCACATTACAACTACTGAATACCCCACTGAATGGGTGAATTATGCAGCTGAACAAATGCCTTCAGATAGCTCATGGTGTGGGACACAGCATTTTGGCATAGTCTGTTTTTTGAGAAATAAGATGTTGCACAGCCACATATTTCTACATGCAACTTAAACTGGAAGGAAAAATATTTTTATGAACAGAAAACCCAGCTTAATTCAGTCTTTGTTCTGTGAAGCATTACTCAACGTGCAGTGATTCAAGATCTCCTAGCCATTGACAATGATGACCACAGCCATTAACATGCATATTTTTAAAGGCCAACACCCATTAACGAAATCAAACTACTGACAATATCATGTAAATGCAGGAAAAAATATCTATTTTCCTGCCTCTGTTCTGCATTAACAAATGTTGATGCATTTCTATCAGCCATCAGTATTCATCATCTCAGAAGCAATTCAAGCATCTCCAGTTTTCTCCACTGCCAATTTCTGAGACCAAACAAAACAAAATCATACTTGCTATAGGGACTGATGACTAAAAACACAAGCATTATAAACACATGTTATTAATGAGAACATAGGAAACTATCCAAACTGTCCACTCAAAAGAGTCTGATATTTCCAAATGTCTCAAATCAGTGGCAGAGAACTCTGCAGGAGGGAGTTGGTTCAGTTTTAGAACTCGCAGTTGAGATATCTTACCCTCAGCTTGAAGAGAAAGAAGAACGCAAGCTCCAAGGACTGTGAGGAGGACTCCAATCATCTTCATCATGGCAGTAGAGTAGTGACAGGCTGTACACGTTTTGATTGTGTTGTGCTCTGGTACTGTGGAGTGGTGATGCTGGGGGATGATCTCTTAGGGCTGCAGACAGCACCACAGCAAGAGAATGGTGGAAACTTCAAAGTTTATTCACTGATTCTTCTTGTTAAAACCCTACAAAGAAAAGAGAGCAAAAGAGGTCGATTAGTGGTCAAAATGCAGAACTTTGAGGTTTTGCATTTGATACAATTAACGATTCTGAGGTTAAGACTGAATTTTTGACAACAAATACATTCTGAAAGTTAGAACCCAACCAGTGATGCGGTCTTAAATTTCAATTTACTGTTTTAAATGTTTTTTTTTTCTAATTTGTAATCTTTATTACTACTGCATTTAACTCTCTCCTACCTTAGCGCCCCAAGCTTTCTTTCTGCTGGAGCTTGACCTTTGAGTTTTGAACAGCTCTGATCAGGGGGTGTCCCATACAAAAAGCTGGTGTTGGGCCCTGTCCAGCGTTAATAACATAATGTGTCTGCTCTCTCCTAGTTCCTGCGTGTCTCTGTGCAATTAGTGGGTCCCGGTGGCTGCTCGGGCTTGGGGGGAGGTGAATTAACAGGCACGGAGAGGGGGCTGGTGTCTGTCACTTTTCATTTGGCCAAGGGGGACAAAGAGCCCCGACCTGCGCCCTACTTTTCACACTTCCCTGACTCCTGGGTAATGGGGAAACAAAGGAGGGGCTCCTGTGGCTCAAGAGGGACCCCTTAAGATGGCCCACGGCCCCCTCCTAACAGGACCACAGGCAAAGGAAGGAATGGGCAGTGCCAGCAACAGGCTCTAACTCACCCATCGCTCTACAACAACAAAACATTCCAATGGATTATAGGACACTGTAACACTATTTGAAACTGTCTGTCTATTAGAGGTGTTGAATGCATTGATGCATCAGTCTGAAGGTGCTGATTCAACTGCACTGATTTTGCAATGCTAGAATCATACAGGCTAATTTCTTGGCTAACAATTTCTTGAAGTATTTCCAAATGTAAAAATATAACAAAAACAGCAATATTTATTCACTCCTTCAAAAAAAAAAAATCACCATGTTTTTTAAACTGTTTTGGATCTTGTGAACGAGCTGCAGGGCCACGTCACTTTAGGCCAGGTTTGAGGAACGCAGGAGCAGAAAGAGATAAAGGATCAGTGCTGGTGGGCATGCCATGACTGGTCCTTGAGAAGAGATTGGAGGCCTGAGGCCGGGCAGTGCAGCCAGCGAGGGAGCACGATTCCCTCACACTCATATGAGGCCCCTGACACTGACACTTCCATCTGTAAACAAGAGCTTCCGCTGCACACACTCGCACAGCAACAGCATAACACACAAAGCCACGCGCTGGATTCAACTCAGGCCTCCAGTCTCTTTCTACCACAACCTGCTTCACATTCTCCATTCAAACTGACACAAGCAAGATCTTTTATTGATACTAAAGAAAACTCTGACCAACCCATTCTTCTTGGTGGGGATTTATTTCCAGACATTTCACTGGGCCAGCCACTGACTGACTCACTGAACTACCCCTTTTTGTTGAATCACATGCTCATGAGTTTTAAGGAGTGTCACACAGAGTAGGTGGTGCCAATTTGGGGACTACCATCATCAATAATACTGTTCATTTACTGTGTAATTTTTGTAATAACTGCATGAGGACAAACTGGACTAATATTTCAACACTAAAAGTAGTAATAAATTATAAATTTATAAATAACCTATGATTGGTCCAGACAACGTTGTTCAGCTGGGCCAGGCTTACAGGAAACTTTCAGCTCAGTTGGTAGATCATTTTCTTATATAGCTCCTATACTCTGGAATATTCTAGAAATATCAAGAATTTTAAATCTAGATTAATATTTATTTATGCTAGCATATGCCTAGAAGTATGTGGCTCATTTTCACCTGTTATATTCTAATATAGATCCCAACTTAACCAGAATAACGTGATATGAATAACACAATCAAAGTTGAGGGGTGAGAACTAGCAGATGGATAACTTGACTTGGAGTAATCCCAGTAAGCGTGAACAAAAGGTCAAGAATCCAATGAGCTAAACAGCACAGTCCCACAGAAGGTCTTTCCCCACATTCTTCAGAGGAGTTCTCCTCATTACTTTGCCTTAAATGGGTGAACGAACAGAGACGAAGAAAAAAATGTAGAGGAGACTGTGACCACCATCTAGAATAACTGCTCCTTATAGCAAATCACTGAGGCATGGGAGGGGGGGTTCTAGGAAGGAATTCCCACAATCGTCAATCACACAAAGCTTGAAAGGGAAAAATCGCTCTGGAGACAGAAATCTGAGGAGCAGCAGAGTGAGTGGGGGCAATTCTTTCCCCAAGGTAGCGAGAGTGGCTCTAAATGTCTCAGTTTTTACAATATAAGTCACAGTCCACTGATGCAGAACCACTTTTCCATTCAAGTAGACTCAATCATTTATTAGATAAAGCAGAACTATACTTCATTTTTAAATCTCTTCCAATCTAACAGAGCACCACCAACATCATGCCACCTTCAGTGTGAAATACAACTGAATTATTAGCAGCTGAATATAAAACTTTCCACAACAGCTTGTTAAATATGGAGCTGAATAGTTTTTGTTAGTATCATTTACATATATTTTTTACCCAAAATGAAATTAGTGACATTCCGAGCCCATAAACAGACTCGGATACGAAAAGAAAATTCATAGTTACACTGTCCTTCAAATAGTTTTAACATAAAAACAGTTGAATATACATGTACAAAGTGATTTCTGCTAAGATGCTACTCTACAACATTATAGATTAAAACTATTTTGCAGGCAGCTGTAAAGTACTAGGAAACGTGAGCTAGAATGACGAACGGAGCTGCAGATGAATCCATACTGAATGAAAGCTGTTGAACACCAAGAACAGCAATTATTAATATATGATTCCAAGCTTATGAATGGTAGAGTAAGTGTGCTGAACTTTCCAAAGGGGAAATGTAAAAAAATTAATCTGTTCAGTGGTAGACAGATATACAAATTTGCACTGGTCATTAGGGCCACCATGCCAATGTATCTTGTGGTCAAAATTAAGAACTTTGGTCAGAACAATAGAAACACGTTTACTGCACATACATTGTATTTACAATTAACAAGCACGTACGGCAGTACCAAAAAAACTGTCAGGTGTTTTGCTATGAGTCCCCCATGTCCACTCCACTTTTTGTTAAAAAGCATCTGACAATAAGCTTGGCAGAAAATCACATCCCTCCAAAAACCGCACTCCAGCCACACAAATTCTTTCTTCCACTCAACTCCGAAATTTCTAACTAGTCATCATCATTATCTGATTCTTTTTTACATTGTTAACACTGCCACTGGCTTTAAAGCAGCCATAACAATGCAGCCATCACAGCAGGCTGCGAGGAAATTCTCAGAGTACTTGAGAGAAGTTGCATGCAAACGTTTGAGTGCAAATTACATCCTTTCTTGATTTTCTAGGTGAAAATAAGAACACATCCTCTACAGAGAACAAAACACTTACTTGCTGAATTTAACAAACTGGGGAAAGAAATAAAACATACAATGTGCCCAGTGTAAAGTTATGGCACATTTTATGTTTTTTTTTCCCCCATTGTTAAATTCACCATGTTTAATTTAGCAAATACATAGAAACTGTGCCCTAAAATGTGCAGAAAAATGCCATATTTAAGAGTGTTTTCTGTAGAGGACGTGGTAACTAGACCAGAGTGTTCAAACTTTTACATATGACATAGCGGCAGTAATGTTAACGTTAAAATCTAATCTCTAACCACTCAGGCCACAGGTTCTACACTTTTAGTGGCCAAAACATGAAATGTTGTGGCCAGGCCACTGGGCAACAGACATTGTTGACCCCTGCATCTGTATCTGTTTACACACAAAAAAAGGCCAAAGAAAGCAGATGAGTAAAGCAAATCAAAACAAGCCATAGTATAATGTAAACCTGATGTATCTGTGTAGATACTGTAACTACTTTATATTATACATTTTTAAATATTATTTGTACTATTTCTCAGCAAAGTACATTATATATGACAAGCGTGTAGCTCTGGCTGTTATCCTTTCATTTAAATAAAAATAATGGCATCACGTGATCTAGCATTTTTTTAAGGCCCTATCTATCTTTGGAAATCAGCTCTGGCATGACTGACAAAAAGCTAAATGGAACAAAACTCTCAAAATAATCCAAAACACTGCATTTATCCATATAATCTGGCATTAGTTAAATTATTAGCAGTACAGACTGCATTTAGCCATATGATCTGCTCTTAAGTTCATTATACAAAGAAAAGCTTTCAGATCTCAAATAATAAATAATCTATTAAGCACACACACCTGTACAAATAAAAATGTTTCAGAATTTCGACAAATTATTTATAAGGAACAAGGAACTCATTAACACACACACACACACTCTCCACTGCTGTCTCTGCTCCCTGGCTCATAGAGTCAGTGAGTGCAGTATGTGTGTGTGTGTGCTGGCATGCATCCCCCGGCCCCTCCTGGGGGCCCCTCCTTGCAGGCAGCCCAGCGCCTCGCCTGCCTCTCAAGGCACGCCGGCCAGCAGTGAAGAGCAGACTTCCCGGCTCCACTCTCATTGTTTGCTTGGCTGCTTCTGTACCTCATCCCAGCCTGGATTAGCATAAGAATACAGAGCACTCCCCTTCCAGCCCTTCTGCTACACTCCACCTCTTCTTTCCTCCTTCACCCCCCCACAACCCCCTGCCTTCGATCCATCATTCCCCGCTGGCTGCAGCCCCTCTGATAGCTCAGCCATGCTTGGCTGCTGGCGACACACCGGCTCTCTCACATCCACAGCACGTCTTTGGGTTATATCTGTGACTTATCAAATGTTTGAACATGGCCCCAGAGACACAGGACACGCTGAAGAAAAGATCTACGGGGGACTGGGGGAATCACCTCAGTCACATTAGGTTAAGGGCATTTTAATTACGGACATAACAATATATGTTTGATAACTGATAAATATTTTATCTTTAAGAACTTCTATGCTATAACGCATATATGAAGTGCAGCAAGTTTAGTACAGGTTATTACATTGATTAATTTTACATAGCCATGACATAGCTAAACTGGACATGATAATTACTGTAAGCGTTTATATTATTTCATGTAAGCAGTTAAAATTAATCAGCAAATCGCTGCTGTCGAAAGAAAACTTCGTATCTCCATTTTTGGGATGTTTTTCAGGTTTTCATATAATTTGAAACATACCTGTTATCCTTTACATTGCGTGTAAATTTCATGAAGAATGGCCCAAAAGAAACAGCCCAAAATAACCTGGAAAAAAGTCTGGTTCCATTGACTTACATTAAAAGTAAAGTAGGTTTCCTCCTTTTCCTGTAAAGTTAGTAAAGTTAGCATTTTGGAGATAGCATTTCGAGGTTTTCTTCTGACAATAGCAAAATGCTCTTATCCAGAATCACTTACAATCCCGATTACCCAATTACCTGATATTTTGTATACTATTCAGGAACAGTATTTAACTGGTTGTGGGAAATTTATGAAAAAAAAAAATCTAGAAAAACATTTCTTTTCTCTTGTTAAATATCTGCCTCTGTGGAGAACCCAACAAAGCAAAAAGTCATCAAGTTGGATTTGAGCTAGATCTAACATTCTGAGACATCAACACAGCTGTCTGAATGAAATATATAAGAGAATCTACAAAAGAGACATGTTTTCCTCCCCAAAACAAATTTTACAGATATGTATTAATTTTAGGCAAACTGCCAGAGGCTATATGTTTCTTTTCACTCATATCCTCACATAGCTTCTCCAGTGGTCTGCTGCATGAATAAAAAATGAGACATCTCAACTCACACTGACCAGAGAGTCTAGACAAACCTCAAACTCTGCAGCTGTGTCTGGGCAGTCTGTTCCCAGACTGTCCTCCCTCCAGTCCTATTTGTTTCAAACAGCACCAGTAACAATCCTGCCAATGCTCAATGTCCTTTCCAGCAACCTCCAGTCACTTTCTTTTTCTGTAGGGGGATATCACTTCCTCGGCTGTGCGCGTTTATACTGCTCTCAGGGATTTCTCGTGTAGATGCCATTTCTCTGTTGCTGTCTTTAAAGTACCTAAGAGGGTCTGACATCTTTTTTTGGTGAAAACATTACAAATACAACATGCATAATCTTATAAAGGATGCGCTCCTTTGTGAAGCTTGTGGTTGAAGGGTCAGTCAGAGGTGTTCTGAGACTAACTGTTTTAAGCCTTCTCCAGTCTGACCTCCGGCAGATCCTGGGAAACTTGTGCTGCGGATTTGCCGGCTGGAGAGGCTCAGCCCAGCCTGTAATTACTCCATCCAGCTGAAAATAAAGCTAAGCTTTAGAAGATGCACATGCTCCGACACATTCCAGGGCCAAAAAAAGCTTGGCTTTTTGGACAGGGCTCAAGGCATCACACCGCGATCACAGGGAGACACCAGGCAGGGATGCGCTGCAGCCTCTGGCCAACACCCATGACAGAAAAGGAAAGGTACAACTGCCCAACACCCAAAGTGCAGTTCAGCAGAACAAACTCTTGCATGCATTTTCCACAGTTGTGTCATTTCAGCTGCCAAGGGAACAAACACCATGTGTAGAAGTCAGTAACACTGCAGCACTTTATACTTATGAAGTACTTGAAGTATACAATTACACTACTGTACAAAATGATCCAGTATCTTCTGAAGATTTGGGATCAACAGAAGCTCTACAGTCAATGTGTGACCTTTTCAAAGAGCCGTCTGTGCTTACAGAAACATTAGCAGCCTATTTCAGTTTCGCTATCTGGATCAGATCCTTATCATTACTGGAAGACTGCGCCTCTAAGGACTTCATTCTCCATCATGCACCATAACCAAAAGGCATTCCTCTTGCCCAGTCTGTCTTTCTTCAAGACACACTATTCTGTACCTGGGAAAGATCAACCATGCTTCATAATATGGGCCCACTTAACAAGAGTGAATTCCTGCTCGCCAAGTCACGGATTCTAATCCATACAGACCTGCCAAAGCTGCTCTGACGAAGTGTTCAGGGAAACAACATCCACATTCATAAGTGCTCCCCCCGCGTATGAAGACATATGTCATCTGTCTCGTTAATGAATGTGACATTGTACACGTCCCCTTAAACACAGTGCACAAAGTGGTGTGAGCTGAAAGACATGATGCCACGTTAAGTAAGGCACAGAAATGCACTTTATGCAGGTAGTTTCAATGTCTCCACCGCTCCGACCACAGAAGCCTTAATGGCTTTAGGAGGAGGTTCTTCTCTTACAAACAGATCACTTTCACCCGCAGCGCTCGTGCTGCCACACTGTCTATGCAGCCACTTTCCTACAGGCCAACACATCTAGATGTCTGCCACAAAGTGTTTAAAAGCACGCTATTTTCTCCCTTATCCATATAGATTAGAGAGACCTGCTGCGGTACTGTTGGGAGATATGTTTTCTTATCGTGGGGAGGGGTGACTGTTTTGTTTTTTTCCTGTGAAATCGAGCTAGTCTGGTGCCGATGTTCGCGCCACTCTCCTTCAGGAGGCACTACGGTCTGACATCGGTGGGGGTTGGTGGGGGCCAGTTTTCCATTACCTGCTTCTGCATTCCAAGGGGGACGGATGATAAAGAGGCTTTATCTTCTGTGGCAAACTTTCCTTCTCCCAAAGTCTTTCCTGCTTTGCAGAGTGAGCTGGACAGGGTGTCAATCAAAGGAGGCCTCAGGGTCACTGGCCTGACAAAAGAGGTATGCTTCCCAAAAGGGGTTGAAAAAATACAGTATCACAATATTTTCTTGACATGTTTCATGATCTTCCATTTTTCTGGGTTTGACTCAAGTTGGAAGACACCAAGCACAAGTACAACAGTAGTGTTGACTTTAAAAGATGCAATCAGAACAATTGGAATGATTTTTTTGGTACATAATCTAATTAAGAAGGACAAATTACTCTCTCATGAATGCCAAGTATTGTCATGATTCAAACTTGTAACCTCCTAGCAATAAGGCAAAATCTCTTTTTAATCAAACATGCAGTCATTTCAGTATTGATGATATTCATATAATTTATGACATCATGACAACAATGTCATATTACTATATTGACCACTAGCGTTGAATGATTTGGGGGAATATCTCACTGTGATTTTTCTGACCAATATGGCGAATATGACGTCAACTGCGATTATTTTCAGTAATTTAAGGATTAGGGCTGATGTTTTGCCCAGGATGCCTGGTATATCCACTTTTTCTAGCTTGAGGATTGAATGCTGAATGTATTGTGACAGACTACCAGCTAGCAGTGTTAGGTGTGGGTGTTTTGTTGCATCTGATTGATTTAACTCCTCTCCGAACAGTTCACAAGCTCTGTGTTATTGGGTTAAATTTCACTACTTAAACCTGTTATGACAACATTGTTTATACTGTAAGGTTAAAATTTCACTCCTTCAAATTGCAATTCGGACATAAAATTTATTAATCTTTTAGCTCTATTGTCCATCTATACTTTACTGGGCTGAAAACCAAAATCGAAAAACAAATTCAAACTTCAAAATTCAAACTAAAATTATTACATTATGTAGGCTGGTCATCCAGAGTAATTAATTCCATTTTTTTTCAGTTATATATTTTGCGCTTTGGCACTGGTGTTTGAGATTTCGAACACTGTTGCTACAGATAGCATTGGTGTGCTCGTAGGGACTTTCCTTTTTGTCGTTTGGGATATTCTGCATATGGAGTGAGAGCATTTTAAGTGGTGTATCAAACCTGTAATAGAGACGCTCTTTGGCGTTGTACCCCCTCTTGATACTTCACATGAACAGCGATTATAAACCGCTTGTCGAATGTGCCTCGTAGAAATCGTGAAACAGTTCTGCATGGCTGGCCTTTTCACTGTTAATCTACTGCTGCTCAAAACTGTTTGAACATGTTTGTCCTGACTAGCACAAGAGAGTGAGGGAAATAATTAAAATTTAAAAACCTTGGTTACCATTAAATTATATGTAAAGTCCTAAATTTTGACACTTTCTTGTAAGCCTAGTTAATCTTTGCTTTTTTCCTGCCAAAATATTTGTCTAACTTTTTCATCCAAAACCTGAAATTTCCATTTTTTTACTATATTTGACACTAAAATTTTCAGTGCACTCTTACTGAGTATTCAAACATGCCATGGTCTAGCACTAATGCCTGAACATACAAGCATTGTAAGTTGAGATAATGGGAATGAATGCAACTTTCATAAATAACCAGCCAATAATTTCTCTCATTGTAGAGGGCAAGCACCATTTAGAATGTAATGTAAAGCTACTAAATGGTTGCAATTTTACAGCTTTGAGCTGAGACCATCTAATTGGAGCAGCGGGAGAGCTATAAAAGCATGTATTTTATGCATGTTCTCAAGCGTTCAACCCTCCGCAGCAACAAACTCTCTTCAAAGCCCAAACATGACTTCTGGTTTGTTTGATCCTACATCCAGTAACACAGCTACACAGAAACTCCTCCCTTGAAAGCTCTACCTACATGATTTCATGTTCTATAGCAATGAGCAGAGTAGACAATAAGTAGACAGAGGGCAACAGCTCACACACACAAAAACTGTTCGACAGATCAATACGATCACATATATTTACAGTACCCAGTATATAGTAAACTACACAACAACTAAAGTCGATGGTTTCATTTTTCCCCATATATGCATCCAAAAATCTTGAACCACATGGACTGCATGGATCGGCTCATCCTAATTTAGGTTGCCGTGTGTGGTCTGTGCAAGTGTGTGTGCTGAAGGCTGCTCAAGACACTGTTTGTATTTATGAGTGTGTGGGAATGAGTGGAAGTGTGTGTACGGTTTATGAATGCACAAGTGTAAGACAGCATGGTAGTGTGTTTGTGCTGAAACCACAGTAACGACGGGTCTGGAGGAACACACTGGAAAACTTCAGAGCTGCCCACAGGCAAAGGCTCTGTTTAAAGTCTGGCAGATCACACGGCCTCGTTCAGCTCCACGTCCTCTGCAAACATGTGGCTGCAATTGAGTGGAACAGCCCCTCCCCCCAGCCTGCCATCTCACCAGCCCCATGTAAACATCCCAGGTCCGCACAGCTCACTAAACCACAGTCAAATGGCCTGATTGATCCACTTCACTAAGCCAAACCTAAACTCTCACTTAGGTCCAATCAAAACGAAGGCCTGCGAATTAGCTGCAGTAATTCAGAGTAGAGCGGCTCTAAACGGGGCTGTTCTAGGACCTGAGAGCCACGAGCCTTGCCCATTTTGCACGGAGGTGCGTGTGTAAACACACATTCCTCACATGACTGGGGGTTATTAATGTGCAGTGGCGCAGGGGAGAAGGGGAGGTGGGCTGGAGGGTGATCTGGACTCTGACAGAGCAATCAAGCTCCAATAATTACGAGACAGGAAACCTGCTGATTGCCCAGGTCTGTCTCTGTCTGAGACGCAGGGTTAGGGGGTTAATCCGTGCTTACGGCAGCAGGAATCAGGGTGTTGCAAGGCCCCTTTCCTTCCAAAACACATGCAACCAGAGATAAAACAAAGAAAAAGTATAGCAGCCAAACCTGTAGACAGTTTCGGTTGGGCGACTGAGTAGTGGGACCCCAAAAAGGCAGACCATAGATACATGGAATAGCGTTTACTACTTTTCTACAAATTTCCTATTATTATGTTATCATATCTCTGAGACAGTAATTTTACAAGAGAAAGGGAAAAAATAACATCTGTTCATTTCTAAGTGTAAGTGTAGTGTGAAAATGTTTGCTTTTTATGTCTATTGTTTCATTCATTATGAAATACTTACACAATGTAAAAGGGCAGCAGGGAAGTCAGAGACCCAGAGCCCACCCTTCATTTGCGTAACTTCCAGTCAAAACAGCGATTAGGTACAATTTAGTCGTGCAAGTTGTTAATTAAGGAGATATTTCTGAGGATATTATATATAACATCCCACTGGTGTAAGGAAAAAGTAAAAAAAGTGAAAAGCAGTAGTTTCTACAAAATATTAAAAGATAGAAAATGGACTTTTAATAACCGTGCAAGACCTGGTAGACCACTCAAACTGTCACCATCAGAGAAACAGCACAAGGTCTACTCTTGTTTCAGATCTGCAAAATCCACAGGTGTTTCTGTCCATCCTTCTAATTGAGAAGACAACAACACTATGAGTCTGAAAGGATGTGTAGCTGTCACATAGCCAAAGGAAATAACAATAAAAGGGCCACCACCGAGTCCAGACCTCAGCATCACTGAATGTATTTGGGATTATTTGGATTGTGAAAAGCAGAAAATACAACCAACTTCTAAGACTGAACTTTGGAAAAATACAAAGATTTCTTTGAAAAACTGTAATAAAAATTTGTAATAAAAGTAAAGGGTGGACACACTAAATACTTAACTGGAAATTAAATAAATCAAGGGTGGTCTCTGACTTTGCACTGAACACACACACTTACACACTGCACATAA
The DNA here is from genome assembly GCF_904425465.1 of Colossoma macropomum. Lineage (NCBI taxonomy): Eukaryota > Metazoa > Chordata > Actinopteri > Characiformes > Serrasalmidae > Colossoma > Colossoma macropomum. The sequence continues at coordinate 17,757,215 of NW_023494790.1, read as the reverse complement.
TATTTTATATATATATATATATATATATATATATATAATGCCAAAAGTTTATTTTCATTATATATATGATATGTTTATTCTACGTAAACATTTTAACATTAAAAGCAAGTAAATCTTCACTGAATGCAACAGGGCCCGAAGGAAGTTAAAAGTAACAGTCTCTGGAGGTGTTCAAGTCTGAATGATGGCCAAGAATTACAACATTCAACAAGTACAACGTTCTTATACCAAGACGACAAGCTTGAGAACATAGAAAGAGAGATGGAAAGACTGAGGTCAAGGAACTTTCCACAACCACAATGGAGCAAATAAGAAGCAACAGTGAGATCTTACCTGAAAGGGGAGCCAATGTGGCACAGCATGATGTTCCAGAAAGCATGGCCTGACCAGACTCATGGATGTCTGAGGTAAGATGCCCCACACTGACGGAATTTTTCTAGGCAGTTCTCATAAGGCAAAGCCACCAACACGCCCACAAATCCTTTGGTAGAACTGCAGAAGAACAGTTGAGAAAAAAAAATGTTAAAAAAGATGATGAGAAGGTTTTATAGAAGTAGAGAGGTAAATTTGGTCTCTGTACTTAAACCTGGAAGAAGCTGTTAGAAAAGACAAATATGTTTCTATTTCATCTATTTAAGATGTTCAACAAAACACTGGTTAAAGCTGACAGAAATGCAATTAAGAGGGATGAGGTTATCATGACCTTACCTGTGCAGCAAAAAGTTATGACATTTGTAAAATACACAGATAACCTTTAAGAACCCTTGTACATGGGGAATAAAATACCACGCACTAAAAGCCAGCGAGAGATGCCTACATTATTAATGATGCACCTTCAGCATTCACTGATGTTTCTGACTTACACTAGACCTCATCCACATAGACAGAGAAGTACAAGAGCAAGGTCTCATATTACAAAAGAGCGTAAAAGCCGAGTTGCAGCTTGTGAAGGGTGCACGGTCAATGCCACTTAACAGTGCAGAGATAAAGTACTTGGATTCAGACTAAAAGCTGCCTAGCCTATAACCATGCCCTATTCCATGCTTTAGGTTTTTAAGCCATGGGTTCAACTTCTCATGAATGCATCTGGCAAGAAGGAGAAACTGCAGGGTCTCTATCACACTGTCTAACATCAACTTCACCTCCTGTGAAGCACTGAGGCTTCATAGTGTTGAGTGGAATCTAGAGATGGCATCACTTTTCAATTTTTCTTTTCCGATATCATGTTGAAACTTTTAGTATCGGCTGATACTAAACAGATATTTTTTCATTAAAACCTACTAAAAATGAGCTACTTTCACTCCATCATGCTCAAACTACTCAAACACTCTACTAGCCCACAGGCAGAAATTTCAGACTAGACTTGCCACAGAATTAGATCAGATTCATTAGTTGTTTCCCCTTTGATATCTGATCCACCATTTTCTGCTGATGTCAGCCTGATAACGATAAGCCCCCTCTGATGGAAATGTCTATATTTATGTCTAGGGGCAACCTAAATAACACACCACTTTCTCTTCCTTCACAAAATCTTCACATCAAATGAACCAGAGACCCCTAGATTCTCAAAAAGTTATTTTCCCAAAACATATGCTCACATCCTCCATTGAGAAGGCCACTCAGTACAAGAATATCCACCAGTCCAACAAAATCTTAGAGAGCCCACCTGCCTATACTTACGATATGTAAACTTTAACAAAAGAGCAGTTCAGCCTAATGTAGACATCAAATGAATGATCACTAGTTAAAATTTCAGTAACTATCCAAGTGTTCATAAGGCTACATAACACCTACATAGGCCTTTCATGACTACTGACATAAACCCAAATAGACATTATAAAGGCTTATTCCAACAAGCGTCATTTGTCATAACACTTGCTGAGGTGAATATCGCAATACACCATACACCTCACAATACTTTGACACTGACACATTGCACTGGTAGTGCCACGTTTTAAAACTGCCATTAGAACTCTTGGCACAATGACTTTTCTCCAGCATTTCACATACAATAATGAACTAAATCCAATTGTACAGGGCTAAATATGCTCTCTTTGTAATGATGCATGCTGTTGTTCAGTGTTCTTTTAAGAACTGAAATCCATGGTATGCTCAGAAAAGCACACTGTGTATCACAATATTGCCCACCTAAGGGGAAAATTACACCAAAACTGACAAAAGCAGTCTTTATGATGCTGGAATAAGCCTTTATAAATGATTATGTAGGATTGTCAGTTGCCCCGAGAAGCTTATGTAGATATCAAGTAGCCTTTATGATTCCTACCTGTTCTGTAGGACACGTTTGTTTGTTATGAGGGAGCAAAACAAATACAAGTAAAATGCAAAAGAGCTTAGAAAGTTGGCTTAAAGGTGCTTTTAATACTGGCTCTCTCACTGACGAAAAGTGAAGACAACAAGCTGCACTTCTGAACCCCCTTTTTATTTATTTGAACTTCTTTGCAGTTCAGCATCTCAGCAGCTAATCAATGTACAGCAAAGGCACTTACTTGATGACGTCAGTGGAATGTGCATGACATGTTAAATGATACGTTTTTGTGAGCGTGGAAAAAGAGCATAATGGAAGGGGTAAACAGAAGGCAGAGAGAGAGAGAGAGAGAGAGAGAGAAATGGAGGAAGGGTGAGCAGAAAATAAACAGAGCAGGAAGATGAGGGGACAGCTGTAGGAAGTGGAAATCAAGATGCCATCGCCACTGTTAATTCCAGAGGGTTTAGTAAAGCCAACAAGAAAGCATGGGGGCGTATAAAAAGCAGTTGGGGCTAATACGATCAAAGTGAACGATCAGCCATAGCTAATTGAAATTAAAGCCCATGAAATGAGAAGGTTAGCGTGGTTCACTGGGGCGCTCTGTGTGGGAACATGCAAAACTGGTGGGAGGCCTCTGCGGCTCCAGCCCAAACAGACCAGAGCTTCCACTCTGACCTCCTTCACACTTTAATAATGACCTTTAAACTTAACACCTCCTCTGCCAAACAGCCTCTTGCACCATTTAATTCCATTTCTACTGAATCTGCCCACAACGTTACTCAGTTCCTCAGTTATTTGCCGAATTGCAACTGCTTACATTTCCCAGCACCTCACCCCTTAAAAAATAAACCCTGTCAACATCAAAACCTGAACCAACCAAAATATAGCTAAACCTCTGAGGGCTGATGATCTAGGAGTTTCACAGTGTAATAGTCAGAAGTCAGTGGCAGAGGGCTCACCACTGGTTGTGAACAAAATCACAATACAGACCCCATGCCTGTTATCTCTGGACTCAGACCACAAAAAACCAAACTCCTGACCTCAATCATACACTGCATGAAATGCAGCCTCTCAGTTAAAAATGCTTTTCTGATCTAGAACCAAATGGAAACCAGAAGCAGGAGGTACATGAATCCCAGCTTATTTTCCCTCAGTGTTTAGCTTCAAAAGGTGAGGGAGGCCATAAAGAGATAAGGTTAGGAGGTTGATTAATAGATGTTAATAATGAACCCTTAGTCCTATAAATGTTTACCTAACTTTAGAGAAAGACTTGTTCTCCACCTACTAAAGTTAATACCAGTCTCCACAATGCCAGAGCCATTCATGAAGAGAGAGATAAAGACCTTGGTTCACAGTGTAATAAGAAACAAAATGTGGATATTTATCTGCATCACTGATTTAAGAAGAAACTAAATGAATTAATTTAGTTCAAAATTCGGAATAAATTATTTATAGAATTGAATTTCTAGAAAACATGCCTTAGAAATTGTTATAATATTTATTCAAAGTCTATCTGGAGCATTTCTATAGGTCCACTTACGATTTCTCACAATGTACTCAAATTTTCACACAATGTGCAAAACAGCCGCAGTGTTTAAATGAAGCAGAACAATAAAAAAAAAGGCTAAAATGCCTTGGTGAATAATGTGAGATGGCTACAGTACAATATTGTTCAAGAAGATTAAAACAAAAAGCTTGACCAATTACTATTAGCTATTATAAATATAAATATAATATGATTGGAAACCTAATAAAATATGAATTTCTTCATCAAAATAATTTCTTCATCATAAAAAAACAGCATAAAAACTTGAAGAAGCACAAAAGGTCTGCTTTGTGTTAACCTAATGAGGCTTCAGTCAGGTGGGGCTAAGCCTTCTGCATTGATTTGCCGCGTCTTAATCCATCTTTATAAGCATTTAACTACTATTCATGCAGAAATAATTCCCTGCTTCTTCAAGGCAGCTGCCTGGGCTGCTAATTAATGATTTTTTATGGAGTTTTTGGTTCAGGGTCAGCAGCAATAAGCACATACAAAGTGCAGTACGACTGAACTCCACTCTGCAAACATAGCCTGTTAAACAAACTGACAATAGTGACCAAATAACACTGTGGGATGGATAAGGAAATACATTTTTATGGTTGCTAAGGTAACATGGGCCTCTCAACTGCTGGTTAAGTGAACATATCTCTTGACTAAAACGACCACCTGTAGCCCACCTCACCGTAGCCAAAGCATCAATGCCAGTCCCATATGGTCAGTGAGAGGAAGACAAAGGGAGGTTCCAGCACAGCTGATAATGGGTGCACGTGTACTTTGCACGCTCCAGCTCACCCAAAACAACTCAATTCTTTTGTTCTAAACCCCTGCAAAATGTGCTGCTGAAACAAAGGCTTGTGACTAAAATGTCCTACAGTAGCATGAATAAAGGAACTTGATGAAAGTGATGAAAATAAAACGGTAATTCAAATTGAAAGCAGAAGCCTATTCCCGAATACGAATTAGGTTATGAAGCGATAGTTACCCTATAACTGAATGACTGCTGAACACTCAGAATGAAGAGGAAAAAAAGAGGGAAAAAGAGGGAAAAAGAGAAGAAGGCCACAGGTGTGTTAAACCAAATACTAAACCATTACACCAACTACGTAATGCAGGTAATGACAATGCACCATTATGCAAGACTACTCTGGGAATAATCTGAATAATACTGCGAAAACAAAGCGGTGATATTGGATTTTACTGCCCTCTTTTCTTTGGTTTCTGTCCTTTCTTCAGAGCTACTGAAAAGAGGTGTTCTTTGGTTGCCAGCCACATACAACCCATTTGTAGACTCAGTGTTCATTAAGATTTGCTGATAACATTCAGCGAGAAAAAAAGTCACCAAGCCAGGAAGTGCGCGTCTGTCTCTGCAGTAAAAAGGGGGAAGTAAACAGGTAGGCTATTGCCGTAGCGGATAAGATCTCTCCAGACCCAATTTCAGCCTCCATTCACTGCCATTACCCAAGCCCCCCTCTGGCTTTTCAAAACCACATCTTATTTCAGACAGGGTTCATTGTACAAAAGAGAAGCTCCTGAAAGCCCACAGTGAATGCACATAGACACACCAGGCTCCATCTTACAACTGACATTACCGAGCACTCTTGGCGCAGTCGTTTGAAAACAATAGCCTTTATTAAGTCTAACCAGACTATGAAAAGGATTACAAGTGGTTTAGCTTAAATGAATAGCTGAGACAGCACAACATTGCTTTCTCCTCTCCTTTAACTCACTGCATCCAGACAGAGAAGGAGGCAGTAACCTGATTCTCATTCTCTCCTTCAACTCCCCCACCCCCAAAACCCTCAGCTGCACAGCACCCGACCTCCCACCGTTGCTTTCTCTCTTTTCCCCTGAGCCAAAGCACCTTAAAAGCCGGGAGAAAGCCCAAAGGCCGAGAGCAAAGAGGTAGTTATCCACAGAGGCAGCAGAACAACTTTTTTTTTCTTTAAATATGGCTGTAATGATATATAAATAAAGAAGGCTTGGCTCTTCAGGAGAAAATTAGATTTGTTTCCTTGCTCTCCTCCCACTCCTAGTTTAGTCGTGAGCAGGCAGAGGCCTTTCTCTGACCGGTGGCTCCAACAGCCACAAACATCATTAAAGGTTGCATTTGCTATATGAGGTAGAGGCAGGGCGAGGGGGTCAGGAGGAACCTCGGCCCATATCACAGCTGTTGAGGAATGAGATAAACAACTAAGAAGAAAAGTGAGCTGGAAGTGGCTGGAAATCTCAGGCTATGAATCACGAGAACCTATGGGAGAAATTAGTTCACACAATTTGCAAATGTTAACTGTGGCGTTAAGGGCAATGCTGATCTTACAATCATTCTTCAGGGCAAATCACCCATGCCTGAGAGAAACACAGACAGACACTATCTGCAGCCTATCTGCCCACATGTTCCACAATTAGCAGCACCACATAAAGAATCATGAGAAGCGATGGGTAGTTTCATGGGAGAAATCCATTTCACATCATTTGCGGATGGGAACTCGTTAGCGTTAGCATTAGGGCAAGGCTGAGAACTCGATATCACAATCATTATCGTCAGAATAAACTTGAATAATTTCGGTTCACAAGCAAATGAGTGAATAGATAAACAAACAAGTAATACAACTATTTATATTTATTTAATCTGTTGGTGAATTCGCACTGTTAAAGCGGGGTCAGCTGCTTTTCTGTGAGGCCCCAGCAACGACTGTCTTGATTGTGGCACGCAGTGAGTTTGACACAATCTTAAATGAGCATGCACTGTGGTGATAAAATCTACAAAGAGAAAACGAAACAGGGAGGTCAGGGCTAGTGGGACAAAGCCACAAGCCAAATACATGACCCAAGACACACACGCAGACAAGGCTGCAGACTCTGATACACATCTCACTCTGAAAGTAATAGATTTATACTAGAGCAGAACAATTAAACGGTTTTATGTCGAAATTGCAATTTGAAAGAGGAGAATTAAAAAAAAAGAGAGTTGCTTTCTTTATTATAGTACACATTAATCAACAATGTTGTCTTAACAAGTTTTAAATGGACAAAACTGAACCTAATAACACAGAGCTTGTGAACTGCCTGCAGATGAGATCGACCAATCAGAAGCTACCACTTGTGTTCTGTATATGTGACATCACAACCATCACAACTAACTGTTAGTCTGACGCACTCAGTGAACAAGCTTCAAGCCAGAAAAAATGGATATTCTGGTCTTCTTGGCCAAAAACAGGTCTGAAAATTAATTTATAGAAAATAATTGCATTTTAATCACAATCGCAATATTGTTCAGCCCTAATTTACACATTGAGTACATTACATTACACATTCAGACTTAATATCAATCAAGTCGATGTAGATTTGTCAATCACACGAATAGCATTTCCCTAGAACAGGGGTGCACAACTCCGGTCCTGGAGGGCCGGTGTCCAGCACAGTTTGGAGGTTCCCCTGCTCAATCACACCCACTTAACCTGGTAATTAACAGATAAGTATAATCAGGTGTGTTCGAGCAAGTAAATCACCAAACTGTGCTGGACACCGGCCCTCCAGGACTGAAGTTGTGTACACCTGCCCTAGAATATCCTGTCCTCTGTTTTGGTCTTCAGACTCTTTAATGGCTTGTTCATGATTCCTCTGATTGCTTCCATCAATCTTGTTGCTGGCCGTCTTTTACCTTATTTCACCTTCAACTGTTCCAAGTATAATTGTCTTCTCCAATGAACTGGTTCTTCCCCAAATATGTCCAAAATAAGTCTGGTTTTCTGGACACAGGCATAAAATATACAGCACTGTGCAGAAGTCAGAGATCACCTTTTTAATTTTCAGTTTTACAAAGACATCTTGAGAGATATTAAAGTTCAGTCAGGTTTGTTATATTTTCAGCTTCTTTCTTTGCCTTACAAATTTCTTCTTTTTTGTCTTTTTCCTTTTCTCAGTAATGGATTCCTGACAGCTACACATCCTTTCAGACCCACCCATAGAAACACCTGTGGATTTTTTTCAGATCTGAAGCAAGAGTGGAGCTTCATTTTCTCCTCTTTTAATATTTTTTTGAATTCCAGTTTTGAAAACTCATATTGTTTAACTCTTTTTCCCTTAACTTTCACTTTCCTCATGAAAGTGGATCATTGTATATCTAATCTCCTCAGCAATATTTCCTAAAAATGAATAATTTATACTTAATGGCCGTTCTGACTGGTCTCCAACTTTTGCACAGCACTGTATGAAAACTGGCACAGTGGATTTTCTTTTTTTTTTCCATAAAGACTCACTGCTAGCCCTATCAGCTAAGTGTTCCTGAAAACGACTTCCAGATCTAAGTAGCTCAAACTGCCCGGTGTTTACTTGAAAGTCTATTCATATTCACTGCGTTGAGACAGGGAAAATAAACCATAGGCATTAAAGTCTATTTGTGTTTCCGAACACTGGCACTAAAAAAAGAGAAGGGTTTCTTTGCAGAGCCAGGAGGCGAGCACAGCCCACTCTGAGGCTCTGTTTTTCCTTCAGCATTTTTCTCTTCTTTTTTTTTCCCCTGGAGCACAAAGCCCAATAGCACGGTGAATCAAGATATACGGATAGAGCAGCCTCTCTTCTTACTGGGAGATTTATCTCAGTCTCCATTTGTAATAGCCCTGGGGACTAATCAGAAGTCGGTTTGCTCTCTGTGTGCTGGGAGGACACAGACACACAGATTTACTGAAAGACACACTCACTCTGAGCACCCTTTTGAAGCAGACAGTTTAAAAGGGCAAGAACACACTTTCTAATCAGCAGTGCCCTGTATAAATACAGAAGGAAGGCTACAGCGTCCTCAGGATTATTGCTGAAAGGGCCCTGCTGGCTCAGCCTTTACACAACTGCAGCATTCGGAATATTCACAGTATTCCAGACAGCACTGCACATATTTCAAGATATAAAAGTATAGCTCTGTCTTCACAAGCCTAAACATGACTCTTTGAGATCCTAAAGTACAGAAGACAACAAAACAAAGCGGTGAAAGATACACAGTCTCCAATTGCAGCTAGTCACTGTAGATGCACAAAATAAACAACATGCTTAAATAAAAGAACACGAAGGAAACTTGGGCTCCGGTGTCACTTTGCTTGTCTGACATGTTAATAGGCCTGTATGATAGCCAGTACCCTGATTACCAATCGTGCAACAATAATGTGGCCTTCACTCACCTACGACATAACCACCACCAGCGAAGCCACAAATAACCTTTCAACTGGCAACCCATTGAAAAAATACTGGTCTCAGTTTATCTGTATAGTACGCCATAGATTATAACCAGATGTTCAAAGTCTAAATCTGGTTCATTCTCAACAGCATTACAGTTAGTACTAGGATTTGGTTTAGAGTTGAGAATTAAGTTTAGGCTTAGAGAAATGGTTTGGTCATGTTCATAGGTATTCAGATTATAAGCAGATGCTTAAATTCTAAATCTGGTTCATTCTCTATAGCATTACAGTTAGCACTAGGATTTGGTTTAGGGTTGAGAATTAAGTTTAGGGAAACGGTTTGGTCCTGTTCATAGCTACAACTATTGTGGACTGTTATATAAATGTACCAAGAAAAATTAAAAAAGCAAAGCAGTAACTAAACCGTGCAAAGAAAGTACTGACTACAAAAGACCCAAGCCCAAATTTACAGAACACAGATTTAGAATACAGACTGCTTAGTTGAGCTATTCAGTAGGCCTGCAAGGAGGATTTTACAGTGTGCAGACTGGAACCTGTGACATCACTAAGCCTACAAACAACTGAACTCTACCAAAAACTCTGCTAAATCCATCCATAAAGCTTAAAAAAATGAACTTAATGAATTTAATCGTAAATGGATGGTTAATACTGATTATTTACCGATATTCTAGGAGCACAAACTTGTACAGTGTCATAATTCTCTGCCCCGGGGCCTGAGAGTGCTCCAGGTTAAGCTACAGCAGGAAAGGCTGGATGTTAGCAGGGATGAGAGAGAAGAGCTACACGGCAAGATGGCTAAAAACGGTACGGCTGCAGTGTAGTGTAGTCATACTGTGGCATACCAAAAGTTAAGCGAAAGGAAACGACGTTTGACGGACAAATGACCGATAATGTGAGTTAAAAATACTAAAACATTTAAGAAATTCACCGTCACTGCGCGTGCTACGTAGCTAGTGAACAGGGAGAACACATTTTGCTGTAACGCTACAAACGTAACGCTCCTCTCAAAGTTTTCTCCCGGAAAAAAGCATCGGGCAGAATATCCGGAATCCCCGCTTACCTATCCGTCAATTCGTCAACTCACTCCGGCCAAAATCCCTCAAAACAGAGCCCTGACTCGATTCCCGTCGTCAGTCGTCGGCGGATTACAGAAGCTTTCCGAAATGTAGTTTTAAAGTGGTTTTATCCAGTTAGTGTTGATGTTTTGTCCAGGTCGCACGTCCGCGTCGTTCTCTCTCGCTCTCTCTCTCTCTCTCTCGTAGTGCTGGAGCTACATTCCACACTGGCGCTGCGTAGCCAGAGCAGCAGTGTAGAGCCAATCCTCCAATCAGTGCAGGCCGGCCAAGAGCAGCACAGGGACGACCGGAGGGGGCAGGGTGGGTGGCTGGGTGGATGGGTGGGGGTCCAAACTAATGCTTCAGACGCCACCTCGCGTACAGCTTGTCATGGATACGGTTGAATGTAATCTGCTGGACTGTAGATTGTACCATGTACCAAGCTTGTACAAAGCTCAGTTAGGGATATTTAAATACCGGTCACTTTAAAACTAGTTTGTACTTCAGCAAACTGGACACTTTATGAGTCACTCTCCGTTATTGCACCAGACTGTAATGCACAATTTGTAAGATACCCTTTACCTCAATCGGCACTGGTCAGTTTATGACTGCTGCTGACCAGATATTTGGGTGGGGGGCCTTTCTCACAAATCTGACCGTTGATAAAGGGCTAGAGCAGGGTGCTGGAGGGCCGGTGTCCAGCGCAGTTTGGTAGTTCTCCTGCTCAAACACACCCATTAAACTGGCAATTAACGGATGTGTATAACCAGGTGTGTTTGCCCTGCTGAAAAAAAAAAAAACAAAACATAGAAACCATTAAGTGTTTTTGTTTCTGATGGGTTTGTAATGTGTTTTGGCTGTTTAATTGGGTGATATCTCAATGTAAAAGATCCTAATGGTTTAACAGGTGACCAATGACTGATTCTAAAGGCATTTTATGGTTTCTTAATGGGATCTAAAGGTGTTCTACAGGAAACTAGTGGTCTTCATTGGAAGCCATTAAGCCAATTCCCAAAATCATCATAGTGTGCAGGACACTGGCCCTCCAGGACCGGAGCTGTGTACCCCTGGGCTAAGAGGTAATATAAATTGTGTGGCAACTGACAGGCTATCAATTATAACTGTACCCCAGCACAGTGTACCTATAACTGCTTCTAACTGAGATCTGACACCACATGCAAAATGTCTCCATAACATTCAGGGTCATTAGTTCCCACTTGTGACATTAGTGCCCACTCTCCTCTTCAGATCAGCTCACAGATTTTCAGTGAGGTTTAGGTCCTGGAATTGGGATGACCACTGCAGAACCTTGATTCTGTGGTCAGTGAACCATTTTTGTATGGATTTGGATCATTGTCTGGAAGATCAAACCATGATCATATCTAAGCTTCCTGACAGTGGCAGACAGTTTAAGATCTACAATCTCCTGGAATTTCATGTCTGCAATGATGAGTAATAAGCAAGATTCTCAGGCCCTTAGGAAGAAAAGCAGACACACAGCATTACACACTCACCACCATACTTCACAATTAATTCCATTCTATTTATGAGGTGGCATCACGTCAATTCCAGTCTCTGACAACCATATTGTGCTTCTCTGTAAATGAGTCATTCTACAGAAACATCCATTTTTGTGTCCATAGCGTTTACAGATATATTACACTTGAAAAACATGTTAGGGTTACAATTTATTCATATTTTAAAATAAAACAATAGGTTATTTGAACAATTACACCTTCATTAACAATCAATTTAGCAATATTGGTTTTTAAATCAATTATATATATTCCAGGCACCACAGAAGTGCTCATCCTCACAGTCATGCGTAAAGGGTGAGAGCCATATTTTGACGTAAAAACCATGTTTTTTCCTCAATTTGAACTGCAATAATCTATACATGACTATGAAATATGTATATGAATTAAATGACATAAAGAAAACAAATGCCAAATAAATATTATAAAATATATATTGAAAGTTGCATAGTCGTGTCACTGGTGTTACTGCGTAACAAAAAATCTTTTATTTTGAAATAAAAGTCACACTGATGACATCACTTGACCTCCTTTTCCCTATTTCTGAAGATCTATGAAGAAAAGCACATGGTCCACTGTGTCTTTTCAGTTATCTGAAATGTTTTAGCTATGATTTCACATGAAACTTTTAGTTGACATCACTGGTGAGACCTACTTTATTCTTAGGTAATTGTGAAAAAATAGAATATAAATGGATTCAATTACATATTTTGGTGGATATTCCATGATTGAAAACATGTGGTTTGATGCTCTGTAGCAGCCATCACAAAATGTCACTGGTGTTACTATCTCTGATGTTTCCTTTCTTATGTGTAACACCAATGAGGATTTGTAACACTAGTGACTCCTATGGATGGTTAAAAAAGTGTACGTTTCTGTAGAATGACCCAAATATACTCACACATACTTAAATTCTTTTCTGCAAGACCTTCATTCTTATTACACCAAACACATCGAGAGGTCCAAAAAAGCTCTCAGCTCAACCTTTTGTCTTAATTGACCAAGGGACCAGTTTCCAATCAAGTTCTTTTTATGTCCAGCCAATGCCAGTCACTTACCTTTATGAGAGCAGCTTTCTTCTGGCAAGCTTCTCTTGGCATTAAGGTGGCATCTATAATTTTGGTGACCCCAGGATGCAGCCAAGAGAACCTTGGAGAACATTTTGCCATTTAAACTGTCCTCCTCACTGTGAGTGGTACCAAATTATGCTTGTGTTTGCTGCTCATCGCAGCTCTAGTTGTTTGCCCTCAGGTGAGATTCATGTGAAACTATTTCACAGCCATTGCCCGACTTATAAAGGTGAACCTTTGTTAAATTTTTATTTATCATGTTTTTTTTTCTGGTCTATACAAAAGTTGCCAGTCATTCTGAGGGGCCCTGCAATTCTTTAGCAATATTAAGTCCATACATGTCCATATTTATGCAAGTTCTACTGCCTCTTATCAGGGAGGGAGACACACAGGCAGCCACACTGAATTCATAAAATCAAACAGTGTCACTCTGACAACACCTACAGTGTTGATTTGGATAAAAGAAATAATGTTTTATTCACATTAATAACAGTACATTCGATTAATATATGTTTGCATGAGATACGGCGGTGCATTGCATAGTATACACGTTTTTACGTTTCTCTAAGGTTTCGTCTTTGTACATCAACAGTTAATTTTAATTTAGGATAAACAGCCAAAACAAAAGAAAAGAAACAAAAAGAAAAGAGCACTGTCTTATCTTATGGGCAGGAAGATACATTAGACATACTGACACATGAACATGAAACACTAAGGAGAGCTTTTTTTCATATTCTCTTATGCACTAAACTACTGCTTTAACTCACAATGCAGTCACTACAATACTCTTCCGCTTACAACCTCTTTTTTGTGCTGCCTTCTCCTTCTTCTCCTGGTTGATTGTTGCCTTAGTAACCCGCATCTGTCAGTCTTCAGTAGTGCTTACTCCTGGACATTCAAGATCTGTGCAGACAGGCCGTGGTGCCAATTTTTCAATTTGGCAAATCGTGGGCCTTTTACTTCGGATTCAAACCTCTCCCTGTGCAAAGAAAAGTGGAGTGGAGAAAACGAGGAATATTAAGTTTAAGGTTATTTAAAACTAGACCCAAAGTGTGCTTTCAACCACGTTGGGCCCATCTGTCTCTTGATATACATAATATAGTGATAAAGCAGTTTAGAATACCTTGATTTCCTGAGAGCCTCCTCGTCTGGGTCTTGCACTGAAAGCAACAGAAGATAAATAAGTCCGTGCTGACTGAGCATATGCAGGATGACATAATTTCATAATCATATGCCATCAAATGCTAGTCCAAACATTCAAGCATCGTGAAGGAAGACAGACTCTACTTACGGTACTCGGTCCCTGTGATGTGGGCGAGGATGCGGAAGGACTTGGACTGCAGGTTGGCCGCACGGCGAGCCCAATCAGAGATTTCGTTCTCCTTGTCCCCTGATTTTATCACAGCTTGGTAGACTGGAGAGGCGCTGTCCACCAGAGGATCTTTGATGGGGAGTGTACTGTCCCCAAAACAGAAAGAGAGGGAAATTGACAGATCAAACGAACATTTGTTAATGTAAAACGTGTTATTTACCATAAATATATAGTAATTCATCCATGAACGCTTTTCTATAAGATAAATAACTCTCTACTTTTTTTCTCTTTTTTATAGCAATTCCATAAGCAATCGTATAATGAACTCTATTCCAGTGTGCATAATGATCATAAAAGCCCAAAGCATGTATTCAGTCAACTTTTTGTGACATGTTAGATGTTACAGTATATCAAGGCACAGATGTACTCAGAACATTCCTTTATAGTCTGCACAGGAGTCTGAACACAGTGTTCACTGCAGATATTTCCGGGCATCTCATAAGTTCTTTGAAGGTATTCATTATTCTTGGTTATTCTAAGATTATTGATTATTATTCTATAATATAAGTAGAAAAAAAAACAAGGGGAGGGTATGCCTGGGTGTTTTTGCAACCAACCATTGATAACGATGAATGCACACTCGAGATGAGAAGACAAAGCCGAGCATATGAGATGGTTCTGGATAGACAGTGTTTACTTACGCCAAAGGAGATCCGGAAGTAGCGTCCTCACCACTGACAGCCACATGATGAACCGAGATGGGGAGGGGCAATACGGGGCCATGTCACACAGGGGGAGGGGACAAGTAGGGTGGAGCAAGGATGAGGAATATAGTGTGGTTGGTTTGTTGGTTGGTTGGTTGGTTGGTTGGAGTGGATGGTGAATGGAGTGACACATTTGGAGGGAGAGGAAAGGAAAGGAAAGATGAGGTTGACGCACACACACACAACAGCATGGGAGGCTGAACATTGACTCTACCCCAATCTCACTTTTACTCAGTTGTTCTCTGGGTCTTTCAAACTGGAGACAAATTCACTGCAAGGCTGAGTACTTTTATATGTGTGTGGTGCAAAAGTTAACAGTACTGGTGGTAATGTTAGAGTTGATCAATGCTGCCGCCTAGTGTGAAAATCTAGGAACACACTCTGAAGTGAATTGAACCCCAGTTACTGCGTTTTGTCTACACTTTATTTCTAAGAGTGTAGACGAAAGTTCGGTTGGAAAGTGGTTATTCAATGCTCATTAAAAAAAAACGGTTGGCATCTTTATTTTTAAGATTGTACATGGATCAACATATTGGTGGTCATGGGGCTGAAGAGAATCAATGATCAATGATGCCCTCTTGTGTACAAAGCTGGGAAAACATTTGCATTTTCCAGTGGTGTGTTGACTCAAAACAGACCAAATAATGGTGTTTGACCCAGAATCAAATTTTCACACTAATTAAATATTTTCTTCTATCTCTAATAGCAGAGACAACTCAGTATTTAGTTAATCATTGACCCACAAGTGAATTTGAATATACTGAACTGACAAGAAATGAAAAAATTAATCACATTGTGATGTTCTCGTGCCTTTTCTCTGCCTTTTTGTGCCTGTTACCCCTGCTAAAAAAGACAGCACAGACCAGGGTGAATTCTATGCTGGTCTAACCTGATTTATGTTAATCTGGTGCTGGTTTAGCTGGTCACCCAGCATGCTTATGTGGGTTGACCAGCATATCAGCATCCTAAACACACCATATGATGGTTTTAATGGTGATCAGCTATGCTGTTTTCTTCTAGCAGGAACAGCAATCCTATCCGAGTACTAGGGCTGTTTAAGAAGTAGGGGCCGAACAGCTTTGGCTGAAGAAGCTCACCTCAAGTCGCTGCCTCTTGCCTGAGCCTGGCCGGCGATGGCGTCCATGATGGCGTCCTGTGAGTACATGCTGATAGGAGTGTTGTACTGGGCGTGGATGATTGTGGCCTTGCCACCAGGGCCCTTCACTTCTATGGGCTTGTGAGTGGACAGAGCAGAGTCCTTCAGTGCAATAGGATTGAAGCTGGGGATGTACTCTTGGCTGTCATTGATCAGGTAGGCAGTGAGCAGGAGGCAGGGGAGGGGACGTGTCCAGGTTTGGGTTCACAGGTGGGTGGGGATGGTTGGAAGATATGGACAGAAAGAGCGTGATGTTTATAGTAGCAGACTGAGTGTCGACTTACCTTTAGAATCTAACCTCATTAAATCCAGATATTTGTTAATTTACTGCATAGGAATAACGCAACTATAATGATCCACTCAGTCAACACTGACTGACTTTTATGCTAATTAGCTAGTTGACAGCAAAGAAACCACAACACACAACAGTACAAACTAAAGTAAAGGCAAATGTAGCATGCAGATCAATCATGGTCAGTTTCACCCTAGTAGAGGGATGCTGATAAAGTTACACAAAAAACACAGCTTTACATTTACTGTATAATTAATGCACATGCTTTATGCTTTTACTGTACGAGTAGCTTTTAAGAGCATCCTTCAGTTTTTGATACTGCATGTGGAGAGAAAATAACATGCAATATTTCACCACATTGCACATTGCGAGCCTCAAGCAAATATGCAATGTAAACATCCACGTAGTTATTTCTGTACAACATTCAGAATTCTCAAAAAGGACTTATCCTCTGTATTTCCCAATGCATTAGAGAACAAGCAAATAAAGACCCTTCAAATGATTCAAGGCCATGGAACCATGCTTGTGAACGCACATACACAAATGTACGCACACATACACATACACAAACACACAAACTTTGAAGATAGTACACTCAGGAATTGTACTGACTTGGCAGCTGTGTTGGCAATGACCTGGGGCAAAGAAATAAGACATAGACAAAGAGAGACAGAAGAATCAGTGTTAGCTTTTCTCTAGTACTGTGGTCATAGAATAGAATTCCCTCCAGCAACGAGTGAGCTAATGAAAGAAAGAATAAAATGTGAGTTCACTTTTTTATTTCTTGTCCCCAGGAAGAAGCGCAACAATTATCTGACCACACGACAGGACCCATAAATATTCAAATGGCGTTTTCTCTTGTCACATGATGGAAATAATGGTTATTATTGGTGCGCTTGTCTCATAAGAGTGACATTCCAGTTTGCCTACAGAGTGATTGACTGGAACAGGAGTTGGGCTTCAGCAGCATAGCCAGGAACATGAAGAGCTGAGCCATCTCCTAGAACCAAGCTAGATTTACATATCGTCACTGTCATAATTAAACCTACATATAAACCTGTATATATATAAAATCTATAAATATCTGAAATGGTAACTTTATCTTTTGAAAATTTAAAAAAGGATCCTTTCTCAAACGCATCACAGTGTTTAGTTCAGCTGTTCCCCTAATTGAGAACTGATTGTTCAAAGCTTAAAAATAATCACATCATTGTTCATGAAGATATGTGTAAGGGAAATTCCATCAAATTTTCAAAATTTTAGCTTAATTCAATCATTAAGATGTAAACAAAGTCATTCTGATTGGTTTGATTTAAAATGCTCTATTCTAGAGAGATGAGCCAGAATTGTTCACAGTGGCGATGTTCGAAATTCATAGAAACACTGGTTTACTTTAGTTTTGATAAAGTTGTGGCCTGAAACATATTTTTAAAATCTGTTCAAGGTGGAGAGGAACATGTGGAGCATTGTAAGGCAAAATAGTCCCCCAAAAAATTCACTACCCTTCTTTTATCATTATCAACATTACATATAAAAACTCATTGACGTTTGGTTTTGGACAGTAAATAAAATGGCTATATTTGCATTGTAGACATTGCAAGTCCTGGTTCCTGTCAACACCACTGTGAAGACATCTGATTCGTTAAATTTCTCTACAATTAACCACTTTACATTAAACCACTGTGAATGAGTTCGTTTACATCTTAAGTATTGAGTTATATCGAAATTTTTTAAATTTGGTGGAACTCCATTTTAACCTCAGGGTCATTTGTTGATGTTGATGTTATAATTATGTTATAGTCAAGCTTTATGCAATTTATTAACGATTAGGTTAACAGCCCAACTAAACACTGTGATCTGTTGGGTTTAAAGTGTAGACAAAACACATTATATATCATCAAATGTATAAAGACTGAATCTGAAAAAAGGAAAGCAAAACTTAATGTGCACATGGACACTTCAACAGGGCATGTGGTGTTGCTGGTAGGATTTCCGTTCCTCTGCCCTGCAAATAGAAAGTGGAATATATGATGGGATAACTGCAGTAAGACATGATTTGGGATACACTGTAACAAGAGCTGTGACATTCCAGATCCTCAGGGTAGGTCACTCCTCTGTACAGTCATGATGAGCACATCCCTCATGGCACAGGGTTTGCCTTTGTGCCAGGTCTGGGTCACATGTGAATGTGCCCTCACGTTTCGAGACCGCCCAGAATAGACACACCTTTGCACTGAGTACCACCAGGCTGTCAGAACACAGATGGACATTGGCTTCCAACTTCATGAGGAAATGTTCCACTAAGTTGGACTAATGTCCATTGGCAAAGCTGGATTGCACTCACATTTGCAAAAGGGAACATCATCTCTCATCATTAAGGACAGATCGTGGTATAATCTACAACCTGAAGCACGTCAAGCATGGCAATATAACGAGAGGCGACGCAGCCCTGATGGGATCAAAATAACTGGCATATGTGGTCATTTGGAAAAGAGCTAAGAGTTGTACATGCAGAAATGGCTTCACTAAGGGGCCTGTTCGGATTACGGTCAGCAGGAAGAGGGCCAGGTAAACCAAGAGTGCTTGCCCACTGAGCACATTCCCAGCTGAGCACTAGCATGTGAGAATGGAATGTGCAGAGGTAATTACGGAATGTTCTGAGTATTCTTTGCCACAGTCCTGTTGAACAGGACACTGGGGGTGTGCAGGTAAGGCCAGCCAACACCCCCCCTTATGTAGTGTTAGTAAAGTGTTATCGGTGGCTGAATTGTGGATTCAAACAACAAGGGCAGTCATAGTGGTTGGTTATGAGCTTAATTTGTTACTTTTAAACCCAGCTAAGAAAACCTTTTTGGTTTGCTCACATCTATTTGTTTATATACATTTTATAGTTGGAACGTGCTGTTTTGACATGAATAACTCCTGAAACTTACAAAACCCTGATATTGTGAACATTTCTGTACAATAATATGATTAAGATGTAAAGAAAGTTATTCAGTGGTTTGATGTGAAATGTTCTGTTCTAGGAAAACTTCACAGGGTGGTGATAGGAACCAGAGCGCCTCTAAAAGCTACAACACAGAAAGTTATTACATATTATGGT
Organism: Colossoma macropomum; assembly: GCF_904425465.1. Lineage (NCBI taxonomy): Eukaryota > Metazoa > Chordata > Actinopteri > Characiformes > Serrasalmidae > Colossoma > Colossoma macropomum. The sequence continues at coordinate 17,737,930 of NW_023494790.1, read as the reverse complement.
TACAAATACACTGCCTAATGCATGAGACATTGTTTTGAGATAAGGTTTTTCATTTTTCAAATGCATACAGGTCAAAGAGTTACATGTAGGGTGCTGTGAGGGGAAATAATTCCCAAAGAAAAAAAACATTTCCAGATATATTACTTTTTTATCATTATCAACATTACATCTACAAAATCAGTAGACACATGTAAATTCACTGGTCATTTTTTTATAGTTTCCTTAGATAAAATGGATATATTTGCATTGCAAACATTGTGAACCCTGGTTCCTATCACCACCAGTGTAAAGGAGTCGGAGTCCATTTTTTATAACTTTGTTTACATCTCAACAAATTCATTATGCAGGAATATTTTAAGAATAAATGGAATTCCCCATTCATTCAAAGGGGATAAGAAGAGGGATGGTTTTACAAAGGGGACCATTTTTGCTGTTAGCAATGGAAACTGGGTAGATTAAGATGGGTGATAGTTGGTCGGGTAAAGATACTTGGGTTGAATCTTGTAACATTACCTACCCTAAGAATGTCATGCCATCTAAGGCACCCTGCTGTAGGGCCAGCTCCTGCACAGTCTGTGCAGAGTACAGGCCTATAGGAGAGTTATACTGCCACCTCTGACTGGGAGTGATTTTTACCCCACTCACAGGGAACATGTACACAGACGAAGGTGTTTTAGCAGGTGTACTGATAGCTGGTAGGGGAGTAGATGTGACCTCTGATTGTTCTTCAGCTTTTGGAGCTGGTTCCACCTTGTTTTCTGGAATGAGTGACTTTTTGGAGGGTTTTTTGGCCAATCGAATGCCAAATCTTTTCACAGGAGCTTCATCTTCCTCTTCTTCCACAGATTCCTTAGTGATTAATAAAATAATGGGTAACATACAGTATAAAAGCACAATTGAAAGAGAACATAGCTGCTGAGTGAAAGGCACTGAAGGAGAAAGGAAAACATTAGAAAAAAATCATGAACCAGTGAGACAGTTCTGCAGTTCTGACAGGATAGCCTTGTAGCTACACCTAGGAAAGAGTTTGTGCTTTTATCTGATATTGCATCACCAGCAAGGCCCTTTAGAGGGAGCCAGCATTCAACCAAGAAAAAAAGTGCATCTGACAGCATATTACATATTCCCATTTCAACCGGTAACCCTTCTCTGAGCTGGGGAACTCCCATGGCTTATTATGTAGCTTAGATGAAATTACTTGCCTGAAGCAAGTGCAGTATTCTCTCTGAAAAGTTCAGCAAATAATCTTGCCCTTAACATTTCAATACTGACTGTAAACACATGCTCATATCTTGAGAGCAGACTGTACAGTGTCATACACTTTCATTGATGGACATGGTACAACAAGATTGCTGCACAGGGGTTAGCATTTCAGTGTGAGTGAGTGGGACGTTACCTTCTGATGAGGAATAACTGGCATGGGTGAGTCCACTCTTGGTGTAGCTGTGGGCACAGGGGCTGGACGTCTTGACCTGACAGGACCAAAACAGTCAAGGCAGTCATATGCAAGCTCAGTGGATTTAAATGCTTGTACAAATACTGTGCATTATATTTAGAACTGAATGATATATATGCCTACATAAAGTTGTTTCTTCCAAATGGGTCAGTACCAGTTACTGAAGCCAGGGGTGAACGTACTTTTCCAACAGACAAAATAAATGACAGTTTTAGTTCTATTATGGAATGTTTTTCTATACATACTGCTTATCTTATCTCATTACTGATTTTATATATATATATATATAAGATTTTATATACATATATATAAAATCAGTAATCGTAATTTACTCTTAGGCTATGTACCTCATTATAACACATTTAATTAGGAACATAATAGCTTTTCAGAACTGTCGCAAAATGTATCCTTCAGCACACAAAGAAATTACAAGGTAAGCTTTATGTAAGCTGGCGCCAAGGATTCTTCCAACAAAGGTGCTGTTTTCATTTTGTCCAGCCAAAAGCAAAGAAATACAACAGCAAGGTTGTTTTGCAACAAAAGCATTCATGGATAACTCAGTTCAGCTCACAGTTAACAGGTTTTTCTCAAGGCAGAGGATTGACTTTTAATGGTTTTCCTTTCAGGAATCGTGTCCTTCAACAGTTTATGAAGCCAAACATACACCTTGACTCTGGATTGTGGCTATTGTGACTGGTCTCATCCAGTCTTTTGAAAGGAGATGGGAGGTTAGGAGGGTCACTTCACAAATGCCTTCTTGCATTTAAAAAGCTGTTCACTTCAAACTACCATAGCAAATCCACTGTGACCTTTGCCCTAGTCTCAAGTAATAATCAGACCCCTCCCTCTGATATAGATATGTTTTAGTTACTGATTATTCTAATTGTAGTCTAGTAGATTATCCAGTTTATTATTCAAATTTTCCTAAACATATATACTGTCAGTATGATCTTTTCACTTTTTTCTTCTTTTTTTCTCAGGTAGTTTTGCTTTAAAACTGTGTTGGAAACGATTGATTAATTGATTGCTCAACGGACCGACAGACAGACAGATAGCTAGAACAAAAGATAGACAGATAGACAGACAGACAGACAGACAGACAGACAGATAGATAGATAGATAGATAGATAGATAGATAGATAGTTATTGAGTCATGTACCATTTTCCTTTGTCATTATAAGAGTCAGAACAATTAGCTGAAAACACTGACACTAACAAATCTGCATACAGCAACACCAGTGAGGCTGTTAAAGTAACAGGCATTCTGCATTTTCAGAACCTATCATCAAGCATTGAATATGCACAAGGAAAAGGGATCGACTAACACAGACTAACTGGCCAAATATATCCATCTTTTCCTAGGAGGCTTTGATCAGGGAGGGGAAAGGTTGCAGAGAAAGAAGGAGAGGGCAGGCTGTGTTTGTGAGGCGTGAAAAAGTCTTGTTAAATTAATCTTGCTGAAGAAGATCTGAACTGCCTTTGGAGGACATATTCCCTATACAGCTCCCTAAAATGGAATAAATCTCAGTCTCACCTAAACGCCTGTCAGAAACCTGCTTGGTCTAATGTGTGCCATTCACACATGACTGTAAAAATGCTCAGAAGCTGTCATGTTATGGATCTTATTTGAGCATGCGACTTATGTCTCAACTCATGTTAAGGTCAGTCATATATGGTTATGTTGCCAGTGAGTTAACTCATTCATGTCCAACAACTAAATTTAGTATGATCAGGAAACACACAACTTGTTCTGATTGGTCTAAAGTGATGAAAGTTGGTGTGGTTGTATTTTGGATAGATGGTTGACATCTAACAGCACCCATTTAGATTTGCTTGTTTACTTGTATTTTGTACTGTTATCATGATCAAATTTGTAGTCCCATGTGACCAAAAGAGCAGATTTAATGTGATAAGTGATTAAAAACTCACTAGCTATACACTTTGATCTGACTGATTGATTAGTAGGTGATGAAACTACCCATCTAATGAAAAATGCAGATGCTTTGCTATATTTATCTCTCTTTGCGTCCGTCCAAATGTGGGAGCTTTTATCTGGACAATCATGAAGGCAGGGACTACCTGGAAAATCAATAAAAGAGAGGACTTTCTAGTGCTGAGGCTGCGATTTATGTCCCTAAGAATCATTCAGCACAAGAGTAGCAGTAAGGAAGAGCAGCTTAGGCTGAGCTAGTAGAAACCCAGCCAGAGAGCCAGAGGGAAATGTCACAGGCAAGCAGTGGTATTTAAGAGAGCAACACTTCTTCTCCTTCTACAGAAGCTCAGACTGCTCCATGGAAGTGCTTAATCTCCTTTGGTCAGAGCTGACAGAGGGTCCATGTACTGATTAAAAAGCTGAAAAATGCTTGTTTCCCTTCTCTTTCCCCCCTAAATCTCATTGTTTTAAATGTATACATACTAGCAGCAGGTAAGGCTATGGGATGTGATGGTGATTTCTCATGGACATGTCTCTGAATTACAATGGCATTTCAGAAAAGCATGTGTGCTATCTTTCATTCCGGCTGAACGCCAGCTCAACTGTGACTACCTTTATCCCTCATGGGGAGGTTTTTAATTGTGTAACACTTTTAAATGCTTGATTTCCCCCAGCAGTATGAAATATTTTTAATAAAAGTGTATATGATGGATTGCTGGTGTCTCTGTTGAACATCTACACAGTGGCTGAACCATAAAACAGCGAGAGGATGGAGAGAGACTCAGTGAGTGAGAAAGGGAGTTTGAGAGATGGATAGAGAGAGACTGATAGAGAGAGGGGGGGTGGGTCTTACTGAATGTGTGCATATTATTTACTTTTGCATGCTGAGGCTCAGTTTGTTGATTGCTATTTTGATCTTGTTCTGAGCATCCAGGTGGGTCATGCCCTCAGTGCTGACCCCATCGATGGCCATGATGATGTCACCTTGGGTCAGGTTTCCATTGGCCGCCTTGCTGCCCGGTGTGATCTGTGGACATACACCACAAGCATCTGTTATATAACTACTTTGGCTGCAAATACCACAAACTGTATCATTCAGGATATTATCAATCAGTGACAACAGCCTTATTTGTATAGCACCTTTTTATACATGTAATGCAACGTAAAGATCATAAGTGCATAAAGCAGTAAACATAAAACTGTTATACAAACACATATAGACAGAAGATGTGAAACAGTAAACTGATCTTTGAGTTCAGCAATTCTAACAACAAAAGTGTTTTAGAAGAGCAGGAAAACATCAGTATTTCTCAGTTTTGACTTAAACACACAACTTCAGGTGTTTAGAAAGCTTTTAAAGTTAAAGAGTAAGCTGTACATGTACCACAGTTCCAGTTTTTTGCTTTGCATTTTTTGTTGAATAAAGCTTGTTGAACATTGGGAGAAGTAGTTCTCTATGTGGTTTCTATGGCTTAATTTCATTTTCTCTACATATGCCAAGGATGGCATTTATTCCTATCACACCTGAATTAAGAGACTTTCCAAATCTTCAGATTTGAACAGCGAGCGAAACTTCATCTTGCTTTGGGTTGGTAGCTTGGCTTACAGGCAGCTCATTAAAGGTTAAAAATAAAGAGTGTTGTTGACGGCACCAGCCTCCCTCCATCTGAGCCTTTGGGCTGAGGCCCCTGCTACATTACTCTCCCACCTGCTGCCATTACTCAACATACTCTCTCAGGAAGACCAGCACCCAACAAACATGTCAGCAATCAACGTGTTTCATTAAAGGGAGAATGTTATGATTTCTCCAGCAACTGATCATTGTAGCCACAAAGCGCACTCAGATGTACAATATTTTATCCTTGCTATCGGATAAAAAAATGTCCAGTTTTGTTTTTTGGTTTTTTTTTCATTTTTTCTCTCTTTTTTTACAAGATCTGAAAGGACCAGCTGATCTTTGTGCCTACTGTGTGAGGATTTCATAATGAATGGATGAAGAGAATGCTTAATTTTGACTTTTGAATTTTAACTTTTTTTTAAGTTACATTAACAAATGAGAAGTTAAAGTTATAAAGTTAACATTTTGGAGACATACATACAAGCCTGCAAGGTTTTTTTTTTTTTTAACAATAATCATGCTGTTTTGTTTCAATCTATTTTTTTGTTTGTTCGAATTTTTTAACTGGTTTTGGGATAGTGGAACGTCATCAACAACGCTACCTCTCTGGGCCAAAAGCCTTTTGCGTTGTCATTTCCAGAGACTGTCCACTTAGTATTGCGAAGAGCCTTGATGCTGTTGAAAGATAATGCTATGCTCACCATAGAACCATATATACACTCATCATGGAGGTGCATCATTTAGTGGCACCCTCCACCTCCCAGTCCCCCACCTACCAAAGCAAATTCAGCTGATGTTTTCAGTGGACTAAGATTTTATCTAAACAAATGTCATGCTTTCCCATGCTTTTAGTCTTCCTTGACTAGTAGGAAACAAGACATTCAACTCCTGCACAGTTTCAAAGCATATGTCAATGTTTACAGTCCAAGGCATCAAGCTCATAGGTAGAAGGATAGAAGGATAGGACTAGGATAGGGCTAATTAAAGCTGATAAAACTGTCAAAGTGACAAGTTATGTAAAATATAAGAATCTAAAATATGATTTTTTTTTGTTTTAATATATAATACCACTGAATGTATGACAGTCCACTTTTTTGGTATAATTGTATGAAACTATATAGGCTATATGTATTGAGTTGAACTATATAGCTTGCATGTTTCTGAGCATGTACGTAGGTCTTGTGGAGTAGTGGCACTGTGTGAGTCCAAACTTAGGAAGAGCTCCCACCACCAGTCAGTAAAGTTGTTTCATTAAGGAGAGACATCTTGGACAATGAGGCTTATGTAATGTAATCTAATCGGAATCAATTGCACTCATACTGATGCCATATTCAGATAATTTGAGATGCACTCCCAAGTTCACAAGCATTAATGGGTATCTAAGCTTTAGCTGGCTGAAGTGTTTGCCTGTGGGCTCTGGGCACTGTCACATGTCAAAAGTCCCTCCATGCTACTTTCATAAAATTCCCCTCAGGAATCAAGGCTGAACAGCTCTGGCCTTATAACTCTGAGTGCTCTGTGGAGATGCCTATTGGTTGGGAGAACGCTCTGACACTCTGTTAGATTCACTGTGGGGAACAGAATGAGCTTCACACTCTTCCTCCTCTCTCGTTCTCATAACCTCATGATATTTTTTTCCTCATTTGGATCATTATATGAAATTTTAATAATGATAAACAGTAAATTAGCAAATGTGCAAATACTGTACTCATATTTAAAGGAAATGTATTCATCATTTATATGCTGGATGGGGTCATAAGGGGGAATGTGCTGTAAATAGACTGAATTGCTTCTCTCTACTCAGGAATATCATTCTTTGTTTTTCATTTAGTTGCCTATCTGACCAAAACAGATGTGAAAACCAATTAACTGCTACAAGCAATATATAAAATGTTGACACCATGGTGGGATTTGAGAAGGCTTTACTGCTGGCCCAAATATCTTAACAGTTGAGGGATTTATGAATTAGTTCCTCTCCACACTACCCTGTCACATATTAAATGCTAAGACAACTTCACTCAGTGTCGATTAATATTTATATTTTACATAAGCATATAATAGAAGCAGCAAAGTGCTGTAAATTTGAGCGAACAGTGAGATACGGTTATGGGCAGCTAAATGTCAGCTTTAATTAGCGTACAGCACTTTGGGAGCGACTTGCCTAAATGTAAAGTTTGGAGTGCTGATGTGGTGACCGCTGTAAGAGTTCACATGACCTGTATAAGGTGTTATATTCATACAGCACTCAATTATCCTGTGCTGTAATTATCCTGTGTGAAAGAGCTGTTTGCTAGTTACAACTGTCCAAACATTCACAGAAGCCTCTGCGCAGCATGCCACCATGCTGGTATGGCCCTGACCCCAGCCACCCACAACTTACCCCTAACGTGACAGAGCATTAAGAAGTATTAAGAAGAGACACTGACATGGTGACAATGTAACCGTTCACATGCAGGGAATGCTGTAAATAGGAAAGGCTCAACCGATTATGTTGATGCAAAATAATCTAGTTTTATACTGTATATTTCAATAAATAGCCAGTGTCTTGAATAGCAATCTTGCAGGAATAGTTCATTTTATCCATCTGATCTATAATGTCCTTTTTTCAGAGTATATTGGCACTTTACAGTGCTGCACTTTAATACAGTTCTCAATAATAAAGTGCGAGATAACGATTGAAATTGGTTCTCTTTAAGAAGACATTTAATACTAGCACCTCTTCTGGTATCAGAGGGTTTTTTCACTGAGCTGTCCAGTGCTAGCAGTTCCCTGACAAAATCTCCACTCTTCTGTTTCTAAATACTTCATTACTGAGGGGGAATCTGTCAAAGCTCTTATCAGTCCTGTGGCTGAAAGTTACTGTTGTGGCCAGGCTTCTTATCATAATCCAAGTTTCATTTTACCCCAAATCCATTTCACACACACACACACACACACACACACACACACACACACACACGCACACGCACACACACTAAAACACTGCATCAGTGAAAATGTGTTCATCTGAAATGGTTACTCAGTCCAGTCTTTCTGAAGCCTGTCTGAAAAGAGACTGATCTTGCACAGGTGTAACCATCAGTTATCCAGGACAAACTATTGTCGGTGTGCCATGCATATTTATGGACACCAAATCAGCCTGTGCTGGCCTGACCTTTGTCTAATGTTAGTCACCATGTGTCCAGCAAACCAAACTTGAATGGCAGGGTGAATGAAAGCCAGAACTATTGTTACAGGAAACCTATGTCTTTTTGCCTCTGAGCAAAAGTCAAAGCAATTAAACTAAAGAACTTTACATGACTGTCAAAGTCTTTTATGTACTATGACTGTTTATAATGTCTGTCATATAAAGGCTATTGGCACATCTTAATTAAAAGTGGATCATAGTTATAATGAAAAACAGAAAGCTGTAAAATAGAAAGCAGGGAGAATGTTTTAAGAATGACATTTCCAAAGGTCATTTCCCAGGTGCAAATCCATTTGTCAACAAACATTGTACATCATCTCGAATCCTACAGACGTATCTTGATCTATGGTTCTTCTTTTTTGCCTTACACATGGACCCAGTGGTTACCCAGAGACATTGCCATATTTATTCAAATTTCATTTCATTTATTCAACTTATTTAGACAGATTTCGTCTCATTTGTGTTGGCAACAAGACCTTATTTGTTTGTGTCATAGATTTTTATTAATTGGACATATTCTACATGTATCTTGTATATAATATTCTCCCTGAAGGCCACTTTAATCAAAATTCATTTTACATGACCATGATTTTCCAACTTCTCTTTAAACAGGTATTACTGTGCCTTTAAGACTGATATATATTATAGCTGTCCAAAAACAAACAAACAAACAAACAAAAAATGTCTATATATATTTGCTAATTTGGCAGCCATGTATTGTGACTGGTTCAAAAGGTAATCTGAGCTGTAGCACTTCTTATTAAATATGAATGGGTGGGGGCTAAACTGCTGTAGGCTGACTGAATAGATATATGTAAATGCATTTGTTTTGTATATTTAAATGCATTGGTTTTTTAACATCATTAAAATAACTTATTTAAAATGGACCTTTTACAACTGGAAATGGGAATACAACAGTATTACCAGATATTGCAGACCAATGCAATGACCTATACTAATCAGCTGGAGTCCATTGGAAATCAGTCTTCAGGGCTAAGATAGTGATTCAGCACCGATTGTTCAGAAACCTTCAGTGAAATCTCAGGTTTCATCTTTTTATGCTGATTGCAGTAGGCAGACTCTCCTGTTTGTACACTCTCATCTCTCTGAGCACAGAACACTAATCACTCATCTCGAAGCTGCCATCTGATGCACAACTGCGGCTGATCCAGCTTCACACACATTGCAACCATTTAAATCCACTGGAGTCGATTGAAAAACGTGTAGGGAAGGCTTTACTTATTGATGGAGGCATCAATCAGAAGAGTTGACTGTGGTCTCAAAGTAAACACAAACTAGCCAGATTGGAAAACTAATAGCAATCCAAAACTGACATCATACAGGACATTCAGTGACGCTGTTTGAACTAAGTGCTAAAACCATCAGGCTAATGCCTTAGGCTGGACTTTTATTTCAAAATGACAGAAGTAATGATTGACCCTTTTTTTAAAGTAGGATCCAATATGTTTCCACTCTCAGTGTCCACAGTGTAATAACTGCAGTGCACTGCCTGCAACTGATTATGTAAGGTGAGAGATTTCCTTGTGCAGCAGATAGAAAATCATCATGTGGTAGAACACTAGGTTCTCATTCAGCCTCTCGTGGTTTTATTCAGACCACATACTTTAGCATGGAGGTGAATGTCTGAAACAACACATAGTAAAATTACTGCTGTTATTATTATTTATACTAGTCATCGCGTAATCTTCCAATTATTTTCCTGAAAAATATAATAGTAACCAGGTTTTAAAAAATCAGTTATGTTTTATTTAATCAAGTAATCAAGTTAAAATGATTAATCACAGTCCTAAATACAGTTTGTGGTATACTTGGTCAGTAAGATAAGTTGTTCATGGAAAAATGACATTAGGTACTGAATATAAAAGATAAAAGCTGAAATTACAAGCAGTTGACAATGAAACCTTTATCTGTCATCTGGTTGAGTATCAAGAATATCAAGAATTCAGCATGAAGAATGTCAAGGGGGAGGGGAAACCATCTCACTGCTCTTGTTTGACTGTTTGACACTGTCCAGAATGTCATTCATGACATGCTGTATCCTTTCATACTGTCATATAGGCTCTGCAATGCAGAACAAAACCAAAACAAGAGTATAGAGGCCAGATGCCAGTTTCTATTTACCTGTTCAGTTCAGCTCTGCACTAGTTCAGCTTGGCCAGCTTTCAACCAGATAACACTGGATACTAAAACTCCCATTTCCATCAGTATCTGGTTTCTTGGAAAACAGATGCTATTTTAGCAGTTATGCTCAAGAGCCCTGAGCTAAAATGTAGTCCGTCATCTGTGAGTAATGAGAACTCAAATGTCTTTCTGCGAAACATGGCATAAAAGTCACAACAAGCCTTCAGAACATACTAACAGCAAGGAGAGAAAATATACACTTCTAAGCGAGTGACCTAACCATGACACGAGGCCATTAAGCGTTTAGGTGCTGTCAAGGCAACAGAGGTGTTTTTCTGCAGCTTAGATCAGCTTCACACATGATCAGATAGGCCCTTGTTTAGATTAGGCATACCCTCTCAAATGCAAATGAAGGCTGGCAGATGAATAAAGCACATGCTATTTGGCCAGACAAGCTGATGAAACACAAGGCCCTAAAAGAAGACACACAGATAAAAACCAAATACTGTGTCCATCAGGGAGGCCTGTGTAATGTGCTCGACCGCACGTATCTGGGCTTCTCACTTTTCACTTCACTTAACCACTGCCACACATGCACACATTCGTTTTCTCAAAGGCTGCCTCAACTATTGCTATTCATAGAGCTCACTGTAAATACATCATGGCACTTCTCACCAGGCCAAAACTGGTTAGATAATACTGGGATGGTCCAAGACAATAACAGACACAACAGCAGCTGCAAAGCAGGGTTATGTAATCACTACATATGGATATAGATCCAGTAAATTGTGGTTAATTGATCGGTACAAGTTAAAATCTGTGAAATGCATAAACACTGGAGAGTGGCATTTTGTCATCTAAATGGACGAAAACTGTAGTTTGTACATAGATAACTCAAGGTATAATACATTGTTGGTAGATTATAATAGTTAAAACAAGTGTTTAAGTATCGTTAGAGTACATATTGCATATTTTACATGATTGGCTTACCCTTGAGATTGTAAGGGGCATGTTGAAGTCTTTGCCTCCCTGCAGTCTGAAGCCCCATGGTGCAGGTCCATTCAAAGTTATTGTGTAATTGCTCATTTTGTGGAGAGTTTTGGGTCAAGTAACTCCTTTGTTTCTTTGTAGCTCTTCACCCTGGAGTGGGGACGAACACCCGGGGACGGGCAGGCGCCGAGGAGCCTCTAAAACACAATAACAACAACAATGGACAGCGATATTGCAGGAGTGAGCGAGGCGAAGCACAGCCAGTCAACAAAATCGCTGTCAGCACCGGACACAAGACAAGTAATCTATCCTAATGTAAAGAAACCCCACCCCTTCTAATACGCCAACATTAACATGACTGATATATTAACCACACCCTTGTTTACATGAACAAAATAAGTCAGAAAAAGAGTTGGAAAACAGAAAGAGAAGAGATCTTGCCTGCGCGGATGGCCTGGACAGACAGCCTAAGAATAGCCCCCCACTGCAGAAAGCGATAGCACTCTAGACCTTGGGGCCCTTATATGGCATGTAAGGGGACACCCCCGGATACCAAGCCCCTATGATTCACTGGGCGAATATAGCCAACACCTTTTTTTTTTCACTCTGCCCCCTGTGGGCATCCACTCTTTGGGCAAAGTGCACCCCACAGGAGTGGGAAGAAACCTATAAACAGGAAAGAGTGATTTCTTTAAGCAAGAGAGACACTGGAGGCAAGGACATCCACCTACAGAACAGTTTAGAACTGGTACATCATACACACATGCCTGATGTTCTGCTGTGGGATCACAATGTATCTCAATGTTCCTCTGCAGCTTTGACAGCAACACATTGCTGCCCCCTTTCCTCAGAGGATCCACTGAAGTCCAGTCTCATCATCCAGTCTTAGCAAGTTAAGCTGGTTCAAAGAGAAGGTCATATCAGATGGTTTCACACAGTGTCAGACTGAGTAATTAAGTCTGTGTTCTCTTCTTATCCTTAATAACCTTGGATTGATAAGTCCTCTATCAAGGGAAGTCTCCACCCATGCAACCATATGGAAAATTAGATGATCAAACGCGTATGCAGTACACACTATATGCACATATGCACCAGTGATGAATATCCCACATGCAAGTTTCATAAAATTACTTTATGTGATTTTTGACATACCATAAATCACTGTAACTTGTGAATACTAATTAAAAACATATCACATGGCCCATCTTTTTGGGTTAGTACAGCGATTAACCCTTAGAGCGTGCAGTTATCAGTGGGAATAGCAAAGGCTTTCTGTAGTTTTATATTCATTATTTCTCATTTGTGGCTCATTAAAACAAGCAGAAAAATTCTGTTAAATTCTAAACTTTAGATTCTAAACTTTCTATGAAATTGACACTACATTTGTGTGAGATACATTATGATGAAAAAGTTATTATTGTGTGTACAGTCTTGTTCTCCAGAAAGGAAATACATCCTTGACTCCTCTAGACCACAGTAGCATACTATAATCCTATCCATATCAGAGTTAGATCACTGATTTAAAGAAAACATCATACAACTAGGAAAAATACAATTTCATTTAAAGGTGAGCACTACCAATAGACATCAACAAAGAGCTGGCAGCCCAGAAGGGAAATGACCAGTGATACTGGAATAGGTACTGTAATTGTGATATTGCAAATACATAATTAAAGTAAAATTTCTTTCAAATAAAGAACAGAGATGTGGAAGAAACAGACTACAGCCACTAATCATGTCAGCATCACCACTTTCTAACGATGAAAGTGATAGCTTACTAGGGTATAAAATAAAACTGTCATACCCATAAGCTGCACACTTAGCCTAAGAAAACATTTGCAACTTCACAAGCCTCCCTTGCTTATTTAGAAGACTGAAGTAAGATAAGTGAAGATGTTAATAATAACCAAAGTCCTTACAGGAAAGTCTGTCCCCTCGATGACCATCTTTGCAACACGGGCTGTTGTTTCCACTCACACAAGACAGGATCCAATTATTTTACATGGGGAGGCCGTATAATACTAAAATCACAAGCCAAATTAACATTTGAAAAGCAATTTTAATGTCAATGATAAAATCTAACAAAAACCAGCATAATCAGTTTGTACTTCTTGACTCAAATATCACTCGGTTTCACGCGATTTCACTTTGGAATCTAAAGGGTCACACTGTTGTAGTGTTTTTGTCATTTTTTGACATTAAAATAAACTGTGAAAGTGAAGCATGCAGACTCCTGTCAATATATAATGTAATAAAATGTTCCTAATTACGTAACTAACCGTAATTATGTAATTACATATTCATTTTGGGGGCAGTCATGGGCTGGAGGTTAGGGAACCAGCCCTGTGACCGGAAGGTTACGGTTTGATCCCCTGAGCCGACAGTATGTGACTGAAATGCCCTTGAGCAAGGCACCTAACCCCCAATTGCTCCCTGGGTGCTGTGGATAGGGCTACCCACTGCTCCAGGCAAGTGTGCTCGCTGCCTCCTAGTGTGTATGTGGTGTACGGATGGGTTAAATACGGAGGCTAAATTTCTCCTTTGTGAGACTGATAAGGGTCACTTAATCTTGATCTTAAAAAGAAGACAGTGGTCTTTTCCGATGTTAAGATAGGTGCTGATCTTTTTAATTCAGTATAAGCCATGTCTTCCTAGAAGGGAAACTGAGCTGTAATCTCACCTGGTTGCCTCTCTGACGCTTATTTCCCGCAAACCCTCACTGAAGTCACAGAATGCATTCCTTTGCTGCCACATCACACAGAGCACAGAGAATGGCTATTATTACACTGACAATAGTTGGCCTTTGGAAAAATAAATCTCGTGTGCACTCCCTCGCTTAGCCACACATCTCTACCTCTCTCGTTCTATTTCAAATCCCCCCACCCCCCCCATTCCATGACAGATGTGTTTTAATGTGAACACAATTAGTTAGGGTGTTAGTGGTCCTCTTTCTGATGTTTATGAGATAAAGTTTGGCACACTGCTCCTTAGTAGCCACTAATCCTGTTGTTCACATTCATAATCACACCACCTCATCTGCTCCATTAATAACCTCATAAAGGTCCTTACTAAAGGTTGCAGGAATTCAAAATCCTTATCAAGAATTTTAAATATCTCAAGCAGGGCTTTAAGTACAGAAGGTGCCACAATAGTCTCAAATGGCTTTAAAGCTCAATATCTGCATTTTAACCCTATTAACCTAAACTGTTGGATTGCACAGGCAAAATGAGTCAGTTCAAATAATTTATTGTAAATCAACTAAATCAAGGTTAAATTGCTACCCTTTATGCATTTTTCAGAACTGTAATTTTGCCAAAAGTAACGAGAGCAAGTGCCTTTAATCAAAAGAGCAAAGAGCCTGGTGATTAGCTGAAAAACCTAATGGTACTTGTCATGTTATCTGTAGAAGACCTAAAAGGGAATTAGCAAGAATTTATTAGCAACACTCACCAGAACTTCTTAAGCAACCACAAGTGGGAATCCATGTCTGTTTCATGTTTAAGCTCTTCAGTCCTGTTTGGTCATAGCTGCTGTTTTATATCTTAAAAAATTAATTTGTTTTGGTAAAGGAAGGGATTCAGATTCAACTACAAGCAGGAAATGTTATCAGTGCCATTGGCTGGGGATAAAGCTTCTTTAAATGATGTGTAATGGTGGTACCCAGAGACTCAAGCCTCATCATGGGAAGTTGATTTGGCTGTGGACTACTGCATTCTTTAATAGTTCTGATTTGTTTGGACATTAAGGGCCAGTTTCCCAGACCTAAATTAATGCTAATCATAGATTTAAAAAATATTCCTATTTCTGACTCAACACTGCCACTGCAATTAAGCCCAAGACTAGGCTTAATCCATGTTTGATAAACCAGAACAGTATGTTCAGAAGTATATGGTGTTCCCGGTGTAGCAAGCTGGTACAGTTGTAGGTTAACTGAGCTAAACATACCACAGCTCTATTGAATTTACACATAATATGTATAGTACACTATACAATAGTATATGATTTAAATAGTTTTGGCACCCCTGGCCAAATGACATATTTTGTTGATTTTTAAAGTGAAAAGAAGTAAACAAAACCTCTGCAGCAAACAATTTTTAAAGTAGCATAATTTTTGCAAATGTTAATGCATAGTTACTTTACATTTGATGAACTAAAATAATAATAATAATAATAATAATAATAATAATAATATATTAAGTACTACTATAATATTAGTATTACTAAAATATATAATAAGTACTGCTAGTAGTAGTAGTTGTGGCATGTGCAAAAGTTTGGGTACCCTTCTAACTTTGTACTTTGTTACACCTCCTTTAGCAAAGCTTGCAAACACTTTTTGTAGAATCCATTCTTTCATCTACTCATGCAGTGTTACCTGTGCCACTGGCTGCCACACAACCCCAAAGTTTAATTTTTACTTCATCAGCTTCCAAAATGCCTCTGGCTTATCTAGATGTTGTTTCGCATACTTCAGACAATTGGCCTCACTCACCAAAATCTTTTTTCTGAAATTCTTGAGAAAGGAGAAAGAAGGAGAAGAAAAGAAAAAGTCTATGTCAAATTTATGATGTGTTCTTAAACCACAGAACTTACCTAAGAACAAATCTCAAATAAGAAAACATTGGTGAATGTCAGCATCTTTGTGAAAACTGCGTACAAGAAATTTCTTCTTAGGAAAAGTTGGTGAATGAGGCCCATTGACTTGTGTGATGAGGTTGCAGGTAAGGTTTCCTTCTGAAGATTCTTCCATTTAATCATATTTGGTCAACAACACTACAGAACAGTGCACCACTGCTCCAGTGTCAGCTAAACATTTCTGCATGTCATATGGAGGTTTAGCTTTGCCTTCCAGGCCAGCATACGAGCAGTTCTATCAGACATTTTTCTTGGTCTTGCAGATCTTGCTTTGATCTCCACAGTTCCCTCTAACTGCCATTTCCTAATGACTTTCCGAACAATGGAAACTGTGAGCTAGAAGAGTTCTGATATGTTTTTATTGTTTTTCCCTGCTTTGTTGCAATCAGTTAGCTTTATTTTCAAATCGTAAGCAAGCTGCTTAGAAGAGCCCATTGTTATTGAAGGTTGGCACGGGGTTTAAAGAGTCAGGGAATTTACTATGCCCTGAAATTAATATCAGCTAATGACAATTCTCGACCTATCCTAAAGAGTCAATTAAGGCCTAACACATCAAGTTCTGTAACTTTACAACAGGAAAGCATCAAAACTTTTGCTGCAATTATTATTTTATCAGGTTAATACAATATAAAGAAACTGTGATTTAACATTTGAAGAAAAATGCCCTGCAGAGACTGTGTCCTTATTTTCACTTCAAAAATCAATGTGATGTATTTCGTTCTAATGTCATTTGTTGATGACAAAAGTGCACAGCTCAAACATGAAAGAATGATTTACATGAAAACTTAGCTCCTTTAGTTGATTCTAAGCAAAATTATTCCCATAGTACCACTCATAGATTGCCATGTAGTGGAGCTCCCACTGTCATAATCACTGCAAATGTCAGAGTGTCCAATCAGCAGGGTGGTGTCCAGTCCAGAGTCATTACTGGCCTGCTGGAATCAATCAGTTAATTAGTGCCAGTGAACTGGAACACCAAATCATGGCAACACACTGAGCACAAGAGAAGTGTTTTTTTTTCATTTAGGCCACCAGTGGAAAATGTCAGTCAATGTAAAATTCATGAAACCTGCTGTCGATCATATTGTGGAAAACTTTTCAACACTGTCCTCAGTTAAACTAATACATATTCGCAGCTCGACTAAGACCACATCACACAAAACCTCTGTTGAATAAGTTTTATTTAAAAAAATAAAAACAACACAAAACATTTAAACCATAAATAATACAACTAATTTTTACTTTGTATGTAATCTATATATACATTACACTTGAGCTAATACAGCATGATTGCATGATACAACATGATTAAATCATATTCTGAAATGCATATTTAATACACATCTACATTCAAAACTTAACATCTCTGAGGATGATTAGTAAAACATGTTATGACAGGGTAGAAAATCGTTTGACCACTCAACCAAACCTGAACACTGTACATGAGCTACTCATCAGCTTCACTAATGAATCAGTGTTTTTGAGAATGACTCCATATAGAGAAAACAGCAGGTTTTTACTTTTTGTATTAGGAAGCATTAAATATTCTTTGTGATGGTTTATTCCCTGGTCAGCCCCGGCTATGTACAGTGCGTCATTGTGCTCTGCCAGGGGAATGGGTCATGTTATCACCATGGTACTCTCAGCAATTTAATCTTATCTTCAGGGCTCGTGACCTTAATCACAGAAGCTGCTATGACAGCGAGATGCTGACAGCAGTGCCACTTCTCTTCTGCATATTAATATCAGCACTTTTCCATTACAGGAAAACATCAGAAACAGCATTTACTGATTTGCCTTATGCCAACAGACACAGTGATACTTCAATATATGGCAAAATACGAAATGGAAGGCTACTCAGAGAGTATATGGTAGGGTGACCAGATTTTCAAATTCTCAAACCGGGACACTCTGTTGAACACTTTTGCACATTTGCATTTTCATAATGTAATGCAAGTGACACAGTACAGTATGTCCATTTAATCATATGTAAGTATGTAACATAAAATTTGCATTAGCAGCAGCTGCAGCAGGCATCAGTCATTGACTAAATATTATAAATATCTATTCTTTTATGCACATTTTAACATTTTGTGAACTCACCTCTTGTAAGGTTAGACTGCTATCAGGTTGCAAATAAACAGGTTTACGTCAAATAGTTTTCTACCAGTTTAGCTGCATGTGATCTTTTAACCACAGTACTCATAGCAAGGTAGAGATAGTGCTCTAGAACCTTCTGTAGACATAAGGTAATAAAGAAAATACTGAAGTTTATGCTCCACCCACAAAGATTTTCTCTTTCATAGCAACTGCAAGATTAGGTAAGCTTTAAAGAAAGTTGGTAAAAATCCCATTTAAACTAACGTATTTAGGCTGGAGTTTAGAGACGCTACATAGAGTCGCTACACTAATGAACCAGCCTATGTTGTTATAGCTTAACAAAACTAGGCAAGCTTGTAGTATATTTCATTTTATCAATGTGAAAATAATGTACAACAGTAGCATTTTATTTTATTAATGTGAAAATGATGTACACCAGTAGTCACCAACCCTCCTCCTGGAAATCTGCTTTCCTGCAGAGTTAAGTTCCAACTTGCGCCTAACATGCTTCCTCTTTACTTAACGCAAATGCATCTGATCTAGCCAATCAAGGACTTCTGAAGAAGCTAGTTAGCTGGAGCAGGTGTGGCAGATTGTGGTTGGAACTAGACTATGCAGCAAGGTAGATCCCTAGGACAGGGCCAGTGACCAGTGATGCACATGGTATCAGAGTAAATTAACCTAAGTCAATGCATTACTATTTTAAGTGTAGGTGATGGCAATTAATAAGCTGCATGAAAGAAGGTGAGGGAGCAGGGCAGAGGTTGTGCCTCTCTTCATCCTGCTGGTTGCTGACCTGTCGTAGTGGATCAAGTCCAGGCTCTGTTTAAACACTATGACAGAGGACAGACAGTAGCCACCAGCATGTCAGAGAGACAGGAATTCATTAGCACCTTATTTATAACACTTAACCCGCAGATGTGTGCATGCTCATACAAAGAATGCTCAATTAGAATCAGGGCTGGGACTAGAGGATAGATACAAATCTTTTTTTTTTTTTTCCCGTGGTTAGAGTGCGGCAGGGACATGTTATTTCCATGCTGGACGGAACTGAAGCTGGTGGCCTGATTGGACTAGTAGAACGGCTGCAGGGTGCATGCTGAATACTGAAGATGGTGTTTGGAGGCTCTCCCTTTCTTTTTTGCCCAGTAGCCCAGGCCTGGAGAGCCAGTCCAAAGCCAAACACAAGCCTCACTTTACACATGACAAACACACCCACAGGGACATGCCACTGCACCACAGGGCTCTCACTGGCAATAAAGATCCATTTTAGAGTGGCAGATCTTCGTCATAGTTAGAGTGAAGTGAGGTGGAAAAGGCAGCTTTATCTCCAGTGGGATTTAAGGGTGGTGGTGGCTTGGCTTCTGCAGCAGCGCCAGCAGAGGAGGTGCTTTTAAAGCATTCCACTCACATAATCGACCAAAAGCTGTTAGTATGCATGGGGGAATCTTGGCTTGTGTGTTAAACTTAAGGGCCTAAAGTAACATTTTCACTTTCTAAAAGGGAAACGTCTGATACTCAGATCAAAAGCACATCAGTAAAACATACAGATATATATTAAAAAAAAGGGAAGAGATGGATGAGAAGGAAGGCTACAGTCAAGAGAAAACAACAAATGGTAGAAACTTGGTGTAAGGAATTTCAGAACAGCAGGCAAGAACTTTCTTGGCTGGAGAGATGCTGTCTGTTTGATAACTGACCTCATTATAAACAGCACTTGATTAAGCAATCTGGATCAGTTCTAGTGGGTCATGCACTTCAGGTTCAGATCAGAAGAGCACATGAATGACCTAACTGATAACAATGAGTGGCTTGATATAAAGAATGTGTCAACAAAAGGGTCAGTGCTACATTATATGAGTGAAGGGCAACCAATAAAGAGAATATTTCAGCAGTCTATGAAAGACATAGTGGACCCAATTAAAAGTGCTTTGGTAGAAGCATTTCCAGTAAAACTTTACTTGAACACTGCTAAATCACATTGATGGCTACTAGGGGTGGGAATCTCTAGGCACCTCATGATTCGATTCGATTACGATTCAGAGGGCTGCGATGCAATTATAAAACGATTATCGATGCATCTCGATGCATCTTTTTTTTCTATACATGATTTCTATTTTCTTACTGTCTGAGGACTTGGTAGTTTTAAAGCAAAATATTTGTAATGATCCATAATACATTTACGTCCAATATCTTTTATTAATAAAACAAATGGAAGTGATGTGGCAAGTGAACTAAAAGGCTCTCATCTTGTTTGGAGACGCTGCTGCCACTTATCTGTGATAAAATGCGCTGTTACGGTGAAATAAGATCCAGTGGCAGTGGATGACCACGCAGCACGTTACAGCCGTCCTACCCATTTTCTTTAGTGATTTTATAACTTCGGTTTTGGTCTCGTGATAGAGGGGGGGAGCGCGAAAGCCCTGTTTCGCAACGACTGAGAACTGGCGTTTCTCACGTAGCAATGAGGTTTTGCCAAGCTAGTAGCGAGCGAAAAAGGAGAAGAGAAAGACAGACGAACATTTGGAGATGAATGGACTTATTCACATTTATAAGCAGCGTTGTTGGTTTCCTGGTACGTTAAGTCCACAACAAGAGACTGTCAAACACTGACTAAAAAGTTGCGAAGATGAAGTTGCTTCTCTTTCTAATTTTCCCATTCCACCTTAAATGGTGCTGCATTTACATTCGGCGCCTCTGTCAGAATTTAAGGTGGAACGGGAAAGTTCAGCAAGAAGCTGCCGAGTGAAAAGGGACTTCAGCCTCGCCGAACGCTGAGAGACATTTTACAAGAAACTGTTCAACTTTTGAGGAAAAGTTTTCTGGTGGAGTTGCAAGAAAAGCAGCTATAGCTAAAGCTTAAAGCAGAGCAGAGTAAGCCTGTGTTTTCGTTTATATTTTTTAGCCTATACTAGGACATTACAACATACTGAACATTAAATGTTGTGGCTCCCAAGGTGCTTTGATTTTTGTTAAAAGGACAAAATGTTCTTCTTAACATTTGTGTCGTGACTCCTGATCTAACCTGGCTTTTAATGCAGTGGCTGCCGGTCGGATTTTTCACTCTTCCATGTGTGTTTTTGTTATGTGCTGCCACAGACTGTCCGGGCGCTGTACTTACCCACTTCCAAGTTCCGCCCTTTGCGTTCCGTCAAGATTACATTATAAATTAAATATTTAGAAAATCGATTTTTCACATTTATAAATCGATTCAGAATCGCCCACGTCTGCATCGCGATGCATCTAAGAATCGATTTTTTTCCCGCACCCCTAATGGCTACTAACTGTAATGCTAACATGAGACTGTTATTTTATGTACATATGACACCTTTATGACATATTTAAGGCATTGTTATGGCAATGTTATACAGCAGGGTTCAAGTGAAGTGTTACCAAAATTTCTTTAGAAAACAAGGTGAATTCTCACACCTAGAAATGAAGGGGTAGTTAATAAATGTAACCAAGACTGACAGTGCACTTGACTCATATTGAAGCCCGGCATCCAATAAAGCATGTGGGAAGAGAACATTAGGCTTTAAGAGCTGTGCAGCTTTCTAGTGAAAATACAAACCATCAAATGGCTCAGGCTTTCCACAAAACTAATCTTGTTAAAAGCATTCTCTCTTAATCCCTCAGACACCCATGATGCTGCAGTGCTAATCCCACTAAAGTATCTCCAAAAAATCCAGTAGAAACGCAAATCCTTCATCCGAAGTTTACAGTGTAAGCTTTAGAACCGGCGATTTAGACTACAGTAAATAAACAATTAATATCTGATGTGGGGGATCGTTGATTGCATGAGTAATTGTGTTGTGATTTAAAAGAAAAGAACATTTCAAACTATTGATAAATCATTCTGGATTATTATTCGCCTTCACAAAAGCACACTCTACTGCTAATGTTGGTGCTGAAAATGGGTATTCTCTGAAAGTTAGAGAAACATAATGTGGTTGAGGTACATAATCACACATATTTAAATGATTATTTGTACACATACATTCACACTGCATGAAGATCTACTCATTTAAAATCATTCAGTGATCCACAGACGAAAATTACAATATACAAAATGCGACATTTAATCAAACCAAATGAAAAGAACAATGTTTTTCTAAAATGGTTTTGATTTATCGTGTGCAGGCTGGCAGTGTAGAAATTAGAATAAAAGAATAAAGCTGAGGTGAAAGTATTGTACCATGTTTGAATGATGCATTGTATGCAGCGTTCTATGTTCATTGGTCTTATTAAGATCGAACAGCAATAGTTCAGTGGCTGAAACATTGGGTGCTTTTCCACTGCACATTCAGAAAATGAGAACTGACCCAAAGGGGACCCAATGGAACTTATGGTCCTTGTTCTAGTATATTTTTCACCTGCTCAAGACACGACTGAAAATTTAATCATCATTTTGGCCATTTTATGCATAACGCATGAAATTTGGCTAATTAGCTATCTTGTGCTGGCATTAAATAATTTAGTGCGCTTTTCTACACTTGCACACTCATATAAATGTCTACACAGAAACATGTAGAATCGGGCAAAGCTTATATTTATCTCTATCATGTTAGAAATTGAGCATATGCGCTCTGTGGAGGCTACCAAAAATTCTAATAACGTTAGTGTTAGCTTCCTGACTGGCTTACATCACCTTAGTGAACTTTTTGCAAAGGAAAAACTTGAAAAATAGCAATCAATACATCAACATCCCGTTCTAGTCTACATTCTGGTGCTCTTTTTGGTCATATAATAGGGCTAAGTGACTTTATCTTTACCTGGAAGAGTACAGAATTAGCTACATTGTTGTTGACTTCAGCGGAAAGTGTTACCAAAGGTAGGGGAAACACCTTTGAGTGCAATTAGGTCCTGTTGTTATCCATCTTGAGCAGGTATCAAGAAACACAAAATTTGAACCTTCATTACTGGACCGATGGCCAGTGGGAAAAAAAAACACAGTTCTGGTACTTTGTGTAGTGGAAAATGCCCATAGAGTGAAGTGTGTACTATCTTAGCAGAACACTTCAACAGTTTCTGGCTAAAACATTTTATCAGTTCTTCAGCTTTTAACATGATTTTTTGTGTGTGTCTGTGTGAAATGCATGCTTCTAAAGTAAGATATGTCACAAAAATGACTTCCCATAGCTTCCTACAAGACATAGAATGAGACCGCAAATGTGCTGTCTAATATACTGCTAATATAGTGATGCAATTTTGTACAACATGTCCTATTGTTTCCATTTTATGGTATCACCTGATAAAGAACAGAACTGTAGCTGAACGCTCAGCCAGAGGAACACAAGTAACTGTCGCTACTAGAGCATTAGCTATCAAGCTAATATATAAATGGCTTTATGCTAAAGAATTTTGTTGAATATGTAAAATACTCATTTATAGATCACATAATAACCCAAAGATGCAAGGATGTGACCCTTGTTGACCTTGCCTTCATATTAGGGCTTTTAAAATTAGAAACTAGACATATTTCTATATTTAGTGGAAACCTATGAGAAACAGGTTTTTGCACCATAACTTACTTTAGAATTGTCTAAAATAAGAATATTTCACAAAAAGATTAAAAATGCCAGGAAAATAGAAAATAGCAAAAGAAGAAACATATTTGTACTTTGTGTACCAATATATGTATTGTTATTTGATAGA
The DNA here is from genome assembly GCF_904425465.1 of Colossoma macropomum. Classification (NCBI taxonomy): domain Eukaryota; kingdom Metazoa; phylum Chordata; class Actinopteri; order Characiformes; family Serrasalmidae; genus Colossoma; species Colossoma macropomum. The sequence goes on along the minus strand of NW_023494790.1, from coordinate 17,714,214 downwards.
CAAACTTCAATAGTTTTATATGCAAAACTAAATAGAGTACTGTGCAAAAGTCAGAGACCACCCTTCTTTTCTTTAATTTCCAGTTTAAATGGCCTTTAAGTACAAGTTCTGAGGAGATTAGATATCAGATAATCAACTTGCATAAAGAATGCGAGAAAGAAGGAAAAAGAAGAGAAAACAGAACAGTTTTGTTGGAGTTTTTGTTTGGAGTTTTCAAAACTGGAGTTCAAAAAGTAATAAAAAGACAGAGAAAACTGGACCATCAACAAAATTACCGACCTTAGATTAACAGCAGTTGCCACTTTCATCTTTGAAAGACAGGAGAAAATCGAGCTCCAGGAAGTGAAAGAGTGGAAGCTGTAAATAAATATATAATAAATTTAATATAATAATTATGGGTCTGACCTTTGCTCAGTACCATATAGTATTATGTTTTATGTGGAATCATGCAAATTCAACAAAATAAAATGCAAATATGCTCATGTTCTTTTTAAAATAAAAAAATAAGTCCATCAGTGAGTCTGTGTGACAGTGTGACAATATTCCCAAGATCTCTTCTTTCACTTCATAACTTAATTTCCTGCAGAGCACAGATTAGCAGAGGTTGTCAAAATAAAGCCCATATTGTGGACAGACAGCATCTCACTGACACTTCAGTGTGTAGGGTAGTGTCTGATTAGGTGCAGGCTCAGGGCAGTGGGCTCTCATGAAGCCATCAAATGGGGGCTTCATTCCAACGAGAAGCAACCCATCAGACTGAAAGTTTGAGGATGGTCAACAATTTTGCTGCTTTCTTTGTAAGTATTTTACTTCCCAAAAAAACCTGACAAAGGAAGACATTCTCTCCACTGTAAGGATGATGAGCACACATGAAAACACGCACAAACAGGTGGCCACCTGGACTACTTCAACATAATGTATAAAAGACAACTGCACAGTGAGGTGATGTCATGAAATAAAAAGGGGATGCTGGTTGCCTCATGTGGACATGTAGCAAGAAGAAGGACGGAGCGGTCAGAGGATCTGGGGCTTGCTCAGATTCTGTCCAGAGGAACAGCCGTGTTTGTTATACTGTCTGGCTGGGAATTTTTCCTGTTGTCCAACCCGAAGGGCTCCATGGTGACAGAGGCCACTGTGGAGGCCCCGGGGAGGCATTTAGAAGGGTGCCCACTGGCCCCGTCAAACTGCAGGGCATGACTGGACTCAGAGGTTACAACGATGGATGGAATCAGAGCTGAGAGGTTCTTATGCTCGGCCTGCTCCGAGATCACACGAGGCTGAGAGAGAGGACGTAAATAATGACAGTGAATTAAACATTATTACATGCTTACCTTGCGCAACTGAACTTTCCTGACCTAATTTTATGTTTAATATTGACGCAGCCTCTGATAATATCTGGATGAAAATGAAAAGAAGAAGGAAAAAAACATAATAAGGAAGCTCAGGCTGAAGCAGGGCTACTGTGAGAAGAAACTGCTGCCAAGGTACAGCAGAAAGGACAAAGCACATCATTTGTTAAGTTAACGTTAGGCCTTAAAAAAACAAGCACATTTTCTCCCTCAGTGGGCACAGTAATTTCTGCAGTGGAGGCAGTACAAACTTTTGAGTGCCCTTAGAGGACTTGCAGAAACAGCTTCTCTGAGCTCCAACATTAAGGCCTCCAAGACACAGATGAGGTTCAGTCTTAGACTTGGCAACTTGGCACTGTCAGTTCTCGGTTAAGAAAACTCTATTAAGGAATACACACTATTGTCTAATATAACATTTATTTATCTTTTTTTTTGAAGCAAAATTAATATCACTACTACTGAAATACTGCTAAAAATAATGATTTGCTAAATTGACTATTTGCAAAACTCAGAGAGAGTCCTGCCTCCTTTTGTTATTATTGATGTGTCCATCAAACTTTCAGTAAAGGCTACCTGGTAGCCACCTGTAGCACTCATGCTACATGACTAAAGAATAAGCAAAAGAAAATTTAGAAACACACAGAGGAGTACATCTAAAACATTTTTCATTAAAAAATTAACTGGCTTTACAAGATGTTCAGTGCAGACATGCAGGCAGACCTAACAAAATATGAATGTTGGCCATTTTGAAGTGAACAAAAAATGATTTTTACATTAATCAAACAAGGGAAATCATTTAGTTACTTCAGCAGGTTTTAGCAATGGAATCTACCCGTTCAGGTGAGCTAATGCTAAAGCTAACACTACAGCTAGTCAGATCATGCCAGATGCTGAGGAAGATTCATCATTTATACAAAGTCTTTCAGAAAACTTTACTGAAACAATACAAAGAATGGAATGTGAACGAGTACATTAATATTTATCTCTACACACGTTGGGCCTCGTTCACCAATATCCTCCTAAGTTTGTTCTTAAATGTGTTCTTTGTGCTCGAGTGTGTGTGGATTCTGTTCTTACCAAAAAAAACAAATCTCAAATAAGAAAACATTGGTGAATGCCAGAATCTGCGTAAGGGGATTTTTTCTTAAGAATGGTTGATGAACGAGGACCAATGTTTCAGTCACTAATGTGAATGCTGTACTGTCCTGTTTAATCTGACTGATTTATCAAGTTAACTGTCAACAGCTTAACTAAGAAAAGCTCACTACCTAACATGACATTTTTCTCTAAAATTATACTAAAATGATTTCAGCAAATACACTAAGCCAGATAAAGGTTAGCTAACCTTAGAGCCAGTATAAGTCTATCTGTTTATAGTTTTGACATTATACTATAAGTCTGGTCTTCCACATAGATTAATTAAACTTTTTCAGTTCCAGGAAAGCAATAAAAGTAACACTACCCTCTAGACGAGCAGGATATGTTGTCTGTGTGTCAAGCATTATATGTTTCTCTATTACACCTTTCCACAATTTCTTAGTCTAATTTAGACTGTCAGTGCCGTTCTGACTGCAGGTTTCTTCTTGACAAAGGTCTTGCCTGACAAAGGAAGACAACTGTAATTAGCTGAGAGGGCTGTCAATCATAATTTTGCAAATAGTAAATCTAGAAGAATCTGATCCGTGAAAGATCAACTTTTTTTTTTTAAAATAAGTATACTAAGATTTGCTAAGATTTTTTCCATAGGAGAATATATTATGTAACTCAGTCTTGAAAATTATGTTAGTTATGTAAGCTTTTCTGAATGGATTTGATTGTTTAATTAGCACTACTACATGCAACCTATACAGATCCATTAAATTAATGCATTATATCCTATCTGGCTTGCCCTCTGGCTTGCTCAGATCTTAGAATTTTTTTTGCGAATTTATTACTTAATTAATATATAACTAAAGTAGCAAAGCCTGCATTTCCATTGAAATGAATCCTACTCTCTTACTCATTGCCAGGTCGATCTTTATTGCTACATGATGGAAACTGACACAGACAACTGAGCAAAACAGATTAATGATTGTGACAGAATGCAATCGCTTGAGCTACGCAGGCACAAAATCGATATCGGTGCACTTACAGTGGGCGGCAGATGATTGGACGGGCTAACTTCGGTCATGGAGATGTCATCTTTATCTGCCATAGTCTGTGATTAAGAGACAGACACCATGACAATTATTTTATTAATTATTCAAACAAGTACTCTTAGCCAGCGGACAAGAATATACTACCGACACTATAGAAAACCTCTTTGTATCTGAACCCAGCCACCCCTACTTCTAACTTGTGCCATGCTAAAATTGTAACTTGTGCTTTGTTTAGCATGTGGGCTGGTGAGCATGAATGGTGGCAGGTCTGAGAAGAGTGCCACTCAGTGGACACACTGGTCACACTCCCCCTGAGCCAGGCCCTCTGGACATGAGGCTGTTTATGGGGATTATCTCAAAGAGCAACAGATTAGACCAAGAGAATTATAGCCTAGCCTTAATCGCACAGGAAGAGAACTCTATTCATTCTGGTCCAGTTTAGACCTGAACCACACAACGATCCGCAACATGTGACCTAAATCAACCTGCTTCTTTAGGCCACATTGTGATGTGGCCTCATTAAAATCTATTACATTATATTCAAGACTCATTAGGGCGGAAAGGGACCAAAATCAATACTTTAGTTAAATTTCAACAATGCTTTATTATTTCTTTTGCAAACCTATACAAAACCAAACTGAGGCAAATTAGGGTCTTTACCAGATTAACACCAGTTATTATATTATATACATCGAAAAACCTTTTCATCAATCAACAAAGGAATAAAACTTGCAGCACCAGTAGAACCTCAGGGGGAACTTTCCACAGCATTTTAAAATGTATTATAAAATGATAAAGACCTCTTGGAATGTATTATCAAAGTAAATAGGTAAAGGAATCAATAAACAAGACATCAGTGTGCGTACTAAAACGTAACGTCAAGAAAAAAATGAGAGTGAGCAGAACAGAGGATAAAAGGAGGTTTAATTGAAAAACGTGTCATGATTTGATGAGCAAGAGTGATAGGGAGACACTTGCAGGTGTCTGCTTGTAGATCTCTAAGAGTGATAGCACAGCTACATCAAAAGGCAAAACCAATGAGAGCAGAGTTAATCTGCCTTTTAATTAATGTGTGATGAAAACACAGTGGAGATGCTTTGCAAGTGTGGCTCCCCTCACTGTGGTTCAGCCCCACTATGAAACTAACTCATCATTTGTCACGATACCATGACAGCTAAAAGCTCATACTTGCATCATATAATGTAATTTCTGAAGGATCAATGTCATTTATATCACAATTCCACAAGGCCTAATTGAGTTTTTCCTTCCCTGGAAACCCTGTAATTAATTCACCTAATTGTGTGTCACCTAATTTCACAAAGGCTGATTAACCGAGTGAGATATGTGTTTTGTGGCATGTGTGATAATGTGGTTTCTCACTTACACTGATGTAAGCACAGGTGGTGAGGTTCAGACCTGGCTCTGAAGGGCTCTGGCTGCAGTTTCTGTCGAAGCCGCCTGAGTTTTGGCCCTTGGCCTTTACCTTCAGAGAGCTGCTCTGTCTAAAGTCCGTCAGCTCCTTACGGATATCATACGACACCTGACGACTGGCAGAACGCGATGTTGCGCTGGACAGGTCTGCTTCTGTATCTGTCAAACCCTGAGAAACACAGACATTCACAGAAACACTCACACATGGCAGTGAGGATAACAACCTGCAGAAATGTAGGCTTATTATGTACTTATAAATCTTAAGACTTATTATTCAGTAGCTACTACGATTTCTTTGGTAATTACTGTGGAACTAATATGCAAGTTATATAGTCATGAGAGTTAGAAACTGTGTGGAAGCCCTTAGGGTTTGAATGGACTATTCCCCACTATTTATTTATTTATTTATTCATTCATTTAATTGTTGATTAATTGATTCATTGATTGATTGAGTCTTTTTAATTTAATTGTTATTTTGATGTTACTTGTTTTTTAGACATAGGACATACTGTATCTGGTTATTAATAGGGAGCTTGTCTCCCTTTGTTGCATTTACAGCCTCTACTCTTCTGGCAAGGCTTTTTACCAGATGTTGGAACATTGCTGTGAGGATTTGAGTGCATTCAGAAGAACACAAGAATGTAGTGAGGTCAGGTACTGAAATTAGATGATCAGTTCTGAATCACAAATGCCACTCCAACTCGTCCCAAAGGCACTAGATGGTGCTCCATCACGCCAGAGAACACAGTTCCACTACTCCACAGCCCAATGCTTGGGGCCTTTATACTCCTCTAGATGATGCTTGTTATTGGGCATGTTGACTTTAGGCACATGGTTGGCTGCTCCAGAGACTGCCACTCTATTGGCAATGCTTTTCTGTGGAAATTATACAAGCTGTGCCCAACTGAACAAACTCTGGTTCGTCTTAAGGCTACCAGCTTGTGCTCTTAGGGGGTTTTGCCTCCCACTGTCATCCTAGACTCACTAATTAGATCTTGACTCCTAGAAAAGCTGTCTTGTGACAACATTGTGTAAAAAGCAGTATATAAATAAAATTGAATTGAATTATAGTCATGGTGTGAATGGGTAAAGATGCATTCGTACAGACTCGCTGTCAGACACAGAGGATAGGCGGGTCTTGCTGGTGCGTCGCAGGTTGCTGCTGATCTCGGATGACTGGCTGGTGACGGTGGAACGACGTGTGGACATGAAGCTGCTGCTAGTGAACCTGTCTCTACGTGGCACACACAACAGTACTCCTAGACATGGGATGTACTTGGCTAAAGCAGACCTGGAAGACAGGAGCGGGGAAGTAGAGGCAGGTGGCAGGAGGAAGGAGTATATGAAGGAGTGGAAGAATATAATTAAAAAAGGAGAGAGAAAAAATGGAAAATGGAAGTAGTACAAGGAAATGAAATGCCCAAGTCAGCAGCATATTACTTTAAATGAATATAAATGTGAAAGATATAGACCAGCACAGCCTGAGAGGAGGCATGTGATCACATATATATGTGCACTTCTGTCTTTGTAGAGAAGCACTCAATGACTGTGTCTGATACACTGCATATGTATGATATGTAATTTTTATTGATGATTTAGCAGTGGTCAGGTACTTCATAATAAGTCAGATCATTTACTTGATCCCTGTGGCTTCATTTCACTTTTAAATCAAGCGCATGAATTGCAAAGAATGTTCTACAACACATCACATAACCACTAGCTAGCACCACTGAACATGCTTCATATATTTCTGCTAACAATATAGTGATATATAACCTTTATAACTCACTATATTGGCCACAATAAAACCATGTTGTTCCAGGCTTTTCTCCAGTTTTAAATAAAATGTAGTACTCTGCAAAAGTCAGAGACCACCTTTCCTTAATTTCCAGTCAAACAGCCGTTAAGTACATTAAAAGTTAGTACATTAGTAAGTAAGTTATTCATTTTTCAGCATCAGGAAAAAACAAACAAAAAATGTATACATATATATATTGTTTTGAGAAGACCAACAGTTTCTTTTTTGATTCGCAATTTTCTTCTTTTTTGTCTATTTCCTTTTCTCAGTAACAGCTTCTTGACAGCTGCACATCCTTTCAGACCCATAGTGCTGAGTTGTCTTCTCACAGTGTAAGGATGGACAGAAACATCTGTGGATTTTTCCAGATCTGAAGTAAGAGTGGAGCTTGATTTTCTCCTCTCTCTCAAAGATGAAAGCTTTAAGTACTGTTTATCTGATGGTGACAGTTTTGGTGGTCTACCAGGTCATGCACAGTTAACTTAAGTTTTAAAAAGTCATGTTTTTTCACTTATTGTCCTTTGACTTTCCCTTTTCTTATGCAAGTTAATTATTTTATAACTAAGCTCTTTAGAAATATCTCTTGAAAAATGGCTACATTAATGGCAGTTTTGAGTGGAAATTAGATAAATAAATAAATCATTTAAGAGTGGTCTCTGATTGTGCACAGTACTGTGTATAGTTTTATAGACAAAACCACTGAGGTTTGCTTAATAAATGAATAGTACATGTATTTTCTTCATAAAAATACTTTCCCAATTTTTTGGCATTTTTAAGTAAATAAAGGCACAGTCCTGTATTCACATTAGGTATGGTTAGTGGGACTAGCTAGAGGTCATTTATTGTGCAGTAGAACAAACATTCTTTGTGATTCATGGGCTAGGATCAAGGTCATTATAAAACCACAAAGGTCACATAAATGATGATTTTACTTATAAAATACCTGACCACGTCTAAGCGATCAATAAAACTGGATTGATTACAGTTCTCTGTCTCTACGTGTCTCTTAGATCAGAATATGTTTATTATTTGTTCTCCTCACATGTAAGCAATCTTTATAGCCCTGTTGTTTGCAGTTCAGCTGAGCTGTAAGATTGCCTTCGTCGCCTGCTCGAGGCCCAATGTTTCATTTTGCCTGACGGATTTTCGGATTGAAAACTGTGTGAACTGGGTTATTAGTTATTAACTCTGCGTCCTTGTCACACCGCCCTGCCTTACTGAGCTCCTGCCCTGCTTTATTATTCAAACCCTTTCACTGAGCTCAAGACAACTCACTCATAAAGAAGCAAGGCTTGATGCATGAGTGTGGCAGGATTGCAGCTGTCAGCAGCTATTCACTTACCATAACAACATGACCTGGTCTATAGATCAAGGCCTAAACATGCTTCACTCAGCAGCTTTATTTTGACAGCAGTGAGGTGCAGTACCTGTATTTGGGGTGTGTGATGGCGTAAATGATGGGGTTGTGAATAGCTGAAGCCTTGGCTATCACAGCAGGAACAGAATTCATGTAGGGTGTAAGCATGTCAGCATAACTAAAAGACAGAGAGAGAAGAATAACATAACCACATTACATACCATTACAGCATTATACAATACAAGGCTGTCAGCCAGTATAAACACAACCTCTCACAACTTCATTACACTGCAGAGATAGGAAAGTGGGTAAAATTGCTCTCTCTCTCAAGGTGAGTCATGCATATGTTTATTGCACTGCCAGTGGTGGTCAGAGACAGAATAACAGAGGGAGTTAGTGCTGTAACATGGCTGACAAGGACTTCTATCATAAATAAGCAAGGCTAGAAGAACACAGGGTCAGATGTACTATGCATTTTATGCCAGGTTCAAGGCACAAAAAGGATGCCCTAGGAAGCATGGATGTTTTGTACAAAACTGGCGTATCTGCACAATGGAAATATGCGAAATGCACTTTCTTCCCTCATACATATACACTTGATGGAGGATCATGCAAAAAAAATTGGTGGAGATGTTGGGAGGCGATTGCATAATCTGTTTCAGTGGCCAGTTTATGTTCACTTTTCTCTGAGTCTTAAAACCAGGCATAAATTAATGGTTATGTTTTTGGGAGACTCTTAAATTCCCAGGCCTATTTTAGCCTGAGTATTGGACCACCCTCTTTTTGGTCATTTTTGTGGGGTAGCTGGATAGTTGTTAAAAAAAAAAATGAACATAGCTGATATTGCTAATAATATTTTCCATTAAGTTTCCCACACCAATTATATTGTGCTGTCATTACAAGCCAAAAAGCGGTTGACTGCATAAGTGAAAATGCACCATGTGCACACTGAGCTGTGCCAAACAGGAACCTCTGACAGTCAGCAGCAGAAGAAATATCAGAATGTTATTGGTATCAGATGATACTATAGGTTTATTATCATATTTAATATTGTAAAGGAAAAAGAGGTATTGTGTCATCTGTAGGTGCTAGCATTACATGTAGGCTATAGCCTCTCTATGGTCCCCCTACTTGTATGACCAAAAGTGCATCACTGATCCTGAGGCCTCATATTCAGAAATTACATGGAAAACAATGCAAACTGACTGAGTAATTCTTAAGAGAGCAGAATGGGAGTGGTTAAGAGTTTTACAGTGGCAGCATTTATAGCTGCTAGACAGAGAAACAGGCCTACATGAATATATGCCATAAAATAACATGAATACAACTCTTAAAAACAGCCATGGTTCATCTTGTGACTCCTACAGAATTGACCTTTCATGTTACAGTTTCCCAAATTCATAGGTGTTAATCCATACAGTTCGGCCTTATAAGATATGCTTTTGGTAGTATATGGCTGTGTAAGGCTGAAATACCGGAAAACTATTGCAATACAGGCCCATAAACTCTGACCAACAGTGTCACACTCAAATTTGTTTTTCACTTTCTGTTTTTTGAGACTTACTAGCCTTAAAAGTAATGTGATCAGATTACAGGTGGTGCAGCATGAGCACAGCTATATATTACATAGGTAATGTGAAATTCTTTTGTCACACGCATGCTGTACATGGACAAAACAGATATCGCCTCACATCAGAAATGATCCAAGACAGCAGAGAGTTGCCACATCTGGAGTGTAACTTAATTAAATATATATTAACAAAGATGCATTTGTCCCTCAATCACATTCTTGGAGATGACTATGCATAATCAGTGAGTTTTTGTTCTGTTGGCTCATCAAAGACCAACTCTGCTTTCTCTCTCCCTCGCTCTCTCTCTCTCTGATTATGTTTGTATGCATATTTAATGGATTTAATGAATTTAACAGAGAGACTGCTTAGCTATTTCATTTTCAAATAAAGCAAAAATACAAACACATTTCTTATTTAGTAATAGGTAATTACTATGATTACCAGAGAAATATGTCACAGTAAAGAAAACTAGTTAAATAGCTGATGGTTTTAATAGTAAAAATGTACTATATGGGGATCTGTGAATTTATACAGTTCAAAAGCTGTGAATATAAGGATTACTGTCCATAGAGTGTTGAAACCTTGCAGATTCTACTCTTGAATCATGTAATAGATGGATGGCATCAGAAGGGTTAAATTTGTTGTCATAGTGTCATAGTGTCATAGTGCATTAGTGAATAAGCAGTCAACGAAACTTTTTAGCATTAATAATGACACCAAAATTACAACAAATATCTGACCATGAAAGTTGAGTATTCAAATGAATGACAGTTACATAAACAAAGTTTTCCTTTGTAATTGTAAAATATGACACATTATCAAACAGGGTCAATCTACTGTAATGAAACTGTTGTTGTGAAATTCTTTGTTGTTGAGACTTCATCAACTACAAAACTGAAATTCTGTGTCTTCATTGAGAGGAAAATGCAGCCTATGGTTAACAAATAATCTGTTGATGTCTGTATTTGACTCACAGTATTTGACTCAGTCCACATAGCACCACAAACTACATCTTAGATTTATAGCATTCAATTTAGAGATGCTTGAAATGGAACAAACCCTTTATGCCACTTGGGAGTGTTTCTGAGATGCTGCAGAAAGGGATTATGGTATTTGTGGTATTGTGACAATTGGAAGCCTCTTTGGGAATAAAAACTTGGATTTCTCAGGCTTCTATGGGCCAATCTGGACAATCCTCTTTCTGTTCATTTCCAGAGGGCCTAGATATTTTAAAGACAATAAATAGATCATTGATAGTTTTCATTTAGTGGCAACTGGTATTCTACTGATCGCTAGGTGTTATGAGCTGCTATGCTGTGATGACAATGATGTGATGAGTTTAGTTGAACTTAATTAATGTATGCATGATTTGGCTCACACACAGCAAGGCCAATGTACAGTGACAGTCATGTGAAACAAACAAAACAAAGTATGTGAACTATTAATTTAGTTTATCTACATTTACAGAATAATAGTTATGTAGCTACATTTTGCCTGCACTACATGCAGCTACATTAAACTGAAGCAAATAACTGTATTTTTTCTGTGCTACATATAATGCATTTATAATGTAATCCTATTTATTTATGTATTTATTCTGTGTCAATGTATTCAGAGTCTTAATTTCAAGAGACATATAATATTTTATGACACTTATAATGGTCTCCAGAAGTTACCACAAGCATTTTTGTTCCATTTTGAGAATTTCAAATTCAATGAAAAACTAAGAGACAGAATTATTATGTGTCTCCACAGAGAACATACAGTACAGACTTTGAAAGGTCATGTGGAAAGCTCACTCTTTAAATTAAGCACTGGATGATACATGTGTGTGTTGATTCTCACCCTGCAAAAGCAGTCAGAGCCACACAGGAGTATGGAGACCAGGAGATAACATACAGTAGGATAACTATGAGAGCCACCTTCGCCATCTTCCACTCACTCTTCATTCGGTGGAACTTTTTGATTGAGTCTTTGGTAGTTCCCCCTTCTGCACTGATTTTCCCCACAGCGCTGTAACATACACACACACACACACACACACACATACACACACACACACACACACAAACACGCATGCACAGACATAGATCCAATAAATTACACAAACTGTACAAATAATACTGATGTCAATCTTTTCTTCAGGGCATGTTTGTTTGTTTATTTATTTATTTATTTATTTATTTATTTATTTAAAAGAACATATTTGTACTAATCATCAAATCACTACATATGTGTGTCTATATAAAACACAGTTCTATATGTGTGAACACAGATTTGTGCCAGATTTCTTCTGGATGCCTCCAGCCATCGCATGGATTTTCCATCACCAGTACACTTGATTTAACAGAATAAGGTATTGATTAGCCAAATGAGCTGCTGGATGATACCTACAATAAATACTGGGCTGCACCTTGAAGAGGGTTGGAATTACTAAACAAAGAGTACGAAAATTACTACTTATTGTATTCTGTATTAATTCTAATATTAGTGTTTTTCTGAGCAAATAAACACTGAATATTTAAATTTAGGTACCTCAAACCTTTGCACAGTACTGTTAGCGCTGTTTGTTTACATTTACATAAATGGAAAATGAGAGGTATACAATTTTGTGTATAGTGTATTGAGAATTTTATATATTTTTATATATCTCAAGCTGACACCTGCACCTACAAGAGATAATTCATATACATTACTATATATACATATACAGTTTATAATTAGCATACTTCTGTTCAGCCAGTGCAATGATAGGCCTCATAAAGTTAGTGTAAATATAATATTAGATTTTTAATGACACGTTTTCCTTCTTTATTTAATTCAAAGATTTAAGTAAAACCTGTGATCCTCTAGAGGAGCATGTCTGTGTCTGCTAACAGTGAGTCAACCTGAGCTGACCTGGTCGTGTTCCGAATGGCACGGAAGATGCAGAAGTAGCAGTACATAATGACAAACAGAGGGATAAAGAAGACGAAGACGAAGAGCAGCATTGTGTAGGCGCGTACAGATGGAGTGAAGGTCATGTAGTCCCATGTGCAGGAGGTCAACAGTCCCTCAGGAACGTAAGCACCTGCAACAAAAATGATACAACACAACAATGTTTCCAGCCTACAGGGACCCCCTGCTGCAAGATAAGAAAAATGTGGATTGTCTGAGAGTCTCTGAGGATTGAGCTGTGAAATGCTGCAGGAATCAAAGCCTGTGTGCATAGCATGTGTGTGTGTGTGTGTGTGAGGCAGAGACAGACCACTCACTCCATCCAAAGAAGGGAGGAAGACTCCAGCACATGGTGTACAGCCAGGCAATAACGAGGATGATGAGGGCGCGCTTGTGTGACATCTTGCCGATGGAGGCCAGAGGGCGAGTGATTACGAAGTATCGATCCACCGCGATGACCACAAGCGTGATCATGGAGCACATCCCAAACAGAGCACCACAAAACGCATACAACTCACAGCCTAGAGAGAGAGAGAGAGAGAGAGAGAGAGAGAGAGAGATGCAGTGAAGACATAAAGAGAGACTCCAGTTCCAGTTGAAACTCCAGTTCAATAGAGGCTGACCGGACACTTTTTCAGTAGCTCTGTTTCCAGAAGTAAAAATCTCTTCTTCATAGATATTTTGGAAAATCCTGATATATAGAGTATATAAAGAGTTTTAAGCACTCAATCGAACCAACCAACTATGAGTTTAATCATTTATAAACATTTGTTTGGGGGAAAAAAATTGAAAAATGAACAAAAAGTACAAGACTGTGTACTTAATTTTTTAAGGAGGGAATGAAATACTTATCCCAAAAAAATGGTTTTAACTGATCATTTTACCTCCAGTCCAAACAGTTTCAGCCAACTTTTGCAATCTCAAATTTTCTGTCTCTTTCTTGTAACATTACATATTTGAGGTGTTTTATCACTGTTTATTTTACAGTTTTATGCACATACAGCATTTGCATTTTTGTCTTTCTGGTTTCTTCTTTCTGTTCTATTTTTGAATTGTTTGCCATTAAGTTGCTTAGCAGTCATGGAACAGTGAACCTTAGTATAAAAGAATGGTGAGAGAGTTTATTTTCTTTCATTTATTTCCACTTTTTTTAATCGCAATTGTTGCTTTGGATGCCAGTGACACAAACTCGCAAAGTATTTCCCTGTCTTTTTGTGCAAGGTCTTCCTGTCATTCTGTATGTCCTGTCTTTTTCACTGACCTTGACAAAACAACAGGCTGCCACTCAAACAAACAACACTTCACTACAAGGCCTGACTCTGATTCTTACACTTTAAGAACACTCTGCCATGGAACCCCTAATGTCTCTGAGTGGTGTATTTCTTTATGGGAAATGGGGCGATAAAACACAATTTGTTTAAAACGAAGTTTAAATCAGACATTTTTAACTTATGACTTCTATCAGATCATATACCAATGCCTCACAATCTAGTAGCTGGTGGTAAAGTCTGTGTTGGGCAGTTAAAATTTTATGACTAAAAAATCGAACTCCCTTATGGCGATTATGAGTGGGATTTTTACTTCCAGAACCAGACTGTTCAGCTGTATTGACCAACATATGCTCCGTCCACAAATGAGGTTGGACTTTACAGAAAAATCCCTTTCAAATGAATGAGAAAGAGCACACTTTAAGGTCATTACATAATGTTTTGTTTCCACTTTAAAATGTTAAGTTACTGAGCTGCATTGTTTTTGTCACTAACTGAAATTAGTCAGTTGGTAACAACAACAAACTTGACACCAGGACAACATAAGCTCAATTACATGACAAAATATACACCTGATCTATCCTAACTTCATTCAGCGTGTGTGCAAACTGTACAGTACAACTTCTAATGAAGTTGCATGGGATTTTCGCGAAAGTTCAACCTCGCAACAGTAACTATGAAAGAATGCCTTTGTGGGCGGAGCATGGAAAAGTTTCTCCACACATTATTATAAGTAAGAGTTATCAACATATACGTGTTACATCCATATAAGCAAGCCAAAGCCCTTTTGCCTCCTCATATTTGTGGAATCAGTCCTGCTGTCTGGCTCATTCACATGTGACTTGTCTAAATCAAACTGGAAATGATACAGAAAAAACAATGTACACCACTGTGTAAGAGTCAATGACCACCTTTCAGTTTTTAATCCCTACTCAAAACAGCTACAAGTTATTCATTTTTTTGTATCAGGAAAAAACATTTAACATAAAATTAGAGAGAACAACAACTTAACAACTAAATATAACCAATTGTTTTCAGTATATAGTGTATCCACCCTTTCTTCCAGTCTTTCTGAGGAGATTTCTTTTTCAAAGCCCAAAGAGAGACCATCAGAAAGAGAAAGTAGGAGAGAGAGAGAGGGACAGTGGGCAGGACTGTCAAATGACCAATCTAGGCTTCACCCACAAATGTACTGATTTTAAGCAACTGTAGCAAGGTTAGACAAGCTTTAGAGAACACTGACACAAACCTATTCAACCGAATGAGAAACAGCACACTTTAGGGATCCTTACATAATGTCGTGTTTTCAGTTTAAAATGTTATGCTACTGAGCTGCATTGTTTTTGTAGCTAATTGAAATGAAATCTAGTTTGAATGAAAATGACAAATTCAACACCACACTAAAGTTAGCCCAAATGCATGCAGGGGTATGGCCAGCACGTTTACAGTGGGTGGTCAGGTTAGACCCACTGAATTTACTGGAGTGGGAAAGAGAAACATAATACAGTGGTTAATTACGTGCCTCTTTGCATATATATCAAAATGCATTGACTTTACTCAACACAATTACTGAAAGACAAAACTGAGTGTTTTATTCCTTCATGATGAAAATACTGATGTATTTTATTAATTCATGAGAAAACTATGCAAACATTTGAATCAAGTAAATTAAATGCATCATTTTTTTCAATGGATTAACATTAATATTTCAGGTCATAGAAGTTAGGCTGCCCTCACTACAGGTCACTCATGAGTCTAATGATAATGCAGCCAGACAGCACAGTATAAGGTAACGTTGTGAGAGTACAGTCTTTGGCTGGGTGACGAGCTGATCTATGTTTAGCACGAACGTATACCACTCAGCACTGGATTCACCTCAGATGAATCTAGGCTGAACACACACACAGTCAGCTGTAAAATAACATGACAAATGATTATAGCTGAGTAATTTTGGATTGTTAACACATATATTACCCTAGGCTACTTCACGTACTGCAGCTCACAGTGCAGCACTGCTGAAGGGACACAGTGCGCAGTAAAAACGAGAATACTGGATAATTAGTTAATGTGGTCATAATTCAGTGTAGATAATAGTAAAATAATGTTATTGTCTGGTTAACCACATGTTTAAATGTAATCTGTAGTCTGAAAAAGCAGACAGTGCAGTGAGTGGAGTGTGATCTCACCCTTACAGCTGATCAGTAATTAATGAGGACAGAATATACAGTCACCATGAATATACAGTCATGCGAAGAAGTAAGTACATACAAAAATTCAGACTTTTTCTGCATATTTGGACATACATTTATCCAGTCCTCATTTAAACAGTGTTGCTAGATAAAGGTGATATAATTCAACAACACCTGAAATAAACATTTTTGTCATCCTTTATGTAAACAACCGCCAACTTGTTCAGGCCAGGCTACCCCAGCAAATTTAACCTAAGAGCAGTGTGTAAGATGCTAAAAGAAGTTTCTAAGAACCCCAAAATATCATCACAGGATCTGCAGGTAGCCTTTGCCACTGTTGACTTAAAAGTGTATACATCCTGGTGTGCCAGGAGGAAGCATTTGCTGGAACAATGCGCTGTTGACAAATGAGTCAAAGACAGAGTAAATTTGGCCACAGTACCAGAAGCATGGCTAAAAAAACCAAAGACAGCATTTAAAGCAAGGTGGTGGAAATGTTACAGTTTGGGGCTGCTTTGCTGCTTCAGGGCCTGGCCAACTTGCAGTCATAGAATTGACTATGAATTCTCTTTTATACAAGAGAGAACTTGAGAAGAATGTGAGACCAGCTGTAAAACAGTTGAAGCTGAAGAAGTGGACCTTCCAACAGGATAAATACACCAAACTACAAGTAAATCCACAAAGGAATGGCTCAAAAGAAAAAAATGGAGGTTATGGAATGGCCTAGTCAAAGTCCAGATCTGAATCCCTTTGTATTGATGTGGGGGGGATTTGAAATGGGCTGTACGCAAGAATTCTGTATTAAGAAGTGGGCAAAAATTATGCCCATTAGATGTCAGAAACTGGTAGACAGTGATAAGAAACACCTACATGAAGTTGTTTCTGTCAAAATGGGCAACACTACTCACTGAAGCCAGAGGTGTACTTACTTTTTCAACAGAAAAATACATTTCAGTTATTTTTTTTTTAAATAAATGATTACAAAGTCAAATTATCTTTGCTTTGTGTTATATTATGTAACATTTATCTATACATATTGTATAAATCAGGGATGTCGAACTCAACCACTAAAAGGGCCATGTTAAAAAATCTTAGCCAATCTGTGGGCCAGCTGTGTTTTTATTTAATTTTTACTGAGCATTTTGCCACGATCCGAACAGGAGATTATTTATTTAAAATATACCAAATTGCAACAGCAAAATAGGCACTAAATACTTATTCAAAAATAATTCTAAAAAAAAACGCACAGTTAATTGCAGTGCATGCTGGGGACTGTAGTGCAGTTCAGGCTGAAATGGGCTAATAGGAATAGAAAATTAAAATAATTTCATGGGCCGAATAGGACTGTGCCACGGGCCTGACTTGGTCCGCAGGCCTTGTGTTTTACACATGGGGTATAGATGATGATCAAATGCTGATGTCCACATATGTCAAAATGAAACATTTCATACTACTTCACATGATTGTAACTGTTCACACAGGGCAGGTACAACTTTTCTCTAGTCACTGCTTTACTAATGATGGCTGACTGTCTCACATTGTTTAACTGGTTTCATGCTATGGCCACCTCTTGGCTACACTCCAGATTGCATGACAAAAAACGAGGTAGGACAAGCTTTACAGAGCGCTGATAAAAATCCAAACTGACTGAATGAGAAACAGCGCACTTTAGGGTCACTACATAACGTTCGGTTTCTTATTGTAAATAAATCTGCAGGGATTTCCTTTTATCAGTAACGACTATTTTACAGCTACACATCCTTTCAGACTCATAGTGTTCAGTCGTCCTCTCTCAGTGGAAGGATGGACAGAAACACCTGTGGATTTTTCCAGATCTGAAGCAAGAGTGGAGCTTGATTTTCTCCTCTCTCTCTAAAAGAAGAAAGCTTTAAGTGCTGTATATCTGATGGTGACAGTTTTGCTGGTCTATCAGGTCTTGTATGGCTGTTAGGAGTGCCATTTTACTGTATAACTATTAATATTTTTTGAACTCCAGTTTTGGAAACTCTTGTGTTCACTCACTTTCCTTTGATGTCCCCCCTCTTTATGCAAGTGGGTTATTTTATACAGAATTTCTTCAGAAATATCTCTTGAAAACGGAATATCTTAATGGCCGTTTTGACAAAAAATGGTGGTCTCTGACTTTTGCACTGTGCTGTATTCTCTCAACCAAGTGACTAAGAATTACAATCACATTGTTGCAGAAAAGAGAAAAAGAAAGAATGAAAAAAAGAGAAATAAACTCATTATTTCTGTATCATAGGATTGTTTCTTTGTAAATGTCACTTATATATAATCACACAGATTTGTCAGCACACAGTAACTGCAGTGGGCTGTGGGTCAAGGATGGTAGTTGATTAGGAAGATACTGCAGGCAGTGAGAGATTTCCCCTAAGCAGCTTTCAACCCTATACTAAAGTGCATAGACCAAAAATGCTGCCGAATGTTTTTGTGTGACATTTTTGTATGACAAATGTGTTTTAGCAGTAAAAATAAAGCATTACTGTTAGCTACTGTGAATATTCAGCATCTACCTTCCCTGATCTATGTGATAGATTATGTATGTGGTGGTTATATGTACTTCCTGGATTAGGAACAGAAAAACTGTGTAACTGTGTATCTGGCCTCAATAAGCACTCACTGGCTTCTGCGCATGCCTGAAAAAGCATTTAACTTAATGAGAGCTCTGCTTAGGACTGAGTGAAACACATAGAGGAAAAAAAAAACATTCAGAATTGGACATTTCTGTGTTGAACACAGCTTAGTAAAGATGAGTTTTGGGTATTTTTTATTTATTTTTCAACAGCTTTTATGGTCCACAGTAACTACATGCATACACATTCAAAAGCAAGCTCTTCCTTCAGTTAATTAAATACAGTGGACAAAGTACCACCCAAACCCATTTCCAAAAAAGCTAAGACAGTATGTGAATTTCTTTGTGGGGAAAAAAAATAATAAAAAACAAAAACAACAACAACAGTAAAAAAAAATATACTTACTGCTGTAATTCACTGGACATGACATGTACCACTGCACTGTCACCTGCATCTATCTATCTATCTAAACTTTATTGTGTTTTGTGAATGTACACTCATTCCAAATATAATGCCTGCAACACATCCCAAAAAAGCTGGGTCAGGAGCATGTTTACTATAGTGTTACAACACCTTTGCTTTTAATAACAGTTAATAAACATTTGGGGACTGAAGACACCAGCTGACAACATTTTTGGAATTGGGTTTGTACACAAATGTAGCACTTGAATGAAAGCAGAAATGCCTTTGGTATTTTTACTTGGGTTAAGGTACAAAAGTATTTTCTTTGAAATGAACTTTAATGTAACATAGGGTCAACTGTAAAACCGTTAAATATTCCACCGATCCAACTTTTGCTCTCTTGTGTCTGAATCTGATTTAAAAGGACATCACACAAAGCTGCAGCATTTTCTCTGATTCTGAGAGATGGTCAGAGGTGCCCATGCTGACTTACAGATGCTAAGCTATAATTGAACATTCAGTATTTAGGGACAAGATTTTGTGAAAGTAGTTCTGTGCTTGGTTTGATTTATTTGTGGAAGTGCATCATATTCTTTCATAACTTATGGAAAATCTTGTTTATACTTCACAGTATGTTGCAAAAGTAGTGAAGTAAAAAGTAGGATTTTTTACTGTGAAATGTAGTGGAATGAAAGTAAAAATCCCAAAAGTGGATATATTTTATGAATGTACAGATACTTGAAAAAAGTACTTAAAGCTTACTGTGTGAAATTGTTTTATTTAATAAAATTGAAAGAAGTATGATAACTTACTCAGGAGTTAAAAAAAACATGCCAAAATATTGTGTTCATGCGCTGTTGTGAGTCAGTCTCTAAAGTCTGAAATAATAATTTAAAAATCAGAGGTGTTGGGTCGGATTTCACTGGAGTTTTTGGAACTATGTTATAGGTCTTTAAATATTAGGACGTTACACGCACAGGCTCAAAAAGTAGTTCTGGCTTGATGTTTAAGTCTCCAATGCAAAACCAACATTATACTGATAAAAAAATTATGACAATAGGAAATAATTCACTTACATCTTTGGAAGACACATCCTACACCAGGTTTTGAGTGAGTTCTCTTTGAATACTTATCACATTCATCTGCTCAGGGAAGGGTCACAAAATGTTCTTCCACACTTTGCATGCAATTACACATTTCCGCCAGAGAGGTCTCCAAATCTCCAAATCTTACATAGGATGCTGCAGTAAAGGGCGTGTCTGTAAATTATATTTTGCTTCCTCTGTGAGGTTGTGGGTATCACAGTTTCACATTCAGTGCCACATACACATTCATATCAAAAACAGCCTCTAACCTCACGAAAAAAATGAATAGTGGAAGAAAGAGCTGCAGCTTCACAAACAAAGTCCAATTACAAAAATAACTTTTATTATAAAGTAAGGAATGAGAGGAAATCAGAAATAAGGAAAACATAGAGAGAGAGTGAAAGAGAGAGAGAGAGAGAGAAGAGAGAGAGAGAGAGAGAGAGAGAGCATTTTAGCTGTTTCCTATTGACCTGGAAGTAAATTCAAATGGACTTGCACTTATTCAATCATCCAGCAAGTACCTCACTTCAAACAAGAAATGTTTAAAGGTTTAAAAACTAACAGAGGTCTAGCAGCGATCAAAGGCCCCTCTATTGATCCAATCTAATGAAAGATGATGTTTGTTTAACACAGAACTATCATTTGATACAACTCAAAGTGCTGTAAAATATGTATGATTTGTATGAATTGCTTCAAAAATTCATTCAAGGTTTGTCCTTTTTTACCAACTGAGTGCACACATAAGCTATTCTTTTAGCTTTTAGTATCCCATGTTTTACCAGACATCACATTTAATAGAGGTTTACTGGTTTTGACAAAGCAAATCTCCAGGGACAAACACTAACTTAGTGCTTTAGGCATAGAAGGATTTCCCATAACATTAATGCCATGGAAAATATCTCAATGATGTATTCTAATAAAGTGGTTCTTAATGGCATTATTGAGTTCTGGGTGCAACTATGGAAACATGAAAATACCCTTATGCCTAATGAATGATTTAACCAGCATTGTTTAATATTTTAAAAACTGTGCCAATATAGCAATGATATGTCAGCATTTTTGGAAGTTTGAATGAACAGCAACTTTGTATGAAGTTATAGTGGCACACTAGTAACATCCATATCATCATAAAACAAATAAGATCCCTCTCTAATGCACCAAAGAAAGGATTACATGTCAAATAGCCAGAGGTTTTGCAGACTTACAATAAATAAATAAATCATATTTACTTTTAGGTTAATATTTAGATAACTCACACTGGCCCTGTACAGAATATGTAAGAAAGGTTCTACAGGTCACTTTTGGGACAGATGAACCATTCACAGAATATTTCATCTGAAACTGAAGGCTTTAAGAATGAGCACACTGATGATGACAACTATTAAAAATGTACTTAGGCCAAATTAATTTAACATTCAACTCTCATGGATGAAGGATAACACTTTTAAGCATTTGTCAGAATTTGACATGGTAATTATAGCTGTTTGTTAAATTGGCAAGTTTTTTCTTTGTCTTCAGAAGATAAAAAAATACAGAATTTTTTTTAATTTAATCGAAATAGAATCGCTTTTGTGGGAATTATCATTCTGTTTATGGCCAGTGATTGAAACAGTGAAAGAATCTTCTTCTTCTCCTCCTCCTCTCTCTCTGCCTCCTTCTTCTTCTTCTTCTTCTTCTGCTTCTGCTTCTTCTCCTCCTTCTTCTGCTTCTCCTTCTTCTACTTCTTCTTTTTTTTCCTCCTGCTTCCCTCTAGCCAGTGCCTGGCATTAGGCATGGTGAACTTGGGCTCATGTGCAGCTGCTCCAGAGCATCTAATTCTATCAGGAATGCTTTTCTATGGAGATTTGATAAGCTGTGTTTGTGAAGTTTAATGCTTGTGTCAGCAATGGGAGCACCGTAAAGTAACTGAATTCACTAATTAGAAGGGGAATTAGAATTAGAATCTGGATACTTCTGGATGTATAGTGTATATATTAGTGATGACGAAGACCAAGATGATCTGTAGAACCAATGTACAAGTACGCGATGCAAAAGAAGCTCTGAATCAAACAGCAAACATTCTCTCCATCTAAGGTCTTTTATCACCCTCAGCTCTTCGTTGGCATAAAAAAGGAAAAAACAGATGAATGAATCGCACATAAATCACTTGATGTTCAAGGGCAGCTTCTCGGGCTGCTATGACGTCAGACTCTTTATCCTAGCTTCTGCTGGAGAGCCTATGATGGCCTGGAACTGAACCATTAAAGGAGATGAAAGGAGAAAGCGATTAAGCAGGCCAGCTGACTGCTAGATTACCTTTCTCCCCAAAGATCCATCTCTTGTGCATGCTGGTGATGAAGAATATAGGTGTCTGAGTGATACACATCAGGAAGTCGGTGATGGCCAGGTTAATAATAAACATGTTGGATGGCGTTCTCAGGCTTCTACTCCTGAGAGACAGAGAGAGAGAGAAGAGAGAGAGAGAGAGAGAGAGTAAGTGTGTTAGCCCACACCTTACTTACAAATTGTGTTATGGTGTTCTAGCTCTTCCTATGGGACCCTTTAGGTAGATTATTTGGAGGAGATGGTGGGGGGTGGAGACAGAGATACATTTTATGAATATTATCAGGATGTGGGGCAGGATTGGCACAATTCCTCGGGTGTAAGACAAAGTACTATCCATGCCTGAGGTCCTCCGTCAGTGCTTTGATGAAGCCCAAGGATTAGAGAAGTTTAAACTGCAAAAGCCCTCTCTTTCTCCAGGCTTTTACAACACATACTGATCTACCAGAAGCATAAACCTCACATTAGAAGTCTGAGAACCTTAATCTAGGGTGGTCAGAAGGATTACCACTCCACCAGTCACCCTTATTCTGCAGGGGTGGATATCCTGCCATCAGACTCTGACACTCTTCATATCTTCTGACACTCATCATATCTTCATGTCAGTTTATAAGGTCTTTCTTCAGTGATTAGTTTTTACAAATTGCAGATATGCATAATATATACATATTCCCACTGCTCACATCTCAGCTAGCACCCTTCATTTATTTAATTTCCAGTCAAAACAACCAGTAGAGAGTCAATAAGAGAGTCAATAAACAAAACAAAACAAAAGAAACACAAAATATCTTTCAAAAAAATATTCGAATATATGAAGAAAACTGGACTCCTGACAACCATACATGGAGAAACTCAAGCTTCACTCATGCTGCAGATGTTCTACAGTGAAAAGACAACTCAATGCTGTGGGTAAGAGAAGTTGCTAATCAAACAAAGAAGCTGCTGGTGTTCTCTCGACCACCCTGGAGTCCAGACTCAACATCACTGTGTTAAGGATTACTTTGATCATGAGAAGCAGAAAATACAACCAACTTCTAAGACTAAACTTGGGAGGTGTGGAAAAATGGAGTGGACACAATAAATACTGAAAATGTTTATAATACATTCTGTGTAATTTTCTGTTACATAATTTCTGCTTTTTTCCTGATGCTGAAAAATGAAAACTTGTACTGTGGCTTGTGAAAACTTGTGGCTGCTTTTGTCTCTGACTTTTGCACAGTACTATGTATATATATATATATATAATATATATATATATATATATATATATATATATATATATATATATATATATGATTCTTTTAAAAAGTCAGTTGAAACTACTCAACTGAAAGGTTCTTTAGGAAAGCAAAAGTGGTATCTACGGCATCACTCCAGTGAACATCTTTTGGCATCTTTATATCTAAGAATATAGACATATAAGGGTAAATAGATGGAAGGATCTCTAAGAGCTTACTTGCAGAAGGCGTACATGACCAGGAAGTTGCCCACCATGCCGGTGATGCCAATTACTAAGATGACGGAACCGATAGTATAGTGGGCATGGTCTGGAACGTCCACAGTGGGAAATGGATATTGGCTATCCTGAACCATGGCCACCTGTGAATAGAGAAAAGCAAAGTGCAGGTAAGACCAAGTCAAACAGGGGCAGCAGAGTCCATAAGTCCTTAAAAACTCTGCTTGGTAACCTGAAATAAAAAGACTCCATTTAAGACAATCCTTAAAATGTCAGTGGGGATAAAACAGTGTACAAATCAGCGGTAATCTTGGTTTAATCACTTCCATGTACTACTTTATCGTGAACGCTGTCCTCAGGCCTGTTCAGCTGGCATCACAACACTTTCAGGATCACGCTTACAACACGCGCAAGATCTTGCTGCCGCAGTTGCAGTGATTTGTGCACAAAGTGAACAGAACATTTTATGACATTGAGTGGCAACTTTGGGGAATAAGCACTTCTGTCCAGGCAGGTTCAGGGACCTTGCTCTACAGGAGACTGCAATTAGAGCAGCAAATGCAACAGCTCAGAAGCATCAGTGTCAGTGTCTTGGACCACCTGCTTTCTTTACCAGTTTATCCCTCTGCCTGTTCACCCATGCATGAACTGCTCTATCGATCCTGCCTCACTCAGACTCAGCTAGGATGGTAACATGGGGAAACAAACACAGTCACAGTCAGAGACCACCCTTCATTTATTTAATTTTCAGTCAAAGTGGCCATTAATATATAAAGTTATAAGTTCATATAAGTTAGAACATATCGTCCCTGTCCAAAGAAAAACAAGTATCTCCAAAATGGTACGTTTACAGGAGAAGCCAAAAATGTTCTTCACTTTAAATGCAAGTTAATGTATATGATTTCATTCCAAGCAATTTTGGAGCATTTTTACTGATCCATTTATCATAAAATTGTCACACAATGTAAAGAGCAGCTGCTGGGCTCAAATGATGTAGAAAAGTAAAATAAAAAGATATACATATTTTTCTTTGGACAGTGACAATATTTCTGGTGAGATTAGATATAAGATAATCCACTTGTATAAGGAATGAGAAAGTCTAAAGAAAATAAGTAAAAAATAAAACTGGAGTTCAAAAACTGCAAGACCTGGTAGACCACCAAAACTGTGATCATCATATAAACAGTACTTAAAGCTTTCACCTTTGAGAGAGAGGAGAAAATCAAGCTCCACTTCTTTCTTTAGATCTGAAAAAATCCACAGGTGTTTCTGTTTATTCTACCACTGTGAGAAGACAACTCAATGCTTTGAGTCTGAAAGGATGTGTAGCTGTCAACAAGCTGTTACTGAGAAAAGGAAAAAAAGGAATCTGCATATCCATCAAAGAAGCTGCTGGTGTTCCCAGAATAATGGACTGACCACCCCAGACCGCAACTGAATGTGTTTCGGATTACTTGGATTGTAAATGCAACCAACTTTAAAGACTGAACTTTGGAGGTGGAAAAATATTCCTGCAGATTTCTTTGAAAATGCAACCAATTTCTAAGACTGAACTCTGGAAGTCTTGAAAATTTCTTTGAAAAACTGAAAGCAAGTCTCCTAACAAGAATGGAAGCTGTAATAAAGTATAGTTTGGACACACTACTGAAAAAAATGACATATTAAATTGTTGAGGTTTCTGCATTTTTATGTTTTTAAGTATATGTTTTCTGCTTCTTTTCTTGATGCTGAGAAATGAATAACTTATACTTTACAGTCAGTTCAACTGAAAATTAAATAAATAAATAAGGGTGGTATCTGACTTTTGACAGTTTTGTATTTCCTAGGTCGTAAGGCATAAAAGGACAAAAAGCTGCAAAAGTGTAGTGCAAACAAGATTTTATCTAATCTCCTCAACAAAAAGTACTTTCTTGAATTAAACAGATTTGTGGAAAAAAACAACTTGGTGTTTGAAAGAAGGAGGCTTATAAAAACAACACACCATCTCTGTTAGAAAGAATCTGTGACAATTTCAAGAACACTTTCAAGCTGTTTTACTAACTGAGAAAGAGGGCAGCACAGAATTAATGAGCTCATAATCTCGATTTGCAGTAGATTAGCGTGTGTGTATGTGTGTCTGAAAGTGATACAACTGCACTGGTAAAATGGACGGACCACATAAAAGAATATGATAATTGTACATTCTGTATTTCAACTTGTTTTTGCATCAATATCACAAATGCAATAGAATATATTAATGCTAATGTTTAAGGCTAACATTAAAAGGAACTTCTCTGTTTTTATCAACTGTCTTGCAATGAATTTCGTGCACTTCATAGTTTCATGTTATTTCTTTTGCCTCTCCTCTTTTTAAGACCAGGATAATCCCAGATTAACATTTCAAGACAAACAAGATGGATATCCTTGTCCCTCAACTGCTATAATCTGTGGAAAAAAGGAGGAAACTAGAGAAAGAAACCACCTGTGATGTCTTGCTTTAATCAATGCACGATATTCACGAATTAACTTAGAGTCTTAACAGAGAAATTTTCCTCCTCTTTTTTCCTCTCTGTTCTCTATTATTTTTTTTTTAACTTTTTGCAATGTTTCACCATGTTCCAGTACGAAAATGCATTGAAATCTGCAGGGAGAACATTTTAGAGGTGCTTGAAGTCGTTACTTGAACATGTCATTGCATGAGAACCTGAAAAAATAAATAAAAATAAAAATAATGCAAAGAGATGCAAACATTTCAGTCTATCTGATCTCCATCAGTACAAACAGTCCAGTGGTTCCAGTTGCTTTAAACCCCTCATCTAACCAGGCATGTCAACAGATGGCTCTTTTATGTATCATTAAACTGCCTCATTTTAACCAATCAAAGTGTTTCTGACGATTTAAACTATAAAAACTGCTCAGTCCTTTGGCTAGACTGAAACTGCTGAGATCCACTTAGTTCATCATTTTTCATGCTCAGTCCCCAAGCAGCATCTATTAGGCAGCAATTAGACTATGATTTGATAGATCTGGAAAAGAAGCGATTGCCCTGAAAGTGCTTGTGTGAGTTTAGCAGCCATTCATGTCTACAATGTCTTAAATGGATCACTTAACTGAAGTGGTTCAAAGTCACAGTTAAAAACACATTTCAGACTTAACTGAATTGAACTTTAGACTTTTTGTTTTAGATGAGACTATATCTTAATTAGATCTATTTTATTAAAATAAATGATTAGGCTTTCCATTTTGTCACTACCAGAAGAATCATAACACTACTGAAACTTATTAAATGTTTCGGTACTGACTGTTTCGGTAGTGACAATTTTAATTAATTTTGAGCAGAACTTAAAAATGCTAGCCAGTACATGATTAGCCAACACAGCTTTGAACAGTCATACACACATAAAATATATCATAATATTTTTCATTAAAATACAAAAAAAAGTTGACATTTGAAAATATGAGTTTTGGTAGTGACAATTTTTAATGTTACACACTGATTTTCAAATTTGGGTTTAAATAGCTCATAATAATCCCTGTAAATTTCTTGTGAATACTTCTTTTTAACAGTGGGACCTCGATTTGAGCTAATTCTGTAGGTGTGATATATCCTTTATCATTTGGGCTCATCACATCAGTCTTTTGTACCAAACACTTCCATGCTTGAATTCTGTGATTCCCCAGCATAATGTTTTCTCTAGATGGACACTGTGTGGGACAGCTTTTCAAAGTGTATCACAGGGAAGTGTACTTATACAGGGACGTATACTTATTAAAATAAGACCTTTCGCATGGTCAGTGAACTAGGTCACTATGGCCCTATTTAATCCCCCAAGGCTAAGCAACATCATAACATACACATCTTACAGTTCATACACATCTTAATCAGTTCCTATCCATGCTGTTTTGAGTTTGTGAGTGTAGGAGTGTTTAGCTAGACTTGTCAAGTCCTATGAGGGAGCCAGCCACTGATTGGCTGCATGTATTATGCATGAAGAAAGAAGACAACTAAAATCTGCCTTGTCAAGATTGTGCTTATTTGATTTGCTGGAAGAAAATGGCTTGCTTATCATCGCTGTCATGTTTATTTTTACAACATTTGAAAATACCAGCTGCACTTTATATTTCAGGTTGAATGGCACAGTAGAAATTGTCTGAAATTACGTGGAAGAAAACATCTTGTTAAACTAACATACATTTAAGTTAAGAATGTTTTCCCTTCTCCTATGAAATAGGAGGTTGGTTACAGCAGCATCATCATATTTAAAACCTGCAGTCCTTCTCCAAATGGGGAAAAACTATATTGTTGTATGAACTTAATTGAATTCTACCACAGACTTTGTTACCTTAGTATAAAACGCATTTGCCATTATTTTTTGCCATTATAATTTGCAATTATTGTCAATATGTTCCCAAATTGTAGTCAAACAACCCCCTTGATTATTTTTTTATAGTGTGGCCCATTCAACATTCATTAGGTCTGGACCTTGACATTTTAGCTCGTGTATCAGCCGTCCTCCTTTTTGACAGTGCTGTGTCGGAGTTGTGAAATGAAGAGTGACTGAGGGCCCACAGGACAGACGCTAAGGAGCACTGAAAGCGTTTTCCTGCCCTTCTGCTTTGATGTGCTTTTCACTTACGGTCTCCCCATAGACATCAGTGCTACTTCCACGAATTCCATCCAAAAAGAACAGTAATAGACTGAGCTGTCTCAAAGCCCAAGGGTTTTTCTTGTGAGGGTAAAGTTATACATGCATATCTACAAAAAAGCCTATCTTGTATTCCAAGTGGACATTTTTTCTGGTATTTTCAGGTCAGGAGTTTGACCCCCTGAATATTTCCTCCAGCCCCTATTCTTCTCACACAAAGGTCTGGCTGAATAATGTTTGAAATGTCCAAACTAGCTTTTAAATTCTCAGAAGTCATCTTGTATTTGTATTTGTTACAGTCTCTGGCCCAGAGATCAATTCAATTTATAATTCAGTGGTAACACTTTACTTGAACCCTGCTATATCACCTTGACATAACCATGCCATACACATGGGATGGCAGCTGTTATATGCTGTCAGCAGTTGTCATGACAGATTTTGTTCAGTAATGTAACAGTGTCATGTTATGTTACTGTTACCATCTCATGTCACATGCTCAGTTTTGCTAGTATGCTTTAGTTGGCCATGATGACATCAAACATTATGGCATGTGCTATGACAAGGAACGGTAAGAGTAACATGATACTGTTTGATTACTTGACAATCTGTCATGATAACTCATCTGACATGTTTATAGCATGATTATGTCAATGTTATGTAGCAGGGTTAAAGTAAAGTATTACAAATATATATATTAATCATGAAGCAAGACGGTATAACCCAGGGGTCGGCAACATGCGGCTCCAGGGCCACATGCAGCTATTTTACTGTCCTGTTGCAGCGAATTAGATTTTTAAGTAAAAATAAAATAATCCTCCTTTGCAGTTAAATGAAGCTCTGCTGATTGTTCTAACACAGTTTCAACACTAAATGGTCTTAAATGCTGGAGTTAATGTAGCCTATATCTGCTAATTTACCAACCTTTAACCCTGAAGGTTGGCACACAGACTACTGGTCAAATAGCAACACAGATAACAAGCTTGACTAGCTAGCAGCTGACAAAATGGCAAAGAGAAAGATTTAAGACAAACATCGATAATTAAAGACAAATGGATTTATGTGTTTATAAGCACTGCAGCTGGTTTACTGATATCTTTAATCTGCAACAAGAAACTGTCGAATGCTTAAAAAGTCCTGAAGCTGTGGTCAGCTTCTTATTTGAATTTTCCAGTTCCAGCTTAAATGGTGAAGCAGCTACATTCTGGCTCCTCAGGCACCATTTAAGCTGGAATGGGAAAATTTGAACAAGACGCTGGCAAATAAGAAGCTGATATCAGCCTTGTAAAAAGTGAAAGTGACACTTTACAAAAAACTATTCTACTTTTGCAGAAAAGTTTCCTACCAGAGATTCGAGAAAAGCGGCTACAGGTCTGTATAAGTCTGTGTGTTCGTTTATATTATATTTTTTAGCCTATACTAGTACATTGGCATGTACTGAGACATATTTTACAGCCAAGATGTTAAAATGGACAAAAAATCTTGTGGCTCCCAAGGTGATTTGATTTCTGTTGAAAGGACTAAATGGCTTCTCTCAACATTTGGGTTGCTGACCCCTGGTATAACTGAATGCTGGCATTCATTTACAATCATTTACAGCTAATGTTTAAGTTGAGTACAATCAAGTTTACAATACAAATAGAAGCTAATCCTATAATAGACTTATTTGGTGCTATAATAAACTTTTCTTTTCTTGAAAGTAATTCTTGATCATCTCTATAGGCCATTATGTAATATTGCTGAACTGGGTTAACTTTGCTCCATACAAAAGGAGTAAGAGAAATCTATTTTTAGATTAAGAGAAAACACTGTAGGAGCAATGGAATAGAATCAAGAGCTTTCTTCATCAACTATAAAATAAAGTTTATGTTGTACAAGACATGTTTCAGTCATATGACATTCAACAAGTTGTGATTTATGTTATTATGCATTAATTACTGTATTTATTATTTAATCAGTATATGACACAACACTACAGTGCAGTGCAGAAGCATCATCCAAGAGACAACTGGACAAGGCCTGACACACAAAAACTGTCCAGACCAATGTTAATTTGCAAGAGAGAAAAAGGGCCAGGCATCCTTCGTTCCTAACGAGAACTTGTTGCAGCCTCAAGGACTCAACCAGCAGCAACACATGGCACAACTGGGATTTTAAAGTGAATCCCAACACCAGGGCTTACTTCTGCACGATTAAGCAGTGCTTTTGCAACTCAAGGGCAAATAGGCTAAATGGTGACCGAAATTTGCCTTCAATCATTATTTCCGGCAAACTGGGGAAAATCCAGAGGGGCTGTAGTGATGCCTTGTTTAATCCCCAGATGTCAGTGATATTAAAGGCTTGTCTTTTAGCTCTATTGATGAGGGATTAGAGATAGAGCAGAGAGGAACACATTGTCATGATGAGGGTGGTTCTGCAGAAACAGACGAGCAGCTTGCTCAAACAGGATGTCACCATCACTCAGACCCAGGCCGGGAAGCAGCAACACAGAGACTCTTCAATGTGGTGTGAGGGGTTTATGCATCAGTAGCAAACATGGGATAAGGGGGGGAAAGTGCTACAGCAGGTTTGCTTCAAGCAAGAAAGGAAGGAAGAAAGGTTCTGAGTAGCAAACAAACCCTCCAGCACAGAGAGAAAGCAGTTGCAGTAAACAATCAGTGTTCGTCTGAGTAACAGCTCTAGAGGCAGAACACAGAAGATACAGAGAACAGCACACGCGATGAACTGACCCTTCAGCTCAGCTGAAGAAAACAAACTGCCCAACTACTCAGAGTGTAGTTTTAAAAAAAAGCAGTTGATGCTTTAAGTATGCTATATGAAATCCCACACAGGGAGCTGTGTGGCCTTCCAAACAAAAAAGTCAAGAGTTTACAATGAAGTATCATCCTTTATGTACAAAAGTAATGCAAACTGCAAAAAATAATCCATGAGTATTCTTAGGAACACATGTATTAATGTCAGTATTCTCATAAATGACAGTGCTTACTGTTATATGACCATGATTTAAGAAAGCATTCTCTACTCACACTTTGCATATCATGTTGTCTATGTGATTCTTAAGAGTCATTTTATGTTCTTAAAAGGCATTTTATGTTTGCCTACTTTCTGTTACTATTGCAGTCTCGTTTCCAAATTGGAAAAGTTATGTTTCCTTTGATCCATGTTGTCTAAGTTTCCCTGAGCACAAATCCGAAAAAAAAAAATTAAAAAATTCAAATTAGTTAAACCACATGGCTAAAAAGTGAGCTTTTATCACTTAGTTTATTGTTTTAGTCCTGAACTGTCTCACCAGTCTCGATCTTGTCTCTGTCTCTGGAGAAGTTGGACATGGAGATTGTTCTCAAGACCTGCCGGATGTCTCCATCTGAGATAACTGGAAATGTTAAATAAATTGGTTGAGGATCTAATTGATCCTTTCCATGATGGCTTAACTGTGTATTATGTGTTTATGTTCATTGGTTCCAATATTCAAGGGCAAATCAGAATTAATATTCAGTTATTATTAATAAGTTTCCATTTAATAATTTAATAAAAACGTCATTAAATCTAATATTATTCATTAATATATTTCATGTATAAGGACTGCATATGAATGTAGAATGAACTACAAATGAACTTCACCTTTTTTATTTTTATGTTCTGAAAAATCTGAATCTGGCGTCGGCCTTGTCTCGGTCTCACCACTCTTGATCTCAGTATTAAAGTATAAAAATTACATGCTATTGAAAAAATACAGTTGACTACTTTTAATGTTCATTCATGCTACAAGTACACCAAATATTTCACTTTAAATCAATTATAACACTTTCTGTGACATTTTTCTTTTTCATACTAAATGTAGTTGTTGGAAATGAGCTAATTAAGTAAGACAGTTTCTAACATCTTAAAAGAATAAAGCGTTCTAAGTGGCTCTTGGCTTGCAAACATGGTTCTGGCCAAAACTTCTAAGTTGAGTACAGCCTTAAACTCTGGACTTGTATTCTCATATTCTTTACTTCATAACTTCCTTTTTTCATAAGATACATACAAGAGGGAAGAATCTCTTCTTCTTTAGTTCTCTTCTTTCCGCTCATGTAATTTTGAGAGCTGAATATTTAGCTGCAAATAGTAAAATAGAGCTCATAACCACAACTCAGCGCTGTGAAATATGTTTATGAATGTAATTTCAGACAAAGTGTACAAATCATACAACAAACAAAAGGGCTGAGTTTCAGGATAATGAAAATATGCATTGTTATGTTAAAAGTATCGAGATGTAGGTTTTGGCCTTCCCCAGTAAATTGGAAGAGTAAGGATTTAGTCTTATAACCATAGAACACATGTTCTGCTAATTTGAGGGATGATTTTAAAAATGCCATCAACCTTGTTTTACATTTATTCCATGCAGTTACTGAATAATAGGCCTTGTGATTTGGGCATGTAAATCAGAAAAACACCCTCAAGCACAGAAGTTAAATTTTGAAACATCTCATTTACAGAAATGATTTTTAAAGGAATGATCAGTTGAAAGGCTCTAATACTCTTAAGGGAAACAAAAGTGGTTCTTCTATGGCATTACACTGGGTAACCCTTTTTGGCACTTCTATTTTTAGTAGTCTAATGATTCCTGCTGTTCAGAGAATAAATAACATTCTATTCAATGAAGCACACACATAGCAGGCTTCACAGGTTCACTTAGAGGAAATCAATTGAAATCTTACAAGAGAAATCTTTCATCGTGTTTGATGTCTTCTTTCCAGCAGCACTCTAGAAAAATTAGCAATAAGCCTTGAGAGAAAAAAGGCTTGGCTTCAGGTATGGTTAAATGATAATTAGCTAGGAGGCCTTTGCCATCAGACACATCAGCACTCATTTATGACACTTTACAGTAGAGCATCAGAGAGGTGGGGGAGCCCCCTGTCTGCAGTTAGGTGTATTAGTGCTCTTTCTGGATTGAGGTTACCTAATCAGTGACATTAAAGAAAGCTAGGCAGGGCTCAAAATGTAGTGGGGGTCAATCAGTTATCCACCATGCTGAGTCCTAATGGCACACTAGTGTTATCGTACTCCTAGCACTAACCAACAGCACCTTGATTATGATTGATCATATCTATGCACACCTGCTTAGGCTGGTGTGTGCTTTATTGACCACAACAGCATACAAAGAACTGGATTGTCCCTAGCACATGCTAAGAAAACAACAGTCTGTCTTGCTTCATGCAACTGTGTAGACTGAGATCCTATCACAACTGCATATCTCCTCTGGTTCAGCCTTTATGCATAGTGCCAGTATAGATGGGTGATGGTAAGCATGGCTGTCAAACATAAATGTGCATTCTGATGTGGTTTATCAAAGTAAATGTGAAACAGAATGAAGGACAAATCAAATTTCTGGGGGCCTTCAAGGTCAAGGCAAAGTCATCAGTGCTTAAACATACTGGAGACATGGTTTAGAATAAATTGGGCCCAGCTTTAGGTTGCTATATTGATCATTCCTTGTGTGCTGTTGTCATAGAGTGAAACATAAAACATGCTAAAAGCACTGCACCCCCATTATAAAGCTACCTGTGTTCCACAGTAAACAAGCTGGTTAGTGCCTGTAGTTTAGTTCCTAATAAAAAACCTTTGGATTTGCAAAGAAAGAAGAAAAAGCCAAGTGTTGAGCTTCCCGCACGTTTACCGGTCACAGTAAGGGAAGAGGACTTCCTAATCATACTTTTCAAGAATGAAAAACTGCACTCTGCAATTTATTTCTTTGAAGCTGTTCATTCTTTTATGTCCACTTTCTAAGGTTGGCTGAAGAAAGCACATTGATCTCAGCATTGTTGCCTCTCAGTCAATGCCTTTTTATCAGACAAAAACCCCTTGGTTCTGTTTTACATCTCAAGAGCCAGAATCAATTGATATTCTTAGAAAAAAATATTCTTTTAACTTTCCTTTTGTTCTAAGTTCAAATTCAATCAAACAAGAGCACCTCTTCAAATTGCAAAAGCTGACACAAACAATAATAACTGTATATGCACTTGTACAAAACAACATGTCAAGTTTAGGTGGCATCCTATAACCTACTTGGAGCAGAATAACGTTGTTGTCACGCAAAAACCTTGTATTCTCTATTTTTCCAAAAGAAATATTAAAAAAATAACTTGGAAATGTCTTTACATTGACATTTTAAGTACAGAATGTTTTGTCCTTTTTTGTGTAAAATTACCTTTTTGGAGATATGAGATTTTGTTCTGACAGAAGCCCTATAATTGGAATTCACTTTAGGATATTTTTCCTTCATAGCATGCAATCTCATTGGGGTCTACAACATCAGACCTCTCAGCCAGGTAGTGCTGAGTCACCTGTGTTATTACACTGTCATCACCACATATGACAAACTTTGAACACTTTCTATTTGAAAGAATTTTGTGCTAGGCATATAGCAATTTTTCACATCTTCCAGTTTTAAGCATACACAATTTTTTGGAAATGTACAGTACTATGCAAAAGTAAGAGACCACTCATCTTTTATTTAATTTCCACTTAAAATGCTCATTAAGTACAAGTTATTCATTTTTCAGCATCAGAAAACACATTTTTAACAGTTTCCACACCTCCAAAGTTCAGTCTTAGAAGTTGCATTTTCTGCTTCTCACATTGATGAGTTGTCCTCTCGCAGTGGAAGCATGGACAGAACCACCTGTGGATTTTTTCAGATCTGAAGCAAGAGTGGAGCTTGATTTTCTCCTCTCTCTCAAAGATGAAAGCTTTAAGTGCTGTTTATCTGATGGCGACAATTTTGCTGGGCCTCCAGGTCCTGCATGGTTATTAGGAACCCCAATTTCTCTATATAGTTTTGGAAACTCAAAGTTTTTCACTTATTTTCATTTGACATTCCCCTTCTTTAGGCAAGTGGGTTATCTTATATCTAATATCCTCAGGAATATACTGAAAAATGAATAACTATGACTTTGACTGGAAAGTCAATGAATTAAGGGTGGTCTGAGTTTTGCACAGTAATGTATATCTAT
Organism: Colossoma macropomum; assembly: GCF_904425465.1. Taxonomy (NCBI): domain Eukaryota; kingdom Metazoa; phylum Chordata; class Actinopteri; order Characiformes; family Serrasalmidae; genus Colossoma; species Colossoma macropomum. The sequence continues at coordinate 17,678,700 of NW_023494790.1, read as the reverse complement.
CTAAAGAGAGGTCACACTTAATTTGCATGGTCCCCTATAGACTATCTACAGATGCATACATTACTAACAAACTTTCTAGTGATAATTAACAACATTAAGGCTGGCCTGAAGCTTAGGAGTAGGTGTGTGTTTTGCCTTGAGGTTAGGGTTAGGCTTAAGTTTAGGGTTAGAGACAGATTTAATGGAATCTTTCACTAGCAACTTCAAGTTCAGTTACATTTAATAGATATTTATTTGAATGTTACTTAAAGATAGACTGAGCATCTACAAAGCATCTACAGTGGACCATCCAAATAAAGTGTTACCAAATAGAGATTAAAATGCCATGTTCACTGGCTGATTCTGTGCATTCCTTTAGTTCTATTGAGACGAGAGAATAAAGTTCTAAGGTGCTGGTGAAATACAGTGGTCAGCTCATTGCCATGCACTGCCATGACACAGATAGATCAATCCAGAAGAACCAGGTGGTCAAACATTCACTTTCGGCAAACAAGAGGTGATCCAGAGATGATTACCAATGTGCTTTACACAGGCCACTGCATCCTGCCTCCTGTATCTATCTCCTCTGAACGTGATCTCTCTCTGTTTCAGCCTCTCTTCCTCATACATGGTTTATCTATACTGAGACCTGGTTTAGAATAACACATGGTCCTCATACTTAAGCTTTTATATTTAAGTCATGTTCAATATCTTCATGAAATCATTCAACAGAGGATTTCTGCAAACAGGATTGACTATGCTGGAAACATATGCTATGAGAAAACTACAGTAGCAATTATGCAATGAAAACTGATACTGCTTTAAGTCAGAAAGCAAACAAGTCAGTGTTTATAATCATTTCTGATGCAACTATTGCAATTTGCCAAATGTAACAAACTGTAATTGTAATTGCAGGTAAATATGAGTTCAGTTGGATTAATTGCAAGGGCACTTGGATCATTCAGCACTGATCTAGATGTTAAGGACAGATTTAGCACTTTAATAATCATAGGCTTATGTGTGAAGGAGTTTAAAATGAAGGGGAAGCGTCCAACTGACCTAAAATTGCCTAACAATTTGCATTAGTTTTTGTCACTGCAGGCCATTACCATATCTTGGGCTCCTTGTAATTATGTCACTTGAAAGAGAGGAAGAGGCATTCAATTACCTCATGCATTACATTTTACATATCCACTCTGCCTCTCTGAATGGAGTTATATGAGTCATCAATTAGAACTCCATGCTTGTGAATACATCTCTGACATGTCTGAAATACTAGCAAGCAATCCACCAATGACTGAGAGCAGGCTCATATTAGAACCATAAGAAAATCACTCAGTGAGTTCTGCCCTTTGTCTTACCCTTGGAAAAAGACCTTGATTGATAAAGAACATTGCTCTCACTCATTTGAGCAATTATTTTGCTTTTCTTCATTTTTAAAGCAAGATTGCCATGTTAAGTACATTTTTTGGGTTGAATACCAAAATATTTTACAGTGTATTATTATTATTACAGGAATAGTTGTATGAGGGCTGCATGTTAACATCTCCAGTTCAGAAGATGTCTGAGGAACCACTTTTAGGACCCCATGCACAGCATGTCAGCAGCCTGCCAAAAGAGAAACATTAAGATGACTGGACCTCAGTCTGACACCCTTACTCATACACTGGCACATTACAGTAATAACCCCAGAGCAAGAGAGCGACATAAACTGAGAGGGACAGTGCGTGCAAAGTGAATTGGTGACGTTTCAATGAGCTTCTTCTCAAGCAATGCATGTGCACAGAACAAGTGATGGCATGAGCTATTCTACACCACAAAACAGTGATCAAAAACATGTCATGGAACACGCATATATCTAAGAAACCTGTTTCTTGTGGTTAGAACTCAAATGTAAGTGAAGAAAGTGCCACTGACACTCTATGCTGTAGGAGCAAAAAGCTAATCTCTACAATGCTAGACTTCTAAATTCAGGTCAAACACACAGATTTTGCAAGCTTCCCTAAAAATGAACTTCATGTCAAGTTTTCTCTTTTACATGTGCCGGGGCTGCACACTAAAGGGTTTTCCTACAACTTCCATAGCTAAATTCAGTGGATAATATGCCCATCAGCTTTGAATGCAACAAGGCAATCGACCACTACAGTTCTGTTAGTCTCCAGAAGAATGCATTCCAGTTCCTCCAGACTATATGGTAATGACTATCTGGCAGAAGGCAGTTTAATCCAGAGGTTTAGCATAGAATAAGCTTGAATGCATATTGACAAACTACAGGCTTCATTTCAGTGCACTCTCTTCTAACAGGCAACATATTACAACTACAACAGATATCAAGTAAGTGAGACAGCAGGAAAAGTGGAGCACTTAAGCTTTGCACAGCAATTCTCTCAGCCAGTGACATCATTGTGGTTTTGGTTGTTTTTTTTTAAATCTAATTCATCAGAAAAAGCTCATGATAAGTATGATGATGTAATAATTACTATTATAAAAATGTTAAGGGTTTACTTTTGTCAAGCATGTTGTGATGGCCTGATCCATTGTACATATTGACAGTGATTTAAAATATTACAAACGTGTATAATATTTTATCAGCTTTGATGATGGTAAAATGATAATGCTTTAAAATGTGGATCATTTTATCACTTTATCTACTGCCCTACTCAAGCTGAGAGCCACCTGTTAGAGATGAGGGTGGGCAGATCTTCTTTAGATAGATGCAGAACCCAATGGGAAAGCATATTGGAACATATTTCAGCACAGAAATATAGATAAGAAGCAGTTTAAATGAAATTAGCACTTGATCTGATGTTGTTGCTTGTGAGAAAGTGTATCACTTCACACTGAAAAAAATGACTTTGAATTTACATGATTAAAATGTTTGCACATGAATACAGACTGTATGTGTGCATCAACACAATTCCTGGCCAAAGAAGCATATAATAATAAACCAATTGTTTTTTTATACCATATTTCATTTGTGTGCAACCGCTTGCCACACATTAATCAAGAACCACTGTTTTTTCTCAGTGTAGCTGAATTCAGTCTACAGTTGCAGATTCATCTCTACGGCCTCACATACGATTTAAGCACTCTACATGGAGGGTCCCTAACAAACTACATGCTTTGTACCACTAAGTGTCCATCTGGAAGCGGTAAAACTTACTACCAACTTATTACCAACTCATTAGCACCTCTTATATCAGCCAATGATAGCTATCATATCAGACTGAGTCTCCATTTAAAAACTCTGTTCCACCTTTTCTCATATCTAATTTGTTGGTGAATGTTATTATCGTGTCATAACTCCTATATCAGCCAAACATCAAAGACTGAGACTCCATTTCAAAACTCACCAAACTGCTAAACTGCATCTCTGTACTAATTCATGCTACATTCACTTCTTTCTAATCTGATGGTAAAACATTAATGCCATAAGGTTAACAACTCGCATATCATCCAATTATAACTAAGTAAGGCATTTGAAAAGCACACAGTTTTAAAAAAGATGGTTCTTCAAAGTGTTGTTTAGTAATGGCAATGACAACCATATGGAACCATTTCATGCTTGAATGGATCTTTGCATGGTGAAACTGTTCTTCAGGTTGATGGAGAATGTGCTGTGTCAAGCTTGTAACAACAGAAGAACCATTTTTGGTTCTATATAGAACCATATACAACACATTCTCCATCAGTCTGAATAAACAGTTCACCATGCAAAGAACCATTCAAACAGGACATGAAATGGTTCTACATTAAACTCATGGTTTTAAATAGAACTACTGTCTTTACTAAAGAACCCTTGAAGAACCATATTTTATTGCTTCATTCATTACTGTCGTCTAGTTTGTTGTTAGAACATTACCACCATATCAGTATCTCTGCCAGCCAATGGTAAGTAAGTATGGCATCAGAGATTGGAGTGTCTGTTTGAAAACGCACATTTAATCGTACAGTAATACTGTTTTACCAACAAACTGGACATCATTAGCAACTCCTGTCTCAGCCAATGGCAAGTAAGTACAGCAGGAGAGACTGACAGTGCTTCTTACCGAGGTTGCGCGCTCGGGCAGCGTGGCGCTTTTGTACGCGCTGGCGGCGCTGTGGTTCCAGGGCGCGCCGGCAGTGCTGCTGCTCTCCGGCTGCGGCGTGGAGAGCGCGGTGCTCATGGCGCCGAGAAGCAGGCACGCACGACTTCAGCACAGGAGAGGATCAGAGAGCCCGGCTCAGGCTGACTGGAGCATCACTCGTCATTTCCAGTGGGAAGAGAGGAAAGCAGAAGTGGTGGTGGTCGTGATGGTGATGGTGGTGGGTTGGAGTTGGGGTTAGGGGGGCGTGAGAGGAGTGTGTAAAGTGCCCTGCTCCCTTTCTCTCTCTCCGTGGCTCCGGTGAGTGGGAAGTTTAGCCGGTGCCAGCATGCGCGTGGGGTGAGTGGGTCAGTGTGCTGGAGCAGGTGAGAGCGCGTGCAAGGCTGCGTGCTGCTTCGGTTACACTAACTCAAGTTCAGCTCAGCTTATCGCCGGCTAAGCCATTCAGACCCCCACCTCCAGCGTGGTGGTGTGTGTCTGCTCCATGTGTGTTTATGTGACTCCACTGAATGCATATCAGTATATGTTAGAGAGCCGCACATGCTCAGTCTCTCTCTCTCTCTCTCTCTCTCTATCTCTCCACGCAAACGCGCACAGATTCACTTATTCAGTTCAAGCTTCAGAGTTTTAACAGCTGTTCAGTGATAGACACGCTCCTTAATAAGTGATTGGAAATAGAGGTGAACGCCCAAAAAATGACAGGACCCTAGCCAGCTGGCCATCCAACAAAACATACCAGTGGCAAAGAACCACTTTGGGTGTAAACAGTGTGATATTGAAATCTCAAATTTCATCACAGTTTTGTTCTAACGTTCCTAATTCAGTGCAGTTGAACTGCCGCCTTCAGACTGATGCATCATAATGCACTCTTAAATAAAACATCCTTCAAATTATGAGAAGGATAGCAACATAACAAGTCACCCTCAGGCCTGGAGGCAAAGCTTTTGGACCTACCCCCAAGTCAAGTCCATGAAAGACCTGACATAACAGCTCAGAGTCCTCACTGAGCCAAAGTCTTTAAGGTAAAATGATAGAAAACATAAAAATCTATAAACAATGTGCATGCAAAGGTGCATTTCTATTACATGTCTGTTGATGTTTCAGATTTTACATAGCAGACAACTCTCAAATTGCCATATGACAGAAATATTATATCATGATACATTTTCACGATATTGACAATATGTCATAATATTTCTACATACAGACACAATGCATTAATATTGCCACATCTAACCTCTGAGTCAAATGATATTTAAAAACGGTATTTGAAATACTGTATGGATAGACAATATCCATGATATTGCTTATCACAATAACAAAATTTATCATGACAATTACCCTTAACGTGAAATGAACAGAATTGGCACAACAGACCAATAACTGTACCTTTAGTGAGGAGACGTTCAGTTCAGCTTACCAAAAGGTTTTTCAAACTGTTTATTTCACTTAATTAAACATCTCATTCAGTGATGAAGTCAAGTTAATTTATCTTAATTTTTTATGGAGATTCAGTTTAGGGGGAGTCCACTCAATTAGAATTCATTCCATTATTGTACCAAAACTTTTACTGCAAAATGCAAGAGCACAGGCTTTTAACATAGCCACAAAAAAGCTGTGTCAAGATGGTGCAAACTTCACCAAAACAATGACTGACTTGTCTTTGAGCAGACACGGTGTCTTTGGTTAAGGGGTGTGTGTGTGTGTGTGTGTGTGTGTGTGTGTTTGTGTGTGTTTTCAGCTGATGGAGGTTTACCTCATAGACAAAAAAGACTAATTTGACCTTCTTTATTACTTATTTTTGGGTTTGGAAATGGGTGCAACGTGATAATGATTCATTTCTTGAATCTAAAAACCTAAGTAACTTGGTTGCCTTAAATATTTGAAGTTATTGAAATTAAAAAAAAAGTTAACAGAAGGTAAACCAGGTAACTTACAGTTTAAAGTTACATCAAATCATGTTTTACAGTGTGAAAAACAATTTCCTCTGCTCTGTCAAGCTAAGTAGTATATTTAACAAATCTCCATAGGCTCAAAGCTTCAAATTCATATAGGAATATATTTGTAGGAAACACAGGAACAGAAAGCCAGATAGTAGAGGTTGCTAATCATGATCGCAATTATGGACAATTATGTTTTGATAAGAAGCTGAGGCAATTAAGCATTGATTACATACACAAAGTAGAAGTGATTCAGCGTCCCTCAAAACACAAGCCCTTATGCAATTTCATATCCTGCATACTCAGATGCTAAGCCACGGGTTGAAAAGTTCTTTGGGGAACCAAAAGTAGTTATTTTATGGCATCAGTCTAAAGAACACCTTAAGGCTGGTTTATTTTTAAGTGAGTAGCAATTATTAGAAAATTAATAAAATAATAAAAAGCACCATTTACAGTACTGGTGTCTTAAACACTGCCAATAAATAGCTTGTTTTATGCTTTAACATTGGTTTATTTATCCGTTGTTCAAAAATTCTTGGATGAATTTCCGTTGTGTACATACGGATGGTCTTTAGTAGGGTAATGCAAACTAACTCTCCCATTCTCTCACTGCTCGGAGTGATGAAGATTAAAGCTGTGCTGCCCTGTGTGTCCAAAATGTTCTAGTTTTGATTATTACAATTTGATTATTATTGGCACCAAAGAGCTCTTTCCAAGGCAGCAGACAGCTAGTGCGGATAGTAAGATGTAGATAAAAAATATCCTGGGTCACCATGGGGTATTTAGAACAGTGGCGGTTTTATGGAGTAAACTTGGGAATATGGGGAAAGTAGAGCAAGACAAGGCTCACTTACACAGAGAGGCTTTGTTTCTTCAACTGGATAAAGAGAGATTTATAGAGTTATGTGTTCTGAAATCTAGCATTGTATAAGCTGTTTGTGTATGAGAGGCTATTCAATGCTTCCTCGAGACTTATCCTTTTGCTCCATTTCTGTTTCTTTTCTTTGTTGTCATAAGACTGGTTGCTCAATGTGTAGATAAAGCCATGAGTAAAACTAGATGGAATGCAATTAGAAGAAAACCTATTTGTTTCTAAATGAGTTCAGAACACCAGTTAGCTGCCGATTCTTATCACGCCAGAAATATACAGTCATGAGTAGGGTACCGGAACTTGTAGAGTCACAAAACTAATTTTCTACAGCTTTGTTTTGCTGAGATCACCATGAATTCAGAGAAAATCATCAAACATAAAAAAAGGATCAAGCCTGCTTCTAGTGCTGATGGACAGGAGGAGATACAAAGCAGACAATTCCACTGACAACTGACAGGATGGTGAACAGACAATTATCTTCCACCTACAATCTCTGTTCTGTGAGTTTTGGCAACAGTCAGCAAAACATTGCGCAGCACTGAGATTCCAAGAAGTGTTTAAGAGAAAATGAGGCCCCGACCTGCTAATTTGACATTTAAGTTTGACCTGAAGAGTTAGTAAGGCTAATTACCTTCTGCCTTGACAGGACCAACCTGTCAGCAACCAGTAAAAGTATGGCTTCAGAGAATTCCCTAACCCTTGGAAAAAAAGAGAGAATTGGAATGGCAATACTTTACATTTTCATAAAAGGAAGCTTCTCTTTTGCAAAATACAACAAAATACAACATTTGAACTTTAGGGAAATTAAATATGAGGTAAAAGTACTGACTGACAGATTAGCAACTATAGAAAGATCACTGGCATATATAACAGGTTCCCCTTAAAAAATACATTTGCCAAATAGAACCAGACAGGGTTCTTTGGAGTGATTGGTTCCCTAAAAAACCTTTTAATGGATGTGTGAGTGTTAAAAACCTTTTGAAAGTGTAAAGAACCTCCTTATAAAGTTTAGATTTTATACCAATGAAAGGTACTTTCTTAAACCATGTATCCAAGCTAAGAACTATCTAGGAACCTTTTTTTTCAAGACTGTATAAGGTCAACAATATATAAATACATACAAGCCTATTTCCAAAAAAGTTGGGATGCTGTGCAGAATGTAGTGATGTGCAGATCATTTAAACCCTATATTTAATTGAAAATAGTACAAAGACAACATATCAAATGTTGAAACGGAGATATTTTACTATATTTTGATTTTACATATTTTAAACAAGTTGGGACAGGGGCAGCAATATATATACGAGTATGTGCGTGCGTGTGTGTGTGTTTGTGTGTGTGTGTGTTTGTGTGTGTGTGATCTGAACATCATTTCATTCTGTTTTTATTTCTGTTTTGCACAGTGTCCCAAATGGGGTCATACAACAAGAAACAGGTCTATTTTCCCAAGGGATCCATTCAAATGGATATCTGCAAGAAAAAAAAATCCATGTTTTCAATATAACATAAAGATCATGTGAAGACTAAGGTCACTTGCACAATGACTGAGGTCAGCAGGTTAAGGGCATAATGCCATGAAATGGAGTAACAGGATTATTTGAAAAAATTGGTCAGTAGGACAGGAACATACAGGTCACTATATACCAAATCTTTATCTTTTTTAAATTAACCAGGCTGTTTTTCTTACTATGCCTTTAAGACTGATATACATACATGAGCTCTTCTCTGATTGGCTGCCCTGTATTGCACCTCATTCAGAAAACAGTTCAGCCTGAAACACTACTTATATATTCAACATAAACAGGCAGAACTAAAGTGCTGTAGGCTGAACAGGTGTGCACAGATGTGTGAATGCACTGCTTTTTGTGACATCATAAAAACAGTGAATTCAAAATGGGCAGTTTAAAATGTTTTTGCAGTTTAATTGGACTTTAATATGGACTATATGAACTGGAGAAACTTTAACCGCGTTCACGTACTACATCAAAATCTTTTATTGAAAAAAATAAGCAAGGATATATATTTTTTTTTAAACAAACCCTTTTAAGAACTAATAGAAAGTCACATAATAGTCAGGGACAAAGATGATGAAACGACAAACAGTTCATACAAAAGTGAAAAACATGTTCTCCATCACCTAAAGACTCTCTCTGTACTGACCAGACACCGAGATAAACGTGTCTGGTGAATATGCCTGTCTGCACTGCAGTCACACCAACGCCTCTCTTTCTCTTAGTCTCCCAGGAGTGATGTGGAGTAGAGAGAAGCATTTGCCCAGCAGTGAAAGCACAAGCTTTAGTCATCAATAACAGACGTCAACGATCGCATAATTTATTCTTATCTACTGGCCCATGCTATATATCTTGCATTGTATGATGTAATCTTTCGAAAACTTGTTTTCAGCAGATGGACACAATGTCACTCCTGGTGCCTAGCCATATGTTAAGCATTGTGCCCTTCATGTGATTATAAAACATTCATGGCATTGCCCAGGATGCCAGACACCCTGCTTGGTCCCTGCTGCTGCTCACGCTGCTAATAATCCACTCTGCTGTGTGTCTCTCAGCACTGCTCGCTAAAGAGCTCAGCAATCCTGTTACCAAAGCTGTCACCTCATGTGTAGCACACATAACACTGGATTTAAAGGCAATTTCTCACGCCTCAAAGTGCACATATAGCCACAGATACAGCTGCTCTACTGTCACACTGAGAGGGACAGTAAGGTTAAATCAGGAGCTGAATCTAGATTTGAATGACACAGTATGGCCACATCCCATCTCGTATTCACCGAAGTGACTTGGGTCAACTCATGCTTGTATTTTCTCTCCCTCTGAAATCGTCATCCTTTATATTGGTGAATTCCTGAGGAATGTAATTGGCCATTATCACCACAAATGTCTCAGGACACCATTATGGCACGTTGGTGACATGTCAAATTATTCCTGCTTGGCTGAGCTAAATGGAGCTCACTACTGAAGATTTCATGTGGTTTCATGTGTGTACATTTCAAAAAGGCCCACTGGCAGAAACTACAAGCTACTGCACTGTGAAAACAGTCAGGGATTTCAGAAAAAATATATTCATTTTCACTTTTTTTAAAGAAACAAGTTTGATGTAAAACATTGATAAAGTGTCAAGATGTCCCATTCACTCCCCAATTCCTATGTGAAAACTAAGCTGCAAGAACAGCTCATTTTTGTCCTTATAATGTCACAAAAAATACACATTTACAAAAATCCAAATATTCAGCACACAGTCTGGCTTAGCCTTTCAATTCACATCAAAATAACAAGTTTTTCAGCCAGGACTGATTTTTGAACAAGACACAATACAGGGCAGCCAATCAAAACAGAGATCATTTACATACATCAATCTTAAAGGCAGAGTAACAAAATACAGCCTGTTGACTGTAAGAGATAAAGATAGGTTTGAAAATGATTGTGAAAAAATGAATCAGTGATGTGTTTTTGGTTCATAAAACCATACAAATGTTAAGTGGACCTCAGTGAAGTAAAAGAAAGCATATATGGATTGTTCATGTGTGTTCTTTACATTTCTGTGTTTATTTTATAATTATACAATGCTAACATTTACAAATTCTTATCACTTATAAAGTATGAGGTTGTATGAAAAAGGCATTTTATTAAAAACTGATGAGCTGTAAACTAGTGTAATCTATACATAACCCACTGATGGATTTAATCTTTTTTTTTTTACATATATAAAAGTCTCTTTAAATTTTTATGAACTCTATACCTTATAAATATGAAAAATTACTAGAGATAGCTGGAGCTTTCCAATCGTGTGTGGGGTTTGTGTATAAGGTGGATCCACACGGAGTGAAATAGAGGGAACACAAATCAGCCTTCATGTTAGAATTCTGTTGCTCTGGGGAATAAAACATAAATAGAGTTGGACAGGTACTGGAACAAACAGCTGTGGTGGTGCTGACAGTCAGACTGGAAACAAATTCTTGAGAGGCTAAATAAATGAGTATTATTCTATATGAATAGTCTAATCAGTTAATGTCCAGAGATGACAGTCCATACTGTAGCACTTACCCTTTACTGAAGCCTTAGATTTGAATATTCTGTGTGCAGATTAACTTCTAATTGAAATTTGTGTAAGACTGAACTCTGAAAACAACCCTGGTGTTCTGGGCACCTTAGACCTTTAGAGCTGTTTATTTATTTATTTATTTATTTGAGGGACACATCTATTTGTTTCTTTGAAATATAGCAATTGTTATTTTGCACACTAACGGAGAATGAAAATATTTGACAAAGTAAAATTCAATTTAGCGTCAGCCAAATAATCTGAATAATGTGATGTGAAAGCACACAGTGAATTGTCATATCTAAGCCATTCTGTGGAGAAATTCAAAGCGAAACTAGCTTGTATTAGTCTAAAACAAACTCCAAATGAAGTCACCAAATGAAAAATGGAGAATTCTGCTTAAGATGTACTACCATAATAAATAAACTATTCATGAGTAAACTATTTAGAAGCAAAGTGCCTAAAGATCTTCTAAACACACAACCACAACCTTTGATACCACTTCCTGTCAGCTGTATTTGTGACAGAATAAATCCATTTACTTTGGTTATATGGTTATAATTATGGCCTAAAACATATTTTAAAAAATCAATTAATGGCAGAGAATTAAATGCAGGGCATTGTAAGACAAAACAGACCCCATAAAAATGTGTTTTTTTAAATATTTTCTATATTTTATCATTTTTAGTATTACATTTAAAAGCAGAGAAAACACATATGGATTCACATTTTGGAAAAAGAAAATGACTTTTTTTGTTGTAGATATTACAGTTCCTGGTACCTATCACCACCATTGTCAAGAAATTTTGAGTTGATAAGTTTCTTTACAATGCACTGTTTCTCCTTAAACCACTCAGAATGACTGAATTATGCAAAAAATGTTGAAAAATCTGTGGAATTCTCATTTAATATGCACTATACTGCATGCTCAGGAAAAGCACAGACCTAAATTCCTTGTTAAAGGAAAGTGGGAGCATCTTTGACATCAATTTCTAGTTATGAAGGGCTGTGGAAAGCAGCACCCATGGAAATGTATCTCTTCCACTTTGGCATCCTGGTAGGGTGTTCAGATTGGCAAGTGGTTGGTGCTGGATGTTAAAGTTAGATATTGGATGTCTGTCCACTTGGTTGCTTGTCTGTCTGGTTCCTTGACATTAAGAAGCCAAGTAAGGATTATTTGAACAGTTCTAATGGTGGACTTGACTACATAAAAGGTAGTGGTGGAAGTATTCTTCTGACACAAATGTGACTCAGATGAAAGTAGGAAAAGTGCCTGATTGGCACCATGTCCTTTCAGAAGTTTGTCCCTGTGGCATTTGCAGGGGTAAGGTGGATGACAGTGGCCCTGCTTAAATGGGCCACTGCCTGCTCTGCCCAGTGTCTCTAACCTTGGCCACAGTTGACAGACTGCTGTTAAAATTATTCTTTTGGGAGCTAACACAGTCTGAATCAGTTTGAATCCCATGTTTTGCTGATTTTCTAAATAAACATATCTTAACATATCCTCTACAAGGAACAAATTTAAATATGGCATTTTGTACAAGCTACATTTTATATATTTTTTCCATAATATGTTAAATTCAGCAAATTAAATGTGCAGAAATGTGCAGAGGATGTGTACTTATTATTCAACAAAGAATAATTTTAACAGGGGCACCCAAACATTTGGATATGACTGTAAAGGTCCGAATCCCTTCACTGTATATGCCATGCATGGAGTGACACTCTTGTCGTATAGCAAATGGTGCACGCACTACACCATCTTCAGAAATGTATTTATTAATTCACATTTTCTTTTATGAGCTTTTTGGAAATTTGCTTAAAATTTGCAAAACATTTAATTGTAAACATGGAAACCACTTCTGACATCACTACTGTTACAAATTGTCACACAAGTGGTAAACTAATTAAAAAAAAGTACATAATGCAATTCTATTTGCACAATAACAACTTTCCAACCCAGTGCTCAAAACATTAGAGAAAACTCTTTAAACAGTAACCAAAGTGTTGAATTAAGACAAGCATGAAGCATGCTGTGAACTGTTCTTATTTTATTTGAGGGGCAAAACAAAATGCAACAAAATCTGTGCTGCTACAAGTTAAAGGTAACAAAATAACAGAAAAGCAGGTGAAGAGATCAAGTGCAGGGCTTATCCTGAGTTCAGTGTGAACTAAAAGCTCTTTTTGGTTTCCAGTTCTCAGGACTGAAAGGTGATGTTACAGTCACATCACAAGCCTCAAAACTCAATTAATAACCAACTGACTATGACTAAACGGCAATATTATCACAATAGCATTAATTTGCTATGTAACTATGACCAAAGGGCAAAGATTGACACCTTGGCTGAGTATGGCAAACCCTCAGCGCTCTCTTTTTTGTGTGACAGGCTTAGTCCCCAGGCTTAGGAGAAGATTATTGGTATTTACACTGCGATTATCTACACATGTATGGAGGCCATTATTGCCACCTGTTATTCTTGCAAATGTGGACATTTGTACACACAAATTCGATGGCTGTGTATTTAGGGAAACGCTCTTCAGAGCAGATAATCTTGTGCAAACTGAAAAGATAGCACACTATGATATCATTTTTTTACACTCTACTGCGTCAAAATCACATAATAGTATCAAAGGATGGTTATTTCTCATGGAATCATTGTTCCAGAATCACAAATCTAAGCACTTTTTATCAGGCACACAAAATGCCAAAGACATAATTACATTACATTGACTCAGAACAACAATGCTTGAGATTTGATCCAAATAGTTATCACTATAAAATATCTAAATTCCTCCATGTCATATATATTATATATTAAAGCCAATGAAATAGCATTTAAACTCATTTTGATACTCTTTATGCTTTTTTTGCACCTTTACCTAACAACCCGTAAACTGTACTGTACCATTGTAGCCAGCTGAAACGTTATTATCTTTCACATTTTTCATTATTAAACACTTTCAGCCTTTAATTTGTTGACCCAACTAAACACTTTTTCTTTTATTTTGTGCTGGAATTTACAAACATGCTTTTAACTTTAACAGTAGGGTAGTAGTTAAATCTAGATTACCCTGGATACACATGCAGGCTGGCTTCCAGATGTTGCACTGTTTCGCAACGTGTTTTGCACACTCTAACAGACTCCGTTTCCGCTGATGCTGACTTGGAAAAGATCCAGGAGAAGCACATTGAGAACATTATGTTTGGATATAATGTTTTTCTTGTACAATATTCATTAATATTATTATACAAATGATGAATATATAAATGTGACATATACTGTATCAGCTCCTGCTGAAATAATGCCCACCACCATCTAGAAATATACAGCTAGGTTCTAACAGACAATGAAGTTTAAAACCTAAATTTTTCATTCTACTGTGAAATTTTAATGATATGAACTGTATTAACTCATAAGAACCATTTCTTAGAATCTCCTATGAATTAAGCTGGTTGTGAATTCATTACAAATACTATGAATAAATTATAGTAGACAGCAATCAACAGCACATCACCACTGTGATTTAAATGCATTTGTCCTCCACAATGGACCAACAGAAATGCTTTACATTAACTTACATTAAAAGATAGGGGTTTTTTCCCTTGTACCATAAAGTTACTATTTTGGAAACTTTTTTTGGACAGTGATGATATAATTAAATGGACACATGACAATATTTATCACACAGCGTCCAGAACCAGTTTGACCTGTTTGTATGATGCTTGTACTGGTAAACAGCCTGTTACCTGACAACTGCCCATAATATGTCCTTCTCCTCTTCTGGACACATGCTTGAGTGATGTGCTTGGTGGTATGGAGACGGGTCTGAGAGGACAGTGCTGCATTAGCATTTTTTTTTCCATAAAACAATAAAGAATTTAAAATATATAAAAATAAAATCCAAGGGGATTGCTACAGTCACAGGACAAGCTCAGCCTTGGATGTGAGTCAGAATCCTTCAGGCAATCAATCAGTGCCCTTTTATAAAAGGAAGGGAGCATCTGATCCTGTGTAGTTCCCCGATAAAAAAAAGTCCTAACAAACATTTTCTAACACAAATACATGAACAAAGAATTTATCTCAATTACATGAATGAACTATGATCTATGTTTGTGGAGAAATTGGTGTGCAGTCAAAATGAGTGTAACCCTGCTTTCCATGAACTTTAATTCCAGAGTTTAACTATCATTTATGTTCTTATTACTTAATCCAGTCCCATTCAAGATCTCATTGTTTATTAATCCACTCTCATTTCTTGACTTGGCTGAAGAAGTGCCTTAGGAGTGGTGTTTTCTGCCTGCAGTATTTCTCTCTGCAGGAAAACAGTGGTTTGGGATTGGCAGGATACGAGATGCATGTCACCTGAGTCACCTGAGAAAGCGGCATTTCTGAGGCTTGTCGTTTGCTCTGAGATTAGAATCCACTAAGGCCCCCGCTGAAACCGCAGGATTTAGAGTGATGGAAGGATTACCATGAAAACAGGGAGATAGGATTTTTTAATGTACATTAATCCCACAGTAATCCTGTCCCACAGCATCCCTCCCATGCACACAGACACACAAACACACACACAGACACACAAACACACACACACACACACACACACACAGACCTGTGTGTGTGCAATTTGGGACAACTCTGCATCTGTATCACAGAATGGAGTCAGAAAACTTGACTGCAAGAAGAAATCCTAGAAAGGATTGTTTGTGCAGTGCCATAGAACAGTGCTTGTGAAACGGGTCCCAAGGTCCTCTCAGATACTCTACATTACTCCAACCCAACCTGCAAGACACAGAGATAGAGGAAAAATGTGTACCTTCTTAGAGGATTCCAAGGACTGACTTGAAAGCCTTTGCTGTTGAGGAACCACTTTTGGTTCCTTAAAATACATTTCAATGAATGGTTCTCTAGAATTTTTTTTTTTGTAAATGAGATGTGTGAATGTGAACAACCTTTTTAAAGTTTAAATTACCTCCAATTCAATTCAAGACTTATTTATAGAGCAACGGGCACGGTCACAAAGCAGCTTTGCAGAAAATCTAGGCCCCAAGTGAGCAAGCCAAGGGCAACGGTGGCAAAACTCCCTAAAAGCAAGAGGAAAAAACCTTGAGAGAAACAAAGACTCAAAAGAGGAACTCATCCTATTCTGGTTGACAACAGACAGCAAAACAATACAACAAGATGAGCAACATGAATAAAGTATAAGATTTGAGAGTTAATGGAGTTGTGGAGTAACTGAAAGTTGGGGGGAAGACCATGCCTGAAACCCCTCATCCTTCCAATCTAATGCCCCATAAATTCATCCATCCCTACCTTCTTTTTCCAGTGACAAAGTTTTCACAATCCCCACCGCCACCCCATCTCCTCCCTGTTCTTCAGTTCTACTTTTTAGAGACTTGCAAAAAGTTAATATAGAAAAAAGAAATGAGGCTCCACCTGTAATGGTTTAAGGAAGAACCTTTAAACTGGTATAGAACCTCTTTTAAAACACTTACACATTACATTTACAAACACTGTTCTTTAAAGAAGAATCTTTATGTTTGTTTGTTTGTTTTTTTTTTTAAGCATGACCATGAAAGATGGAGAGAGGGGAGAGACAGCTGAGGGCCAGAGAACTGAGAAGAGCTGTCAGAAAAGTCCCTCAGTTGAAGCCACTTAAACTATTTTAAGACTTCATTTTATTTCTACAGTCTATAATCACTTTATCAGATTGGAAACAGGAGGATTGCAATAGAGCTATGCTACAGGATGTTATGGCACAGCAAATAATCCAAACACAGGACAGCTTGAAAGTGAGACAAGGAGGGTCTTGAGAGCGATGATTTACACGATATCACATTCAAAAGATAGTGTCACTATTATGAATAAAGAAGCAGCCATAAAATTAAAAACTTTTTTGAAAAAGTTTCAAAATAAGCTATTTGACAGCATTTGCTTGTTGCTAGTGCAATATAATAGAGTCCTCCAATTAAAAGAATCATCACCATTTTGCACAATTGTGAACAGCTGTCATGATGAGCACTTTACCCATACACTGTCTTCTTCAGTCAGTCTTTGTAACAATTGCCTTTTCTTGCTTGCCTTTTAACCATGTGATTACAACAAAATCTATTAACAGGATTTCTTAACAAGAAATAAAAGACAGCAAAATTGTAATTTCATCCTCTAATCACTGTTGCTTCCTGCTCATCATTTAGTCAATCTCCTAATGATTTCACAGTCATTCATGAGAAAAAGATTGATTTGCAGAAAACAGGCTCCTGTCAGTGGCAGAGCCAGGGGTAGTTTATGACGTCGAACAAGGCCGAGATAAGCGTGCCTCTGAGACATGACAGACCTATTTGTTCTGACTTGTCACAGCCAGATTTGACACATGGTGTCGACCCAGGCACGAGCCAGAGCCGTGCTGATGACAAAGCAGCTGATTAACGCATTTCTCTGGCCACCACTTTCTATGAAACAAATCAATAAGCGTGCCACTGTTTTGATGAGGAAAGCTTGAATTGTAGTGTATTGGTGTTTGACTCCATAAAATGTGCCTGGGAAAGAGACTTTTTTTATTCTACAGAAGAAGGCAGCCTAAGCCTTCCTGTTGTGCTGCAGCTCCTGTGTCCATGAGAGCATTCCTTGGATTGGTGAGCAAAACTGTTTTCAATTCAATGGGCTCCAGAAACAAGCTCATCCGTCAAAGGTCGACCTGTATGGTCAAGGTAACAAGAGGCACATAACAGCACACAAAGGAAAATATGCTGTAGACCAATTTGATATATTCACTGTCAGTTAGATTTTGTGGTTCCGGGTCGATGTTTAGCTCTCAAATGCAAAATCAACATTATGCTGAAGAGGATATGATGCCAATTCATAGCATTTGCACATCATTAGGAAGACCACGTCGCCGTTGGTAGGTGTAAAATCTGACTGTGCTCTGATAGCGCTCGCCTCATCACCGTTACTGCAGTTACAACTCCACAGGTGGATAAATAACATGCAAAATAGACCAGTAAAAAGATTTACAGATATGTAGATGCTTTAGATTTGTCCCCAGAAAATGCTACAAGGAGAAGATTAGCTAGATTGGTGGACTGGTTCCGTATAACCTGCATATCTCCAGAGTTCAGAACATTTCAGTGAGTGATATTTTATAAAAACTAATAAAGTGGCTACCAAAAGTTCTTAAATAATAAACTCATGCATATATATCAAGCTCAAGTCAACTTCCTCTACAACTACTTTCCAGCTTCTCATTTAAATTTTCTGTTCCACCATATTTGCAGTTACACTGAGGAACATGGAATGAATTTTAAAGTTGGCAAATGCAAAGCTATCATCCACTTACCTAAATAAATGCATCAATTTATTTCTATAAGTGCAATAATGGACCTCAATAAATGATCGTTAATCAATAAATACCTCAAACTTTTGCTTGGAAATGTTTACTTAGCAGCTAATGTGCAGCACAGCAAAGCTTTAATAACCAGCCATTGGAGCTGCTGAATGCATCTCAATGGCTGATTTAACGCTGCATCCCAAACCACATACTTCTGCATCTCACAAACTGCACTAATGAGTGCACTTCTAATGGTAAATGTGCTATTTTTGCATACTATGTGCTAGTTTGCGGTTTGGAACGCAAAAATAATAATGCAGCAGGAAATATCACCCGTTATATCAGCCAAATACATTGGTTAATGTGCTTTAAAAATTTGAAAAGTGTTTAAAAACATGTTTTACTGCCTTTGCTGGATTGGTTATGGCTTTGTTATCTCATTACAAACAGCCACAGTAGTGCTGAATGTATTTCAAGTTGCCAACCAAAATGCAACTGTGACATCATCGGAATACTATCAATAGTAGATAACTCACTTACATCCTCAGAAGTCATGTCCTTCACCAAGTTTTGACTGAGTTCTCGTTGAATTCTCTTTCAATGCACTCGCAATCATCACATTCATCTGCTTGGAAAAGGGCAGGCTGAAGCACATCCATCCATCCATCCATCCATCCATGCGTGCGTGCATGCAAGCGTCCACCCATCCATGCATCCATCTTCTAAGCTGCTTATCTTTCTGGGTTACGAGGGGTGCTGGAGCCAATCTCAGCGTGCATTGGACACGTTGCCAGTGAAGCAGAACCAACACTACAAAATGTTATTCCACACATTGCATGCAATTACACTCCTTCACAGAGGCCTCCCAGAACTTACATAATACAGATTTAATCATTTCAAGTGTTTAAGCAAGATTTTTATACAAGCAACTTACACATCTACTCTACAAACATGTTGTTTCCAGCATCTATCATTTATAACCAATTTCTGAAAGCAGAGTCAATGTGTACCATAGGTGTACAGACTGAGAAGCTAATCACAAGCCTGGTAAACCAATGCAAAACTCCATTAATTCAATACAGTTCTAAGTTGTTTAGACCAGATAAGCTTTCATCACATAAATATATAAAACTATCAAAACTTCCATATAACTTACAAAAAAATTAACAGTTTTTTTAATTTATAAGGGAGGATATGGACTTGTGTGTACTTTGGAAGGCTTAACTGTAACCAGTGGCACCGCCAAGGATTTTGGGCCCCATGAAAAGACCCCACCACCCCACCACCAGAAGCCATGCCAATGTGGTGGCAACAGCAGCATAAAAACTTAGTGCTAACTTGGCTACTTAGCTGACAGCCATAGCACTTTACGTGAGGCTCCAACATGAGCTAATATTAGCATGCTAATCCCTCAATGTACAGAATGCTGTAAAATGGACACTCACTAACCTAAACCCCAAATATGATGCCATTTGTGTATTTTTATTACATAAAACAATCACAACAACACACAAGAGTTTGTAAAAACACAGCTGTATCTGAAATTGTATATCTGTATTGTGGAAAAATAATTAGGCTACAGTGTTTGAATTCTTATCACTGAAAATTATTTAATCATTTTTCTTTTTCCCACAGACTGCACTGAATAAATTAAAAATTAAAAGGCAGAGAAATGTAAACACTCAGTATTTTCTGCGAAGAAACACCATGGACCAAGTTAACAATGTTAATTTCCACCACTCACAGAATAACAACGACTACACCCACACTTTCATCGTGAAAAACTGAGTGACCTACTGTTGCACTTTCCTTTCTTTCTCCTGACTTTCTTTTGTTTTTGGAAACCAGATTTTCCTTGTGGAGCTAAAACATGACGCTCAACTGGCACTCCTCACTCGCAATTCACCGCCAGCAAGTACCATTCACGCCTGGTATGGACCGAACCATTTCATATAAATAGAGAGGGAGGGGTTGGACAATACAGAGGCTCTCTGGATGTTCACATTTTAACAAAAAAAGAAAAAGAAACTTTTAGTTTTATTTGAAAATTCTAAATTGAGTACTCTATCATGGACAATAGGTTAATATTTCAATATGTAAAAAAATGTACCTAATGTTCCTATTTCACTAGGACCCCTCTCAGACACAGGCCTTTGAAATCATCCTAACTTCACCCCATAGGGCGCCCTGATTATAACAGTACGGAGCCTGGTAATGGTCACTAGCAAGAAAAAAATTGTGAGGAGGAAAATCTGTGCCCGCAGTTTAGTAATGAGTGCCCTCAGTTTATAAACTGTACTCTCGATTAGCAAAACTGTACCAACGGATCTGTAAACTGTGTAAAGCACACGCTGCCTCCCCCAGCTACGGTACAGGCCACATTTATGAGATATTTTGAGAAACTGGAGTGACATTTCTGAAACAGGTCAGGCAATTGGACGACACAACTGTGTCGACCTTTCATGATGAAAAGATAAATATAAGCAAGTAACGTTAACGTGACATAAAGCAAGACATTACTAGAAGGTAGGTAGGATATTGTGCTGTGGCTTTAACATTTCATTAAATTACAGTTTAACCTTAACGTTACTGCTTAATTGGAGTGTTTTGTAGAAATGTATTATGTGAATGCACTCGTTTAAAACGAGGCAAAAATAATCTCGTTTTTGCCTTTATTATCCCACCACACGGCCAGCGATGACTTAGTTGTGTTTTAGCCCAAACAGCACATGGCATGTTAAAAGGAATAACATTAAACCCTGACTGTGCAAGAATTGCTGGATATTTACGGCCCAGTGAACAATCGACGTTGAAATCACGTGCATAAGCGTCATTTCAGTACAGTACAGTTTATAAATCCGTCAGTACAGTTTTGCTAATCGAGAGTACAGTTTACAAATAAACTGTACTCTAACTTTATTTATAAACTGAGAGTACAGATTACTAAACTGCGGGGACAGATTTTCTTCCTCACAATTTTTTTTCTTGTTAGTGACCCCTACGGGGCCCCGTATAACACAGCATTACAACTAATCACACCATGTGGGAGCTGTACTTTAGCCTGGCCAGATCTCATTGTAAGTTATTTACATGCTTTAAAATGGTGCTCGATTACAGCCACCAAGAAAGTGATTCAAATAAATTGTGTAAGTTACACATAAATATCAGTAATCAAGAAACACTCACTAAGTTAAAAGTTACTTCCCATCTAGCATAATATGTTCTGGCCCAGATCCAGTGTGATACCAGCAGTTTTTCCGGCCCAGATCTCCTCTCTGGGACTGAAGTGGCCCACGTACACACAGCCTAATGTGACAGTGCCATAAATGAGCCAAAAGACAACCAGAGTTCTGATCATAAAAGTGAATCTCAAGAAATATCTGGCTGATTAATGTCAAAATCCACAGATGACGTTGCTATGAGAATACAATAACATGACTAAAAGCAGGTTCTTCTTGAACATGTTTACTTACATAAAATGTTACATTTTATTCTTGTTAGTTTTTGCCATGTTCTCCCCACATTTTTATGGAATTATTTATATTTTAACATAGCCTGAAGGTCAGCCAACCATTTTACATCTATCAAAGACAAATGTATTGCAGCAAACACTCATATTTCACTATTGTAAGATTCTTGGAAGAGTGTGAATATAGAAGAGCTTAGTTAAATGCAATAGTGAGAAGGTGAGCAAGGACATCCAAGTGATAAGTTAAAGCGTACATGATGACTCAGATGTACAGACACCGAGCTCTGTTTCACAAGGTATTAGCATTAGTTCAGTCAAAAAATACATGGCAAGAAGACAGAGCACTGCCCATCCTTGCTTTCTGTCTGTGCTTTCAGTCTATCTGAACAACTGTGCTATCTGCCAAACCCAAGGTCTCAGGTTTAAATTGTAGATAGCAGTCTATTACATAATGTGTTTACAAGAGTGGAGGAAGTTCTATGAACTCAGCAGGAGGATGGCAGCTGATGAAGGGCTATCAGATCAACACATGTCTGAGCAGAACGGAGCATCAGGAGACTCCAGTCAGACAACGCTTACCCGTGTGATAATAGGACATGTGACAAGTCCATACCACTCATTATTGACCTATTCTGGAATGCATCAGTCTGAGCACTCAGGCAGTATGAAATACAGACCCATGCTAATAATGGCCATACAGCTTTATAGACTGACTGTGCTATGTCTTATAGCGTCCTTACTTCTTAATCTTATTTTGCTATTGTCTGTGACATCATGATGTCACCAGTGTATTTACATGTGTCCACCTATGTAGCCTACGGTGGTTTAGCCTGCCTATTCACATTGAAGTTATAAGGCATGTTTCAGACCAGACTGCTATTTGAATGAGTCACAATGTATGACAGTCAATCAGACCAGAGATCATATACATACATAAGTCTTAAACGCACAGTAACAAAAACAGCCCATTTACTTCTAAGGAATAAAGAAAGGTTGGAAATTGTCATATACAACATAAATTACTACTGTTTTTGGTGCATAAGCCCACATAAATTTGGCCAAAAGGGGAAACAACTACATCAACAAAAATAGGCCTGTTAAAGCCACAGGAAAAAAGACATTTCAAAAGGGCTATGACATTCCTCCACCACCTACAGAGAAGTGCAGAAGGTTAGCTACATAACTGGTGAATTTGCTCATCTTAATGAATAAAGTGTTCTCACTGAGATATAAAAAAAGTTTGTGTAATAGATTATTTCCTTTCACAAGTGAAGAAGGGATCTCATGGTTCTGCAGTTAATAGCCTCATTCAGAAGAGCCTTCCGCTGTCAATGGGAGAGATAACGTCAGAATCCCTGACCTAAATCTAACAGGCCTTTGCTTTAAATGTGGTAGATAGCACAATAAGTTGAGGTCATTTCATTGCCCACTGTGCTCTGAGTCTGATCCTCATTAAGGAATGGTAGTACAGGATACAGAAGTGAAATCTGAGAGGGATTAACCTTTTCAGCACAGTTGCATTTCACAATAAACATAATGTGGGTTTCAGCTTCCTCCAGACCAGCCCTGATTTGTGCTTCTACAGAAAGATATGTACAGGAGGTTGTAGGGCAATAAAGTTACGATAAAGCTCTTTAGCGAGTGAAGCTTATTGCAGCACTGCTGCTTTTATCTGATCTTTCCTGGAACTTCATATTCCATTGCAACAGCATCTACACATTACTAGTGCTGCTACTTTACATATGTAAGGAATGACATGAATGCAAAGCAAACCAGGCAGTTGGTCACCAAGCTACAGGATCTCTGAGAAATATCTTAATATTTCCATGACGCATGGTAACTTCAGCAAAAGCTTGCACTTTGTAGAATGGCATTTATATCATCTTTTCTTTTTTTAACCGCGCCATATAAAGCAATTGCAGTTGATCTCAACTATACTTTTAAGGATAAAAAGATTCTAAACAATTCTTGGCTTGGATGTGCAATTCTTTTGGATGTATTCTTTGTGTTGTGTGGGGGTTCTTTTACATTTACAAAAGTTCTTTATTTTACAAGTTTTTCCTTTACAAAAAGTTGTTCTTTAAAGAACCATCCATTAAAAGATGCTCTAGGAAACCAAAAAAGGTCATTCAATGGCATTTCATGTCATTATTTTTAAGAGTGTAGTACCATAAAATATACAGTACATCATGCTGACTAAATGGACAGTCCATCTGAAAGGGGTGAAACAGTGGCCAAACAGCCTTGGCAAATAGCATTACTGTGATACATGGAGTGGGTAATGTTCTGCTGAGGACATGGCATACATGAGGCCTCATGGATTCACCTCATAACTATATATGATGGCTACACGGGAGGCAAATGGTGGATCTGAGAAGGACAAGAGAGCACACTGGTCTTGTCTTTCAATCTACTTGTCCTGTTGTTCACAGCTCCAGTTGACTCACCAGTGAATTTACAAACTGGGGAGCAATTCAGTGTAGTAAGACCGACATACTACCAGACACATGGTAGGTGAATGATGTGTACAGAGTGCATTAGCAGATAATTGGCAGTCTCCACTCTGGTTCAGACTCCATGAGCGTGTTAGAGATCAAAGCCAATTCTGTTCAGTCGGGTCTCCCATGCAGTGTTGGTGTAACCCTTGGAAAGGTTCAGGGCACAGGCTGTAATGACCTGATTAACAAGAAGAGGAAGGGGAGGGGCAGGGTCCATGTGATCCTCGCACCCCGGAAGGCTTGAGCTTACCAGGCAGAGTATCGACTGTTCTCTTGTAGATGCTGTCGATAGTGAAACCATCTACCCTTCCCTCTCACCAACCTCTCTAATCAACAGACACAAACCCATAGCCAACAGGCTCACATCAAACTGGACTTAATTAGCTCGAACCAGGTTTAGTGGAAAATGATATGAACTCTGCTCTTGGTTTCTTCAAGGTCAATAACCTGCAGTGTCCTGAAATGAATGCACACTTCTCATGAAAAGTTTATTTGACAAGATTACATCTCAGCTAATTTTTCAAGATAAGTCTCAAACTTTTTTTCATTATAGTTCTTGTTATATAAATTCAAAGAACATATTATATTTAGACTAAAAACAAAGCGTATGGCCATTTTTTAAAAAGCCTCTATTTTACTTTCTTACTAAAATAAACAGGTTTAATTGCACACCCGGGGTCTGTCGCACAAAGCAAACTCAGGGTCCCTGACTGCATTCAGCTTTATAAATTGACCTAACAACTGGAACTGTGGTTGACTTTTTTTCTGATGGCAGTTAACAACTTTCTCTGTTAGTTCAGGTTTAGACACTCAGGCTGTGATTGGGTGGGCTCCGACTGGCTGCTTTTTACGTAGCAGCAAGGGCAGAGAAACCCCTTTAAATGTAGTGTCAGCATTCTATCTTTTGCCAGGGTTTACCACAATTTCATTTGATATGGTATTATGCAAGTTTACATATGATGCAACTTTTTAGCATTTGGGTGGCAAAAGCAGCATCAGTGGATTCATGTGTCACTTATAAACAGAGAAGAAACCACACTCACATGGCACAACCGGTACATGTACCAGTTGGACGCTGGAGTGTACCCGTTAAATCTACGTAAATATGTAGAAAGCAAAGCATTTATGACCATCACCACTGACACCACACTGATGCATCTGACATAGGAAAATTAGTTAAAACACTTTAAACAACTATGGACTAAAATATTACTATGGACTAAAATAGGCACATATATTCAGTAAAATGCTTCACTCTGAAATGTTTCCTTTAGCACACACACAGAAAAAGAGTTTGCAGTTTGCTCTTGCAGCAGCTCCTCTGATGTATGAAGCCTCTATGCTCTGGATGCCCTACAGCCCAGTGGCTTGTCTCTAGATCACTCGTTTTCTCCACTGCCTGGTCATGGGAGTAATTGGCTCTTGAACGCTGACTGCCTCAGATTCCCTCAGATTCTCAGAGAGCTCTTTGCTCCTGACATCTTCAACTGCTTGCACCTCGTTGGGCTTGAGGAGCAGCTTACGGCTTGTTGAGGTCATGTGAGAAGAAATTCGTGAGGCGTATTAGAACTGGATGGCAGCACTTGAGGACTTGCTGAGCTCAGGTTGAAAAAGTGCGCACAATCTGTGACAAATTCTGTTGCTTCTGAGGAAGCGCATGTGCTGGTGCTTACACGGTGTCTAGTTTAGGGTTATGAGCACAGTGCCACCTGATGGAGATAATGAAGGATGCTCTCCGACTCCAAGTCCAGAGGCAAGAAAAGGAGACAACATGACGCAGAAACACACAGTTGACAATGACTAACATGTTTAGTCATTCTGAGCAGCAGAATCAATTCAGCAAGAACTATTTTTTCATGTAATTAAAAAAGTTGTTTATTCTAATTTGAAAGCCAGGAAAGGAATTTGGGTGGAACAATTGAGGTTTTATTTAAAAAAGGAATTGGTCCTTTCTTCCTTGACATTTCACAAGCCCAATGACAAGGTGATAGGCCAGCAAATTCTGTTGCTAGGCAACACCCTTGCATTGCAGTGATGTAGGGATTTCTGCCCTGTTTGCCTGTACACTGCAGTAATGCACTTTACCACGCAGAATCACACTGTCCAAATTTCACCTCATTATCAGCTCGGGTGCAATATCTTAAAAGCAGGGTGACAATTAGATGATAATGTGCCGGGTGTTTTAATATTTCCTCAACTAATCACAGTGTCCTCACCAACAGCCATGCTGATCCCGCCAAATTAATGAGTTTCCGCTGAAAGCTGTGTGTGTTTCTGGAAACTGATAAACATTATTTCGTCTTAGCCTGTCAGGCTCTTGATTCATGGAGTACAGGGTCACCGCATTATGTAACGCCCTTCAACCTGGCCTTACAGATGGTGTAAAAGAAGGATCAGTACTTGAGCAGACATGTCAAACTGTGCAACCATTGTGAGGAGACCAGATATAAAATAATCCACTTACACAAGGACAGGGAAAGTCAAGTGAAAAAGAGCAGTTTCAATAAATGATTAAAAGATATGTAGAAAATGAGACTTGCAACAACTTTGCAAGACCTGAAAGCCCACCAACACTGTCACCATCAGATAAACAGTACTTAAAGCTCTTATCTTTAAGAGAGGAGAAAATCAAGCTCCTCACTTGTTCATATCTGAAAAAATCCACAGGTGTTTCTGTCTATCCTTCCACTGAGAGATGACAACACTATGAGTCTGAAAGTATGTTGAGCTGTCAAGAAGCCATTACGGGGAAACAGGAAATGGACAAAAAGAAGTACATTTACACTAGAACACTGAAACTGGACATCTGAGATATGGAGTAATGTTTTATGGACTGATGAGTCTAAATTTGTCAAACAAAGAAATGTTCTCAGAACAATGGACTGGCCACCCCAGAGTTCAGACCTCAACATCACTGAATATGTTTGGGATTATGTGGATAATGAGATGAAGAAAATGCAACCAACTTCTAAGACTGAACTTTGGAGGTGTGTAAAAAACTGAAAGCCAGTCTCCTGAAAAGAATGTAAAGTGTAATAAAAGCAAAGAATGGACACAATAATATGAAAATACTGATATCCTGTTTAATTGTTGAGGCTTCTGTGTAATTATCTGTTAAATATACGTTTTCTGCTTTTTTCTGGTGTTGAAACATGAATAACTTGTCCTTAACAGTCATTTTGACTGAAAGGTGTCTCTGAAAGGTGTCTCTTTTCAGGAAAACTTCAGCAGACAAACTTAAACAGACAAAAACCTAAAAAGAAATAAAAAATAATAAGGTAATTTTGTATTGCAGTGATGATAAAGACAGCTAAGTAACTAAAAGACATGGTACCTTTTCCTATTCACCATAAGCATTCATGCTTACATGCAGTGCACGTCAGAAAATATGGAGGTACCCATCTAAGATCTGTAACAGTTCTGCCTTTACAATGAATGAGAAGCTAAATGAATGGGCTAAACAAAAGTTTCGCATGTTTTAGTCATCTGCCTCATGTCGTGTCCTAGAAGACAACCTATAGTGAGTCAGCACTGAAAACTTTCTTCTACAGAGGCTGAACATGATGAGGGGGAGATCACAGAGGAGGACTGAGGTGTATGTGTGTTGGGGGGCGGGGAATTCCACAGGAGCCACAAGTTCTCTCTTTTATCCCGCACCACATTTAGCATGTCTCCCTCATTCCCCGCAGCACCATTTCTCAAAATAAAGCTGTGTGAGTGAGGTGCGAACAAATAGATAAATAATGAAAAGCACAAAGACTCGTGTGGGACGAAGGAAGTCACGATTTGGAGTGTGTGAAAGGCAGGGTAAAAATAGCCTCCCAGTTTCTATTTCCCTCCTACTCCCGTGCCGTGGGTATTTTTAGCAGCTCAAGACGTTTTTCATTCAGCCAGCGAGCGTGCTCGTCTGCGGCTGGGCGCACGTGAGGCAGTGGCACATGCAGGGATAGAGACCATGCAGAGGAATGAGGGAGGAGGGGGGGGGAGTGTTGAAGAGTGAAGCTGAATCACCAAGAGCAACAGCATCTCCTCACTGAAACACCCACACACAGCCTTTCACTCGACGCTTAGGATATGAATTGCAAAAAAAGAGTGAAATGTGCTGTTACTTCACTGTTTATGGTGGCAGCATTGATTAGATGCAATAATATGTTTCCATTCTAGTCCCTGCTTACACCACAGTAGACTTTAACAGAATAGCAAGCTTTCATATTTTCCATTTTAACAGGCAAACTTCCATTTAAAGCCATGCGATAATGAGATATTACTGTCCAAGTTCCTCCTCAAACCATTAACCCAGCCTGAAGACTGCTTGGAGGCCCGGACATATTTACATCAAGCTTATATTCTTTAAAAGAGAAAGAAAAAAAAACTCCCCATGGAGAATGACTGGTTAGTCCTCTCTACTGTAACAACTTATGAAAGACCAGTGTCTAAATAAATAATTAAATAACTACATAAATAAATGTCCTTGAGTGCTTTGCAGTGCAGAACTCAAAAAAGCTTCTACTTTCTTGTCAATGCCAAAGAAAAGAAACATATAATTTATCATTGCTTTCCACAGCGGTAAACACTGAGCAGTTACCTGTCGGAAAAGCAAACTATCCTGAAACTCACTTTCTGCTTTTAAAGAAAGAAAAGACTGCCTCTTTTGTTGAGCTGTTCAGAGACTGTGCCAGTTTCCTGGAGAATCCATACAAATAAAAGTGAAATCGAGATTGATTTTCTCCCAGATGTTTTCTACTACACACATCAGCAGGTGGGCCAGTCTGTTAAATGGATACAAAGCCCTGCTGGTGTCATCCCTAAAAAATGTGTGGCCATGACTAAATAAGGCATAGGAATGAGATAATTAAGTCCTGGCCACAACTCAGTAAGGGGTGGAATGAGATAATTAAGACACAGTTATGACCTAGTAAGCCATTGGAACTACATAACTAAGTTGCAGCCATGACTTAGTAAAGTGTGGGAGCAAGATAAGTAAGGCCCAATCCCATTTCTTATTTTTACCTCTACCCCTGTTTTCAAGTGTCACCTTGTCCCTTGGAAGTTACAAGAGGTAGTGGTTGAAACCGTCTCCTACAAAATGGGACATCCTACGTCATTAAAAGGCTACTAGCAATGCTCTATAGGCCAGTCCGCAGTGATAACAGAGGAGGGTGAAGTTCAGCAACCTCGCTGCTGGCCTTTAGTTAAATTTAGGGCTTCATATGTAAAGGGGGGGTGGGGGGGGGGTTGGGGGGGTTGTGCGGCAACTATTTATTATCGCCCACCCCTAATTCTTCAGTGATATGAAGCTGAAGTCAGCTATTCGCCAGCTTTTTCTTTGAATTTTCCTGTTCCACCTTAAACAGTGCAGCAGCTGTGTTGCCTGAGGTGCCACAATGTAACTCCTGCACCATTTAAGGTGCAACTGGAAATTTAGCTAGCTAGCTACAGAGACATCAGCATTGAAATGACATTTAACTGATAGAATGCAATGGCTATTGTAATTTTTAACAAAGAAAATACTCAGGTTTGTGGGTTTCTTTGGTCATCCAAGCAGTCATCTTTCCAGCTTTTCTTTTTTTCTCATAACACTCTGTTTGGAGTCTGCCTCTTAAAAACCTCAATTTGCAAGGCCGTGCAGCCCTAACACTTCACCCTACACCTCTATCTCAACAAAAAACAGGACACCCTACCCCTAGACATGAACACGCAAAACGGAGGGGCAGGGCTAAGTAGTAGGAGCAAGAGTTGAAATGGGTTAGGGCCTAAGTCGTGGTCACAACTTAGTAAGCCTTGGGAACTAAATAATTAAATCATGGCCACAACGTAGTAAGATATTAGAAAGAGATATTTAAGTCATGGACACCACCAAAGCATGGAAGCAAGATAATGAAGTTTGATAATGAAGTTGTGGTCATGAATTAAATAGTTAAGTTGTGACCATGACTGTAGTGGCTATGACTTAATTATCTCATTCCCATGCTTTTCTAAGCAGTGGCCATGCATTAGGATCACATTTCCATGCCTTAGTAAGGGCCCTGCATTATTTTTAATACAAATGTCACCTGTGGGATGAAGTGCCACATCTGCTGCATCAGGGGTATAAAAGTCATTTTGAAAAATAATACTTTTTTGGTGGGTGCTCTTACTTCTGTTTAAATACACAGTTATTTATTAAGTATATTAGTCATTTTAACCCATTAATGTCCAAAAGCTAAGTTTACTATAGTAAGGGAAAATGCCACAGAACTTGTTCGGATCAGTCTAAAAACTTACTTCTTACCCATTTAGCTTCATTAAGTTGTGCTCAGACAAGCAGCAAGAACATAAAGACCAAAGGAAATGTAAAATTTCAGACATAAATATTAGTGGGTTTAGAATTTAAAAAGCTATTCCAGTGGTCCATTATGATTTTCCGCGAAAACTTTGCTTTACTTTAGATGATGGATTTAAGTAATATTGGAGTCTGTATAAAGTGTACAGGTTCAGATTTAGTTCAGTGTTATTTATAACTGCTGGGGGCCCTTGTGGGTGCATTCCAGTCATTTATAAGTGGTATAAGTGTATAAGTGGAAGGACAAATAAACAAATTTTCACAAAAGTGTAATTTGTAGTACTGTAGTACTTAGGCGATCCTTTGCAGTTGATTACTGTCTGAGCTCTGAGACTCATAGACATGACCAGACTCTGGGTATCATCCTTGATGATGCTGTGCCAGGCCTGTAATGCAGTCAATTTCAGTTTCTGCATGTTTCGAATCTTTTTGCCTTCAGTGAGTGAAATGAATGCTAAATGAGCTTCAGGTCAATCAATCAATGACAGCCCTCTTCTATCAAACATCTTGTGTCTTCATTTTTCACTTAGACATTTTACACATAGAACTTTATTTTATCAAACACTTCTATTGTTGCAAGTTCAAACTGCCTCCACTACTCTCGTTGTTTAACTTCAGCCTATGCTGACTTTTTTCTAAAGCTTTTCACTGAACTCATCCTTTTGAAGTATCTCAGGAATTTTCTATCTGTTTATCATTTCCATGTGCTGTGATAGCTGAAGGAAGAGAAGTATTTTCTTTTATTTAGTATATACAGAATATACAATATACAGAATTACAAGTCAAAATGCTATTTCTGCCTAGCAGCTCTGATTCAACAAGACCTCTGTGTGGAACTCATGATGGGATTTAACAGAGGCCGTGCCTTAGGCTGTTTGAACAACTGAATTAGATGCTGACTTTGACAATGTCACTGAGGAGCTGCAAAAAAGGCTAAAAAAGGAAATATTGGAAAGTGGTTGACACCTGACAACTATGTAATAGTTGCCTCATGTTGCTATGTTGACCCTAGCTCATCAACAGCTCACATTTCATTTTGACTGGAGAGGCTCAGTTCAGGGTTTGGTGCACAGATTTCTCCCTCATAATGTGTGTTTATTACT
This sequence comes from Colossoma macropomum, assembly GCF_904425465.1. Lineage (NCBI taxonomy): Eukaryota > Metazoa > Chordata > Actinopteri > Characiformes > Serrasalmidae > Colossoma > Colossoma macropomum. The sequence goes on along the minus strand of NW_023494790.1, from coordinate 17,647,048 downwards.
CCAAACTTAATGCAGCCTTTTTCCTAACTGCCATAGTAATCTATTAAGTTAAGGGGAATTTCAACTTAAAAAAAATCTGCATGTTTCAATCATTGAGATGTAAAAGCCACTGGGCCTCATTCACCAATATCTTTCCAAGTTTTTCTTAAATTGTTCTTGAGAAAGGTTCTAAGAAAAAGCCGGTCAGATTCATGAGGTGTTCTTAAACCCTAGAATTGTTTGCACCTTAGTGCTCTTGAGTGTGTGTAGATTCTGTTCTTACCTAAGAACAAATCCCAAATAAGAAAACATTAGTAAATTTCAGAATCTTTGTGAAAAGTGTGTGAGTGGGTTTTATGAAGAAATTTCGGTAACACTTTCTATGAATGTCACGTTTGTAAGCATCTATGAACACATTTATAACATGTTATAATGCCTTCATTATAAACATGATTATAAACATTTATAAAAATGAATTACACTGAATTACACTTTATAGCCATGTTTATTATACATTATGGATTGTTAATATAATGCATTATAAGTAGTGTTGATAACATGTTATACTCTCAGTGCCAGAGAAGTTAGTCCCAGCTTGGAGACTGCAAAGTAAAGACAAATACCAAGCTAACAGTGGTGTACATTAACCTTCCCACACTGGGTAAAACACTGATGGCAGCACTAGTTTAAACTCTCACATTTGAAGCCTGTAAAGTGCTTTATTATGTATGTTTTAGTGTTTCAGTAAATCCTTCAGTAAATACTTCAACTTGCAGCCTCACTCTTAACACTGGAGGTGGCTTTAATACAGTATGCTTCACTTTACTTAGAGCGGACAAATACAACTTATGAGCTCTTATAATTTGTTATGAACAGTATTTATAATGTATTATGTTAACAATTCATAATGCATAATAAGCATGGCTATAACGTATAATGCATTTTTATAAATATTTATAGCCATGTTTATAATGCCTTATGAATGCATTATAACATGTTATGAATGTGTTTATAGATGCTTACAAAGGTGACATTCATAGAAAGTCTTACCGAAATTTCTTCTTAGGATTGGTAGGTGAGGCCTATTCAGAGTGGTTAGATGTGAAATGCTTCATTGTTGAGAAACTTACCAACTGAGACAATTTGACCATTGTATTACGCAGAAATTTTGATCAGTTGGTGAAATTCCCTTTTTTTGTGGCACACCTTTAAGTAAAAGTACAAAATGCATAAAATTGTAACATGTTCATATACTTTCGTTTCATCTTCTGGTTCTCACACCTGGTTCCAATGTCTCATCTGAGGTTCTTATGTAAGGAATGCTATAATATTCTTTTATAAGTGGGATACTGTAATATTCCTGTAGAGGCTGGAATGCTTAAGTCAGTCCAGTGTATTAAAACACACTTCATGTTTTGCCAATGTCTCTGATTGATTTATTCAGCTTTTTTAGCTTCGTAATGTGTAACTGATGGCCAGTAACACTTCTTTGCTCCCCATGTTCAGAGACAACTGTCTGTAGATGTAAATGTCCCACTTAGAATCAGCTCTAGTTAGTTCACACGTCATTTTACTTATGTGTAAAAGGGCTGTGATTCCTGTGGCTCGCCCAATTTAGATCTAAACAGCTTCAAATTAAAGTTAAAATTCTCCACTTTAACCTCAGTGGAGAATTACGACACTGTCCAGTTACTTACAGACTGCACTCTATGTTTGACTAAAGCAATTTACTTCTTATTCATATTGCCATTCGTTTCTAGTTTCATTACATTCCGTTGCCAACTGCGCTCTCATTGCTTTGCCATAGGTCTAATTTCTCTTTCAAAAATCTACCTTTGGGCAACAAGAGACAAAGAACTCATCAGTCAGATGCCTATGTACAGTGTAATTCTACTGATGGTTCCAAATAAAATAGGCTTTCCTTGCAATGCAGGCTTAAGGTTATTTTAACCATGTTAATGTAATGAGTATGATGAAGGCATTATTCTAACATCCTACATGATCCTACCAAACCACACCTGTTAGCTGGTGACATTAAAAAGAATGTATCACAAACTGAACCTCATTATGTACAGTGAACACATATATTTGTGATTTAAAAAAAGTTACAAAATATTAATACAGAGCATATATATATATATATAATATAGTACTTTGCCCCAGGTGTTCTGTCAGAGAACAGAAAGGATTTATGGAGAATATGTGGCCACCAGGGTACCATTACCCCAGATGTGAGGAAGTTGCAATAAGGAAAGATAACCACAAAGTGGAGCTCTTCCACTTCAGCTGGCATCAGTCAGGCATTATGTATCAGAAAGGTCTGAAGACCAGTGGCTGGGTATAAGAATAGTACTAGTGACACTGTAGAATATTTCCAACCCTTCGCTCTTAGCAAAAGAGTTTATACACTATGTATGTTTAAATGTTATTTAAAGAACCATATATAACCACATATATCTTAGCAAATCACCGGTGTTCAATCTTAGAGAAAGAAGCATTTAAATGTTTCTTTGAATTGTCATTAATCTATATACAGTTATGTGCGAAAGTGAGACACCACTCTTCATTTATTTAGTTTCCAGTTTAAACAGCCATTAAGTATAAGTTATTAATTTTTAGGATATTCAAATAAATAATCCTCTTGCATAGGGTCAAAGCAATGTCAAAGGAAAATAATTGAAAAAAGAGTTTCTCTTACTGAAGTTCAAAAATGATTAGATTATTTAGATTCCAAACAACCACGCAAAACCTGGTAGACCACCAAAACTGTCACCATCAGATGAACAGCACTTTAAGCTTTCGTCTTATAGCAGAAAACCAAGCAGTATTCTCGCTTTAGATCTGAAAAAATCCACTAGTGTTTCTGTTCATCATTCCACCTGGAAAACTAAATACTATGGGTCTGAAAAGATGTGTAGCTGTTAAGAAGCTGTTAATGAGGAAAGGAAACAGACAAAAAGGAAGAAAAATGTCACTAGAACACCCAAACTGGACATCTGAGATGTGGAGTGAGGTTTTATGCACATATGAGTCTAAACAAAGAAGCTGCTGGTGTTCTCAGAACAAGGGAGTGGTCACTCCAGAATCCAGACTTCAACTTCACTGAATGTGTTTGGGATTACTTGGATTGTAGACACAGAAAATGCAACCAACTGCTAAGACTGAACTTTGATGGTCAGGAAAAATATCCCAGCTGATTTCTTTGAAAAACTGAAAGTAAGTCTCCTTCAAGGATGGAACCTATAATAAAGCCAAAGTGAATAATTTGTGCCATTTAGAATGGAAATTAAATAAATTAAAGGTGATCTCTGAGTTTTGCACAATACTGTATAACCCAAAGAAAACTTGAGCCCTTTGTAAGGGTGCATATGCAGTTTTTCTCATATTGTAATATATTACATCAACACATGATCACATCTAAAATGAAATGTTCTGAAAACTAAGAAGTGGTATTACTATTATTACAGCATCACTGTACTATTATTTAGTATTAATACTATTATTACAGTATCTGAAAAAGGTAGATGAGGCTGTTTTAAGGAAGATGTGCTGATAAAAATGGCAAAAACAGTAGCAATGAAAACAGCACACACACAGAGCACATAGGCGGTTGTGCAGCGCCCCTGCTGGAGTGCATTGGTAATAACTTTATTGCAAAAATACAAGTTCCTCGGCCCCAAGCATTTACAAATGAGTCCCAAACAGGAAAACCACTGAAATGCAGTTTCATCTTCAAGAAATCCATCTCTCTCTGGCTACAGCTAGCATTCAAAGGCTGTTATTTGTACAGACATTAATATGTACATATTTGACAATTTAGCAAGGAATTACTTTCTTCCTCAGTCAAAAGGAAAATTAGGTACATGTAAAAAACAAACAAACAAACAAAAAAAAAAAACTTGGGTTTTCCCAGTATGACTCTTTGCTGGTTCAGGAGAGTGCGTTTTGTTGCATAGCATACTCGTGCGCCACCACTGCTACATTCTGAAACATCCTTTAGATGATAAGACAGATTAAAAAAATAGTAACACGGGGTATCTTTGTGTTAGTGCCAATCTTTGGTTGAGACAAAGTTAAATAAAGTGAATGAAGTGGAAAAAAGGAATCTACCATTTTAAATCAACCACTGATCATTTCTTTTTCAATGCAAAAATAATACATATCACAATAAGATTAAGAATGTGTTAGATAATCAAACTACTATGTGATCAATCTCGGTTACAATATGTCAATAATTATTTATTTGTATGTATAACCATATGCTTAGAGCATAAACTAGTCCTTCATGTGCAAAATGCTCATAAATTGTTCATAAAGTTATTTTGATTTCATTTAGTAGCTTTTATGGCCAAACACTACTTAACTAGTTTGGCTTATAAGGTGACCTTTCAAATGCTGATTTCTAAAGCAAGGTTCCAAAGACATGTAAAACTACATGGAATGACTATGTCCCTTCCATAGGCCAGAAGTACCGACTACTTTCTGTTACCTTTCAAATGCATGTCTCAGCCTCATAGCTACGTTATCAGTGTCACTGCAGGTTACAAAAGAAATAAAAAGAAAGCTTAACTTGGCATATCTCCCTGTACAAATGGGAGAACTGTCAATAGAATTAAAATAGCAGTTGACTCCAGCTTTACACTTCTGAAGTGTACTATACTCGTCTTAATGCAGATAATTAGAACCACTAAAATTTATTAACATTCCATAACGTCATAACACAGAGTTTCTCCATTCCTCTGGATATTTCTTAAGTATTTCGTACTTTCACAATAAATTCATTTATTAGTGTATATTCAGTCACAACAAGTAAAGCAGTCTTTGCCTGTAACACTAGACATAAAACAGGTATGTGCTACAGGGAATGCCCATACAAGAGGAAGAAAAGGTTAAGTTAGTCCCGTCCACGCTCCACGCCAGGGCTGCACACGCACATGCCTGCTCTGACAGAGCACCAGAGCTGAGAGATAAAGACATACAAAAAAGTACAGCTCCTTTCCATTTTGCTCTTTTTACAGGGTCTATTAAGTAAGTACTTAGTTGATAAATCAGTACAAGCTATACACTACTTACCCATCACCCTACAAAATAGAAGTTTCTTTCTAAAACAACAGAGTGGAAGAAAAGAAAAGAATCATCTGAAAAGGACTGAATGGGCTATGCAGGGTTTTGTAGGGCAGAGACCAGAGTGATGTCTTGTTTCTGTTTTTTTTTCATTGGAGAATGATGAGGACATGCCCCCCCACCCAAAACACACACACACACACACACATCCGCACACTCACCCACTCATGTTAATCATGTCTGCTATGATGAGGCTAAATGGAACTCACCAATATTAAAAAGTTAGCCACAATGCCACTGGCTCTCGCTGGCTCTGCAGCTCCACACAGCGCGTTTAATTAAGTTAAGTGCTCGGGGTGGGACGGCCCGCTGCGGGAGGTTTCTGAGTTTCGGAGCCTTTCCTGTACCACAGCATGCTGTTAGCCTGACCCCTGCTAATGACACACACACACTCTATCAGGCTATCCGACACCGCACTGACAGATGAAAGAGTTCGGCTCTGTTCCTTCCTTCGCCATGCTGTGGGGGCAGAGCAGCCAGCATTGGCCAGGAGGGGAAAGCTTTTTAACACACCGCTGTGCAGGACAGAAGCAGAGGGAGAGGAACCAAAGGAGGAGGCTGTCCCAGATTCATTATGCATGACTAGGGAGAGAGGGCAGAGCAGCCCACCAAAAAAAAAAAAAATTAAAAAGACAGCAGCAAGGAAGACACAGGAGTAATAGAGATGATAGGAGCCCATCATTTTGACCTGCAAAGCAGTAATGGAGCTGTAGCTGTGGCTTGTGTGATCAGGGGTACATTCCTCCAGGACTGCTGCTAATTCTCCAAGGGTTTAGTGTAGCGAGGAGCTGGGGGAGTAGTAGACCCCCTTTGGGCCTGGGAGAAGATTGCAGGGATGGTGTAGATGCGGCTGGGGAGGAGCTTCAGTCCTGGAGGACTTGGCCTGTCCCGTTCCCGTCGTTGGCCAGTCCAGTGCTGATAGACTGTCCCAGGGGCGAAGAAGTCTGGCCCCCAAGGATGTCGTGGCCCAGGACACCCGTGACATTTGGCTGCCACGGTTCAGTGATGGACCGTAGCGCTGCCTGCCGGAGAGAGCTTGACGCCGGTCAAACACAGCCAGAAGCTCGGGGACCCTCTGGACACGTCCTGCAGGGGGAGGGACGGTGGAGTGTGAAGGACAGGATCCAAATCAATCCAAAAAAACACAACAAAAGCATAATTCCTTTCACGGCCATACACAACATAAACAAATAAGCGAAATGAAAAAGAGGCACACCGTAAAATAGACACTTTTGGAGAAGATAGTGCTGGGTGGTATCATGAAAATTCAATATCTAAATATTTTCTGAATACATCACAGTATCACGGTATCAAAAAACATTTGAGTCTGCATTAGTAAAGTTAATGAGCCCAAGCTTTCTGAGCACAGATGCTCTATTAAAAGAATGTCTTAGAAACTTGACATAGCTTGTTTTGTTCAGTGCTGCTTCTCTTAAAATAATGTTGTAGGTAGCCTTATGCAGCATTATAAATTTAACTAGTTAACCAGATTTTTAGAAAATAATCTTGATATTTATGTTGCTTTTATGTATGTTCAAAACAAACTAAACTCAGGTAATGGCGTTTGGTTTAATCCATCAATACCACTGAAACTAAAAATTGTCTATATCTGTACACCAATACCAGTATACCAGTATATATGACATATCGCCCAGCACTAGGACAAGACTGCTGGCACCCAGGCCCAAAGCAAGAACATGAACGGTAGAAAGCTGAAAGCAGCAGGAGTGGTACATAAATGGTTTCGTAGCTTTTGAAGCTCATGAAGGTGGAGGGCTGGGGCCAGTTTTACCTGCGACATCCACACAAAGCCCAGGCTGCTGGGGGACAGGCAGTGGAGAGGCAGAAGGATGCAGATGGTGCGGATGGAAGGCATGATGGGCTGATGGACACACAGGAGGATTATGTGAGTAAGAAAACTGAGGGGAAATGTGACATGATGTGACCATGGTATCCCCCAGCTTTGCATTCAAAGCATACACACATGCAAGCAGCCATAAATAAGAGAGAGAAAAAAGAGAGAGAAGGGAAGGGAAGAGAGGGAGAGAGGGGGAGTTAAAACTTCAACACATGGAAAGGACCTGTCTTCATTAAGACATACTTTAGGCATGAGCAGACCCTGGGCTCGTTCCAATTGACAGTTACAGCAAGTGGACACAGGATGGCAGTATGACTCAGCGAGATGGTGATCAGTGGAAGGTGCTGACAGAGTGTGTGTGTATGTGTGTTTGTGTGTGATGAGGCAGCGGATGGAAAGCTCATACTGTCTACCGATTAGTCACAGTATGTACTCAGTACCAGCCGAGTCAAACAATGCTGGATGCTGTTGAGAGTGAGATATGCAATAGTGGGGACCAAATCGTCATATTAAAAAAAGAATTCATATCATTTTCAGTTGTCATGTGAAAATGTCACAACTCACCAACTACGAAAACTTGCATGACTGCAGGAAATTTAATCTATCAGTCATCACAGCAGGTACTTTAACCCTCTATTGCATAAAGTTGCCTTAGGGTAACAAACCCATTTTCCTCTCTTTACAATGACTTGATGCATGTTGAATGACAATGAAAGGGTTAATAATGAAGGGAAAAGTTTGAACTAACTAAATGCTTATATTTAATCACACAATTTCTTGATGGGCGTTTTAAACCCCTTTTTTGGCAAGGTGCAGCTTCTGCATGACAATTACGTACTAGACAATTTCTATTAGAAAAACAGGTTTTCATGTTTCATCCATTCAGAAACATGAGTTGAATCTGTTACGATTCACAGTGGGAAGTTCATTTTTTTAAACTCTGTATCCAATACATAATTTTGTGTAACAGTGGAATAAATTTACCCAATAGCAAACAAAGTGTCATTTATGCAGCTACGTCAGAGAACACTGCAGCTGTTGTTTAATTTTCATTCAGAATTACAATTTTATTGTTGTGTTTTTGTTTATTTAGGAAATCTAGCTTATTTAGCATTAATGCCCAGTCAGTTAGCCCATTCCGGTCAGATTTTAATGATCAAGTCTATTTTGCGCAAGAAAAATTAATCAAATGTTTTTTTAAATTGCTCTTATAATGCGTATATGTGATAGAGGGTTATGTGTTGGACATATAAACTGATTTTTTGCACCGATCAGGAATCTTTACAGGCATTTGACCACTCAAGAATAACCGCTTCTGCGTATGTGTTTATTTTTGTTGAGGAGTTTAGTCACTGCTTTAGCGCGACACGTTTGTCCTTTGAAAAACAGTCTGAAAGTCTGAAAACACTTGTCATTTAATAATCCTTGTAATTTTTTTTTATAATGTAATAATTTGTGCAGTGTGGATTTAAATATAATAAAATAGATATCAAAAGGTACCTTTGTTTTATTCACTTCATGTTGGGAAGAAAAAGAAGTTTATTAACTGATAAATAATATATTGTTAATTAATGTAATTTTTGTCTAATTATCTGCCTCAAGTTTTGATCACCACTTGAAACAGAGACATTCTGGATATTCATTTATAAATCTGAACTTCTCACTCATTTTAGAATTATACACATGTGATGTACGGCTTTTTTCATTAATCCAGATAGATTTTTCTTTTCTTTCGCTAGCTTCCTACTAAGTATTTTAAACCTGTGAACAGGACTAGCACATTAGAATCATTTTATACAATTAGTGCAATTAAATTTGATTTCATATTATTGAAAACACTGACTCCAAACTTTTGAATGGCAGTGTAGGTACAGTATATGAAGGTGTGTAAGTGTGATGAAGCAAAGCTGCGCAGTGATTGACAGGGAACAGCCAGCACACATGGATCAGGCTAAAGTGGGAGTAGGTGTGCGTTTGCGGTCAGTCTCATGCGGCAGTGGCAGCATTGCGGTCAGATTTCTGGGGCACATATTCAATTCCCCCCCCACCCTCCCTTAGTACTTCTGCTAGCCCATCACCACCAGGCCCATTTTAGCTCCGGTGCTAACCTCCTCTTTATCTTTGCCATTAATGAGCTACTCTAAGTCCAGGCTTCAAAGGCTAGAGCTGAGCTACTCTAATGAACAGGCTGCGGTTCAATTCCTAGTAGACAGTTCCAATTAGTGGTGGTGAATGTTTCATATGTGAGGTGACTTATGTGGAACATAAATTAAGGATTCAGGTTTGTTATACTGAGCGTATGTGTGAGAGAGAGAGACCGTGGTACTTACAAAGCTGCGGGAGACAGCAAGGCGGTCCTGCCGTCGTCCAATGGTGGTCCCGCTCAGGCTACGAGCAATGTGGCGCAGGTGGTCAGCATCATACTGCTCCTGATCTGCCACTGAGGGTGGCTACAAAGAACAAACAGAGTAAACATACACAACAACCACACAGAGATATTACATTAAAGGTTCCATATTCAACATTTTCCCCCTAAGGTCCACTTGTAACATTTGTGTGGTTATATTTGCCAACAGTCAAAATGAAGATTTACATGACCATTTATCAAATGTCTCTTCATCCCAGAAAATTAAATAAGGTGTTTCTATTACTGTGCCTTTGAGACTGAGATATGTAAAAGGCCTCTTTTCTGATTGGCTGTCTCGTCTTGTGCCTCATTCAAAAAGCAGTCCTGGCCAAAATGTATGGAATGAACTGTTATGACTAAAATCTTCAGAGAGATGAGAGCCACTCATTTCACGTGTCTGCATACTTTGAAAGGCTATGCAAGGATTCATTCTCTGCCATAAAGCCAAGAACAGCAAAATATTTAACTGTATCTCCCATATCCTCTGCTATAACATCTCTGCTACAGTCTCTCTACAGCTACAACACTTCTTGTATCATCAGTGTGAAAGGGCGTGCTAGACAGCTGTAGGCTGTATGGAGACACCTATGTACAGGCAGCTCCATAATTATTGGGAGGTTTGGTAATGATATGTAAAAAAGGTAATGAAAAAATGGCTAATTAGCTCAATTTCACACTGAAAATATCACTTTGCCAACATTACAGCAATGAGTGTTCTCCTACTATACTTGATGAGATTGGAGAAAACAGACTAAGGACTCCAAGCAGGATCTCTCTAGTTACTTCAGGGTCCTAGGTCTTCTCTTTTGGACCCTTCAGCTCACTCTGCAGGTTGTTGAGTGGAGTTTAGGTCTTGGGAATGTGATGGCCATGTCAAAAGCTTGATTCTGTGGCCATTTAACTATTTTTGTATGGATTTTGGATCACTGTCCTGCTGGAAGATCCAACCATGCTCCTTGGAGATATGCCTCCTCACTGTGCATGGAGGCAAAATACAGCTGTGCCCTGTTAGAGACAGATTCACTACAGCTCCAGCTGTTTTCAACTCCTTAATTATTGCCTGATTTATAAAGGTCAGCACATTTCTGTCACATTTCATTTGTATATTTTCTAATCCTCTCCATGCTGATGAATGACTAAATGAAATTTGATCTCTTTATCACCTTGTATTTATAAGAGAAAGTCATGAACTCTCCAAAAAAGGTACTAAACTGTCAATGGGGTGGTACAAAGGTACATCTTCATTACCTTCAGCACCTTTAGTTGGGGAACAATACCATACCACAACCCTTTGCAATTATGTTATCTATCTTGCCTTGTCTTTATCCTTTTTATTTTACATTATGTTAGGTTATGAAAAGGTACAAATATGTACTTTCCCCTGCGAAAAACATATTTAAAGTACCCAGGTGGACCTCAAAACCATTGTTGTAGCTTTGAGGGTACATTTACATTGTCTGCATCTTGATGAATGAAAAATGTACCTGCACAGTACCCTTTTTTCTGACAGTGTGGATGGACTTAAAAAAATAAATGTAAATGTGAATGCTTCAGTTACATATTGTTAATAAGAATTTCAAGGGGTGGCAAAAATTGTGATGTGTGGTTTTGTTAAAAGTATATTGGATGAGGGTTTTTATATTCTTAGACTAAAATTATTTCAATTAAAAGTTTTTTTTCTCATTTTGTCAAACAATTAACCTGGCAAAAGAAGCTTTATTTCTTCATGACAAAAAAAGACATTTTTGTTATAAATCTTTTTTCTGCATCTTTAACAAGGGTATCAATAATCATGGAGCTAACTGTAAATGTGTTCATGTTATGTGTCATCAAATGTTTGACATCACAACCATGATGACCTCAAAACACTTAGCTTACACACATGGACTGTATGGACTGTGGAGACAATGATATGTCTTAATAATTTTAACATTGTTTAGATACTATTATCTTGTTTTAAAAAAAGGAAAATTTGGTCTTCCCTGATAGTGCCCCTTTAATAAACACATACATTACTTTATTCATCAGTGCGCAAATGATACGAAACAAAGAATATGTGAAACTCTCAGAGATAAAAAGATACAAAGACAGTTATAAAAAATTACAGAAAGACACAGCAAAGAGTGGCCAAACAGGAGGCAAACGCATCAAGCACCGATAGCCACAGCTTCAAACCAGCTGAGAAACAAACTTTCTCAGAGTCAATTCTGCAAAAGATAGTAACCCATAAAGCTAAACAGAAATAAACATAGTGAACAAATTCTGTAACTATGCCTTTAAGACAGTTATTTTATAAATGACCCCAGTGCTCAAGAGACTTTTAAAAATGTCCTTCAGTGAATTAAACTTAATAAATACACACTTAATATCAGAAGCAGCTCCCACACATATTTGCATGCAAACCCACTGGACATAGCATTATTATCTGTGAATTTCTCACCATATTCAGGTGTGCAGTGGGACTGCGACAGCCTGGTGGTCCAAATGCAGTTCTCTCCAGCTCAGCTGTGGGGGTCCGCGAGCGCCCCACCCCAGAGAGCAGCTTCCGCGCCGCAGGAGGAACTGTGCAAGGCAAGCAAATAATAGTACACGCATGATCCTTTGTGTACTTTGGTACCCTAAGTTTGATTAAGAAATCTCAAACAGACTTGCTTGGTGATTTCTGACACTGACTTAAATGAAGAAGTGTTGCATAGATAAAAGCAGTACTAGCAGCCTGAATGGTGTCTGTTATTCTGTTCATTTTTATAGATAACGTATGTCATATAGGATCAGAAAACCAAGAAAAAAAACACCATGTCTTGGCAAGTACTTCTAGAGTAAAAGGAAGACTGTAGATTTTTAACAAAATTATCACTTAAGGATGGTAAATCTGTAATGTCATGTTAAAAATGTATGGTCAGTATACCTGGTTTCCCTGAGGCTGGAGAGCTGGCTCTCTGCAGGGCTCGGCTCGGGCCATGGCCTGCCTGCAGACTGGCCTGGTACAGTGAGTCCAGCTCAGAAAGCTCCTGGTCTTCAGCCTCCAGGTTTAGGTCCCGCTGGGAGAAAGGGTGCTTGAGGATGCTCTTGTTCCTCAGTGGGGGGCTGCATGGAGGAATGTGCCATCCAGGAGAGTGTTGAGAGGATGTGACGAGGTGGCTCTGATCTGGTGGTGTCTCATGGGGAGTGACCACAGCATCAGGGCGGTCCAGGCTCCAAGAAGACCAATGACGAGCTGGAGCAGCAGCAGGGGCCTGCCTGGAGCTAGAGTGGGATGGAACAGACGAGTGGGGTAAGGGTGGGTTGCGTAAGGGCTGCCATATCGGGGCTCGGGGATGCTCCTGTCCTGTCTCAGGCTGGGAAGATGCAGACTGTGGGTTGGATGCTACCCTTGGATGGGAGCTCCAGTCTGGGCTATGAGAGGTGCTCCTCCACAGTGGTGGGGCAGGGGAGGAAGAAGGAGAGGAGGAAGGTGGAGGTGGGGGCTGCTGCTGCTGGGACATCTCTCTATCCTCACCCAAAAGCCCCCAGAAGTCTAGAGGCAGAGAGGGCAGGGAGATGGCCAAGTGTTTCCGGATGGGCCTGATCCGCACCCCTGAGGCCTGCAGAACATCTGACAATCTAATGCCCCCCCATTCCTCCTCTTTCTGCAATGACCAGTCACTGCTTTGGGTGGGGTCTTGAGGGCGTGTGTGAGGTGCAGAAGGGTGGGGACCGCCAAGCGATGGGCAGTTCAACGCAGAGAGCAAATTAGAGGGGGGCGGCTTCATCTGGGCAGGAGGTGGCAGGCCGAGGGCAGCGTCCTGACTGGCTTCCCACACCTCTTCTGGATTGTCTGTCAGCAGTATTTGGACCGGGCCAGGCTGTTCACTGCAAAAAGAGGGCTGTGGTCAGACTCCTGAGAAAATACTGTTGCCTCAAGTCGAACTTTAAAATTAATTCAAGCACAAAGGCTGCATTCTGTAAGATTCTAAGCAGTGGCCTTTACACTGACCACTAAAGGCTTTGGAGACACCTGACTTTTCAAACTGTTTTTTACAATTTAGTATGTTTACGAATTCACATTGCATGTTTACTTTGTTGGTTTGCAATGCTAACATATTATCCACTTTAATTCAGATTTACTAAGGAGTACATAAAACCTGCAGGCAGCTCTAGTTTATGACTGATTTACTAAATGACATCACACGCAAACTAAACTGAACTCACTTGAATTATGGAGGCGCTAAGACACAAATCCACACAGACTGCATTACAGCCAGCCAAAGACATTCAAAGGTGAAAATCTCTAAAAGAACTGGAAGTTCTGATAGAGGAGGTGACTTTGGGAAAATCAGTGTGAAGAAAATAACAATTAAACTCACTAAAACAAACACAGATGAACGATGTGCAATTTTTTAGTTGTCTTTTGACTTTTTTTATTAAAACATTATAATTTATATGTGCTGCCTACAGATTACATATGTACTCCCTATAATGCCTCACTCTAATGATCATACTGGGTAACAACAAATCTGTCTTTTCTCTATTTTCAGTTTTTGCACCTCCTTCTCCTTGCCCTTAAAAACACAAAATGTTTCCAGTCAGTTCACATTAGTAAATCACTTGTGGTGGTTAATTTGTTCAATGTCCTCCCCTATTTTTATGCATGCCCTAAAATACATATTCATGAATTCAGGTGTGCTAAAAACTGAAGCTCAGTTGGGCCCTTGTGTGCATGTGCAGAAAGGGCTTCAGTACACACAGTGGTAAATCAGCTGTGCTTTTGCATGTGCAAAATGCATTAAAGCCACTGCAAACGTTTAGCAAATCTGGCCTTAAGAAGGTTTAATTAGATCAAAAGAATATCACATATAAATATTTGTGACAATATCAGCGACAGTGCTGTAGGACAGTACCAAACCTCACATATTACGTTGTCTTGTTGTGATTCATTAGCAATCAAAGCTTTCAGCTGTTTAAACCAGTCATGAGGCAAAAGATTTTTAATTTGAGCTTTTAACAGCAAAACTTGCTGTTCATACCAAAGAAGACACTTGGATGAATACAAAGCTGGGCAGTGCAAATCACACCCAAAGTTTTAGTGAAGAGCTGTTTTATGATAATAAAAACTTGCCAGGTATTTTTTCCATACCTCATTAAAAATAAACAGCGAAAATCAAAAATCTTCCCCAAACTTCAGTGCATTTTATACTGATTGGTGATGGTCAGGATCAGTAAGTATTATTCTAAAGGACAATATTTTAAAGTGATAAAAAACTAAATATAGAAAATTATCTTACAAAATGCAGCCTTTAAACCATACCAAACAAACACATAATTCTTTTAACTTTCCATCATCCTGGAAATTTAGAACACACTTAACATTTGTAGGATATATTCATAATTAGCATGCTGTAATCCCTTTTAGACCTTGATGTGAAAAGGGTCACTGATGAAACCCATTTTCCCATACTAGTTTACTGTAATAAGAATGCTTTCAAGGGCACTTTAAAAGGCGCAATGTCATCAAGAGACCAAGCTGAAGGAGATTCAGGTCAGTTTCTCCTCTAGTCATGAACTACTTTTCATACAACATGCACATAGAAACACACGTACCCACACACACTTACACAGTCTAACTCCATGTGCCTTCAGCACTTGATTCACTGTATGACCTTGACATCATTTTCAGAGCCATTGCATAAACCAGAAGAGTTACAGTAGCAATAAATAAGCCCATAAGCTCCATTTAACATGATTTTATTAAACAGTCTCTAAATTCAGCCCCAAAACAGGAGTGCAGGACATTCATCTGCACTCCCATCCTGCACCGCTACCCACAAAATGGCCTGCAGTACATAATTGCCATATACGTCTTCATCTAATACGAGATTGAGATGAAAGGACTCAGCAACACCAGCAGATCCAAACACAGGAACTCTTCACAATCGTGATTTTTTTTCTGACTATTGCACGATGTATTGAAAGTTGAATGCTTTTCATTATTCATTCAAATTCTGTATACTAATTAGACTTAGATTTAATGGCCAAAGACCTATTCAGTAATATGTGACCTCCTAGAAACAATCAACAAAGGGTATAACCTTGATTTAAACAGAGTGTAATGAATGGTAGGTTATACTGTAGAATCTATTGTCCTTATCTCACTCTTCATCTTACAATTACAAGATGCTGAATAACCGTAATTACATTATTTTGTTACTTATTTGATTCGTAAACAATTTTAGAGCTTTGCACTGAAAGAGACTAAATTTGCTGTGTTCAGCCAACAATAAATGTTCTGTCATATCATTCTGAGTTATGTGAACTGTGACACACTTGGTATCTGTATAAGTCAAAATTGTAGCAGTAGGGAACCCTCAGGGCCTTCTGCGCCTACAGAGAAAGCCTAATGATTTCAGTGAAATAAAAATTACATGTCTGTAATGTTTGGTTCTGTTTTGTTTAGTAGAATCGTCATGCTTGGTGTTATTATGCAAGTATTGTAGTAACACTCTTATTTCATTGTTAAGTTTTGGAAATAAAAAGGTTTAAATTCTTGAAAAGGTTGCCAGGAAATTGGCCACTCACGTTTTTTTTTCACGTTTTTTTTCTCTGCGGTATACACATGGATACAGCCAAGCTAGCACTTTTACAGGTTAGGACTTCAGGAGCTGAACTGAAGGCCTTACACATTAGATTAACTACCAAGATAATCAGCAAGTTACAGTGGAATCAACCAACCATGTTTTGATTTCCAAAGGGTAGGACCAAGTTAATAAGAAAAGACATCGTTCAAGGCCTTTTGGAAGTCCTAGATATGTCACTGACTGTGAGGAGTCTAACCAATGCGTTTTAGTCAGAAATGGAAAACAGCAGCAGCTCTATACCAGGGAAGTCACTAAAGGAAACATTGTAAAACTGCTGCATGCAAGGTAAAATATATGTTAATGTCTGTTACAGTCTTCAAATACAGGCTTTACATGCTTCAAATGTCTAGAACGGCCAAAAAATGTTAATGTGCATCACTACTAAGTTACTTCTAAAATCTCCTGGGGTGCTTGCAGAAATTAGTGTTACTGACATATTTTTAACCCCCCTTTCAACAGACATTTATGACCCAAACTAAAGGACTAATCCTGAGAGTCACAGTTCTCCACTGAACCCTTTCCCATCATCATCAGTCAAAACGCATTTAATGTTGACTGTATGTGCATAATGTTAGTAAGATATGCATACATTTATATCCCTATATGAAGACCCATTTTCCTCTGTGAGAGAAAGACAAAGGAGCATGACAAAGATGAACAGCCATAATCCCATTGAAGCAAGCAAAGGACATCCATTCAGAAGTGTGCTAGTGGACTATGAGGGCGGCGCCTGCTGTCCGCACGCTCCATAGCATGTGGAAAGCGGGAGTTGATGGGGGAAGTTGGGAAGTATGAGAGTAAACATTCCTGATGAATGTGCTAGCGCACTGGCTCCCTGTAAATACTCCTCAAGCAGCACGTTAGGTAATTACCCAGGGGGCTTCAGTCAGGTCAGGCCATACATCACATGAGCACTTCTAATCGATTGTGAGGAATGAGAAAGGAAAAAAGTGAGGAGCAAAATAACCGCAATCCATTGACCAAACTGCAGCGCCCCCCCAACTGCCTGCAGCCCCAGTTCTCCTGTCCAGGGACTACACCTGACAAGAGTGCCAGCAAGCACAGTTCCTTAAGTACAGAGCTAGAGTGAAAGCAGTCTCTGAACAAAAAGTGATGCGCTGTCCTCTGGCTTGGCTGTGTTTGCAACGTGGGTGGCTGACCTCTACTTATAGCTTATAGACTTCATCACACATGTTTACCTTTATCTTACGTAGGTAATATCTTAAAAAAAAAGCCATAAAAGAGATGAAGAAGCAAACTCATCTCACACTCATTAGTAAAATGTAATGTAATCACAAAGGATAATTTTAGCCATTTTTACCAGATGTTACTAATCTCTATTGAGGATTTAAAGGGACATTCCAGGGTCAAGGGACAAAATGAAACATAAACCCATGCTACATCCGATTTAAATATGCTTACTCACATCCTACAGTTGTGCCACAGTAGTCTCGTTCACAGAGATTTTCTAGTTTAAATACTCAGAACACCCTCTTTTGATGGGAGGAAGGTGGAAGAACCTTTTGAAACTCTGCAATTGCTTTGGGGTGGATTTCTGGATTTTCGGGGAGCTGTTTTTTTTTAGCTGGTGAATGCAGAAGGATAGCTAATGTGACTTATTGCAGCTGTATAACTGTAGTAACTGTACTAGTGGAGAGAATGGATTACTTAAACAACAGAAATGACATGATCAGATGAGAAATGCAATGAGCTAAAAGATAAAGTTAGCAAGCCAAGATAGCGAGCGTATATCGGTCTGCTGGCTTGATAAGGTAGGCCCCCCACTGACTGTTTGCCACTGCTGATCCACCCTCGGACCACCCAGATTACTGTCCTGCATACACCTAAGAGGTTTAAAATGCACAGAGACTTTTATTTAGGAAAATAAACTAAGACAAATATTACAAACTACTGAGAGAAAAAATGAATGACTAGGCCTGATAAAAATGATTTTATAGAAAATGCTGTTGCTGACACTGTACTGGATTAAAATTATTTACTAAACTAATTTACAAAGTATAACTAAAGAAAGGAAGGAAGAAAAAATAAGTAAATTGGACTGGATTGGAGTGGAAAATGAGCAATGATAAGTGGAATTTTGTCTAATATTCTGCTTAACCACTCGTGGACCTCCTGGAAAACACTGAGCAAAACACCAGTGGACCGCCAGCTTTGCCATCAGCAGGCCAACAGTGGTCCACTATCTACCTGCTATCAAGGAGGTAACTGGCTATCTAGATTCCTTGCCTTGGTTTAGCTTCTTTTCTCTGGCTAAAAGGGAAAAAACTCCTCTCTGGTGTCTATTTCATGCTAAACAAAGAGTCACAGTTTTCCTTATGATTTTGTTTGATGACCGAAGTCAGAGTTACACTAATGCTAACTTTATTGTATTTATTAGCCTAGAGATTGGTGGCTAGGCTAGCAGTCAGTCATTGGTGGCTAGGCTAGCAGCTGACACCAAATGGATTCCCAAAGGCTGTATGATGCGTTTGCTTAATGTATGCTGGGTATTGTGGTGAGAGAACACTGATAAATAAAAACACGAAAGCAACATGAACTAGTGAACTGTGAATACCGTCAAGCTGAAGAGGCTGTGGGATACAGTGCTGGGCTACAGAATACTGTGTAACATGACAAATAAAGTGTTATGCTTTCGTTTAAGCCCGGAATGCCCCTTTCAGTTAGCACAGACACAAACAACATAACAACAGTAATAACAGCACACAATTCAGGGAACACAATTCCCTAATATAGGAGTACAAACAGTGCCTCTCTTCCAAAGTAATACTTTGGCAAAAATATAATTTACATTGTTATCCTCTTAGCCCAAATGTAGTCAATCAACCAAGACATGTTCGGTGTCTTAATTTTGCTTATTCACTGGAGCTACACAACTAATGTAACTAACAGGTAATGAACTTTAATTAGCATTTTGCAAAATGTATGTCTACATAATCACATACATTTGGGATGAGAGGAAAATTGTGTAAACTGTTATCAAGTTAAAACACACTGTCAGACAGAGGGGAGCATGGCTGAGTATTTCTGGACAGGCAGTAAGCCGGACACACAGGGGAGACAGTAGTGGTACCTGGAGGCCCCCTGTGGGCGGCTGGGCTCCTGCGGCTGCTCTGGCTGTTGCTGCATGCGCTGCTGTAGGCCCCGCGCTCTCCTCATGCATTTTTGCAGCTTGGCGTCAGCAGCCATAGTCCTGCTATGAGTGTTAGCACTGCCCTCATGCATGGAAAATCTTAGTTTAGCTACAATGCAGAAAAAACAACAAAATAACAAAGAAAAAAGAGAGGAGAGCAGAAGAAGAAAGGAAAGGAAAGGAAAGAAAATGCAGAAAAGAAAAGAAAGAGCTGAGTTATGAGGGGCCCACATGCAGACCATTTCTTTTGTTACAGAAACGACAGTAGTGAATTTTAAAGAAAGGAGAGGGGTGAAGTAGGGTAGCCCACTTTTCACCCAAGAACGTGATCTAGGTTGTGTTCAATAGGCAAAGCTTTGCACACTGGTTTATAACAAAATCCATCAGTATCCATTCTGTGTTTATTAAGGTATTAGTCCTTATTTTAGAAAGCTCCCATGAAAGAATGCTTGTGTAAGAATGTGCAGTGTTTTGCTTACTGAACGTACCCGTACCTGTATGAGTGATATGTTAAGTAAGGTTAAACAAGGTAACAGTATGGAGAAGCACAAGGCTGTCCTGGTGTCCAACAGGAGAGAAACCAAACACAAATTCTACGTAATTATTAGGAATATTAATTATCTTTCCTTTTAGATCTGAGAAGAAACTGCTTTCTGGTTATTCAAACATCTTTAAGAGAAAGCGGCTGGTTTGGTTGCTCTCCTGTCTGCAGCTGTTACATGGAGAACTGCATGGGAGGTTAAAGTGTCTTGCCATGGCTCCCTGAAAAACGTGTTCCATTGAAGACTGACATGTCATTAAATCTGCCTTTCATGAACGAGCTATTTTCAGAACATTTAAGGCTGTCAACACCAGCTGCTCTTTGGTTCACTGTAGCTACTGCTGAAGCTCCGCTCTCATGACTGAGCTGAGAGTGGAGGGTGCTGGGCTGGAGGAAAGGGGGTTCACACACAACACACACACCACGCACAGCAAAGCAGGAGCACAGCCGGAACGCACGCTCAGACAGAGGGATGCACAAAGAGACAGAACAGAAGAGAGAAAGAGAGAGGGACAGAGAGAACACCATTGATGGATTATAAGTTCACAACAGCGGTCGCCTTAATCTGGGCCATCTACGCGAGAGAACCAGATACAGTTTTAAACCACACTGAAAGCATGACCTCACAGACTGGGCCGCAGCTTTTAGAGCCTAACAAGTGGAACAGGACATGAACAATTTGTACTTTCTCTACGCTTTGGATCAATAGGTATTAGTTTGGTCTAAAATATTTAGGAGAAAGTGCACCAAAGGATTTAGAAGAGCAATATTTACAGAACCTGGCTTTTCCCTCTAGTACAACGCAAACACACGCTAAGCGCAGAGCAGAAAAGAGAGAGACATGGAGGGTTTGCTGACCTGGATAGCAGTTTGCGAGCGGGGCGTGGTATAAATAGCTTGGTGGAGAGTTTTGCTTGGCTGAAATTGTTCTCTCCTCATTAATCATTCATGTAGGTGTGCCGGTGCTTTGGGCAAAACGCTGGAATCAAGATCCAGGATGGAAAAGCCAGTCCGGAAAGAAGACACCTAGCCCCAGCTTTTTCATTTGGACAAGATAAACAGTTTTAGGCAGAACTGACCTATCCATCCTCCACCGACAAAAGCATTAGTTCATAGCAACTGTTGTGATGTTGACCAGTCTTCACAGAATATTGTACATTTATCTATATTGACAAAAATACAATTTCTCATTAGGTTGAATTGGATTTTTCAATTTCAATTTCAAATAACATTTGTTTTGTATGCATGTGAAAGATCATGTTAGAGTAGTTTAGACGTAATGCATGTAGTTCAGCATGTAATTTAGAGCGTTATTAATTTCATATAAGATGTACTTCAGTTGTAGATCAGATGTCCTTTAGGTATAGATCAGATGTGCATTTTGATATATAATCAAGTTAGCATGTTGGCAAATTCATCTTTGTCATTTTCAATCTGGTTAGTTTCAATCAGCTACAGGAACATCATTCATCTTATTAGTGAAGCATTTTAATTCTTTTTCATAGTAGCCAAAAAATAAAAAGGTAATTTACACATTTTGGAGGTACCAAAGATTTTACACCATGCATTTTTTTTCTTTGATAATGTTGATGAATTATCTATTAATAAAAGTTTGTAAGACTTTAAAACTGGAAGCAAATTGACTTTTCATCTTCGCTAGTGAGAAAGCAAGTCAGCACTTATAAAAGTGTTTTTACTGTGTTTAAATGCTGCAGTTTTGTGCTGTCTGTTTTATCTTGGCATGGCCGTCTCTGTAGAAAACTGTGGAGTATTATTTTTCCAGCAGGGGGTTCTCAGCCCTTCCTTTTAACCCATCATTGCTCGCTAGCAGCTCAACACTTTCACACAGTATCCAACAGTGTCCTTATTAACCCCTTAAAATCCCAGGCGTGTTACATAATAAGGTTTATTAACTACAGGGACTCCAATGCAGACAGGCTATTCGTAGGTTGTAGAAGTGTGTAATATAACTTTGCGTCCACCAGCTACAGTCTATGGTAAGGTAGTCTAGTTTACTGCTAAAGGAGCAGACATCAGTATGTAATAAGTTAATGAGTAACAGGGAAAAGACAGTAGAAGGAAAAGTCGGCCTAGACTAGACTAGACACAAGTGCCATGAGAAATTGGGACGTAAAACAACTTTTAGCACCATTTGGCTTACATGCACTCGATTTATCTCATTAAGGTAAGAAAGCAATATTGACGTCTGTCTATAGTTTGCTCAATAAAAAAATATTTCAGATGTAATTCAGTTACACATGGTTCTTAAAAATGAAAGCACATCCCAGAATAATGCGTTTTTAATCTGCAAAAATAGGTTTATTTAAGCAACGAAAATGGTTTATTTGTAAAAAATATTTTTAAATACACTTTATTGTGATATATACTGAAACTGCCAGAGATTTTAATTCTGCTATGATATAAATATTTGTCAGTTTAGTAGCAATTCTATGGCTTAATATTGGAATCCCTCTCTCCAAAGGTAACTTTCATCCAATTTAATCAAGCGGGGTTTAGAGGGGTCAGAAAATTGTGCCATGGAATTTAGACTGAATTTGATTCTAGATATGCAGGTTTAGTGCATCATAAGCTAAAAGGCCCATCCAAATGGCATTCTTAACGGATAACTCTCACACGGAATGAGATGTTCCAAAAACCAACGGACTATAAAGCTGCTTCCACCTCCGTTTAACATTGGGCTTCCCATCTACCCAAGCCAAGTGCTTTTCAATAGCGTGATGCTATCAGCGGCAGTGCTAATCCACCTAGGCTGAGCCAGTCAGGACCTGCTCGTGTAACCCGGCCCAGGCAGAGAGAGAAAAGAACAGATAAAGAGAGAGTCACACACTCAGGTAGAAAATGAGCGTACAAGGACAACAGAGACACACAGGTTAGGACGGACGCAAAGAGGGACAGACAGAAGCTCACAAACAAACGCAAAGCGGGCAGCCGCGGGGCAGGGGGGCAGCTTCGGTGGGGAGGGGTGGGGTGTAGGGGTGCTTTTTGCTGGTGTTAGGGCAGTGGGCAGGAAGGGGGTGAGGTTTGGGGTCAGCGTTACTTACACACAGCGTGGTGCGAGAGCGCCAGGGCGGCGGCTGGGTCTCCAGCCTGCTCCAGGCGCAGCGACTGCTCTAACAGAGCGTCCGCCTCAGCCAGGCAGCGCTCAAAACTGCCCCCCTTCCCTGCAATTAACACATTAAGGCCAGGCCACTGAAAACACATACACACTCACACACACTGCCCATGGCAGGCCGACGAGCTCCCGGTACACACATAAACCTTACCAGGATGAAGAACTATCACTTTATGTGGACAACAACATATGCAAGTTATTACCAGAACAGACGTGATCAAGTACTTGC
The DNA here is from genome assembly GCF_904425465.1 of Colossoma macropomum. NCBI lineage: Eukaryota > Metazoa > Chordata > Actinopteri > Characiformes > Serrasalmidae > Colossoma > Colossoma macropomum. The sequence goes on along the minus strand of NW_023494790.1, from coordinate 17,624,012 downwards.
ACAAAGACAGAAAGACTGCAATGATACTGACTTATGTTTGTTTATAAGCGTTTTCAGACACATTGATACCCATAATCACAGGAACTTTATTAAAATAATTTAAGGAATAGTTCAGTCAAAAATGCTGAAGTTGCTAACAATTAATCGAAGCAAATGGCTACCAATTGCTAATTTTCAAAATTATGATTAACACAGCCGATCTCTCAGCCAATTACAATCGTCTCTAAACAAAGCTTCCTCTGTCAAGTGAAGAGAAAGCTCTGACAAAATTCATCCGAACAAACTTTCAGAGAGAACAACGGCAGCTGTAGGTTAGAATTATTAGATTACACTATTCTAACATAATTATTATTTATTGATCATTACTCTTAGTAATTATTAATTACTTATTACTATTTATTACTACTGGAACTATTTATTACTACTACTGTACCACTAGAATTACTAGATTAAACTATTACATTATACTAAGAAGTGGCAAAAAAAGCATTGCTGAGGAACTTATAATGCCTGACACATGTTGTCATCTGGTCATGAGAGGAGGATGGCACTGTTTTATCTAATTCCAGGACCTGAAAAGGTTTTGGTTTAATACGTGTGGAAAACTCACAGCTCAAAGCTTTTAACAGGTATATTTACAAGGTAAGCTAAACTTTAAACTTTAGCAAATAACTGAACTGACTGACTTAGCAAATAACTTAACTGATGTTTAATGCTAGAATTTAATATGATGTCTAAAGTTACAGAAACATGTTAGGATAGGTTAGCTAACTATTTAGCTTGTATAACTTAGCTGCTGACGGTCAGCTTAATAAATCTGTCAGATTAAACAGGACTAAATAATAATACACTCATACACACACCACTGTTTGTATTATTTCACTAAAAGACCTTGTGTAAAAGATGACCAGTTTTCCTCAGCACTTAACATTTAGCTTTGGCATTAGCTCACATGAAGAAGAAGCTACCATCGCTAACATCTATTTATCGTTAGACATGAAATCCTATCATTTCAACAACGACTGGCAAAAAAAAATTCTTGGTTTGATTAATGTAAACTTGGTTTCCAGAATCCTTTTCTACACTTTAAATTAGCCGACATTCATATTATATCAGTTCTCAAACGTTTGTCTGCACTGAACATCTTGTAAAGCCAGATTAAGTTTGAATGAAAAATATTTTAGATGTAAAAATGTATATTTTTGAACTACTGAACTTTTAGTCTGTTAGCACAAGTGATGCGGTTGCTGCCAGATAGCCTGTGTTGAAAGTTTGACGGACGTAGCAACAGTAACTAAGAGAGACAAAACTTTCTTAAAATTTTGCAAATGGTTATTGAGCTAACTGGTGCCTACTACTTTGGATTCATTGTTAGCCATATTAGCATGTTTGGTCAATCTATTCCTTTAACAGCTATCCGATTACTGTATTAAAATAATTGCTTTGTCTCTTGATGATCTTTTCGTCCTCTCCAATTAGAGGACCAATCATGCAAAACACATAGAGGAGCATTTGCAGCAAGCCCATATACATTTCTGTAACATGAGTCAATTCAGGTCTGCAGCAGGCAACCTGGCCCCCTGCTGCTCTCCTTGTCTTTTATTTACTCTCGCTCCCTTCTCTTTCTATGTCTCTCTTAGTCTCTCTTTTCCTCCCAGTAGGTGCACTGTCCCTCCAGAGAGCACTAAAGACAGTCTAACCCAGTTACCAAAACTATGGGAGCGGGAGGAAATAGGAAAAAAAAAAACATCCAAATGCTTCTGACATTCATCTAGTCTTTAATTTGTCTGTCCAGACAGGCAGGTCCAGACGTTCCCTTCTCACTTTCGTAACTAGAGTGCCTAGTTTTGCGCTGCTGTGTAATCATTTGCATTATAAGTTAGTACAGTACAGTATATTGAAGGAATATAGTTGTATACAGTAGGGATGACAATATACTTGATCTTGAATAATAAGCTTACGGTCTAAAAAATGGAAATTAAATTAAATCTAGGTCTGACTCATCTATTTGAAAGTGAGATCTCTTTCCTGGCTTCAGTCACTCCCTCATTCCATGTCTCTATAGGACATGTGTGGTATTTACCCTGGTGCTGAAGTTCATCCAGGTCCATGAATTTGCTGGGTTTGGGGTTGAAGCCCATGGCTGCCTCTCTCTCCTTCTCCTTCTTCCTCTGGAGCTCCTGCTGCCTCGCTCTGCGAGCCACCTCCTCCTGCAGCTCGTCCAGCTCACTGCGGCCCTCTCCTGCACACATGCACGTACATACAAATGAACACACTGCAGGACAAGAGTTTGGAAGTAACACTAACTTCATAAACAATTTTGTTTTCGAGAGATAAAGCAGAGTATTATAGTCGGCTTGTGTGATGGGGCAATGTAATCAGATATTGGCAATGACAGCGATGACAGTTAAGCTAAACACAATGCTTCAAAGTTGATTATAGATGTGTTGGGAAGGAGAGTTCAATTACATTTAATTCACTTTTGTATTTACTTTTACTGTTAAAACAATGGATCATCATGATGCATTATTGGATACAACCAATTTCCCACTGTCTAAGCATTTTGCGTACAGCTTAAGGGTCTCGATAGTCTGAAAAGAGTCAAATTATAAAAATATAATAATTAATAGCGCATCTACAGTTGAATTCCAGAGTGCATCCACTATAATGATGGAAAACACCTCATTTTTAGATGTAAACCACATAGACAGGAACTCTCTCCCTCACTCGTGCACATGTAGCAGCTCCTTCAAAGTTCCTTTGCATGGGGGAGCTATTACTATGCATGTTGCTTACTACTTTCAGAATGAGAGGTGAAATTAATATTATAAACTACCAAAATGTGTTGAGTTACTAAATATTATCCGTGGTACAATATGTGGTTTGCATTAAAGATTGTCATTACATCAGTCAATGCTGGAAAGTGTACAGCACTGCAAGCCAAAGGAATATTTAGCAAAATGCATTTACTTAAAGAATGTAAGCAAACATTGTGTGCTGTATTACCTGTTGGCAAATGACATAATTATAAAATGTTTTTTAAATTTTAAAAAATAGCTGCTTGTTTCCACATTTGTGGTCAAAAATGTGCATATTCTACATTTCAGCTTGAGAAGGTAGTGCAAGCTGGTAGTTGCTGAAACTCACCCAGGCTGGTGGGGATTCTGCTCCATGTAGGGGATCGTAGGTCCTGCAGGATGGCACTACTGCTCTTCGACTTTGGCACTGTGCGCCATGACGGCCCTGAAGTCAGGGCCCTCTTACCGCTAGCCTCCCTGAGGATAGAATGAGAAGGTGGTCAGGGTCAGAATATTAATATTGCAGGATAAAAACACTACATTTAACACTTTTAGTGCATGTAAATACACACTCATAGAGTTTCTATACATTCAGAAGCACTGCAGTCAAAAGTTTGGGGTATAGGAATGTTGTAAATACAAATGAGATAAGTATGTATTGGTTTGCAGTACAAACACAGTAAAGACTAAGAAGGTTAATATAGGTTCAAGGTGAAGGTTCAAGGTTATCTATATAGGTGTCCCCAGTTGTCAAACAGACAGGACGTTTTGGCTCGGTAGGAATTTCATTAAATAATTGTTTTCATTTTTTTTCTGCACAGTATGAACAGCACACAATAAATAGAAGAATACAAACTCCCCAATTATAGCAGCTGGAAGAGAGAGAACCTAGCAGAGACAGAGAGAGCTGTGAACTACAACCAGATCCAAGACACCTGATAATTATCTGTGAATTTTTCTGGTTATTCATGAATGTGAGGGGTGTGAATTGCAGTGGTTAAACAGCAGCTAGAGTCAGCTCACTGGTATTAAAAGCAGATCTAGGAACATTTGAATCTCAGTGGATACCATGCACTTGAAAGCACCATTTTTGTCCTATTAAAGAGGATATATTCTATAGTTTTCTTGCTTTTTATTTCCTGTAGTTGCACTGATTACATTTATGTAGTTTTATGTACCAAAAACAGCCATAATTCATTTTTACAAAACCATCAAAATTAAGGCTGTTTTGGTTGAGGTGACTTTAAAACCAACATATGAAAATGATCTCTGTTACGACTGACGTCCCTGTATTGTGCATAACATAGGGCTGTTATGTGGAAGAGGAATGGGTTGGAGAAAAAAAACAAAGTTATATAATTTTCTGTTTGCTAACAAACACTAGAAGTAAATAGACTTCTGACTCCTTTGACTCGTCTCCTCTGCATGAACTTCACGCAGGCATATGCTCGCCACAAATTACACCCACAATTATTGTTGTATCTTTATATAAAAAACTTAATTTTGAAGTTTCAACCTGAAGATATATGTTTAAAAATAGATACAACAGAAATCATTAATGTAATATAGAGTCTATGTGTCCACATGACATGCGTAAACATGAATGGGAAGACAGATTCTGGGGAAGTCAGAATTCAGTACAACACTGCTGTCTAAAATGGCAGTTTGCTGGGTTTAGCTACTCAGTAAACTTTTGTTCATTTTATAGTTCACAATAAGTCATACAAATAAGCAAAATTTGGACAATAAACATGTCTTGGCTGATCGACTACATTTGGGGAAAGTGGAAAATTGAGTGAATTAAATTTTTTGCCAAACCATTCCTTTAAGTTTGGAATTAAATCCTTCATCATGGTTATGACATCACAACCAAGGCTGTTTTTCAACACAGGCTGTTTTTTGGCTTAATTTCTATGGTACGTTTTAAAACAATGTTTGCATAAAATACTTATTTTAAAGATTCATTCCATTCATTTTTTATTTCAAAACCGTTTTACCACGATATGACCCCATTAACCTAAAGGTAAGCAGTAATGAGCAGGGTGGTGGTACCTGGGTGCACTGGTGCTGGGGTTGTCATTGAGAGGCATGTCCATACTGATGGGACTGTTGCTGTTCCTCTCGCTGCTCTCATAGCCGCTCTCCATCCTCTGAATCAGCCGCGGCTGCTGCTCCGCACCTCTCAGAGCAGGCGGGGCAGCCAGACGCCCCACTCCCAGATTAGACCCATCCCCTGCCCCATCTGTCCCGTTCCCCGCCTGCCCTGCTGTGGGATCCTCTGCTGCTGGCCCTGACACAGCTTCTCCGTGAATCTGTGCTGCTGCGTCCTCTGGCAGCGGGGAGGCACCCAAAGAGCTGTAGCCTCCTGGCCGCTGCCTGTCCCGGCTGAAGATGCTGTCGATGTTCAGGGCTTCTCTCCTGGGCCTCCAAGATGGCCGGTAGCGCCCCCCACTGGAGCTGGACTTTGACTCGCTGCTGGTGCTCTCATCCTCCCAGTCTCTGGCCCGTGCTCCAGCCTCAGACCCCCCCACCCCCGAGCTAGAGGAGGAGGAGAGCGGGCGGCTGTGGATCATGATGCTCACTGTCTCCTTATAGTCCTGTAGCCGTCCTGTGGAAGAGGGCCTCGGTGTGGACATAGGTGTGGACTGCTCTTTCAGGACCTCACCTAAACAAAGAGCGTTAGCATATTTTTATTTTTTTCCTTTTTCTTGTAGATACTCAGAAACACTATTTTCAGTGATATAAAAACAATTGTGTTGCAGATACATGCATACAATTATTCTAATTAAGGATTAAAATAATTATGTGTGATTGTGTTCTTTTGTGTAGTTAATTGCAATTAATTTTAGTTGTCTTATTTGCTCAAATCTGACTCTGAAGAAAGATTTTTCCTGTTAAAACCAGAGCATTTTGTCATAGTTATATGAGTGGACAAAATAAGCTTCATCAGAATGCATTTATTACTTTCAATAATTTAATAACATTATTTTTATCATGAGAATGTTGGATTCACATGAACGGAACACTCACATGAATGGAAAATGAACATTAAAATAAGGTAAATTTAGTTTCCAATCTTCTTCTCTGACAATTAGCATAAGCAGACATAGCAGCCTCTTGTTCTCACACCATAACATTGAGCCTTGTTTCAAGGGGAAGTGGAGTCTTCCACTTTGCTGATGCTCTTGTTAGTTTTTCTCCCATAAGCACTGTCCAGTGTAGCCTGCTGAATTGCTAATATTGATGATTTTGCCACATCAGCAGTGTATTTTGCTTGTAAATGATACTTCAGACTTGATGTTCTGTGGTGATAAATCGAATGGTGATCACCACGGCAGTAGCTGGAAATAACTTTGGTTTTATTAAGAGAGCCGTAATGGAACTTGCCATTTAAAAGCTGTATTTGAAGAGAGGACTACAGCTGCAGAGTCATAACAAGCCATCCATGCCATCAGCTGGGCTTAGTGTTGTTAGTAATTACTGGCGTTAATAATTTGTTCAGTTAAAGTGTTATTAACATGTGACTTTTGACACTAGTAATTCTAATATGATACTAATAAGTCATAGGATTCAAGAACCTTAAACAATGATGACATTTTAGATGTGTCCAGAATTAGATACAAAACTGCAGATGATTCTAAACTGACTGGGAAAGCTGTATAACATCAAGAATGAAATTAACAGTCAGAATTCCACATATTTGAAAAGTGGTAATGTGATCAAATCCCGAGACAGATAACTCGACAAAAATAACTATAATATTATTTAATAACTTCTTACTGTTCCAAAAGAACTTGCAATATTAAATAACATCTAAAATACCACTTGATATTTAGCTTGTGTGTGTGTGGGGGGTGTGTGGGGGGGGGGCTCATAGCGGTACCTGCAGAGTCCATGCTGTTCTGAGAGCCGCTGCTGTCCTGATTACACACCACGGTTCCCTGAGAGTCGGAGGAGAAGTGGGAGGCCATAGACTCATGGTGCGAGCGTGAGTGCTTGTAACTGTAACTGTCTGTGGAAGAATCTGTGCGTGTGTCACTGGAGATAGACGGCTCCCTCCCTGAAGACACAGCAACCACAATGACATTCAGCCACGGACACAGTCACATTGAGACTGACAGAGTTTAAAACAGCTGTTTCAGAAAATTCCTTCTCTATTTTTATACTCCAGCACTATTCAGGCTGGGTTAGTTTTATCTAGGGATGTTCTACAATTTTTGATCACAAATGAGATATGTAATTTAAATCCAATGCAAATCTGCAATGTCTGCAGTTTTATAAGCCTTACAAGTAAGAACTCTGGAGTGAATGACCTTCTGTAATTGGCTGAACCAGGAGATCTCTCATTAATAAGAATTCTTAAGGCCTTTACACACTGAGCAGGATTTATTTGTGCAGTCTATTTTCATGTCAATAAATTAATTTGAACGTGTATAACTGATGATATCTTGCACCGTCTGTTCGATTTGCAGATTTTCGCAGGCAACATGAACTCACTCAAAGAGTTGCCGTTGTTCCTGGTGTTGGCATGGCAACAACCAAGATGTGTTTCTGGAACTATGACTTTTTGACAAACTTTGTCACACATGTTGTTCATCTACAAAAGCAGCTCAATTGAGCTAGACATCCAAGCTGTTCACAAAAAGTACTCAAAGTCTCAGCTCCCAAAAAAGGGGAGAAACTCTTTGGTCTATTTCTACCACTTTTCCAAATGGGAAAGCAGTCTAGTTAAAGAAGCAAATAAGTTTTTTTTTTTTATTTCTCATTGCATAAACAACAGGGTGAAATAAAAAAAAAACTGTTTTGATGCAGAAAAATCCAAATTGATAATGCATTTTTGCATCAATTGCTTCACGTTTGGCAAGTAACAGCCTTTAAAATTGGTCTTGTGGTAATGTACTAACAAAACCTGCTAGAAACAGCTTCCATATAGTTATTGTTATTGACTGTGGTGCCTGTTGAATAACGCTGACAGGCACTACTGTCACATTCAGACTACCTTTTACTTCAAGCTATCTGTGGGAATTTAAGGAAATTTAACCCTTCATGCTCCACTCACAAATGTGGTTTTTCTTAGCATTCATTGTGAGGATGAACAAGCTTTACAAAACCTTTGCAAAAATCCCAGTTCTTTAGTTTGAATATAATTTTTCCCAATGCTCTGTAAAGCATGTCCAACAGATAAAAGCATTCCATTATAAACCAGGCAGCCAAACCCCTAAAAATTAAAAATAAAACAGATCTCTTCTTTGTCTTTCTCATGTTTATCTCATTCACTCAGTTCCCCTCTTTTTCCAGTGCGCACCCCCCACAATCTTTCTCATACCAGAGTCTTCACTGTCGTAGCCTGCCTTGCTGCAATGGTGCAGGTCCAGCTGAGCTGAGGGCACATCCTGTGATGACACAGGTGTCCCCCGGGGGTCAGCATAGAGTAGCAGCAGCGGCTGGTAGTGGCCCTTAATACAGCGTGACACCACGTCCTTCCACTTGGGTCCAATCTGTCAAGAGTAAACAGACACACACAGCATTGAAAACACATCAATTACCTTCTCTTTAGTGAAGAGCGGGACTACCGCAGAAGAATAAATGCCGCTTAATCCGCAGTGTCTGCCGTCACCTCTTTGACGTGTGCGTCATCGAAGTACATCCACTTGCGTATCTTGGTTTGGAAGAAGAAGGTGGAGTAGTGTTTGCCGTAGTAACACACCATGCCCACCAGGTAGAGCTCTGATTGCTTGGCCCGGTCGTCTGTCACTCTGTAGAACAGCTGGGGGGCGGGAAATGCGAGAGAGGTTTGGCAGTAAGAGCCAATCGAATAGTCCATGACATAAGCGGACAGTTTACCACTAAGACGTATGGAGCCGCCCACACTGTACTGCAGTGAGAGACTAAATCATCAGGGAATATACTGACTCATCAGCACTGGTGGAGGGCGTCCTGACTTATACGATCACAGTGACAGTTTAATGAATACACTCCACATAGCAATACATCCATAAAAGTCACATGACTGAGGCTGAATGTTTATAAAATGTAATCTTCCAAGCAGGGTCCTTGTAGAGCACACATGAACGCTAGTGCAGTGGCAAGGTCCACTGCAGCAATGAGTATTCTCTAGGACTTTCAGACCCTGTTCATCAAAAGTTTGGGGACATCTTGTCTTCTTTTGAAATTTTCTCATTGATACCTTTCAGTTAACTAAGAAAAATACCAGTCAACATGAAATAGCTATTTAATTATAGTTTGGGAAATACTCAATATTCATCAAACTACACACTTAAAAAAATGGTAATTGAAGTGGTCTTCAGTAAAGGCAATGATTCTATATAGAACCATCAGATTTACATAGAACCATTTCATGCTTAAATTAACCTTTGCGTGGTGAAATTTTAAGCAGCATATACATGGAATGCACAGTGACAGGACACAGCATAGTGATTTGTCCATTTTTCACTCATATTTTTCAGATAATTTACATCAGGCAGAATAGGTCAATGTTTTATAATGTGGCAAGAGACAGCAATAAACACATAACTGACACATCAAACTGCCGACTTCTCTGCTCTCTCATTTTGGATTAACTTTATGTGACTGAGCTGAGTGGCAACCAATCAGATAGCTGATACATGGTGCTTTAACTGACTGTGTCACACCCATAGTCACATGTGAAAGCACATTGAGCGGGCAATGTAATGGCTGAAAAAAAACTATTGTATTCAAAATGGAAGACATTATTACATTCGAATATTTTGGAATATAAACTTAAAAACAATACTAGGTTGCTTTGGGGTACTAAAATAGCCTACAACTCTATACACTTTTCAGCTGGGCACTTCAAGCTGCTTGAGTTTTAGTGACAAGACCCCTAAGGCAGCCCATAAGTGAAGCAACTCGGCTCGTTATAATGAAAATCCATTATTATATTATATTATACATACATACATACATACATACATACATCATCTAAACCGCTTATCCTTCCGGGTCGCGGTGGGGTGCTGGAGCCTATCCCAGCTGTCATTGGGCGGAAGGCAGGATACACCCTGGACAGGTCGCCAGTCCATCGCAGGGCAGACAGACAGACATACACAGTCACACCTAGGGGCAATTTAGCACGTCCAATTGGCCTGAATGCATGTTTTAGGACTGTGGGAGGAAACCGGAGTACCCGGAGGAAACCCACACAGACACGGGGAGAACATGCAAACTCCACACAGAAATGACCCCGGTTGCCCAGCCAGGAATCGAACCCAGGCCATTCTTGCTGTGAGGCGACAGCGCTACCCACTGCGCCACCGTGCCGCCCATATTATATTATATCATATTATATTATATTATATTATATACATATTTTTTACTATCAAATTATTTTTACAGTTGTTTATTTTTAAAATTGTTTATTTTTTTTACATTTTTATATTAGTAGTTGTAGTTAAACACTCCTGAAATCTGGGAATGCTGCAACTCCCTTAGCACTCAGACTTCCTATGTACCTGCAAAATTTAGTTTTCCTCAAAATAAACCTGATTAGTCTTTAGAGATTCATGCCTGCACTGACTCTAACTAGAACTGTTCTATTTTAGACATTGTTCACACTATACTGAGTTGTTTACATATTCACATAAGCATGTCATCATGATCTTAGGGATCTCTTAGGCAGTGTTTTCTTGCCACTGTCGCCCTCGAGTCTCTAACCTGGATTTCTGTAAGGCTGCTTTGTAACAACACCCATTATGTAAAGTGCTTTACAAACAAATTTCAATTGATTTGAATATACATGTGTTAAGTTACTTAAAACTAACTTTGACAACATGTAAATTTACATTAAGAACCTTTTGAAAAGCTTGGTGTTCCAAAAAACCTTTGATGGATATTGTAGGTAAGAAAATGTCATAGAGGCTCATGATTACTAAGTAGACAAGCTGTTCAGGGAGAACAGAGGATCATGTATATATGTAGATGTGTATGTGTGTCTTACATCCCCCAGACGCAGACAGGTGCCCAGACTATGGATGACGTCCTCGGCCAGGTCCGAGTGGTCTGAGTCCCAAACCAGGCCGATGCTGATGATTTCAGGAGAATTCATCAGAACCCGGCGGATTCGCAACATTTCTCCACAGTTACTCTGAGAAGCACAGAGGAGTCATTCAGTGTGTGTGTGTGTGTGTGTGTTTATGTCAGAACAAAGAAACAGTGAGAAGGTATAGGTTAACTCTGCCAATGTGCATATGTGCTTGAAAGAGCGCAGGAAAGAGAGAAAGAAAGTCTTTAGAAAGGGCTTGTGTGCTCCAGCAATGCCTTATGTTCAGCACCCAATGTTCTCGCAGCTTTCTTTGAGTCATCACCCACCACCGAGCATCTTGGCAATGGCAGTGCGGAAGCAGGAGGAGAAAACCCTGGCGGTCAGTGCCACTGCCAGCCTGACCCCTGCCCACCCCAAACACTGCTTTTGTGCAGTGGAGAGAGAGCATAGGCAGCAGGCTGGCACCAGAACCGAGCAGGAAGGGATTAGACAAAGAGCACTGTTCTCAAAACTCAGCCACAGAGCATCTCTCTCTCTCTCTCTCTCTCTCTCTCTCACACTGTTTCTCTCCTCATAAGAGAGTAACATAGCCTAAAACCATCCTCAGATAAAATATTTGTTTTTTTTCAGTAGGATACTAAATCACATAGAAGTAAAAGTAGCCTAGTTAAAAAGTACCAGGTACCAAAAAAAAAATTCAGTGTAAACTCCAAAAAATGTGCAGTGAAACTTCATAGTACACCTGCAGCATCTATTAGCATACACACTTAAACAAAGGAAAGGTTCAGAAATGGTAGTTGGCTTAGCTGTACAGTTCCAGGAATAGGTTTAATTGGTACAGAGACTGCTATCTTTATACTCCCACTTATTCATTTTACATTGTAAGAGAGGCGATTCCTCTCTTTTTAGGACCTGTTGAGTTTAAAATGAAATAATAAAGCTCAAAAGTAAAACAAGGAGCAATAGCAAAGCGGTCCAGGTGCTGAACACCAACTGGAAAGAATGAAATCAAGCACTAAAAAAGTGCTTTATTAGTAACTAGTAGTGTGAATGTGGGACTAATGAGACTAGGTACAAAGTAAAATACCTTTCAAGCATACTTAAGTATATTTAAGTAAAAGTATTATCCATTGAAAATAGACTATAGCACTGCAGACAAGTCAGAGACCACCTTCATTTTTTAAAATTTCAGTCAAAATGGCCATGAAGTACAAGTTATTCATTTCCTCTGGAGATATTTATGTGTGATTAGCTATGAAATAATCCACTTGCATAAAGACGAGTAAGTCTAAGGAAAATAACTAAAAAAACTTGAAAGTTAAAAAGTATATATATTAAGATATAAGATAATGGAGGAAATGGGACTCCTAACAATCATGCGGGACCTAGTAGAAACGTCTTCTCACAGTACGACGAACAGAAAAACGTGGGTTTTTTCTAATGCAAAGCAAGAGTGGAGTTTGATTTTCTCCCCTTTCTCAAAGATGAAATCTTTAAGTGACAGGAGAAAATCAAGCTCCACTCCTGCTTTACAACAGAAAAAAACCCCAAAGGTGTTTCTGTCCATCCTTCTACTGTGAGAAGACAACTCAATACTATGATTCTGAAAGGATGTGTAGCTGTCAAGAAGCTGTTACTAAGAAAATGAAACAGAAAGGCAGAAAAAATTGCAAATCAAACAAAGAAGCTGCTGGTGTTCTCAGAACAATGGACTCATTACCTCAGCGTTCAGACGTCAGCATCATTGAATGTTTTTGGGATTACTTGGATTGTGTAAAGCAGAAAATGCAAGCAACTCCTAATACAGAACTTTAGAGGTGTGGAATAAGATCCACTCTTTGAAAACTGAAAGTAAGTCTCCCAAAAACATTTGATATTATGTTTAATTGTTTGAGGCTTCTGTGTGGCTCTCTGTTAAATGTCCAGTGCCAAAAAATGTGTTACTTGTTCTTAATGGCCATTTCAAGGGACAAACATCCAGTGTTTCATTACCCAGCAGCCTTGACGTGAGTTCCTGAGTTCTGTCATGCAGAGTGCCAGCGATCCACAGAAACAGAGCTCAACTCTGGCTCAGGCTTCTCCTCAGCACTGCTATAGAGCTCTGCTCGTTTTCATTTCAGTTACACAGGGGATCAATTCAGGACACCAGTTCCAGCAGTTACACAAGTAATTATCACTGAAACTGAACTGAATTTCATCTCAGGATCTATACTAATCCAGCAGAGATTGGCTGTGAGTGAAATTGTAGAATAACACTGACAGCAGAAAAGTGCCCTTTTTTTCATGCTGTGTTTGTCTGAAGCTAGCAGCATCATGTGGAGCAGAGAGCAGCGTGGACAATGGGCTGGTCAGCAGGACTGGGCAGTTTCCACAGCCAGCTACTTCTCTGAACACAAGCAAAAAGGAGCCTTTGTGCCTCCAGTAAGAGGTGTGAAGGGTGAAGTAATTGCTTGTATAAGAGATTGTGTGTGTGTGTGTGTGTGTGTGTGTGTATGTGTACGCGCATGCTCACCGGGCAGTTGCGCAGGTCTCCCATAGTGCTGGCATTGCGGAGAAGCTCCCCGAACATGTCCGGTGTGGGCTTCTCCCTGCACTCCAGCATCCGCACAGCCTGGTTACTGCAGCAGAGGAACAGAGACACACACGTGTCCTCAAGTACCAGCAGCACTAATGAACACACTCCTAAGCACATCATACTTTTTTCACTCCTGCACACACCCTTCAAAAGTTGTAAAGAGTTGCAAAAGTTTGGGCACCCCTGGCCAAACAACATATACTATATGGACAAAAGTATTGGGACACCTACACATTACACCTACAAAAGCTTTTATTACATCCCATTCTAAATCCATAGGCATTAATATGGAGTTGCTCCCCACTTTGCAGCTATAACAGCTTCCACTTACCTGGGAAGCTTTTCTACAAGATTTTGGAGAGTGTCTGTGAGAATAATTGCCCATTTATCCAGAAGAGCATTCGTGAGGTCAGACACTGATGTTGGACGAGAGAGCCTGGTTCACAATCTCCGTTCTAGTTCATCCCAAAGGTTTTCAGTGGGGTTGAGGTCAAGACTCTGTGCGGGCCAGTCAAGTTCTTGCACACCAAACTCACCCAACCATGCCTTTATGGACCTTGCTTTGTGCACTGGGGCTCAGTCATGCTGGAATAGAAAAGGATCTTCCCCAAACATTCCCCACAAATTTGCAAGACTACAATTGTACCAATTGTCTTGGTGTGTTGAAGCATTAAGATTTCCCTTCACTGGAATTAAGAGGTCTAGCCCTGAAAAACAACCCCATAGCATTATCCTCCTCCACCAAACTTTACAGCTGGCACAATGCAGTCAGGCAGATAAAGTTCTCCTGGCATTCGCAAAATCCAGAATTGTCCATCAGACTGCCAGATCGAGAAGTGTGATTCGTCACTCTACAGAATGTGTATCCACTGCTCCAGAGTCCAGTGGTGGCGTGCTTTACACCTCTCCATCTGACACTTGACATTGTGCTTGGTGATGTAAGGCTTGCATGCAGCTGCTCAGTCATGGAAACCCAAGCCATGAAGCTCCCGGTGCACAGCTTTTGTGCTGATGTTAATGCCAGAGGAGGCTTGGAACTCTGCAGTTACTGAGTCTACAGAGCATCGGCGAGTTTTATGCACTCTGCAACCCCGCTCTGTAACTTCATCTGGTCTGTCATTTCGTGGCCGAATTGCTGTGGTTTCTAAAAGCTTCCACTTTTCAATAATACTGCTCACAGGTGATCGTGGAATATCTAGGAGGGAAGAATTTTTGCGAACTGACTTGTGGCAACGGTGGCATCCTATTACAGTACCATGCTTGAGTTCAGTGAGCTCATTAGAATGACTGATTATTTCACAAATCTGTGTAAAGGCAGACCGCATGGACAGGTGCTTGATTTTATACACCTGTGGCAATGGGACTAAACGAAACACCTGAATTCAGTGATTAAGAGGTGTGTCCCAATACTTTTGTCCATATAGTGTATTTTGTTGATTTCTGAAGTGAAAAGAAGAAAACACAACCTCTGAAGCAAATTATTTTTTTAAAATACCATTTTTGTGCAAATGTTTGTGCACAATTATCAAAGTGTATTCGATAAAAAAAAAAGTTCGAAAGTTTGGAAACCCTGCTAACTCAGACCTTCGTCAGATATAAAAATGCTTAAAAATGCTTTTTGTGGCCCACTAGGAGTCTTTCTGTTCTTGTTTGAGGAAATTTCACCTTTTCTTCTTAGCAGAAAGCTTGGAGTTCTGCAACACTCTTGGGCCATCTTGCAAACACAACAATTTTAAGATCTATCTACCCCTAGATTTACAAAGATGTTCAAGTAAAGAGACTGAGATTACCAGTCCAAAAGCTTCAGCAAAATAAATCAGGGTAGCATGGTCTTTATGTGACAGTGACATGTCTGTATTAATAACTCTAGACATTATAAGGGTTCTCATGAGCATAATTAATAATATTAATACTTAATTATTAGTGTATGAGAATACAGTGAAGGAATACTCGTTTTCACAAGTCATTTCAACCTTTTATAGCTTTTATTGATCACAGCACAGCTGTGTTCTCCAGTGATAGGACAGCACCAATTACTACTGAATAAATCTTCCTGATCATATTGTCAGAGCAGGAATGCCCACTGAGGAGAACTGAATAAAGTCGGTTTAAACGGATCTAATAAATGTGTCAGACTTAACTTCATGTCTGTATAAAGTGCTTGTTCTCAGCAGATTAGTATTCCCTGAAAGGCATGAGAGGCCATGCTTCATCTATAATCCATCTCCACATTACCTGCAGTAGGATGGGAGCCGCAGGCCTTCGCTGAAACCACTGCTTTTTAGTGGCTAATGTTTCTCTAAGCATTGCAAGATAGCATTTCTCAACAATTTAGAAGCATATCTCCAGTACTGGCCCGGCTGTCAGCATGTCCTGATGAGTGGGGGAAATGTGCCGAGACAGGCCCCTAAGGGCTCAACAACATCTGCACACACACACACATACATACAGATGAATGTTCATGCTGGCTCCAGTCACTCAGACAGGTCAAACACTGCTGTCTCTGTCCTAAATTACCTATTGTGATGGTACTCACAGGAGAATTACCAATTAACCCTGAAAATGAGAGAATACACTGATACACTGGCCTTCTGTTGAGTAAAAAGTCCTAATCAGTCATAATATATGCCAACACTGAAATCTTCAGTCAATAGGTCCACTAAAAATAAATTGTCATGGAAACATTTACTGAAACAAGGACACCCTGTGTCCGTGATGTGAAGCACTACTCCTATGAAGTAACAAATGCTAGACTGCTAACAGCACCCCTTTGTGTTTTGCGTCTAAAAAATTAACCACGGAGGTTCTTTGGCATACAGAACACAATGTATGTTGAAACTCAACAAGTTAACTGTGTTGTCTTTAAGTAAACTTGATTACCGTCAGTTTTGCCTAAATCATAGGACCTTTGACATGAGGGATTTTTAATAATTAACCAATTAAACATTAGCCAACAAATACATTAATGTTTGACCAATGCTTTCATGTTAAAAAGTTCAGCTAAATAATTGATATTTGAAGAGACGTAAACATGAGGGCGCAGGAATGCAATTGGTTCTGGTAGCCCTAATTAATGATGCACAACTCTGGGTTTCCTGAAGTAGACTTTCTGAAGGTTTTCAGAAGTTGATAATGGGATACAGCAAAGATTAAACCATCCTAAATGCAGTTACAGTTTTTAAATAGCTACAGATTACAGAGATATGATTAAAGTCCATGCTTTTCGACTTTCAGAGTCACTACCCAAGAGCCGACCCGACTTACAGATGTGTTGAGTTGAACGCTGACCCTTGCTCATGTAGATATGTTGGTATTTTTCAACAAAAATGATTAGGATTTTTAGCCACATGACACACTGCTAAGGTAGGCTAAAGATGACTCTTGCTGCTTCTGTTGATTGTAGCCTTACAGCACGCAAAGGTGTTTGTTAGCTAATGGTTAGCCTATGCAGTTAGTCTCAGGAAAACGATTAAAAGCTGCGAGCAGGCGACTTAATGTTGACTGTTGCTTAAACTATGCATATAAGGCTCCCGGGTGCCGCAACCGTCTAAGCATTGGTCCTATCATCAGGAGATCACGAGTTTGATCCCTGGTGATGCTACAGCCACCCGTAGTCGGGAGTCCAAGAGAGCACAATTGGCCTTGCTCTCTCTGGGTGAGTAGGATGGCCCCACTTCTCCCCCATCACTCAACGCGATGCTAGTCAGTTAGCTGATGTAACAGATCTGGCAGTTGGTGCTTTCCTCCGAGCGAGTTTGGCTGTCCAATGATGTTGCGTGAGCGGCAGTTTGAAAAGATGCAGTGGTGCTTCACAGGACTCGGAGGAAGCCTGTGTTAGCCTTCACCCTCCAGTATCTAGCGGGTGGAATTGGAGACGACTAAATTGGGGAGAAAATTGGGTAAAAATCAAAAGGATATAAACTTCAATCTGGCCCTGGTCAGGCCGTATGTGTTTGGGCTAATATGTGGTACATGTCAGTAAGTAGATTATGTTATTGTCATAGTAAGTTGTGACTTTATGTGAAATGCTAATGCTAGTTCAAAACAGTATAAAAAACAGCATTTAATGTTTAATGTTTAAACATCATTGTCTTTTTTGTAAATATGCACTCATTTCAAATGTCTGCAACACATTTCAAAAAAGTCTGGGTAAAAGTCTGTTTACCAAAATTTAATAATCGCAGAGACTGAACACAAAAAGAGTTCTGAAAGTCTTATCGCTCCTGTCCCAACTTTTTTGGAATGTGTTGCAGGCATCAGTTTCAAAATGAGCATATTTACAAAAAATAATCAAGTTGATGAGATAAAATGTTCAATGTTCTTGTCATTGTACTGTTTTTGTCCAAATAATGGTCAACGCAGATTTATAAATCACTGCTTGCTGTTTTTATTTACATTTTATTTACTGTCGCAATTTTTTTTGGAATTGGGTTTGTAAAGTGCAGTGCTGTGTTTGATGTTTTCATGAGTCATAATAACGTATCTTATCAGTCAAAAGTATTCGCCAAAATTCACATCTCTACTTGACACTGAATTAAATGGGATTTATTTCTGTTTTACTAAAATAGGACTGAACAGAAATGTGGTATTATTAAATTACATTCATACTACTACTTTTTTTGATATCGTAAGATTTAATGTTGCATGTAATTCATTTCAGATTCAATCTCAAGGAAAATGTTGTCTATCATCAAGTATGGGTGGCATCATTTCAGGTCACCTCCCAATTCCATTCCTATCTGTAACTCCAGATGCTAAAATGGACACACTCTGGAGTGCAAATCTGGGGATTATGAGCATTCACAGGGTGAAACACAGGGGCAATCAGGAATTATTTATGAATCGTGTGATGCAAAATGAAAAATGGCTGATCCATCCTGTTGTCCTCACTGCTCCGCATATGCATTGTAATTTCCTTTAATAGCTCCACCATTTGAGGAGGCAAAAGAGGCAGTTTGTATCTTTCACTGTGTGAAATGTGGTGGCAATTGCAACTGATTTAAGTTCCGTGAGTGAGTGTGACAAATAATGTTCACTGTTTTCTACACTGCTTCTTACCTCACTCAGCACTTCTCCACATTTGGGCCATCACGCTTTAACAGCCTCATCAGTCTAAATGCTGAAATGTCTGTTCTTTCATTCTTCCACAGTGGACATGGCGTATGAAATCTTATTTAGTATTTAGTTATTGAACAGCAAACTGCAACTTTCTCTACATGTCCTTGACTTTCTGTTGTGTGACCATGTCTAACGCTCCTATTTTTATTCACCTTATATAAGCTTAGGGTCCACACAGTGGCCATAAAAAGTATTTGGACATTGATGCCATACTTAAAAATGTATTGAGTTTATTGTGTTGGGAAAAAATGTCAAAAAACAATATTTATTTTTAGAAGACAGCTGGTGTGTTTCAGATCCAACCATTTCTTTGCAGACTTCTGCAGTACAGTACTGAGTGTCTTTGTACAGTACTGAGTTCATGATCCCATCAATACGCATGAGCTGAAGTATGCTAATGGTGTTTTTTTGTTTTTTTGTTTTTTTGTTAAACATTTTATTAAGTAACCTATAGGACTTTATTAAAGTTTACCAGTGGCTAAATGGAAAAGTGTCTAAATACTTTCTTGGGATCACTGTATGTAGGCCCAGATTTCATTCTTCACTCTCACAGCCGCATAACGTGCATATCAGCTTTATGGTAGTTGCTAAATAATAAGTCTTAAGATTAAGAACTGAATAACCTGCACTTTAACCCTTTCAGAAGTTCTGATCTCCAACATTCCCCCCAGAGCAAGATCTTTCAGCATGCATTAGCTGCGGTCCTAAAATGTGATTCTTAAGTAGCATCTGCTCCATGTAATCTACAGAACAGTATGTACACATGAGGCTACACATGAACAATATCAGATCACGGATCCTGTGGTAATATTTTTGGTAGTGTTTTTTTGGTATTTGGTATTTTTATTAAATGTTTTTTGCACATCATGACTACTGATACTTTTATTAAATGGAATTCACCAATATACATCGTTCTGTAATGAAATTTAGAATAAGAAGCCAACATCCGCCTCATTACATATATGCACAGCTGAGAGATATTGCAAATGTCTTAGAAAAAACTATGAAGACATCCAGTGTCCCAAATCACACACTTCTACACTTCACCTTCTACTCTAATGAGTGCACTTCTAATGGTACTGCAATATTTCTAACATACTATTTATTGTGCTAGTATATGTTTTGGGATGCAGCATAAGTAACACAGCAGGAAATCTCAGCCATTTAGATTTCAGCTTTCAATTGTTATCACTACAGCAACAACTGAAACAAATTCAGGGTAGTGCACTCAAATATAATGCACTTTAAAAATGAGTTTTAAACTGAGTATTTAAAAAATGTTTTACTGCCTTTGCAAAAGTTGGTTATGGCTTTGTTATCTCATTACTGGAATACTATGAATAGTCACAGAAATTGTGCATGCAGTGACATAGTAAAGTTATCCTATGTTAATTATATCTACTATGGCAGCATCAACATACTCACTGCCAGACTAAGTTTGAGTTGGTGGCTCTTGGGGCCATTTGTATTAGGTTAAGTTAGTTAAACTTTGGCTAGCCTGCTGCACAATATGTATCTAACACTGCATTTACACTGCCAAAACTGGTGCAATATAAAGGGGAATTCCAGCACATTTTCCAAATTTCAGCATAATTATAGGGTTAAGATCAAAGTCATTCAGGGGGGTTTGAGGTAAAATGTTCCATTCTAGAGAAACTTAATAAGTCAGAGTTGTTCACAGTAGTGGTGATAGGAACCAGACGTCTAAAGCATTTAACGCCTCTAAAAGCTCCATCACAGAAAGTTACTACATGATATGGTTATGAATACACTGCCTGATGTCTAAGACATCTATTCTTGGTGGAGAAGTACATGCAGGGCACTGTAAGGCAAAACAGTCTCCAAAGAAAATATATTTGTTTCAGATTTACCACTATTTTATCAACATCAACATTACACATTAAAGCTCAGAAGACATAAGTAGTTTCACTGGCTGCTTTGGATAGCAAATAAAATGGCTTTATTTGAGTTGTAGACATTGCGGCCCCTGGTTACTGTCACCACCAACGTAAACAAAAATCTAACTCGGTGAGTTTCTCTAGAATGGAGAATTTCACATCAAACCACTTTAAATTACTTTGTTTGCATCTCTATGGTAGAATTTGAAGAATCGGTGAAATTCCCCTTTAGCGGCAACTGATTAAGTCATGCCGCACGCTTGGTACTATCTAGGGACCAGCCACTGCAAATCCCTCCAGTGGGACAGTACTTGTGGAGGGGTTAAAGGGTTAATCAACAAATTCAGGCATCATTTTCTAAGGCCTAAAAATGCAGGCAATGCACTGACTAATACACTGTAAGCAAGCATAGTTTAGCAGATTTCATTTAGTTAAGTAACACCAAAAAAGGAGTTGAGACTTGTGCAAAGTCTTTGCTTTCTGGCGCATGTGTATGTGTGTGTGTGTGTTTATGTGTGTTTGGCCATTTTAAGTCTCCTGTGTGAGCGCCACAGGCAGGAAGCAGGGGGACAGACATCTAGCACACAGGAGGGAGGGAACACTCTGTACTATCACTTACTGCCACACACACACGTGGCCAGCCATGCAATCTCCTGCAGTGTGTGTGTGTCTGTGGTTTGTGTTTGTTGAGGAGGGTGGGCTAGATATAGAAAGGTAGAGGTATGAGTGTGTGTGTGTGTGTGTGTGTGTGTGTATGGAGGTGTATGCTGGGGTGTTTGTGATTGTGCTGCAAATCAAACTCAAAGCAAAGCACAAATCAGGCACCTCTACTGCCCACCATGCTTGGAAGACTGCAATGAATGTATTTTGCTGCTCAAGTCTGTCACAGAGGTTAAAAGATGGGATTCTCCAATAAAAGGCTTTTATAGCCTCTCTGAATAGCCCCCTTGATGTTTTTCACGTGATTCAGACTTTTGAGCCCTGTCATCGATGGTGAGGACACTTGGATGAATATATAGATTTCAGTGCTTAACTAGCTTTACTGAAGCAAGGCACTCAACATCGAGAGCAGGGTCAACATCTAGTGTTGTTTACCATTGCGGAACAGCAAACAAGGATCATCCACAGCTACACTCTTATAAATAAAGGTTCTTGGAAGAACGGTTCTAGGAAAAACTTTTAACTGGTATAGAGTCTTTATATTAAGTGGAGCTTTTTTAACTTGAAAACTGTTTTTTCCGCTTGCACATCTCATATACAACTATGACTGAAAGGTACTTTTTGGAACCAAAACTGGTTCTTCTATGGCAATTTTTATGGCACCTTTATCACTTTTTCTATGTTAAGGAATATATATATATATATATATATATATACACACATGACAGTATACTAGAGCCTCTCCTTGATGTCCAACAGAATGGATACAACTGAGGGACTGGGTCAGTCACTCTGTGGGGAACACTGTGCATGTCCTCTCACTGACCACCGTCCAAGGACTCTGGAAACAATGGTCCACTTTTTGAAACAGGGGGCAGGGTCAGATCCTGTATTAGCAGGCATACAGCACAAATGAGTGGCTCTGCATTCCAAGATAGCTGATAAATGAAAATGGCTTATTTTAACACCTGCATGGAGGGCCCTTAGAGGAGTCCCTTAACGGCCGTTGATTAAGTCAAGCAGCGAGCTCTCACCAGGAAATTTATGGTGTGGGTGTGTGCACATATCATACAAAACGGCACTGCCTCAGCAGGTCTGTGGAAGTCCGAGCTAATGCCATAATGGCAGCTAGCAGTATAGCTATAGCATTTGAGAGTGCAGGACCAGCACTGACACAGGGGGGATTACTGGTGGCAAAGGAAGGGGGATGATGCTCCCTCAGTTGGAATGCTCTGTCCCCTTACATTTTGTTCTGCACAGTAGCCTACTAGTTAAACTGTATTTGTGGGTTTTGCTATGTGCTATCATTTTCAGTTTGGTTCATTTTCTGTTGATGTATTGAACGCTTGTCGTAAGTTTTGAGCTCATGTTACTGTTTGGTTAAATGTTTTAATTATAGCCTTGTTGTCACTTTTTACAGTTTATATCTTATAACTATACAATAATCAACAAGCCACTAATGTCACCCCGAGTGTGTCTCTTATGGGTGTGTTTTAGCCCTCTCTTGTTGTCTCTTGCACAATGCACAACTACTGTTTATTTGCTGTACTTAAAATGTATGATAGAAATACATCCCCAATCTCCAAAATAGTAACTTTACAAGAGAAGGCAAAAACAATTACCTTTTAATGTAAGTCGATGTAAAGAGATTTTATTCCAAGTGCTTTTAGAGCATTTCTATTAATCCATTCATCATGAAATTGTTACACAACATAAAGGACAGCTGGTGTGTTAAAATGATGTAGAAAAATAAAAATTGACAAAAATGGAGATAAATGGTTTTCTTTGGACAGCTGGCGATATGTATACACACACTTTCTAAGCCGCTTGTCCTTCCTGGTCCCTAAACTTAGCAGAAAATGCCATATATAAGTTTGTTTACTGAAGAGGATTTAAATTTGTTTTCACTTAGGAAATCAACCAAATGTAATTTGACCTGGGGAGCCCAAACTTTTGCATCTCTTTAACATGCTGGTGTATGAGTGAAGTGTATGAAGTGCATTTGGTAAAGCTGTCATCAAATGATCGACTATAAAAAAATCTATATCTCCATTTGCCTATTGGGCGAAGGGGTAGTTGTGTTCCTTCATCAGTTTCTTGTGCCCCTTTGCCTAATTAATCATGCCACTGGGACTGAGCACAAGCGAAGTGTAGTGAGTGAGTGAGCAAGTGAGTGAATATGTGTGTAGGACTGAGTGAGTATGTAGGCAAGTGTGTTGATAAGAGAGTTCTTCCAGCAGGCTTTCTTTACATTACTCTACTGCATGTCTCTCACAGCTCTGACATGTGCAATGAAAGTTAATAACATATGATTCAGAGCCCCATCTCATTTCTGGATGCGTGCCAGATATCTGACCAGGGTTCTCTTCCTCCACCCTCCCTTCACAGTCCAGCTTCTGTCCAAAACGTCCATCCTTTCTACCCCACAGCTTTCACTCCCACTCCACCGACAAAAAAGCAGCCATAATGTGCCATTTCTTCAATCTGCACAGTTCACCTGCGCTGCACACGTCTACACATGGGTCATCGTGAACAGTGACAGACCCAATCATTTCTGCTGCACATGCTAAATTGAACCAGTAACAGTGAAATGCGGCTCCCGCTGGAATGACCTGCTGTGCGAGTGAGTGAGTGAGTGGGCATGTGGGTGTATGTGACTGGGCTGAAAGCACAGTGCTCCACTTACCAGAGAGACGTGGTGGAGATGTAATGTACCATCTGAATGAAGGGGAGAGGGTCCGACGTAGCTCCACAACTGTTACACACACACTGCAGGACAGCAGAGAAATGAACAATCACATACAAACTTAAGGGCACATCTTCAATATGTTTATACAGGGAACATAATTATACCACATTCCATTGAAGTTTATTTTTTTAAGCTGTATTGATTCCATGCAGCCTGTGTTGACTTTCGCCTTTTTCTATTTAAAATGTTAGGCTTATAAAAAGGCACTAATATGTCCCTTTACTCTGGGAAAGTGAATACAGTGTACCTTTAAACCTCAATTAAGGTGCACAATTGGACCTTAAGACCACTGCTGTACCTTTGAGGGTACAGCAACATGTTTGTACCTTGGAGAACAAAACTTTGTGGACAAAACGGTCTTGAATATTCATTTGAATTTTGAAGATGACACAGATGTACAGTTGCATGCAAAAGTTTTAACACTGTCAGTCAAATTACATGTTTTGTTGAATTTCTAAGTGAGTCTACAGAGAACATACTTAATAATCACATTTTTCAGCAAATTAGAATTATTTGTAAATTTTATTTACAGACATACTGAAAAATAAAAAAAATGTTTGTTCTCTGTAGAGGACGTGTACTTTTTTTTACTAATTTTGCATATGATTGTGTATGGTCACTGTCATGTCAAATCCAGTAATATTTTTCTATTCTTTAAGCATTTAAAAAAGGAAAATTCCCTTTACATTGTAACCAATAGAATTTTTCCGAAATTACTTCCAAAAAAGTTTCTTCACATTAATTTACATAACGTTTCTTCTCTTGTAAAGCTAAAATTTTGAAGATGTTTTGTTACATCAGTGATAATATACAGTCACATGTAGTATAAGTATAAGAGTAAGTTTGGAATTAAATCTTGAACTCCAGACTGCTTTCTTCTCCATACACAGTCTGCTAGAACATTTAATTTCCACAATAAACTTGCGATATTTAACTACAGCTTTTCACCAGTCAATCAGACTTGTTGCAGACACAAGACAGCATGTGTTGTCATGTGTCTTGTTTGATTCTTAGGGGAACTGTTTTTAGAGGTTCTCCTCTGCGATTTTATTTCTGTGCAGATAGGTTTTTTTCCTCTTCTCCTTTGAAGAAATTACAGGTTGAAGTATATACTATTTGGAAAAATTCTGTGCAGATTTTAAACTTTAAACAATACTTGTTTGTAAGTAGGAAGAGGTGCTTTCAAGAACAGGTATTTTATTATGATTTAAATTTCCAGGCTTATTTCATACTAAGGCTTAATATTCAGTAACTACGGGAACTTCAATGCAAACTGGTTAAGCTATTCTTACGTGATAGACGTGTGTTGGGCCCGGCGGCAAGCCCTGACCATTTAAGGGCGTAAATTTTGGCAGTTTTTGCCATTTCAGAATTTGGAAGTGCAGTCTCTATCCTGTCTACACAGTATGTAATGTTATTCTTAAATTAATTCTTTACATAACTGTATTGGTAATGTAATTATTAGGTAATTAGATTTCCAGTTATCAGGTTAACTCTTAGAGGTCTAAAGACATTATTGTCACTTTGCTATAAATACAGCCATACATCTTTATATTGGGTCGTTACTATGTACAAGATGTACAAACACACAGGAAAACAATAATAACTACATACTTGTAAAAGTTAAACTGATGACTGGATTTCTAAACCCATCTTCACAAGCATATGATTCCAAAGAGATGTGTTTCACCACTTCCTATCACAGAGAGCTCATCTGTCGTTAGGAGTCTGCTAAGAAGAGGGAGGAAGAGTAATGAAAGAAGAAACACAGAGCCATTACTGACCTGTTCAAACAGAGTCATGGCGAACTTCTGGTGAGGGATGCAGTGCTTGGCTGTGCAGATGTCCTCTTTAGTCTCATCAGAGATATGGAAGTGGATACGCATCAAGAGGTTCTCCTATAAAGAAAAAGGACATCTGTCATTTCTCTCTGTAGGAGGGTGTGTGTGTGCTTACTGTCTGCCTGAACTGTCAGGGGTCTCTAAGACGTCTAAGATGTTTTGTAATGGGCTGCACATTGTGTGTGTGAGAGAGTTGTGTATCTGTGCATGTCAAGCAAGTTGTGCGGTCTGCTTCGTTTATTCATTTTTCACTGTCAGCACTCACTTCACGTTAATCTGATCAAGGGAAAAGAACACATCTATATTTCATAAGTCATTTTGATTCCCTGGCTGAACAAATTTAAAATCAATCGATCACACTGCTGGTGCCTGACACACCGATACAGCGTGAAGAAAGAAAGAAAGAAAGAAAGAAAGAAAGAAAGAAGAGAAATGGAGAAGGAGAGAGCCAGAAAGAAAGAAAGAAGAGAAATGGAGAAGGAGAGAGCCAGAAAGAAAGAAAGAAAGAAGAGGAAAAGGTGAAGGGGAGACAAAGTAAGAAAGAAAGAAAGAAAGAAAGAAAGAAAGAAAGAAAGGCAGAATAAATGACAGAAAGAAAGCAAATGAAGACAGAGAAGAAAGCAAGAACGACAGTAAGAAAGAAAGAATGAAAGAAAGAAATGATGGAAAAGGAGAAGGGGAAAGAAAGAAAGAAAGAAAGAAAGAAGGGAAACTGAGAAGGACAGAGAGAAAGAAAGAAGAAAAGAGGAAAAGGAAAAGGGGAGAGAACTTAAGAAAGACAGAAAGAACGAAAGAAAATGAAGATGAGAAAGCAAGAATGACAGCAAGAAAGAAAGAATGAAAGAAAGAAAAGATGGAAAAGGAGAAGGGGGGAGACATAAAGAGAAAGAAAGAAAGAAAGAAAGAAAGAAAGAAAGAAAGAAAGAAATGGAGAAGGAGAGAGCCAGAAAGAAAGAAGAAAGGATGGAAAGGAGAAGGGGAGAGAAAAAAAGGAAACAAACAAACAGGGAAGAAAGAAAGAAAGAAAGAAAGAAAGAAAGAAAGAAAGAAAGAAAGAAAGAAAGAAAGAAAGAAAGAAGAGGGAAAAGGAGAAGGGAAGAGTAACAAAGAAGGGAAATGGAGATAGAGAGAGCAAAAAAGAAAGAAAGAAACAAAGAAAGAAAGAAAGAGAGCAAGAGAGAGAGAGCGATAGTGAGAGAGAGGGCAGAGAGAAAATGGGGAGAGAGAGAGAGAGAGAGAGAGAGAGAGGAGGACAAGAGACTCTTCATCTACACCTCTTCCTCTTTCATCTGTCTGTCCACGCCCTCTGTATTATCCTGCACTGAGCTCTACACTCCCAGCCCAGCGGTCAGTTCACATGCAGGACTCACATTATTCATCACCTGTTAGACACAGTGGATGGTCCACTCCTGCAGACACAGGCTGACCTGACTTTACTCTCACTTCACAGAGTGCATGGAAAATCACAGCGCCGGCACCTAAAGCGCGTGTCATTTCCTGCTCAGACAATAATGGAGTTCTCTCATCCGCAGCGGTGCAGATGTGTGGAGCGCGTGAGGAGAAGAGAGGAGAGGAGCGGAAATGAAGAGTTAGTGCTCGCTAATGTGCAGCCTCCCGCCTCCTCCGCGTGCCGGGAGGGCATGACGAGTGCTTGGCCCCACGCCTGCCTCTGCCTCATAAATGAGCCAGTCAAATAAAGACCGAATTCACAGCAGCAGCTACATTCAACAGCTCCTCGGCTAAAAATAACGAGCCGGGGCTCAGAGACAGAAAGCGGCTCTGTGCTACAGAGCTACTCGAGAGCTGCCAATTGAACTAAATAACACTTTGATGATCTTGTCTTTTGTGACCTTGGAGAGAAAGCGTTGCTGCTTCTCTCAAATCTATAGTGTAAAAGTCCTGACATATACAGTACTGGCTGCATATAAATGGGTAGTTAAGACTGAGCCAATCAGAGGCTCTCTCAGCGCGCTATCTTGATTGGACAGCCCAGCTGCTCAGCAGTGAATGATCGTTCAATTGCTTATTTGCTTAAAAGCAATTATCTGTATTGATGTTTAAGCAGCGTGTCCTCTAAGGCCATAAATGTTAGGCAAACAGAATCCATGTGCCTTAATCAAGTACAGGTGAATAATCAGGTCTGTGGATTAGAGAGGAGGCCAGGGCAGTGCATTCAGGACTGAGAGAAAATACCTGTTAAAGCTATCAGGAGTGATCGATTCAGTGATAGACCACAGCTCCAGGGGTCTTTTAACCCCAATCAAGACCATGACACCTATCTCCACGCACACCCTAACAAAACTTTGGGGACACTGCCATCTTTCACTGTTACTTTTCAATTCATTAAATACTTGCAAAGGATTTGCTCACATTAAGAGCTTTTAATAAGGCTTTTGGTACATTTTGTAATACTCGGGTTTATGTTGATCAAGCATCTCTATTTGAGCTGGAATAGTTTTAAGACAGGAGGTCCTGTAATGTAATCTGTAAGAGAGTTCACTGGCCGATTAGCACTGAATAAGATACCTGTGGAATTCCCCCAGACAGACCAGATTGAAACGCCATTGTGCAGATGTTCACATCAACGTTGAGGTTAAAATTAAGCATGTCCAAACTAACAACACCAACTTCCAGTTAACACCACATAGAGGTGCTTTATGCTAGGAAAGTGGGCTCATTCAACTTATCAAATGCCACTCAATGACACAGGAATCACATTAATTTTCCTTCTGCTTTAGATTAGATCATCACCAAAAATGTCACACTAGCCCTGTGTTGAACTTGAGGATAAAGAATCTGTGCAAGTCAGACTCCATTTTAACAGTCTTGTCTTCTCGTGACCTCTGTCTGCTTGGTTTTTTATTACATTATTGTACAGTCGATTCGAACAGGACAGCTATTACTGAGAGAGCTCCAGATTCAGCAAATTACAGAAGGTAATTTACTCTGGAATAATGACTTAGCAGACTTGTGAAAAAAAATGGACATTGCAAATTCGTACTGGATTAAAATCACAGATCTCGGCGACTGTCAATCAAATTACAGCACCTCTCCAGGTAAAACCAATCCAGCTAATAAGCCTTAATTATCTCCTAAGGTTTATAATTCAGTAACTACACTGACTACAATGCGCACTAGCTGAGCAGTTCTCAGGGCTGTCACGAGCACTAAGGTAAAATCAATTACTCAATTAAAAAATGCATAGATTGAAATGTACATTCTTAATGGATCAGCTTAGTTATTACTTCGCAATTTGAATGATAATCAGAGTATTCGCAGGTCAGTATAAAGCCACCAGCACGATCTTGTGAATCTATGTGTGTTTGTAGATACAAACTACACATATATGAAGTAAAACTAAATGTCTGACATGGCAGTTTGCATGCATATGAAGTAAAATTGCATATGAAGTAAACAGTTTTGTTAACATGTAACAGACAATTATTCTTGTTTTGTTTTTTCAGCTTCATGTTCATCACAGTGTTTTCCCTGGTATGAAACGCAGGTTTTTGCCTAAATAATAATTTGTCAGTTTTCGTTTTTTCAATTGTTAAAAGAATATATTGAAACTCTTTTTGGTTTAAACAGTTCAAAGGTTTGAGTGCTGATTAGTGCAGACATAACATTTACAGGGCATGGTGTAATTCTCAAGGCAGCACTGCCACTGTTCTTATCACAAATATCTATGTGTATCTATATCTATATTATTTTCTTAGCACTCCAAAAAGTATTCATTTTGGAACCAAAACATCTAAATTGACCATCCAATTCATAATTAACACATCCCTTTATATCACATAATCACAGTGTTTTGCATCATTAGCACCTTGTATTTCATTTTTGTCACTCCTTAATATGCACAGAAAGCTTAATTTGCTTAAAGAGAAAGCTTTAAACTAGAAGAGGTAGTTTAAGCCCAGCTTTGTCTCACATCAGCGAAGAACAATCTCATTAAAGTGTGAAAATGACCCAATTACGCCCTTCGCTATAAAAAGGCATCACCTGCTAACTACCTGCTAACTACCCAGCTGAGTTAAACATCACTTACATCAGCTTAACTTTTTCAGACTCCCTATGTGGTCTTAAAGCTGCCCACACTGCTCTCCAACACTTCTAAAACTATCCACATACGTATATGTACAAACAGCAATACATAAATGATGAATAACATCTGTTAGATCTCAGATCAAGACTGACCGATTTAAAGAAAGAAAAGGAAGTAGAGGGTGCAGAGAGAGAGAGAGAGAGAATACTGCAAGTCAGGAGAGGAGAAAGAAGGGATGAAAAAGGAGTCAAAGAAAATAGAGATTTAAACAGTATAACATAAAACACAATTATTTACACAATTACACAATTCTATAACGTAAGAATAGTTCAGCCAGTTTGCACTGAAGTCCCTGTAGTTACTGAATAATAAGCCTTTGTATATAATACGCCTGGGATTTTAAGGGGTTACTGTAAAAAGATTTCACTTCAAGTGATTTTGGACCATTTCTATTGGTCTGTTTTGCATAAATTATGTAAAAAAAATAAAAAATAAACAAAGGAGGTACAAGTATTTGTCCAGACAGTGACAATACACTTGATGTCTCTTAAAATGATCCACAATTGCCAATCTCTTTACACTTTCCAAGACTTCAGTAATAAACTTCACTCATTTCCAGGACATTTTATCAGCTTTCTTATTTTCTAGATGTTTTCTGTAACTGGAAAACTGATCTACAAATTTCCAGATTTTCCAAGTTTTCCAGGTTGTGTGGGAATCCTGTTTATGGAAATATGGAACTGAAGAGGATAAAGAGTCTTACAAAGCACTCAGCAGCATCATCCATGATGCCCAGCTGGAAGCGCTGCTCATCCTGGAAGGTTTTGGCCAGAGCACTGCGAAGAGCATCCGACGGCAGCACCTTCTCACTGCTGAACTGGAACTGGGCAAAGATGCTCTGCAACGACAAACAGCCCAGACAAAACAGTGTAAGGCTTACTTAAGCAGCACTGTACACATACAATCCAGCACAGACACTCACTGCGTGAGGTTAACATTCCTGACTCACTGAGAAAACACCACAGCAACTACACAATTTACCCATACATATGTTGTACTAGTCAAAAGTTTGAACTGAACACCTGATTGATTGTATATTCTGCATTTGTTTTCTCAAACTTTATATGTAAATGTTAACAACTAGGCCAGTTTCAATCACTTATATACATACTAAATGTATATGGTATATGCAAATATGTTTACAAATATCCACATATTATATTTCAGAACAGTTTTCAACAGTCAACAAGCAGTCAGAAAATGTGTGAATTTCTTCAAGACTGTTGTAAAAGTATTCCAGGTGGCTCCCCATAAAGCTACTAGAAAAAATGCCAATAGTGTGCAAAGCTACACCATGACAAAGAGTGTAAGTCATCCACTTAAAGACATATGCATGCTGTCTTGAGTCATAAAAGACGTAGTTGTCCTTGAATTGTTCTGTACAGAAAAGACAAGCCTTCAATTATAACCTATTGTGTAAAGCGTCAAGATAATACACGCTGCTGTCCATCAGTATTGGCGAGCTATCAACCTCCCTGAACAACAGCTGTAAGAGAATGCACACTCATCTCCGTACAGGCTGATAAGCAGCGCTAATGGACTGACATTACTCTCTACTGTGAAGGCAACAATAACAGGGCAGTTTCACCTATACGCTGGACACACACATGCATTTGACCAGATTAACAGGAATTAACAAAAATGGTAATCAGTTACACTCAAACTATCTTATCACATGTCCAAAAAAAAGTATCTACAATTTTTATTTTTCTACATTATTTAAGCACAGCAGCTGCCCTTCACATTGCATAAAACTGTTATGATGAATAGACCTACAGAAACACTCCGCAATTGCTTGAAATGGAAAGAAATCTCTTTACATTGACTTACATTAAAAGTAAAGAATGTTTTTGCCTTTTGCATTGTGGAGACCTAAACATCACACCTACATGAGCCTGTTGGACATCCCCGTCCAAAACCATGGGTGTTAATATGAAATTGTCCCTCTTGGGTGGCTATGGCAGCCTCAACTCTCCTGGCAAGGCTTTCCACAAAATTTTGAAGTGTGTCTGTGGGAATTTTCGCCCATTCAGTCAAAAGAGCATTTGTGAGGTCAGACAGTGATGTTTGATAAAAAAAAGCCTGGCTCACAATCAACATTCCAATTTATCCCAAAGATATTCACTAGGGTTGAGGTCAGGGCTCTGTGCAGGCCACTGGAGTTCCTTCACAACAATCTTGACAAACCATGTCTATTGTCCACCAAATGTTATTGTTGACACTAAACATTCTGGTATGTAGCGTTCTTCTGGCATCCGCCAAACTCAGATTCACCCATCAGACTGCCGGAGAGTGAAACCTGATTCATCACTCCAGAGAACACGTTTCCACTGCTCCAGAGTCCAGCAGGAGCATGTTTTACACCACTCCAGTCGATACTTGGCACTGCACAGAGAATAGCCGATTTTTATGTGCTATGTGCTTCAGCACTCGGCGATCCCACTCTGAGTTTGCATTGTGTGTTGCTTCATAGCTGAGCTGTTGTTACTCCTAGACACTTCCATCTCACAATAATGGCACTTACAGTTGACAGGGGCAGATCTAGCAGGTAGAAATTTCAGAAAGCTGACTTGTGGCAAAGGTTGCATCCTTTGTCAGTGCCACAGTTAAAGTCACTGAGCTCTTTAGTACGGCCAATTCTACTCCCAGTGTCTACTCCCAGTGTTTGTCTAGACTGCATATCTGTGTGCTTGATTGTATACACCTGTTAGCAATAGGTATATATATATACATATATATACATATATATATATATATATATATATATATATATATATATATATATATATACAGGGTGTCCCAAAAAAATTGACATCATTTGAGATGTGAATATCTAGCTACATGTCCTAGGCAAACAAAATTAAATAGGCTTCATGTTGAACAATATAAGATTTATTTATGAAAATTTGAACAAGAAATTCAGAGGGATGTAGATTTTATAACCGATTTCACAAAGCTTCACAAATATAATCTCTTCCGATACCGGTGGTTGTCCAGATCCCTTTGCCCTGCACAGATAGCCTTCCTCTTTGAATTTTTTGTGCCATGTCCAAATCTTCTTTCCAGTTGGTGCATTTTTATTGAATTATCTCGAAAATTCACGCTGCACACTCTTGTTTGACTGTGTTTGAGCACACGCTGCACACTCTTGTTTGACTGTGTTTCTAACACACAGAATGCCTTTTCATTTCTAGTGAACACCATTCTTCAACATGAAAAAAAAACATTGAAAATTAGTTTTTACACATTTTGTTAAAATTTGAGATCATTTGAGGGAGAATTGGCTATGTTATTAGACTACGAAATGATGTAAATTTTTTTGGGACACGCTGTATACACATATAGTTAGTATTGGTATCAATCGGTACATGGTATCAGTACTCAGTACTGGAAGGGAAAAATTGTTATTGGTGCATCCCTAATTTCTAATTTCACTGTGTGATAATGTTACTACGACCTGGAACATGTGGAGTAGCAGTGGTGGTAGAACTACAGCACGTTTCCAACAGAAGTGGACTGCAAGAGCCGATCTTCCAGCTACATAAAGTACATATGTGGAAATGTGACAAAGCCTGCAGTAGTGTGTTTCAGAGTCAAGAGGGAGGGAGTTTCAGCTCAAATAAATGGAGAAGTACTGGTTTAAGAAAAAAAATAACACATAGATTGCAATGAATTTTAATATGTATTTTGGAAAAGTCAACAGTGGGGTAACTGTCAGATCACACCCTGTGAAAGTCCATAAAGCCACACACTGTAACAAGCCTAGTGCTGCATGTGGGAATAATATTAGGGAGTGGGGGTCTTCCCCAGAGGATGTGGGCTGGTGGCACTGAAAAAGGTAATGCAGTATGATGACTGCAGTACTGCACCAAGAAGAGCAGGAATAGAGGGAGGGAAAGAGGGGGTTGGAGGGAGAGGGGGATGGAGAGAGAGAGGGATAGCTACCCCACTGAGCGTGAGCTGTTTGAGGGGAAATTTCCACCACTCTATCACCTCTAATCACACTGATCACAGTCCTGTTCACAGCCCACAGTGATTTTCACCCTCAGACATCACTCTCTCTTCTTTCTCCACCTCTCAAACACACACTGCTGATCAAAAGTATAAAAAGTGTCATATTAGCATTTTTTATTAAACAATTATTTTATATTTTAGATATTTTAGATGATTTACATTTTACGCATGATTTAAACATTACAAACAATTTACTAAAATACATTCTTACATGTTTTATGCAATATTTCAAGAATGCAGTAAACAAAAAGCGATCTTAACTTGCTTGCGATTTGATCTCCACCATATGTTAAAATATGTATTCTGGGTATCCATTGCATTATAACTTCATTCTAGATGCTATACAGCTTTCTCAGGCATTTTAGAATCACCTACAGCTCCATTCATCGTTTCAGATACATCTAAAATCTATTTATTTTTATTTATAGCTTTCTGGTGTCCTACTCATTGTTTGAAACCTGTGAAGTTGCCTAGAACAAAAAATAATTTGAGCTACACTTGTCTGTAACCAAAGAGGATTTACAATGCACAAAACATTGATTCTGAACAGTAAATCTAAACATTTGAATGGTAGAGTATGCACTATGAGTCATTATAAGAGATCAGAGCAAAATGGACATGGTGACATTTTTTTTGTGTGTGTGTGTATCAAGGAATCTTTATTGCTCTCCATAGTTTTGATTATGTAGTGCTCTCCCAAAATAAATAAATAAAGAAATTAATTAATCAATAAACAGATTTTCCCACATTTTTAGTTTTGTAGTGCCAAATCACACTGAGAGATGCAACATCATCGTAGTGAAGTTGTGAGGGAGGGGAATGTGATAGGGTTGAACATTTCAGGATAATCTGGTCACCCAGTTATCAAGGTTAGACCGTCAGTTGTTCAGCAGTAAATTACATGACGTTTCTGTGAATATCCCAAAAACATTTATAAAAACATTGGCGACACTTTATTTTGAGTGGTCCTTTTCAATGAAACAAACACTGAACAGACTATCAGTAACATGTCAAAAACATATGAGGGTGAGGGTTAGGTTTTGGGTTGGGGTTAAGGTTAGGGTTAGGATTAGGCCCAGAGTTAGTGTTTTGGGTAATGGAAGTAACATATTAACAATATATCTACTTAATGTAAGTAATGTATCAACAGAACATCTTCAAGATGTTCATTTATTTCAATGTATTTAGATGCTTCACTGCTGCTACTTCAAATGATATGTTGTTGATGTGTTACTAATAATCTGTTTATTAACCATCTCCAAAAAAACAAATCATCTCCAAATAAAGTGTTACCAAAACCTTTACCCTATATACAGTGCCGTGAAAAAGTATTTTCCTCTCACTCGATTTCTTTTGTCACATTTAAATGTTTCAAGGCATCCAACTCATTTTTATATAAGGTAAAGACAACACGAGTAAACACAAAATGTAGCATTCAAAGGATGGTTGTGCCATCCTTGGCAGTAACTACCGCAATAAAATGTTTGCAATAACGTGCGACGGGTCTTTTACGTCACTGTGGAGGAATTTTGGCCTACTCTTCTTTGCAGCATTGTTATAATTTGGCTGCACTGGAGGGTTTCCGAACATGAACTGCCTCTTTAAGGCCTTGCCACAGCATTTCAATGGGATTCAAGTCAGGACTTTGACTCGGCCACTCCAAAACCCTAATTTTGTTTCTTTTGAGCCAGTCAGAAGTGCACCTGCTTGTGTGCTTCCTATTATTGTTCTGCTGCATAACCCAACTGCGCTTGAGCTTTAGGTTACAAACTGACGGGCGGGCTTTCTCCTTCAGGATTTTCTGATAGATAGCAGAATTCCACCTTCCACTTTTGACTCATCAGTCCACAGCATATTATCCCAAAAGTATAGGGCTATCATTTAGTTGTTTTTTGCAAATGTGACACAAGCCTTTGCCTTCTTTTTGGTCAGCAGTCATTTGCACCTTGCAAGCCTCCCATGGATGCCATTTTTGCTCTGTGTCTTTCTTATTGTGGATTCGTGTACAATGACCTTAACTGAGGCAAGTGAGTTCATTTGTGACCTCCTGGATGAGTCATCAATGCACTCTTGGTGAAATTTTGGTACGCTGGCCACTTCTGGAAAGTTCACCACTGTTTTAATTTTTTTTCATTTGTAGATAATGGCTCTCACTGTGGTTCACTGGAGTCCCAGAGCCTTAGCAATGGCTTTGTAACCTTTTCTAGATTGGTAGATATCAATGACTTTGTTTTGCGTCTGCATTTGAATCTTTTTAGAACGTGGCATCATGTTCTGCTTTTTGAGACCTTCTAGTCTGCTTCACATTGCCAGACAGGTTCTATTTAAGTGATGTTTAGATTTAGAAGATCTGGCAGTAATCATGCTTAGGTGTGGCTAATTAAATTGAACCCAACAGTCACTGGGTTTAGTTTCAAATTTGGTTAACTAGTTGATAAGCTAAGGGGGCAATTACATTTTCACCCAGGGCCAGGTAGGGCTGAACAGCATTTTTCCTCCTATACTCTTTACTCTTGTTATCTTTGTCTAATATTAAAAGTAGTTTAATGATGATCCAAGATTATATGAAACATTCAAGTGTGACTAATACGCAAAAATAGAAGAAATTGGGAAATGGGCAAATACTTTTTCATAGCACCGTATTTGGTGTGACGAGGTGAACATGTTATGCTTGATGGACCCTGTCAAAAGATTATCAATGTTCAATAAAAGTAAAACTTTTAATAAAATCAGCATTTGAGCACAGCTATTCTAAAGGCTGAACATTCTGAACATTGATAATTATGCTAAATAAGTCAATTATGCAATAATAAGTCACTATTTAAGTAGTGTTAGCGTTAAAACACATCATTCATTTTGACAAAGCAAAGGACTGAAGTTAAAATTACTTTTATTTAGTGTAATTTGAGATGGAACTTCAGTGACGGCCTACATGGAAGTAAAAATGCACATATTCTTAACCATAAAACATTTTTTTTCTTTTGCAATAAAACAAAAAAAAACATACACAACATTAATGATGAGCTTTAATTGCTCAAATATTAATTGTTTAATTGCTTAAAATCAGATTTTTGTCTAAAACATGGCATCAAACGTTGTGGACTCAAATGGTGCTCTTCTAACAAACAACGCTTCTAACTTGTGTTTACACAAACACACACACTCTCTTTCAAACATTTACAGTCTCTCACTTGCACATACACCACCCCCACCCTCTCCCCCCATCCCCCACCTCACTCCCTCCCTCCCTCCCTCCCCCCTTTGATGAAGCCATTGATGAAAAACTCAGGACAGATAAGAGCCAAATGGAACTCTGGTGTGTGTGTGTGTCTGTGTGTGTGTGTGTGGCTCATACATCACTCCCACCAATCAGTCCTCAGCCTGAGCACAGCTCCACTACGACCGGACCAGCACTATGGCCACCCAATATGGGCAAAATATCATATTGTGATCATAACGCTTCACACTGTTAAAAGGCAATATATTGTGGATAAGTTCATGTATCGATACAGTGATTGATATTTATGAATTCACTATTATGCAACCCATTGATGCACAAATGATGCATGAGAAATGGATACTCAATTCAAGTCTAAGAGTACAACGTTTACAAAATCAATGTGTGGTGTAATGTACCAGCTAGGACTTAGCTATTTATTTATTATTATTTCTACAATAATAATTATGTACAAAAGGCTGTGCTGGAGAAGAAAGTGTTTCATCTCTGGTCCCCTTTTTTATGTCACATGTTCAGAAGAAATGGAGCACAGAGGGCATTTTATTAATTAGTTTATTGTGCACTACGGCATGCAAAATAAAATGAGCATCTTTAACTAACTGTTGTTAGTTGTGGGGGTGGGCAGTATGGAAAAAATACAGTATCATGATTCTTCATGACCTCAGAATGAACCACACCTATAAAACAGTTCTCAGGAGCTCCTCAATATTGTTTTCTCATCATGCTTATATTTATCTAACTTTAACCCTCATTCATTTTACATCTTTATTGTACTTTTGTCACTATGACGCTTGTATCATGATACATACTGTATTATGAAGGTGCTGACAATACGCAGCCCTGGCCTTCACAGTATCATTAATGGTATCATTAAAGGAAAAGGTCAACAGTTAACAAAGATTGTATTGTGCAATATATTGTGCCCTAACCATCACTGACCAACACACATCAGAGCACCAGAATCAAGCCTGCTCTGGCACACAACCAGAAAAGAACAATGCGTACAGGCTGTAATGCATAACACAGTGCACTGAGACAGCTTGGCAGAAACGCTAGAGCATTGGAGGGTGGGGTTGAGGACACACAGAGCAGTGCACTTTACCACAGGAGAATGTGACTCACACACACTCACAGTCAATCTGCTGATCCAAGAGCTACACCAACTGTACCATCTGCACTGGAACTCTGCACAATGAGTCACACACACACACACACACACACACACACACACACAAATACATATACACATACAAATACACACACGTGCACGGACACACACACACACACATCATCCACTAGGAGCTCCACTGTCAGCTGCAGGCCCAGAGGCATCGCCTGTGAAATGAGACATTAACCTCCACTCAAAGACACAAGTCACCAGTCCACAGCATCAGCACATCTCCTTCACACTGCTCCAACTCACAAAGACACTGAGTATGCAAATACATACAAACACAAAGAAATCATCTGTAAAAGATATGTACGCATGCTGTATCAAAAACCACTGATATTAGAATAAATATAAACAAACAATCCATTGTATTTTTTATGTCTGTCAGAGTGTTAGCTTAACCATTTTCAAACTTCTCCTCAAAGAAACCTAGTATTTACATTTACCACCCAATACCTAGTTTATCTAGGGAGGTAACAAATGCACCCTTTTGTTTATTTTTTGTTTGTTTTTATTTTATTTATGTTTATTTGTATTTATTCTACTGTTATATTATTTGTTTGCAGGCATAAAGATAAACAGTTTTTTAGATACACCTTTTTTGCTTAGTACTGTACATTCAGAAAATATGGAGCAGAAATCCTAAAGAAAAGAGAAGCATGTATACACCAAGAGTAGCCATATCCAGAAGAGCTGCACAATACATAAACTTAAATAAATTGTTATCATAATGTTGACGTTTTGCAACACTGATAACGTAGGAGGTTGTAATATGCCAACAAATCCTTGGCCAAATCACAATTGTTTGTGTGTGTTATGAGCATGCCGACCAACCTTGTCTTTCCAGAACTATCTGCGGGTGTCTTGATAAATTAAGGCAGTCATATGAACCACTAAATGACATTACATCACACCAAGGGTTTTTAATAAATTGTAAGAAATATTATAATCACAACATGTAGAATTGTAGAGACAGTATTGTAATTTGTCTGAATTGGTGTAAAATTATTTGACTTTGTATGACAGTAGTAACATATAGAGCTATGTTCCATATGTGCTATGAAAGCTTGGCCAACAAGCAGTGAAAATGTGCCGGACTACATTTACCTAGTACTGTCATAATCACTGCAGCCATTCAACAAAATGACAAGTGCTGTTAAAAAGAGGCAGTAGCTCATTACAACTGCTGTTTTGTGCAGAAATGCCCCCCAACCCCCCAAAAAAACCACAATGACAGTCCAGATATCCCCACAAAGTACCTGGTTATGTCAATCAATGCAACTATAGAAGGTTTTTTGTTACATTTACTGTCAAAGGTGTTGAGCATGTTTGATGTGAGGAGTTGCGATTAGGCTGCATCATATTTTAAATATATTTTATCTTTGTTGTCATGCTGACAGGGCAAACTGAAATGGACAATAACTGTCATGACTGTCAAATGACTGTCATGCATTATTACAGGCATGTTCACCTTACCCTTCACCACCACATGTTCCAACTGCACCACACAGGAGCACACT
Source organism: Colossoma macropomum (assembly GCF_904425465.1). Lineage (NCBI taxonomy): Eukaryota > Metazoa > Chordata > Actinopteri > Characiformes > Serrasalmidae > Colossoma > Colossoma macropomum. The sequence continues at coordinate 17,584,302 of NW_023494790.1, read as the reverse complement.
TTCTGTTTTGTTGGTCAGCAATGAGCATATAAGACTAGCCAAATTTATGCTAAATTGATTAGCCAATAAATGAATAGAAACCAGAAATAATATTTAAAACCATTTTCCTGTATGATCCTAATGGTAATGGTCATTGTCCTGTATAATACTAGTAGCAATGGTCATTTATCTGTATTTTACTAGTACTGCTCCAAGTTATTGGCACCTGAAAGTTAGCTGTGTGACTTTGAAAAAGAGGTCAAGTCCACTAAACTTGGAGACATGAAGTTATTACTTCTTTCAGGCAAATTTGATGTTTTTTTGCCTTAAGATATGTCTAGCAGATAAATACAATTTGTGGACAGATGGACAGACACAGCAATTTCTATAAGTCACCCACATATTACTGATGATGACAGTAATATGTAAATCCAGTCTAAGCACACTGGTGCTGCTTGTTGGCCAAGCTTTCATAGCACGTTCATAGAATATATAAGAGAGTTTCAGTTTGTTGTACTTTATATGTTACTACTGCCATATAAAGTCAAACAACTCTTTACAAATATGGACAAATTATGAAACTGTCATTACAATCAGGTGAGAGATGACAACATATAAATACAACTGACACATCAAATCACTGATGCACATCATCTCTCTGCTCTCTGTTCTGGATAAATTTTATGGAAATGAACTGAGTGGTGGCCAGATTGTTGATATGTGGCACGGTAATCGATTGTGTAACATCCACATGCATGTGGTGAGATTTAACACTGAAACGCACACAGAGCGGCAGACATAACGGTTGATGAAAAGTTATTATAATGGTAGATGATTATTTTTAAGTTAAGGCTGTTTGGGGCTCAGAATTGGCCTGTAACTCTGCATAGACTTTGATAGATGTGTTTTTTAGCGACGCTCCCAGAGCGGCCAGTTTCTGGCTCACTGCAAGGCAAATACAGCGTTCATTAAAAAAAAGCAGGGCTACTGCAGATTTTAAAAAAGTAAAAACACAAACTCCACTCTAAAACAAGCACACACGGGTCTTTACTACAGTCAAATCATTATGAAGTTCAGAACGTTTTAATTATTACTATTATTTCTAACAGCGGTAGTCCTGAAATCAGGGACTGCAGCAACCTCAGCAGCCCCACTTCCTGCATTCCTGGATTTCAATGTGCCTCAAAATTTGTTAAAAAACATTTTTTTTTTCATGCAGGGCACTAACTTTGTGTAAATAATAGTATATATATATATATATATATATATATATATATATATATATATATATATATATATATATATATAAATGTAAAAAAGATTTTATTTCAAGTAATTCTGGAGCTTTTCTATTCCTTCTTTCTATACTATTCTAAGAGCAGCTGGATTCAAACTATGTTAAATTCAGCAAATAGCAAATAAACTGTACTTGTGCACTAAATGTTCAGCAGTCTGCTATCTGAAGATGATGTTTTTCTTAATGTAGCAAAACAGAGTGATGTGCAATTCAAAGTCAGCAGTCACTAAATAGTCAAACACAGTAAAACAGCACAATATCAGTAAGTAACTGCTGCATGGGTTCAACCTCTCAACACTTAGTCAATGGTTGTCCCGGTTCGGCATGGTTCTTGGTGTACAGCCAGGAAATTTCACCATTGTTTCCTGGAACTGCTGGAAAATAGGCAGGAAAATAAACCAAGAACTACATGTAGCCAGTTTGTACGTGGTTCTGAGTGTTAGCAGAAAAACAGCAGAAGTGACTCAGTGAGTGTGTGTCTATATAAGCTTGTGTGAAGAGTGTGAGAGAGTGTTGCCAGTGCTGCAGTGCCTCAGTGAGGCTGAGAGTCAGTGGAGGACAGAAACCTTGCGGCTCCATCACACCTAGTGAGACAGCAAGAATGTGGGCTACTCAAAGTCACACCTCAGCCCCACTGCCCCACGGCTACTAACACACACACACACACACACACACACACACACACACACACACACACACACACATTCATACACAATCAGTGCTGCACTGAATCACTTCTGGGTGGCCTACGATACGTTTATCAGTATACTTCTATACACAACATAATTCAATTGTGATTTTATTCCTAATATTATTACTGCAAGACACTGCAAATGATTCTTTTTTGACTGCAAATTATGCTTCCAAAATATTGGAAGCATAACGTGCTGCTACCATGTTAGTGTCTGTAGAGCTAAGAATGGTTCACCAACCAAATAATAACTACTTAGTGGTGGTCCTGTGGGGAACATCAGCTTTGATGAACAGGGTTAAAAAAGGGCTAACAAATTATCTAGACAAATACACTGACTATAATCTGTAACTATAGAACTACAAAGTGCACCTTTTTCATTTTCTCAGTAAAAGCTTCTCTATTGCTACACAATTATTTCAGACCCACAGCACTGAGTTGTCTTCTCACAGTGGAAAGATCTGTGGATTTTTTCAGATCTGAAGCAAGAGTGGAGCTTGATTTTCTCCTACCTATCAAAGATAAAAGCTTTAAGTGATGTTTATCTGATGTACTGATGCATTGCTAGATCCATTTGATTTACTTATTATTTTGCAAAATACACATATTTACAATGACCTGGCTTTGTAAATATGTGTAAAATAACCCCATAAATGGCCTACTGAGGAAACTAGTGCAAATCTGAGACCACTTGGAAAGGTACACTAGCCAGCAGGTGTGTATGTTTTACAGTATTGCCATAACAAAAGATCTTAAAATGTGTGTAGCAAAAATGATGCTTTTATACTCTGACAGAAGCTTTCTGTGCATGTGGCTCAACTTCATATCTCTGACAGAGAGAAAGTGAGAGAGAGAGATGGAAATGGAATCTCAGGGAGTGATTCCAATATTCCCTCAGTGAGAGCGCTTTCAAATAAACACACACAACACGAATGTTCACTTATTTTCCGTTTGCAGTGAGGAGCATATTGCAGTGCACATTAGCAGCGTTAGATCATTAAATTTCAATAACGTGGCTGTTGAGGGGATGGCTGGAGAGCCACGTCTGTGACGACTGGAGCTCAGGCTTCATGAGCCGGCACTAACGGCCCTCCATTAGAGCCCAGAGAGGGGCTACATGCTACACACCACACTGGTCTTCACTGGGGGCCTGGGGGCCACTCTGGGGAAAGCTCCATCCCACCAAGGATCACAGCAGAGCACTGGCCTGGAGCCATGCTGGAGGACACTGAACAACGCTGAGTGACCATTTCTCTGGGTCAGGCAACATTAGGCTGGGGGCATGACCACAGGGCAAGCCGAGGCCAATCAGGGGACAGATTTCAGCCATGTTCACTTGTGCCATTCTCAAGGGAAAATATCGACTTCATAACCTGAGGGAAGTGTTGCTCTTAGAAGTCTAGAGTTAATATTGTTATACTGCCATATTATTTAAATGCAAACTAATTTTACAATGAATCATACTTACTTATAAATACAGTCACTTATTAAGTACTTTGTGCCTGCGCTTATGGTCCATGTATCACATAAGTGTACATCTGTTTCTCTGCAAGTTGCTAGTGCCCCTTTACCCTCACAGGACCATTAGCGGTGGTCATGCGGGGAATCTGACCATTGATGAATTGAGTTAAGAAAGGCTAACAAATTATAAAAACAGATGGACAATAATCTGTAACTATGGAGCTCCAAAGTGCACCTATATAGTAAGTGGACTGGATAAAATGGGCAGTGACTGTGGATAAAGGGTAGGTGTGACTACAAAACCATTTCCCAAAAAGTTGGGACGCTGTTCAAAATGTAGGCAAAAAGAGAATGCATTGATGTGCAAATCATTTCAACCAAATATTTAATTGAAAATAGTACAAAGACAACATATCAAACATTAAAACTGAGAAATGTTCTTGTTTTTTGAAAAATACAGATCTATTTTGAATTTGAAAAAAAAACAAAAAAAACAACTTAATTGGCAACAGGTCAGTAACATGATTGTGTATGAAAAGAGCATCCAAAAGTCGGCATTCCGTAATGGTACATGGGCGCACCACTGTAAAGGCACCACTAATGCTCATCATATGCTGCCATTTAGACGATGTCTTTTTCAGGGAACATCTTGCTTCTTTCAGCAAGACAATGCCAAACCACATTCTGCATGTATTACAACAGCATGGCTCTGCAGTAAAAGAGTCTGGGTGCCAAAGTGGCTTGCCTGCAGTCCGGATCTGTCACTCATTGAATCCTAAATCAACAAAGAACAGGAAGACATTTCCATTTCAAAGGTACAGCAATTATTCTCCTCAGTTCCCAAATGCTTACAGAGTGTTCTAAAAAGAAGAGGTGATGCCACACAGTGGTAAACATGCCCCATCCCAAACTTTTTTGGGGTGTGTTGATGGCATCAAATTCAAAATGAGCATCTATTTTTTCAAAAAATACAATTTATTAATTTCAACGTTTGATATGTTGTACTATTTTCAATTAAATATATAGTTTAAATGATTTACACATCATTGCTTTCTGTTTTATTTACATTTTGCACAGCGTCCCAATTTTTTTGTAAACAGGGCTGTAATAAGCACAGTGAGTGAAGTGTGTACTAAATTAGTTCCATTTACATTCTGTATCAACACATACAAGTCTGCGCTTATGATTTTTCACATTTGTTTCAATGTCAAATAACGTAAATTATGTTTTTTTTTCTCTCTGAAAAACAAGACAGCACACATAGCAATAACTTCAGATTAAAAGATAATGAAATATTTTGACTTATATTTATGAACAAAATATGGAATTGATCAAAAAAATTCATACTAACATAAATTATTGGCTTCTTTCAATGAGCTACAAGTGAGAAATAATTCTGTTCTGCTGTAATTTTACTGCACAGCTTGCACAAACATGGCCTGCACAGAAAAGTTACCAGAAGGAAATCTCACCTTCGACCTCACCACAGAAGGCAACATCTGAAGTATGCAAAACAACATCTAGATAAAACAGAGGCATTTTTGAAAACAAGTGCTATGGACTGACAAAGTTAAAACTGAACTCTTTGGCCACAACCACCAAAGTTATGTTTGGAGAAAGAAGGATCAGCATTTGGTGAAAAGAACACCTTGCCAACTCTTAAATGTGGGGGTGGATGTATTATGTTTTGGTGTAGCGTGGCAGCCCGCGGCACAGGAAACATTGCACAAGTATGGAAGAATGGATTCCATGAAATATCAGCAAATTCTGGAAGCAAATGTGACACAATCAGGTTGTCCAATCTTTTGCACATTCCACAGCAACTTTTTATTCATTTCTATTATTTTGAGCAAATCAAATATAAAGTTACTGCACATTAACATTTGCCACTAAATGCTATTTTTTCAAATAGTTTGCTGAAGAAGGTACGTTGGCATTATTTATTTTGAAAAAAAAACTTTTGCACACAACAGTATCAGTCCACTCTCAATGTTTCCCGTCATTTTTAAGCTTAACGACTGGGATTTGGAGTGATGTCAATTCATCACTCCACACTTTTAAACCTCTATGTTCTTAGTCAAATTGAAAGAGTGGAAAGCAGAAGCTCTATTTTTAACAGAATATGGAAATTTCAGCCATCGATGCATGCAAAGAGGATTAATCCAGCATGCGAGAATGCATGAGAAGGAGGGTGTCGGGTGGTGGAGAGAGAGGCAGAAACAGAGAGAAAGAGAGAGAGGGAGAGAGAGAGAGAGAGAGAGAGAAAGAGAGAGAGAGAGAGAGAGAGAAAGGAAGATCATAGTGAACACTCAGAAATCATAGTGTGTGTGTGTGTGTGTGTGTGTGTGTGTGTGTGTGTGTGTGTGTGTGTGTGTGCGTCATGGCGTTGCTCTGTGTCACCACAGCCTGGATCCATTGTATGGTTCCTGCTGCCTCAGCACCACACCCACACACTTAATTAAGGGAGAGAGAGAGAGCGAGAGAAAGAGACAGAGCGAGAGAGAGAGAGAGAGAGAGAGAGAGAGAGAAAGAGATAGAGAGAGAGAGCACCGACATAACTCAATCTCAACAATGAATTCCATTAATCTCAATCACACTCACACACACTTACACTAATGAATTTCATATCAGACACATGGTCCTCAGAGACACATATTCATGCCTTAAGGCATTATGAACTCACCTCAACTTTGTCCCTGCTGTTATACACTGACACACAGACACACATCACACTGATGACTCACCACACCTAACAAACATCCACATGCCTCACTGTATGTAACAGTGTCTGCTCTTCAGGATGTACAGTACTGTGCAAAAGTTTGAGAGCCCCCTTCATTTATTAAATTTCCAGTCAAAACAACCATTAAGCACACGTTTCTCATTTCTCAGCACAAAACACAGAACACATATGTTTAACTGAATATTTTCACAAAAGCCTCAACAACTAAATTTAACACAAATTTTGTTAGTATTTAGTGTGTCCACATTTAGCCTTTCCAACAACCTCCATGCTTTTCAGGAGGCTTTGTATTTTTAAAGAAATTTGCAGGGATATTTTTTCACGTTTCTAAAGTTCAGTCTTAGAATTCGGTTGCATTTTATTCTTCTCACGATTCAAGTAATCCCAAACATATTCAGTGATGAGGTCTGGACTCCTGTATGATCAGTGCATTGTTCTGCGATCACCAGCAGCTTTGTTGTTTTATTTGCAGCTTTTCGGACTCGTAGTGTTGAGCTGTTTTCTTACAGTGGAAACACTTGTGGATTTTGAAGCAAGAATGGAGTTACAAGATACAATTTTAAAATACTGATTTTCTGATGTTTTGTGGTCTACCAGGTCTTGTATGGCCTCTTCTTTTAATACTTCTTAAACTTAATTTTAATTAAAAATAAACACAACATGAGTAAACACAAAATGCAGCTTTTAAACCATCATTCTATTTATTGATTGCTCCACTTATTATTATGACAAGTCATCAAGGTCCTGCAGAAGCAAGGCAGCCCCAGGCCATCACACTAACACCACCTTAACTGAGGCAGATGAGTTCTTTAGATGTTCATCTGGGCCCTTTTGTGACCTCCTGGATGAGTCATCGATGCGCTTTTAGTGAAACTTTGGTAGGTCGGCCACTCCTGGGAAGGTTCACCACTGTTTCAAGTTTTCTCCATTTGTAGATAATGGCTCTCACTGTGGTTTGCTGGAGTCCCAGAGCCTTAGCAATGGCTTTGTAACTCTTTCCAGACTGGTAGATTTCAGTGACTTTGTTTCACATTCGCATCTGAATCACTTTAGAACGTGGCATCATGTTCTGCTTTTTGAGACCTTCTAGCCTGCTTCACATTGCCAGACAGGTTCTGTTTAAGTGATGTTTAGATTCAACAGGTCTGGCAGTAATCATGCCTGGGTGAGACCAGTAAAACCGAACCCAGTAGTCAACTAAATTTGGTTAACTAATTGATTTAGTAGCTAAGGGGGCAATTACTTTTAGGGCCAGATAGGGCTGAACAATGTGTTTCCTTCAATAAATGAAATCATTTAAAAAAGCATTTTGTGTTTACTTGGGTTATCTTTGTGTAATATTAAAAGTAGTTTGATGATCTGAAATATTTAAGTGTGACAAATATGCAAAAATAGAACAAATTGGCAAGGGGACAAATACTTTTTCACAGCACTGTATATACAGATATTTGACTGGCCCCTTCCTTTTGCAAGTGAATTATCTTGTCTCCTCAGATATATCTTCTGAAAAATAAATATCTTGTACAGATGTTGTGACGACATTAAATAAGTGAAGGAATTTTGACAAAACTGTAAGCTCTTCTAGGAGATTCGCACAGCCCTCTGAACAGCAGTGTTTTTCTCTTTCTCTTTCTATCACACTACAACATAAGGCTACTCTGTTCTCATATGCCTCCACAAACTGTTCTCTGAATTTCTTCTCACTCTCACAGTCACTCTCACACTGCTCAGCAGGCCCTCAGAGAGCTCTCCTGCCCCTATGCGGTTTTCCAATAGAGCCATCAACCAGTTGCACTCCACCCAGCCCCTAACACACCAGCCAGCTCCGCAGGAACCTATAAGACTCGGTGCTCTAGTTTAAAAAATAACTCAGTAAAGAATCACACGTATACAAGTTTCCCCTTTTCCCAAAGGTGGTTGATTAGCCTACGAGGCTAAAGCAGCTAACAAGTAGTAGTGGGCAACATACTGGTTCATCTGGAATACTGGTTGAACTTCTTCAGGTATGAGTTTTGTTATAACCTTTATACTGGTATGTTCAGAAGTCTGGAGAGGCCATGAGCAAATTTTTCTGGATTATTATCTTGCGATCATAAGATAGTTAACTTGTTATCTCAAGATAATAATCCAGAAAATTATAACTACCTCATGGCCTCTCCGGACTTCCGTAGGTATGCCCAAACAATGCCAATGCGCAAAACAGTCTAAAACACGCTAAGGATAGCCTGTTTAGCTGAATGGCTGAGGGAAAATGCAGCAGCACTTTCTGCAAATGTTAATGCACAATTGTTTTGTATCTGATGAACTTAAAAAACAGAAAAAAATAAAATAGTAATTGTGGAATGTGCAAAAGTTTAGACACCCTTCCAACTGAAAACTCTGAAAGCTTAATTAACTTGTTAGGCCTTAACTGACTCTTTAGGACTGTTTAGGTAGGTCAAGAATTGTCATAAAGCTAAGTGATGCCAACAAAGCATGAGGAGGTTATAAAAAAGGATGTTGAAGTATTTCAGTGTACAATTTCCTCTGTCCAAAATGTCATTACGAAATGGCAGTTAAGAGGAGGTGGTGGTGCACTGCTCTACTGTGCAGTGTTGTCAACCTTCAGATCAGCATGATCAAACAGGATCTGCATGGAAGAGTCATCAGAAGGAATAACAAAAATCAACATCTATGCAAAAACGACATGTAGATAAGCCAGAGGCATTTTGGAAACAAGTGCTGTGGCCACAAACACCAAAGATATGTTTGGAGAAAAAAAAGGAGCACTATGTGATGAAAAGAAAGCTCCGCAAATAAGAGTGGGTGAAAATACCTAAAACAAGAACTAAAACTCTCTTAGCTGGCTCCAAAAATTCTAAGTACTGAGTTAATAGGGCACCCAAATTTTTGCATACGTTACAATTACTATTTTATTTTACAACCCCATTTCCAAAAAGCAAAGAACTTTTGCTTTTCATCATCTACAGTACATAATAACATTAAAAGATTCAGAGAATCTGGAGAAATCTCTGTATGCAAGGGACAAGGCCGAAAACCATTTTTTGCTGGCCATGATCTTTGGGCCCACAGGCAGCACTGCATTAAAAACAGACATGAGTCTGTAGTGGAAATCACTTTATGGGCTCAGGAACACTTCTGAAAACCACTGTCTGTGAAAACAGTTCATCGCTGCATCCACAAATGTTAAAAAGTTAAAACTCTAAAACGCAAAGGAGAAACCACATACAAAAAGGATCCAGGAACTCTGTCACCTTCTCTGGGTCTGAACTCATTTAAAACGGACTGAGGTGAAGTGGAAAAGTGTCCTGAGGTCCGACGAATCACCATTTGAAATTCTTTTTGGAAATCATAGACACATGTGACATGTGTCCTCCGGGCTAAAGACCAGTCAGCTTGTTATCAGTGCACAGTTCAAAAGCCAGTATTCATGATGGTATAGAGGTGCATTAGTGCACATGGTATGGGTGGCGTGAACATCTGTGAAGGTACCATTAATGCTGAATAATATATACATGTTTTAGCAACATATGCTACTATCCGGACAACATCTTTTTCAGGTCAGGCCTCGATTATTTCAGCAAGACAATGTAAAACCATATTCTGCATGTATTACAACAGCATGGCTCTGTATTAAAAGAGTGCTAAACTGACCTTCCTGCAGTCCAGACTTGTCACCCACTGATAACATGAAAAATACGACAAAAGAGACCCCAAACTGTTGAGCAGCTGAAATCCTATGTTAAGCAAGAATGAAAAACATTTCACTTTCAAATCTACAGTAGTTCCCAAACGCTTATAGAGTGCTGTAAAGAAGTGGTGATGAAACACAGTGGTAAACATGCCAACTTTTTGGAACATGTTGGCATCAAATTCAAAATGGGCATATATTTTTCAAAAAAACTTTGTAGTATTTTCCTTTAAAATATGGTTCACATGATTTGCATATCATTGCATCCTATTTTTATTTACATTCTGCACAGCGTCCCAACTTTTTTGGAAATGGGGTTGTATTTTTTCAATTTTCTAAGTAAACAAATGCACAAGTAACTGTTGTTTCTAAAATAGTTTTCAGAAGTGGCTTTTACTTCTTTTCACTTCTTTTCAAAGCAAAAATTATGTACAGTCAAAGACATTTTTTGATTTTGTGAAAAAAGTTAACCTCTACAGAGAACACACTTCTGTACACTGCAAGGCACAACTAATGTTTATTTGCTAAATTTAACATATAATAAAAAACAAAAAAACAAAATGTGGACTGTGCAAAAGTTATAGTACACTTTATATTTTTTATTTTTTCCATTATGTTACACTTAGTAAATAAACAGAAGTTGTGTAGTTTGCACAGTGCTAATTCATTGCTTGTTACATTTGCTTGCTACATTAGCCTCATAGCTCCAGAGCAAAGCTAAAGAAGCAAATTTCACACATCAAATGTCTTGGCTGATTAATTACATTTGGAGAAAGGTGGGGGGGGGTACTGTAAATGAGATTTTTTTTCCAAATTATCTCTTTCAACCACAACAGGTCACTGAGGCAATGTGCAGCCAGGGAAACGCAGAGGACTTTACAGCAACAGGTGGGCGGGGTAAGGGGCCATCAGAGCAAGAAGTAGCCAAGGTAACAGGTAGCCGTGGCAACACTCAGATACTACAATCAGCTGAGGAAGCAGGCAGAGATTCACAGAAAAGAGTCCATGACCAACGACAAGCCAAGGAGACTGGCACAGGCAGAAGACTAAAGCTGACAAAGAAAGTGAGGGGAAAAGAAAAAAGGAAAGATAAAAAAAAACAAAAACCTCTATCCATCAGACCCTTTCCTGAGTGCTCGATTTGTTCCTATCCTTTTTATCCAGTCAAGCAAAAAAATCTGCAGCAGGATGATGTGTTGTTATTTTCAGGAACAAACGTCCAACTAAGACGACAAGAAGAAGGCCTTTTAACACAAAGCCAGAGCCAAAATTAGAATCACTCAAAGAAATATGTCAGCTTTTAGACTTCTGCCAGCTAGGAAAGGCCCATAAATAGCACTTCTGCATTTAGCCTGGAGACAACAGAACCACAGGACTTTGTGTGAGACAAAGATTTTTACATGTCATTCAAAAAAGACATAAAATGTCCCCCACCCCCCTCACTCCCTGCTTTCTTCAGCTACTGCGAGACATGAAAATGATTTTCTCAACAGATGCAGAGAGGAGGAGAGGGGCACATGGGAAAGAGAAGGAGAAAGAGAGAGATAATGATGGTGTTGAGGGTGATGCTGGTGGTGGTGGTGATGAACTAATTTCCATTCTGGGGCAATGAGGCACTCACTCAGCTTCCCCCCTCACCCCCACCCTGCTGGAACACCAGTGGAAATACCAGGAGAGTTCATTTCTCCATCCTGTAGTCATCGCCCTGCTGAGGCAGGGACACTGTCTTGACTGAGCCAAATTTTGTCTTTTGATTTTTAAATATTAAACAGGCCTAAAACAAAGTGTCCACAACCTACAAACTACAGCACTTTACAAATGGTAAAATCAGTCCAATGGTAATGAGAAATACAAACAGTGGATAAAAGAATGCTTTGCTTTCATGCACTGGACACCACTGACGCTTTCAAAAAGCCTCAGTTTAGGCGAAAACCCTTTAACTTGTCTCTTGGTCATTTCAAAGAACTGACTTTCAAAAAGAGTTTTTTTTTTTGTTTAGTTTTTTTTAATTACCTTGTAGCTTATATTGTAGTTCATATTTGTTTAATTCAAAAGCATACAGTACTGAGCAACTGGCAGAGACCACCTTTCATTTATTTAATTTTAAAACCGCTATTGAGATTTTAGGGTTAATTATTTATTTTGCACTTTCAGAAAAAAAGCAAGAAAACATATATTAGCAGGTTTACACAGAAGTCGTCTCAACTATTTTAAATATTTTTTTATTGGGTCAGCCCTTTGCCTTAATCACAGCTTCCACTTTTTCAAAGAGTTTTTTTTTTTCCCAAAGAAATCTGCAGGGATATTTTTCCATGCTCCTTGTAAACACCCCCAAAGTTCAGACTCAGAAGTTTGTTTGTAAATTTTCTGCTTCTCATGATCCTAAACACATTCAGTGATGTTGAGGTCTGGACTCTGGGGTGGTCAGTCCATTGTTCTGAGAACACCAGCAGCTTCTTTGTTTGATTTGAAAATTTTATTATTTTTTTTCTATTTCCTTTTCCCAGTATTGTCTTCTTGACCGGTACACATTCTTTCAAACTCATAGTGTTGAGTTGTATTCTCAGAGTGGAAGGATGGACAGAAACCCCTGTGGATTTTTCTAAATCTAAAGCAAAAAAGAAGTGTTTATCTGATGGTGAAAGTTTTGGTGGTATATTATACTTCATCTCTTTATATATATATATATATATATATATATATATATATATATAGATATATATATATATAATATTAATAACTTGTGAAAATGGCTGTTTAAACTGGAAAGTAAATAAAAGAAGAGTGGTCTCTGACTTTTGCACAGTACTGTAAATAAAAAGCAAAAAAAAAAGCATCTTTAAGCATGAAAATCAAGATTAGTAAAGTACCAATATGAAAACTCTTGCCCTACACCAGAACTGTTTAAAAAAAGTGAAAGTGAAAAATATATATTTTTCATTTGCCGGTTTAGCAATTCTGCAAAAAATGGCAAATAAAAAATATAATTTTCATTTTCTGTCCAAGCAGGTCCTGAATTCTGGTTTAGGGCAAGAGTTTTCATTTTGGTGCATCACTAATTTTGATCCACTTCACTCTCTGTGCCCCATTTCCCCTGATTCAAGACTTCAGAAGTGTTGGAGCTGCTCTTACCTTCAGAGCACAGAAGATGCACGAGTCCTCCATGCACTTGTGTGTGGTCAGTTGCCGGAAGCTTCTGCGGAAGATGTCAAGATGCCAAAGTACCTGTGGGATAAAAAAAGAGTGATAAAAAGTCAGCATTTCAAAGTTTCCTCTTCACTGAAGTAAAAATGTGTTAAACCCATCTTTTGTTCTCCTGGCACATCTGTAGAGCTTCACAAAGTGACAAAAGAAGTGGAATTTGAGTATTAGAGCCAAACACGAAAAACAGACCCATCCTAAGACTTTTCCCATGGAAAGGGCAGTGCGCTGCCCGCTGCCAGCACAATCTGCCTCCAGAATCTTCCCCAAAGCCTCCTCCTGAGCCAAAGCACGCTAGTACACAACTGCTTTAACTTCAGCATCTCCTTCACACGCACTCACCCCCCGCAGATGTGCACATTACACCGTACAGTCCAGTGGTTCTCTGGCCCTGTCCTGCACTCGCTCCCTCCGGCCAAAATTCCCGCAGTCCTCCAATCCCCCTCAATCAATGTGAGCCAGTGCTGGCAGCCTGTGCCCACTGATCGCTTGCCAGGTGCCCACTCCACTTAATCCGTCCAGCAGAGCAGGAATCCAGTGCTTTTCTGTAGCTGCACCGCTAAAAGCAAGGGGTCCAAGCACCGCTCATGATAGAAAAGGAAAGAGCAAACGAAGGACAGGGAAAAGGTTAACGTACGGAGCCGCAGACCCGCAGAGAGAAAGAAAGGGAGAAGTGAGCACTCAAAGAGAGGGAGAGCAAGTGAGAGAGAGAGCTGTAATCACAAGAGAGCCAGCACAGAGAGCGAGAGAGAGACAAAAGGGAAGGGGGGGTGGGGGGGCGGGTAGAGTAAGATTGTTGCAGTGATGTTAAACTAAAAAGTGCTGATACTGAAAGCACCATAACAGCATGCAAGCAAGAGAGACATGCATGTGTGTGTGTGTGTGTGCATGTGTGTGTGCGTTCTCCAATGCTTGAGAGTGTGTTTTCACCGGCTTCTCTGGCCTGTCACTTAGATTAATTCACACTCGTCCTACACATGGAGATGGAGGGAGGAAAGAGGGCAAAAGCTGCATGATTACACCAGACTTTACAGCCAGACTGCACCTTCACCCGGAATCAACCATCTGGACCTGAAGCAGCACACCCTGCGGTCTGCACACCACAGAAGCACACTTACAAACATCCATTATTTCCACCCTCTCCCTGCTTTCACCCACCAACAAAGAAACTAGGAAAGCAGTGATATGGAGTTTATTGGCCAATACCCATGCCCATGTCAAAACAAAACACTATAATCCATGTGAAGTGCAAAGAGAAATATGGCAAAGAGAATTTGCCATATTTGCCAGATAGCCATGATAGATGGCATGAATAAGCACCATTTTATATTTCACATATCATTCTTATCTAGGGCCGTTCACTAAAAATGTAACATCAAAAGTCTTTTCCAGTTTGTCTCTCTGGGTCTCCCCTCATCAACGTGATACCAGTCTATGTCAGCGTAACAGAATTGGCAGTTAGAGCTCTCCTCCAAGCGTATTGAGCTGTCCAATGCTTTAGCTGCAGTTTAAAAAGATGCAGTAGCTGGCTTCACATGTCTAGGAGGAAGCATGTGCTAGCCTTCACCCTCCCAGCTTGTTAGCATAATGTGACTGGGGGAGACCTAGACTGTTTCTCAATATACGTTACTGTGTGTTCTTGCTTGATGTCATCTTTCACTGTCCAAGCAGAACAGTTAAAGTACCCAGATGTGTTCTCCATCTTTCAAGTTCATCATCAATTTATTGGCCCGGATGCAGACATGAAATGATTTCACTGTGAAACCTACCGTGTGTAGTGGTTACAAACAGTGAATACGTTTATCTTTTTAGACCTGAGGACTTTGCAGCTAAGCTAATCAGACAAAATGCTTTTGAAACCTCCACGACCTGGCCAAGTGCCAGGTAAAACTCCCGAAACAGATCAGTCCAAATGCGAACACTGACGTAGAGGGAATGAAAATGTATTCCCACTTAGAGTTACCTGTCGTGCTACCCCAACTTGGCTGAAGTTGGCTTCCTATTCGCCAGCTTCTTATTCAGATTTTCTGTTCCAGCTTAGATGATGCCAGAATGTACCTGAAGCACCATTCAAAGTGGAATGGAAAATGTGAATAAGAAGCTGACAAATAAGATGCTAACTTCGCTTTATAAATAGAAGCAGCTAGCTGCCAAAACAACCATTAAACTGTTACCTAACACACAACTTGTTCACATGATAGAAATGTTTTTTTTATTAAGGACAGTTGAGAAGCAGAACTCAGTTAATGCTAGATAATGTCCTCAATTTAATGACACAGAGGAGAGAGAACAAAACTGACCGAGGCACATTGACAAGATAGTAGTTAAGAACAAAGGAAGTAACCTTTCTCTCTCTCTCTCTCTCTCTCTCCCACTTGTTATTATAGATCGTTCCATACAAATTGTAACTTTTTTAAATAAACGTTTCAATAAACTTTTTACAAATATTGTCATTGACTTTTTTTTCCATGGACAAATGATTTTGGCCTTCAGTCAAGTAAAATGTGGATTTACTTATCTCTATGATAAGTCTCTGAAAAAGCTTAATGTTAAGCCTTGATCAGGTTAGCTTAGTTATACTTATAGCTTTCTGCAAACAGTTTGTTCATTGAACATAATGTGCAGAACGTTTGTGCAACGCTTCTGTTGTCACCAGTCATGAGTCAGAAATGTGAGAAATATAGCAGCTTGCAGCAAATGGCAAAAAATAGATTTGAGGCTTTGAGCATGAGTTATCTTCATCATCAATTACATGACACTAATTGCACTTTGTGCACGCATAATCACTGTACTAGTACCACACTGATAACATAGGAGCACTTTGCAAGCAGCAGCAGTGCAGTTAAGAAGCAGCATGGTTACTGCTTCTGATCTAAAGTGCACTTTTCTGCTCTCAAAAAAATAGTGCATGTTGCATGTTGATCATTGCAGCTTTAGTGACTATACATGCATCAGTGCACACATGAGCTTAAATATAGGGCACTAAATTATCGGCTCTATGGTACCGTTATAAGCAAACAGTCCAATACTGTAATTAATAATATTTTTTTCTTCACAATTGTGTGCAAATACAACTACTCGAGCAGCATTCTTGCTTAGCCACGCATCTCCCGAAACAGATCAGCAGTGTTCATACAACAGATACTGCAGAAAAGTTGCAGTGTCACGGTTTATCTGAAAAGCGACGCCATCTGCTAACTCTGTTCTGAGGCCAGACAGGAGTGCTGCTTGTCACTGCCTGCCTTTGTGGACACTTGTTTCTTTGAAAGCTGGAGGTTGTGCAAGCTCCCCGCTGTGCTTCCCTGGGTGGAGATGCCAGGGCGCTAGTGCATAGCAAATTAAAATTCATAAGCACTTTGATCACTTGTATGATGACATTACCCTATAGCAGCCTGCAATGCTAACTCAGGCATTCACGCACAACATGGCACCCAAAACTTTATGACACGGCATGTCAACCTGCGTCCCTGACCCATAACAGAAAAAACTACTGAAAAAAATCTGTATCTGTGCAAAGTAACAGAATGTCAACTTTAGTTTACAGCATCATAAAGCACAATAGCAAGTCTGAGATTACTTAACAAGTCAACACAGTTTAAGGCACAGTTTGTGCGTTAATTTAGACATGCAGTTTTTGTGATGCTATCCTGGTGGGTTATGAGCTTCAACAAATTTTTAACTACATTGTAGCTCCATACTAAAGATGCAAACTCTAAACACCCAGGATGTCTTGGCTAATCGACCATATTTGGAATAAGAAGAAAATTCTAATTTCTTCATCTAGTTGTATGTGATTGCCATGAATTTTAACTATGGATCCACGATGATCAGAATCATATCGCTATCGGCAGATACTTGCTTTAAAAAAGAAGATACATACATAAACACACGTGGTGGAACATCTCACAACTGATTAGGTTAATCAGGTTAAACAGGTCAGTATCACGATTGGGTATAAAAAGAGCATTCTGGGCGGGCTCCTGAGTGGCGCAACCGTCTAAGCATTTGCCCTATCATCAGGAGATCACAAGTTCGATCCATGGTGATGTTACAGCCATCCGTGGCCGGGAGTCCAAGAGAGCACAATGGCCTCGCTCTCTCTGGGTGGGTAGGATGTTGGTGTGAGCAGCAGCTCAAAAAGATGAGGTAGCTGGCTTAACAGGTCTCGGAGGAAGCCTGTGTTAGCCTTCACCCTCCCAGCGTTGGTAGTATCATGTGACTGAGGCAGTCCTAACTAGTGGGTAGAACTGGAGACGACTAAATTGGGGAGACAATCGGGGGAAAAAAATTGTTAAAAAAAAAGCATTCCAGAGAGGCTGAGTTTTACAGCAGTAAAGATGGGGAGGGGTTCACCACTCTGTGAAAGACTGTGCAGGCAAATCGTGCAATGATTCAAGAATAATGTTTTTCAACGTAAAATAGCAAAGAACTTGGATTTCATCAACAACAGTACATAACATAATTTAAAGATTCAGAGAATCCAGAAAATGTATGTATACAAGGTTAAAAAAACAATATTGGATGGCCATGATCTTCTGACCTTCAGGTGGCACTGTATTTAAAACAGATTCGATTCTGTAGTGGAAATCACTGCATGAGCTTAGGAACACTTCAGAAAACCATTGTCTGTGAATGCAGTTTGCCACTGCATCCACAAATAGAAGTTAAAACTATGGTAAAAACCATAAATAAACAGCATCCATAAACGCCACTGCCTTCTCTGGGCTCGAGCTCATTTAGGATGGATCGAGGCGAAGTGAAAGGTGTCCTGTGGTACAACAAATCAAAATTTAAAATTCTTTTTGGAAATCATGGATCAATGACTGAGTCCTTTGGGCTAAAGAGGAGAGAAACCATGCAGCTTGTTATCAGCACATAGTTCAAAAGCCAGCATCCATGATGGTATGGGGTGCTTAACGCACATGGCATGTGTGACACATTTGTTAAGGCTCCATTAATATTGAATGATATTCAGGTTTTGGAGCAACACAGTCTGCCTTCCAGATGATGTCTTTTTCAGCTTATTTCAGAAAGACAATGCCAAACCACATTCTGCACAAATTACAACAGCATGGCTCCACGGTAAAACAGTCTGGGTTCTAAACTGGCCTGCCTGGAGTCCAGACCTGTCATCCATTGAAAACATTTGGTGCATTATGAAATGAAAAATATGACAAAGGAGACCCGAACTGATGACAGCTGAAATCCTATATGAGGTAAGAACAGGAAAACATTTCACTTTCAACACTACAAGAATTGGTCTCCTTAGTTCCCAAACACTTACAGAGTGTTGTTAAAAGAAGATGTGATGAAACACAGTGGTAAACATACTCCTGCCCCAACTTTTTTGAAACATGTTGCTTGTATCAAATTCAAAATGGGCATATATTTTTCAAGAAACAATAACATTTCTCATCTCTCATATATATATATATATATATATATATATATATATATCAAATGTAGCCACTGCAATCAAATTTACTAATAACTGCATGCCATTTATTATTTAGACTCTTGAGAAATGTTTTAAAATCAGTATTTAATTTATGACAAATAACTTGTTGACACAGAAAATACATTGTTTAGAATATAACGAGTCCTCACTGGCATCCAACTTGACTGTTGTTCACTCTGTTAGCTCATCCAACACAAAAACCTACATATATATATCAGTTCTGTTAACTAAAAAGGTCTACAGTGCTACGCCAAAATCTGTTTTTTTCCTTGATGAACTCTTACAGATACTCAAATTTCAAAATTAGTCAGAATGCATATCCCTACTCAAGACTGCTATTTTTTCAATATGTACTTAATTTGTAACATTATTATCAGCTAGATTGCACTATCCATGACCTTCTAAACTAATAGGAAAGTTTGATGACTCTGCCCAATAAGTTCAGAAAAACTAAAGTGCAAAAGTAAACTATGATTTGTATTCACAGACAAAATAGCTGTGAAAGCTTCATCTTATTTAGAGGGGAAAAGGACACGTTTCACAACTGATACACAAAGCAGCTGCATCAGTTAAGAGGAACAAAGAACACCAAAACCCATCTGATTGGGCTAAATAAAGGGAGAGGATTATGTAATGACTCTTGCTCTCTCTTTTGCACTCTTCTTATCGCTTTATCTCTCTGTCATGATGAAATCATCAGCCGGGCCCTGGAGTCAGATTACAGTCGCAGACTGGCCATTGTCAAAACTGTCTGCAAAAAGCATTACATCTCTACCTTAATCTCATATTGAGCGTCACACTCCCTCATATTCACCCAGAGACACACACACGCAAACACAAAAACCCAAAGCGCTGCCAGGGCTTTGCGTTCTCCGCTCTCAGCGATTCTTCACTGAAGCCCTGGCGGCAGCATTAGCAGACTTGCCGACTCTCGCAGCAGATTTGCTGTTATGTCTACAAATTCTCTGCAGTTCTTCTGCTTTGGCCGGCTTTACGCTCCATGTTTCTTCTAAAAACTTGTGACCGGCCTGCCCTTGTGTTCTTCTCTGCCATGAATGCAGGAGAGGAGGGCCATGTTGCGGAGAAACAGGAGAAAGATGAAGAACAAGAAGAGGTCAAAGCCAAGGGCACTAAAAAGCACTGCAAAACACAAAGGCACAGGCTGGAAAAGGCACAAAAATGATGATGTAAGTTGCAGGGCTAATGCGGCATGAAGATGAGGGCAGGTTTAAGGCAGATTAAGCATGGACCCTGTCCCAGTCCACTATTAAAATGGACCCATACCAACCTCGCCTCTGGACTCCATCCACACATGAAAATACACACACATGTGATTCCACTGCCATTAAAGGAAAACTTCAAAGGAACAACGCTGAACTGACGAGACCTGGCTGAACGAGCAGAGCTGAGCGAGGCTGAGATTTAGGAAAGAAGAGAGAAAGAGGAGGGGAGGGGAGGTGGAAGATGAGGCGGATGACAGATTGCACACTGCTGCTGGCGTCTGCGCTTTTCTCTCACCCTCTTTATTTTATTTATTTGTGATGAATCTGCTCCCTGCTGAACAATGAACTGAGCGAGTAGCAGTTATGTGCAGCAGTTGGCACAGTGGGCATGAAGAGGGCGCAAAGAAAGTAGGAGATGGGGGAGAGAAAGAGGAGCGGTGGGGGCATACTGCTCAAACCGGGTTCAGTCAGGTTCGGACATCATTTCCAATATATGCGTCGGGCTCAGGTCAGGTTTAAATTTCACATTCATTCATTTTCAACAGATTTTACCCTGCATACAGCTTTTAATCTGGTAAGCTGAAGGCGCTCACTCCTATTGTTAAAAGAATTTAGCACTGAGGTACACAAGACCCAGAAATAAGGCATAGAAAAATTTTCCAGCAAATTGAAGAGAGTACCGTTTAGTGCAGCCAAAATGACGTCTATATTAAGTTTGTTTAGCCTAAAACATTTTTATTATATGTTCAGTATGTTACAAGTAATATGTTCTAAAGAAAAAGAGTGTGAGAACAATGCATTACAGAAAGTTTATCCAGACTAAAAAAACAGCTGGGATGTTGTTTTAAAACATTACACGATGAATAGATGTGTTAAAGGAGAACTTAAACTTAATTTTGGAAAGGAGAGCTGATTATTTGATTAAATCACATTCCTTCGCATATTTTTTTTTCAGTTAATTTATTTTTTATTTTATTTATTTATTTTTTTTGCTACATGATCAAATAATTATCACTACTTAGCGCTCTCATGAGAAATATCACATTTGGGCCAGATTTTTGATGATGGTTTCAGGCAGAATCTTCATGGGTTTAGGTCAGTTTTGGATTCGAAACCTGATGATGTGGGTCGGGTCAGATTTGGACACAACTTGTCAGGCTCAGGTAGGGTTCATACTCATAACTTCAATTCAGTTCAGTTCAGTTCAACTCAATTAAAAATTTATTTGTAAAGTGTTTTTTTACAACTGCTGTTGTTACAAAGGAGCTTTACAGAATTCTGGGTCCAAGCCCCAAATTTGCAAGCCTCGGGCAACAGTGGCAACGGAAAACTCCCGTGAGAGCAAGAGGAAGCCAGAGACAGAGATATTAGAAAGTTATGAAGGAGGAGGAGACAGTTCTAAATAAATGTGAAACCTCATAATGCTCAAAATAGCTTCTGTTTGAGGGAAAAGTCCCACTCTTCAGTAAAAGAGCCAATCGGCTTGCTGATAAAGCCTGAAGTGGGAAAAGCCCATAACTGTTGTGGAGATGTGTGCACGCACAGTAACGAGTGCATGCCGAAAAACACAGAAAAAGATAGGAGCCTGGTCTATGACTGGAAATAGCTGCCGAGCCTAATCAAAGGGCAGAAATGTTCAGATCACCAAAAAATAACAGAGGTTATCTAAAAAAGAATGAAAATTAAAGTTAAATCCATGACCCATAAGGAGGTCATGCATGGTAATGTGAAGTGATTTGAGTTCTGGGTTTCAGGCCTGATTAAAGCTTTAGTCAATGCAGTGTGGCACGATGCTGACACACACACAATGAGCACACACATCACATATGACATAATGCATGCACACACACGTTTACAAACACATACACTTCTACAGTATGAAGCAGAGAGTGAGTCAGTGCAGTGTTGCAGTATGAGGCTGTAGAGCTCTGCAATAGTGAGTTATATCCTCAGCTAAGAAGCCTACGCAGTGCCGTCTGATGCCGAGGAGTGTGTTGGGACAACATGACTAGGAAAGGGGCTGCATTAACAGCCTGTGACCTCTGTGTGTGTGTGTGTGTGTGTGTGTGTGTGAATCCCGCGTGGGCAGGCTGGGATGACTCAGAGTGACAGACGCACCATCTTCTTGTGCGTCAGTGACCAATCGATCATCAGTAGCTCCTCAGGGGAAGGTGAGTATGCAACACTGCACACACTGAAAGCATTCTGCACCAGAGCCAAACCTACAGTCTCAGACACCACCACTGTGGTTACATACTCATTGTAGCCATATCTCAAAGCCAAGGAAGGCTGCGTTTCTCAGCTGCAAACGTCACTGAAGTCTGTCTCGTGTTGCAAAATCCTTCAAATGCGCCTAAAAATGAATTTCTAAGAAATGAACCCATTCAAATCTCAGGCTTATTACATACTTAGGGTTATTATTCTATAACTACAGGGACTTCAATGCAAACTGGCTGAGCTATTCTTAGGTTATAAATGTGTGTAATGAAACTTTGGGTCCGCAGTGGGCCCTGGCCATTTAAGGGGTTAAAGGACTAAGACCTTTAGTCACCCACAATCCTTCACGTGCAAGCAAAATAACAGCGGTGAATGGTGAGATGCAACACCAGAGTTTATCGTGAAACATAATGGAGAGTAACATTTAATTTAATATTCTTAAATGCGTCACATTGCTCATGTCAGTAAGCCATGATGTGTCAATATAGCCTCCTTATGACATCTCAAATGTGTGTGAGTGAGCACTGAAGAGGAGCCAACATATAACAGTGCAAGGTCTCTTCTACCTCAGCTGTAGTCTTCATAGCTATGAGACACATATTGTATGACTCATCACATCACATTACTACCCCATGTTTATGCATTAAAGCAAAAGTTCAGTGCTATATGTAAATTGCCTGTACCCCAAATGTAGTCAATTGACTAAGACATGTTTGTTTTTGTCCAAAGTTTGCTTCTTTGGTTTTGAAATGGAGCTGCAACGCTAACAAAAATTGAACAAAAATTAATTTTGTAGGTAGCTAAAAACAGCAGCTCACTTTAAACCTAAAGTTTGTGAACGATGTGAAGCATGAAAAATTGCTGGTAAAATTGTCCCAATAGCGTCCCAAGTTTGAAATCACTGACTGGCTTGACCCTGCGAGCTTCACTTGGTTCAGCCCAGATAGCAGAAATTAAGCCTTAGTTTAGCAAGGTAGCAGTAAAAAATACTGAAAGTGACTTGGAAATTTTACACAGCATAGTAACAAAGTATGACCAGGTGCATAAGTTTGTGTATTGCAATTAAATCTCTTTTCAGAAGGTTTTATTGTTCGTTACATTCCCCGCCCACCAGCTGAAATGGAGGTTTTGATTGTTTCTGCCACTGAGCTTGACTGTGTGTGCCGATAGGTCAGCGGTGCGGGCAGTTTATGGAGAGTGGAGATTTTCTTCGGTGCAAGCGATCTGAACATGATGCTAATTTGTGAGGTCTAACTTCTCATTACTTTTAACCAAATAAGCCTCATAGCTCCAGAACAAAACTAAAGAAACAAACTTTGGACACTTCACCATGTCTTGGCAGATCAACTTATTTTGCCATAATCACTTTTAGAAAAACAAAATGTGCAACTAATGAAACAGTACATTCTTGCTGCAATACAATTAGACTGCAGCGCAGCACTTTCCCTACTGTTTTTTACAGTGTAATTTGTGTGAAAACGACCAGTTAGTCAGCCAGTGCAAAAATCAATCAGTGAATTAACTTAGAAAGTCCCAGAGTTCCAGAAATTTGCCCAGCTCGGTCATGTATCTCTATCTGCTGGAAGGAAGCAGTCACGAAGGCAGCATGTGTCACTCATCGTTAATGGCTGTAGCTGGCCAGCTTCCAGGCTGGAGTAAGTGATGCTTCAGCACTGGAGCAGAAGACTAATGGAGGCCTAAGAAATGGGCCAGGACAAGGAATAGGGAGTGAGAGAGAGAGCGAGAGAGAGAGAGAGGGAGAGAGAGATGAAGAGGGCAGTCCTCCTAGCCCTCCGTGCAGGAGCGTCTCTGAACGTCTGTTTCTCGAGCTCTCTGCCTGGTCACGCTTTCACTCCTCTAACACTCGCTCTTCCCTCAGCCCTGGGGGTAGTAATTAATATGACAGACATTGTATTGAGTCTTTGTGCATGCGTGATTCATTTTGTGGGAGTTGCGTGAGAAGCAGTTCTAATTAAACCCCATTTTTTTTTATTCGGTAAAGTCGAGCGCTTCACTTTCAGCTATTGTTTTCTCCTCGGGTCTCTCTTTAGCTCCACTGCAGCAATGAGCCATGGACCGTGTTTCAAAGGATCCCCCCAAAAAAGATGATTTTGGTCAAAATAGAGAGACTCCTGTTAGATGTCAAATTTAGAGAAGCATATGAGAAGAGTGGTTTAATAATGAAAGGTATTTCTAAAATATGTATTGGAACTGATGAGGAATAACCTAGGCATTACAATCCCATTAGAACTGCTTAGCCAAACTTTGTGACTGATAGCTCGTGACCTAGTTTACTTCACTGGAAAAGGCCGATCAGTAGAGACATGATGGGTGTGGGCAGCGCTGTGCCTTCCTCTCTCTCTCTCTCTCTCTCTCTCTCTCTCTCTCTCTCTCTTTCAAAGAAGAAAAGAGTACCTGAGAATAACTCTCACTTCATCTCTATATCTAAGGGAGTGAGAAGGATACACTATCACAAAATCATGAAAGCAGCGAGCTAAGCATTTCAGCACACACAGGGTTCCGGCAGTTTTGATCACGTAGGCAAGGACAAACCAATGGACCCTGGACAGTTCTTCTCTTTTCCTCTTGCTCTCTTTCATCTTATCTTCCTCTAATCCCTCTATCGTGCTCGTCCTTGTTTTGTCCCATTTTGGGCCTTGTAGCTGTTTTTGTGCCTTTGTTGTGCTGGTTCTTTCCTCTTGGACAGCTGTATAAGACATCGGACCCTATCACTCTCTCCCATCACCGAGAAGGGTACACATATCTCTCCTGATGACAGTGCTTTTCAATTTTAATAAATCTTTCCAATATGATGAGACAGATATTTCACCATAGTGACAGCAGTACACCCTCACCCTGGTCCGTGCAGAGGGGTCTCACCGTGCCTTTAACTACCAAGCCAGGACCACCATGCAGGTCTTACGGGCATGCAGGGGATTATGGGTAATCCAGAAGGACCAGTGGACTCTATGTTCTGGGTCAGTTCACAGCTGTGTGTGTGTATGTCTGTGTGACAGGTGTGTGTGCTGGGGGTGACAGGCTGTGGCGTCTCTGCAGGGTTACGCAGAGGTGAGGCTGGGTGGGCGTCACAGAAAGCAGTGCAGAGACGAAAGGAGGGACAGAGGCAGGAAGGCTGTGACTAATGTGGCAGTCAGGTTTGGGTGGCTGAACGCAGGGCATAACAGGAACATTTCCAACTGGAGGATGCAGGGAGCCTTCAGTGTACCCAAAACTGGATGAAGCAACACATACAAAGTGCTGCAGCCAGGGCTGCTATTTAGTGTTTCTGCCTGTCTGTCCTCCCACGGTTAGTCTTCCTCTTCCAGCATGGTGGTGCCAGCAAGCCGGGCATGTGTTTGTATATGCAAATGGCCTGCTGGATTAGGCAGCATGTGCATAAAAACAAAACGCCATTACGTCGCTGTTGTAAGAAAGCAACATTTCCAAAATGATAACTTTATAGAAGAGAGATAACACGTTCTGAACTTGTTCATGTTCATGTGACAAGATTTTATTCGTCTAGAATTATTATTTTAGATTTTAAGAGCTATTTTTGGCTATATTTACTGCTCTTATTATTGTGGCATGCTCATAAGTAAGGGGCAAGTGGCTTTTCAAATGGTGAAAAAATAAGAAAAAAAAAGAAAAAACAAAAATGGATGGTTAGTAGAGATGGTACCAATCAGCGGTCTTAGGCCAACATCAGCAGAAAATGCTAGATCAGATATCAAAGGGGAAAAAGAATGAATCCAGTCCAACCCTGTAACAAATCTAGCTTGAAATTGCACACACACTCACACTGATCTTTTTTCCACTATAGAGCCAAATGGTTCCCATGGCCGTATTGTGCCAGTGCATGTCATTGTGGACATGTGAGGCCAGGTTTCTTTTTCCATCTGCTCTACTGCTACTGCTATTACTACGACCACAAAACTGCTGCCACTCCAAAACCAGTCACTTTGCGCTTTCAGATATAA
Source organism: Colossoma macropomum (assembly GCF_904425465.1). Lineage (NCBI taxonomy): Eukaryota > Metazoa > Chordata > Actinopteri > Characiformes > Serrasalmidae > Colossoma > Colossoma macropomum. The sequence goes on along the minus strand of NW_023494790.1, from coordinate 17,558,364 downwards.
CTCTTTATCTTCTAAATGTGCGTCATCTGAGAATCGGTTGGCTGGAATTGAGCCTGTACTCTGTGTTTGGCAGTTTGAGCCTGACAACTAAGCTAGCATTAGCTTAGCTAGTAGGCTACAGCTGTACCCTGCATTACATGCTGGTCTAAGTTGGTTTATGCTGATCTAGTGCTGGTCTGGTGCTGGTTTTGCTGATGATCGGCATAATAACTTCCGTTGCTGCTGACCAGCATGCCTGCATATAAAAGAACAACATATGCTGATGACCAGCTATACTGGTTAGTGCTGGTTTTTCTATCAGGACAAACACCAACAAACTGGTCTGATTATGGCCTCCTGTCACTTCCAACACCATTCATACTCTCAGCCATGACTTTTTATCCTCTACACTTATGTCAGCAGAACAGTTATTCAAACTCGAACCTGTGTTGTGGTTTGGCCCTTTTTTCCCTGCTAACTAAGCTAGCATTAGCTTAGCTAGCAGGATGCAGATTAAAACCACACAACAAGTTTAATTTTGTTTGTCTGTCTTCCCAACACCAGTCGCTCAACTTCACTCTCTCAGATTTGAAGCATTATCATTGTGTATCAACTTGTGTCAATGCTTTAATTAGCTAGATTTGAACCTGTTGTGTGGTGAGCACAGCTGTTATCTAGCTAGCTATGCTAACCAGCTTCTCTCTCCTAGTTAGCAGCACCATTTAACATTTAGTAATTCCTGTTACATTTTTCATTTTTTCATCCTGTTCATATTTGAAGGTAAGCAGCAGAGTAAAGTGGACAGCTGGGATGGTCCACTGGGGCTCCAGCATGCAGCACACAGTTGCCCAGTCCATAAATCCTGACTACAAACACAGTGGACTCTGCGTATGTTTGCCTTCCCTGCAGCACTCTTCAATAGCTCCACACTAAATGGGAAACCACATCCCACTGGACTCTTCACTAAGCAAACGTATGGATCATAATCTGTTGGCTGAGGGTTTTTCTCTCAGCCACATATCCCTGCTTTCAGAGCAGCCTAAAACACTGCATGAAGTACAATTAGGCTCTAAATATAACTCTAAAAGATTCACTTCCACTCTTGTCTCAAGACATCGTCACCCAGCCATGCTAATTTGTGCTTTATAATGATAAAGTGCTGCTACTGCAACTTCACAGCTGTCCTCACACCTTTCTCAATATTTTGATGAGATATCAATACATAAACACTAATACGCACACTTTTGGTAGGTTGACTAGGTGGTGTCCCCCTGTTTGTTATTTAGCTGTCAGAAAAGTTTCCCACACACAGTGAACAGCTAAAATAAGAGGTTTGACTTAAGACATGGCTGCTTGAATATCTTTTAGTTAAATACACACCACAGTATGGCACGTAGAGAAAAACACTAATTCCACCGATTTTTAAAAATTTCTGAATGCTTCAGTGGTTGAGAACAAAGTCATCCCAAGAGTGGTTTGATATGAAATGCCTCATTGTGGAGAAACTTACCGACACAGATTTCTTTACAATGGTTGTGACAGAAACCAGGGGTCACAATATCTACAATGCAAATAGAGGCATTTTATTTACTATCCAAAACAAAAATAGTGCTAAATCTGAAAAAATAAGTTTTATTTGGGGGCTATTTTGTTACGCATGCTCCTTTGTATTTTAGTTTTGACTCGCAACATTCATCTCAAAATGATCACAAATCAATGTCTCAGGCATCAGGCAGTGTTTTCACAACCATTTAATGTAACACCTTTCTGTGATGCAGCTTTAAGAGGCATTAAGTGCTTCAGATGTCTGGTTCCTATCACCACCACTGTGAACTATTCTGATTTACTAGGTTTCTCTAGGACAGAGCATTTTACTTTAACTCAGGACCCACCAGCGAATAAAAGTAAAAAAGTAAAAAGGTTTAATACGCACTTTCATTACCAAAGAACAACTCGGCCAGTTTATATTATCGTCCTCATAATTGCTGAAAAATAAGCCATAGTATGTAATAAGCCTGTGATTTTAAGGAGGAATTATGCAGATTGTTTTTAAAGATGGTGGAATTCCCCTTTAACAGAAATGTGCACAAGAGTATTTGTATACCTTATACACAACAGAATAAAAACAACCAGCAGTTTAAAAAGCAGAGTTTGCAAATAGGAATGTATGGCAATCCAAAGCAAACAAACAACCAAAATCAGCTTGACTTCTTTTGATAACATTATAACTGCATTTTTGAAACTGCATGATTCATAAACAAAGACTTCCTCAACGCTACAGTTTTTTGATCAAGTATAATTCTTATTTTATCATGTTACTTGTTACATAATATGTGGGAATTAGCATAACTGAATATGGATATTCATTTGTCCTTGAGCCAGCATTACAGTTTCCTCCACCACGAGTGACATTTTGCGCTGCTGATGTCCGTCCTAATTAACACTGATCAAAAGTGATTGTTTCCTTTCACTAATAGTTAATTATTTATAAACTTTTAATGCTTTCTAAACATGAAAGGCTTCCATTCATGGTCAAACAAAATCATGTCAGACAATGTCTATCTCCAATTCTGCAGTGATGGTGAAATGAATAAATAAATAATGAAGGAAAACACATTAGTTGCATTTTTTTCTGTAAGCCTCAGTTAGAAAAGCAGCTAATCAGCTGCTTTGAGGATTAAAATAAATACTGCCATCCCTCATTAGTTCATTTTCCTCTCCACTTTTCTTTTTTTACTATTTCCAGGTATTTCCATCACAGATGATTACATAAGCTTCTGGTATGTGAGCAGACATCTGAAAAATGGCTTTTTAACTGCCGCAATCATCATAAAATCTGGATTTGATCAAGCTGGCTGGCAGAGGGGGGAGATTAATGAAGGCAAAGGAGCAGCGTGACCCGGTCCAGAGGAGACAGAGCCGAGGCCAGGAACGGACTGGACAATTAGCACCGCCACTCACGCTGGCTACCGTCAAGGACACGAGCTGTTTATTCAAATGAGCTGTGATAAGGCTTAATGTGAATGCCGGCTTATTGCTCTCCTCCTAATGAGCAAAATCACAGCGCTCCCCCAGAACAGGTGCACAGCCAAACACAGGCAGCACAATGTAAAACATCACTAATTGGCAACTACATGATAAAAAATCATAGCTGGTGGTGGGATACGATTCAGGCTAAACATATGCTGCATCTGACCACCCATCTATCAACTATTTCAAACAGATTGGCGGCAAGTTCTGAGAAATAATCAGCTCGTCCCACATCAATTCAAGTTCTAAACCCATTTCTGAAGAGAGACGAGTCTGTCAACACTAGCTATTTTTCTCTAAAAAGTACTATACCGGGACCGGCAATTAAAACATTTGTCAAAATTCAGAAGTATGGCTCTGGAAAAGTTAATAAAAATATTAATTTTATTTTTGGTCACATTTATGACTAGTGGAAAACTACAGAGTTAAAAGTTGCATCGATTGGTCAATCAGACACAATTACATGAGTACATAATAACAGAAATTATATGACATTAATAATACAAAATAACTGAACAGATAAAAAGCAAAACAAATAAGAAAAAGAATCAGAATACTGTTATAAAAATGGAAAATGCTGCATGTAGCCTCTATTGAGTCATTATGTTTCTAGCATTTCCAAAATCTTAAACAAAGTCAAAGAAACAGTGAATAGGAGCCACATTGTGTTTTCCCATGGGTCACAATTCTGACTGTTCAGATGTTTGTATCTTCTGATAAAATACACCATTCAGCAGATTCAATCAAAGCAGGGATTGAGTGCTAGAGACCCTCCAACACCGGCTGTGCTTTAGTTTCAAAAGTGTGACACCTTACGTACCGCTAGCAGGCTCAAACAGAACTACAGCATTTTAGCATAACTTTGAAAACTTAAAATCATTTGACAACAGATATTAGAAAAACAAGATTGTTTTCAGAATGGCTGCTGAAATACTACACATGCATTTTGAGGACAGAGATGACAAGGCAAGAGACGCTCTGTACAACTAGATACCAATACACACTGTCAGTAACAGCATAAAAACATCTACTGTCAGCACTGAGAAAAACGATCACAGACCTGTACGCATACACAGGAGAGACTTCAACTGACTTATATAAGCTGAAAAAATGGCTGATTGTTAAGATTATTCATGTATTTGTATCGTAATTTTATTCTGTGTATTTTCATTTTTTTAATTAAAATTGTGAAAAAAATCTATTGCCTGTTGTCGGGGTGCATATTTTTGTCTCACCACTTGACAATACAGTCAAGAACAGATATACCCAGCAAACCACTTTTAGGCACTTTACGCACCTTTTTTCTTAAGGGTTTAAGTGTCTATGCACTATATACTGTGCCCTCCACACATATTGGTACCCCTGGTAATCATGAGCAAAACAGCCTGTAAAAAGCATTCTTTACTGCTTATCTTTCATTATCAATTCAGAATATTAACAAAAACATGGTTCCACTGAAAGTTACTGTAACATTTGGCAAACTGTATAAACTTGAGTTTGTTGGTCCTTGAAAGCAAAGGTCTCCTTCTGGCAAACCCCTTGTGGTTATACCCAACTTGTGGTTTTACAGGTGGTCTTTGATTGTGGTTTGGGAAACATTCTGACCCCAGGACCCAACTATGTTATTTTTAGATGATCTTTAATAAACAGTTGCTGCTTGAATTTTAATTTTGTGGAATATATGCATAATGTGTGGACAAATTAAACAAACTGATGAGTTAATTTGCTAATAAATATTAATAATGCCAGTCCCTTATGCAGTGAGTGCATCTTTACACACTGCACTGAAGTCAGGCAAGGACTCAAGCTGTAGACTAAAGCCCTTCCTGACTTTCCTCTTAAATTAAGAGCTTTTCATGTTACTTAAGATGGCGTGAGATGAAGATGGGCATGGAGGGGAGAAATTTAGAACTCAACTTTGAGGCTTAAATTAAACTCTTAATCTCTGGAAGAGTTTTTTAGGACTCTTTAGGACTCTTTCCAAACCGCTGTCCTTCAGCATGGAGATAGGCACAAATGTGACACACTGCTGGTGGCAGACGCTATTTTGAGACAGTCCCATGTTTCAGGTCTTATGTTACCTTCATGTGTTTCTTGTAAAGCACAGGTCATCGCCTTAACCCCTCCAAGGCCACTTGACCTTTCTAATTAGGTTCCTTTTTTAATAAAGAGGAGATCTCATCAGTGAAACAAGTAGTACTTTGTAGAAGATGTGCAGAAACATCCTGTTCAGTATCAGTGCTGTAAGAGAAAGCATTGAATGCGGTAGAAAAACTGAGCAAAACATGCAAAGGTTCAAGAAAATACACACATACGCACACACAGCTACACAGGTTCTCAGTGCACTACAGCTCAAAAAAAGGCCACTGAAACCCTGTTTCTGTTCAACTTCAATCCAACCTCCAATGTACCAATGGTTTAATTCAGTAATCTATTAATATATGCCTATTGTGGCATGAGGATCAGACCATTACTCCCACACTTGTCCGTTTGAAGCAGCCAGAAACAAAAGCATAACTCCTAAGCATAACCGATACCTGAGCATACTGGGATTGATCTCATTGCTCTAAACACGTCCCAGCTTCAGCAGTGTTACCAGTTTGCATGGCCATAATTGTGCCTGTCCCATAAACATTCTGTCAGTAGTGTTCTTCAAACAATTATCTAGGCTAATGAAACTTTGCTAGAAGTGGGCAATATGACCAGAAGCAAACTGGACATCTGCTCATTTTGCCATTATTATTTAATTCATTATATTTTTTCATGTTTCTTCTTAAATATGTCATTTTTGCAAATGTTGAATAAAAAACTATGATGGAATAGACAAAACCGCTGTAGTGGTTAGAAACAGTACTGCCAAATATGAAAAAGGCTATGAAAAACTTTGAGTGAACTTCTTAGTTGTTATTGTTATTGTTCGTTTTAATTGTTCTACCAATCTTGATGTTATATTTTTGTCAATCTTGATGTTATATTTTGGCCCATTTCCTACAGGACCTACAATCAACTTTTTTATTTTTGCTTTTTTTTTCTTGAACCACTTTGAGCAGTTTTATGAACCAAAAACAGTCATAATTTATTTTTTCATGACCATTTTCCAAACTCTCTTCATTCCCTTAAAATTAAACAGGCTGTTTTTTGTTACTGTGCCTTTAAGACTGCTATATGTAAACAATCTCATCTCTGTTCTGATTGGCTGCCCTTATTCAAAAGGCAGTTCGAGTTGAAACACTCCGTATAACTTCTGCATGAATGGGCGGAGCTATACTGTTGTAGGCAATATAGGCAAATATAAAAGGTGTTGGTTTTTGTGACATCACAGAGATTATGAATTTAAAAAAGGGTGTTTTTGCAGCTTAGTTTCCATATATGGACTGTATGGACTGGAGACTGAATGGTACGTTCTCAAACTTTAACAATGTTTACATACTATGTCCAACTCTTTTACTCTATAAAACTGAGGCAAATTCAGTTTTCCACCGTATGGGCACTTTATACTTTACTATGGTGAAACTACTGATGTCTCTGAACAGAAGGCTGTCCCTAAAAAGTCAATGTTGACTTTGAAGGACTATGCACTCTATGAGGATTCTTGATAAACTGGCATTTCATTAATCACACGTTCCCTGATCCGGTTGGGCTGCATAAAATTAATCACAGCACAGACGTGCAAACACATTGACACATCTGCATATGATCACAGTTCATCTTTCCTGTCCAGTAACTCAATCACATTAAAGATATCCTTTCAAGTGGAGAGCATCAAACATGCATAGTCACATCCAACCTTTTTTCTCCCTGTCCCCGTCTCCCTATCTCTGTCTCTCTCTGTCCTACACGTGTTCTCTCACTGTTAGGCTGGATCGAGTGTTTCCTAGGCTTTTAGAGCATGGGCAAGGGCTCTGATGGGGTAGGTATCAGAGTGGAATGTTTAATTCATAGCCAGATGCACTTTTAGGCCAGACACAGAGTGGTGTAAGTAGGGATATCCTACAGGGAAGACCCAGATAAAGCTATGCAAAACACAGAGCAGAAACAGCATCAGACACAGTGACAGCATCCTTTCTGTTTGTGCCCAGAAAGAGAGAGAGAGAGAGAGAGAGGCGGTGGGTCAGTTCATCCTACTCTGTATGAACTCTGCAGCAGCTCAGACATCACAGCACATTAAATGCTACTTTGTGTGTGAAACTGGGTTTTAGTGGGCAGACAAGTTTGTGTGTGTGTGTGTTTGTCTGTGTGAGTGTCTGTTAGTGAGCACAACTATTCTTACAAATACAGGAACAAGTCCTTTTAAGTTTTGGGGAACAATTAGTCATTAAAAAACAAATAATTCACTGCTGTTATCTATTTATAATAATTTATCTACCTTCACATTTGATTTTCAATTTCTCATTTCATGAACAGGAATTCCACCATTTTTTGCATAATTAAGTTGTTTAGATGTAAACAAAGTCATTCATAGTGGTTCATTCTAGAGAAACTTACAGAGTCAGAATTGTTCACAACAGTGGTGATAGGAACCAGACGTCTTAATGCCTCTAAAAGGTCAAGTAAAATGTTCTGTCTTGATTTTTTTTTTTTTTTAATCCATTCATGCAGGGTGTACATGCAGAGCACTGTAAGGCAAACTAGTACCCAAGAAAACATGTTTTTTTAGACTTACCACTATTTTACCATTATAAACTTTACATATTTAAATATTAACATGTAAAACGTGTAGGTTCACTGCTCATTTTAAATAGTGAATAAAAGGTAAATAAATAAAAATACACTTGTATGATAGATACAGAGACCTGTGGTTCCTATCACCAATGTTGTAAACAAATGCTAGTCAGTATTTTTCTGAATATTGAACCATTTCACATCAAACAAATTACGTTGCTTATCTGAACCACTAAATTATGCAGCAATTCTGAAAAATCTTCATCTTCTTTACTTTTCTTGTAGCCAAATTTCTATCAGCTTGTTACAAATTACTCTTATTCTGGACTATTCCAGAAGTAACATGTTAGAATTATTCTCTACATTTATCTGCAATTATTTTTAATTTTATTGTAGACATTGATTTCAAACTTTTGCAAGTAAGTCACAAGTGAAAATCAGCTTCCAGAACCTCAGTGCAGCACCCCTATTGTCCATTAATTGCACTGTTATGAATTCATACTAATCTTCTGCAATTTGACTGATGGTATGACAATGTATGAGTCCTACCTGCAGCGCGCTGTTGAGGAAGCAGCTGTTCTGGCCCGGCTCATTGCTCAGTCCTTTGCTGGGAGCGATGGAGGTCATGGTGCGCGGGGTGAACATCCCCTGCAGCCCGCTGCTGCCCGAAGCAAAGTAGTTCCGCTTCCACGACATGGGTCCAGCTCCGCTGCCTCAGCCAATCACCACCAAGGCCACTTCCTTCCCCAGCCAATCACGCAGGAGGAGGAGGGCATCATCCTGAACCAGGCGTGGGGGTGTGGCCAAGCAAGCGTGTGACTAATACGAATGTGCACGTGTGTATATAGAGAGAAAAGGCAGAGTTGTCAGTACTGGACTGGCTCCTATGTCACTCCCATGTGAGTGCTGTATGTATGGCTCAACTCCCTCCTGCTTATGTCAGAAGGACTCGTACAGATGGAGTTAGAAACCAAGAAATTAACAACTGTGTGGAGGTGTGCAGAGGACAGCGACGTTCCTTCTCTTAGGACCTGGCTGTCACGACAATCCTGCTGACCCCACCTGAGATGATGAAGTGGGGTCAGTTGCACTGAGTGGCCTGGTTAAGACTGGGCCGTTTGCTTGTACTGGTTTACAGGGGATCTGCGTGCGTGCTGGTATTTCACTCTGGTCCTGGAGTGAGGGAGTCTTGTGATAGCCAAGCCAGTGTGCTCTTCTTCAATCCTCCTCAACACAGAGTCATGAGAACAGAACCTTAGCTCTCATCCAAGCCTGTACAGAGAGAGAGAAAATAATAAAAACAGTAAGTTAATGGCACTCTCCCAGACATTACCTAAAGACTATTGAGAATCACTGTTCGAAAGTTTTCAATGGCAGCGTATCTCTGTTTATCAATAAAAAAGTGATGTTCGACATGTTTCCATCTCTAATTTGTGTATGTATGCCGCAACTTGTGTACCTTTGGCCTCCCTGTCTTCCCCATAACCTACTGATAAGGAAATGCTATTTATTTATTTGTTTGTTTGTTTGTTTGTGGAACTGTTAGAGGAAATATCACATATCTCTGCCATACAGCACTGAGCATTTTCCTTTTAGTAGCCTTTTCTAGACTTATCCTTTTAAAAACAAACTTGTCTCCTCCTCGCTCCAGCTATTCCTCTCCTCTATGCTGTTTGTGCTTCAGGTAAGATGCAGATGAGGGAAATCTTTAACATGACACTAAATTTATGCATAAATGCATTCTTTTTCTCAAAAAAATAAAACATGTTCCCAATTTGACATTTGTGACATTTCAGGTATTGATGAGCAATTTTTCTGCTAAAATTATTACAGATGATTTCCGTTTCCATAGTCTACATCAACAAACTTTTTGAAGCATTTTTCAAAAAAAAATTGGACAGAAATGTAGCTAGAAATGTATAAAATGATTCCAACATCCTAGTACTCTACAGGACACTGGCCTCACAGGCCACAGCACTGCAGAATTCAGCGTTCTGCCTTAACACAATGGATTCAACTCATTAGCTAATTAGCAAGACCTTTGTGAATTGAATTTAGTGCATTAGAAGAGAGAACATGCCAATCCCCACATAGCTATGGCCTGAAATGAACCCAGTTTGAAATGTCCAGCTTAGACGATGATGTAAATTTAGACTACTTATTATTAATAAAATCCTGATCCAAATTCAGTTACGATGTGACATGTGAGCGTTACGCACCCTAACCCTAAAGCTTCATTTTCCTTGATTGAAATATAATTATCATGTATCATCATCATATAATTATCATAATATAATTATAGTTATCAGCCGATTAACATCGGTCTACCATATCAGAGATCCCATCAAATACTGACTGAAAACATCAACAAACTGGAACCCTTCTTCTAAACAAGCTCATCCATTTTCACACTCTCTCATGGATAGTAAATCTCATGTAACAGCATTTTTGTTTTATTTCCATGAACAGTGTTCTGTAGTGTCCAGAGTAAGTATATGCATTTAATTAGCTAGTGATGTTCTGTTTGCATTATCTAGTGTGAACTAACCATAGGTTAAAATGATTGTAAAGAGGCAATGGTTAAACAAAGGCGAAGCAATAAAAAAAAATCATTTAACGTGAAAGAGAACAAAAGAAAGATATGTTTGCATAATAACTTGCAATACTTAATAACATCAATTATTGGCCCAAGGCTATTTTGATGTGTCCATAAAGATAAGCAGAACAGCAGATGATTCCATAATGACTGAGGAAGCTGTATATCATTGAGAATAAAGCAATAACTTGCAATACTAAATAAAACATCTACAAATACCTTCTGGTATCTAGTTTACAATATTTCAACCTGCACTGTAGAAGTTATTACTGAATAACAACAACTGCTATTACGACCGCTGACTCCAAACGTTTGGACAGCAAGGTTTGTTTTTCAAGCAATATTTGCTTTCTTAAATTAAAGGACAGAACAGGGGATGATTTTCTTCTGTTTTATCATCTAAATGATCTCCCTCCAGCTTCTCCCACTCTCTCTCCACCCTCCACCCTTTTCCATTTGCAACATGGCAGAGTCCCAGTTGAGAGAGAAAATGAGCGAGAGGGAAAGGGAGGGAGGGAATCAGTGAAAAGCTGCAGAGGCACAGCAAGCATCAAACAGTTTTCCCAACAGGTTACAGGATGTCCAGCACTGTCCTGTGCCCTCTACTGACCTCACATACACACATACACACTCACAGGTACGTCCTCACAGTCTGAGCCGGCCTCCCGGGCTTGGCCACAGTAGGTGTGTGTGGTGGGGTTGTTTGAGGGCGGGGGCACTGTTCAGACGCTCATGTGGAAAATGAGGCATGTGAAAAGCTTGAGCGTGATAGACCTGAGGCAGGTGCTGCACTGGGTCACACACACCCTACTTTCCACCGTCTAACACACATCAGCTGCGTGTGGGTGGGAGGGAGGGTGTGCATTAGTGGTCCTGTTTTGCATGAACCTGACAGGCTTTAGAAATAAGGATGGCTGTGTATACTAGAATAAATATTTGATCTCATCTTACTGAAATAAGGCATGTGTGGTCTAAAATATATAATAATCAAAACAGCAACATCTAACAGCAGTCATATGAAAACACACTGGCAGTCAAATTGTTCACATGCTTGTATGTCAAATACTGATGTTTCGTGACTGTTTTTCATGTATTTATACTGTCTGTTCACTGAACCACAACAAGTAACAGACTTTTCTGCAAGACAATACAAAATGCCACACAGTTCACAAAGTGAAATTCAGGCACGACTTAAAATCCATTGAGATTTTGTGGGGCTATGAAAATGTGTGAAGTAAATTGAGTCTCTATGGATGTTCTATGTAGAGTGTTAGGGAAGCAGTTGCTTTAAATTATTTTAAGCATTAAACTTTAATCTTTAGAAAAGTAGAACACCAGTGTGAGTTTGTATTCAAGACTAGAGGAGCTACAAACTGCTGATAAACACTGAAAACTTTTAATGTGTATTTTGCATTTTGCCATCATTTTTTAGTCATTACAAAAGTTTTAAAAAATAATTTAAAGCAACTGCTGCCTACACAAGCTGTCCACAGACCAGCTATTTATTTTCTCTGCATTTCCCAACATAGACCCACAAGATTGCAAAATGCTCTAAATGTTTCCTGAATTTCACAGAACGTATCTTTTTTTTTCTATTTAAAAATGCAGGTAGCAAATTGGAAAATTGTTTAAAATGCTCATCCCTGCATGTAGTATTGATCCCCAGTGGAAATTTGGATGCAAAAGCAAAACGTAGATACTGTATATGCATAATAAATGAACACATAATAGGGTCTGTTATGATCATTAAAGTTTTCGCTGACAATTAACTGTCATACAAGTATATATGATTAACAACAAAGTGTTTTAATCATCTTTTTAGATCATTTAATGTCACAATAACATAGGCCTCAAGTCTAAATCAGTTAATTAGCTATCTTGCTTACCGAAGTGGATAACACACACATTCACACAAGCGTCTACAATTACACAGACTCAAGCAAAATTTACTTTTTTTCGCTCTCTCTCAAGCATGTGGACTGGCTATTTAGCTATTATGCTGGCTAGTTAGCTTATCTTATTAGCTAATATTAGTTACTGACAAGAATACTGCACTATTCTGCCCACACATACACACATCTTCAGTTCATAGACTCAAGTGCAGAATCAAGTACAGCTTACTTTTTATCTCAAGAGTCTGAAAACGTGAGCAAAAAGACTTGTTTGTGGGTATATGCTAACAAGGCCTTCACATGATTGCAGTGTATTTATACACACAGTGCAAAGACATCTGTGCAGAATTATGACATCAAAATAGGGGACAAAACAACAAAGCGAAGCATTAATATATTTAGTAGTGTATATGTAAACAACAACCACAGTGAAATGCAAACAGAGACTAAATAATAAATAAATGAGTGGTGTGCATATAATTTGGCTTTAGGATGTATGTTATTGTTTGTATACAAAATATGTTCTATTATTCATTTTGAGGATGAAGGGAACAATCATTATGGACCCCTATCAGCACTTCCTAGGAATTCAATGGTGGAATAAGCTGGTATTTTGGATGCCGGGATGCAAGGTGTTACTGGATATCACATGACGGTCAGAATTTGCTACCAAATGATGAAGACATTTTCCTTTAAAGGCTGTACTTGTCTTTAACTGTGCCAACACTTTTACTCTGGATAGTTACATTTGTTTGCATTTTAGTGACATAACCCCAAAGCAGCCAACAGCTAACTAGGACAGTAGGGGTGGGAGATCACTGTTACACTGCTTCACAACATGCTTTTCCTAACATATCACGAATATTGGTGGTCCTTAAAGAACACATTAACCACATGTATCATGACTAAGAAAGCATAATTAGTCCTGTTTAATTGAATTTAGTACAGTGCAGAATGTGGAACATTCATTCAACATTATATATATATATAATATATATATATATATATATATATATATATATATATACTACTTATTACATAAATACCTATTATATAAATAAATATATAACTTATTACACCGTCAAGAAAACTAAACATTGTGATGCATATTGTGAAACACATTGTGAAGGTGCCTTGGATTGTGGTCTTATATTTTGGCCATACCGCTTACCCCTAAAAGGAAGTGATTCGCTGTGCTGTAATGAAAATGCAGCATCAGGGTATATTTGTGAGTCACAGATTGCCATGACAACCATGTTGGCTACCATCTCTGTGGACTGATAGTCCAGTTGAGATGATGCCTTGACCGTCATACGCTCGCTGACAGCAGAGCAGATCAACATAGCATTTCTGTGCTGTTGTGTTCTTGCATTTCCATAATGCAGTACCTTGCAGGACAGAGCGGTGACCCGAGGAGAGCACGGCCGCACTGATTAGCCATATGAGCCAAACCCCTTGCAGCTCCATTAACTTGCAGAGCAGGCCTGGTTCTCAGGAGCTGCAGTTCTACCTGCAGACTCTATCAGTCAGCCTTAATGAGTGGTGTGGGCTGCCTCTTTAACCCAGCGACAGTCAGGCACCTCTAATTACAGCCTGTGTTATCAATCAGCCCAGTGCAGGCTAAAGCATGAGTCCTAATCGCCTCTGGTCAGCGTGCTAGTAAACATGTTGCATAACACCCCCAGTGCGCTGTGTACGGACTGCAGACCCCACCACGTCCCCCAATACACACACGCACACATCCACGCTGGCTGACACCTCCCTCCCTCCTGACTCAAGAATACTCATATACCCACATACACACACCCTCTAAATCCCCTTTTAATTCCCCCAGCTGGCTGAGCTCCAGCACCATGCTGCCAGGCTCGGCTGTGGTGGAGATGCCTTGGCAACCGCTCAGAGGGCAGTGGGATTGTGTTGGGGAGAGAGGACCAAATGGACAAGCATGTTCAGCCTCTAAAGATTCAGGCTCTGCAAGGCCACATTAAGGGACACAGCAAAGATGCCCCTCTCCACACACCCTCACCTCCACGATTACCTTAACAGGGGCAAAACACACGACTAATAGGCTTAACTTTGTAAAACAAGGTGAGTCCTGCTGAGAAAAAGGCTAGGACATAGATTAAAGTTAGCAGTTAAAACAAACCCTTCAAAGAATCTCTTTTTGGCAGACGTACACAGTACAGCACATGCATGAGGGGTGAAACTCTCTGACCTCACAAAGATTTGATGAAATTATAATACTTTAAATTATAATACTTTAGGACATGATTTGGAATATCGTGAAATCTAAAATGGCAATACAATTTGATTCAATTCAATTCTTTTGGTATGATTCAGAATTCTGTGTTTTTTGCATTTCTTTTCCAGTCAAAACAAAAAAAAATAAATGTTAATTTATTTTCATCATCAGAAAAAAATCCATAAGTCTCAAAAAGTAATTATAATCTCAAATGTTTTAAATTTAGTGTGTCCACACTTCCATTCTTTTCGTGAGACTTGATTTCAGCTCTTCACAGAAATCTGTAGGGATATTTTTTCACATCTCCAAAGTTCAGTCTTGTAAGTTGGCTGTATTTTCTGCTTTTCGCAATGTACATACTCGCAATAACAAATTAGACTCATCAGCCCACAACACTTTCTTAAACGCATTCTAGTGTAATTTTTCTTTTCTTTTTTTCTTTTCTTTTCTTTTCTTTTCTTTTCTTTTCTTTTCCCAGTAATGGCTTTTTGACAGCTACACATCATTTAGACTTTCAGACTCATAGTGTTGAGTTGTTGTCTCACAGTGGAAAGATGGACAGAAAGAAACATTTCTGGGTTTTTTCAGTTCTGAAGCAAGAGTGGACCTTAATTTTCTCCTCTCTTTAAAAATGATAGCTTCCAGTGCTGTTTATTGGATGGTGACAGCTGTGCTGGTCTACACACAGATGCACAGGAGTCCCATTTTATCAGTATCTAAATTTAATTTTTTGAACTCCAGTTTTGGTTTTCTTTGACTTTCCCCTTCATTATACAAGTAGATTATCTTCTATCTAATTTCTGAAATATCTCCTGAAACACGAATAACTTAATGGCCTTTTTGGACGGAAATTAAACAAATGAAGGGTGGTCTCTGACTTTTGTACATCACTGTTTAGGCAATAAAACAGTACATAAAACCTTTCATGGGATTTTTTCATTTGAAAATTGCTCTACAATTCTACTTTAGCCAAAAGAAGTCCACACTTCACATATGTTTTAAAAAATAAACTATGACTGATTCTAACATTCAAAGTCAACACATCACGTTCGGATTAATGCACCTACGCCTTTATAACATTATCATGCACACATTACAAAGGACGTACATACAAACACCCCCCCCCACCACCAACACACACAAACACACACACACACACTCTTGCAATCTCCCTCTGCCATCTTATAGCCACAGTGACGAATTAATTGGAAGCAGGTAGAGAGGCTGGAAAGAGGGAAGGAATGTGCGCTCTCTCTCCTCTCTCTCTCTCTTTCTCTCTCTCTCTCTCTCTCTCTCTCTCTCTCTCTCTCTCTCTCTCTCTCTCTCTCCAGATCAGGAGAAGGGAGTGTAGAAGGGCACCCTTACAAAACCACAGCCACTGCCATTATCACGCCTTTTATAGTGTCAGGACATAAGGCCTGAGGCAGACAGCCCCGTGCTCTGTTAGGAGCCCTGTAGAGGCCTTTACCGCTGCCCACTGACACCGCAACCACTGCACTTAATCAGCAGCACTGTCACTCTCCTCACCAGAGCACGCTCCAACATCAGCTCTGTCTGTTACCATTTTATACCCTACATGGATCGCTGTAAAGCATCAGGTTAATTTGTGTATTACACTGCATTAGGCTGAAACCATCATGCTGAGTGTTGCTCATCTGAAAGAGCTTTAGTGAGTACGAGAAATAAGCTGCATAAAAGTAATTCAGATCAACTACTCATTAGATGTGTGTTTAAATGGATTCCTGAAAATAGCAAAGTGTTTCACTTCGCTCTGCAAAGAATATGTGATCAAACGCACACACCTGGAAAAAATCACCATACATCCCACAATAAAGGCAGCCCTGTGCATCTTATACACAGTGATAGAAAACACAGTAGCACACAGAAATCTCAGATTCTACACACTAATGCGTTTCACTCTGCCATCCTGGACATGCATGTGCCGTAATTCCTTTTTAAATTCCTATTTAAACGAGTTTAAGGGGCCATCACCAAATTCTCAGCACGGGTGATAAAACTAATTTCTGTTTAAAACTCTATTTTGAGGCAGTAATTTTAACCTAAATTTCTATTTGTATCACAATTAATTACTACAGAAAATAATGTTGACACATTTTCCTGTTTTTTAAAAAGAATAGAAAACCTGCTGGCTCGCACACACTTTTAACAGAAGCCAATGGTTCCGAATGCTTGAGGAAAGAAAGTGAGTTTTACAAAAGCTACTCGTTCTCTTCTTTTAGCAAATCAAATAACTACCAAATAAAAGGAGATGTGCCAATTTAGAAACTGCTGCCTTTTTTTTATTTGCATATGACGCACATAAGCAGCCTAGGTCTCCTCAATTCATTAAAAAAATTGTACCCAATCCAGACATAATTGGCAAAGTCTTGGTGGCTGAGACTTGTTGGGACTAGACTGAACCCATTGGGAGTAAGACACCATTCACCAACACTGCCATTATGATGCATTTCAGTTCCTGAAAAGCCAAAGGCTGCTACAACAGACATGGACTGGAATGAGAGAAGGACTTGGGCTTGGTGTTATCAGTTAAAACAGAGTATGCACCTGCATTTGGGTCTGTCTGCCCTTCTGGCAACAGCCTCAATAACTGTCTATATATGAGTGTTTTCTATGTTAAATGCAATTATCAGTATGAACTATTCATTGTGATTTTCCAATTAATTATTGGCATAGCAAAGTTTCATTATCATCCTACCACTAGCCTAGAGCTAGCAGGACTGACGTCTGTCTGCATGCACCACTGTGTCACCTCACACCTTCCCCTGCCCCCCGTTGAGAGGGATTGCGTGACTGCCGCTTTTTCTCTCACATAGGCGCTTGCGGCCTGCGCCAAGGGAGAACCCGCACTGTGCTCGGCCTCGATATCCCAGCAAAGCGCGAACAAAAGTGTCATTCACTGCTGAGGAGATGTGGGCAGGATGTGGAGATCTCCACAGTGTGAATGAAGGCTGGGAGAGAGCCAGAAGGACGGGAGAGGCACAAGTTCTCTCTCTCTCCCTCTCTCTCTCTCTCTCTCTCCACTCCACAGGCAGCAGGCATGGGCAGCACTGAGCTGCAGGGGAGGCGTGGGCGGCCACACGGCAAAACCTCCGCCAACATAAGCTCTCCTGCCACCGAGGAGGCTCACTGTCAGCAGAGCCCTTTTTTTCAAAGGACCCTTTAATGGTTTCATTCTAGGGAATATATTGCAATTCAATTACAATTATTCAGGAAATGTTTCAATGCATCATAAAACAGCAAATTCAACCTCAATTCAACTACAATTCAATCAGATTTTAATAATTTGAAGAATGATTTCATAATATTTCAGAATAAATACACAAACATTACTAGAGGAACTGTCTTCAGTAGTGGAATATTGACAATTAGTATTAATTGGTATAAATTTTTAATAAAAAAATAGCCTGAACATTTTATTTTTAGGTAAATAAAAAGGAGCAAACACTTTATTACATATCATTATCATCAATTTAGTTCAGCTGAATTCAGTTCAGTGCATCAGAAGTCATCACTGTATTTAAGGTAGAAACAGATCCAATGTGCGAGCATGCAGTACACAGCACTTTTATTTCTCTTCTTAACTCAGATTTCCGCTTTGTTCTAACTTTTTCAGCCCCAAGTGAGGACTCTCTGACACTCTGTTTTCATTATGGCGTTAAACCGCAGCCGTTTAATTGTATTAATGTGGCATTAGCGTTTTTATGTAATCAGCGACTCCTGTTGCAAATGCCATTTCAGCACTTCCCCAGCGAGGAGGACGAGCTGAATTAAACTTGCAGTCACCTCCTGCCATTCGAGACCCGCTCCATATATATTAGGACTATTTGGATCCTCCAGGCGACAGAAAAAATTAGCAAGGACGAACCTTCTCTTCTCTTCTTCAGAGAGGCCATGCGAAAAACAGACACATTCAAAATCAGAGTTGCCCCCATTTGGCCTGCGGGTCTGACACTTCAAAGCAGAAGGGAAAAGGGATGATGGAGAGAATTGAAACTAAAGGGACTACCGAG
The DNA here is from genome assembly GCF_904425465.1 of Colossoma macropomum. Taxonomy (NCBI): domain Eukaryota; kingdom Metazoa; phylum Chordata; class Actinopteri; order Characiformes; family Serrasalmidae; genus Colossoma; species Colossoma macropomum. The sequence continues at coordinate 17,539,932 of NW_023494790.1, read as the reverse complement.
GACGTTCAGTTAAGTCAATTTAACCTGGCAGGCAGAGAATGTTACAGAGAGCTAAGGTATCTCCCAGTGCTGTACTTCAGCTCCACTGTAGCCTATACGTAATTGGACAGTGACACAAATCATTGGTTTTGAAACGAAATAATGACTATAAGGATACAGTGCAGTATGTCAGCTTTAATTTGAGACTTCTGACATCTATACTGGTTCAACATATAGATATCACAAGCCTTTATATACACAGTTCCCTACTTCAGGATAATATAAGTAATTGGACTATACATGGATTATTCTGCTAAACTGGTTCAAAGGCAGATTTAAAAAAACATTTTTAACTGACTTGGACTTTAAACAAAAATCTTTTCGATTTGAATGACGCTATACCTTAATTATGTTTATTTTATTAAAATAAATGACTGAACATTTCACTTTCTCATTACTATAATGCTGTATCATAAAACTAATGAAATTTACCAAAATGTTTCATGACTGTTTTGATAGCGACAGTTTTAGCTAATGTTGAGCAGAACTCTAGCCAGTACATAACTAGCACAGTTTAGAACAGTTGTACACACATAATATCATAATAACTTTATTAAAACACCAAAAACGTTTACTTTAATTGCAGAAGATATGTGTTTTAGTAGGGACAATTCTTAATGTTACACACAGATTTTTAGACTTCGGGACATATTCACTTCAGAACAATGGGATCTAACTGCTGTCCATGTGGCAAAAGGGACAAAGATGCAGTTTCACTTCCTGCTCTAAAATGCAGGGGTGTGGCTAAAATAAGGCTCTGCCCATGGACTAAACCTATGTGTGTTTTGTTAGAGACATGAAAATGCAGGACAGCATTGTTTAATGAAGTTTTAAATTCATGATGAATCTAAATCTTTCCACCACCCAAAAAGTACTTGCTAAATGATGATTTTGTATATATATTTAGCTTATTACTACCACAATTAATGCACTGGGTTTAAATATATCATAACATAATTCTTGTAAATATATAAGAGGTCAGAATATGTAATTGTTTGTTTGTTTGTTTGTTTATACTGTGGGACTGTAATTTGAACTAATTTTGTAGAACGGTCCATATATGGTACACATTTACTGAATGCCACAACATTGCTGGGATGTTGCCTCAGAAACTTTTTAGGGTCAGTTGGGGGGGGTCAGTACATCAGATTTATTTATGGAGGTATCCCTAAAAGTCTTAGAAAGCACACACTTCCCAAGCGTCCAATGCTCAAACAGACTCAGTCATTTCAGCTAAGGTTGTTTTCAATCTAGTTACTAGAGTGACAGTAGCTCCCCTTTATGGACAATCTTGTTAAACATGAGTGAGTTGGTTACAACCCAGGTCTATAAAGCGCTTCGTATCTAAAAAGAAAACTTATGACAAGTATAATAAAAAAGAAATATTCATGACTCTGCACTATTTCTAGGTCACTACTCAAATTCAAGCAAATTTGTGACATCGACCATGTTAGGGCTTTTGTACAAAAACATCAATTTTTTTTTTTTGTCTTTTTCAGACTACATTGTCAGCTCAAGTGCATGCTGTCATTAAAGCAAAGGTGGACACAGCAAATACCACAAATATTTGAAATTCATGTTTAAATTTAAAAGACTATTTTTCACTCAAATTGTTATGCCAGTAATTTAATTGGGAATGAAACACATTGTATTAAATTAGAAAGGAATGCAAATGAAAGCATTTTCACCAGCAAAGCATTTTATGTCAGACTTTTGAACCCCACTGTATGCGTGTGTACGTGTGTGTTTGTGTTGTGATATATTATGCATGTACTGAGGAGAAACCGTCTCCTATCTGGTTCGCTTCCTCACTCCCATGACAGAATCCTGAGGTGACAGTGGCACACAGCAGGAGAGTGTGTTTATGTGCATGCATGTGTGTATTCTCATATGTGTGTAAGGGAAAGCTCTGCAGCAGCTTGGCAAGTCACCATGGAAATACAGCTCTGAACAAACAGTGGAAAGCTGAAGCACATGACAGGAGGATGAGAGGGAAAAAAAAAACAATCTTGAACTGTCCATCACTAAACTCTGGAGCCTGTACCTTCCCATAATCCTCAGTCCTCATGACTTACGTCTTCCACCCAGGAATATTCTCCCTTTCCTGCCTGGAAAATGTTTCATGGCTTAAGGCTGCTTTTAAGAGCTTATGTTCTTACATTCAGTCCATTATCAATGCTGAGGATTCCACCAAACATGAACAGAGGCCAATGGCAGGCCTCCACTGCATTCAGCAAGGACAGGAAACAGGGTTTTATTTTTAAACGTAATTCTTTAAGAGGTAACAATGAAAATGACATGTTTTCTAATGCACTCTTCACAAAAAGTATGTTTCAGTATTTTTTATCTATTGATAAAATCATAAAACCTATTCAGTAACTACTATGAAACTAATGTACAGTGTTGTGTAAAAGTCAGAAACCATTTAATTCATTTATTTACATTTGTGTAATTTTCGGTCAAAATGGCCATCATGTACAAGTTATTCATTTTTCAGCACTGGAAAAAACAGAAAATTAAAAGCCTCAACAACTAAATATAATATTATTTTTTTTTAGAATTTAGTGAGTCCACCCATTAAACCGATTGCAGCTTCCGTTCTTTCCAGGAAACTTCCTGTTTTTCTAAGAAATCTGCAGGGATATTTTTCTAAAGTTTGGTCTCCAATGATGCGAGGTCTGGACTCTGGGGTGGCCATTTTACTGTACTGAAAACACCAGCAGCTTCACTGTCTGATTAGCAAATTCTCTTCTTTTATGTCTGTTTCCTTTTCTCAGTAATGGCTTCTTGACAGCTACGCATCCTTTCAGACCCATAGTGTTGAGGTGTCTTCTCACAGTGGGAGGACAGACAGAATCACCTGTGGATCTCACCAGATCTGGAGCAAGAGTGGAGCTTGATTTTCTCCTATTTCTCTAAGTGCTGTTTATCTGATGGTGACAGTTTTGCTGTCTACCAGGTCTCGCATGGTTGTTAGGGGTCCCATTTTAATACGTTTTTGAACTCCAGTTTTGCAGACTCCAGTTCTTCCACTTATTTCCTTTAACTTTTTCCTTCCTTGAGCAAGTGGATTATTTTATATCTAATCTTCTCAAAATATGTCTTGAAAAATTAATGACTTGTACTTAATGGCCATTTTGACTGGAAATTAAATAAACAAAGGGTAGTATCTAACTTTTGCACAGTAGTAGTGTAGGTTATGTAGCTTTAACATTGACAAACAGAAGTGTAAGCCTAAAATATAAAAGGCATTGGGGTTTAAGGAGTTCATTCTCCTAGATTCCGCAGCGATACCACATTTTTCTAAGGCAAGCATTTCAGTATCCACTGCCTTTTATTCAATTTGGTGTTTGCTAAATCACAGTTTTCTCCTGGCCTTCCTAAAAGGCAACAGCTATTGAGTGGATCCTGTCAAAACATCCAGAGGAGCAGTGTAAATTTAAGAAAATGTTACTTGGTAAGCTCCTTGAAACCTTTATGTCTCTCTCAGATTCTAAAGAGTGCAGATTTGCCTTGGCAAAAGAAGTGTTGTGCCACTGAGCTTCTGTATGAGGTTATAGCCCAGGCCTGCTAGGAATGGAGTGTTGCAGAGAGCTGGGCCTGCTCTAGCTCAGGCTCAGAGAGCCAGCAAAGGCAAGGTGAAGGAGAGGGGGGCTGGAAATGCCTCCTGCTGGATGAATTACTGCAGGACCTGGAGAGAAGCAGCGACACACTGATGAACTGGTGATCAGCTGCTATGATAAAGATTTCCACATGCATCTCAGCCTGATGCTCCAGCATCCATTACTGCTGGTCAACACTATTCCTGTGATAAACAGTGACCTGAATCTGGAGGTGTGGAGGAGACTGATCGTCTAATATGCTCTGAGGCACATACCAGAGCAAAGATGCAGTCATGGAAAGAGATTGGGTTATTATTCATGGAAGAAGGTCACAGATCTAACAGAAGATGAGCTCTGTGATAAGACAAGCACTACGTACATTGATAGAAATCTCTAAGGCCACACTGCAGCGGCATCAGGTTACATTTTTTACAATTTAAACTGTCTTTTAATAATGTGAATTCACAATAACACTGTGAACTCACATTAGTTGACTTTACTTAAAAAATCATGTAAACTTACTGCCTCAAAAAATGAAGTAAACTCATAGTCATAGTTACTCTCTTACTCTCAGTGATCCACACTTCTGCAGCAAGGTAAGTTAACTTAAACAGCCCAATAATTTTAAATGGTGTCTACTGCTCTGGTGGTACTCTATTTCAAATCCATTGCTTACTCTTGAATAGGTTAACTTGAATCAAATATTCTTCCTTGTGCAATGTATTTGCATCAATTAAAACAACTCCATTAAATTAAATGTATTGTTTCATACAGTAATGAATAAATGGCTTAGATGAGACTAGAATCACTCATTTCTGAGGACTCTAATAACTTAATGCAAATTTTCCATTTCGTTAGCATTCATAATAAAAGGCTAAACTGGTAAACCTGAACACAAAATACCATCATGGTGAGAATGACAAAACATGTAAAATGCATTCAAACTTAACATTTAGCATGAGAATAGCCCATAACACAAAATTAACATTCTGCAAAGAGAATTATGTTTATAAATTAATAAAATAAATAAGAGTTAATTAACAGAAACCAATAAAACCACTAGAATGCTGGGAAGCATTTTGGGCAAAGGACTTTTCTGTAGTCTGTAGGGCTTTCCAAATTAATCTGATCTTAACTAGATTTATCTAAGTAACTAAGGATAAGACAAGAAATAGTAAGTGTTACTAAATTTGTATTAGCAATTTTAACAAATAAGTAAGCTCAAAAACATTGTTTTTTTAACATTTTTTATGTTTTACAGAGCCTGATCTACACTGTAAAAAAAAGTACTGTAAATTGTACAGTAAACAACTTCCCAGCGTGGTACTGTAATTTTACAGAGACATTACTGTATTTCCTATTTACAGACTGCACAGACTGTATATGCCTACGAGTATATGTTTGAATTTACAGTAAAATACTGGCAGTTCCCAGTTATATACAACAACCTTACTCTCTGCAAAAGTTACAGAAAAACATTACGTCGTTGAATTTCAGCTAACTGTAGCTTTTCAAGGCCAACAGTATGATCACACTATTAAATATAACAATGATAGCAAGCACACCTCATACACAAGACATTACAGTCTTTATGACTGCAAAGTTGGCAATAACCCACCATCTGTTTTAATGTGACACTACGAGGTGAACTCAAACACAATACGCCATTAGTTGGGATAACACAACTTTCAAATGCATTTAAATATTTCTAACCAATGTTAACCAAGTCCACATAAAAAAACTGAATCAAACTGTAGATGAAATAAAAGCTTGTTAACAGAAACTAACAAATTCACAAAGAATGCTGGAAAGATTCGCCACCAATGCTACAATAAACAATCACTACAACAATATGCAGTGTAAATAACAAATAATTACTGTAAAATCCAACATTTTAATCTCTTTGACATGAAGCATGACCTCCTAGACCTCCCAATCTGCATTTAAGGAATGCACTGAATTACTGCTGGATTTCCCATATAAATATACAGTTTTCATAGTGTTACAAAGCTGAAAATCTGCAGATGTTTTTGTGTTTGCATCACAGCCTACATTGACAGAAAACACGATAACACACAGATAGCTGTGTGTGATAGTGTGATACATTTCACAATGGTCAATGTGGACAAATACACATCCCAACTACTCAAGAGGCAGATTTTAACCCTTTTAGGTCGACGCTAAGACTCTATAATCTGCTCTTCTCCATTAATAACTTTACTTCTCAATGCTGCTGTTGCATTTATTGTTATTATATAATCAAACAAAGCCAAAAATTGTTTAATTTTTATTCAGGTTGTCTCACAAACTACATTTTGAACAGGCAAACTCATGAATAGCAATAAAAGACATACATCAGTTGTCTTTTATTGTTACTCTGAATAAACAAAACTATAATGAGCTCTTACTGATCTGAATTGCTCTAAATGAGCTCATGCACTCACTCTGAAAACATCACAGTGCATCCAACAGTAAAGGAAGCCTGATGCATGACAGGAACACAACAGCACACCAAAAACCCAGATTCTACACTGTGGACATGCATATGCAAAAATTCCTCTGGCACCAGTTTTAAGGGAGTCATCACCAAATTCTCAGAATGGATCAGTAGTAAGACACTCGGTTCTGTAGGGTTAATAAGTTAAAGGAGACTTCTCTCATGAGACATTAGGTAAAATAGGGTCTGAGGGAAATGAATGTTTGGTATTAATGGATATTCTTATCCAAACAAAAGCCCAAGCTAATCCAAACCATTATCTTCTTCACAACCAATCATCTTTGCAATATCCACTGACAAAAAGGCATTTGAGGATGTCCTCACGGGTGCATTTAGACAAAGTTTCTGCCTAGTGATGGGATTCAGCCGGGGGATTATAGCAATGACGCATCAAAAAGTTTTCAGTTATCCTTTCACACACAGGCACACACTCAACTGCACAGTCCTACACTGTCCAAACCCAGTCACTCTTCTATTCACCTAATGTCCCCAACTGCACACAGAAGATGTGACTCACACGGCGGCATCATCATAATCCTGCACCCCTCTGTGAGTGTGTGTTCGTGAAAGAGTTTGTACGGAGATTCATCAAGGAAGGAGAAACAGAACATTAGCCATGCGTTTGAGTTGATGTAGACTTGCCTGAGGCTTCAGTGCGCCTTGGCACCTGGAGATGACCTCAGCAGGAGTCATGTGAAGCTCCATAGAGCATGTGACCACCATGAGGATGAGAAGCTACCTTTGTCTTTCCACACATACCAAAACACGTACACTGGGGTCAATGATATCATCTGATATGGAGGTTTTGTGCAGATTCTGTCAATATCAACAAAAATCCTGCTTCAAAGGACTGATATTTAGTGCCTTGTTTGCTACCACTAGTCAAAATAAAGGTCAAAATCTGAATATTTACATTGTATATTTTGAATGTATAAAATGTCCATTTGAATGTTTAAAGCTGAAAAAAACATTGTGTGCATGCGCTGCTGTGAGTCTCCCTGTAAAGCCTGAAACAATCAGTTAAAAATCAGAGGTGTCAGGTCAGGTTTAGGGGGGTTTTTCTCATCTTTACGTATTAACATTACATGCACAGGCTAAAATAGAAGGCCTGGTTCCATGTTCAGATCAATGCAAAATCAACACTATAGTGATAAAGATATGATGATAATAGTAGATAATTCAGTTACATCCTCAGAAGACGTGCTTCACCAAGTTTTGAATGCCCTTTCAGTGCGCTCACAATCATCAGATTCATCCGATCAGAGAAGGGGACTAAAGCATAACCTTACAAACCGTTCTTCTGCACATTGTACATAGAGATCTCCAAATCCCCAAATCTTATATGGTGTAGCTTTAAAGCTACTTACAGTGGCTCCTACCATGTTTCAGGCCAGTTACTCACACACAATGGCTACAAACACACAGAAGTACATGCTGACTAGGGATACAGGAAAAAATCGATTCTTAGATGCATCGCGATGCGGACGTGAACGATTCTGAATCGATTCACAAATGTCAAAAATCGATTTTCTAAATATTTAATTTGTAACGTAATGTTGACGGAACGCAAAAGGCGGAACTTGGAAGTGCGGAAGTGCAGCGCCCGGACAGTCTGTGGCGGCACATAACAAAAACACCACTAGATGAGCGAGAAATCCGACCGGCTCCCTCTGCGTTAAAAGCCAGGTTAGGTCAGGAGTCACAACCCAAATGATAAGAAGAGCCATTTTGTCCTTTCAACAAAAATCAAACCACCTTGGGAGCCGCAACATTTAATGTCCAGTATGTCTCAGTATGTGGTAATGTCCTAGTATAGGCTAAACAATTTAAACGAAAACGCAGATTTACTTCACTCTGCTTTAAGCTTTAGCTACAGCCGCTTTCCTCCCATCTCCGCCAGAAAACTTTTCCTCAGAAGTAGATCAGTTAAATGTCTCTCAACGTTCGACTGTTTTACGAGGCTGAAGTCGCTTCTTATTCTCCAGCTTCTTGTTTGAATTTACCTGTTCCACCTTAAATTCTAACTGAGGCGCCAAATGTAAATGCGGCACCATTTAAGGTGGAACGGGAGAATTCGAAAGAGAAGCTGACTTCAGCTTCGCCACTTTTTAGTGTTTGACAGTCTCTCGTTGCAGATTTAACGTACCAGGAAACCAACTGCATTGCTTATAAATGCGAATAACGCATCGCTGCTATGTGACCTGCAGTCTGCATGGCGGTTCTCAGTGGTTGCGAAACAGGGCTTTCGTGCTATGTTGCTCACGTCCCGTCTCAAAGATTCTTTACTGACACAGCGATCCCCCCCACTCTCTACAACGAGACCAAAACCGAAGTTATAAAATCACTAAAGAAAACGGGTAGAATAGCTCTAACGTGTGCTGCGTGGACATCCATTACCACTGGATCTTATTTCACCGTAACTGCGCATTTTATCACAGATGAGTAGCAGCAGCTTCTCGTGCTCCAAACAAGAGCACTGAATGAGAGCCTTCTAGTTCACTTGCCACATAACTTCCATTTCTTTTATTAAAAAAGATATTGGAAGTAAATTCATTGTGGATCATTACAAATACTTTGCTTTAAAAGTACCAAGTCACTTTAAATAACAATAACACTGAGTTACTTAGTCACTTTAAAATGTATATTGTCTCTATATTCTATGTATATTCTGTGTATATTTTGTGTATATTTAATATATTTCAGTTGGTTTTTCTTGTATTTTTATTTTTACTTATTTACTTTCTGTAGAGTGATTAGCTGAGCCTCACCACAAGCATTTCAATGCATAAATGTCTTGACATGTTGTGCAAGTGACAAATAAACTTGAAACTTGAACTCGAAACTTGAGCTCACACAGTGAGAAAATATAAATGCTCTATAGAAAAAAAGATGCAGCGAGATGCATCGATAATCATTTTATAATCGCATCGCAGCCCTCTGAATCGTAATCAAATCAAATTTTGAGGTGCCTAGAGATTCCCACCCCTAATGCTGACCATTCATATAAAGACAACAATCTATTTTGGTTTTAATTAGGTGTTTAAATGTACAGGAATATTTGCAAATATTCAACAGTTTTAAGCAAGTCATATACTCTGAACTAAGAAGTCTACTTTTAACTGTTACAGGCAAAACTGTATATTCTCTGCTTTTCTCTGTGGTCTGCTTCAGATGGATTTTTTTTTTTTCTGTGGGCGATCTATAGTGCAGAAGAGCTAATAATCCCTATAAATATATATAACCATTACCAAAATGTCACAGCATAATTATATATGACTCACTGGACTAAAGAGCCAGTTACCTCTTACTTTCAATGTAGCACTTTATTTGATTTAGTTTATTTAAATAAGCAACTGATTTCTCATTTAAAAATGCAATGCAAACATACAAATACAAAATAATGCAAATGCAAATAGTGTTATTTATATTGCAACTTTGGCTAATATAAATTACTTGAATGTGTTTATTTAGTTACAGTGTAAGCCTGAGTTTAGAAAAATACACCCCATTACACTGTTATTTTGATATTAATCAGTCTCTAAAGCACTAATCTGATCAATCTCAACATGTCTGTCAATCATATCCGCCAGTATAATTGATTATTAGAAATTTCAATTGCTTTCAAAACAGCCGGCCCGCAGCGCACACATTCTCAACCACCATAACCTCCATTTGTCACAACAAATGTCAGTACCGCTGCAGTTCAAAACATCTCTATTTCGCTACTAACGCTGACTAATGCTGAATATTGGCAACGCTGAATAATGCTAACTCTGTGCTTTTGTCTGTGCAGAGAGATGTGCAGGTTGCAGCTGAGGCAGCACATACAGAGCATGCGAGCCCGGCTGTGTTCGCGGTAGCTGGAGAGCATGCTTGTTTGTGTCATGCGGAAAGCGGTGAAGGATTGCTCTGCAGATCTCCTCTAAACGGCCTGCACAGTGGCCGGGCTGCGCTTGGCCGAAACCGCAGATTCAGCGTGAGCAAGGGAGCTGTGTGCTGAGGTACTGGGGCTGATGCATATTGATGACGGTGGGTTCCTGGAAGACAAAGTGACTCAGAGTGTGACTCACATCGAGGTGCAGGATTAACCCTTTAACAGACTGACAAACGGACCAAAAGGGCACGAAAAGCCTCCTTCAAAGTGCAGAGCTATGTATCCGTCCCCCTTTTTTTAAAAATCTCTAGGCATCTTTTATACTGTAAAGATGAAAAAGCACAAATCCATAGTTTACAGTTGTTACTGCCATTGTGCTACACATTCAGTTCACATTAAATTGCTATTTAAATGCAATCACAAAATATTATCATTATTTAAATAGTTAGTTATTTCTGTCAGTTTAGATTCAGTATTGATAGGTCGACATTTCCATTTGTTTCAATGTCAGCAAATGACACAAACAAGGAAAAAATGTAAAAGATGGTTATTTTTCTGCAAAACAAGACTATATGTTAAGTTACATTTTCAAAAACTCATGAAAGTTGGAACTTTTAAATTTAGCTTCTCTCTTACATTATACATTTGTATGTTTAGGAACTTTATACAGCAGATAGTGAAGAGCCTGCATCTTACGTTTTGGTCGGAGTTTCATATCTCTTCAAAGAAGAAAGCACAGAAAGACTACTGCAGCAGTCCAGAGGCTACTTTGCACCACACAAGATAGCACAAAGCACAACTATATCACATTTGGTATCAGCTAACTAACTCTCGACAAAGTTTTGAGCTAAAAGGCACATGGTGAAATAACTTGTGTAATGACTAGGCTAGTAATGTAAACTGAAATGAAAACAGGCACTTAGCATTTATCTGTTTATGTTAAGACTTTAGACCATATGCCTTTCTTGGTGTGAATTCCAAGCCACGGTCTTAGTTTAAATGATACAGTAATATAATAATATTACTGTGAATTTCTCCCCCGTTTCAATGAGCTTTGAGTGAGAAATAATTAAACAAAGTGCAAACAGAGGTATTTCAGGGCATATACACAATGGGGAACACAGAGGTTTTAAAGACGGCTGTGTGTAATGAATATCTTTGATAGCGCTTGTGCAAGGAACCAGCTACTAGCTGTAGGGTTATTTGGAGGTTGACACAATAAACAAGGTAGTTCGTCTTTGAAATAAATCTGTGTTCATTACTCTCTCACAACCCCCACTGTTTTCCCTATTGTTTAACGCAGATCCTTTTGGCTGTTGGCCATGATAGATTAATGGACTGAAGAGCAGAACAGTAGAGGCCCAGTAGCATGAGTGTGAGGGAGAATATGTACAGCCCTGCAGGCCGCTCTGGACAAGAAAGGCCTGGTAGTGGCCAGCATGTGTTAACAAACAGAGCAGCAGAGGTCAGGCTGACTCAGGCCACTGTGGTCACTCTACAGGCCAGCAGGAGACCACAGCAGAGAAATCAGATCACCTCTAAGCATTTAGCCATGGAGTCAGAGCTAAGGGCAAACCTAACCCATACAGAAGTGACCCCACAAAAAAATCCAATTACCAGAAAGGAGAGCCGTTAAAAGCTATAATATATTTAGCCTTTGCTTTGTGCTTTCATCAAACTGTCCTGCCACTCTCATAACTCAAATACGTCTGCTATTCATTTTGGGTTTGTAATTATATAAAGGTAGAAGTCAAATATACAGAGTACTCTTTTTAGCTAATGCTAATGCATTTTCAGAGAGCGAAAAGGGGGGGAATAATCCCTTATTGATTGTGAGCGCAGGGCTGTGTTGCTGTATGCAGGGAGATTTACTGCCAGGCCAGGCTCATGAAAGGCAGAGCGAAATCCTCCAGTGAGCCCAGCATGGATGAGGTGGCCTGGATAGGGGTGTCTGTACAGTGAATAAACAAATAATGCTCTGATAATGGAAACTGCTTCCAGCAGCCAAGTCATGATGTAATAAGCTATAGCCCATATCTAAAGCATTCAACTTAGGCTCTTAGTGGGAAAAAAGACATAAAATTCCACCATCATGTGCCAGATTAAGTGAATCATTATTGCTGAAGGATTATGCCATACAGATACAAAGATCTATCTGCATGAGCATCCTTTGTTACATCCTCTGGAGCATTCTTTTAGCATGCAGGATTTCTTACGTTATGCATCAAGGACAATTTTTCCCGTCTTCCATAATCCACATGTAACATCCTGTTGGATTTTTAACCAGAACCAACTTTATAGTCAATAATTAAGCCAGGTACAGTAAATATACTAAAAGCAGAGAAATAGAGCCATCATATAACAGCCAGACCACATTACAGCACTCCTTGGCTGCCTCAGTCAGATACAGAGTAATAGCGGGTTGTGGGATAGGATCAGTCAGTCATTAAATTCTCTTAAGTTCATACTGAACTAAAGCAAAATTCGTTAGATTCCTCCAGTATAAAAGGATATGACAATATGAAATATTGCATTGTGATAATGGCCCATCTATCTCACTTATCTTCCCCATAGAGGGCCCTGAAATGAACTTGCGTCTTCAAACGTTCCACAGCCAAGATCGCGATTTCCACGTCATGTAAATGCCTCTGTGATCAAAAGAGGCTCTGAAGCAGAGCTATCGTTGGAGAGTTTTGAGACACGCAACATGCTTTTTGATGTCTTTTTACGAGTGATCTGAGGCATTAGTCTCTCTGATCCAAACATTTATCTCCAACCGTCAGTATTGATTAAAATAAACACTCTGCATGGGGCTTTGGCACTGGCTATCTACTCATCAAGGGGGAAGAAAGATAACAGATAACAGCCTGCCTCTCACAAATATAGATGGAACTGCCACACGGACACCCAGCGCTAAAGACACAAGCTCTCACAATCTTATTATCAGGGTTCAGAAACAGAAATAAAAAGATTTTATTTTTTTAATTGAGCAGAACCAAGATTTTACATTCCTATTGTTCCTAAACTGTTCAGAACTAGGTATGGCATATCAGCATTGATGGGTATCGGTATTGGAGCAGAAAATGTTGGATCGGATATCAAGAGGGAAAAAAAAATTTCTGATCCAATCTTGAAAACAACCTAGCCTAAAATACCACACTCCAATTGTGTGCTGTGATGTTGTTAGCTCTGCATTTGTTCCTGTTTTGTAATTAATCACTTTTTAATGTTGTAGCCATCTAGCTAAATCTGGCACATTTACATTATGAAATATTCATGTCGATTAATGTGTATGTATTTATTTGTCCCTGTCAAATAAGCAAATAAGATAAAGATTTGACCAATATTTCAAACCAATATTTGATTATGTATTTATTGTACTTTGAAACAACACAATGTTTAGGTGATACTGAGCTAAACCATCTGTATAAAATTCAATTTACTGCTTTTGTATCCCTATAAAAATAAGTATATTTCTCCATAGTGACAATCCAGGTGAGCCTAGCGCCAATTTTTACATTTTATACATCACATCAGTGTCGGTATCTGCACCGACAGATGTACATGAATAATAATGTTGTTGGCTCACAACTGCAAAATTCTTAGATGGCCAGTTTTTAGAGGCCCAGTGTTTCTCTACTGGTATATTTAAAAATTACAAAGACAACATATCAAATGTTGAAACTGAGAAATTCTGTTGTTTTTTTAATTAAATGCTTATTTTGAATTTGATGCCAGCAACATGTTTCAAAAGAGCTTGAATGGGGCAACAAAACGCTGGTGCTAAAAAAAAAACACCTGGTGGAATATCTCACAACTGAGGTTAGTTGGAAACAGGTCGGCAACATGATTGGGTACAACAAGAGCGAGAGAGAGAAGTAAAGCAAAAGAGTGGCAAAACCATTTGGCTTGTTATCAACGCACAATTCAAAAGCCAACATTGTCAATGATTCTCAATCTCAAATAGGTCTGTGTACATTTTTGATGACTTTCTTGTCCTTAAAGACGAGGAACACCACATGCTTTTTGGGATGCTTGATAATTTATGCTGAGTGTGCCCTGGTGGATCTAGGAGATATAACTGTTTACTCTTTATATTTATCTTCTTACTTATTTTCTTTGCAAAATAATGTATAGTTTATATATTTTTTAACATATTTCAAATTCAAATATATTTGAATATTTGACAAAGAAACAAGGAAAATTCAAATTTGATTTCTAATCCCTTCTGACAGTCTTTGTTAGAACTAAATTAAAATGGGTTAATCCCATTTATTTTACATTATTTTATATTGTCTTTCATTCTGTTAAATGCAATGCCACAATAAAAATTTAGTGGTGATTCTTAAAGCAGCGTTTGTACTAAGCTTAGTTTACCTTGATTTTTCAACAGTGAGCTGTGTAAAGGTTTAAAACACAACAAGCTATCATGGAAATGGACAGAAAGCCTGTGCTGCACAGTGTACATGAATTAATTCACTGAATGATTCAAAATGTGATGCTGAAGACATTTGAAAGACACAACCTGAGAGTTTGTAAGAAAGACTTGTTCAGATTTTTGTTAAGTTTGCTCTAAACAGAAGCAAAAAGTAACATTATTATCCATTGACAGATTTCAAATGAACATGTTCTGAAACATTTCTGGATGATTATGTTTTTGGTTTTGTTTTTGTTCTTAGCAGGATACATTTACGCTTTTTTTTTTTCTTTTTCCCCAAACCACTTCAGAGCCCTGGTTATTATACCTCTAGGCTTGTCTTTTCAAAGGATTTAATACAGAACACAAACCAGATGTGCCAAAAATCCTGTGTTTTTAAGAACATTTGGTTCTTCCATGTCGATCATTGTTCTCTTCATTGAAGAAGGGGAAGAAAGAAACAAAGGCCTCCCTGGCTTTGCAGGACGTTAGGTCAGATGGGTCTGAGTCAGTGGCATCATGGGAGAGCAGCACAATTACTGATTCAACAACAAAAAACAAAAAAGCTAATGTTTAGAAACAAAGATGTCAGTGATGACCACACTGGGCCTTTCAGCTCTCACTGCTGTGACCACTTTCTGCCCACAGAGAGCCACATGATTACTCAGGGTCAGGTTAAGTAATTGATGAACAAACTGAGGTCTCTGCTGGCACCTTACTGTGTTCTCTTCTGGATTTATGTTTGAATTTTGCAAAGTAATCAGCTATGAAAAAAGAGGAGACAAGTAGAAGAGGAACAGTGCCTGGAGCCAGCCTCAGTGTTGGAGATTAGAAGGCAGGATGCATATTCATAGTTTGTTTACTGGAATTCAAGCTCACAGCAGGCATCAAATCATAGAATGACATATAAATATCATGGATGTAGCAGTACACTCAGCTAAAAGTGGGCGATACAACACTTCCAACATATTTTCTTCATACATGGAATGCATCATGATATTTAGTTTTTCTAAGGTTTGTAGCTCAAATAAACAAGTGCCACATACTATAAAAAATGATGACTATAATGACTTCATTCAACATTTCACATTCTCCACTGCACTAAATTTAGTTAAACAGGACTAATTATGCTCTCTTTGTAAAGAAACATGCAGGTCATCAGTGTTCTTTAAGTACTGACATGCACATTATGCTCAGAAAATTATACTGTGATACAATGTGATGATTCTCACAACAGCTATAAATATAGTCCTATTGCTTACTGCTACATTCAGGTCAGATTTGATTCACAGTTTAATTTATTGTGATGAGATTTTGAACACAATATGAACTAAGATATATGAAGACTGCAGCCATGTCATTGTACAACCTCCAAATGAGACTAGAGCTGAGAGGAGATAAGTCTTGAGATGGGAGTGTAGCATACAGCATTACATTGCTGTTATGGTTTAAACTGAACATGCTACTGTGTGTTGATTGTTACCTTTGGTGTTCAAGTAATTCAACTATAGTGGTTGTTATAGTTAATTTAAGGCAGCTGATATCGTCCATCACCACGATGCACATCTTTCCATATTTTTGCAGTACCGTGTGATAATGTATTGGCAGAATTTTCCGTAGCTGCTCCATTGGAAACAATGGAATATCAAACTCTAGTGTGTAAATGCAGCATAAGAAACACATACAGAGATTAATGACAAAGCAGGACTACAGAGCACAGGTACAGGTGGCATAGATGATAGGTGCAAGTGACAGAGATGACAAGGGGGCGGAGTTAAGGAGACAGGACAAGGTAGAGCCGAGCTGGAGATACTATGACAAGTCCATTTCCACACTGTAGCACAATCTAAGCATGTTAAGGTAATTTCTTGAAAACAAGCTTTCACACACCTTGAGCATAACTGCCAATCAGGATCAATCGCAAATGCCATGTGAAAGACTTCCACTCATCACACAAGCATCCTTGTGTGACCTCTCTCTCACTCTCCCTCTCTATCTCTCTCTCTCTCTCTCTCACTCTTTCTCTCTCTCTCAAATATACGTCTTCTACTTAGGTATCAGTGAATAACTACACCATAGCACAGATAACTACTGTAGCTGGATTAGAAACTAAAGAACAAGCCTAAAGCCTAAAACAGGCAACTCAGCTGATAAGCTGTCTTGCTTTCTAGCTGTTGATATGCAGCAGTTCCCAGCTGTCGACAGAAACAGATAAAGCTCAAATAAACAAATACTACTCACCCCTGCCCTCTAAATGGGCTATAGCATCAGTCAGAAGTCAGAACTTTTGTTGTTTTTGTAAGATTCATGTGTCTCAGTAAATGCGTTTTCTGCTTTCTTTCATTTACATGAATTTGCCTCAGTACAACAGATGAAAACACCTCCAAATCACATTCTGTTTGTTTCGACCTAATCAGGCGATTATGTAATAATTGTGACAGGCCTTTTTGTTAGTGACATTACGATGACACTCACTACATGCTGAACATAATGTTACAAACAGACAGTAGGCAACCCTTAAATTTTCTGGCCTATTATACAAGGACAAAGTAAAAGCTGTACATTGTGACAACAGTTAATGTCAGAAGCCTGAAGGAGTTGTACATACTCAGTTATTTCCACTAACATTTTACTTTTGACAACTTTCAAGTTGGAAAACCTGTGTTTTTTAATCGATATACACAGTATTCTCATGGGCCGTCCCTTGCCCATTATCACATACTGTACATGATCTGAAATACTAGATGAATTCAGGTCCAGAGGGGAAACAGATTAAACAGACAATTTGAGAGGATACTGGGCAGAGTTGTATGGATCTGTAAAAGAAAGGTGCAAAAAAGCCAGTGTTGAATTCTGTGCTTCGGGCTTTGATACATCAAAGACCACTGATTCCGAGAATGCAGGAACCAAACACTGTGAAAACCTGGATTTCAAAGAAATACAACTGAACTGTGGAAAAATAAGCAAAGAAATAGTGGTGCATTGCAGATGTTTATGGTTACTTGAGTTAATATGATTTAATACTCTATGTCAAGATATACTATGATATATGGAATATGTACCATGGCATTCCTAATGCCACTCCTTCTTGTTCTTCCTGCCTGTCTGCCTCTCTCTCATGCTTTCTCAAGGCCAGATGCTGGCCACACTCCAGCAGTCAGGGTTTTAATGTGCGATTCACGTGCATAGATAATTTAATGGCTTTATTTGCTAAGACAAGCGATGTCTGAACCATTTTCACCGGTTGATCCATCAACGTCCCACTTCTAACTGCATGCCCATGGGAACAATTAACCGTTAAATATGTACAAGCTTTAGGAGAAGGAAAAAAACGGTATTCTGGGAATTCCCTGGGACAGGACAGCAGATAATGTGCACTGATACGTGACCTGTGATTAGAATGGAATCAGATGGGCTGGAAAAGCTGTTCTTCTTAGAAAGAGGCCATGTACAAGGAAATTTTGGAAGGAAGAAAATGAATGTAGACGTAATCTAGGACTCTAATATGCCTGAACCAGCTTTGGGCCAAACACAAAGACGTTAAGCTCTTGCTGAAGCTGTTCTGCAGGGAAAGCAAGCGCAGGCAAAAACAGGCTGCCTCAGAGTGTCCAGCATGAAGACTATGACTCTGTGTCCAGGAAAGCGAATGAACAGCTGTGGATGTACAGTAGCCATTATAAAACAAAATGCTGACCACCAATCATGTCCAGTGTAGAGAGAAGAGGAGTCATTTAGCCCATTACATTGCAGAGATGATTAGGTTGCTTCAGTGGGTCTGGAGCCAAGCCAAGATACTGGGGCCAAGATCCACGCTGTCCGTCGAGGACAAAGAATATACTTGCATGGATTTTAGGATCTCTGTAGATTGCTGTTTTAAACCTTTAAAGCCGAGGCCAAAATGGCTATTTCTGCCTTTTAATCTACACTTCTACTTTAATAAACTGATTTCTCAAAGCTGTGGCTGTATTTATTTACAAATGTAATTAACAATGTTTAACAAGGCTGAAAAATCATAGATTTTCATTCTGTGTCACAAAGTAGAATTTTGAAAATCCTCTCCTTAAATCACTACAAATGTTCAGACTCTATAATAATGGCAAAAGTAACGGCTGCATTCCGTCATCAGACACACCAAAAGACACATAAAGACGCTCGCAGTTCATTACTGTGGAAAACTACAAAGCACTGCTATCTTCAGCAATTCACCCTAAACATCCACACTGAGTGCTGTCTAAGGTAGGACTCTGGTTATGTAGCCTGTACCCACTGTGGTGTGCTGTCAGATGTTGTATTCAAGCTGTATTAGTTTTACCTGGCGAGGTGCTGTATTTTGAGTGATTACTGATGAGATCCATTATTTTAATCCAGTGGGAATCTGCAATGTGTTCTAAGTAACAGTTCCAGAGCGAATCACCTTCTATAATTTGCCAAACTTGGAGCTCCCTCAGTAAAAGTAGACCTCACAGTAATGTAATAACAAAACCAGGTAACAGTGTTTCCTGGGTACTATTTTGTCATATTGTGTACTGACCGTGTTTCTGGATTTTGGGACTTTTTGTCTTTCCCCTTTTTGGATTTGGTTGCCTGATCACTTCTTTGTTATATTTGGCCCTTTCTGTATTTTGTGTTGTTGGACTTCACAAGTAAAGCCTCATTTCTTGTTTCTCACTGCAAGCATCTGGCTGGTTCTGTCGAATTACACATGCAGTGTCGCATTTTTTTTGGCATCATATTTGCTATTCAGTCACAAAACATGTTATTGTTCAGAGGCGTGGTTCAGCATAACGCTGACATAGAAGTCATCGGGATGATTTTTCCATCCAGGCATTTTTAATTACACAGGGAAATTACTGTTAATGTTAGCCAGTTAAATAAGAGGTAACCATGTGTTGTGTTAAATATTCAAAAATATTTTCTGCCTTTTGATTATGGTAATGGGATGGGAATGTTAAAAAAATTTTAAGCAAAGTTGGCCACTTGGTGGTCATCATCCTCACTATAGCAATGCCACCGGGCCTTGATGCTTGCTAGCTGGCCTTTTATATACTGCCTCTGCTATTTCTTCAGTCGGTTTTCATTGTTACTCTCATGAAACAAATCAATAATAAGCCCTTACTGATCTGAACTGCATTCTGAATGAGTGCGGACACTCATTCAGAAACTATCACAGTGCATCAGTAAAGGCAGCATCGAACATCTTTTATATAGTGATAGAAAACAGCTCCAGTTTCACAGGCTGACACATTATACTATGCCTAACATAGATAAGCACCCCAGCTACACAAGCAGTACATTTTAAGGAGTTATGAACTGCTGTATATGTATGAATGTACATGTTTAGCATGATAAGGATCATGCAGAAAGCAATGAGGACCCCCTCAATTCAACACCATGTTGGACATCTAAAAAAAGTAAACACAGACACCTTTTTTTCCTGTATCATCTCCCACACAGCCAAACACACACAGCTGACATTTGATGTCCCTTCTTCTACAAGTTTTTTTGCCTCAATTACACAGAGCTGTGTGCCCAAAATGTCAGGCAGGATTAGAGAGGGAAAGGTCAGAGTGAGGATGCCGGAATGAGCACCGGTGTGTCTCTTGTGGAGCGGACCACACACGTCCTGCATGAATACAACACACACACACATACGCACAGTACACTGCACCACTCCACTCCGGCCTTCATACGTGAGTGAGTGTGTCACAGTCAGTGCATTTCCACACCCAGTCGATGCCCTTGATGTGATTTTCTCGGACAGCAGCAGAGCTCAAACAGGCGCATAGTAGCAGTCTATCATCTGTCATCCGCCATTCTACCAGGGCAGTCATAGAAAAACACAACACATAAAGATATGCAAAAAGTAATGTGCAACTAGCCCAACTACGTTTCCTGTAGTGATGATAAAACCGATTAAATAAAATGTATACATAAAGAGAGACAGTGATAGAGGGAGATAAGACAGATTACAAGTATATAATATTTAAGTGACCAATATATGATTTACTTATAATAGAAAATTTATTATTATTTTTATTATTATTATTATTATTATTATCTCAATATTTGAATTATAGTACAATAATTCAGTGCCCTATTTTTAGGTTGTAGTAGTCAGAAGTGCTGGATATTGTCATTTTATACAACTCATTCAGATGGATAGCATGGTGGATAACACTGCTGTACAACATCAGTAAGAGTCCTTGAGCATGAGTACATTACATTCTGGTGATTCTGGATTTAATGCTATACAACCCGTGTGTCAAACACAAGGCCCGTGGGCCAAGTCAGGCCCATGACACAATCCTATTTGGCCCGCAAAGTTATTTTAATTTTCTATTAATATTAACCCATTTCACCATGAACTGCACTAGAGGTCCCAACATGAATTGCAACGTAATGTGTGCTCCCACCATGCCAGGTGTCTAGTTCAAGTGAGTGGGCAGTTTTAAAAAACCTACTGTACACTGGGGACATTTAAAGAAGTTTAACAGTTCTCTGCAGCTAACAAAGTCTTTTATTTCACAACCCCATTTCCAAAAAAGTGGGGATGCTTTGCAAAATGTAAATAAAAACAAAATACATTGATGTGCAAATCATTTAAATCCTATATTTAATTGAAAATAGTACAAAGACAACACATCAATTTTATTGTTTTTTTAAAAGTATATGCCCATTTTGAATTTGATGCCAAAAATACGTTCCAAAAAGTTGGGACAGGGGCAACAGAGGGCTAGTACAGTTGTGTAATGTTAAAAAAAAAGACCTGATTCACAACAGGTCAGTAACATGACTGGGTATAAAAAAAGCATCCCAGAGAGGCTGAGTCTTTCAGAAGTAAAGATGAGGAGGGGTTCACCACTCTGTGAAAGACTGTACAATCAAATA
Organism: Colossoma macropomum; assembly: GCF_904425465.1. Lineage (NCBI taxonomy): Eukaryota > Metazoa > Chordata > Actinopteri > Characiformes > Serrasalmidae > Colossoma > Colossoma macropomum. Next base: position 17,518,615 of record NW_023494790.1, on the reverse strand, counting down.
GTGCAACAATTCAAGAATAACATTTTTCAAAAAACAATAAAATATCTCAGTTTCAACATTTGATATGTTGTCTTTGTAGCATTTTCCTTTAGAAAAATGGTTTACATGATATGCATATCATTGCATTCTATTTTTATTTACATTCTGCACAGCGTCCCAACTTTTTTGGAAACAGGGTGGTCTATGAAACAATGTGTTTTTATTTAAAATTGTTTTTTGAATCGTTCAAGGATTCAGTGACAGTTTTTTGCCGTTGTAGTTTTGGTATAATTTGAACAAACAATGGTCAGTTGGGGTCATGGCAAAATGTTAAGTAAAAATAAAATAAAAACACAGCTGGCCCACGTATTTGTTCCGATTTTTTAATGTGGCCCTTTTAGTGGTGGAATTTTATGCCCCTGCTATGCAATGTAATTATTAGCATTAAATAACCAAAATGTCATGACTGATTTAGTTATTTCATGACTATGTCACAGTAAATCAATAAACCAATTTTAGAATTTTCACTTGCCTTGCTAAATGAGTGAGCTTTATTTACAATAGAGCAAAACAAAGGAGAGAAAGCAATGAACAGCTGCATAAGGAAAATGAGATAAGAGTCCGTAAACAAGCTAGGGTCGAAAGCCAGAGAAGCAAACACCAAAACCATCAAAGTACAAAGGAAAATCCAATAAGAGGAAAACAAAGGCCAAAAAGGGTCAAAAACAAAAAGAACGCTCAGTGTGAAAAAACAGAGCAATTGGCAATACTTTGCAATGAGAGACTAAACTGAACTAGATGTATTATGGAAGTTGGAGTTCACAGGTGTGTGGGAGGCTTCAGGGGAACCGGACTGTGTGACAATGAATTATAGTGTTAATTTGTTTTGAAATGCAAAAAATGTAAATGAGTGGTTATGGGTATAATTAACAAGGTGATAATTATCAGTTATTGTTATTGGGCCAGAAATATGTCTAGAGAGGGAAAAGAGAAAGGCAGTGAGGGGGAAGAGAGACAGACAGAGACAGAATCAGAGAAAATGTAAGCACTGGATAGTGTCAGTGATAAGAACATCACAGCCAGTGTTACTCGACTGGCATGTTTCCAACAGCTTAACGTGAAACATTTTCATCACAGCATAAACCCTGGCACCCTGCAGAGATGCGCATCTCTTTAAACCTCTAAAGAACAGCTTTATCTCATGTAGTCCTGTGCTGATAAATAAAGCTGAAGAAAATGTAACACATAACATCAAGAGAAACACACTCACATGCACATACACCCACAGACAGACAGACAGCGGAGACAATGTGTAATATTTCCACTTGCTGCTAGATTTCTTTGAGGGCCTTAAATAGGCACACCGGAGAATTGTCCAACCCCAAACCTCAGACAGAGCAAGACAAAATAACAAGCCTTGATCCTTTAATGCAACATAGTACACAATCTGCTGGGAGTTCACATGTAGGCTAGGAGAGTGAAAGTGGGCTATTCTTGTGTGAGCAGTTTGGCAGCATCGTATTGTAGATCACATGTATTGTGCTTTTAAACATACCCAGTAAATGGCAAATCCTGGTAAGACATATTATTATTAATATCATCATCATCATCATTATTATCATTCTTATTAATAATAATAATAATAATAACAATAATAATAATAATAGTAATAACAACCTGTATTTATATAGCATTTTCACACAATGAAAAGGTAGAAGATTTAAAAAAATACAGGTTTACAGATAAAAAACAGTAATGGGGAAAATGGGGAAGAAACCAAATACAATAATAAACAAAACTACATTCAAATTGGAAGATTATAAAATAAAAGAGATGACTTCAAATCAAGTTAAGAAGATTTTAGCTGCTTTGGAGAAGTGCCTGCAGTTGTGAACTGTTAAAATGAGGTAGTGAGTTCTGATGCATGAAAACAAAAAGCTTCCACCTCACTGTTTCTGTATTTCAGTGTGCTGTATATGGAAGCACAGACTTGGGATCATGTAATGGATTATATATAAACAGATAGTCCTCTAAGTATGCAGGTGCTAAACCATTAAGAGAGAACTTTAAAACCTACTCTCAGCAGCACAGGTTTCCAACGTACTTTTTTCAACACATGCTTTTTGAGTGGAAAAAAAATCTTTCTTGCTGCTTTATTTTGTTTCTTTTGTAAAGAATTTTTTCAGTAAACCGAGACAAGAGAGTATTACAATAATCTATGTACTGCAGCATGCTTAGACCAAAAAGTCCTGACTTTGTTTTTTTTTTTTTAAAGACAAGCAAACTGTGAGGTGTTTTTGCAAAGATCACATAGATATTTCTTTCTGATATTTATTGCCTATAATTAATATCTCTGTTTGGTCCTGGTTCAGTTATAAAACATTCTGTTCCATCTAATTATAACAACTATGAAATGTAATTCCATGCTTTTGGTATCTTTACAAAGTGGTAATATATACAAATGAGAAATGTAGTCGCCCTAAAACAGATCCCTGTGGAACTCCACAAGTTAGTTAATTTCTATTGAAATGCCTATTTAAATGCCAATGTTGTGAAACTTCTTTCTATAATATTTTATTACAATGTTTAAACATTATAATTCAGTTGCATAATTTTACATCATTATAGAACTAACACTAAGAGCCAAGTTTGTGAGAATTATGATTGATGAAAGAAAGTGTCATACTTCATTGAGATCAGTGAAAGCACATATGCACAAGAATACATGCATACTTTGCATCAGCTCTGCCTCAGGAACTTTACTATTCTGACCAGTTTGGTATCTACACTAGATTTTGCTTGCAAATTTGCCTGTTTAAATATGATTTTATTATCAGATGTCAGAAATTCATTCATCTGAGTTCAACTGAGATATTTTTCTCAGAAACACAGAATAAACATGGGTCTATCATTACTTAATTATAATTTATAATTAGATATAACAAGATCTAGGTTTTCTAGGTTTATATTTTCACTCTAGCAAACTGTAAAGCATTTGGAAAACAGAGGGATGGAGCAGAGGGAGATGGACAACAGCTAAAACATACTCTAAAAATAAAATTTCTTGCTGAGAGGTGCAATACAGGCTGGCCATATTAAAAACTACATAACTTTCCACCAAAACTGTCAGCACCTTATGGCAGACCATTAAAAAAATGAATTTACTTGAGTAATTCATTTATTATTTTTCTCAACAGTTTCTCTCTCTCTCTCTCTCTCTCTCTCTTTCTCTCTCTCTCTTTTTCTCTCTCTCTCTCTCTCTCTCTCTCTCTTTCTCTCTTTCTCGTCTCATCCTTTTCCCTCACAGTCCCTCATTCCTCTCTGCTCCATCCCACTAGCGGTTCTCATCCCTCTGCATGTCTACACCATCCCTCTCTCCAATAACTCCACTGCACCTGCCAAGTTCATCTCCTCTTCCTGTCCGGCACGCTGCCATTACCCCATGCACACCTTTCCCTGTGTACCAGAGCCAGCCGCCTGCACTCGCACGTCTTAGACTTCTTTAGCCTCTTTTCTCACTGGCTGCCTGGCATTCGGTGGGTAGAAACCGTATAAGAAACAGCTGTTACTTCACGGCACAAAATTTCAGATTTTGTGATCTATTTTGAAATAAATTACTAGAAATTACTAAAACATAGATTTGCCATTTTAAATAAGTTGCAAGCTGGTTTTAGCTTAGTGTGAACTTTTCCAGGGGAGGTTAATATGCACACAGGGATGGTAAGCCTATCTGAAGATGTCTGTTTGTTCAGCTGGTTTGATTTGGCTGCAGTATTAGCTTTCTCTTCCACCACACCTCACACAATCATGACCCCACACTGCCTATTACCACAGCTGAATGCTGCAGTCTATTCTCAACTACAGTAGGAGTGAAAACTTTCAATAAGGACAAAAATACAATCTGGACTTTCATGGCGGTAAATCATCTTTTTTTAAGTCTTAAAGGCTAGTATATGCATCTGTCATTACAGTGAAACAGGACAAATCTTGTGGTCTTGGTCGACTACGACTATTGCAATTTATTAATTTATTCATTCACTCATGCAGTCATTCATTCACTCATTTATTTAAGAGACACCACTTTTTCTTTTCTGATACTAAAACTGATATTGAAACCTTGAATACTGGCTTTAAATACTTTTATAATACAATCATTATAGGCTTTATACAGTCTTTACAATCTTTATAATCTTATAATCCTTAAATACTACTAAGTTTCAAATAAGCCATTTTTAAAGTCTCACTTCACTTAAGGGATTCATATCCTACGTTTTCTTGTAATTTTAAGTTTGTTGTTTATGTTCCAAAAACAGCCATAATTTATTTTCATAAGATCATTTTCCAACCTTTCGTTATCACTTCAAACTGAATTAAACAGTCTGTTTTTGTCACTGTTTTATTTCAATGTTTATATACTTTATCAAACTTTTTTATTTAAAAAAGTGAGAAAAACAGTTTTCTTTAATAAGTGCCCTTTACAAAGAGCATCTAAAATTAGTCTATCATGCTCAAACTACTCAAACACTTTACTACCCCACAGGAAGAAATACACAACTAACAACATCACATCACACAATGTGGGTGTGCGCTATTTTAGACTAGACTTGTTACAGGACTGGATCGGATTCAGAATCTCTTTTTCTGTCTGATATCTGATCTGGCATTTTCTGATACCCATCAATACCATCTCTGGTTATATTATATATAATTATAATTAATATAACGTTTTTATAAACCTGTAGATATTTCTGCAAATAGAAGATTGAACCACGTAGCTTGTGAGTCTCACTTTGAATACCATTTTATTTACTGACTGTATTGTTGTGGTGCATCAGCTGAATAATGTACTAGATACTAAAAACCAGTTTTAAGTGCTATGGTTTTCCTATAGCATGTTATTTATTTATTACCCTTTAGTTGGGTGTGATCAGTCAACTTGTAGCCAAAAATCTGGCCTTTTGGTCGACTATGAAATTCCTTAGTTGAGGAACAGCCCTATACAAGAAAGGGAGACCAACTTTAATCATTGTGACATATGTTCATTTTTATTTCACATCAGTAATGTTGAGGATGACGCCCTGCGCAATCAATATCAAAGAAAATATGACTCATTGGAAAAATCTGTTTGGTTTTCTGTGACATTTTGAAAAGCAGAATGCTTTTGCCATAATTTGTCTTTCTCTCTCCACACTCTGCCTGTCAGGCTGTTCATTTCCACATAATATTACACAGATTGACTTTTTTAAATGATCCAATCAATGCTTTCTATTTCTGTGAGTTCACATTCTACATGACATCAATACCCCATGTGCAGGACGTGAAAAATTCATTAACGTGCGAATGCTGCCTCTGTCTCCTATTGCTCATCTCTTCTCGCAGTTGTCTCTTTGCAAGGCACTGTGAAGTGAACCAGAAACAACTTCACATGAGAAAACTATGACACAAGCAGGGACCCTTGCAGGAATCAGAGGCCCACCATGCAGCCTGCATGGCTGAGGGAGAAAGTCACGTGCTAATAAGACGCTCGCTGCAGCAGAAAAGCTTGCCGGCTGAACGCCTGACTGCAGCAGCGCTCTGATCCTGCTTAATGACTGCATAAGAACGAAATTAAGACGAACGCTTCCATGCACAAGCCCATCTTGGAGACACGCACTTGGGGGGCTCAGCAGGGAACACGTGATCCTTCAGTCTGGACTGAGTTACAAAGCAGTTAGACTGGCACTCTCCTTTTCTTCTGATTTACTGTATATCTCAGAATGTTAGGTTTCACTTATTAAGACTTATTCATATGGGGATTATCCTAAATTAAAGTAAAAATTAAATTCCATCTATTTTTCTGAATTTCTACATAATTCAGTTGTTGAGATGTAGAAGTAATTCAAAGTGGACTGACCTTAAATGGTTAATTGTAGATGTCTACAACACAAATATAGCCATTTCATTTCCTATCCAATCTGAAAAAATAAAGTTTCTTTGGGTACTATTTTGCCTTATAACACCCTGTATATACCTCTCCGCCATGAATGGATTTTTAAAATTATTTTTTAGGTCAACGATTTATCGCAAAACTACCATAAAACAAAATGACAGAGCTTTCATACACGTTAAACTCTTCAGACATCTGGTTCCCAACACCATCACTGTGAATAATTCTAATAATTCTTACTCAGAAAATTTCTCAAGAATGGAGCATTTCACACCAAACCACTCTGAATGAGTTTGTTTATATCTTACCCATTTAATAATGCCAAACATTTGAAAAATGGGTAGAATTTCCCTTTACAGTGACAACTCAGCAAAACACATATCCCAACTGTGGCTGATCAGCCAAGACATGTTAAGTGTATGAAGTTTGGAACTACACAACTAACGTAGCTAACAAATAAAAGCAGTGCAGAGCCCCCTCCTCAGGACCCCTATTGGTATTGGCAAATAAATGTTTACTTTTTTTAAACTGGCAGATATGTACATGTAAAATATCAGATATATATATTGAAGCTCGTGGAATATAAAACATATCTTCATAAAGAGCTAACTCTAGCCCATCTGAGTCAAGGCACTGCCGCATGAGAGGACAACTGTGAAAATGAGGATTGATGCTGCATTTTCATTATTGTGAAGACAAACAGTCGAGCATTCGTGTACTGAATATTCTCAACACAGATGTCAGTATGTAACTTCATTATATGCATGATATACAAGAAAAAAGGCTGAACATGCTGCATTTCAACAACCTGATTGCCTTTCACCCAGCAAAATTTGCTTCTCATTTATAGTCATATGCAAACGTTGAACACTTGTGGTCAAATAACATTTTTTATTGCTTTTCTAAGTGAAAATAAATACACAACATCTACAGGGAACAAACTTACATACATTTTTTTCCACAAATTGTAGTGCACAATTTCTGTTTATTTACAGAGTTTAAAGTTGCACTATGTAAGATTCTTTTGCTCAAATTGGAATAAGTGCATTATTGATTCCAGAGAAAAAAAAACATGCTAAAATATGGTGTCCATGTGCTGCTGCGAGCCACCCTGCAAGGCCTGAAATAGTACCTTAATGAGTAATTTGAAGAGTAGATTTTTTTTTCATCAGATTCATCCTCTCAGGGAAGAAGTCTGAAGCACAACTGACATTACAAAATTTTTGTCTGCATGCTGCATGCAATTACACATTTTCACCACAGAGGTGAAATCTAAATTCCGAAATCTTACATAGTGAAGCTTTAACATATTGGATGAAAATAAAACAAGAATATAAAATGTAGCATAACTTTTGCACAGTATTCTCATTTTCACTTACAAAATCAACAATACGTGTAACAGGCCAATCTACTACAAATCTATGCTGGTCCACAGCCCAAACTGCAGTCATTGAACATATTTTGGTTGATTAACTACAATCGAAGGGGGAAGCTGTGTGAATTTTGCCAAACAATCGTTTTAACAGCCTGGTGGAATCTCTCCTACGTTGTCGCCCTTAAAAGTGCCCTTGTGGTTGGAGATCTTTACAGATGAGCGAGGTTGCTTTTCCGTTCACACATTAATCAATCTGGAGCCTTGCAGGTTCTTTAAAGCTCGGGAGCAAAGCTCTGCAGCGAGCTAATTTAGTGCCAAGAACTGGCACTGGCAGCCATTTTAACCCGCCCTCACCTGGAGCGCCTCCATCTCCGTCTGTTGCATGGAGCTAATGTGGATCTCCACAGGCAGCCTTCCACCGCTCCGCTCAGCAAACGAGGAGTCTGGAGTGGCGAGGTCACATGCTCATCGAGGTGACACGGGTTACCATATCAACGGTGTGACAGTCGGAGAGTCATTAGAGTGCAATCTCAGCAAACTGCTGCCGCAACTCCAGCAGGGTGACAAACTCAAACAGCAGCCCTCTGATAATATCACTGCAGCTCTGTAGCAGCAGGTGCTCGCTGTATTTTCTGGAAAAATATACAGGGTTGAAAAAAAAAAAACAAAAAGCAAAAAGACCCCTCAACTGTGGTTGGAAGCCCCGAGGCCTATGGTTGACACCCAAACCGCAGATTGTCACCTCCCTCTCTGTCAGCTTCCTGTGGTGAGCCACAAACCCACTCTGCAAACTGCCAGGACATGCCAGGATGCCAGTTGCCGCTGGTGTAAAAATATGATCCACTGTGGGCTCAGATACAGGAGATAGATGATGCAAGCTTTGAGGCTGGCTCTGACTGAGGAGAGAACAGATTTTACACAGCAGAACCCTGAGTACTGTTCTTGTTCTTTCTCTCGTTCTCTCTCTCTCACTCTCTCTCTCTCTTTCTCTCACTCTCGCTCTCTCTCACTCGCTTCTTTCTCCTTTATTGCCTTTGCCCATTCTTAGTCTGTTCCCTTACCACTCTCTCTCTTTTTATCCCTCAGCTTCTCCTTCAAACTCAAATATGAGACACAGTGTAGTTACCTTGCATCTGGGTTATGTGTAGCTCCAAATAGACACAGCCGACAAAGAGGAGGACCCAAAGTTCACTCTCCTGGCTGTTCCTCAGCCCTCTGCACAGCCAGCTTGTCAAGACAAACTAGCTGAAGTCTTCCTGAAGCTGGTATTGCGCCTGCCCAGCACGACATAAGAACTTTCCCCATGGACATCCAGTCAAAATGACAAACATTGTGTAAGCTTTGGATGTTTTATTTTCATTCCATTGCTTTTCACATCTATGAAATCTTGTGTTTTACTTTCTTGATAGTACCACTGACCAGGGCTGTCACAAGTACATCAACTTGATTCATTGTAAAATGCTTTTACATTTAAATTTACTTCACACTTTAATTGCATAGTAGGAAATTTGTAGGATGACAATGCACACTGTAAAGGGCCCATATTATTACTTTTTCAAAGAAAAGAGATTGACGTAGTATGTAAACACTGTTTCAAAGCACGGCATACCGCTCCCCACTCCACACAATCAATATAGGGAAACTAAGTCACAAAAACAGCCCATTTTGTTATTAACTGTTTTTGTGATTTCACAAAAACAAATATATCCACTTATTCAACTTTGAGCAATTTACTCCATCCACTCATGTTGACAACAACAGTGTTTCAGCCTGGACTGCTTTTTGAATGAGGCCCAATACAGGGCAGAACAGAAGTCACTTACATATATCAGTCTTAAAAGCACAGTAACACAAACAGCCTGTTTAATTCTAAGGGCTAAAGACAGGATGGAAAATGATCATCCAAAAACAATTGATGACTGTTTTTGGTATATAAACCCACACATTGTCATAAAAAAACAGAAATATGTAGGCCCATTTATTTATTTGTTTGTTTGTTTGTTTGATTCTTTTTGTTATGTAACCTTTTTAAAGGCTTCCCAGTTTAACTTTTACCAATATAGCTTGTTATTTTTTAGGTAAATCCATGTTCAGTGTTTGGCCTTTTAAAACATGGATAAATCCATAAATTATCACAACTGTCAGCAGATTACCCAATTACTACTATAATCGATAATGACGGCTCTAATCTACTCTAATGACCAAGTGCTACAAATAGTGACAGCAAATCCCAGTGGGTCTTGTAATAATTTATAATGTCTACAAGTTAACCAAGTGGAAAACTTGGTTAAACTTGGACAAGACAGGATGAGTCAGTTACTTACGGTCGCCAGGATCTGCCATTATCAATATACTGAAAGGCATCTGGAAAAACATTGTAAGCATCTTTCTAATTTTCTCCTTTGTACGAATGATTGTGTCCTCAAGTTTCCTCCTTACGCAATAAGAAACTGTGGCTGCACTTTGCCTAATATAACAACTGTGGGTGTAATGCGGTATCAAAAAAAGACAGTTTGAAAAGGTGGATCCAAATTTAAAACTAATACGCTCCTCAGTCTCTTCCGAGGGTCTCTCTTTTACTGCCATCCGTGGAAACCACTGCCAGTGATCAAACCCAGGCATGAGGCTGCATCTTATCAGAGTTAAGCTGGGGGGGGTTACACTATCCCCATATACATATGATGACTAGGCTTTTCTCACATAAAAATTATAGAGTTTTTTTTATTATTTTGGGGGTTAATTTTGTTTAAGGGCAAAGTAGGCAAGTTCTAGACTTCAGACTATTCAGTGTGGCATATAATTAGAGCTCTGTAGAAATGAGATAATTTTGTCTTAAATAAATATCAAGTCAAATACTGACCTCAGAATCAATAATCGCATTGGACTGGAAAATACGTGCATTAAAGCTTTAACATTTTGTTTAACAGTGTATCGAAATTTAAAACAGCATCACCAATACGCCCTTAACTGAGCATCTCTCATTTACTGTCTTTAGTGTTAACCACTGTCAATGATCAAAACTAGGCATCTAGGTGCATCCTATCAGAATAAAGTGGGTGGGGAGGGCTGGGCTAATGCTATGGACACACCTATGACTGGGCTTTTTTCTGATCTTAAGGGGTTTATTCCAAAAGGTTTATTTTCTGCTGGAAAACTTTTATTTATTTGAGCCAAACACATCTGTAGTATACAGGACTGCAAAAATGAATATTTTGGTTATTCTTGTGAACTAATCAATTAATAATCGATCAGCAGCTTAGGTGTGGCCTGTAACAATAATAAAACATTTATCAATGTTCTAACAAAATGAGGTCCTGATCATCAAGAGTTAAATTACTACCATATTATATTTTTTTTATTTTATTTTATTTGAGCTACAGTAAGTAAGAAAGCAATACCTAAAAATAAGCGATATACTAATAAATACATATATTAACATTATAGCACTTGGTTTAACATTTTAATGTGCTAGTTCAACAGAAGAGTTCTGTGTAAACAGGATTCCAGGATGAGCAAGTTTTTTTATATGAAAATTATGTTTACAAAATTAGTTGTATTTTAAGCTAATTAATCAATAGCTAGCTAGCTAATGTATGCAACACTACAACAGGACAAGCTGCTGTGCTTGTAATATTTTTAAATAGCTCGCAAATTATTTCTGATTAACACAAACTATGACTATGAATATTCCAGTGACTAACATTAGTACTGTAACAACTAAAGGTAACGTTAGCTCATTATGATAAACAACGTACAGTGCGTCATCAGTGAGTAACATTAGATCAGCTTGTAAGAACACCAGCATAGATGGAAAGCAACCATTTACTGACCAGACACCAGTGGTCAACAGTAACACTAAGCTTCTGTGGAAAGCGGAAGTCAGACTTGCATATGTTGTTTGTGAAAATGCTCCCAAACTTTCAGCCGTGATTGTTCTTTTTCTTTTGCTATCTGCTCACAGAGGTACGGCACTATAAGTGAATTGCTGCCCTCTTCAAGTGAAGTCTTTAACTCACTCTAGGATGGACGTCACTTGAAAATGTAAATTAACAATGGAAATATTTTGTTGACAATTTTTATTGTCGTAATTATTGCTGGTGTTGAATAATTGTTTCAGCCCTAGTAGTATATTAATATAGCAGTGTATTTATATTTACTTATAAGTATTTTTAGATTTATATACTGCTGTAGAATTAGAAATCAAATCAATTTGATTCTGGCATCAGAATCAAAAACTGCATCAAACCTGAAAACCTGAGTATCATTACACCCTTATTCAGCATCAAATATGTATTGTATCATTGTGCAAAAACACAATACATATGAATTTTGTGTATCATTACACCCCTAAAAATGACCAGTGTATCTATATAAACACAGCTGTGAATATGTTAATGAATCTACATCAACACAAATTCCACAGGAACATATTTTTTTGTTTGTATCCACAAAGCAGACATAAAAAGTCACTATAAAGTCAAGGGCAAATAGGAGAACAAGACGTAGCAGACTGGTGAGGTTACAGCTGCAGATCAAGATGTCATGTCATGTTGTGATAGATCTTCCTCTCCCTGACTCTCCCTCCATTTCCTGCCTTAGCCAGCTTTATGTGTTTTTTTTTTTCTTTTGTGTCACATTAAATAAAGGCACACATTTGACGTGTATGTCACTCTTCCTTTGTTACTATTCCTGTACAAAGAGTAAAAAGGAGTTGTCATGCATTCTTATGCTGTGTCTTAAAGTCAGAAATGTCCCTTCAAATGACATGACCTTTTATAGAGTTCACTGCAAGAATGTCTTTTTGTCTGGTTACCAATACAATTCACCAACCATTCTTAACAATACATTTCTTCTTAAAACCCACATACGTAGTACTCTTAGATAAGAACAGAATCTACACACACTCAAGAGCACAAAGGTGCGAACAATTCCGCAAATTAAGAACACATCACAAATCTGACACCTTTTCTTAAGACCTTGCTTAAGAACAAATTTAAGAAAAAACTTAGGAAGGTCTTGGGGAATGTTGTCTACTGTTCAAAAGTTAACCCTTCAAGCACGCTCTACCTTTTTAAGACTTCATGCCAGAAATGATTCAGTACACTATACTGGTTAACTGGCCCTTTTGAGATAAATTTTATGGCTAAACAAACTCCCTCCATGTCCACAAGGAGACAGCAGATCAAATCTCAACAAATGTTACATAATATTACATACATGCTTAGAAAAACAAAAAATTAAAAAAAATTTTAAAAAAAAATTAAAAAATTATTAAAAAGCACACCTGACTCCAATTACAGACATGTCAAAGAGCTTAGATTACCAAAACTCAGAGAGGATGATCTTCAATACATATTCATATGGTTCAGCTTCAGCAGCTCTCAAATGCATTACCTTAAGAGATTTTGGTAGGAAAAGTGTAAAGTTTTACACAACTAAAAAGCCACACTCTTTGCAAAGAAAAAGGTACAAAGTGGCTTAAGTTTAAAAAGTCGCTTATATGAAAAGGCAGCAGACGCATTACAACATTAATGTGTGGCAAGCTTTGAACTCAGGGACTGAGCCCTGTAGTGGCCAAACTTTATAAATCTTAAAACCGGGGACACTCAGAAAAGCAGTTTAATTCTTCCTTGTCTTATTGCTTTCACAAAATGTACTCATGCATGAGTACATTTTTCTTGTATTTCATTTTCCCCTGAGGTGTCCTTACAATGTTTATGTAGTTTAATGGACTAAAAACTGTCATAATTTATTTTTACATGACCATTTTCCAACCTCTCTCTGTGCCATAGAATTACACAGGCTTTTAATTCTGTAAATTTAAGACAGTTATATCTAAATAAAGTCTGTTCTGATTTTTCACCCTGTATCTTGCCTCATTCAAAAAGCAGTCCGGGCTGAAACACACCTTATAACTTAAGCATGAATGGGCAGGGCTAAACTGCTGTAGGCTGAATAGATGGATATACATAAATGTGTTAGTTTTCATGACATCAGACAAACATTGAATCAAAAACTGGCCATTTTTCACAGCAGGTCGTATCTCTGCATTTCTAATGTGGTCAGCCTTGTGAAATTTACAGCTTATTTTGGTGCTGGAAGAAAGTGCTGGAAGAAAGTAACCATGTCCAAAACGCATACTTCTGGAGGCACATGCACCACTGAGCAAATTCCTTTGAAATGAATAGGCACTAATGCTAATCACTTTTTATTACCTCTGTATTTCCAACTGCAGTCCTGGAGGGTCACGGACCAGCACAGTTTGGTGCTTTCTCTTCTCAAACACATCTACTAATCCTAGTAATTAACTGATTAGTTGAATCAGGTGTGATTAATTCAAGAAATCACCAAACTCTGCCGGCTTTCCAGGACGAAAAGCCGACCACCTCTGGCCTAAGACACGTGACCACTTCTCTCCTCAATCACAGCAAACACTACTGAGTAATTCCACTCAGCCTCTAGAAGATATATAATCACACAAGCTGATAAAAATCCAATCTTCCTCTTTTCCCCCTCAGCTGTAAACACTTTGAGTGATGGGCCAGGAGAGGGAGCTTAAAACAGCTCTACAATAATGTTGGGTAAGAACTCTGACCTGCACCATAAGACCAATTCAACCAGCTCTCAGAGAGCTCCTCATTTCATTTTGCTCATGCCTCTAACAGCACCACTGACGGCTCGTTGGAACGACGAGCAATGCTTTGCTGATGACCTTCCCGCGGCCCACTGCCGATTTCAAAAAAAGCACACAGGGCTTTTAACGGGCCTCAACAGCTTTTGTCAGGGATGGAACAGCCATCAGCCAAGTCCAATGTGGGTCACAAACAAACAAACAGCCACAATAAACACAGCGCTTCTGCTAATGAGGCCACAGACTAGCAAAGACAGTGATGAAACGGCCATCAGAATGCTTATTGGTTAATTCAAGTACATTAATTCAACAATTAAAATAAACACTGTCACAGGGAGAGCCTGATCTGTAAGGCTTTTCTCCTCAGTCAAGAACAATTATACACTTACAAACTTTCTGCTGCATCTCAAACATAGGGAGCCATAACAAATGACCCTGAACTGCACCATGACCAACGCAGTTATTTTAAAGTTTATGTGATTTTATCAACTTAATGTACAGTGGGGTCAATAATTCTGAGAGCACATTATAAACATGGGATTTTTTTTCATTTAAACCTAGAAATAAACAACAAGAAGATTTAAAAACAAAGAAAAGGTGTGATGAAATAAAATGAAGAAGAAATATTTGGCACTATTTTAGCTCATGCTCCAAATGTAAGCAAGTATGTGACACTGACCATGTTACCTTTGATATAAAAAAGTCAGATTTTACTTTTTCCATCTTAACCCAACTGCTGAAGCTCATGTTCACACGACTCTCAGGTGGATGTGATCTACTCATCAGAGGCTTTTGCACAAACTTGTGAAGTTCATGCCAACTCAAGTGCCATTAAGGCAAAAGGTATACATACCAATGCTAAAAAATTCAGAAATTCATGTAAATATTTCAAAGTTCAAAGTTTTTCATTTCAACTGCTTTGCTGATAACATAATTTGTCATGGACAAATTTGTTTTAAATTAAAATTAGAAAAGAATGCAAAATAGAAGCAGTTTTACTAGTGGTCTCAGACTTTTGGACCCCACTGTATATACATCACTCCACAAATTTCATTAAATTTTCTTTTCTCCACTGATTTGTGGTTCAAAGATGAAAGTAATCCATTTTTCACTCAAGCAGAGTGTCAAAACAATCACCAATATTTGCCTTTCATACCAAAATCATATTGTATCATGGCAATGTCTAATGACAACACCCCTGAACTGAACACTAGAGTTTTATGTAAAGCGTTAAACATGCACTGGGTGCATTCAGGTATTCCGGGTCACCAGGAAACAGGAGAACTCTTTCAATTTCTGCTGATGCCGACTGGCCTATTCTTTTTCACATAAACAAAGTAAAATACATTCACATGTATTAATATGGCTAATTAAAATACTGAATTACTTTTTGTTAGATGCTGATTAAAACAATGCCTTCATCTTTCATGTCCTATGACATGTTATCATATAACACTTTGTCTCATATGACCTGCTGTCCCCTAATACCTGAATCCAAACTTTTTCCAAAGGGTCCAAAAGCAGGAAAAAATAATGGATTCAAACTATTGCTTATCATCCATACCTTGTTACACAGATCCAGTATGAGGAACATTTGTCCACTAGCAAGAACAATGAAACTCCAGACAGAGAGAGGGCAGGGGAACTTTATTAGTGGAGCTGCGGTTGGCTGGACCATGTGCTTGCCTGATGCTGCACACATGACGGCGTGAGGCAAAAGATACGAGAGCAGCGCACTAACGCTGCATTAAAGTCCAGCTGAACGCAGCAGACCCTCCAGGAGCGGATAGTTTGGGATCCCATCAACAAGTACGACGCAAGTGAGTCGACGCAGGCTGTTGCGAAACGGGTGGGAATTTCATAACGCAGGAAAAAACTAAGTGAGGGGCTGCGTAACGGCAGGATGGGTCACAGGAACCTACAGGAACTGTCTGACGGGGTTTGTTATTGCGCGGCTCGTGCTGTCCGGGCGCTTGGGATGAGGGATGCTGAGCGTGACGATGCATTTGTCCACCGCCGAGGAGACGAGAGGAGAGAAGAGAGGAGGAGAGGAGAGAAGAGGCCCCGCGCCACGCACACAAAGCACCGGATCCGGGAACAAACCGAGATTTAAAACGCCTCACGAACACGCAGCACACCAGAACATCTGGAGCGCTGGACGGAATGGAAGTTCCACTCTCAGCCTCGCTGTCTCTGCCTCTGCTGCGCTCCACGCCTTTTTACCGCCGTACTGAAGTTCTAGGAAAGCGCACACTCACCTTTGCGTCTTGCTCCAGATGCGCTCCCTCCGGCCAGATGCGCTCCCGTGCCGCTAGCCGAGCGGAACCCGGGCGAAACCTGCGCCGCACATTCCGAAACATCCAACAGCGGCAGCAGCACTAGCGCCATCCAACGGCTGCGCGCCGAGCTCTCGCGAGAACGCGCGTGTTTTTTTTTTCAGCCTCTGCCAGTCTGACATCACAGCCTGAGCTCGGTGCTGCCATCTAGCGCAATTGCGCGCAAATCCATTACGTAATCACTCCTTATTTTTCCTGAATGTAGCTTTGTGGTGAGGATTAAAAGACTGCGTGCTACGTTCTAGTGGACCGAAAGTGAATGTAGTGTGTAATGTGGTTAGAGGGTGAAAGGTGACCCCCAAAAGTCCTATTACTCAGCTTGACCAGTGACCTCCGCAGTCAGTGTCATGCAAAGGCATAAAAAATCAGTTCTCCACTGTCACTCCTTTTATTTTTGTGTTCAGAGATCATTCCACAGTAATGAATAAAGGTTCCTTGCACTGCTAAATAGACATAACATATGCAATCTGTCTAGCCTCTTTGCCATGTGTAGGCCATGTTGTCACGAAGAGGTTTCATTACAGCGAATGAAGCGTAATATCTTGCAAACATAAAAACAGCTATGTGTAATATGCTGTGATGGGCTTCCATCCGTGAAAACAGCAAATGGCACAGGAAAGAACGAAAATGTAATAGGCCAAGTGGGATCTCATCTGGGCTGCTCTGCATTCCATGCAAATACATACACATCTATTACAGTTCCTCCTCTATCAGGTTGATATGTGAGTGCACCAACTCCTTAGAGACAGAGCAGGCACATATATATGTGTGCGTATACATGATGAATGTTCACATGTATATCTATGTACTTGTATGTGAATGTGAGCATCACACTACTGTGTGTGTTTATTGCGGAGAATGTAAGTATGTCTGTGCTATAGCAGGATAACAGGGTCCTCAGAGGTCGTCCGTCTCTCCGTCAAAGGGGATAGCGTCCAGGTCCATGTGGATGTGGCTGGGCTCCTCGTTACACACCCAGCCGATAGGTGTGCGGTTGAAGGAAGGTCTAGAGTTGATGTCGTACTGGAAAACGGGCACTGGCTCCGGCTCCTCAGGGGCCACCTTGACCTCTGGGATCTCGAAGGTCAGCATGCGAGAGGCCTTGTCAAATCCACCAAAGGGCAGAGCTGTCCTGTAAGACCAAGCAGAGAAAGCATCTTGCAGGAATGTGTCATGGGTAGTTTGCAGAAATGAGAAACCAGGGTCTAGTAGGGTTTGTGTCACTCAGTCAGTCTCAAGGTCTAATTTGGACTGTGCTCCCTCATGTTCATACAGCTGTATGCAAAGGATTGAGCACGCTGGGCCAAATTACACATTTTCTTGATTTTTGAGATGAAAAGAAGTAAACACGACCAGTGCAGCATACTGTTTTATACAATGCACAGATAACTATCTTATACAGTGCACAGTTACTTTATATTTCATTAACTTAAAATGTTTTTTAAAAATGATAAATTATATTAATACAATGAGTGATAGTAAATCATAGTAATGATAGTAGTATGGCATGTGCAAAAATTTGGACACTGTTCTAGTAGTAAAGTCTTAGGACAAAATTACCTTACTAGGCCTTAATTGACACATTAAGAGCCTTAATGAACTCCTCTAAGCAGCTGTCTAAGAATCTGAAAAAGAAGCTAATTGCATACAACAGTTTCCAGCTCCAGCAAATTCCACTCTCAGAAATGTCATTAAGAAAAAAGGCAGGGCCAGATCTGGAAGACTAAGAAAACTCTCAGATGAAACTGCTAATATGCTGGCAGTAGGCAAAGCAAAGCCTCCACATGACAGCAAAGGACCTGCAGGAAGGTTTAGCTGACACAGGAGGAGGAGCTCTGTTCTGCTGTGCATTATTGTTGCACAAACATGATCTTCATGAATGCATCATCAGAGGGAAACATTACCTGTGACTTCATCACAAAAGTCAACATCTGAGGTACGCAAAGAAACATCTAGACATGCCAGAGGCATTTTGGAAACTGGTGGAGTAAAAGGTAAAATTTGAAATATTTGGCCATAATGGTTGTTTGGAAAAAACAGAATGGAGGTGGAGGTATATGCTTTGTGGTTATGTGGCAGCCAGTAGCACATGAAACATTGCACCAGTAGATGGATGAATGGATTTCAATAAATAGCACTAAATTCTAAAAGCAAATATGGCACAGTCAGTCAAGAAACTGAAGCTAGAAAGAGCCTGGCTTAGGAACAATGATCCTCAAAATATCTATAAATATATCATGAACTGCCTGTAGAACATAAGCTGAAGCTTTTAAAATGGCCCTTACAGTGCGCTGACTTGAACATCATTGAAAGATCTTAAATATGATGTGCATGTAAGACGGCCCAAGAATATTGCAGAGCTAGAGATGTTCTGCAAGAAAGAGTGGGAGAAAATTCATAAAACTAGTTAATCAAAAAAGTAACAGTTTATAAACATGTGCAGAATCTGTTTGCTGCAGAGAATGTGTGGCTTTGCATACAACTACATGTTTTAAGATATAGATGCATAATGATTTTGGGATCATATTGCTATTGGCAGATATTTGATTAAAAAAATAAAATAGCATCTTAGGACAGATTAGAGGACAGATTAGATTTGCCGAATTTCAAAGTGATATTTGATGGCATAGTTATTGTAGTCCAAAGCAAAAAATACCTCATTAAAATGCTGCAAATTTACTGCATCTATAGCAATTATGCTAATCCAGGTAAATCTAGTCCCAATTTAATCATTTTTGCGAGTGTTATTATGTTGGTGTCAGAATCAGCTGATTACATGAAAAACACTGGAAACTGACATTAGCCCACTATTTACTGAAGTGTGAAATCTAAAATGAAATTCTTGGTTAAAATGGATACCAAAAATAGGACAAAATTGTAAATTCTTTATTTATTTGTTTTTTTTTTTATAATGAATAAATTAAAATCATAAAAAGAATTATTATGAAATCAGTCCTTTAATATGGCTGCATTCCAAGTTACTGAAGACTTGACAACCAAGTTGCAGAGTTTTGCCAATGATGATTCGCTGGCGCTGTGTGTAGAAGAAGTCAGCGGTGATCATTGCATGTGGCTATAGGAAACAGCATTTTTAACCGTTATTTCTATTCTTATTCTCTGACTCATTAAATGATATGTAAAGTGTTATATTTTGATACTTTATTGTAAGTTTACTTAATCTTACAGAAATTGAACTTTCCTGTAATTTCAGCCTTTTAAGTCTTATTTTTGTCTTTTTTAGCTAAAAGTCTTCAGTGGTCAAATTTTTGGTACATCACTACTTTACGGTTCTAGAGTCACACAAATTGGTACCTATTGAAACTCTTATATTTGGGCAGGTCCTGCTGCACATGAGGCCCTGGCATTTGTGGCTTCATGGTGGCCTTGAGTTCCTCATTGTCCTTCATTGCGCGCTCCCATGGCGATACATATGTTTTCACATATTCACGCCTCCTCTTCTGCTTCTCTGCCTCAGGATCAACTTCATCTGTTGATGATGACCATGATGAAAAATAACAGTTCAAAGCCTCAAGGAAAACTGTGATGTATGAATACCTCTAGATAACCTTATACATCCCTATATACATACTCTTCTGCCTGCTAGTCATTCTATGAATCATAATGTCTAACTCATTATTGCACTGAATAGACATGTGTCTAGGCCATACTATACCTTTTGGTGGCTCTGGGGCTGGAGCAGGAGGAGTCGTCACTTCGCAGCCTAGAGAAGGAACCAAGTCCTGGAGATTTTGCTGGAAAACCACAAAACACAGAACCAATCAGCATGCCATACAAGTCAGAAATGGACCTGCTTTTTTGTGAAGGGTGTATTTGTGCCACACTCTTGTGATTACACACAAGATTGAGTGATTACACATGTAAAAGTTCCAAATGAGTCTTGGCTTGGACAAACGGTATAAGTAAAATATTATTTATGAGTTCTTTAAACTTCAAAAAGGTTCACTCACTCACTCACACATCTCATTAACAAAATGGTTCTTAAAACCATCAAGTGTAAGGTTCTTCATAGAACCAAAAGTGGTTCTTCTATGGGATCACTCCAAAGAACCCTTTCTGAAACGTTTATTTTCAAGAGTTTATGATCGTCATAATCAAACTAGACTTACAAGGAAATTTATTGTAGAAAAAATAATGTAAATCTATTCAGAGTTATACATAATTTTCACACAAATATGTCAATATTGCCAAAAGTAAGTAAATTGAGGGACAAAGCCATAGACTCTTATAATAAACTCTTTAAGAAGCTGTTGATGCATCCACTCAAAAGGGAGGGGGATTTTTACCCATTTCTTCCTCATAATTCAATTCTCACATGCTTGCTATGTTTTCCATGCCACATAAAGCTGGGAGTGTGAGGGCTAGCACCCAGATATGTGGTAAAACCTCATTTTTCGCACTAAATAAAATGGGAGGAGAACACTAACTGTCAATCCAGTTATGTCTGATAACAGACTTGGCTAGCATCTCGCTGGGTGATGGGGAGAGAGAGGGCTATGCTAATCACCCAAAGAGAGCGAGGCCAATTATGTCCACTTGAACTCATGGCCAAAGATGGCTCTGGCATCGCCTAGGGTCAAACTCCCAATTTCACAATGACAGGGCAAGTGCTTAGATGGTTCTTTAGGAAATGAAAAATGGTTTTCTTTCATGCCGTCTAAGGTGCAAGGTCGAGTCAAGTCTCGAGTCTTTGGAGTGTGAGTCCAAGTTGAGTTTTGAGCTTGTAAGCATGCTTGCAAGGTAGTATAACAGCTAGTCCAGCTGAAGATTTTCTAAGCAAATAAATACAGCTACAATGAGGAACTGAATGGAAATGAAGATGTGAATACTTTACTTTTATCATGCAGATTTCTAAGTCCTGTGAGGATTTCTAAGAGACTATGCGTCAGTATGCGAGACTATATGTATGGGTATGTGTGTGGTGGTTGGGTGGGATGTGGGTTGGGTGTGGGTGGAGGGTAAAAGGGGTGGTATAATAATGTTTAGTGATTGTCATGTTATGTATGGTTTGTCTAAAAAGCTCAAATAAAAATTTGATTACAAAAAGATTAGCTGACAGCTAAAGCCAAATTCACTTTCCTTTAAACACCACATTTACTGCACGTAGCACTTCGTTCTGTCCTTCTGGGATATTCCACTCTGGGATAAGACCCACGTTTAGGCCTTTAGCGACACTCTCTTATCTCTCGCACTTACCAGGTTCTCATTGCTGATGATGAACTTATCCACTCTCTGCTGCCTCATCTTGAACATCTTGGAGCCCTTACCCTTCATGAGAGACAGCTCCTCTAGCATCACCTCCTTTGGGGTCTTAATCTTGGTCCCCAGGTCAAATTCTGTGGCCTCTGTTTCCGTCACCTCTGGGAACACATGAACAGAGTCGTACATGAAAATAACACAATGGATACAAATGATGTCGTTTTAAGTCAAAATCATATTAATCAGATAATTTGTGTGATATAACTTGTTAAAGTTTTGCACTAGACAAATACCTCAGACACTTCACTGAGCATGAGCTAGCATCATCAGCAGCCACTGAGAGTCTGACCGAAGCCAAGGATGCTCATGATGCCCAGAGGTGTGAGTTTAAGTACACTCTAGAATTCACAAAAGCCTCTTAGTGCTCACCAATTCTCAAAGTAAAAGATATATTTTCTTTTTACTTCACAATAAAAGGATCTGATCCATTTTACAGGATGGAAAGTGCACTTCTGTGTCGTTCGTCATAAAAATCTCCCTTCATTCGTTCTCCTGTTTGATATCAGCCATAAACCCTGGAGTCGAGCCACAGCTGATGCCAAAGAGAAGGATGTTGTGCTGAGCGTTGCTTGCATTACATCGTAAATCAGACTCTTGGCCCTGCTTTAGCTTTGCGTGTGTGTGTGTGTGTATATATATATATATATATATATATATATACACATATATATGTATGTGTGTGAATATATGTGTGTGTTTATATGTATGTTTTCCATTTTTTGCTTCATTCCTTATGCTTGGCTGATCATGTAGCTCCTATCACTAGTTCCATTTTTTTAAAGTAAAGAACTTAAGTGTCTCACTTTGACACTAACGGTGACTCACAGCAACAGTATCACTAATATGGAGTTTGGTCAGCAAAGGTTTTTTGAAGGGTCATCCTGTCCCACTATATATATATATGTTACACAGCCATTAACCTCTTGATTATATTATAGTGAGATTTTAATAATAACATAAAGTGCAATATTAGGTCAATGTCCCTTAGCCAGGGGGCCAATGTCACAAAACGCAGCACCAGATACCAGATTTTCCTTAATGTTTACTGTAAATAGTATGGTAGTAACATGCTTGTTCATTCATAAACAAGGATTACCGTGTAGTTTACCGCTTGCGAGATGTGAGACATTGTTAAAGTTTTATCCCATTTATATTTTGCAGTAGTGATTCAAAACACAAGATAATCCTGCAAAAAATAATGCCTGAGCCATTCTGATGGTGATTTTCCCAGTAAACCTAATCATCACCATGGTGATTTATAAATAGCTCTTATGTACCATGCCCCACATTTTGTGTGGCGTAGCGCTATTACCACTGAGTTTTATGAATCTGACCCTAAGAGTTTTTGTTTGACCTTGCTTAGAAAGGCATTTTTTTTAAATGCTTTATCGATCTGACCTTTGTTTTGAATTTTAATTTGAGAATGACTTTAAACTTTACACCAACTTCCTCAAAACTGACTGTTTGCAAAATAATGATCGACACATTCAAACAGAGTCATCTCTAAATGTTACTTCCTCTGCCAAGTAAAGGAAAAACTTCCAAAAACTCTTCACATACTTGTAGTGAGGATGACGGTAGCAGTAAATTGGTCAAATTGTTAGTCTAAAAGATGGTGAAAAGGTATTACTTAAGAACAAGTAATTAAAATGCATGCTATTCTGTTTAACTCAAGAGTGATGATGTTTTTATGTCATTTCTGAAGTTGAAAAAGTTTTGAATTAATCCATGTTGAAGCCCACACTCACAGCTCAATGACAAACTATTAACAGGTGGACTTACACTGGGTCTAGAAACTGTACCTGGGTTACTATATTTGCTAATAGGTGGCCTGAGCTGAATGTTTGACGGGGATAGCAACAATAACTAAGGGCAGCAGGCAGGCCCAGTCAGGTGGTCATTAACTGGAGCAATAGCCCACCAAGCAATCATCATGTGCCACTTAACCTAGTAGCTTTTATATGTTCTTTTTACAGCAGCACTCTGAACTAACTGCATTTTAGAGATGCAGTGCATGTTGTAGGAAGATAAATTAGCGGGTTTTTGGGGATTTGCAGTAAATATTGCTCTCCTGTTGTTTCACTACTGAATGGATGGCTCCTTTTGACAGACCTACCTTACATTCTTCCCTCTGAGCCCATGACTGACAAAGAAATCAAGTGGTATGAGTACAAGCGTACAACAAATCATGCATCACATATCATGAGAGAGATAGATAGCGATATGTATATGTATTTATATATATATATATAAAGGACAAAGTATGAGTGAAGAATTTGGAGCTGCTAGAAATCTTCCTGGAACATCCCTGCTTAGCGGCTATAATCTGGCTGTTGGTTTCGACGGCTGTGAAAGGGGAGCTGTGTGCTGACAATGAAAAAGCGGACGTGCTGTCCTGTAAACAGACGAGTCATTATGAGCGCGGTGCCTGGCAGATGAAGTGGGAGCATCCGATAGGATTAATCAGCTTTCATACACACTCATGTCACACTCACACAGAGTCGCTCATTAGAGGACAGCAGTGAAGTCACACACACATACACACACACAGACACCCACTGACAGCATCTCAGAGATCCTGTTAGTGGAGGATAATTAGGCGGGTACACACCTTACACTAACTGCTCATCATATGCCTGCTTTTCCACTGTATGATGCTAATGACTTTATGGAGGCAGGAAGCAGATTGCCATGCTATATATAATTTTTTATTTATTTATTTATTTTAGCTCTATGTGTGTTCAACATTTGGCACTAATGGGTTCCCACGTTTGGTACACAAAGACTTATTTGTGAGATAGAACAATAGAACAACACACTCATTTTTCGCATTGCCACTGTGCTTTTATTAACAGATAGCCGAGCACAACCTAACGCATTTTGTTTTTTGTTTTTTTGGGGGTTTTTTGCTGAATAATTCTAATGGTAGTTGAGCAAGATTATAATTTTTTTATACAAGCAAACTCTTCTATAAATGAAAACACAATGCAGCTAAAATCAAAAAGCAAATATTACAACTTACCCCATAGGCAGGGTTAATTGAAACAGGCTAAGGGCCTAGTCTGAAAAAATCGATTCAAAATGCAATTAACTCAGTAGAGTTCTATACTGTGCAACATAAATACATTAATATATTTGTTTAAAACTAAATATGATTACTGACGGGAGGCTTAGACGAATCTGTGCATATAAATTTCCAAAAAGTTGACTGTTTTGAATATTGAGGAATATGGACTTCTTTCATTGTTTATTGGGGAGGTTTATTTGTCATACTGTTTTATAGCTAACCCTGGCATGTGGAGGCTATACTTTAGCCCTGCTAGCTTTCACTGTGAGTTGTTTACATGCTTCAAAGTGGTGCTATATTACAGTCAACAGGAGGGTCGTTGCAATAATATAGTGAGTTGAACACACAAATCAGTTCTTTTTTCATGAAAGAAGCTGCTTTCAGAGTGTCTTAGATAGAATCTCAAGAAATGTCTGACCAATTGCTGTGAAAATTAATTGCTATTTAAACACGAAAAAGTGACTAAAAACACATTTCACTATATAAAATATTAAATAATATTATAAAATATTATGTCACATTTTATCTTGTGTTAGATTGCGCCCCACTCTCTTTTCGTCATATGAACACAACAGATGTAAAACAGTAAGAGATTCTGATGATTTCAGTTTGCATTTATTTATGGAATTTAGTCAGTTTAGTAGCGGCAGGGCTATTTTGGATTTTTTTTTTAATATGTTCCAGCATACTGTTTACCCATTTGGAAGTTCATTCTAACATTCATTATTTTATTGATGTATAAACTAGGCAGATAATGACCAATTTACATGGAAATTAGCTTACAAAAAACATCCTGACTGATTTTACTACAATACTTATAGTGAATTAAAGGTCCACAAACTCATATTGTACATTCTCTGGACTGAGATGAGTAGCTGAGGCAAGTAATTATGAACATCCGTTCCGTGAGGGAGAAGTACATGCCTCATATGTTCCAGATTGACGGAACATTTGTCTGAATGTTCCACATAAGGGATTTCCACCCAGAGAGTTAGCTATGCTCTACACAGGGCCTGAGAAGGCCAGCTGACTCTGGTCTAAAGAGTGCTGGGAGTCACAAGACACATTTAATGATGAGTGATATTTACAACTCCTCTGAATGCTCCATTAGTTCTCAACCTAATCTTTATCTGCCATATCTGTGTTGTGCGGTCGAGTGCCACAAACAAAGAACAGAAAACTGCTGACACGTGCTTCAGCTTGCTTCTGACTTTTACAAGTATGTTTTGAGTTAACAGCTTTCCTAAGTTTAGAGAAATGTGACACCATAATTTTCCATGGTAATCAGTTATACAATACAGATGTGGCAGCTTCTGGATGTGAGCATGTTCTCATATTCATGAGAAAGAGGAGATACTCACCATCTTGTGTAATGTTGGAAAGGTCAGTGATTATTTTAGAGGGCTTTTTCCTCTTGTTTGGAGGAGCAGGAGTTCCAGACAGGGGCATCTTCACAGCCTGTGTTAGTGTAAACAGAACCATGTCAGCAGGTTCATAATAAAGAAACTGCCATACTTTACTTCATACTCATTTTTTTCTTTGGAGACATCTATTAGACAATTGATATCTACAATATTTGGTTATTATACACAAAACTATTGCAAATATTTTGGCTCTTTTAAAGGCAATGGCTTAACACCTTTAAACAGTCCTTCTAAATTAATTGTGAGAATTTACAGGGTGTGATAGACAGAGAGTCATTTAGACTACAGGGCTAGTAACTCAATCATCACCAGTTATTTTTGGCTACACTTGAACAGCAGGTACAGTTACTGATCCTGAAAATTTCTTCTCCTAAAAAAGTACCTCCACAAAAAGCTCAATAAGACTCATGTTTTTATCTGCATCCTGTTTTTCAATGCAAACATTTTAACATAATTCTTAGAGAGGAAAGCATTAGAAGTAGCATAAACAAGTCTCTTGTTGCAGTGAGGATATTTCTGTTTGAGCAAACTAAATCAATCCACCGCCAGCAGAGGAGTGCGCCCGGCTCAGCAAATTCCTCAAATGTCCTGCGCGTCCACACCAGGGCATCTGCAAAATTACTGTGCACTATTTAAAAAAAGGCCTTACTACAAAATCCCTTGCTGCTATTTTTTTATATACTGAGTGAATGTGATTCATAAAAGCAGTAAAAATACCAACAGTCATTGAGTGGTCAATGAACGTCCGCCCTTGAGTAGGCCTGGTGTCTGCATGGACAGCCTCGCAATTAATAAGTCATTCATGAGTCATTTGAAGATCAGAAACATTTGTTTGAAAACCTGTTCTTAAAAGGATATGATGCTCTGTGTTCTCTGAAACTCCAAACTTCAGGAGTAACTTTATCTCATAGCAGTGATTTATACTATTAATGCCTGGAAACACTGAAAGCATACCTCAAGCCTCAGTTCAAAAGCAGCAAATCTTGTCCATGTTTTGGGTGGAACAGTGTAAAGAGGAATAAATCAGCCCAAGCCCCTCTCGCGTGTCAGTCAAAGTTAAGATTAAGAGCTCATTACATAACTTTGCCTTTATCACCCCGAGTTTGGCATTCATCCCCTGCAGTTTAAGCACTCCCCTGGCACAAGCCCCCCTTCTTACCTAAGACAACAGAATCCTTTAGGAAGAAAATAAAGTTAAATGAAAGTTTTAACAAAAATCCCAGAAAAGACTGGTTTTGGATAAATCCAAATCCTTGGTTTTGGCACGTCCTGGGTTTCCTCAGCTGTTGCTGCTGCTGCTGTCTTCTACATGCCAAAGAGAACGAAAGCAGAGCAGCGATTGGGGTGGCAGGGGTTTTTGGCCTGGGAGGGGGACTTCCTTCAGTGTGGTACAAAGAGCAAAGGCAAAGAGCAGGGGCAATGGTGAAGGAGATACTTTTCTTGCAGATGCTTCTCGGGCCTATATATGGAACGGTGGAGAGCAAGGAGTTTTGAGAGAGGCCCCACACGAGGACCGATAGAGAGAGAGTGAGAGAGAGAGAGGTTTTCACTCTTAAAGGAGAATTCAAAAGATTTCTGCATAATTAAATGGTTAAGATGTAAACAAAGTCATTAAGAGTGGTTTGGTGTAAAAGGTTAAAGAGCCAGAATTGTTTATAGTGATGGTGATAGGAACCAAATATCTAGAGAGTTTAATGCCTTCAAAAGCTACCTGTAGGTTGTTTTTACATATAGTTACAAATACATTTCCTGATGTTTCCTGTTTAATGGTATGTTCAAGGCCACTGGTTGACCTTTTTTTAATTGTGGAGAGATACATTTAGGGTGTTCTAGCATTTTTCAGATTTATTACTATTTTATCACAAAAACTCAGGAGAAACATGCAGGTTTACAGCTCATCTTTGGATAGTAAATAAAATGCTAAATGTGGGTTGTTGACATTGAGATCCCTGGTTCCTATCACCACCATGGCAAAGAAATCAGTAAGTTTCTCTACAATGAACCATTTCACATCAAACCTCTCAGCATGACTGTTTACATCTCATTGACTGAATTATGCATAAAATGTGATTCATCCATTGAATTCCCTTTGATAATCTTTGGTCACAAACCTTGACTGGATTCTCTTTTGACATTATAGACGTGTCTATATTAAAAATAATATAAAAAGGCAGAAACTCCTGTGATAAAATGCAGCAATCACTGCTGAACTGTATCCTTTTCAAATGATAATACTTTTGCTATTACTCAGATATATACTTATAAGTACTCTGCTTTTTCTTCATTCCCACTCCAGCTTCATATTAAGCTACTAACTCTCTATTTGTGTTTAATTTCATTCTGTTCTGGAGGTTCAGCTCCTAAGCTGCTTTGCTGTTGTTCACACCTCTTACTTTCATGCTTTATTGTTTTACTTTAGACTAATGGACTAAAAATAGAGCAGAATAATGGCTAACAAACTTCACTTCCTACACTGATAGATGCTGGATGTGCCATAAGCTCCACTACAGTTCTTTTGGGAACTCTATTGTTTTTTGCTAGGCTACTTTCTTTTCTTTTCTACCTCAGTCATTATTTCACTGGAGTTACAATACTTATGAGCATGGTTTTAAGCTACTCTACCCACCTCTGGCTAAGCCTGTGTGCAAGAGTGAATTAGGGATAGTCAATATGGGATATAAACATTTGCTCAAGTCAGCAATTTAACTCGTACCTCGGGCAGTAAAGCTGATTTACTCAGTATAATAAGGGAAGGAAATAATTTTCCTTCTTATGTTGAGAGAATGATCTTGTCTTGATTGCACAAGGCATTTACAATGGTGTGAAGCATCTCTATTAGAGATACTCTATATTCAGCGGCCTTCCAGTGGGCGGCTCAAGCAGTGGAG
The DNA here is from genome assembly GCF_904425465.1 of Colossoma macropomum. Classification (NCBI taxonomy): domain Eukaryota; kingdom Metazoa; phylum Chordata; class Actinopteri; order Characiformes; family Serrasalmidae; genus Colossoma; species Colossoma macropomum. The sequence continues at coordinate 17,489,712 of NW_023494790.1, read as the reverse complement.
CGTTTGACAGAGCCCCCGAATGAAGACTTATTGCTCTCGGAGAAGAGGCGAGCTTATTTACAGTCGGTGTCCCACCAATTTAGAGCCTGGACAATAAACCCAATACGGTATGCAGAGAGAGTCCTGTCAGTGCTATCCAGCCTAGGACCTTTCAATGTCAATCAGGAAATCGGTTAATCTAGTGTTTTGAAGGAGGAGGTCATGCAAATGTTGATGTAACAAAGTGCCCAGGCATTATTTATCACCTCAGAGGAGAGCGGTGTTTGGTAGAGTAGCATTCTGCTGAAGTTCATTTGTGCATAAAGGAGCCTGCAGTGACATATCCAGTGTCATAAAATGCCTGTCATTATAACTCATCTTTTTATAATGCCATGGACATCTGGTATCAATTATTGGCCTGCATTATTACAATTACAATTGTCGCCATCATCAGATTAAGGATTCATCTTAGGGCTCAATTGTAGGATTTATGATGTCCTGTTTTTGTTTTCATTTTAAAGTCAACCAGCACTTAAAAGATACACATACACTAATAATTTGCCATGAATTTAATTTACTTGATTCAAATTTCCATATCAACAAAATACAATTTTGTCTTTCAGGTGTACATTGATGTAATATACAGCACTCATGAATTTTCATGAACTTTGAATTTTTTATTCAAAATTGTGTACAAGGCCATTGTGTACAAGCTATTCATTTTTTAGCACCGAAAAAAAGACCATTAAACTCTGTATGTACATTCTATACATTCTATATAACATCAAATCTATCAATATTTAATTTATCCATTCTTTACCTTTGTGCACCCTACTGTCACTTAAACTCTTCCATCCTTTCCATCTTTAAAACCAGCTAGAGGTAACAGCTGTGTCCACCCAACAAAAGCTGTTCCCAAAGGAGTCACTGACATTATGTTCTCCTTCAAAAAGTCGCTAACATTAACACAAGCAACTACCCAAACTCACCTCAGCTGCCTTACAAAATCTAAAATAGATGGAAAAGGAGATATTTCTGAGTAGATTAGACAATCCATTTGCATAAGGAAGAGGAAAGTCAGAGGAAAAGAAGCAGAACAAAAACAGGAGTTTCCAAAACTGAAGTTCACAAAACTATCAAAAGTCTTCTAACAACTGTGCAAGACCTTTTAGACCACCGAAACTATTGGTGTCACACAAGCAGTACATTTTAGAAATAGGAGGAAATGAAGCTCCACTCTTGCTTAAGATCTGCAAAAGTCCATAGCTGTTTCCATGTGAAATGTGGAGGTTTTATAGACTGAAGAGTCTAAATTGGAAGCAGTTGGCACAGGTTATAACATAATGGGTGCCCCCATTGCCAACAGGCTAGAGCTCAATTCCTTACCTGGGCAACACTATGCTTAAAACAAGAAGGATCATTGATTGAGACTCTTAACACTTCATTCACCTCCTGAACATTTGAATAAGAGTGTCATGTAAATGTAATTTGGATTACTTGGATCATGAGAGACTTGCAACTAACCTCTAAAACTGAACTTTGGCAATAACAGAATATCTCTGCAGATTTCTTTGAAAAACTGAGAGTCAGTAACTTTTACTGGCCATTTTATGGTCTCTGACATTTGCATACTAGTGTATACTATATGTCTAAAAGTTTTCCGACACCCCTTCTAATTAGTAAATTAAAGTGCATTTATTACACACATAGGCTTTTATTGTGCTCATAATTGTGCCTTGCTCCATACACATGCATTACCAATAGAATAAACACTCTGGAGCAACCACACATGAGCCTAAGGTCAAAATGCCCAGTGCTAAGCATCAGCTAGAGGGATATAAAGCCTGCCTGCATTGACCTGTAGAACAGTGGAATTGCGTTCTCTGAAGAGACAAACTAAATAACTTTGGGATAAACTGCAGTGGCATTTTTGATCCAAGACTAAACATCTAACATCAGTATCTGACCTCACTAATGCTCTTGTGCCTGAATGCAATCAAATCCTCACAGCAATGTTCCAACATCTAGTGTGAAGCCTTCCCAGAAGAGTAAAGGCTGTTACTGCAGCAAAATGTAGACAAACTTGATGTCAGAAGAAACAATTGATGAACAGCTATCAACAAACTTTAGGTCACAAATTGTATTTTATTAATGTGGAAATGATGGACACGTTTGTATTAAGCAATTTCAAAGCAGCACGTTTTCAGTGATTGTATCAGTGACTGAATCACATTGTAAAAATGTGTTGCGTTTAGCTCTCAGCCAAATACTCGCTTATTAACAGGACTATAAATAAGTAGTGGGAGCATGCTAAAGCTGGCAAGATGGCTCCAGCACACTGAAACACAGACCAGAATCAGTACAGTACTGGCCATCACCGCTGAGGAGGCTCCTCACAGAGCTACCAACCTGCCGCTAAAGTTAGCACCTGATACCCTGACATCTGATCACAGGCCTAAGACCTTAGAGGAGGTCAGCAGGCAGTTCACCTTGTAGAGGAGAATCAAATAACCCAGACAAAGTTACAGCACATGTCTCTTGTTAATGCCACATACCTATCTGGACATCTGCCAGAAGCACTCAAAAATTTACTGAAAAGATGAAAAGACATTCAAGTGTCAGTACATGTGAGTGCAGTGTTTATCTTCTGAGGAGTAGCATCAAGGTGAAATGCACTGTAAACTGTGATAAGTCTAATCAAACTTTTTGAGGTAACTCGCTGCCTCAAATGAAGTTTTAAATCTTTTTTTTTTTATGTTTTTTTAACTTAAAATGTAAGTAGACATCACACAGACTATAGTGTTGGGGAAACTTGAGCTTTTAAGTTGGGGTAAATACATTATTACATGATTGACATAATTGTAATGACTACAAACTGTTGTTTGAAAACCACATCTGAAGGAACAATAAGAGCTAATAAACAAAAATCAAATCATTCACTAGGAATTCTGGATGACTCCGCCCCGTACTCTATCACTTGTCTTTTTGAGTTTGTTCTACTCAAGTGTAAATAAGTACACTTGAATTTTCAACAGTATAAACAGCTTGCCTGATAGCAAGTAATTGCAAGAAAATCAGTAATCAAACTAAATTAAATGATAATTTCCATTATTAGTATTAATAGAATAGGAAGAAGGGAGAGAGACTGGTAGACAGAAAAGTGAAAGTGTTGAGAAAAAAGTTTTAAGCTGAGTCTCAAAGTGGGAGAACAGTCGATGAAGTCTTGATGGATGGCATTCCAAAGTATCCGGGCCACAGCACTAAATGATCCACCCCTATTAATGTTATAGTGGTCTTAAGGACCACCAGCAAACTGATATTGGTGGACCTGAGAGTGTGAGATGGTGTATAGAGGCACAGGAGCTATGATAAGCAGGACTTTATACTTAAAGTCAGCATGAATCTGAAATCACAATGTATTTCCAAGTGAACCATGGTATCAGGGAGGGTCTCTGAGCTAGCTGAGACAAGATATAATTGGTTAATAATATTCTAAATTCAATATTAATTACATTTCTGGAAACTAAAACATTTATGTCTTCAATATTTAGTTCTTTTTTTTTAAAATAGACTTATGTCTGTATTGAATCCATGCATGTATTATGGTACTACTCTTGTGTAAATTTTGGTTTAAAACAAAGGGATTAAATTCCTGAATTGGCCAGTGAAAAAGGGGTTCAGTCAGGAATTATGTTTCTCCATAGTATAATTTAGGTAGATATAGCTAGGCAAGCTCTGCTATTGGTCAAGACTTCAAACTCTGAAGGACTAATGCATTAGATTAATTATAAATGTAATTACGAAGTGACGAAGAGAAATCAACCAATCACGTTTTGATTTCCAAAACCTGGGAATTTTCTGAGAAAAAAACATCCTACTAGGGCTTCTGGAAGTCTTAGATACACCAGTGACTGTGAATAGGAACAAAAGCCTAATCAGTGGGTTGTTAGAAATTAAACACAGCAGCATCCGTTCATTACCAGAGCTCACTACAGGATAAACTATATGCTAATATGTCTGTTACAAGCATCAAGTAAAACAGAATATCTCATGGAAGCTTCAAATGTCTGTGCTTAATCTAGAACTGCCAGAAGATTTTCATACTAATTGCCATTACCTTAGTGTTAAAAACTCCTAGAATCCCACAGGGACGCTAGCAGAAGTTAGCGTTATTGTAAAAGTGTTCTTTTGACGCTTGTTTTGACGGAGTTTTTACATTTATGGACCAAATTGAAGGCCTTGCTCTAATAGTCTTGGTTCACCACTCTCAAAAACAGAAGACGTTCAGTCACCACACTTCCAAAGAGAAAACATAAATTTTGTCTTTTTAAATGGTAGGGTATGATTAATTATGCTTAATATGACCAAGGACATGAACTAGGTCGACTTTAAGTAATGTCACTGATGTAAAATGAGTGTAATGTGCAGGGCTTGGTATGAGTGAGGACTCTAGCAGATGAATTTTGAATAAGTTAAAGTCTATTCAGGGTTTTTACCAGAAATGCCAATGAAAAGGTTACTGCAGTGTGTGAGGTTATAAAAGCAGGAACATGGGTATGCTGCTATTTGAGAACGGCATAAACAAGAGTGAGTGCAGATGTTGACCTTGTCCTGAGACAAAGGAACAGACTTTTTAGCATCTTTTCAATGCTAAACCTTTATTTAGTGTTGCTATATCTGAATGAATGACAATTAGTAGAAAGCTCTGGGTGTTGTATATTACAATTAACACCAATGACTCACCATGAATAAATAATGGTTTGCAAGAACAAAAAGGTTAACGTGATGGGACGTGACCTTAAACCATGCTTTCTGAATTGAACACCAGTGCCACCTTGTGTGCTTTTTGGATTACTGCAGTACCGTTTCACACAGCAGCTATGACCACTACTCTGATCCTATATAGCACTGATTCTCAAACCTGGAGACACACTGCCCTGCACTTTTTAGTGTTTTCTGCTCCCAACATACCTGATCCAAGTAATCATCTTATTAACAGTCTGTTATTGAGTTCCCGTGGCTATGTGAAGGCAGGGAAAGCACTAAAATGTGCAGGACAGTGGGCCTCCAGGACCAAGGCTGAAAATCACTGCTATATATGGCACAGAAAACAGTATACAGAAGTGAGAAAGTGGACAAATGTGTAGTTATAGAAGCAGAAAGTAACAGAGAGATGGAATATTTTTATTGCTATAGTTTCAGTGTCTCAAACATTAAAAATTAGTTGTCATATGCCCAGGCTCAGACAACAAGACATTCATAATAACATTTCTCTCAAATAACATGTTGCTTTTTCTTTTTGTGTCTTAATCACACTTAATACCTATTTTTTGAAAGAATATTGCTCACATTGCTGTAATTATAACAAAGCAAATATTTACCATTGGTGCATAGTTTCTAACATACATCTCTATGTAAATTAAGGCATGCATATTAACAAATCTGATAATACAAAATGAACATCTCAGTGTACGACACCTATGTGTCCTACATAAAAAGAAAACAAAGTGATTTCTACTGTGGGTTCTCTTTTCCTTTTTTCCCTTATTTCCTAAACCATCTTATAGTCCATTGGCTCCAGTGCTTAATTTAACTTCCAACAGCCAGCCACCAAACCTCAGAGGAGAAATGGTACCTACCACGGAATCTGTTTTAATTGGTTATGTGTTGCTTAAACTACACAAGAGTGAATATTTTTTCATACATTTACACATTAATGGGATTTAAGGTGGAAAAAGGTCCACTTGCACATGTAATATTTGCGTGTGAGGAAGCAATGCACAAGACTGAAATAGAACTCATGTTTGTTTTGCAAAAGCATCATCCACAGTGACAGCAGAGGCAATGAAATGTGAAAAGATGTAATGTTCACATGATGAAGCGGCATGAGCCATGCACTGAGAAATGACACAGGTGCTTTTCCAATCTGTCATGCAGTCATCTCCCGCATAACTCTCCGCACTGGGAGCCACATGCATTGCCGAAAGTAGCGTAGGACAGCTATGAGGGATCAGCATCATCTTCTGTAGTCTGAAGCAGCATCTGAATGAAATAAGCACATGCATCAAGCAGCCAAAATGATTCATATCCAGATATGTAGAAGTTTGCCTGCAGGTTCAGAGATTAGGGTGCTGTGTAGTGTGGTTTGTACCATCTCTCCTGAGGATACCAGTCTTGTTTCTTTCCACACAGATACCATATTCCTTGAGCACCTCTCCCATCTCTCTTTGTCAGAATCACTGGGCCTCACTGTCCATCGCTGCTTCAAATAACCCAGTTTCTTTATAACATCCTGTGGCAATTTTGACACATGTATAAAACCCTCTAGAGTTCTTGGGTATCACACCAGTTAAAGACAGTCCATAACTCTCTGCAGTGGAATGAGCTGCAAATCTTCATTCATCATCTTTGATCTTTCTCTCACCTTGATCTGTTGAAAGTTTTTTTTTTCCTCACCTCACTCTCTCCCTCTCTTTTCACTCCACAATAATCTTTTTAGTCTGTCACCTTTGTGTGCTGTCACCTTTGATGGCTTAAGTCATGTCTCTGGTGGTTCCTATGTATGGCCCCAGTTGGTAAATTAATCTTACATTTGATTATCACTATGTTGAAAAACTTCTTTCATTTCTGTGTGACGTATAGTGCTGTACAAAAGTCAGAGACCGCCCTTCATTTCTTTGATTTCCAGTCAGAACAGCCATTACATACAAGTTATTACATTTTTTAGCATCAGGAAAAAAGCAGAAAACATATATTTGACAGAAAATAAAACAGAAGCCTCAATAACTAAACATAATATTCAAGTCTTCAGTATTTTCAGTGTCTAGCCTTCGCCTTTATTCCAGATTCTGTTCTATTTGGGAGACTTCTCAAGATCCAAGTAATCGCAAAAACACATTCAATCTTATATCTAATCTCCTCAGAAATATCTCCTTAAAAATTCATTTCTCCTCCTTGATGGCTATTTTGACTGGAAATTAAATAAATGAAGGATGGCCTCTGACTTTTGCACAATACTGTACATTTTCTGGATTTTCTGCATGACACATTAATATCATAGCAATTATGCGAAATTGCAAGAAATCTGTAAATCAACTACTTGAATTGACCTGTTGACCAGGGAAAAAATACTGCTTGTGAATAAATCATTTACATGCAATCATATCATCCAGTGACTGTCTTATTACTCAGGCAATAAGACACTAATTCAATACTGATTCACAGCACGAGTACACTGTGAAGTGCTCTGTTTTACTTCATGAAGCTGGTTCTTCATGGTGGAGTGAAATTCAATAGAGCATGGAGCCAGGCCTCCAGACATTGGGCTGCAGGCCCACGCTAGAGGTGCTGAAGCGGGGTCTGGGCACCTGCAGGTTCTGACTGCTTCCAGACATGGCAGAACGCCCCCGGGTGGGAGACAGGGGGCTCAGCTCTGGAGCACTCTGAAACTGCTTGGCTGCCTGGAATGGGCTGTGAACTTGCACAGGAGTGGGTGCTGGGATGGGAACTGCATTGGGCACAGGGGTGGTGGAGAACTTAGGTAATGCTGGTAGGGCTGCTGAGGGGGCAGGAGGTGGGGGAGAGAAAGGTGCAGCAGGTCGAGGAGCGACAGGAGGAGGTGAGGTGATGTCAGAGCGCCACATGGGTTCAGCCAGAGTGGTAGCTGAGCGTGGGACGATCACAGTAGGGCTCAGGGTTGTTGGTGCTGACATTGGGGTTGGGGTGGAGAAGCGCTTGATCTCATATACACGGGGGGATTTCACAGGGACTTGCTTCGGTGGGTTCAGAGTGCCGCCAAAATTGTTGATTCCATTCTGCTGCTGTTGGTAGGTAGAAATGGTCTGAGGGACGCCACCCCCGTAACTGAACAAGTTAGAGTTGAGCTGGTAAGGCTGTCTGCTCATGTAGTCCAAAGCTTTGATGCCTTGCTTGTGTTGGCCAGGTGCTGTTTTGGTTCTACCTCTTGCAGCCTCATTTGCTTTACTGCATCGCTGGGCCATTGGAGGGCAGGACGGGGACAACAGTGGGTTATAATTAATCGGAGGAGGGGCACGGACATTGGGAGAGTATTTCCAATGAGCTGGGAGAGAAGGAGTAGGTGAGGGTTCACGAGGTTGGGCTGGAGACTTGGGCTGTTTGTCTACCACATAGCGATCCATGCGACTCTGTCGACGTGCAAATAGTTCTGCTCCCTTCCCTCCCATTTGGGGGATCTCAGGAGTGTTGTGTGCAGGCTTTGGAGCCACTGGTGGAGCTATTCTGCCTCTTTGTGCCTGCATGAAGTTACAAGCTTCAGCACCCAGGTTGAGGGAGTCCTCTTCTGGACCTGACTCAAAGCCGGGCTCTGCCCCAGAGCGGGACCTGTCGTCATGGTTCTGCACTAGAGACAGCAACTCAGGATTATAAGAGACAGGCTTCTTCTCTTCAGGCTTACTAAACATGGGTTTCTTAGTGTTGCGGCGACGGGCCTCCTGCAAAATGCCTGTGCGGGCAGCTGGAACGGAAATCCTCTGCTCTCGAGAAGAAACCCCTGCACTTGAATTAGAGAGGGGATACTGCTGGCCCATGGGGGTCACCGCTGTTCCAGATGAAGTGGTTGCCACTGAGATATATGGGTAGAAAGAAACCTTGTGAGCTTGTGGTTGCTGCATATTTGGACCTTGAGGGACCTGTGCGGGAACTTGAACATGGGCAGGATCTGGGGCAGGGGAAGGGGATAAATAGGACTGTGATGACACAGGAGCTGTCGGTTGAAACTGACATGGATTGCTAGCCATAGTGGGAGGAGGGCTAAAGGGCAAAGTTTGTGCTGGTGGAGAAAAGTAAGGCTGGGCAGCAATAGCAGAGGCTGGATTATAGGGTGAAGCAGGAGCAGATGTCAAAGAGAAAGGTGCAGATGTCACTGAAGCTTGTGGTGGGAAAGGTGGGCCATTTAAGGCAGGGGGAGAAAATGAAGGAGATGTCACTGAAGAGGATGGAGAAAAGACAGATGGAGGGCCACTGACTGTGGCTGGTCTTGGGGGGATGTACAGGGAAGCAGTGGAGATGGCTCTCTTTTGCTCAGAGCTGCCAGGGCCAGATCCAGCAGGAGAAAAAGGAGCTGGTACAGTTGCCACAGATACCCCTTGAGCCGGAAGTGGGGTTTTCTTGGTAGTGTTGGGCCTGAAGACAACTGGGGCTGTGGAGGCTCTATGGCTGACACAGCCAGGGGCAAAAGGTCTGGCAGTTCTGTTGTGGACCGAGCTTCCAGAGGAAGTATCCGATTGCTCTGGTAAGGATCCTGCCACAGAGGCCATGGAAGTTTGGCCTGGAGAAGACAGCACCATGCTGGTTCTGCTAACCACTATAGGCTCCCCATTCACCATGCTGCTACTCTGAGAAGAGAATGGTGTAACTGGAGTAACAGGCGTGTATATCACAGCCGGGTTTGGCTGCTGCTGGGGCATGGAGGCTGGGGTCAGGGTAACCGGTGTGGATGTATGTTTCTCAGTCTTCTTCCTCTGTTGCTCAAAAAGCTCTGCCCCTTTCCCTGAGGTGGCACTTAGGCCTGGGCTGCCCTCTGCGTCCCTGTCAGTTACCACACAGGCTGATGTCCTCCTCTCCAAAACATCCAGATAGCCACTGTCCCAGGTAGGATCTGGTGCTGCTGAAAGACTATCCTCGTCCAGCTCTGACTCACTGCCCAGAAAAAAGCTCTCGTCCTCGGTCTCTCCTTCTGTGTTGCTCAAGCTCTCACCGTCGACACTGCCAAAGCAGGTAAGTGTGTACTTCTTTGCGCGTTGACGGCGCTTTTTAAACATAAGCACACCTTTCGAGTGAGGGTTTGGCGCATCAGTCAGCAGTGAGGCAATAGTCCGGCACTTGGATCGAGCCTCCTTCACCTGTTTGTCCTGCACACTCTCATTCCTGTGCAGCTCTGAGGATGAAAAGAGACAGTTAGAGCTGACTATGTATGAACAGAACTGTATAATATGGTTTCACAGGCTATCATGCCAAACTGACTTCATTATTTCAGAATTAAGACGTCACAGATTCTGTCCTGATTTGATCACTGAAGGTCACTGACTGAGCCGGGCAATGACAAAGAGAGTTATGAATGCTAATGTCCTCCTGTAATCCCACAGGCATTTGTGAAGCTCAAAATCTAAATATCACTCAGGAGGAATGTCAGATCCCCATTACAAGTTTCTGTCACAAGAGCCAATTAACAGTAATTATCAGTCTAGTGTTTAATGACTTGACTGATAAGCATGCAGTCTGAAACAGTAATTTCAGATGCATTTACTATATAAATAGACCAAAGACAAAAACGGACAGTAATTTATACATAGACCATTCACTATTTAACACCACAATTCTATTTTTATATGAGGTTTTTACATCTACATAGACTTTATAGGCATTTTACAAGGCTTTTACATATATTTAGAGACATAAAAGTTCTGAAATAGGACAATGTAATGCTATGAGTAGATACTAAAAGCATGTTTGGCACAGATCTGCCCATGGTAAATCTGTGAGCTCATGCTTCACTACAAATAGCCTAACACATTCTAACAGTAGGAGAGAGTGACCTCTGAAAAGCTGGACACAGTAGGAGACAGTCCAGTCCTTCAACCACAACCACAAAATATCTAAAGTGGGAACATGACAATGTCTTCTGCGAAATGAATCAGGTTTCAACCAAAAAAATCTGCATACAAGTTAATGTGCGTCATCACATTTAAAACCCAAGGCTGAAAAACTGTAAAACAGATGCAAAATCTCAAAAAATGTGAAATACACTTTCACTCTTCTGAAGCAAATATGAATGGTGCTGACATGCCTCTTTACTCACCGAGACATATTCAGCTATTCATTTATCAAAGGCTTCAATCTTTAACATAGATGGCAGTAAAATGGTATAAGTGGTTCAATCCATCACTCAAGCCCAGACATAAGAAAACAATCTAATGAAAAAGTCTACTATGCACAAAAAAATCAACCCAAAACATTACATCAAAAACGGCTCTCAACACCTAGAAAAGCACAAACTTGACTCAAGAACAGTCTGTTACTCTTTTCTCCAGTTTGACGCCTCTCCCAGTGCCAGAATCAACACAGGTTCCCTTCCTAATCCACATCCACACACTTAAAATTATAAAGAAGTCTTCAGTTTTACCTGCGTAGACAGCGGGTGCAACATGTTCCACCTCAGAAGGCAATGTGAGGCTCTTCATGTTGGCCAGTAAAAAGTCTGTTTGGTCCCCCACCTTCACGCTAACATCAAATGGAAGGACACATACTCACATGCTGGTGGAGAACAGCCAGTAATCTCTGGGGACTTTGCCCACGTTGGTCCCGAATCCTCCAGTCCACGGCCCCGGGCGAGACCTTTTAAAGACCTTTTGTCTAACCATGACACCCTGCCACAGGCCCAAAGAAACTCCATTATGTCATTCAAACTATTTCAGTCAGTGAGCAATACTGATGAGCACTGCCCACCTGTCTGGGCACACCACTCCCTGTCTCCCCTGACTACTTGGTAAGACCCCACAGGCTTTAAGCATTGTTGGCATCTCCAGAAACTCCGCAGGGTCGAAGAGAACAAACTGCTCATGGTTACCATCGTCAATCATTACTGCCATCGTCTGTGTCTGTGTTGATGCCTTGCGTCAACTGGCCACACCCAATCAGAAGCCCCCAGACCCATTACGCTGTCTCAATCAGTCTTAAGCTCTGTAAACAAAACTCAGACACAAGCAATAGGAGGACAGTCTTGTGTTTGAAATCGAAAGATAAGAGGCCATCTCTTTTCATCACTATTTAACACACACACACTGTGCGATGTCATATTGTCAGTTGGGTTATTTCTTGAGTTATAGTCAGTCATTATTGTTAACATCATATCTGATATTCTAAATGTTGTCGGTAATTGCTGCAAACAGTTTTGTTAGAGGTCATAAAATACTGAATAAAAAACTAACTAACATGTCGAGAGACACCCCTCTCCCCAGGTTTTCGTTTGAACCAACCATTCCACATGTATTTTTTACATCTCCACCACTGGGGGTAGAAGAGAGTTTGAGTCGTTCGGGCAAGATAGCCTACTTTTAGAAGCTCATCTTTAGTGAAGTGCTTCAATTAAGAATAGTTCGTTTTGAAGCTTAGTAGCCATCAGATCTGTATCAGGTGATTCTCAAGGTTTCAATATCAGTATTAAAAAAGAAAAAGATGTTTGTGCCATATTTTAGTTCAAACTATTAAAACCTGCACTATTTTATTGGATACTAAGGGTGTAAAAATGAGTTAAGAATTAAGTGCGAGACATATGAAGGTAGTCATTTAATTGTATGTCATGATTAGTCAAAATAATAACATTCAATGAAGCTTGTTTTTTGTCCAAAATGTAATTTTAAGGGTATTCTCAAATGGAAAAATCAAACAAAGCTTATTGTGTAAACAGTGTCTCTTGGTCATGTTTGTGCTATCAGTGTATTTTTAATTATAATTCGGAATCATACCAAAATAATCAAATGGAATTTTCATGATATCTTGAATTGTTTTCCTGCAGATGCGTTATCAAATCAAATCATTGTAAGATCAGAGATTTAGTTTTAATATGTCAGAGACAATGTTTCATTCAATATGATGAAGCAACTAAAAAGCCCAGCTGTAATTATGGTGTTGTTATCATGAGGATGCAGCACATCAGCAATATTTCCTATACCAGCCCCTAAGGCAGGGGTGGGGAATCAAGAGCTGGAGTCTAGCACAGTTTGGTAATTTCCTTGCTCTAACACACCAACTAAACCTTGCAATTAGCTGATGAGATGAATCAGGAAAATCACGAAACTGTGCAGGAATCCGGTCCTGTAGTACTGGAGTTCCCCACAGCTGCCCTAAAGTGTGCCTCATACTCCACTGCTTCAAGTGCCGATGTGCATGCTACTCATTTTTTCTTACTCTGTCAACATATAATTGTTGTCGGAATGAAATCTTCTAGCTCTGTTTTCATTGTTGTTTTTTAATCATTAAAACATCAGCTGTCCTTTTGTGTGAATATTTCATTTACATTCATAATGTGAATTTGTTTAATAAATTCATGTTATGTTAAATCAAAAGTTAAGGATTTTTTTATGTATATATATATATAAAATGACCATTTTGGAGATACAGTTTTGTTCAGACAGCCACAAAATGGATGTTCTGGCTTGCTATCCACTACTAACTCTGGCAGCAAAGACAGAACATGTGACTCTTTAAAAGCAGTAATGAGGTCGCACACAAAAAATGACATGAGTCACAAAATGGTTTTCGTGTACGGTACACCTTGTTAGAAAACAAGGAGGCCTGTACTTAAATATGGACACTATGCCATTTACTGAGAGGAGGGCCAGTCCAAACACTTTGGACAGAGCAATTAACACCTCATCAGCCAGAGATACTAGATATGCTGTACAGACTCCAGCATATCTGCTACACTTTTATCACACTATCAGGAAAAAAACATATACAGTACGTCTATATATCTGCTTAAAGGTGTTCTGGCCCTCTATTTTTTCAACAACTGGAGAAAAGCTTTTTTCAGGAAATCCTAAAAACTGAATGTACTAGCACACTGTAAGCATACTACACCTGTTGGAGTCTAATTTCAGGTCGTGCAGGAAACCTGTCCCTATTTTCAGTCAGTCTAAGTGATCTGAACAAACTGCTTTTACTGAAATGTGCACAGCAAAGAGAGAAATACTGAAACTATCTACAGTCAGTAATAAAAAGACTATTAAATAGATGTATAATGTTAAAAAAGGCTGAAAATAATGGGTTGAACAGAAAAATATAGCAAAGAAGATACTTTGTAGGCCAAAACAGAACAAAGTATGAAACCAAATCAGTGGAGGAAGAGATGAAACTCCTAAAACATGCACCAGTGACAGCAAACAGCAACTGGACATGCCTTTCCAGGCATGCTACAGAGGTACTTGTATTAAGGGCCTGACTCAGAGGGGAAAATATAGCTCTGCGCTCTTCCTCTCTCCCTCCCCCCAAGCTGAAATCCTGCCCCCCACCCTCCATGGAGCCTCTTCAACAGCACCATGGAAGAACACTCCACCATCACTCATATGAGCTCATCACCAGCCTATTCCAGTTACAAAGTGACAGCACTAGAATGTCCAGAGCAATCATTTCCAACTGACTCTACATACAGTCATAGACACATTGGCATTATTCATAACTGAAATATAAAAAGTTCACAACCTACAGACATCACATATAATCTACAACAAAGGTTCCTAAATGGTTCTTGGGTATATGTTTCTCTCTTGTACTGGTGAAGCACCTTGGAATTTTAAAAAACGCTCTTCACACTCACACATCTCATTTACAAAAATGACTAATGTATTCAGAAAACATCAGTAAAAATGGCACAAAAAGTGGTTCTTCTATGGCATCACTCTAAAACTTTTCAGTGTTAAGTGCGGTTTTATGTACCAAAAATGTCATAATTAATTTTTACATGACCATTTTCCAGCCTGTCATGGGCCCTTAGTATTAAATTGGCTGTATTTGTTACTGTTACTTTAAGACTGAGCCCTGTTCTGATTGGCTGCACTTTGAGATGAATTAAAATGGGCTGTATTTGCAGCTTAGTTTCCACAAATTGACTGTATGGACTGAGAAGTGAACAGTATGTTAGCAAGATTTATACACTACATTAAAGTGTTTTATATTTTTTAAAAGTGTATATATATATATATATATATATATATATATATATATATATATATATATATATATATATATATATATATATGTATTATATGTTATATTGTTATTCTTGCATAGCTGTCCTATAGCTAATGCTGTTATCATTCAAATGCTCATTGTCCAGTTAGTAATAGTAGTTAGAACATTTTTGTTGACAGAAGATCTCACCACCAATATTACATTTCTATAAAAGCTGATAGCATTGCATGATTGACAATAAATATGTCAGAGTTTTATGTGACAACATTAATTACTTTACAGTCTGAACGCTACCAGCTCCTGATTCATTGCTTCTCTTGGCTCAGTGGCTTGACCTTTCAGTAACTGGCCTCCTGAGGGCAGAGTTAGAAGTCCAATAATAGCGCATGAGCAAGTGAGAGGAAAAGACGCCAAAGCAAAAAAAAAGCAGCCCTCATCTCTGCTCACATATGGCTGTACTCAGAATGGAACTGTAGAGCTTAGATAGACATGGAATTCATATTGCTTGAAATTCCATTCATTTCAGCAGGATTTGTATAACTCCAGTGTCTATGGTCAGGTACTTACTGGCTTGCTTGGCCTTGTCCATGTATGTGACAGTGAGCTCTTCATCCACTGGGTTATCCACAGGTCCCACCATGGGTACCAGCTTTCTGTGGGATGCCAGCATGAGTGCTTCTTTGGCCCTCTCTGGGGACACCAATGGAGGGGGCACTGTTGGAGGCTCTTGGAAACCACTGTCAACTTCTGCTGCCCCTGATGGGCTTTGGTCAGAGTTCTCTGAAGAGTTCTCAGCCTGAAGAGACCACTCTGCCTGGTTGGGTTGGAAGACCACGTCTCTGCGGACCACTCCAGGTAAACTCTGCTGCTGTGAAGATCCTATCCCCTCCACTTCGCCATTAGAAATGATCCAGGTCTTTGTTTGGGGGTATATGCACATATTATCGGTGGCACTCTCATAGCCACTCATCTCTGAGTTTTCCTCCTCATGAGGCCAACCTAGACCATTGGCTTTGGCTGGGGAGCTGCTGGGGCTGCGGCGCTTCTGTCTGCGCTGCTTGTCTTGAGCCATCACATCCGCATCACTATCAGTCTCACCGTAGTATGCCTCACTTTCTGGAGGGGACGTCAAGCACTCTGGGCCACTGGTAGGAGACATGATTGCTCCCCTGTGGTCACATGACAGTTTGGAGGAGGTTGGAGGGGAAAGGGCTCTTAGGGCTGCCCTGTACTCTTTATCAATGCGAGGGGAGGGGGCTCGGTCCAACAGCACTACTGACTGGAATCCCACTGGGGTCCTAAATAGAGCCAGAGAAAATAACATTAAATGTAACTTCCTAAAACCTTATCCTGGGACCACACGTATAAGGTATCTAAAGCCGCAGAAAACTACCTGACAGAAAGTTATATGAAATGAAAATTGCATGAAATGTTTATGGATGTTGCCTGAGGTCTGAAACATTTTTATATGATAGTTTTGAGAGGTTATCAAGATTTTGACCTAAAATGTCATCAGCATTAAATATCAAAACTCAAAAGACATGTAGATTCAATAGTCATTTAAGATAGTAAAACATGACAATATTTGCATTGCATACTTTTGGCAGACACAGATCTTTTCTCACTACCACAAGAAATCTGAGCTGGTACATTTCTTTACAATGCATCAAATGCATCAAACCGCTCTGAATTACTTTGTTTACATGGCAACAATTGAATTATGCAGAGATTTTGAAACATCGGTGGAATTCCCCTGTATCAAGCCACACTGTTTGCTGGAATGATTATTTATCATTATTATTTATTTGGTTATTTACTGAACATTGTATTTTGTTATATTATATTGTGGCGTTCTGCCATTGGCTGCGCTATCATTGGAGCGCTTTAGCAGTATGCCAAATGAGGCTCATGGGAAATGCCAGCCTGCTTAAGAAAAGGACTGTTATTGTTGCTGTTACTGTTGTTGTTGTTGGTTGCTAGGTTGAGAAGTGTTTATGTGTTTGTGTTATTTTGTGGCAGGCTGGGGTTAGTTAGAGTGGGTTTATGATTTTGCTAATGTCAAGAGAAAGAGTAGGAATAGGAGTGACCTGCCTCTGTTTTCAGTTTTCTGCCTTATTCTGCTTATTCTAAATAAAAGAGTATTTTCTGAGCAGAGCATGGCTTTTCCTGACTTTTATTCTGAGCAATGTCTGAGTATTTTGTTACTGTTTTATTGTATTTTTGTAGGATTGTTAATTATAATTTGGCAACTACTATGAATTTCATATGTAAGTTATGTAAGGAACCCACAAACAGGCCCTGGAAACATTAATGGGTTTAAAAATGCCAATCACTACAGTCAACTCAAAATGAGGTCAAGTGAAATCAAATGTAAAGAATGGCAGTTGCTAACACGGGCGAAACTCAGATCTCCTTGTTGTGGCCTCACTCTGACCTCTTAATCCGCAGCTGAAGGGATCCCCGGCCACTGTCGATAAGGTTCATGGCCTCAGCGTGAGACAGCTCTCCACAGGCTACATCATTGACTGAGACCAGTTCATCTGCCTCCCGAAGACCAGCCCGGCAGGCCTTACTGCGCTTCCTCACCTGCAACAGCAGGGGGAGACAATGTAAATACAATTAACACTAAACAGACAAAGGTCATTCTTCTACACAGGTGGTCAATAAAAGGACACTTTTCAAAAGGCAATATTAAAACACAACAACTACTCTATTATTCATGTAAATGTCTGGTTAGTTTATAACTGTCAGCCATTTTCTACACTGTAGCCGCTATTGTTTCTGTGATTCTCAAAGTGATGATAAATACCTCTACATCTAGGTGGAACAGCAGCATTAGAGACGATTTCCAGTTACTGTGTAACTATATTATACAGCAACATTGCACTTGTAAACCTTCCAGTAAACTCAGCAGTGGCCTCAATTGTAGTGGTAGCAATTCACACATGCTACAATCTCTTCAGCAAGTTAAGGCCAATGCTATCAACCATTCATCATCTCTTCTTCGATAAAGCAAAAACAAAAGGTTTATATAGGTTTATAAAAGTAATCCATTACCAACTAAAGTAATACTACTTAAAACTAGCAGCAACTTTATAACATCAAGCTGTTTTGTTATTGACAGTTTGACCTAGAAGCAAGGAGAAAGTGCAGAGGGTGGGTGTTCACTCAGCAATCTCAGTTGTCATGATGTGTTAGAATCACTCTTTAACAGTTACCTGTCAGATATGAGAGTGTTGTTCTAACACCCACTTCACCAGCACATGCAGGTGCTAACAAACTGGGATTCAGTCCATCTTTATCTCCCCTCTCCTACTTTCACCAGCTTCCCACTATAAGAGTTTTCCTTTTTTACACTGGAGCAGTGACGCAAAGTTCACCATCTGCCAGCTAAACGCACAGAAACCATATTTGTGTACAAAAGGATGAGGAAAGTTTCTAGAAGTTTGTCATTTGAAATGGTTGTGTCCCAGATACTTGGCAATTATCTCTTTTGCATTTGACCCCCAGCCATATTCTATGTTTTTTTTTTTGTAGTATATTTTTCCCTGAGGCCCACTTATAATGCTTGTATGGTTTTATGTAACCAAAAATAGTCCTAATTTATTTTTACATGACTACTTTCCAGTCTCTCTTTGTCCTTTGGAATTGAACATTTTTTTATTGTGTCTTCAACATCATGATATACTGTGCTCATATATGTAAATGAGCTCAGTTCTGATTGGCTGCTTGTATTGTGTATTGTATTTAAAAGGCAGTCTTGGGCTAAACCACTCTTTGTAAATTCAGTGTGAATGGTCACGGCTGCACGGTTTTAAGCTCGATCGATGAATATATCATCGCTGTCTAAAGAAAAACAAGTATCTCCAAAACAGTAACTTCACAGGAAAACATTCTTAACTTTTAATGTAAGTCAACGGAAAGAGATTTTTTTTCTAAGGAGTTTTGAAGCATTTCTATTGGTTCATCCATCATGAAATTGTCACACAGTATAAAGAACAGCTCCTATGCTCAAATGATGTAGAAAAGTAAAAATAAAAAAAATGGAGATACATGTTTTTCTTTGGACAGTAACGATATGTGAATGCTTTGGCTTTTGTGACATCCCACAAAAAGTTTACATAGACCTTGTGGACTGGGGAGTGTATATATATATATATATATATATATATATATAAGCCCTTTAAATAACTGTTAGGTCAGAAATTTCTCACTTTCTTGCTCAATTTTAGCTATAAATATCCTGTATTAGATCATTCAGGTGGTCGTTTTTGTCAAAACCCTTGTCTGGCACTGTAATTCTGAAAACACATTTCTGCTTGAAACGTTCATTGACGTTGACTTGTTTTGTTTACTTTTTTTCTTTCTTTTAATTATTGTGCATCAAATGAGCTGAGAATGTGGGCAGATGGAACAACATAGATTGTTGGTGCCAGGGCAGCTGTTGCCTCTATGCTCAGTCCTCAGCCAGGGCATGCTGTAAATTCACCATGTGTTCCCCAGAGAATCTAAATAAAGTCCTCAGCTTTTGTCAGGAGTCAGTTGTCAATCGGCTACAACAGGTTCTGTTTGAAAGTGTATGAGAGCTTTGTGGCCGAGTAAAGCACGAGCTGTAAAGGAATGAAACAAAGTGGTTAAGTGTACATGAGGAGGATACAGTGTATTTTGACTGAAGCTGGCCAATCAGTATTTACAGTGAACATCTCCAAAATATGCCAGGCATCAAAGCTGTGCCAGAAAATCTCAGAGGCTAAATGTTGTTAGCTGAGTAAGTGTCACCGAGTTTGTTCCGTATGTCTGTGTCAAAAGAGGCAATCAGAGCGGCTGGAGGATAAGAATATCTAATTTAAGAGCAGAACTGGCAATAGAAAAAAGCTCACACCACAAATGGAATGGCAGATAAAACCCTGGCGAGGTGACCTTGGGTGTAATGGAAGAGACAGGAGAGGGAGGGGGGTTTCCAGAGAAGGGGGAAAAAAGGAAAAACTTTTTCTTGTTGTCTGAAACAAAATCGTCTTTTTTATGATTGGTGTAGAACTAGGCTCATCAGAGTATTAGTGCAACCTAGCACTCCAGACTAGACAGCACTCAGCTGTGGCTCATCACTTCAAAATAGCTCTTGGATCAGGGAAAATACATTGCACACAGTCATTGCTGAACAAATGTGGCATGGCATATGTATAAATATAAGTCTGAGTCTGTAATTCTACTCAGTCCTGACATAACATCTACATTTAGATGATCCACAGAAAGAGTGATCCTCAGAAAGATTTGGATTCCAGAGGAACCCAAATAAAAAGCTGACAATGTGATAAGAGTGGAGATATGTGGTGTGAAAAGCCTGGTGGGTTTATCTATAGAGCTGGTGAACAAGACCCCTCTGACCTCAAACTATGAGTTTATCGGAAATAGGCCAAAGCAACCTGAGCTAGATATAGAATATAGATGTCAAATCCATATTTTTCTGTGTACACTGCACTTTTGTTATCTTAACAATTCATTATTCATAATAAATGTATTTGATATAAATGATAGGAATTACATGAAAATGACATAAAAAACATCTCAAATGTGATTCTGTATGAAACGTTCTAAAAAATATTACTACCTTAACAGTTTAAAGAGTAAAAATAGCCACTAAGAGCTGCCCTCAAAACACCACACAGTGTTCCAGCAGCTTATCACGTCTTTCATACATTCTTCACTGACACATGTGGAACAAACTCATCAGCTCAGCAGTAGGAAATGTCATACACTGACCAATGAGGATCTACAGGAAAATATGTTTTCCATGTCTTCCCTTTGCTTAAGGCCTAAAACATAACCTAGCACAAGACTATTTATATCATACCTGACATGTCTGCTAGAAGGTGGTGGATGATGGCTTCATGACCATCACACATACAAACTAAAAGCTAAAGCAAGATTCCAAGCAAGATCTAAACTCAGTGGAAATGGAAATTCTGAACGGCCTCAATGTCTCCACCATCCCATGCTCTCTTCTTACCTTAGCCACTTGAAGGGGTTTCTGTTGCTCTGCTCCCCCCTGCAGTCGGAACCCCCATGGTGCTCCACCTGAGAGGGTGACCACTACTTCTTCTGCCACCATCGTACCTGTCTATTGTATGTCTGTGAGTTTGTCTGGCTGTCCCTGGTCACCCTCAGTCACCTCCTCCCATCCCTTAGCCTGGAGCCTTCAGTGGCCCTGTGTGCTGAGCTCCTGCCAGTTCTGGGAGACGCATGCAGAGAGAGTGGGCAGAGTGAGGGGGGGATCAGGGGCAATGAAGTGTTTCCACAACTGCTCTCTCTCTCTCTCTCTCTCTCTCTCTCTCAGGAATGTCATGTTGGGTGGTGGGGGGTTTTCATGGTGCAGATCCTGGCCCTCCTTCTCTCAACCCACTGGCCACACTTGTCCTGTCAATCCACAGCCAGAGGATGCTGATAGACACTCTAAAAATAGCCCAGAAGCCACCCTGGGGTTTATCTACAAAAGCCCTCAAAACCTGAAAGGCCGGAAAAGAAGTCTATGGAAATTCCAAAAGACAATGGAGTGCAACATATACACTGCTTAATAAATGAATAAATAAATAAATAAATAAATAAATATCTCTCATAGTACACTACAAGCGAGGCATTTCTTGTACCTGATTAAACTAAAATTTAAAATACCAATGCTGTGGTAATTTTTTAATCTTTAAGGACATTTTAAAAATGTATTTACAGGTAGATGAAGATAAAAGCAATCTCTCGATTCCAAAAAAAAAAATGTACCAAATTTAAACTTTAAAATTCCAGTCCCTTTTTAAACGCACTGCTACAGCGGCGACGATACTAACTGTACAGTTTTCTGCAAAGACATAAGACATGAATTTAAATAGATATTCAACTTCATTACATTAATGAAACTGCTCTGCAGATCCTCTAATCTGCACAGTCATACACGAGCAAACAATTTCAGCAAATAATAATCTGAAGATCAGAAATCCACAGATGTATACACAACGTTTTTGGAAGTCTTATTTTACTGAATAATCCCAAACTGCTGTTTTCCCATACTGGGCTTCAAATGAACAATCTCACAATTAGCATGACCTTCAAAACAAAAACAAACAAAAAAATGTATCTAAAAATTGACCAGGAGGTTAAAATGAATTGGAGAAGACGTATTGAGTGAAACTTAACCGATAGCGGATCATTAATTAAAAAATGAAAAAAGGACTGTCTACTAATTTCATACAAAATCAAAACTTCTCTGATCAGTCCACGTTAACAGATTATGTTTTTTCTTTTTTTTTTCTGGAATGACCAATGATATGCTTTCTTGGAGAACAGTCAGCATCTGCCAACTATTTCTTTCATGCTAGTGACCTGACAACTATTTTAGTATTTCCAAGGTCGTGATATAGTTCCAATCCACAGTTTTAGAACATCAAAGACACATAGTCAGTCCGACATGGGCTTTCACATACCAAAATATAGCCTGGATCAATTCAAAGTATTTGGAGTTTCCAGGAAACCTTGTTCCATGGTTTCACTGTATTTTTGTGTCAAGTTTATTTAAAAAAAAACTTTATTTTTTTATGTATCAAAGCTGTGTTACACTCTCTTTGCATGTAATTAAAAATACATTGAAAATTGTAGACATCACTGTTTTTTGCCATCAACACATTTTGCAGCATTATAAACTGATCAAGATCTTTAGATCATTTTCTCCTTATATAATGTCAAAAAATACTAATTTATCTCAAATGTTTGTGGCATAGAAATATAATACTTTGGTATCTTACTTTTGGGATTTGTCTGGCATCTTCACTAATCCTGTGTAAAACATTTGGTCCATATTCTCTGAAATCTGAATCTTCAACTGCCTCATTCTTTTGCATGACTAACAAATCACTGTTCTACTGAATGTGTCTTTTTATATGCTTCACTTTCTTATCTCTCTGTTCCTCCACCACATTATTCTCTCTACACACATACTGTACATGCTACTTGGTTTAAAGGGCCCATATCACGGAAAACTACACATTCCAATTTCCCTTTTTTAATAAAACAGTTTGACTTGGTCTGTAAACACAGTTGAAATTTCAAAACATACCTTTCACTCCCAGTTCATACAGTGCATATATGGAAACTAAGGCACAAGAACAGTCCATTTTGAATGAATAGGTTTGGTGATGTCATGAAATGCACCACATTTAAATACATCCACCTATTCAACTTAGTGCATTTACTCCTGCCCATTCATGCTGAAGTTGTAAGGAGTGTTTGGACTGGTTTTTGAAAAGGCACAGAGCAGAGCAGCCAATCAATGCAAAGATAATTTATAAATATCAGCATGCATAAAATAATACAAATGTTACAAGTTGACCTCAGCTGAAAAAATAAAGTCCGAAAAAAATAATATACAAATTCAAAAAATGTTGGGACAGTAGGTAAAATGCAAATACAAAAAGAAAGCAGCGATTTATAAATTTACTTTGACCTTTATTTAAATGACAGCTTAAAGACAATATTTGTAATTTTTTATCTTTCAAACCTCTTAATTGTTTGTAAATATATGCTTATTCTGAAACTGATGCCTGCTACATGTTCCAAAAAGTCGGGATAAGGGCAATTTAAGACTAGGAACATTGTGAAATGTTCCAAACAACATCTTAAACGTGATGCAATTATGCTTAAATATCTAAGGGGCATCCAGGAAAGGCTGAGTCTGTTATGAGCAAGGATGGGTCCAGGCTCGCCACTTTACCAAAAACTACATCAACAAGGTTCTTCAACAAATATTGGCAAGGACTGTAGGTATTTCACCCTCTCTGGCACAAAAGTATCATCAAAACATTCAGGGAATCTGATAAAATCTCTGTGTGTAATGGGCAAGGCCGAAAACCAATGCATTTATATATAAATATTTATTCAGTCTACAGCAATTTAGCACCGGCAATTCACACTGAAGTTATAAAAAGTGTTTCGGCACTGCTTTTCGAATGAGGCACAACACATGGCAGCCAATCAGTACAGAGGTCAATTACAAAAAAAAAACATACTTATATAATGTAGGTTATGGGCCCTTTAGGCCACAAATATTGTCCAAATCAGACAGCCTTCTTAAGCTTCTTATATGTTAGTTTGTAGCTAATATGAGTTCAGAAAATAGTGTTAGGTATTACTCATACCTAGACCCACTCTTTTTTACCCCTCAGCATGTTTTACTCATCCATTCCTTGAACAAAACATTAAAAGCAGTGGACACCATGTGATTGATGTTTATTTTACAAGGTCTAATGAAATGTTCTTGGCTTTGGTATTTTTCTGTTTTACAGCACTAAAGCTCTGTCTTGCATATAAGTATCTAAGCAGCCTAACTGCTTCCTCATGGCTGATATATACAATAAAAATATAAAAGTGCATTGTTCATATGCAGCATTCCTACTACACTGTAAAAAATGGCTCGTCAGATCTACCTAAAAAATACTTCATGTGGTAACAAGTAGTTTTATTTAACCTAAATAAATACTTTGAATGAACGATTCTTTCAATCAAAGTAAGTTTTTGAGTTGAATAAAACTAGGTCAATTACTTGTTACCACATATTTTTTTTAGATTTTTGGTAGATCTGACGAGCCATTTTTACAGCGTACATCAACCTCAGCAGATGAACTGTTCTTCTTATTAGACCTAATCACTCTCTTTCTGTGCTTTGAATGAGCTCAGACGTCCACCCTGCCATTACCAGTATCAAAACCCACTTAATCTTGTTTGTGGCCTGCTGTCCCACAAGATCCAATGCTGACATCATCTGCCTGCCATCCACTGTAGTCCTTAGTGGAGATCTTGTCAAAGCACATAAGGACATACTGTATGTTTGACTTGATCTGAGAAAAAAATCGATGACTGGGAGAAAGATTACTAGGAGGCTGTTGACTATTATAAGGAGTACTAAAATGATGATTTTTCTTTTTTCACTTTAGTAGAATTTATTAATGAAATTCATGCTTCATTAGAAATCTGTTTCAGTACTTAAGTACTTAGCATTTGCTATAATACAAGTCTCTGTCATAACTTCTTTTAGAATACAAACGTAAAATTGTTGTAATCAAATTTGATACTATTATCTACTAATCCCTGTAGGCATATTTGTACTTAAAGGGGAAACTTTAACTTTTCAGTTGTTGAGATGTAAACAAAGTCATTTTGAGTGGTTTGAATCAAAATGATGCATTGTAGAGAAACCTACTAACTGAGATTTCTTTACAGTGGTAGAGTGATAAAATAATGGTAAATCTGAAAAATAAGTTTTCTTTGGATTCTATTTTGCCTTACAACCATCTGCAGGTATTTATTTAAAAAAAAAACATTTAACTCAAATCTATCATAAAACAATGTCTCAGGCATCAGGCCATGTATTTGTAACAATTCTATGTAATAACTTTCTGTTAGGGAGCTTTTAGAGGCATTAAACACTTTGGATGTCTGGTTTCTATCACCACCAATATGAATACTCAGTAGCATCTTTTCCTAATATGTTGCTGGGTTTTATAACTGTGCATCACCCATGTCCTTATCCAATCACCAGGTCTTTACTACATGCACCATTACTTGTTTCTCTGAAGCTTTCACTGTGCAACACAAGCAGCACAAAACGTGAGAAGTGACCCTACTTTACTACTCACAAAAGCCTTGTAACTGAGGGGGTGTGACCCTGTTGCTCAGTCAGGACTCCACCAACACTCACTTTACTAAAACAGGCACTCAGTCAAAGAAGATTTGCTCTTTAAGTCCTTGGACATATTACATTAGCTTTAAGTAAACAAGTCTAAAAGCCGCTCAAAGATCACCCTTTTTTATAAAACATTTTTCAGGAGGGCTATATCCCCCCCTTAACATGAACTGCTACCTCTGCCCTGAGACATTTCCGCCAGAGTCCTTATGAGGTTAATTTTCCTGTTCCATTCTAGTTTATTGCTCAACTCCGCTGTTGTTGCTGGTGGAGTCATCTACTAACCTTTTGGCCTCTCAGAATACTTCCTCTTCTATTGTATGGGTGTGCTTGCAACTAGGGTCCTTTTCTATGGGTTTTAAAACTATCCTGGCAACACTGTAACATTAGAATAAATACAAACATGAATACAGTTATATCTAGTAATAGTAATATCTAGGTTAGAAGAATACAGTTAGAAGAACATACATTTGGTTCCTGACTTGTTGTTTCACTCCAGTCATTACATGAATTTGTTAAATCCCATCAAAAACACCTGATTTAATGAAGGATTGATTAGGATTAAAGCAGTTATTTGGATAATTGTAAATACTAACTTTTTCTTAATATTATTTTATTTACTTACCAGATTTACATATACTTTTTTCAGATGCCTAATTTTTTTGGTAGTACTGTATGTGGTATCTTCAGTTCTCATGTTCTTCATAAAAGTCTCTATCTGCCTCTTAAAACACAGTCTGTTTTACTCTTGTTTTTTGTTCCCCTGTGCTACTGAATCCAGCTTCTGAATCCACATCAGGTTTTTTTTTTAATGTCTGTCCTTAATCTGTTTGTGAAATCAGCTCCCAATGACAAGTTGTTGAGCTTTCTCGAATAGTTTATGACTTATTTGATTTATTACATGCATTTTCGTCACAATATTTTGAGCTGCCTAATGTTACAGTGAATGATTAATGTCAAAAAGTGTATCAGATTTACTGTACAGCATTTTAGAGTGTACTTTACTCTCTGTGCTCTTCCAAGTGAAAGTGATCATCTAGGCCACCAGAGGGAAGAAAAGAACCACAGCTGTGCATCAGACACAAAAACTGTGTACTTATATGGGCAATAACTCTGAAGCATGCACACTTACATAGAGACAAAGTTGCACACCCCAGGTCAAAATGTAAGGTTTGTTGTTTTTCTAGGTAAGAATAAGTTAACACACCCTCTACAGAGAAGACATTTTGGTTATTGGTGGAGTCATCTGGTAACCTTTTGACCTCTCAGAAAGCTTCCTCATTACTGTACTGGTGAACGTATAACTAAGGTTAGTTTCCGGGGTTTCTGCTTTTGTGGTTTAAACGTTTGTTTCCAAGTGTGTGCAGTATTGTGCAAATGATTCACAAGAAAATGGTTTCATATCTTGGAAACACTTTTAAGAACAGAATAAATACAAACATTAATACAGTAAAAAGTCATGTTTTGGTTAGAAGAATACTGTTAAAAGAACACAGGTTTGGTTCCTGTCTTCACACTAGTCTACTACTCCAGTCATTATATGAATTTGTTAAGTCTCATCAGCAGCACTGTGCATAGTTTCAAAGTGTACTATATTCTCTGTGCTCTTCCAAGTGAAAGCGGTCACCTATGCCACCAGAGGGAGAAAATAAACCATAGCTGTGTGAACTTATATGGGCAACAACTCTGAAACATGCATACATACATAGAGTCATAAGCAAGTTATATGCTTGCTTACGACCCAGGTCAAGTTACATGTTTTGCTGATTTTCTAGGTGAAAATAAGCACACAATGAACACATCCTCTACAGAGAATACATGTTTGGCTGTTAGTGGAGTCGTCTGGAAAATCAACTAAAAAAATTGCCTAGAAAAACAGTAATTGCATGTTTTAATGCACAATTACTGTGTATTTGCTGAATTTAACATATTAGGGGGAAAATAAAAGATAAAACGTGGCTTGTGTAGAAGTTATCGTTTTATGTGTTTTCCCAATATGTAAAGCTCAGAAAATAAAGAGAAATAGTGTACTACAACCAGCAGAAAAAAGACATATTTAAGTGTGTTCTCTGTAGAGAATGTGTTAACTTATTTTTACTTAAACAAAACGTAATTTGTCTGGGGTGTGCAAATTTTGAACACTACTGTACATACATACATACATACATACATATTTACATACATACATAAATATTTACATACATACATACAAATGTAAATGATAACTCCTGAAAACATACAGTGTAACACACCTGCAGAAGGCTTTAAAGTCATTTTTGGCTTTTTTCTGAAAAAAGCTGGGATTAACCATTTCAGTCGCTCGTGAGCAGCTATTTAAACTCAGATATTCCCTCCATATGTGACTGAGGCAGTGTGTGTGTGTGTGTGTGTGTGTGTGTGTTTGCAGTGATGTGATGCAGTGTGTAAGTACATGTCCCACCCATAAGGTCCCACCTCTCTGTCCGGCGGTGCTGTCCGTCCTCTGAGAGGGGCGGGGCAGCGTTTGGGTCACGTGATAAACGCGCGCGTCTGAGGAGCGTCGATTTTCCTCAAGCCGAGCAAGATGCGACGTCTGCTCTCCTCACATTTGTGGATTTATTTTCTCCTCTTGTTGCTAATAAACAATACTTTCGGTGAGTCTTTCATTTTTTACACTTTGTTTTGGAATCTAAACTCTCCCCATTTGACCTGAACAAGTTTGTGAATTGAGAAGTCGTAGTTTTATAGTTAATTAGTGAGGAGTCTGGGTTTAAAAGGCTGCTGGAGAAGTGAAGATGCTGAATGCACAGACAGCAAGACCCATTTGATGTAGCCTAGATCACTGTAGTGCTGCGTACACGCCTAAAACTCCTGCCTCTGAGGAGAGAGCTGAGTACCCGCCTGGAAACAGTGAGATGCGCCTGTGACTGGGCATTTTCTGGATTTTAATCTGCTTGACCACACAGAACAACGACTCTCTTCCAAGCTCGTCCAATCAGGATTGCGGGTTGTTGCTGATAAAACTTGGTTATATAGCAGTACACACTTTAACGGTTCCTCAAGGGTTCTTTAACCAAGACAGTTGTTCTACATTGAACCATGAACACTTAAGGAACAATTTGCATGCTTGAAGCGTTCTCTGCATGGTGAAATGGTTCTTCAGATTGATGGAGAATGTGTTGTATATGGTTCTATATAGAACCTTTTTGAAAATGGATCTATATAGCACCAAAAGGGTTCTTGTACTGTTACTTGCTTGACATTGTAACAAAGAAAAACTCAGTGTTTTATTGAACCATTTTCAAAAAGGTTCTATATAGAACCATATGCAACAAAGAACCATTTAAGCATGAAATGGTTCTATATAGAACTCATGGTTCTAAATAGAATCATTGCCTTTACTAAAGGACCTGTGAAAAGTCATCTTTTTTAAATGTGTGCATGAATGCAGTTATAACAAGAAGAAATGTTGTTTCCGTGGTGTTATTTTTACTTAGTATATTGTATATGATCAATATCTAGTATAAACGCTCAATATAGGTGACACAACTTTTGGTTTCCATAAGAACCATGTTTAAGAAGAGATTTGTGAGTGGGAAGAACCTTAACACAATGTAAAGGTTCTGTACCTACTTAAACATTCTTTCTACAAGCTTTACATCATGTGGAGGTTCACTCCCACTCACCATCTAAAGGTATTTTGGGGAACCAAAAGTGGTTCTTCTCTTATGGCATTGCACAAAGAACTGTTTTAGGTACTCTTATTTTCTAAGAGAATACGTTTATACTGATATTCATTTTTACATAAAGCTTCTAGACCAGTGTTAGAGCCTTTGAGTATAAACACATTGTTTTGGGAATCCCTTACAAAGCACAGTATATCCACCCACCCAGACACCACTAAACCACTGCCCTACATGTAGCTTGCCATTCAGCCTTTTTAAACATTCTTAACATTCTGCTTTTTTTCCCAAACATAAGCAAGAGACTTTCACTCATCATTGCCTTTTCAGTGGATTTCCTCACTTGCTTTAGTTTGTACAACAACACAGTCTTGGCAGCCACAGGCAGCGCATTTAATCATCCTTATCGTGCATCTGAAATATCAGTTCTCAGAGAAGTCAAACAAATGCATGCAGAATGTTAGGCTTTTCGGCGTGTGTTTTTGTCTTGTCGAGTTACTCAGAAAGATTTGCTGACTGGAAAATGTTTGGGTTGGCATGCTTCTGCAGCATTTTTAGAGTGAAGCCATTTAAAAATCATTAATCTACGTAATATGTATAGAGCAGAGAATATGCAGTGCACAGCGCATGGAAACTACATCCAATGTTCTCTCATCTTTTAGCCTCCAATATCTGCACGTCCCGAGGAGCCAGCACATGCCAGCAGTGTTTAGCAGTGCACCGTTCCTGTGCGTGGTGCGCCCAAGAGGTGTGGTACACTCCCTTTGCCAAGCCATATCATATCTGATCTCGTGTTTACTTTGCTTCTTGAAATATAAAGTGAAAGAGAAAATGTGATCAGTTCCTGTGTAGACTAAGAAAGTTCTTCAGTGCCTGTCAGGTATATATTTTGGATATGGCTTACAGTGCTTGCATATTGTTGCATAACAAAACTTTGTATCCTTGAAGGAACTTTATAGGAGAAGGAAAAAACCTGTACTTGAACCCTGCTATATCAATATAACTATGCCATATATGTCATGGAAGATGTCAAATGCAGTTATGAGTTATCATAGCCAATTTAATTCCATAATAACTGTCATGTTACCATTACCTGTGATTGTCATGATAGATTCCATAATGTTTGACATCATGACAGTGTGTCACATGCTAAATGTACTATAGTCTAGCCTTCATGACATTAAACAGTATGACATCTGTTGTCATAACAGATGTCATACTGTTTAATGTCATGAAGGCTAGACTATAGTACATTTAGCATGTGACACACTGCCATGATGTCAACAGTAATGGTAATGTGACACTGTTATAGTACTTGACAAAATCTGTCAATACTCATAACAGCATATCATGTCTGCGATGATATGCTTATATTATGGATATGTCAATGATATGTAACTGGGTTTAAGTAAAGTAAAACATTTTATTCCAATATTTTATGTAGCTGGTATTATAAAATGTGTAAAAAGTGGGTCATGAAGTTTTGATTTACTAGCAACAATTAATTAAATCACTAGTTTGATATTATTACATATTTTGGTCATTTAAACACTTTCAGTCAATTGCTTCAGGAAGCTTATTAAAGCTTGTTCAGGTTGTCTCCTGATAAAACATGAAACATTACTTTTTAATACAATATGATTTTCTCTGCTACTTGGTAAGAAGCCTTCAATAGAGAAAGGAGTTTTGCAACACTGAGTGAAGAAAGCAATGACTGATATTCAGCAGACTCAGTGTTCAGTGTCTGTTCCTGTGTGGTACTGATGACATTTCAGGATTTTGGGCTGAATGTGCCTGGCGCCTCCCGCTGTGACCTCAAGAAGAACCTTCTAGATGCAGGATGCAGGAGAGGAGCACTGGAGTATCCCACCAGCCAGTTGTATGTTACAGAGAATAAAACTCTCAGTGATAAGGCCTCTGGGTCCACCACTGATGTCACACAGATCCAGCCCCAGAAACTACAGATTACCCTGAGACCTGGTGAGTCCACAACAGAGCTAAGTGAAACACTGATATTAATGTATATCATGACAGCCATCAACAAAAAAGCCCATAAAAAGTGCAAAAATAAATGAAAACATAAGTGGCTTCAGAAAGCCTAGTCATTTGACCATGGCTATGGGCAGAGCATAAGTTCCTTCCTCACTTTACTTTGATAGGATGCACCCATTTGCCTAGTCATTGATGGTGGTTTCCACAAAAGAGAGCAAATGACAGACCCTCAGAAAATTTCTTGGAGATACAGTTTTCAATTTCAGTTCTCTGTCCTTGGAACAAAAATATAACATTGCGATACTTTAGGTTTGATAAACTGGAACAGACAAAAAAGAACCAACACTATTACAAATCTATCACAAATACCATCAAATTCTATGAATGCAGGGATTTTTATTCAATCTTCTGCATACAGCACTGCACTAAATAAATAAAGCAGGCCACATTATGCAGTTGGTCAGTGTTCATTAAGTACTAACGATATAATGCTCAGAAAAGCATATTATGACGTGATGTGATGGAATTTATCACAATAACACTAAATATCATCATATTGCCTACCCTTCTCTGTTCAACACTGTATTGTAGGGATGGGCGATAAGGCAAAAATACAGTATCATAATACTTTAAGATTTTTTCACAATGCATCATATGCCACAGTATTTATTTTTTCTAAAACCTGATAAATTGGAACAGACAAAAAAGAACCACTTTTAAAAGTCACATTTAAAATACTATCAAAATATATATATATATATATATATATATATATATATACACCACATTTTACCTACTGGACCA
The DNA here is from genome assembly GCF_904425465.1 of Colossoma macropomum. Taxonomy (NCBI): domain Eukaryota; kingdom Metazoa; phylum Chordata; class Actinopteri; order Characiformes; family Serrasalmidae; genus Colossoma; species Colossoma macropomum. The sequence goes on along the minus strand of NW_023494790.1, from coordinate 17,457,828 downwards.
TGCTAAATCTACTTAAACGGGACTAATTGTGTGCTCTCTGTAGTGAAAAATGCAACTGGTGTGTGTGCTACAAGTACTAATGATATCCACATTATGCACAGAAAAGCATATTATGACAATTACAACAATAACAATAAATGTTTTTACATTGCCTAGCCCTACTGTGTCAAAATTCTGATTGTGTTTGAAGTGATAGAGGACCAGAAAAACATTACATCACACAGACCGTGCCTTGTGCTGCTGATATGTATTTATTTGCAAGATGTTGTATTACAGTATGTAGTTGATTGTGTCACAGACTAGCTTCCAGTTGTTTTGTGCTTTGTCTTGTAGATGACTCCCAGCGGTTCACGCTGCAGGTTCGGCAAGTGGAGGACTACCCTGTTGACCTGTACTATCTGATGGACCTGTCCTACTCCATGAACGATGACCTGTCACAGCTGCGGAAGCTTGGAAAAGGTCTGGCAGAGGAGATGAGTAAAACCACCAGTAATCTGCGTATGGGCTTCGGTGCTTTCGTGGATAAACCTGTGTCTCCGTACATGTACATTTCTCCACCAGAAGCCGTGCAGAACCCATGCTACTCGTGAGTAATCAACAAGACCAAGGGAGCATGTGCATAACATTCTTGTCAGAGATGACAGACAGTGTTTTTTTTTATGCTTTGTTTGCTTGCAGATATTTGAACTTTGTCATACTTCCATGACCATGCTCACAGGTCATTCTCTGTGAGGTGTTACTGGAGGTGCTAATCCAAAGAGCATTAGAAACATAATGATGTTCTGCTTTTTCTCTAAAAATAATGACCATTTCCCTGTTCCTAGAACATCTCAACATTGCTAGTCCATCACTCCTTTAACACCAAATTCTATAAAATTATAGTACATGTGTATATACAGGACAATTCCTTCACTTCATAAATAGAACATTTCATAATTTTATATAATACTTAGTAACTTTTTTGGGCTGTGGTATTGCCAGGATTCAAACATACGATATCCTGACAACGCAGCAAAAAGTAAGTAAAGTACATAAGTGTATCCAAAGTAGGCTTTACCATGGGGGCACCATAGTTGTAACAAAACTATAAAGAAAAATAAGAAAATAAGAGGTCATTAAGAGAAACAAGACCCAAATAACTATCAAAGAATTATGGGTAACCCTGCCCTTCAGGGGTACAATAAAAATAGACTACATGAGCTAACATCTCCAATCTGTGGATGAATACAATGCAAAATAAAATTCATTACCACTAAATGTGTTTCATGTGTTTCTAAATTCATCATTTGCCCCTATGTATCTGCCATGTTTTAAAGCATTCTACTTCTTTGTTCTACAAGAAATATTCAATATTTTTCTATTAGGCTAAATAGCCAATGCTAATTAACATTAGCTAACTTAGCTAACTAGCTTTTATACACTTCAGCTCCTTTCTTATGCTTCCTATCTTATGTTCACAACTTAAAAAAAAAACATGTTTACATATATTGTTATGCTTTCTTGACTTTTAAAGAACATGACTCTTAAATGCTGTTGACTGAGACAAAATGATTCATTGAATCTATGTTATTTAAATGTGTACATCAATTCCATATTAATAAAACATTCTACATCAGTACAATTGTTGTCAAAAAGTAAGTAAATAGTGTAAAATGTAAGTAGAGGAAGTAAACAAAACTGTGTTGAAGTAATATATTTATTCATGTGGAAATTATGTGCACATTTGAATCAAGTGCAGGTTTGAGCTACTCACAGAGAGTGACCTTGCAGTGGACACAGTAGCAGTGTTTAACTATGACAAAGTTTAAACATTTAGACATATAAGAGAAAAGAACATAAAGAATCTTTTAAATGTAGTAGAATGTCTGTATGAATCCCTGTTGATACAATGTTTTGGATTAAATAGTCTCTATATTTGCCATTCGTTGGGTGACGTGGCCAAAATGCATGTAACCATGTGTGTCACCACTGAACATACAAGGTACGATTAAAGTTTTACTTGAACATGGTCATTTAGGTGACGCATAAGTCATGAGCCAATGGCTTCATTAAAGGCTCAGTGGATGACTGGCACTCTTGCCCAGACTGAGTTCATCCACAAAATGCCCCTTTCTTTCCCATGGGCCGTCTCTCCATGTTGTCAACATCATCAACTCCTAAACACATCTTAAATCTTTCTATATTAGTAACCCTCACTGTAATTACTGACTTTGTGCCTTGGAGTCAAAGCCATTTCTTTTCTGACGGTGATAGGATCCCATACAAATGCCAACCGCAGTTCGGCTACAGACACGTCCTGTCTCTGACAGAGGAAGTGAGCCGATTCACAGAGGAGGTGAAGAAACAGAAGGTCTCTCGGAACAGGGACGCTCCAGAGGGAGGTTTCGATGCCATTATACAGGCAGCCGTGTGCAAGGTGATCCAGTACAAGTTACCTTCTTATTCAGTATGCTGTTCATAAACCTATGACACAATCAAAAAACAACACCATAGTGCACTGTTTGCTTGTCTTATGACACAAGTGTGTTTTTTACCACATCTTTTGTACTCTTTTCTAGGAGGTCTCTGATTTTTGGCACTTGTCTCATTTTGTCTCACCTTTTTTTCAGGAGAAAATTGGTTGGCGGCCAGATGCTTCTCACCTGCTGGTGTTCACCACAGATGCTAAGACTCATGTAGCACTGGATGGTCGCTTGGCAGGCATTGTGCGGCCAAATGATGGCCAGTGCCACGTGGGCGCAGACAACATCTACAACATGTCAACTACAATGGTACTTTTTTTTTTCTAATCTGAGTTTATTAGGTAGAGGAGAACGAGGCGCAACCTAATACATTTTGCTTTTGCTACATGTTTTAAAAGTATTTGAGTAATATATATTTTGTTTTTTATGCAAGCAATCTACAGGTCTCAGATAAAAATGAAAAAATCAGTGTTGTTCCCAGCACCCACCATTTATGAACAGTTCTTCTAAAGCAACATGAAGGCAAACATTACAAGTTGTAACTGTTATAACAGTGGCTAAAAGTCTGGTAAATCACTGAAAAACCCAATTAAGTCAGTATGTTGACTGAACCAGACAAGCTGTCCAACCTAAACACATACAATTACATGTACCAAAATGGTTATGATTAGTAAAAAAAAAAAAGAGGTTGTATGGGAACGTGGCAAAATTATTTTTGAATGATTATTGAATTATTGTTGAAGTGCAACCGCAAATGTCAACACTTTTTTATGTGGATATTTTTATGGTTCTATGGATATAAACTTAAAAAAACAACTTTTAAATGTATATAAGGGAATATTGTTTAACTGTTTAATTTTAAAGGCTTAATTTGCAATGCTTATTTGTAACACTGTGTTACAACTAACCACATTATGTGGAGGCTGTACTTTAGCCTGGCTAGCTCTGGCTAGCTCTGAGTTGTTTACACCTAGAAACAATGCTATATTACAGCCACCAAGAAGGAAATTAAATAATATAGGAGTGAATTCTGTGAATTATACACACTGTTACCCCCTTACACACTTCTATAACCTAGGAAAAGCTCCTTTAGTTTGCTTTGAAGTCCCTGCAGTTAATGAATAATAAGCCTTAGTATGTAATAAGCCTGGAATGTTAAGGGGTTAAACTTAATAGAAAGAAAACCCATGATAAAACTTGGCCTGGCACCTGGCACACAACTAGTACACTCTTCGAAGTGGATCTCAAGAAGCATCTGACTGGTGGCTGTGAAAATTCTGAGAATATGAGATGACGAAACGCATGTTCTACTTGAATCTAACTACATGAAATATCTATGTTAAATTTTACCTCATGTTAGGTTGTGCCCTGCTCTCCCTGCCTACCTTATATGTACACTCATTGGTCATTTTATCAGGCATACCTACGATATATATGCACTTTGTAGGTTTGCAGTTACTGATTCCCGGCCATGTGTTGCTGCACAGTTTATCAGCCCCCTCTACTCTGTTCCTCAATAAAAAAGCAACACCACAGGGCCAGCACTGACCACATTTTTCTTGAATAGTGGACCATTCTTAACACAACAATGGCACCAACATAGTAGTGGCATCTTCTGACACTTCATCAGAAGTCAGTTTCTGGCCACAGGATGCTGTTGGCTGTATATTTTTGGCTGGTGCACTACTCTCAACCCAGCAGTGACAGTGAGGTATTTTTAATCTCCACTGTGCCTGATACACTCATACCAGCGCAGCACACGCTAACATGCCACTACCATTTTAATGCCACGGTAGCATCAGTTGTGCATGACAACAGATTGGCTACAGTCAGTAACTGCATATCTATGAAGTGCATCTACAGTAATGTGTAAAAGAGACCACCCTTCATTTCCAGTCAAAAGTCAGAGTAAATTTTTTTTCTGAAAACAAGCTTAATGAAATGAATGTAGGCTAGTGAACCCCCCCAAGAAAATGTATGATATATTCAAAAATATGAAAATGTGTGATATATTCAAAAATATGAAAATGTATGATATATTCAGTTGGTGAGGCTTACATAATGGACATTTTGGCTGGAAATTAAATGAACGAAGGGTCTCTGACTTTTGCACTGCACTATATACAGTAAGTATCTTATCTATAAATGACCAGTGAGCTTTATGTAATAAACTTGCAACTTAGTGTACATGACAGCTACTAACCACATAGGTGCAAGTAAACAATTTGATTCAATTTAGGAAATTCCAGTAGACTCTCTGTTTTATAAGCATTTATATATAATCCTACAGGACTACCCATCCCTCGCCCTGATCACAGAGAAAATGTCAGAGAACAATATAAATCTAATCTTTGCTGTGACCAATCCTGTAGTACAACTTTACAAGGTAAGGCTCACATTAAACACAGAGTGAGTAAAAATGATTTTATTTATTTATTTATTTATTTATTTAGGCATATTCACTATGCTTCCTCTCCTTTTATTCTCACAGAACTACAGTGATCTGATCCCTGGTACTGCAGTGGGGACTCTGTCTGAGGACTCACGCAATGTGATCCAGCTGATCCAAGATGCCTACGCTGTAAGTGCACAGGACACTTTTTTGTCTGTCTTCTCGTGACATTTCTTACACATTTTTGCCACATTATAATAACCTGAATGTTGCACAAGTAGATGTGAAATCTAACCGAGTTGTCTTTGACATACGGTGCTGAATCACAGAAAATTCGCTCTAAAGTTGAACTAGAGCTCCTGAATGTCCCAGAGGAGTTGAGTTTGTCCTTCAATGCCACATGTCTGAACGGAGAGGTCATCCCTGGACTCAGGTCTTGCTCTGGGCTCAAGAGAGGAGACACGGTTAGAGCCTTTTCATATTCCTTTCTGATCTTCCTTTTCTATACGTGGTTCATTATGCATCACAGACGCTCTCTGACGTTCATTCTCTCTCCCTCTCTCTCTCTATGGCTGCAGTGTTTCAGTTTGAAATACTCACTCCAGAGGTCTCTGAAAGTTTTTTTTTTTTTTTTCATCTTGTCATCCTTTTACATCTTTCCTCTTGCTTGTTCCGTTATTCTGGTTTGTGGAATTTGTTCTCACCCAATCCAAATAAGGAAGAACACAAGTGAACAGGAAAAGACCTTTCTGATGTGCACTCACCCTGATAAATGACTTTGTGGTTTATAGCGGCTTCAGTCCGTCATCCCAGTAAATGATTAAATTCACAAACACACACGCACTCTCACAGGATGGGAGGTGGTGGTGGTGGGGGTGTCGTTAGTCAATTTGCTTAGTATGTCTGGACATCAGCCGTGCCTGTTTCCTGTTTTTCTGACTCACTGTGTCCAGTTAACTCAGCCTGCCTGTCAGAATATCCATTTGTACCATTCAGACTCTGAAGAATATGCAGCCTCAGGATGGGAAGATAAAACTCACTCAAAGCATGAGCATTATGATGGATGGCTACTGAACACGCAGAACAAAGTTTTTTCCATGCTGGGTCAGAAGTTTCTCACAGTATCTTTATGTATTTATTTGAACTATTTCCCAAATCTTATCTTGGAGTACCTCTGCCCTGCACTACTTGGTGTTTCCCTGCTCTAACACATCTAGCTTCAGGAATGGCTTGAATAGGTGCATAAGCTGTTTTAAAGCATAGAAGCACAAAAATGTGCAGGGCGTAAGGCACTTCAGGACCAGAGTTGGTAACCATAGTGTTATAGCATCCACTCCAGCTTTGTGTGAGGGATGCATTAAAACTACGGGGGTAAAAATTATGATACAGCAATACAACATACTATATTGGTATTGGTACAGACACTAGCCCTATTAAATGAACCGATTATTGGTCAGATGTAACTAATCCACATTTGATACTGTTTTACAGTTGTGGGCATTATTATGTTCAAGTAATTATGAAATTTTATAGACCTTTTAGAACAATATAATTAAAAAAATGCACAATTTTACAAAGAATGTTGATGTATGAACATGTCCGCCATGGTACTATTTATGTTTACTTTGCTAAGGAAAAACACAAATGCCTTAACATAGCACTGGTTATAAATCAGTACTCAACTGCAATAGTATCATGCATCACTAGTAAAAATACATTGATCTGAAGGTATAATTCAACTGTTTCATGTTAAAACCAACTATAATTACAATTAAATTATAATTAAGTTTATTAAAAATGCTTTAGTTTTTTGCCCCAAGTAAGTTATCTGGCTATTTTCAAAAGGACATCTGCTTTTATTTTTCACTTTCACCCACTGTCCATTTTCATTTTTACAGTTTTATTGAAATATTTCACTTTTTGAACAACATTTTTATTGTCTGTATCCCACTAAAGTACTTATTTGTATTTATGTGTTTCGTGTATTTGTTGCAATAATTCTGAGTGATGCTAAAAATAATCTAACTGGATCATAATTGTATTGTTGTGAGATCAGAAATGCACACCACTGATGTAAGCCTTTTACAGGTGTCTTTCAGTGTTGAGGCTCGTGCGAGGGGCTGCCCTAAAGAGAAGCGCAAGACATTTACCATCAAACCTGTGGGCTTCAAAGATGCGCTTCAGATCACCGTCAATTTTGAGTGTGAGTGCAAGTGCCAGGCTCAGGGTGAGCCCAACAGTTCTGCGTGTCATCACGGCAATGGCACTTACGAGTGCGGCATCTGCCAGTGTCACCCGGGCCGGCTGGGCCCCAGGTGTGAGTGTGCGGAGGGAGACTACAGCTCCAGTGAGCAGGGCTCATGCAGCGGGCCCAACAAAGTGGTGTGCAGTGGCCGCGGAGATTGCGTGTGTGGCCAGTGTGTGTGTCACAACAACGACTTCGGCAAGGTGTGGGGGAAGAGGTGTGAGTGTGATGACTTCAGCTGTCTGCGCTACAAAGGAGAGCTGTGCTCAGGTAAAAGCTGTTATAGTATGACTCTAATTGAGCTGCGTTAGTTTTACCAGGGAAAGTGATCACTGAACACATTGTCTGTTCAATCAATGCAACGGCCATAGTTTTTAGAAGCAATCTGCGATGTCAGTAGTTTTTAGAAGTCTGAAAGTAATAATTGCAAAACACATAGTCTTCTGTAACTTGAAGATTCCTCAGTAATAGCAGTCCTGTTGCAATTAGCCTCACATCAGTGTAATAACACAATCAAATAGACAAAACATTTCTTTTTGGCAGCCGAAAGACTATATACCACTAAAATAGCTTCAGTGTTCTTGGTGAAGGACTAATTAGAAGGAGGATATCTTGAAAGTACCACTTTACTTCACGGGTTAACTGGAAGTTAGCCTGTTTCTGTTTGTACCAGGTTAATTTTAATCGCAAGTGTAAAATGTCTTTCAGTCTGGGATAGCTGCGTTAATTTGGAGAAAATTCCATATACTTTATCCCCTATGAAATAACTAGTCTAATTCATTACCAATTATAACAAAGAAATTTATTTGGCTTGGTTAAACTAACCAACCTCAAACAGTGCTTAAAACTAATGTTTCTTTGTTGTAATGCAGTATTTTACAACAAATCCTGGCTGCTAGACTAGCCTCTGATCTATTGGCTAATAAATAATAAAGAAATCTATGATTTTATCTTTGTTCATCACAGAATGGATGCCAGAGACAAGGGTAAGTTTTGTTACCCTTTCAGATAGATAGAAGAAACCAAGCTCAACTTAGATATGTAGATAGGTAGCTTTCGCTTGCTAACTTTAGCTTTTCAGCTTGTTATCCTCCTCATCTGAAGAGTCATTTCTGTTGTTAAAGTAATCCATTCTATTCACTCTAATGATAAGGCTTATTATTCAGTAACCACAGGGACATTCTGAGGATATTCTGAGGTTATAGAAGTGTGTAATAAAACTTTGGGCCTGCTGGTGGCCCCTCACTATTTAAGGAATTAAATGGTAAAATCTCATTCTCTCCATTTTTCATTTTGGTAAGGTACACAAAAAGGTACACAGTCTGTTCACTGTATGAGGGTGTAATTTTTTTAGGTGAAGATGCGTGGCTTTGTGTATTTTGTTGCTTATGTCATACTTAACTTTATGCATTTAATCTTGACTGGTGAGGATACCATCACCCTCCTTTCAACAACATCAGCCACAGTGGAAATCCTGTATCCGCCTATTTTGATAACTTTTTGTCTTCAACATCATTCTTCTGTTTATGGAGTCTCAAACTCTTTTTCTCAGAGTCGCTGTAACTCAGTGCCCTGCTGCTCTTCTTGAAGACCTCATACGGGAAAAATTACTCACAAAAATACTGGATGTACCTTGGCTTTATGCAACAAAATGCAGGCTGCTTTTCTGAAATAAACATGCGCTGTGGAGCTGTGTGAGCTCAGACGTGGGCCGGTCTCTGTGAGTGTTTGTGTTACGGGCAGTGGAGCTCACTCAGGGAGGAGTGGGCCAAAAATTCTTGTAGTAGAACTTCTCAGCAGTGACCACTCACTCTGCCACTGGGCAGAAACAACACAGTGTTGCACCTCACATCCCTGTCTGGTATTAACAGCTGTACTGTAGCTCTAAATACAGAGCTGTCTGTGTTTCGCTGGAGTAACTTAGTGTTTCACTGTGTTTTCATTACAAACAGGCTTAGCACCATTACCACTCAGCAGTAAGTAAGTAAAGCATTACTTACCATATTCCCTAAAGCCTGGTGATTATTGCGCAAATGCCTTTCCGCATTGTCACGCACTGATGATGTCACAGCACTAAAATAGCCTGGCACAGCAAGGGATGTGAGTGATGTCTGGTTTGGTGGAGCTGGAATTGTATTGGGGATTTTTTTCTGTGGGATGAGTGATTATAGGCAGTGTGATGTTTGTCCTTGAGAACAGGCTGGTTTTATAGTCTCTGCCCATTGTGTTCAGTGTTATTGTTTCTGGTTTCTTGTTCATCTGGGTGTTTTGTGCAATCATCCCAAACATTAATCTTTTTAAAAGAGTACATTGTCATTACGGCCACTTAAAAACATCTATCCAAATCAGGTCCAAATCAGGTCTGCCTAAAGTCTGGGCTGTGGGCCAAAGTTAGCATGTGAGGACATTTGATTTAGCCCACTCCCTCACTAAATAAAAATGATATATATATTTACTGTATTCTTTAAATACAATAGATTGCTGTACAGAATGGTGCATCCTCAGGCTTCTTATCAAAGAAGTTCAACTGTTCGATTTTACAGTAATTAGCTGTTATTTGCAAAGCATGTTGGTGACCGGTACTTTGTGCAGTCTTGAGCAGCCTGTTTCTGAATATTGTAGTGAGAGGGTGAAGCTTCCCAGCATTAATTGTGGTTTTGTTTTTTTCTTCCACTGTTAATTTCACCAGTTATTTGATTTTAACGTTATTCCTACCACAGATATAAGCTTGACTGTATTTTATATGTTTTAGTATTACAACCTTGATTGTCTTTTATGTTTTAGTAGTTCATCCCATAATGTTATATCTTTATGACTATATCTTTACATGCTGTACTTCATAACATAGCAAAACTGAGGGTCCTCAGACAGCTGTGGGCTCACATTAGACCACAAATGAGCTGTACATTAGAAATACAGGAATGCATAGACTATTGTAGTTGTATAATACATTATGAATGCCCTAAATACATGTTAAATTTCTGCCAGTAAGTTACTGTAATTTTACAGTTTTTCACAGTTTATCTCCCTTCTTTAATTGTATGTTGTCCTTTTGGCCCTTATCCCACCACGAACATTATACCTTCGACCCCCAAGACAAAACATTTGGGCACCCTTGGTCTACATGGACATGGACTAACAGGCTCATGCATGGACTACATCTCAGTGTTGAATTTAGCTCAAGTGAAGCATCAAAAAAGAGGCTTATTACTGGGCTTCTGCACATTGTATAAAATTCCACAGATTCCACAACAGCCAGATTTTATTTTTAGGAGACCATGTGATATATAGGAAGATTAAAGCATTTTGACAAGGGCTGAAAGGAGTAACTCTGGGATTTCATTTTGTGAACTACATCAAGCCTCAGAGGTCTACTGGGAAATGAGCTTTGTTTCCGTGCATGTGTGGAATGCACACTCCTCACGAGATGTATTTTTATGGGCAAACCTGTAACTAAACAGAACGAAACATGGTGTGCTTTCACAGAAAACATGTTCGTCCATAATCACCCCGGGTATTAGATGGAGCTAAGGCTATCAGTAAATCTTCAACAGGAGGCTTTTACAGCATTTACCTCTGGCAGAAAAGCACTTTCTTTGATTCACTTCAAAGATATCTATTACCTCAGCTTCTCAGAATCTGCTTGTTCGTTCCCTGGATCACACCCCTGTTGATTCTGTGCTCTTACATGCTGCCTTTTATAGGTCATGGCACATGCTCGTGTGGTTTCTGCCAGTGTGACCCAGACTGGTCGGGTGAAAACTGTAACTGTTCCACGCGCACGGACACCTGCATGTCCAGCATAGGCTTGTTGTGTAGCGGCCGTGGCCAGTGCGTGTGTGGTAGCTGTGAGTGCACCCAGCCTGGGGCCTATGGCTCCACCTGTGATAAATGCCCCACCTGCCCGGACGCCTGCACCATGAAGAAGTGAGTCACTAGCCACCTTTACCCTTTATACATTACCTGATGTTTAACTATGCAGCATTGAGTCTTACGTTGAGTCTGAAAACTTAGCTTTTAGAAGAGTTATTATCGAGTTATTGTTTCAAATAGTGAATATACAATTACAGCATGCTTTTATTATTGCTGACAAAATGTATATGTATTAATATATGTCTGTATTTCTGTATGTATTTGGAATGTATTTCTTTAGGGACTGTGTGGAGTGTAAGCATTTTAAGCGTGGAAGGCTCTTTGAGGACGAAACTTGTGCTCGGATCTGCAGAGATGAAATTACACTGGTTGATGATCTGAGTAAGTTCGGTGGTTCTGATCTGACACTAATCATGAAAGTCTTATAGTTGAATAGACACTACAGTTTTCTCTCTGTGCCGTTCTACAGTTTTCCATGATAAGAATGCGGTGAACTGCACCTACAAAGATGAAGACGACTGTGTACAGAGGTTTCAGTACTTTGAGGATAACAGTGGGAAGTCCATTCTGTATGTGGTAAAAGAGCCAGGTAACGCTCCACCCGCACTCAGACCTGTACTTAAGCAAGCACAAAACACTCAGCCTTAGCAAGATAAGTGTTTTCAGCAGAGTGTGTTGTGGTGCGACCTCACAAAAGAGGAATTCGTTCATACGTGTGTGACTGAATGTGATGTGATAGTTCAGACTGAAGTTTTCTTTAAAGAGCTAAGGTTGCCCGTCTGTGCACCCAAGTTGATGGTGTTTGGGGGTGGCGGACGAGTGCTTGTATGTGCGTGCGTGTTTCTGCTTCTTAAAGAGGCCATGGTGAGAGTGTGTGTTGTTAAGGAGGTAATGGCTGGAGCCTGCAGTGAGAGTTGAGTCTACCCCTTTGCTTTAACAGACCCACATGTGGAACATGGGCTTAATTAAGTACTCAGAAACACTCAGACCTAGAGCACAGAGAGGAGCCCATGTAGTAAAGCAAGGCAATAAACATCAGCATCCAAGCTACCGGGGAACGCGCTGACATGGCACAACGCATAACATGTAATCAGACAGGAAGGATAAAGTGGCAGACGCAGAGAGAGATAGACAGTACATATGAGAGAAAGTGTAAAACTGAAGTTGTTGATCATACAGAGGCCAAAGAAACTGCTATGCAATGTCTGGTAAAGGTCACCAACAAACTCAGCCTATATCCTATTTTTTTTGTAGTTTATTTTTCTCCATGCTGTCCACTTATGACATTGGTATGTGTATGTGTACCAAAACAGTCATAATTAATTTTTTACATGACCATTTTCTGAACCTTTGTGTAACACTGTTTTTGGTACTGTTATATATGAAAATGTTTCCTATTCATATTGTGTTTTATTTAAAAAAACAAGCTGAAACACACTTTAGTCCTACACGTGACTGGGCGTAGCTAGCTAGCTAGGCTGAATTAGCAGATATATTTACAGGTGTTGGTTTTTGTGACATCACAGAAACAATGAATTCAAAATAGACTATTTTTGCAGTTTAGTTTATATATATATATATATAAATATATATATGTATGTGTGTGTGTGTGTGTGTGTGTGTGTGTATATATATGGACTAGAGAGTGAACAGTATGTCTGGAAACTTTAACTGAGGAAATTGAGGAAAAATCTTTTTCTATGATATGGGCCCTTTAAATTCAGATGAACATTAATTATGATTGCAGGTGAAACGGCTTTATACATCATGATCAGGGAAACGTCACACTACTGGTGGGAGTAGTGGACCTACTAAAGAGTTTTCATACATAGAGAAAGTCCTGTCTTTTGCCACTCCATATTACTTTTTTATTTTTTTCTTGGTTGCAAAGATCACTGTTAACAGTTTGACTGTTTACCTATATATATTAAACATAAATAACATATATATCACTTACTTTTGAATATTTAAGACTTTAAGATTTAAATTTTTTTATTGTTTTTAACTATTACTTGAATAATTGTCCACAAAGGTATCTTTACTTTAACGTAAGTATGACTATTAGATACTTTATACAACACTGTTTTCAATACTTTTTCATGTTAGATTAGTTTCACCTTATGGTTATGTATTGAGTGCTGAGCTGAGTTGCTCTTTTTCTGCTTTCTTGTTTCATGTTGTTATGGGTGTTTTGTGCAGTCACCCTAAACATTAACCTTTTTAGTAACCAAATGTTTTATTTCCACACCCTCAACCAGACAGTACAGTGTCAGACAGTCCCAAAAAGTAGATACAAGAAAGCAAAATACAAATCATGTGACAAGAAAAGTAGGTCTTAAGAGAAGCGGGGTCAAGTTGAAAATTCAACATTCACAGATCTAGTTTCCCAGAATATTGTCACTGTCCAAAAAAAAAACCTCCATTTTTTGGGTACAGAGTCTGCCATTTGTGTGAAAATTTCATGATTGGACCAATAGAAATGGTCAAAAATTGCTTGGAATATAATATTTTTAAAATTATTTCCTTTTAAATAACATGTTTGCCTTCTCCTGAAAAGTTATCATTTTGGAGATACCTGCATTTCTTTGGACAGTGATGATATGCAATACTTACTCCCAAAAAAGTAGTAAAAATGTACACTCTTATATGGAATATAAAACATACTCCCTTTATTTTGGCATTTCCAACATTATCTGTAAACAATTTTATAAAGTACAACCCTGGTCAGTTTACATTTTGTTGTTTTTCTCAGTGAAAATAACACATCCTCTATAGGAAACACACTTATATATTGCATTTTCTGCAAATTTTAGCTCACGACTTCCTATTTATTTGTTGAGTTTAACATATTGGGGAAAAAATCATTCAATATAAAATGTGACATAACTTTTATACAGGCCACATTTTATGTTTTCTTTTTTCCAATCTGTTCAATTCACCAAACAGTAATTGTGCCTTAAAATGTGCAGAAGTGCATTCTCAGTAGAGAATGTGTACTTATTTTCACTTAGAGCATCAACTTAAAGTAATTTGACCAGGGTTGCACTAACTTTTCCATAGGACTATACCTAGAAAACACATCCACATGGACATGGACTAATGTGCAATGTCTCAAAGTCCAAAAAAAATTACAAAACAGAAGAGGTCTTATTGCCCTATTTCATGCTTTATTACTGTTTTTGAGGACATTTCAATGTTCAATGTGCTGAGTCTATGAGCAGAATTAAGTGTCACGACTGTAGACTTTGGTGCAGATGCTCTTGGTTGACTTTTTGGCCACCCCCTGCTGTGTCTTAGACTGTCCTAAAGGCCCTGACATCCTGGTAGTGCTGCTGTCTGTTGCTGGGGCTATACTGTTCCTGGGTCTCGCCGCCTTGCTCATCTGGAAGCTGCTGGTGACAATCCACGACCGCCGCGAGTTTGCCAAGTTTGAAGAGGAGCGGGCAAAAGCCAAGTGGGACACGGTGAGCCTGGCACATCATCCACACACACACATAGACGCATGCCACAATAGGCTCATAATTACTCAAATTTGCCTGTTATAGTTAGAGTCTTATGTGCAAACACATGTCATCCGACCACAAATAGCAAATATAAGCTCAGCAAATGTGCCACCACATGTAAGCCTCCACGTCCACCCCTGTTTACTGTATTGTAAAAGCTGGTATTACTATTTGAAAGTTGCCTGGTAAGACGCAGGGTAAATCATAGATGTGGGCGGGATGATTTTATTGTCTCTGTGGCATGCTGTTTTCCCTACAGAACAAAGGAACGCCTCCGTTCCCTAGGGCATGTTTTGCTTTAAATTATGCTTTGCTAATTAGGCTTTCCTGGCATGGTCTGTAGTCTCACACTCACACAAGGTTATTCCAGCCACATCTGGACTCTGACTCCTCCTGCACTCTTCTTGCAACAGACTCAGTTTGCAGTGCTTAGAAGCACAAATGAAAGGGTTATCAGAGTTGGTATAAGCGCACAGATTGCTTACTGAAGTAAAAGCACACGTACAAACTCGATGATTTGCATAATGGGGAATTCCACCAATTTTTCAAAATTTCAGCATAATTCATTGAGGCGTTAAGTTATGGTGGTTCCAGTGGTTTGATCTGGAATAGTGCATTTCAGAGAGGACATGCAAGCTCCACACAGAAAGGACCCTGGTCGCCCGGCTGGGAAATGAACCCAGGCCCTTCTTGCCGACAGCTCTACCCACTGCGCCACCGTGCCACCCCTATGCAAGCACATCAATTTCAAAATTAAAATGAAAATGTAATGTCTAAAATGGCAATGTATTTGTATGTTTGCATTTAAATAACCCACTCATATATGCAATGTTGAGCTCAAAATGAAATCAGTATTATTAAATTCAAATTTAATACAACCATTTCAATATTGAATAATAAGTCAGGAAATGTAAGAGGTTAAATGAAAGGACTCAAGTACAGATACTTAAAAACCATGTCTTATTTTCTGAACTTTGAGTGAGTTTTTGTGCAGACTGTTTTTGCGCACTTTGAAGTAATGCTTTCCATTCTGCCCTGTGTCATCATTCTAGAGCCACAATCCTCTCTACAAAGGTGCCACCACCACTTTCACCAACATCACCTATCGAGGCAAGGAGTAACAGTCCTACACCTCAGTCACTGGAGCGACAGCGAGACGGGACCACAGGAGGACATGTTCTTCTTTTTTTTCTCTGTTACATTTTCTTACAGTTGTAAAAATAATGTTAGCCTTTTATATTTGGAGGATGTACATTTTTGTCTGTAAATATGATTGATTGGTTTAATGAAGTAACGTGTTTAATCATCACGATTGTTTTGCAAGCACTCATTAAATGTACAGTGTCATAGGGTGGAGTATTAAGAGCCTCATTGTTTGTTTTCATGTCTGTGTCTTTGGAGATAGCTAATCACCGTGACACATACTCTGCCTCTTCCTCAGTGCCCTTCTCTGGTTTCCTGTCTAGAGTTATGCATTTATGATAAAAGCTTGAGCAATTTTTTTACTTGTTCTGTGACAGTGGGAACAGTGCTGCACTGGACTGTATGTTTGACCTTCTAATTTTTGTACATTATAAGTTTGCACTGTAAAAATGGTTCGTCAGTTCAACCTGAAAAAATAAATATTTGGGTGGTTACAAGTAGGGCTGAGCAATTAATAGTTTTTATATCGAAATCACGATTTGAGAGTATGCAGTTTTTAGATTTCAAGAGCTACAACTTTAATTACATGCTACATTTTTCAATATTGTCTATTTTTAAGTGGAGAAATTTAACCTAATAATGCAGAGCTTTACTACAGTGCAATACTACATTTAGCGTTCAAACCTCAAGCCCAAAAAAACTGATATGCTGGTTTTCCTGTCAAAAATTCATAGAAAATAATCACATTTAAATCGCAATCACAATATCGCTCAGTAAAAAAACTCAAATTGTTGAACGCTGTATTCAAGCAGTTTACCCACTTTTATTCAACTTGAATAAATACTTTTAATGAATACTTTTAATGAGTGTAAAGCTGATTTGTAGTTCAACGAAATGTTTTTCATCAGCTTTTGTCTCATTCTAATTATCTTAACAGCTTTAGACTTTTATGAAAAATATACCAAAAACCTGATATATACATTTATGATTGCCTCATTTTTCAGAATGATATAGTTTGCTACAAATGAAGTAGGCTACAAATCATTCATATTTTTATATGATAATTGTTTTATAAATACAAATACATATGATTAAATGGTATAAAATTATTGTTTCCATTTTAAAATATGTTGCTAATATTTTATGCAAACTCAATACGTTTTCTTTTAGTCAGCAGTACAAAGTGACTGTCACTTTGTGTTACTTCATTTTCTTTAGCTTTATTTGTGTGCTTCATGTTTAAAAGCCAGTGCTTGTGCTTCTAGAGTGTAGCCGGTGTCCAGAAGGCCTCAGTTTGTTTTGCTTCCACACCCTCAATTTTAATGTCACAAGGTCTATATATTTTCTATCTGCTTTAACAGGAACAGGCGTGCATTATAAGTGAACTTGACCCAGTTTTCAAAGACTGTTAATTTTCCTTGTGACACATCTGATTGTGCCAGTGTCTTCATCCATGAGCTGGCAAATTGTTTTTCAGTAGCATGAATAGCATATTTTAAGAAATGGACATCTTACACTGTCTTTCCAATAACAAATGGGATTGAATGAAAAGCTACTCAGGACCGTCAGTAGACTATATTATTATGGAAGAAGCCAAATGCAGATCATTTTGTTTCATTGTATTTACAGTTTGACATGTCAAACAGATTCTTTTGGGCAAGCATTTTAGGTTAAGGAACGTTATTCATCACTTACATAGATTTTGTAGTGATTATAATACACAGCACTCAGTTACCTCAAATGTCTGACTTGTGGTGGATAAATGTGATGAATAAATATATAATACTGAATCTGAGAGAACTGCACATTTGTAAGTTGTGTATAATGATTGTAATGCAAGAGAAAAAAGGTAGTGGAGAGTGAATATTCCACCCCCCACACCCAAAAAATATCTCTCTGGTAAATGCTGTTCTTACAATCATATGCTCCACTACGCTATCAAATTCTAAATCAAAATCTTTGTTGTACACACACACATACACACACACACACACACACATATATATATATATATATATATATATATGTATATACGTGGCATGTTAGTATGTGGTGCATGCTGCTGTAGTACACGCTATTAGACATACCTGCTGTCCACTCTATTAGACATACCAACCTTGATGTAAAGTCAGAGACAGTTCGTGCTGGTCAAACTGGGTACAAGGGGGCTAACAAAGTATTCAGAGAATCAGATAGACTACAGTCTGTAACTGTAGAACTACAAAGTGCACCTATATGATGAGCTGAGCTTAATTTGAAACTTTTTTCACTTCAAAAAAATCAGCAAAATTCATTTGACCTAGGGTGTCCAAACTTTAGCACACAACCGTATATATATATGACCTTTTTCTATCTCTTTTTTCAGTAGCTTTTCACTAGTATACGTTTTTCCTGCTCATGATTCACTGTGGTTTGACTAGATGATTATTAGTTTGCATCTGAGAGATAAGCTTCAATGTAATGGCCGGGTCTGCTTCGCTAAACCAGTCATTTACATATGTTCTGTGTTAAGTGAACCACTTATTTACTGAAATATGTGTAGTTATATCATTTGCCAAAGCAAAACAAGGAAGTTTTTTCATCACATTCAACATTTGTCAGAAATCTCTTTTCTGTTTACAGAATATTTTCTGTACTAATATTTTTAAACCTCTTTTTTAATGCTCTACAAAATAAATAAAGTCATTCTAATGTGGTTATTGCCGGTCAAGTAAGGATTATACAGATCAGCGTGAATACAAACATAATGGTATGTGCAGTAATATGGTGAAGTACTGAAAGCAGTGTGATACTCCTGCTCTCACAAGAGCAATGGTGTCATCTTGTGAGCATAACATGAACTTCAGAATATTCAGCTGTCTCTCAATGAGAATTTTTCAACCACATATTTTTGATATCACATATTTGCACATTTGACACTGGAGTAATTCAGCTACAGTGGAGCTTCACTGCCATTGATGTGAGACACACGTGGACCATTCTAAAATATGCAGCATATAATTCTAGAATATAGTTACAGCTCTTTTCTGTAGTTATACTGGTTATATTGATTAATATAATAGAAAGTTATTATACTAATATTAAACTAATTAGTGTTGGAACTCATGGTAGCAGTATGGCTTTCTAAAGGTCTCAGGCCACACCAATTTGATTTGATGTTACGCTTTAAATGAATGAAGAACAAAAGACAAGGAAAACATCTTGTTATTTCTGATGTTTCTACAGGTTGAAGTGCTATTTTCTTGTTCCATAATACTGTAATATCACTATACTTAATTTACTGTGTGCCTGGGATGATTGACAGCATGGTTTTGGTAGATTCCACAGATTCTAATGGAAAAGCAGTGTATAAATGCAGTGTATAAAGTCTGTGTATAAATAAGTCAAATGACCTCAAGAGAAAAATGTTACTTTGGTGTGAAATAGTAGCTTAAGTAGAACAGTAGACCGTCAGCAGGAGTGAAAAGTATCCACAAACTCCTCAAGTAAACTACTCTCTGCATAGTACTTCTTAGTACACCCAACATCTATCCAGCATCTATGACCTATAGCACAGGATCACAGTATACTCATTTGTTAAGGGTGATTCTTCATTTTGAGAAATAAAATGTAAAAAATAAAGTGATGTAAAATAAAATGATAAAACTTGAAATGAAGTGTGAGCAACAGCAAAACAGTCCAGGGGTGTTTTTTCCAATATTTTGTAGGCCAGTATAGAAAAAGCTGTTCAGGGAATGCTGACTGTTTTTCTAACAGCCTCACAGAGCACAAACAATTTTCTATCAATTTTCAATTTTATTTTTTGCACTTTGCATAGAGAATTGTGCCTTTGTAATTTTGCACTGAAATTTGCATGCTTAAAAGAGAGGTTAGTTAGATTTCTGTCATTTAATCATAATTACTTTAATCATTATATATAATTTCTCACATTGTCATTACAGAAACCAACAACTGTGCATTTTATGTCCATATTGTGCATCCCTGCTTTAAACAAGCATTTTTGTTACTGTGCATTTAAGACTAGTATGGGTCAGTTGTGTTCTGATTAGCTGCTCAGACTGAAATACCCCTTGTGACTTCAGTGTTAATGGGTGGATTAAATTGCTGTAGGCTGAATAGTTGAATATATGTAAATAAATTGGGTGTCCTGCCCTGCGATGGACTGGCAGCCTGTCCAGGGTATATCCTGCCTTCCACCCAATGACTGCTGGGATAGGCTCCAGCACCCCCCCATGACCCAGAAGGATAGGCAGTTTAGAAAATGTGTGTGTGTGGGAGACAGAGTTGGGTGTCGTGACATCACAAAAATACTGAATTAAAAACTGGACATTTTTGTCGCTTGGTGTCCATACATGTACTGTATGGACTGGGGAGTGAATAAAAAGGTTTTGAAATTGAATGATATTTTCATACTACACCAAACTCTTTTATTTAAAAACAATATTTTTTCGGTGATATTGGCCCTTTAATTGATGTCTAATGCGAGCATTCTGGACAACAGGGGGCACCATTGGAACATGTTAAATTACCATCATTTATTTAAAAGATTTTTTTCTCAAAAATCTCAAATCTATAGTTATTACACCTTCAAATATTATTCCTCTTTCTTAAAAAAAAATTGAAACAGGTAAGATACAGCCTAAGGATGAAGAACACAAGGGTGTCTGTCCGCCTCCATCCCTCTGTCTGCTCAGTGTGAGATGTAGAGCAGTGTGAGGGAGGGAGATCATGCCAGCACTACGTCATCGGAAAAACGGGAAAGGAAGGGATATGATGCCTCTCTGGACTGTTTTTGCATAGACACTTCAACTGTCTAGCATTGAAGACAAGAGCTGGACATGCCAAGGTAAGTTTGATAAAACAGGCTTCACCTCTCGGCCTGCTAACGAAACGTTACGACGCGTTTGTTTACATCTAGCTCGCTAGCAGGCTGGCTAACGTTAACGTTAGCTAATGTTGTGGGGAACAAGCGGAGAGCGGTGAGAGTGATAATGATGGAAACATCCAGCTTGGATAGAGAAAGAAACGGCATTCATGAAAACAACCAAAACGCTTCCGTCAGAACATTTAACTTACTTACATCCACTTACTTACTGGGGTGTAAACAGACGCCTGTAGAATTATTTCTGTGGCTGACCTGCTATTTTCGGTGACCCAGCTAACCCAGCAGCTACGGAGCTGCCCAGAAATGAACAGTCAGCCCGCTCTGGGAGGGAAAAGGGTGAGCAGGGCGTTAGCTTGTGTGGTGACATTTCGTTTTTCATCGACTGGATTCATTGTTAAATATGTACTGAAAACTGGATCATTTAGCTGTATCAGCCTCAGCGTATGTGTGAGGTTCGTGTTGACAGCAGGGCCTTCAGTGGAGAACATCCATAAAGTATTATAGGAGCCTGTGGGTGCACTGTCATCCTGCTGAAGTTAACAAGTTTGTTTCCTAAGGCCTAAACAGTGGGCTAAGTGGTGATTTTATTAAATTATTAGGCTGTACTATTGTTCTTTTGTTTCTTCTTCTTTTTATTCTTCTTACTGTTTGGTTATTTTTCTTTTTCCTCGTTTTTCTTCTTATTATTGAAACTATAATGTTGTTATTAGTGGTAGTAGCAGTAGTGGAAGTGCTAGTAACGTTAAGTACTTAGTACAGTAATCTGGAGACAAAACACCGACTATTTTCTCAGTCTCAAAGTAAGGAAAGCTTGCATGATGACAGGCATGTAACGATACACATATTTTCGGTTTGAATACAATTTCAGATTCCGAGGTCAAGATTTTATTCGATTTTTGGTATTTTATGGATTAAGTATGTTTTGTTTCTGAAGAGCTCCACTTATACAGTCCTACTAACTAACACAGAATGATTTAACTCTGAAAAATACAAACGGTTGCAAAGTTGCGTGTTCTCTGTGCAAAACAGTGATCTTGTAAAACAATTATTCAGTTGTCGATGCTGTATTGAATCGCCCTTAATCCTGACCATCAGCTTGTTGACATGCCTTGTCCTCATTTAGCTCTGTGCTGCTTTGTGTTGTCTTGATGAGACTTGTGTCCTGATCAGAACACAAACCCAATGACCCAGTATACGGGCAGTGCTTAAAGCTGTAGACAGTACATTTTTGTCATTCCACATTTTGTAGGTGTGTACACTTGTGAAAATATGGCTACCCTTGGGTTGTGACAGCAACTATGAATGGTCATCTCTCTCTTAACCTACAGTAATATAGACCAAGTAACAGGTTTCTGAATTACTGCACTGACTAGTTAGTTGATCATCTGATTTATGAAAGATTGCTTATACTGCAGCTCAGGGATGTGTAGTATATCTGTTTTGATCTGTAGTTGAAGGGCAGAGGACGTGTGATTGTAGCTGGGTGTGTGCATGTTGGGCACACGCAGCTTAATATAGCCTTGGTCTGGCCAGAGGGAGGTCACATTCAGTACAATTGATTGTGAAGAGACTGGCACTGCAGTGCGAATGTAAGCTGAGCTTGGCATCAAATGACCCACTGTTGCCTCCCACAGTTGTGCAAATTAATTTTAGGGCAGAAACAAAAATTATTAACAAATTATTGTTCAGTTTTGAACACAATGTCACTATAAGGCCCTTTATTTTCTTCCAAGGGTCACTTATTTGCAGTCTTTCTTGGAACCACCGTTAATGATCAAAAGGCATCTAGGCATCCAATTGTTGATTTAGAAATTTTAGGGGCTGTAAATAAAACATGTTTAACATACAAAATATCATTTCATTTCACCCCTAATAATCAGTGTAGGGAACTTTTACCTATTACTATTCATGTTAACATGTAGCCAAGATGGAAGCCCAGCTTTACTGTAATTTTAACTGGCTACTTCAGTTGAGTTATTTTCATTGTCATGCTTTAATTATTGTCACATTATTTCTTCCTTATTAACAGATCTTGAGCATTATTATTATTATTATTATTATTATTATTATTAATGCAACTTTAACCTTTTTACAGGTTTATCTGTCATGGACACAAATGTGATACCCAAGTTTTCCTCCAAAGATGAGGAAATTGACTTTTGGAAGGCACTTTCTCTGAAGTACAAGAAAAGGTAGGCCGTAATATGGATAACTGTACTATGTGCATATTTATAGCTGCTGACAGATAAGATATTCCTATCACTATCTCTATCACATAAGAGTCACACCCTTTCCTTTCATCCTGACAAACCACATTTTCATTAGACTTAAAGCAATGTGGCCACTTGTATGACATGCTTGTGAAGAGAACCCACCTTCAGAACGCATTTTGTTTTTTCAGACTTCTTCCTCATGCTTAATGTCCTGTGTAGGGCTGCGTTGCTGGGAAATGGTGCTTTACCTGTAACTTAAAGCCGTACTTTTTGTGTCAACTTTGCTCAGCATTGAGTAAAAGCCAGGTGGATAGGATTACTAGAGGATGCAGACAAAACACAGCAGTGAAAGAGGATCTTTAGGATTCAGTCGAGGTATAGATACTGTGGAGCTTTGAGTTGGAAGAACTTAAACAACATAGATTAACGTTCACACAGTTTAACATTTATAGACACACTCACAAAAATGCTGGTGTTACATTCTTATATCTAATGTGTTTTATGCAGTCAACTATATCAGCAACTTCCTGCAGTAGCATTTTGTTGTACACTATGGGCTCCTTTTGCGATTTTAAAGAGAACCTCTTAAAAGCACTCTTGTCTGGAAGAGATTACATAACCAGAGGTGAGATTACGAAGAGAAAAGATGTAGGCAACTTCTTTCTAGTTAAAGTGCGGTACACGGTTTTACTTCTCTATTTTCTCCTGGGCTTTCTCTGTACCCTCATTCACGACTCACGAATTCAGGGTATTGAGAGGAACAGAGGTGGCTGATAATATCAGAGTGGTGATTTAGCTTTGTGTAAACAAGCCTAGTGTTACACTTAAGTTACGTAAGAAGCCCCTGGTTTACAGTCCCCCAGGTTTACAGAGCATAGTCACACCTGTTAATCTGAAGATGATTCATTAGGGTTTTTAGGGCTGCAAAAAACTAATATTTTGATAGCAGTTAATCATGCAAATTAATCAACTAATCAATTAAGCAGCCTAAGTGTGGCCTGTGAACGTGAAAAACTATAACAACAAACTGTTTCTGTCCAAGAGTTAAATTAATACCATAGAAGAAAAAACATGTGGCACTTTGTTTAAGCCTTCCCTTAATTTGAGCTACAGAAAATAATAAGCAGTTTCTTCAGGTTGCAGCATAATTTGACTGGTTTGAAATTTTAGTGTGCTAGTATACTAGACAAGTGTGAATAGGCTTCCAGAACGAACAAAGAGGATTTTTTTAACGTGTTTACAAAATGAGTTGTATTGTAAGCTAAATGTGTGCAGTAACAGTTGTATGTAGTTAGCTAGCTAATGTATGTAACACTGACAGGATGAAGTGTTCAGTACTGTTTTGAAGTAGTCTGCCAAATACTTCTAATAAAAAGAAATGTATACAGCTTATTCCAGTACGTTCCAGTGACTGATGTTAGTAATGTTACATGATGAGCTTTAGTGATTTTTGTAAGGGTAATGTTAGTTCATTCAGTGCAAACTGCACGTCCTCAGGGAGTAGCTGGGTTTGTCAAACACCATCATGGAGGGAAAACTGCCAATAACTAACAGATCTGCTGCTTCAGAATCAACACCAGCATGCTTTCTTTTCTGGTGGTCAATGGTAACGTTGTTCTTTTGTAGATAGCTACGTCAGACTTGCATATGATGTTTGTGACCACTTTATGCTTCATTGCTGTAGCTGTTCTTTTTCTTTCGCTATCTGCTCACAGACGTACAACACAAGTGAATTTATGCCCTCCTTAGGTGAAGTCTTTAACTCACTCTAGGTTGGGCATTAGTTTGAAAATGTAAACAAAATTTACATTTATTAATGATTTTTATTGTTGGCATTATCAATAATGTCGATCAACAATGTCAGCCCTAGATTTATTGTTAGAGTCAGGGCCTAATTTACTTTGATGTGTCACTTAGCCAGTTAACTATCAATATTTTGATGTTGAAAAGTGTTTTTGAGAGTGTCAGTAGTGAGTTAATGAATGTAAAGTTTGTAAAATAGCTTGCTAAATGCTTCTAATTGACAGAAACTGATACGACTTGGAATATTTCAGTGACTAATATTAGTGATGTAACATGAGCTTTAGTGATGTTTGTAAGGGTAATGTTATTCATTCTGACAGATCACTTGCATTATTTCCTCAGAGCTTCAGTTTGTCAAAACCCCAACATGGGAATTCCATAATATTTACTTTAATTTAAGACACCAAAGCGATCCTTTGGCAGGAAATGAACATTTGCTATGGTCTGAACACCCAATGTATATTAAATTAAACACAGAAAAATATTCTAATTGCTTTAGCTTAAATAAGAGCTTAATTATAATTTTCATTATCAATACAGGGGAAGACTAGCTGTATATCAGTGCAACGAAAACATTTTGGTAGCTCATGTTTGCTAGTGGTTTAAAACTCTGTATGAGGTACTCCACTTAGAGGCTCCACTTGGTCTTTGAAGGCACATGATTTGGACCTCTTCTATCCTCTAAGTACACCACTCCACTCAGCAGTTTAAAGGCCAAGAGGCTGCTGTGCAAAAATGAGTCACAGATGTTAAATAACACTGCCCTGCTCTAAAGGCTTGTGCCAGCCACGTTAGTGTAGCTTTTCAGACAAGCTGCATTTCCTGTGCGGCTCCAGACGGATGGACAGGTTGTCCCACCCTGTCCTCTCTCTCACATGCCTGTAGCGTGACTAGCTGGAGAGTATCGTTTAGTTGCCATTTTTAGATCACTCCACAGTTATGACGCTGGAGCATGATTACATAGGCAGCCCTGAAGAGGTGCCCTTCTCCAGCCACTTCATAAATGGAGGAATCATCTGTTCTTGTGCAGAAGACTACAAAATAATGCATGAGCGTCAGAAGCTGGAAAGCAAAAAGGAAAAGTCAATGAAAAGACACCTAATCTGTGTGCCTGACATTCTTAGAAAACTAGGACAAGTGCAGACACAGGAGCTTTGTGCGTGTGCATATTTGCTTCGTTCACCCAATCCATCCTGAACAGATAGCGTTTATCAGTTATCCTAATGGGGATAAATATTATGGTCAGCACCTTATCTTTTTTCAGCAGAATTAAATCCACCCTGTGCCTCAGTAAACAACAGAATGATGTTTGAGGTCACTGGCTCCAGGCAGCCAGGAATCTTACTCAGAAACTCATTTCCACTTTGATTATTAAAAAAAAAAGAAGTTATGTTTTTTTTCTACAGTGCTGTGAAAAAGTATTTGCTCCTAAATCTAATAACTGGTTATGCCACCCTTGGCAGTAACAACTGCAATCAGACGATTGCGACAACTTGTGGTGAGTCTTTTACATCATTGTAAGGGCATTTTGGCCCACTTTTCTTTGCTGAATTGTTTTTAATTTGACTACAATGGAGGGTTTTCAAGCATGAACTGACCATTTGAGGTCTTGAAATGCGAATCAAGTCAGGACATTGACCCGGCTACTCCAAAACCTTAATTTTGTTTGTTTTGAGCCTTTGAGAGGTGGACTTGCTTGTGTGCTTCAGATCATTGTCCTGCTGCATAACCCAAATGTGCTTGAGCTTTAAGTCACAAACTGATAGACATTCTCCTTCAGCATTTTCTGATAGAAAGTAGAATTTATGGTTCCATCAAATATGAGTCTTCCAGGTCCTGCAGAAGCAAAGCAGCCCCAGACCATCACACTACCACTACCATGTTTGACTGTTGGTATGATGTTCTTATGGCAGAACGCAGTGTTAGCTTTATGCCAGATGTAACGGGACCCATGCCGTGCGAAACAAGCCTTTGTGATCTTTTGGTCAGGAGTGATTCGCGTCTTGCAACTCTCCCATGGATGCCATTTTCGCCCTCTGTTTTTTTTTTGTTGTGGAATCATGTACATTGACCATAATTGAGGCAAGTGAGGACTGCAGCTCTTTAGGTGTTCATATGTGTCCTTTTGAGTCGTTGATGCCCTTTCCTGGGAAGGTTTACCACTGTTTTAAGTTTTCTTCATTTGTGGATAATGGCTCTCACTGTGGTTTGCTGGAGTCCCAGAGCCTTAGCAATGGCTTTGCAACCTTTTCCAGATTGGTCAATATCAATGACTTTGTTTTGCATCTGTATTTGAATCTCTTTAGAATGTGACATCATGTGCTGCTTTTTTGAGACCTTCTAGCTGCTTCACATTGCCAGACAGGTTCTGTTTTAAGGGATGTTTCGATTCAACAGGTCTGCCTGGGTGTGGGCAGTGAAGCTGAACCCAGTAGTCAGTTGAAGTTGGATAACTACTTGATTTAGTAGCTAAGAAATACATACTAAGAAAAGAAAGCACATTTAAGCAAGTTGCCGTCAACCATACACAGGTGCAGACCATTATTAATTACCCACTGGTTCACAGATACAGTGGATGTGTTTGAAACAGCCTGTTACTTACTGCTCATGTACTGATCCTGCCCAAAAGTAGTAAGTAGTATGCAGCATGTGAACAACATGAAATTCTCCAGTACGCCAAAAATACTCAGATGACGTACTTCTCTGGCAGATTTTTCCAGTTTGCTGCCAGAGCTATCTCTGTGATGTATTGCAATCCAAAATGCAACCCAGCCATTCTGGGAGGACGTAACCACTGACGTAACTGCCTGGATATTTTTAATAGCTCTGTATTCAGCCTTTTTTCTTTTCTTACATTAAAAAATGAAAGAAATTTGACCAAATGCAGCTGCACTTAGTGTAACAATAAAGCCACACTAGCTTTCTCTGCTGCTCTTGAGGTGGGTTTGCTTACTTGGTCTGTTCAAAAGTTAACTTTCTGCACAACATGGATAAAACAGTAACTCAACTGAATAGTCCGTTCAGCATCGGCTTCTCAGGCTCCCGTGTGGAGTCACACTGCATATTATATATTCAGCTAGCTCATATTTTTTCAAATTTGTTTGTAGCTTTGAAGGCGGGTAGAAAGCAATGCCCTGCCCTCGGTCATGGTATGGAGTGTGTTTTAAAAGTCACAGGCACGTCTCTCGACAAAAATACAAACGTACATGCTGAAAGGCAGCTAGCAGTGGTTGCTAAGCAGTGATTGGAGGGTTGAAGAAATTGGGTTGAGTCTTGAGATGGTCTGATTGGCGCAGTCCCTGATGTTGGCAGGCTAGTCGCGCCCTTTTCCTGTACCACGGCACACAGCTTGTGCCCTATACTGTACAGTATTCTACTGATGAAGAGTAGCATGCAGTATGCTGTATATTCTGATGCAGTATGCAGTATACAGTACACAGTATGGTATTTTGAACACAGACTATTTCTCCATCCTGCATCCAGTGGTCAACTACACTCCCACTGCCATAGATATTCAGTTGTGCACAAACAGCTTGTATAATCTCCGTAGAAATGCATTCACAAATTGTATTGGACACTCTGTTGTCTCCATGCTCAATGCCAAGTGTCGGTCAGAGAGGTATTAAGCTCCCCAGCATAGGGCTGTGGAGCAGTGAAACTGTGCTCTCTGGGATAAAGAAGCTCAATCCAATACCTTTAAGATGAGTTTAAGTTAGTGGCATTTGTTATCTAGAACTGATCATCCAACATCAGTATGTAACCTAACCAAAGCTCTTGTGCCTGAATGCAATTAAGTCTTAAGAGCAGTGTTGCAACGTCTAGTGTAAAGCCTTCCCAGACAAGCAGGGGCTGTTAGTGGAGCATAGTGGACATGAACTCCCTTTTAATACCTTTGATTTCAGAAGAATGTGGTGTCTACAAACTTTTGGACATATTGATACATTACAAGGCATGTGACAATCGCAATGTGTAGCATCTTAATCACAGTAAACATATTTTGTCCATATTTTGCAGCTGCACTAACAAATCTGAACTTGTTTGAACTTTTAGCCTGTCTCATGGGGATAAATAACATTACATTTATTCAAAAGCAATATATAAACTTGTGTGTTGGGGTTTATTTATTTATTTATTTATTTTTTGTGTGTGTGTGTGTGATATACTCAGCTGTAAGGAGGCACAGGAGGAGCTTCTGGAGTTTCAGGAGGGCAGTCGTGAGTTGGAAGCTGAGCTGGAGACTCAGCTGGGCCAGGCTGAAAACCGCCTCAGAGACCTGCAGGCAGACAACCAGAGACTGCAGCACGAACTTGACACGCTAAAGGTAACAGAAGTGACGCAAGCCTAGAGACAGACAGAAGCCAAGCTAAATCTCCCACCTCCTTAAATAAAGGAAGAAAGTTTAAGCCTGTTCAAATGAGGTGAATTAATGTGGCCCATGTCTGCTAAGCGCTCTTGATCCTAATCGTCCATATGCCAGTGTACAGTTTTTTCTCTGGCGTCTCTTCTGAACATTAGACTGACATGAAATGAGTGATAACTAAGATGCAATATCATATCCCATCCTTCTGGAAGTACCAGCACTGGAAGTAACAGCTCTTTCCTGGCAGTGCTACAGGATATCCTGTTCTGGAAGTTATAGTCATGTGCCCTATTACACAAGCACATGGCACTATTTTCAAAACATTATGCTATTCTCATTTCAAAAGTCCCCACTGTCTGCACTTTTCTAGAGTGTTTTAGCTCTAAAAATGCTATGTGGCATACTGGTAATAATGCCAAGCCACATATTCTGTAGAGGTTTGGATTTCCTTAATTGAATGTTGCAGTAGTTTGTCAGGGAGAAATTGATCAAGGTTAAATTAGCTTTACTTAGAAATTCATGTTGTTTAGACATCCTTGTTGTTTCAGCTTCCTTTGTTTGCAGTCATGTTATGCATAAAATATGCTCCTTTAATGCAAGAACTGTCTGCATAGTTCCTATTGCACACTCTCCTTGGATATGCTCTGGCATAGACTACTCTTGAGAGATGAAGGTCGGATGGTACTGGGCTATTCACTAGCATATTTTTAGTGATTAAACACTGTGCAAAAGTTGAGAGATCAACCTTAATTTATTTAATATCGTGTGTTGTAATTCCTATAAACGATTCAGCTGATTTAATTGGATACTATTTAATGCTTTATCGTGCTGAATCTTAAAAATTTTGTACAGTCAGGTACACTACATACAGGTCAGTGAATGAATGGTGAATTGGTGCGTGTAAAGTATATGCTTATTTGATTATTTGGCATTGTGGCCTTTAGGCTTGTCTGCCATAAATATTTTTTTTTATTAGCAAATTCTTATGTGAACAAATTGCAGTGCTGTGAAACCAGAATTGCTTTCTTAACAAGAGCCTGTGTGTAGAAATTTAGGTCAGACACACGGACCATTAAGCTGAGCCTGAGAAAGCGGTGGATGTGGGTCACATACAGTGAGCATGATGAATCACCCTAGCACAGAGAGCACCCTGAAAAATAGATGATTTGTGTAGTAGTGAGTGGGGGTAAAATTTTTATTTTTTTTTCCTTCTGTGTCTCTGTGTTTAGGAGAAGTTGGAACAGCAGTATGCTCAGAGTTATAAGCAAATCTCAATGCTGGAGGATGACCTGGGCCAGACCCGGAGCATTAAGGAGCAACTGCTCAAATATGTCAGAGAGCTGGAGCAGGCCAACGATGACTTGGAGAGAGCCAAGAGGTAAGGCTTCACAATGTATATTGTTTCTAAGCCCATATCATGCATTTTTCTTGTATTTTAGTTTTTCAGTTAGGTCTACTTATAACATTTGTTTGGTTTTATGTACCAAAAATGATCATGCGTCATTTTCCAACCTCTCTTTATTCCGTGGAATAAAACAGACTTTTAATAAAAAGTGTAATTAAACAGTTTTTTTACTGTACATGTTAAGACTGGTTAAGTAAACAAGATCTGTTCTGATTGGCTGCACTGTATTGTGGCTTACAAAACAGCAAATAGTCCAAGCTGAAACGCTCCTTGCAACTTCAGAGTGAGTGGAGCTAAACTGCTGCAGGCCATATGGGCAGATGTATGTAAATGAAGTAGTTGTCATGGCATCACAAAAACACTGAAATCAAAATATTTTGTATTTGCAGCTTAGCTTCCGTGTATGGAGTGTATGGATTTGAACGTTAAAAAAGTTTACATAATATATTACACTTTTGAATTTTGAAAAAGCAAGAAATATTTGTTTTCCATGAAATGGGCTCTTTAAACAGCATCACATCATCAGCCTTGGCAACACTAATATCACACGGCCTTAATTTCTCATCTAAATGCACCTTTCCCAGTGCTAGAGTGATTACATCTGGGAAATTTTCTATCTGAATTTTAAACTCTACTTGTTTTTCAAATTTACGGTATTAACAAAAAAAAACTAAAATCATAAAATGACTTTTCCTCCAATATTATTCAGCCCAGCTAAGAGGTCATCACATGGCCTGACATATGAGCTTTTACATAAATATGTAATCCATTCTGACCCCAATGTTTTGGTGGCCTACTTTGTTTATTGGAAATTAGTCTTTTTGCATCCCTTTGACTTTTCCCTTGAAAGACATCACTGACATGTTATACATACTTGTAGACACACATAAGGAGGTCATAGTACATGGTCAGCTGCTGTGCAGTTCGTCTGGAGATGGTGGGGATGTAAGGCTGTTGCTCAAGAGTTCAGTAGGACAGTGAGGACAGCCATCCTCTAACAGCTGACTCAGTGGGATGGCGTCTCCACCAGTCATGAAAGTCTCCCTTTGATTAAAAATTTAATCATACTGTCTCTTCCATTCAGATTGATGCCTTAAATAGCCTCAGTGTTTATTTCAGTGTGTTTGTGGTTGAATTCAGTCAGCTTTGCTCCATGATAATTCTGATATTAACATCTCAGCAATTTTCATTCCCTGCAGAGCTACAATTACTTCTCTGGAGGATTTTGAGCAGAGACTGAACCAGGCCATAGAGAGGAATGCCTTTCTGGAGAGTGAACTGGATGAAAAGGAGTCTCTCCTGGTGTCTGTGCAGAGATTAAAGGATGAGGCTAGAGGTGCTAAGTGACTTTGCTCATTCATTAATTCATTCAACCATCCAGCGTCACAGTGTATCTGTCTCTTTATTTCTCTCTCTCTTTCTGTCTAAAGCCTCTTTTCTACTTTTTGGCCCATTACCACAGCTACAGCAAACTGTTCTGCATTAGTGTATACCCGTGTGACTGGTTACAGTGTCAGATAGTTGTGCTGCACTAAGCATATTTAGCTAACCATGTCTGGAAATCGGTGCTCAGCACAGTTTGTAAGCATTCCATCTTCTAGTGGAAATGCCATTGGAATGGTTACACTTTGTGCTTGGCCACATTCAACCACAAATTGCTCAACCCTACATTGAAAAATAGTGCCTGTCTTTCTAACTCTGACTTTCCTAACTGTCTTCTTGTTGTTTGTATATAAGAAAACTTTTACAACGGGTTCTGTTTCTGTTCCCTCAACTTCACTCCAGTTTTGAGTTTTTAAACTGTTCTTGAAACTGCAGAAACTGTTTGATTTTGCATTGTCATAATTTTATAAGAAGGCTTTTCAGCTTTAAGGGGAGATGAAATTATTCGTCACAGAGGTTAGGGTCACTGTATTTTAAAAACATTTTGTTTGTGTGTGCCTTAGACCTGCGGCAGGAGCTTGCTGTGCGTGAGAGACAGCCTGATGTAACTCGGATGTCTGCTCCCAGCTCTCCCACTCCAGACAATGAGAAAATGGACTCTGCTGTACAGGCCTCGCTCTCCCTGCCTGCTACACCGCTTAGCCAGAGCCTGGACAATGCTTTCAGCAACCAAAAAGGTTAAAAGGTTTTCCATCTCCTCACCTGCTGTCCAGGACCTGATTATGACTAAATCAAGACAAATTAGTGGAAAACAAATATGAATACTAAATTAGTGTGTCAACAAGAAATGCTTACTTTCATAATAAATAATTTTCTAGAAACTTCTTGGTCAGATAATTTAGCACCACAGCAGTTTTCACTTTCTTCAAAAGAATACTGAAGCGAAGAAATGTTATAGCTTACAGAAGGAGAATACAATTTTTCATTTATCATTGAAGAAAGAAGAAAAATAAGTCAAAATTTAAAGATTACCAGAAAGCATGCACAGGCAAGTATGTGTGCCAAAGACCCAGACTTTCTAAACGAAATGCTAAACCTACTCACTATTTTGCTTTCTTAGGTTGTAAAGCCGATCAGTGTTTGTTTTACTTGATTCTATCATAACCGGCTTAGCTTGTCAGTTAAATTGATTGTGATTATATGAGCGTAGTACTGACACAGATTATTCTTTTGTTTAGCATTGGCCAACGGCTGTAATAGTTCAGCCCTGACTCCAGCTGCCAGAATATCAGCTCTCAATATTGTAGGTGATTTACTACGCAAAGTCGGGGTGAGTACACACGGCAAAGTGTTTATCTGAACTTAAATGTTCGCCACCTTAACAAATGGATAAAATCCAGAACAAATTTGTGGCATTTTTGAATGTAAGATTGTAGTGTAAAGCTTTTACGGTTCATTAATAATTTTGCCATTTTCAGTCAACTTTCTGCTGTAATTTTATGTTTTAAGTTGTCCTACTATGTTATTTTCCTTGTGTTATTTTTCTCGTGTTTTGTTTTCTCTCAGTTTCTTTTTTGTTTTTATTTTTATTTTTTACCTGTATTTTGTGTGACTTGTTTCGCTGAGTGTCATTGTAAATATTTTTTACCTGTAAATATTTAGAACTTGTGTACACTCATTCAAAAGATTACTTTTTTGGTTCTTTTGCAGGCTTTAGAGTCTAAGCTTGCAGCTTGTAGAAATTTTGCTAAAGACCAGGCAGCTAGAAAGAACTATGTCATCAATGCTAATGGAAACCTGATAAATGGGGACATCACGCAGTATTCTCACTCGCTGCACACGTCATACTTCGACAAAGCGTGAGTATGCCATAACGTTGCTCAGGAGTTACCCAGCCACCTAGAAGAGGTTAGGAATTAGAATTTGTTTGATTGTATGTCTGATCAAGTTACTGTCTGTGTCGTGCACAAACAGAAATACCTCAGTATGGTTCAGTTTTGATACATTACTTAATGAGGGCTGCATTACATACCATAGATTTGGAGCAAATTAACTACATTACATACCATAGATTTGGAGCAAATTAACTACGTTAATTTGTAGTTTTCTTCACTTAGAAGTATTCAATATTAAAGGTTATAAGATGACTGCCACGATATACACTCAGCAGCCACTTTAGGGACCCTTGCCTTATAGGTGTGGCCAACAGGCTGCAATACCCTGTATGACCAATAGTGAGTTGAGATATGCTTCTCTGGCAGTTATACTCAGAGGTCAGTTGACTGACTGACCTACAGTGTTTGTTCATTTGGTAGATTATTTGGCAGTGGAAACTTGTGCACACTGCAAGATGTGCTATACTCAGTCAGTTAACTTCAGAGTACAACAGAGATGACAACAAATGAATGGATTACAGCTAGTGCTGGACAGTGTCATCTGTACCAGTATGCCACACAGCAATATAAATTTTTAGTTCTAGTGGTGTTGACAGATTGAATTTACTTAACTGTGATGGATGTCATTTGCTGGGTGTTTCAGATTGTTTTGGAAAAACAGAAGACATTAAAAAATGTTTCTGTTTGCTTAACATTTGCAATGCAGTGTAAAGTTGGTGTACGTTTAAAGAAAATCATGAGAAAATAAAGCAGTCCAATTAAATCTTTGTAAGGCACTCTTTTAGCATAGAGCACTAGCACAAATACAGTGTGATAGTGATATATTTGGAAAATATTGTGATAATGAATTTAATCACTACTGCCCAGTTCTAATTACAACTCACAATTGATTGTACAAGATGTGGCAGCATGTTAGATACATCTATAACGTAGATTGAATGGATCTTAATTGTTCATAGGTAAAAGTCCAGAACCCTTTGTCTCAGACCGTCCTGTATGTGTTTTCTCCCCAGCAGAAGAGAGAGGGTCATTTTCCCTGCATTGCTCCTCGGTAAATGAGCATAGTAGAAGCTGTGTGTGGGGTCCCTGCATGCTGGTTAACCAAACCTCCCTTTAACCCATTTAGATGCTCTGATACTTTAGGACTTGATCATATCATTTCCATTAACTGCTTGGTGGTGGTGTAGCTCTTTTGCAGTATCAAGGTGCACTCCACAAGTGTGCTCTGAATGTATATTCAATTGTATTTAACTTGCTAAAACAGTAGCACTGGGGAAATGTTTTTAGTCACCAGCCTGAACTTACTGCATGGCCTTTAGGTATGAGGGAAAATGCTGTTGTAATGCTTTTAGATGAGGCTGATGACCTTAAACATGAGAGCCATGAACAAGAGGGGCCTTATGGAGTTCACAGTCAATGCTGAACTGAAACAGTAGTTTCTTTCATTGTCTGTCTGTCTGTTTGTGTGGGGCCTTTTGGCTTGAGTTTTCGGGGATAAAAAGAGACACTATACTAGCATAGTGAAAGGTACAGTTGGTGGAGTTTCCCATTTTTCTACTTCTGTTTTTATTGCAGGCTTTAGATTCTAAACTCATAACACGTAGAAATTTTTGAAGACCAGGCCAGGAAGAACTGTGTCATCAACACTGATGGAAACCTGATAAATAGGGACACCACACAGTATTCTAAATACATGGCTTTGTGGTGCCTCTGTAGTGTTGTATACATTACATGGCCAGAGGTATGAGAACACCCATCCATATGTGTTTTTTAAACGTATTCCAAAAGTCTAGGTATTAATATTGAATTGGTTCCTCCTTTCCTGCTAGATTTTGGGCCATGGATACAGGGATTTGCTTCTGTTCAACCACGAAAGTATCAGTGCAGTCCAGACCAGATGTTGGTCGATAAAGCCTAGCTTGTTATTTTGGCGTTCCAGTTCATCTCAAAGCTGTTCAGTGGGTTAAGTTCATCCACACCAGACTCTGCAAACCATGTCTTTATGGACCTCAACTTGTGGATGCGGACGTTGTCATGCTGAAACGGATAAGGGTCTTCCTCAAACTGTTGCCACAAGTCAGAAGCTCACAGTTCTCTAGAATGTAGAGAAGGCTGTAGCTCTAAGATTTCGCTTCACTAAAACAAAAGGGTCCAGCACAAACTCCATAGAATGTTTCCACTGCTCCAGACCCAAATGGTGGTGTGCTTCGCACCACTCCAGCTGACGCTTGGCATTGCATATGGTGATCTAATGCTTGTGTGCGGCTGCTCAGCCATGGGAACCAATCCCCTGACGTTGCTTCCAGATACAGTTTGGAACTAGGTAGAGACTGCTGGAATTGAGGGTAGGTGATTTTTAAGCACTTCACCCCGTTCTGTAAGCTTTTGTGTCCTACCACTTCTTGGCTAAGCTGTTGTTGCTTCTAGACATTTCCACTCCACAATAACTGCACTTTCTCTAGACCAGGGTAGCTCTAACAGGGCAGAAATTTGATGAACTGACTTGTTGGAAAGGTGGCAT
This sequence comes from Colossoma macropomum, assembly GCF_904425465.1. NCBI lineage: Eukaryota > Metazoa > Chordata > Actinopteri > Characiformes > Serrasalmidae > Colossoma > Colossoma macropomum. The sequence goes on along the minus strand of NW_023494790.1, from coordinate 17,421,745 downwards.
TCTATGACACTGCCCACTGAAAGTTATTGAGCTGTTCACTATGACCTGCCAGTGTGATGGAGGTTGCAGCAATGGATGTGGCTGAAGTAGCCAAACCCAGTAATTAGAATTACGGTGTCCACAGGCCATGTAGTGTAGGACTGCCGTGCTGACACTGCCAGTACTGCAACTTGAGGACATTAAGAGGTCGAAAGTGGGATTAAGTGTCTGCTGTGTGTCAGCTTTTGCTGTAAAGATCATATTACAGAATCTATGCAACACAGAGGGGAAAATAAATGTTGTAGCCTCTAGCGGTGGAGCCACTTTAAAATGAGAACCTTTCTTTGTTAAAGGTACTGTCTTAAAAGGTAGAGTGGTCAGTGTGTCTTGTTTATTGGTCTCCTGACTACTTGCAGTTTAAAGTTACTCAATTGCCTTGATATTGATTCCTGGAATGTATTGAGTGCAATAGTATTGAGTGTCATGTGAAACACCTTTTTTAAAGATTGCTGGCCATATTTAAAGTCTCAATTTAGACTTGTTACTCATGACTCACCCAATTGATTCTGTACTATACAATTCTTTCAATTTGGGTTTTGGAAAAATCAAAACGTAATTGTGGGACAATATTTTTTTTTTCTAATTCAGCTAATTTACTTACACTCTTAAAATGTTACAGTAATCTGTCCAACTGGCTTGAATTCTGCTGTTTGAAATATGCCATATCTAAAAAGCATGATAAATGTAGAATATTAGTGAAAATGTTGTTACCAAGGCGCATGGCCATAATAGCATGTAGGTGTATCAAAGTTATTTACAGTACTGCGCAAAAGTCAGACTACAATTCATTCATTTGATTTCTAGACAAAACAGCCATTAAGTATGTTATTAATTTTTCTAAGGAGATTAGATACAAAAAAATGCACTTGCATAAGGAAAAGGAAAGTCAAAATAAGTGAAAAAAGTATCAAAAGATATAGAGAAAATCAGACTCCTAACAACCATACAAGACCTGGTAGACCACCAAAATTATCACCGTCAGATAAACAGATCAGAAACATCAGATAAGCTTTCATCTTTGAGAAATAGGAGAAAAAAATCAAGCTCCATTCTCAGTTCAAATCAGAAAAAATCCACAGGTGTTTCTGTTCTGTGAATTGCTGAGTCTGAAAGGATGTGTAGCCGTCAAAAAGCTGGTACTGAGAAAAATAAATAGACAAAAACATTTGCAAATCAAAAAGAAGCTGCTGGTGTTCTTAAAACAATGGACTGACCGCCCCAGACCTCAGACATGGTTACTTGGATTGTTTTTCAGTTTTTGACGTGATTTGAAAATGCTTGTTGCCCTTTACATTGCGTGTAAATTTCACAGTGAATGCACCAAAAGACCATTGCTCAAAATGACTTGGGGAGGGCTCTAGTTACATTGACTTAGTAAAGTAAAGTAGTTTTTTTCCTTCTCCTGTAAAGTTATCATTTTGGACATATAAGGTTTTGTTCTGACAACAACTAATTATATATATATATTCTGTTCTTTTTCCTGATGCTGAAAAATTAATAACTTAAGGGCCATTTTGACTGGACATAAAACAGATGAAGGGTGGTCTCTGACTTTTGCACAGTACTGTATACTTTTATACACAGTATACTATATTTAGCAGGACACTAGCAAAAAACAAGTAATCAATGGATTTTAATCAAGATGAAGCCTCTAATCTGGAAAACTCTGTTTTGTGCATGCAGGAGGACGGTAAATGGGCTGGACCCTGGTGCCGTGACGAACATCACTCCTCCGTGTGCCGCCTCTCCATCCGGCCTCGTTCCCTTCAGTGTGTGATGGTCTCACATGCACGCTGACTCGCACATAGTGAAACATACTTCCCTCAGTCACTTGCACACAAACGAATCTTCCAAAACACTATTAAGAACCATCAGACTACACTACCTACCCTGTCCAAAGGTGTCTAGATTGTACTTGTGTCCAGTGGGGGGGGCAGTGAAAAGATCTATTGGCTGCAGTAGGGCTGCAACAGGGTTCACTATGCAACCAGTGGCAGTCTAACAGTAGCACCACAGTCTGTCTAAAATTCTGCGTTTTATCTGGACAGGGTCTGGACTCCTGCAGTCTTTCTTGACTTGTACATGTTAATAGTTTATTATGTGTTTGTACATTTAATATTTGTTTAATGTTTGTACATAGATAAGAGCGCATAAGTGTATTGAATATTTAACTGACCCCTCTGTATTATTTACTATTCTTTTTTCCATTAGAAAATGAGCAAGTATTGCAAAAATGTATGTATTTATTATTAAACCTGTGGATGAAATAATTTGTGATGCTCACAAAAAGGGAACCCAGCCCACATTCAGAGTATCCTTATCTATACCAGACTTTGCTATGGATATAAAGGCTAGTGAGGGAAAACCCTTGTTTACCCTTGAGTTAGCTTCTTAGCCCACAAGTCTAGTATAATTGTATACACCTCTACAGAAAGACAAACATATAAGCTTAACCACCAATGAAGGAGTTATTGTGCAATGAGAATTACATACTTGTATGCACATGCACTTGTTGTGGCTTTCTTTGACCTCTGAGGCCAACAGGTACTTGATCCAACCCTAGACAGACAGCTAAGCATTTTTCTGGCGGCCACATGCAGGGGACAGCTCACGCGACGTCTATTCTGTCTACTCAATGTGCTCCTTGTTTATCTGTGTCACTAAACACGTGAGCATGTGTGAAGTTGTAACCGTTCCAATGTTTGAGAGTGCACTTGTTGAAAATATGATGTTACAAGCTGCAGTGTTAGAATTTGAGCAGAATGTTGGTTATATTCATAGTTATACTGACAACCACCCATATGTCTAAACTCCTATGGTCACTTTATTATAAATGTGTTTGGTCCAAGTTTCTAATTGATTGAAATGAAGGATAAAGTTTATTGTTAAAGCACTTGTGTAATACTGTATTTCATTTGCTCCCCAAATAAAAGAATGGCAACTGAATGGCAAGTATGTTTGTTCTACTGTTGTCTGACCGGAGTTGTATTCCCTTTCATATAGAATAACACCCTATGCTTTTGACACAGGGTTATTCACTTATGGTCCCAGAGCACTGCATTCCAGCACAGTTTGGTGATTTCTCTGCTCAAACACACTGTCTAAAGCTGACAATTAAAAGAATAATAGTGAATTTTACCAAGTTTTCAATATTTATGCATAATTAATCCATTGTCCTTAACTGTCCTTCAGAGTGATTTGATGTGACTTCTACCACCAAACCACAAAGTAAGAATTTTTTTGCAGTAACTGGATATCTGACATTTGATGCCTGTAACCTCACACAAAATTATTACATTATTTTAAATAATAAAATTATTCAGAACTTGAGTTAGATAGAATTGTTTTAATTTTAAAAAATCCTGGCGTATACTTAACATCTCCAATTGTTTTAAACTTCATAATTATTGCTCTGATACTGAAAATTTTCAACTGATTAGATATTGTAGCCTTTTCCGGATCTGTGCAGCTCAACCTTTTGTCACATATCACTGCTGTTTTCTCGGGTCTTTTCCATAGTGGTGAATGACTGAGGGCATTTGGCTTGTGTTGTGTCTCATATATATTCTCCAGTGAATCAGGAACTCACGGCTGATCATTTAAGTGTTCCTATTTGCTCAGATGAACTTAAAAACATACAATATAAATGAGAATATATTTCAGTTAGATTTCACTATCGAGAATTTTCAGAGGTGCCAATAATTCTGGCACATACAAATTTATTACTATTATTTTTTTGTCATGACAAGATTTAGTTTTTTTCTTTCAATCATTATACCATTATATATAAATAAAGGTTAGGTTTTTGCCAATATTTTCAGTGAAAGATCAAAAGGATAAGTGATAAAAATATTTTTTACAGCCCACTTTGCTCATGATTAACAGGGGGGCAATATTTGTGGAGGGCTCTCCATGTGCGTGCACACACACACATCTGGATCTTCTCTACTTCCGTGCACGCTGGAAAGAATATGTCGACAAATTTCTTTTGGTCTATATACATTAAATATATGTTTACAGGTTTGAACACCCCGGTCGTATTACGTTCGTTCATTGTTTTTCTAACTCAAATATGACATTTTCCTCTAAATATTAGCGCACAGTTTCTGTTTTCATAGTCTGTTTTTAACAGATTAGAGAAATGTGTCCGAACTTTTGCACAGGACACACTTTCACATGTGTTAAACTCAGAACATAAACAGTAATTGTGCATTAAAGGTGCAGAAGTTCTCTGTAGCGGATATGTATTTATATACATCTACAGCTTTAGCGTGCGTCTGTAGGTGAAGTCAGGCGACCCCTCGCGGTCACCGCAGGCTAATGCAGGCTGGGGCTTTTTCACGCGCATATTGATGACGTCCGATCCGGTGCGCTTTGAGAGGTCGGTGAGTTTTGCATCCGTTAAATCAAAACACTGGTTCAGTTTCAGTATTTACACTGACAGCGTGACGTACTGAGCGTTTAACAGTATGATATGAACAGATCTGATTCCAAGTGATACATAAAAAACTTGCTCCTCGGTTGTATTCGCTGTTGGCAGCAGGTAAGGGCTCTGAATCCTCTATGACAGATGAAATGCTCGGTATGAGATGAGAAGTGTTCAGTTATTCTGACAAAGATTTTCTTTTCGTCTAGACTCTGAACGATGAGAATAAATGAAAACACGTTACTAGAGGGGAAGCATGTTGTGCTGGTTCCCTACAACGCGGAGCATGTACCCAGGTATCAGTTCTACACTCTCTCTCAGTCGCTCACACACACACACACAAACAAATCTGTGACCATCTTACTCACTCCATATGGAGCGTAACTAAAATGATACCAATTTCAGATATCACCAATGGATGGCCTCTCCAGAACTGCAGAAGCTGACCGCATCTGAGCCTCTGACTCTGGAGGAGGAGTATGAAATGCAGAGAAGCTGGAGAGAAGACAATGACAGTGAGTCCTTCGTACATACTCTGTCCTGAAGTATCCAGACACCCCTTGTAATCAGTGAATCCAGCCACTTTAACTTGCCCTCATTGCTGACACAGCCATTCACCTGCGCACACAGCTTATATAATGTCCATAGAAAAGCATTGCCAATAGAATGAGACGCCAGGGACCACCTTGAGGGGTATTGGGCTGTGGTGCAATGGAACTGCATTCTCTGAAGTGATGGAGCTCCAGACAGTACCTTTGGATCCAGAACTAATCTTCCAACATCAGTACCTGACCTCACTAATGCTCTTGTGGCTGAATGCAATCAAATTCTCACAGCAAGTTCCAACATCTAGTGTAAAGCCTTCTCAAAGCCATAGATGCTGTTACTGCAGTAACAGGGGCACATTTTCTATGAATACCCTTCAAAAAAAAAAAAAGAAAAGAGAAAAGTGGGATGACCAGGTGTGTACAAACATTTGGACATGCTGGGGCCCTTTTTTTCATTACGCATCTCTTACTATGTCCTTTGTGTTCATCTTGGCTTCTCAGAGTGCACATTCATCATCCTGGATAAGCAACGATGGGCAGATCCCAGCTTTCCAGAGGAGGAGTGCATGGTGGGAGATGTCAACATCTTCTTGACAGACCCCAGTGACCCATCCCTGGCAGAACTGGAGCTCATGATTGCAGGTGGTCATTGTAATGGTTAACTAGAATTTCTGTAACTTTATTTTATGCAAAGACTTTTAAGTGACTAGAGAACTTTTTCCCCAGAGTCCAGCTACAGAGGTAAAGGACTTGGCAAAGAAGTGGCACGCATGATGATATGCTACGGTAAGCTGGAGATGAAAAACTCAATAAGGCCAGGGGTGTCCTGTCATATCTGTAAAGGGCCGGTGTGGCTGCAGGTTTTCGTTCCAAACAAGCAGGAGCACTCACTGTCAATCTGACCAACTGATTAAATAAGTAGAATCAGGTGTGCTCTTGCTTGAAAACCTGAAGCCACACTAGCCCTTTGTGGATAAGATGGACATTCCTGATCCAAGCCTTCATGCTCTATGAATTGTATGTTTAGTCTGTGATTTATGTACCTCCACAGGAATCAACAAACTTGGAGTCAAAAAATTTGAAGTCAAGATTGGTTTGGAGAACAAAGTCAGCATAGCTATGTTCAAGAAAATCCACTTTCATGTGGTAAGAGATAAATGAACTCTAAGAATTAATCGGTCCCATAATTTGAAATAAGAATGCCTATTTAAACCACAAGACCATACCTTACATTTTTCTCCTCTCTAGCTTTCCAGCAGTGAGGTGTTCAAGGAAGTCACTCTCGGTTTGACCGTGAATGAGGCATTACAGCAAGAGCTGCTGGCCACCCTGGACTGTATGCAGGAGAGAGAGTATCAAAAACTGAAGAACTACAGGCATGAGGGAAAACACTCTTTAACCATGGCGGCTCATCAAAGCTAAGGTCAGGTTTTAGAGTGAGTTTTAAAATATACTGGTCATGGTACCACACCTACAATTCCACAAAAGCCACAGAGCAACTGGAGTAAAATTAAAAAAAGTTTCATGCATTCAGTGTAATACTAAAGGCAACTAAAAATGTATTGTGATGTACAGACTATATTAGGGTCTATCATGCTGAATGATTTGCACATCTCCTGTTTCCCTCTCTTTGTAAATGTATGTTTTGAAGATTGCCTCAACATTGTTTTTAGCACATATTTTTGCAAAATCACCAGTGCAATGATGGATTCCACCGATTATTGAATATTTCTGCATAATTCAGTTGTTAAGATAAAAATAGTCATTGAAAGTGATGTAAACTGGTGCACTATAGAGGAACTTACCAATTAGGATTTCTTTATAATGGGGATGATCTAAGGTTCACATTGTCTACAACACAAATATAACCATTTGATTTATTAGACAAAACCACCAGTGAACATGCAAACAGTGAACAGGCAAAAAGTGGTAAATCTCAAAAACTTTGGGTGCTACTAGGTACTATTTGGCTGTACAATGCCCTGCATGTTTTGAAAAAGTACATTTTAAGCCCAAACTTCATCTAAAAACTATAGTTAAACAAAGTCTCAGCCATCAGGCAATGTGTTCATAGCCATTTTCTGTGAGGGAGATTTTAGAGGCATTAGATGCTTCAGATATCTAGTTCCTATCGCCACCACTGTAAAGGATTCTGGCATAGTAATTTATTTAAAACAGAGCATTTTACATCAAACCACTATGAACAACTTTCTTTAAATCTTAATAATTTGGTTATGTGGAAAATTTTAAAAGTTGGTGGAATTTGCCTTTAATGAATTTTAAAAAGAGGGATTACTTAAAACAGAAACTAAACTGTAAAAGGTAGTTAATCTCACCTGTTGTGTTGTTATTGTGATTGTGTTTTTAATTACAAAGGTAATGCAAAAAGAGAACATGCATATGAAGCTCTGATGTTAAATATGAATACATACGAATTAATTTATTTAAACAGTTGGTGTTCACAGTTATAAGATCCCTGAATTTCAACCAAAATCAATAAAACTACCACTGTGCACTAAGTAACATGCAAGCATTGAGAAAATCCATATACATCACGTTTCATCATGGTGACATTTATTCATGCTGTTAATCTCCCTGAATGAAAACACCGTTTCCAGAACAACATTTAAGATTCCTTTTTTTAAAAAAATTTACAAATGTATACAAATACATACATTTGGTTATACCCTTTTGTGGAAGACGATTCCTGGATAACCAGGCTTCCTGACGCTCTGAGGTTCTAGATTACAGCACAAATGTCATATTAGATACAACATAATTAACTCGAGATTCAGCAAGGTATATTTAATTTGGAGCAGTTTAAGCTGGTGCGTTGTGTTGTCCAGAGTGAGATGGAACAGAAAATGGCATGTTTCATACATGCTGCATGTACATTTAAATTCCATCTGGTCAGGCTTGGTCAAAGTTTGCTGATGCCTTGATTAATTCAAAGGACTTTTCCTACACAACTATAAATATATAGGCATGCTTCAAATTAAGCGACTGGTTTTGTTTTATTATAAGACTTTTATGCATGATATTATATAAGGCGCCAAAGGTCACATTTCAAGGCAGGATATACAAATCTCATTGTTCAGTAGCAAAGCAGCCACTTAGACGTGAAGTCTACTTTCCCTGTTCTGTTTTGGCAATTTGACTCATTAGACAGTAGAGCAGGACTCAACCCATTGGCCCATTCAGGCAAATCATGCCAAGTTTTATAAAAGAGACACAGAAACAGTGGAACAACAATTCCGTAGAATATCCACGAGAAGGGTCCTGCCTCAGCCTCATATTTCCCTTTCCAAGTTGAACGGAGGCGGGTGCCTAGGTCTGACAAACCAGGTTCTCATGCTTGGAGGTCAGAGATTTTCTGAATGACTTGCTGCACTACCTCCAGGCCTTGAGCCCAGCTCACCGTATCATGCACGTACAGATTGATGGGCGTACAGAATGGTTCCTTCCTCAACTCGGTCACCTGACAAACTGTAATTACTCCTGCAGCTCCTACGATGAGCAGCAGCAGAAGCCGGAGAAGCCAAGAGAAGAGCCGAGAACATAAAGAACGCTTGGATGGAGGCACGCTCACTGTGGGCTTCTTTTTATCTGCAGGAAGGAGAATCAGAGCATCAACCATGAGACAGACAAACTGTGATAGATTCATTAATATATTGTGTTATTGTACGAAAACCTCTTAGCTCCAAATGGTAACTTTCATTAGAGAAGGAAACAATGTTCTTATTCTTAACTTCAAAGTGGCTCTCCAGACAAAATGAAAAATGTAACAATCACTTCATCTGTTGTAAACATGCCCACTCGCCTCCTACAGTACTACCTACAGTAGCCTCTAGCAGTGGTCATCAATCCTACTCTTTTCTGACAAGTTCCAAACTGCATCTAACATGCTGCCCCTCCCTGACCAACACCAATGCTTCTGATATAGCCAATCACATTTTTAAAAATACATGAATTAGCTGAAGCAGGTGTAGCTGTGTTGTGGTTAGAACTAGACTCTGCAGGAAGGGAGATCCTCAGGACCAGGGTTGGTGACCACTGCTCTAGAGTGATGCTGCATTCGAGTGGTGTCAGAAACCTGGAAATACCAGTTTTTGCACTTGTAAACTGCACTTGAATGGCTGACAAATTCGTATTTACAAGTTCATGAGATATAATGCAAACTTTCACCTTCACCACTATGCCCAATGCACTTCTATGAGATCTGTGTTCTATTTAATATAGCAAAGAAAAAGCAAGATATATATATTCTCCAGACCACCATGCTTTATTTTCCTGTGTGTGGAGCAAATCTTTGAACAAGCACCCAAACGGGGTGAAGCTGTATTTACTAGTAAACCATCTGATATCTACAACTTTCCGACCTGTTGATTAGCACCTGAAGTCAGCATGAGATTTTCTGGTTTAAAGACTAGAAAAACCCCTTTCTGATGAAGTATCTTAAAGTTGGGAAATATTTCAGAAAAGTAAAATATGTACTTTGTGGCAGATTCTTAAAGGCAGGTTGTTTGGAGTTGACTTTTGCTAATGCAAAAGGAAGGCAGATAGCTAATGTACTGCTAGGGAGCCAAATATCACATCTGTATTTGTTACTATGCTAGCAGTCGGCATTTCTTAATCCCCATAGGATTCTCAGTTGTATGAAAACTGTATTGGTATACTGTAGTGGTATTTGCATAAGGCATTCTGAGTATTTTACTAACACTGACAGCCGAGAACACAAAATTGTGAGTGGCGTTAAACCAATGCGGCTGAGGGATCCATTGCTGCACTACAGAATACTACGTAACATGACAAAGTTTAGTTTTAACATTTACTGGAATTGGAATTAGGGCTGGGCAATATGACAACACTGACTCAAATTATGTCACAATATGTCCTAATATGCTTTTCTGAACTTATCATGGATATGGAGAGCACTTGCCAATTGCATGTTTGTCTACAAAGCAAAGATAATTAGTCCTGTTTTGAATCTAGTGTATCACAGTATGTGAAATGTTCAATTTAAATCACTGTATTCATAGTTTTGATAGTGTGTTGTAAATGTGGCACTACTACTAATTTTTCCAACTTAGCAGACATCAGAAAAAATATATACAGTGAAATATCATGTATTGTGAAAACGTCTTAAGGTATTATTTCTATTATATGTAATGCAATATATATGTGCAACATGGGATGAGACAGATGGATTAAACACACCTTGATTTTGACTGGCTTTCTTTTTCTTCTCCTCCTTCTTCTTCTTCTGTTGTTCTTGTGCAGCCAGAGCAGCCATCTGTGCCTGGTACTCCTTCCTTTTCCTCTCCTTCTCTTCAGCCTTTTTCTTTTTTTGTGCTTCTCTTTCCTTGGCTTCCTTCTCCCTTTGCTTAGCTTCTCTCTTCTTTTCTAGTTCTAAAGGAAAGAAATGAACAAAAAGGATAAGTGAAATGTGACAGTTCAAATGTAATACTAGATGTACATTCTGTGAACATGTACATTCTGTTGATTACACATCAGTATCTTGCATTCCAAGAGTCGCACCCATGTAATATTTTTGGGTACTGCTATTTTTGGCATCCCACCTACCCTTCTCCCTCAACAGCCGGCGCTCTCGTTCTTTGTCTGCTTCTTCTTGCAGAACCTTCATGTGTTGGAGAACCTGGAACAGAATGGATATGAAAAACACTATTTAAGCAAAGCTAAATCATAGTTTTAGTTGTACTGTAATTCAGTGAAAAGTAGTCTGGACTACTTTGAGGTTTCCCTTTTGACTGCATTTTATTTTAGTATCTGAATACCCATTTTACCTCTAGGTTTCTGTTTAGAGCTTAATTAGTACTCAAATGTTACACAAATTACACAACCCCTCATCTTCAGTGCAGAAATATGTATGTATTAGCTCACCCTTGCCGCGCACTGCTTGCACTGTTTCTCATCCAGGCAGTCTCCTGCGGCCTTGGCCAGCGACTGTTCCAAGGGGTTGTCTTTGAGATCCAGCCATCTGAGAGTCTACCAACAGAGACATTCACAAGAACATCGCCATAAACTCAGGGGAAGAGGTCACCAGGGATCAAGGTGATGTGTTTCATAAACATGATACAGCCTGAATGAAAAGAGCTCCTGGACGTACCCTAAGTTGTGAGAAACTGAGAGGCAGCATGGTCAGCTTGTTGTTGTAGAGATCCAGATGCTGTAGACTGCTTAGTCGACCCATTTCCTCTGGCAGGCTTATTAGCTGATTCTTGCTCAGGTCAACTTTCACCAGGTGTGTCAAGGTACAGAATTCAGGCTGGGCACATATGGAGTCAATTTTACAACACGGTAAATTATTGACTTTTGCACAGTGTAGTCAAAGAGCTTCCATGCCTAAATATGTGACTAGAACGGTAATATGATGCAATGGTCATCTTAAGTAGTAACATTAGGATAGCCTGGCAATATGAACAAATAATAAACATACAAAAATGAGTCACTGACTTACGGGAAGAGTTGTGAGATTATTACAGGAGAGGTCCAAAACAGTTGCTTTAGGAAGTGCAGCCTGAAAAGAGAATCAAGCAAATAATGAAAAGCTTTTGTATTTTTGATACCACCACAATAAATGAATGACTGAGTACTACATATGTTAGTTACACTCTAAAATAGATGGTTCTTTGAGAGTTCTTTAGTAAAGGAAATGGCTCTATTTAGAACCATGAGTTCTACATAGAACCACTTCATGCTTAAATTGGTATGGCATTAAATGGCATGGTGAAGCTGTTCTTCAGATTCTACATAGAACCTTTTTTTTTAAATGGTTATATAGCTATAGCACCAAAAAGGGTTCAGCTATTATTACGATGTCAAGCTTATAACAATAAAAGAACCCTTTTTGGCGCTTTATAGAATTATTTAACCGTTTAAGCGTGAACTGCTTCACACAGAATTCATGGTTCTAAACAGAACCAATTCTCTTTACCAAAGAAACGTTGAAGAACCATCTTACACTTTGCAAGTGCACTACTTGCAGAAATAAGCCTATAATCACACTTTTAAATTCATATTCACACTTACGAGCTCCTTGACCGGTACATCTGTAAGGTTGCTCAGACTGAGATCCAGCTCGTTCCCCTCCACCTTCTCTCGAAGGTTTTCAGTTTTGGCTTTATTCATTCTGTTAAAGCAGAGTAAAGCTAATGAATTTGGGCTGGAAGTCAAAAACAGAAGGCTGTTATAAATACGCTGAACTATGACGAATGGAAATAACCACAGTAACAGTAGGTTAACTGAGTAGCGACCGAGCTCCAAGCTTCTGACAGTTGACTGTCTGAATGAGAAAAGTTAGCCCGCTAGCTCACTTAGCCACACTGCAGTTAAGACCACCAGTCACGAAACGTTAACTAAGCCCTCACCTCTCACTGCTGTGAACACACACTGCTCCCTTATCGAGGGTTCAGTTATGCTGATTAAAACCCAGAAGGAGACTCTGTTGTTTGCAGCTCAGCTCCCCAAATTCACAAGTTGAAATTCAGAGAAAATCCACGTCATTCATTGAGGCTGATGCTGCAGCGGCCGCTACGAGTACCGTTTTGCTGTGAATGTGGCGCCCCCTGCCCGCTGGAGGGGGCACTGCAGAGAGAACTGCATTCATCTTTCTTAACCTTTTTTATTTTATTTTATTGCTAGAGGAATAAGTAATTATCAGAGACAGGGTTTCAGTATTACAACTGCCATCATTCTACTGCGTTCATCCATTCCCTTGATTTAAAGGGCAATTCCACCAACTTTTCAAAAGTTCCACATTATTAAATTATGTGGTTAAAATGTTAACAAAGTCATTTAGAGTGGTTTGGTCTGAAATGTTCCATTCTGAAGAAACTTACCGAGTCAGAATTGTTCACCAGGAACCAGACATCTGAAGTGTTTAACGCCTTTAACAGCTCCCTCACAGAATGTTATTACACAAAATGGTTATGAATACCGTGCCTGATGCCTGAGACATAGTTTTGTAATAAAGTTTTGTCCTAAAACGTCTTGTTAATCCATTTATTTCAATCCATTCATGGTGGAGGGTTACATGCAGGGTTCTGTAAGGCAAAATAGTCCACAAATAAAACATGTTTTTTCAGTTTTTCTACTATTTTATCATCAACATTACATATACAAACTCAGAAGACGTGTAGATTCACTGGTAGTTTTGGATAGTAAACAAAATGGATATATTTGTATTGTATGCTTGGCGACCCCTGGTTCCCATCACCACCGCTGTAAAGAAATCTGAGCCTGTAATTTTCTCTACAATGAAGCATTCCATATCAAGCCACTGTGAATGACTTTGTTTACATCACAACGAAAGACTTATGGAGAAATTTTGAAAAATCAGTGGAATTTCCCTTTAATACGCCTAATTATTAATCAATATGTTGAGTAAATGCTTCCATTTATTTAATACTTCTAATTAGTGATTGTTTAATGTGTTTGATTGTGTATGATTTAATTCTTCTACTCAGTTAATATTTCTCCACTTCAGTAGCAGGAGTGCATGAGTAGTGATTAAGTAGCAGTTCAGATTTTTTCCTGAGCCCTTACTCGATTCTATGTACTTATGTATAGTTTTGACAGATTTGTCCTTTTCTGAGTTTTTCTGAATCAGGTGTGGGGATGCAGTGGCCAGAATTAAGCATAGTTTGAGGATTTTCCTGCTTTAACACACCAACTAAATCTGATAACTAACTGCTGAGTTGAATCAGGTGTGTTTGAGCAGGGAAATCACACAACTGTGCAGCAATCCAGCCCACCCTTGTTCTAAAAGACCCTACCTTTCAGTATGCTTTAGTTTATTTGCGAGGAAAGGAATCTGCTTTTTTACTCAGTCCCTCAAATTCAGGTCTGAATTACTTTTTTGTGCATGTGATGGCACTGGACAGCTTTACAACTTCACTTACTTACTGTCAAGCTTTAATATTTTATTTTACACCAAAACGATACAAAAAAGTGAATAACAAACTTTAGGTCCTATGCTGGTAGACTGACAGACGCTGTATGTATTAAAAAGTTTCCACTTTAGTTCTATGTGGAGCTCAGTCCTTTTTTTCTCCACTTTACTGAGAGCTGCAGTTCTCACTGAAAGCACAATAATTTTACTTCAGGATGGTTTAGGCTGCTGTACCCACCTCTAATAATTATTAATTTTGTATAGATTTACAGGTTATGGCCCTCAGTCCACACTAATACCAATGTGAACCAGTGGTGAGCAACAAAATGAACGTGTTCATAATTTAAGTTCATAATAATTACATAGATAAAATTATTTATTGAGGTTTATGTCAGTATGAGGCTTACACAATGATATTTTAACTAAACATCTTTTCATTTAACCATACCAAAATTCCAGCATATTCAACCACAGACAACTGTGTTCTGTAGCATGCAAATTAAAAGTATACGTTTGCATTTTACCAAGTGAATGAATAGTACACCTTTGTGCTTGATTTGTGAAGTAAAAAAATAAGTACAGCTCTACAGGGAACAAACGTGAATGTGGTGTTTTAGAGCACAACTTCTATTTTTTGCCAAGTTTAACATGGAAAAAATAAAACAAAATATAAAATGTGCCATAACATTTGCTTAGGCCACATTTATTTTCACTTAGAACATCAACAAAACATGTAATCTGACCAGGGGCGCCCAAACTTTTGCATACTACTGTAGGTGAATGTAGGTGTGTTTGGGTGTGTGTGGATCTGCTCAGTAAAGGTGTTGTTCGTAGAAAAAGGTTCTCAAGAACAACTACTTGTATCAGTTCACCGTGTTCTCTCTCTACTGATTGTTTCTTTATCTATCACTAATACCCACTTCATAGACATTCAGCACTGTTACAGAGATATAGAGTTCATGAATAAGAATACACGGTAAAGAGACAGCAGCAGATACTGGTGTGTAAAAGAAAGCCTATTGTTTCTGAAAGGTCATAGTGTGGACTAATACAACCATAGCTTTGCTGTAACGATGAGTCATAGGGTTTAATGACTATCCTATCCATTCCAAACTGATGAGGATGAGAAACAGAAAGATGAAGCAGAAATAGAAAACAAAGAAAGCTGCATTGATGCGTTTGGCCACTTGGCTCCAGTGGCTGTCTCTGCCATGAGTTTTCAGAGCATCCTTAGGTAAATTCTTCCTGAGAGCCTGCAACTGCTCCAGGATCAGCTGCAGCAGGCGCAGATCAGCCGTCGCTCCTGCTGCTCCCAACTCCATCACAGACTCACTGGACGAGTTCACTCCAGAGGAGGTACAGCCATCGCTTCCTTGCTTTCTCTTCCCATCTGAAACACAAGATGATTCAAAGACGTTTCAGGTAAAGTGGCTGACAATAAAAAGATAAATCTGTAAACAGTGTACCGTGACACTAGCTGGATTAAGCAGTTAAAGATGAAAGAATGAATGAATGCAAACAGTGTAAATTGTAAATTTCACCAATTTATAGCTTATGTAGATTCTAAACTATACAAATTTGTACATTGTGTAAACCTTAAATTACACAAATTCATAAGTTGTATAAAATTTGAATTGCACAACTTAATTTGAATTTAATTTGAAATGTAGGAAAATGTAAATTACACTAATTCATCATTTGTGTAAACAGTAAATTGCACAAATTTGTAATTTGTGTAAACAGTAAGTCACAACAATCTGTAAACTGGGTAAACAGTAAATTACACAAATTTGTATGTAAATTATACAAAATTGTATACTGTAAATTACATTTCTGCCAACAGTGTAAACTGTAAACTATATAAATTAGTAAACTGTGTAAACCATACATTACAATTTTGTCAATTGTATAAACTGTAAACTATAAAACTATGTAAGTTGAAAATGTGTAAAACTCGTAAATACAAGGTTTGCAAACTGGGCACCCAAATCATCACACTCTCGCTTTACATTGTTAAGTAATCTCAAATAAACTTGCTCATGTGGTTACACTGTATGACATACTATTATCTGTAACAGCATGTTGACTGATGCACTACATTTGGGATAAAGTGTAAATCTGGTTTACTGAACTATAACTTTAATATTTCTTTTAAGTTGGTAATATGATTTAATTTGATTGGCAGATGGTCAGTGAAAGTCATGCCTACCCTTCTCAGAAGTAGTGTCTCCATTCCTTTTGGTGAAGAGCTCTTCAGGTTTTCAGAAAGTGAAAGGAGCTTCTTGGTCTGTTCTCACTGACTTGCTTTTCAGATGCCAAGTCCAGTTCAATCAGATAGGTCACCAAAATCGTCTCCAGGAGGCTCAATAGCATGAAGGCAAATATGAAGATGACGTAGGTTGCTGCAGGGTGTATAAGCAAAGAACATGTATCTATTAATTATCATTTAAATTATATATAAATTAAAACAATATTTATGTAAATCTTCAGTAAAATAAATATATTTATTTGTTACATGATAAATCTGCAATTATTGATCCTGTCCTTTGAGCCTATATTTCATATATACTTGCTGGTAAGTGAAGTAATTTTTGAACAGTGTCTGAAAGCTGCTCTTACCCATCAGAGGAGATTGGTCAGATTTAGATGGTAGGATATCATTCAGGATGAGAAGTAGAACAGAAATGGCCAACAGCACGGTCACTTTGAAGCTCAGTTTTTCTCCTTTAGTGTCAGGTATTAAGAAAGAGGCCAGATCTAACACAAGCAAGAACAGCACCGGCAACTGGAAATTGAGGATATATAGTAGAGGCATCCTTCTGACTGATATCTAAGAAAAGAGGTGAGAAAAAACTGTAATATGAAAAATTTTAGTTAAGCCTGTTTTCACAGTAGCAATTGCAACTTTTGCCTGTTTTGGAAGTCTCAGAGTTGAACCATACTTTTCTTTGATATAGTTAATGTAATATATTTTAATTTGTATGATATACAACGGCAGGTGGTAAGGATGGGAAGTATCACATCCTCCTCTTTGACCCTCAACATCGGAGCCCCCCAGGGTTGTGTGCTCAGCCCGCTCCTGTACTCCCTGTACACCCATGACTGCACTGCTAGACACAGCTCCAACGTCATCATAAAGTTTGCTGACGACACAACAGTTGTGGGCCTGATCTCCAACAATGATGAATCGGCCTACAGAGAGGAGGTTAAAATCCTGGAAAACTGGTGCCAGGAGAATAACCTCTCTCTAAACGTCAGTAAGACCAAGGAGCTGATCGTGGACTTCAGGAAGCAGGAGACAGTACACCCATCGATTTCCATCAATGGGACTGCGGTAGAGAGGGTCAGCAGCTTTAAGTTTCTCGGTGTTCACATCAGCGAGGACCTGACATGGGCAGTGCACACCTCACAGGTGGTGAAGAAGGCCCACCAGCGCCTCTACTTCCTCAGAAGGCTGAGGAGGTTTGGCCTGAACCCCAGCATCCTTAAGACCTTCTACACCTGCACTGTGGAAAGCATCCTGACGGGCAGCATCACCACCTGGTACGGGAACTGTACTGTTCGTGAGAGGAAATCTCTGCAGAGGGTGGTGCGGACAGCACAGTCCATCACCGGGGTTCAGCTCCCTAACCTATTGGATTTATACACCAGTCGCTGCCTGAGGAAATCCAGAAGGATTATGAAGGACCCCTCCCATCCTAGTCACTGTCTGTTCTCTCAGCTGCCGAGTGGTAGGAGGCTCAGAAGCTTAAAAGCCAGAACCAGTCGGCTCAAAGACAGCTTCTTCCCCCATGCAACCAGGCTATTGAACAGCCAGTAATCACTGCTCTGCCCAGCCCAACCCTTCCCATTACACGTACGTGCACCCACTGTACTCCCGCACTTTACTTGCATAGCTGGACTTTGAATACCTATCCAAAGACAATACTCTCCCCCTGCGCTTCCACTTAACTTCCTGTACCTTGCACTTTACTAAATACTCTGCCACCTACTGTACCATCTTCTACCTCCACACCTAGTGTGATTACTTGCACATCTACATAGCATTGTAATATCCATTACTATATATAGTATATAGTTGATTACACTCACTCTACATTCCCAGTGCAATATTATATGTCTCGGTGCAATATTATTATTTTTAAGTTATTGTGTAAGATTATATGTATATATTTTAGTTTAATTGGTTTTATCTATTCTTCTATCCTATCTATAGTTTTGTTTATCTATGTGTAAATACTGTTCTCTGCATAATTTGTGGAACTCGCACTCAAGTTTTTCACTCACCTGTGTCCCTGTACTCTTGTGATGTGACAATAAATCTGATTTGATTTGATTTGATTTGATTTGACAAAACTAGACATAAGTTGGATTGTCATCTTTGTAGGTAAGCAAGCAGGTCAACATTTATTAAAGTGTAGGCAGAAAGGCCACAAGGGGGCCTGAAGAAAGAGGCCAGTTCAGTTGCACATGAGTAAAAAAAAAGACAAATCATGCAGACAGAAAGCTGAAAAAGAATTATTTACACACAATTTCATAGCATAGTGCAAATGTTTTCTCTCCATTTGGATCAAATATGAGTAACAAACAATTCACAGAGACACCTCATAGTTCTTCTTTTATGGTGGCTTTGACTCTAATCTTTGGCCATTACCGTGTACTTAATGAAATCCCACGTGCTGCTGTCAAAATAAGTTACATTCTCCTCAGCGACAGTCATGCCCAGCAGCTCCCACTCGCCCTGACTGAGTAGAAACTCTCTAGAGTTCTGTGTCACCTTTGAGGAATTGGAGGCAGCAATAAGCTTTATTTCACTATCTGTAAGAAAAGAGGTAGAAAAACACAAAATGAATTACTTTGTTTTCATGATATTCATAAAACGTACTGTAGTAAAGAAAGGGTTCAGGTCTTTACAGTATTCAGTCTCATGTACCATCAAGTGTGAGCTAAGTCAACATATTCCAACAGGAAAGAGTTTTCTGTCAACCTTCTGACAAAAAAATGTCCTTCAAAAGTTCTACACAGTTATTCTGACCTACATTTTACTGCTTGGTTTCAATAGAATTCAGTCTGGCATTCAGTCAGTTTCCTTGCACAGAGAACTCTACTCTCAGAATATAAATTGTTAAATAACTATTTGAGCTTGTTACGGCATCCCTACTGTCCTATTCTCACTGCTCTCCAGTGTTAGTCATGGCACCAAGAACTGTGTGCATCTGAATCTGAGTATTGTAAGTGTGCCACCTGAAAACCTAAAGTCTGTATTAAGACTACTGTGTATCTTCATGAACACTTTTAAGACATTCAGCTTTGTTTCTGGGCAGAAAATAAAAAAATGAACTACAATTATACGCTCAATTCTCTTCTTGAACTGCATCAGGTATGTACAGCAGATGAAATGGAGTAGTTTTAGGCACTCACTTGAATGAATGATGGAGAGAATGGTGATTTGGCAGCTTTGGATATCAAAGGGAAACTTGTGGACATCCATTGTGCAGATAGTGTGGAGTCTCATGTTCTCCTCCATAGTCACTTCTCCCTTATGAGTAACGGACAAATAAGGACTCGGTGGACCGTTCTCCTTTTCTGTTCTAAAAATGTGTTACACATGATATTCTCTTTTAAATATAATTAAAAACAGTTTTACAAACAGAAATTTTGCAATGAAAATTTGACTAACAACTGACTAACTTTCTGATTCTGCTCTAAATTAGCAGCCTAATTTGCGAGAAATGAAAACTACGTTTCATTTCGTTACAAATGCACTGCAAATACAGAAAGTTGTGCTGTGACTGACTGCAGCATTTCTGAAGCTGCATGTAGCGCTGGTTTAGTCATTTAACATAACATAACAGCGTTTTCTGTGTTTGCAGAGTGTCTATGAATGTGCAGGGAGTTTTATTATTTTGCAGAGACTTTGTAAAATCCAGGGCATATGTTATCATTTTGATAAAAGTTTTTACTGCGTTTGCAGCTTGTTTTCTTTTATTTGCAGTTTTTTGGGTGTTCTGAGCCACCGTAGGTCTGACCTTCTAACAAAAATCAGAGGCAGATATTCTCTAATATGGCAAAAGCTGCCCAGAACTCCAGCCCAAGTTCTCAGAGTTCTCTCCCCTCCTACAGTCATATGATCTATTCTCATACTGGAACCATATGTTGAAGGCGTGTTTCAAACTCGCACATTGTAAAATAAAGAGGGACTGCATGTTGTCTGTTCCTTCATCTTTGGTTTGTCTTTCTCTCTGTATTACATGGACAATACCACTTAATAAAGACTGCTTGATAATTTTGTACAATTCCTACCTGAAATCAGAATATTGCTCTCAGAAAATAACAAGGGAGCTTCAGTTAATGAACAACTCTGCATGTAAGAATGTCATTGGGCATGTAAAGAAGATTTTACAACCAACACTTATTTAGACACTCACAACTCGTTGATAGAAAGATCAGGTTTCCAAAGCATCTCCCTTGGCACAGAGACTTGAGTGATCCCACAGAAATCATCAGGATTCCAAGAGATTAGCTCATTGCTCCAAGTCTAAAAAAAGAAACAGATTCAGTTCTTATCTTAACTCTCAGGCTGGCTTTACACAGTGAAATTTTCACACAACTTTAGTTGCTTGAAACCTACATGAAACTAAGTTGCACTAGAGTTGAATAATGTAGCGTCCTGCAACTCATTTGAAACTGAGCCACAATAGCTGCAACGAACGGAACGAGTTTCATGATGCAGCCAAAAAAAAAGAAAAATCATCTGATAGAACGTCATTTGACATGATCATGTGATGCGTTATCTGTGTTTTTTTTTTATTTTATTTTATTAAAATGTTTCACTTGTCATAGAGAGATTTGGTAAAATGCATTACATTCTTCTGATATTAGTAGATCATATAGAGTGCTGAACAGTTTTCTAAAGCTTGTAGCTAACATAGGATGGTCAAAGAAACTTAACTGTAGCTTGGCCCCATTGGCCAATGAAATCTTGCATTTCATTTCATCACTGTCATCGCTTTGGATCCAATAGCCACTGGGAACAATAGCAGTTTTTCAAACTCCCTAATCCTACAGAATATCCTGCAGCAGACTGCAATTGGAGGATTGCAGGTTCTAGTGCCCTTAATAGGCCCCTATAAAAACACCCGTGAAGTCTATGCCAATCCATATACACTGTGATCTGGAAAAACAAGTGTAGGCTCCATTTTTTTAAGACCTTCATAAAACCTTTGGCACTGATATTGTGTTTCAAGAGATTTCACTCTCTGATCTGTCTTATATAATAAAGATCACTAGGCAGTTTCACAAAGAATAACTAGAAATACTTGCTAATTGTAAAAGACCGAGGCATTCTGAGCACTTACCACTGACATCCACAAATATGAAACAAAGATTTGTGACTTTTCAATCTGTAAAGACATAAGAAGAATTGGTACTGAAGAGGTAAACATAGTTCTTTTGTGTACATTAGCCAAACCTTCTCCATGTAAACTAAAACAACCTAAGCATAGCAAATAGTCATTTGTAATCATTTCCTGAAGGATGAAAAATTAAGAATAAGAAAATATATGAGTGAATTTACATAGTAATACATTTTGTAGGAAAGGAAAAAAACGGCATTCATGTTGGATGAGTTTACAGGTGCACTCCTCACCACAGATATGATGGCAGAGAGGTAGACGTCCAAGTACACTACTGTTGGGTGTGTCCAGTCAAGTACAGGACGACAGGTTGTAAATTTCTCGTTGTTTCTGGTCAGATTGAGGTAATCCAGAACATCCTGAGGAGTGCATATTCTTTTGGCAAAAGCCTCTTGAGCTAGAAAAAGTCACAGCCACAACCATTACAAGCTGCACTTCACAGTGAATCTATCAGCACTGTAACAGAAATGCTTCCTATAATAACAGTAATATGTTGTGATAGATAAAAGAATTTAGAATTTATGACAATGTTATAAAGAATGTATAAGGCATTGCAATAACAAAATTAAGTTGCATTTGTGTAGTGTTCATTAATATACAGTTGATGTTAATTGAAAAGCTAAACGTAACCAATCATATAACTGCCAAATTACATTTTTTAGTATAACACTTATTATTAACAGATGATATGACTTACAAAACATCTATTAAATATCTATTACTATGTATTTATATAGAATTTAATACTGATGCTTTTCATAGAAAGCATAGCCCCGCAGTTAGTTCACACACAAATGACCAACTACTTTACATCATAGTAATATTAAGAAATTACTTATTATATGTTATTATCACATAAAAGACATTTTAAAAAGCATTTGACGACCTATTAGTTAAGACTATATAGAATCTTAAAAGTACAGACAGTTGGTTTAGCTTTTAAACGTAATCAGAGCTCTACTCACCTGTTAGAAACAGTAGACAGAGACCATAGATGAGTACAGCAGCCATCTCTGCAGCTGCTGAGTGGAAATGACTCACTTCTTGAGAGCAGCAGCCTTGTATCTGGTACAGTCCCACTCCTGATCCAGATGGGACAGATACTAATGAATGAAGGCATATTGGTGGAGAGGGAATATTTCAATCCCCTTTGGCTCCATATGGCTTTGTCATTGGTAGATGAAGCCTATTGTTTCTCTCTGCTGTAACATTAAGGCCACCATTATTGGTTTATAACAAAAGAACGGGGATCAGGTTCTTGACCAGTGATTGAGTTTGTATTGTTTATTTGATGGATAGGTGTCATAATGGCAGGAAGCAGACAGATTTTCATCCAGTCCCTTAGCCATAGACATACAACATCACAGCTTTATCAATTCAGAGTCAGCTGCTGAGATATTAAACCCTCCAGCTTCAGAAATAATATATTTCTGATTTAATACTGTCAGTGCAGTTTCACTTCCTAAGATTGAGAGTTTTCACAAATGTGTTCCAGCCTATGACTCCTGCAACTCAGCGGAACATATTTGGGATCTTTTTTCATAATACTTCAACAGGTTTCACTGGTTGTTTTGACAGTTTGAAAATGGTTCATTACATTATATTCGATTCGAGTGTCTCTGAGAGGACCTTTAACAAGTGTGGTACACTCTTTTCTTTCTCACAAAAAAAAAAATAATTTCCTCTGCTTTTTTGAAAGGATTTTGAAGTAATATGTAAACACTGGTAAAGTTTCAAAGCATACCCTTCACTGTTCAGCCCTTGCAATCTATATATAATCTACCCTGCAAAAACAGCTGAATTCATTGTTTCTGTGATGAGAATCAATTGAATGTGGTGGAAATATGTGATTGGGTTGGTTCTTGAGATATCACAGAAACTATGACATGTTTTTGCTGCATGGTTTTCATCTATGGACTCAGTAGGAAACTTTTCAGTGTTTACATATTACTTCAAACTCCTTTATTTCATAAAAGTGAGGGACATTGGGTTTTACATTATATGGGCCCTTTAAGAGTGCAGCACTGTAAAATAATTCTGGTCTAAGACTGTTGAGGTGTGGGCAGCTGTAAATGTGAATAAATGTGACTGTAATTTGTTCATTTCAAAATAAAGCAAGGAAAGAAACTGGCCACTTAAGCCAATGAAAGTTTTTAAATAAAGAAATGTTTATTGTTTTTTTGACATTTGTATCTTTCACTCTATAAAAGTGATCAATGTATATTCTCAGTCCATGTTTTATCTTGGAGCAGATCACAGTAATTCTTCCTATTGGTGCAGAGTGAGAACAGTACAGCAGAACAGCAGAACAACAAAAAGTCCTACCAATACCTTCCAGAGCACTCAGACAATGTAACCATGCTCTATAATGCATTTAAGATGGAAGCTGTCTCTAGCATAAGTACCTTCGGAGATAATCTAACCACTGTAATAATTTCACCGCACAGCTGAGTATCTCTCTAGCTTTTAAGGACAAAGAACGCCCATACAGTTCTCTAAATCAGTAAGCCTATAGTATCTGAAACGTATTTTTGTAAGCAGAGTCTGGAGACATAAGGACAGGAGAGGGCTACTGTAAACATCTACTGCAAATGTACATGTATTGTTCCTTTTTTTCTTCAATGGACGTCTACTGACTTGTAGGGACCAGCTGAAACTATCATGCTTGTGTAACACTTGCCACATGCACCACATACTTGTGGTCTAGGGAAAAACAAACAAACAAACAAACCTAATTGTGCACTTGTGAAAGGTGACATTGTATTAGAAATTGTAATTTCACATCATTATTCATACTTCATAGAACACACCCGACAGACTAACATATAACAACAATAACGAGACCTATGCTAACATAAAATAAAAAAGAAAAACATTTCTTTACAAAGGAAAAATGCCCACAGGCATATTGTCTTAACGAGAGATCATAAATATGATTGAACTAGAAATTCTCTCCAGATTTGTTTAGAACAGATATCTGGGAGAACTATGACATCACGACGGGCGGCTCAACTGTACCATCATTAGTCGTAACACACAAGGGAAACCCGAAATGTCCCAAGCAAAAAAAAAAAACAAATCGGTTAAAGATTATTAATTAGTTAACGATCATAAGGTCACTGCTAATACAACAAAAACGTGGAAGCTTATTCGGTCTATTCCCTTTGAAAATAGCATAGCAAAATTCAGTGTTATCAACTGCCTGTTGGCTCAATGAGTGGCACATTTTTACACTCTATGCTGCATTTAAAATGAAGCCAAATTAGTTGGCCGAGAAGCCAAGTAAACACTTTTAATAAGGACAGTGCACTCTTGCCACATGGAATGCATGAAATATCATTTTTCAAAAGACCTGGTCCGCCAGTTACACTGACACTTGGCTTGGCAACCCATATCCCTCATGAAGTATTCTAATACCTGTTCCCTGTACAACAACAAGGGGCACTAGCAGCATTTTAATCCCATGTTCTATTCAACAACAAGCTAACTGTGCTACTCCTCCCTCAAAATATGTTCCACCAACTGTAAACGTAACACATGATTGTAATTCTGTGATATTAAATGTATCATAGCATTGAGACTTGATGCCATTTGTGGACCTCCTTGGCAGGTTTCTGCAGATTCTCCTCATTCACCAGTCTAACACCATCCAGTCTGATGTGGAAGTCAGGTGAGGCAGCTTCGTAGCTTCAGGCTATTGCGTGTCTTTGTGACATGCACAGCTGTAAGATCAGCTCAGTAAGAGTAAGATGCAGCAAAACTGACGAGGACAATACAAGGATGTATTATTGCTCTAAAATTCATCCTGTTAGATGTTGTATCTCACTTTGTGTAGAGCAGGCAAATAGGCGTACTAGGGGTCAATTTTTAAAACCTACCCTTTGTTAGGCTCATTGTCCTTCGTTAGGCTTATTGTTGAGAGTTACAAATCCCTCCATTTGCAGTGTAGCCTTTTTCTCCTTTTGCCAGTTCTTTGTCACAACGCAGGAAGTGCAACATATTAGACATTCAAATACTGAATATTCTGAAAGTCCAAGTGGAGCTAAACAGGATAGGTTTGTAAGAAGATTCTGTGCATGCAAACGTTTACAGGAACTCTTGATGGGTCAGTTGAAAGTCCGCTGAGAGAAATCAAACCAGGTGGTTCTGCTGTAATCATGTTTTGGATGTTATTCATCAATTACTTGTCAGAGGAAGATTTAAGTACATCATGACTCAGATGTTGGATGAGGCATCTTCACCAAATGCTCTAATCAGGTCATTATTAGGGCCTCTTTGGGATTCTTTCCATGTGGGTGGATGAAGGCAGGGGCAGAGTGAAGGTGCTAAGGTAAACATGGGTGTAAACACAACATCTTTTAGCACAATGACGAGGAAAAGCCACAAACTGTTGGGTTTCACCCTAATACTAAGAGTTCAGAAAAAGAAAACAAATGAAGATGAAAAAAAGGTTGTAAATTCTTGCTTTGTTCAGGGTATAGGGGTGAGATGAAGAGTTGGTGTGGTTGCTTGACGACCCTCATGCTGGAACAGGGTCAGGCTGTGCAGCCATATGACAGCAGATGGCCGTATTGGAGGGATGTCTTTCACACAGCTAGTGGTCCACGGCGAGTTTTTGGTGTGTTTTTAGGGCTTGTCCCCATATTGGTGACCCCCTGTTCCTCCAGGTTGATGTTGCTGGTGGAGGCGTGGTGGGGCAGAGGCTCTATAGAACGTTGGTAGGCTTCCAGGTACAGCAGACCTATCAAACACATATGATAGAGAATGCGTTTGTGAGAGAGCTCAGCACAAATATACAGTAAATGAGGGTGCAGAGTGAAAAAGTGAAGGGGAAAAGAAGATTGATATGCAGGAAGAAAACAAGCAAGAAATGACAAAAAGAATTTGAAAAAGCATGTGACCTTTTTTCACCTATTCACATTGTTGAGCATTGAGAATAATAGAAAAAAGGGTGTTATATATTGGTGCCTGGCTTAAAGGACAAATTAAATAATCATTGCTTGAACTGTTTTAGACATGCCTATACGCTTCATACAGCAGTCTCTAAAGGGAGATTTCCATCTGACGATGATGTATCTCGAAGGTGGGAAGAACTTTTGAAAAACCACAACTGCTTTAGGGCAGATACTTGAGTGTGGGTTGTTTGAAATTTTTCTTTTTCCTACTAGCTGGCTAATGCAGAAGGAAGCGAGATATTCAACGTTACTTCTAGGAAGGCAAATATCATGCCTGTACTTATTAGCCTCTACATCAATGGCTACAGTAAAGATTTCTTTATCGCACTGTGGCGGGGTTTCTTAATGGTTGTGTGATATATTTGCATACTGTACTGTGGTGAGAACATTGATGAAAACACATAAAAGATACACAATTGTGAATTCAGTCAAACCAATGAGGCAGAGAAAAATGCAATGATGTCTGTGCCACATATAAAGCCACATGATTTTAAAGTTTTTGTGTTGCAGCACTGGTCTATTATTTACACTGAATTTGTTTACCATTTTATTAAAGCAATAAGTCACTTGAGGCTGTGCATTACAGTGATTTCCCTGATTAAGGGGGTCCTAGGCTTGTTGCTTTACTTATCACAGCAGACTATCACAAAGTGACCAGACAAGACCCTTTTGTCCAATGTTCTCCAAGACTTTGAGCAGTCCAGCTCATCCTCTGAGTGAGGAAATGCTTTTTGGTGACAAAAGTGAAACAAACAAAACAGTCCAATGTGAACACTCTGCAAACTCATTCTCATCAGTGACTGGTCCTTTGCCATGAATCCATACCTATTCCTCAATGTGGACAGGACACGAGTCCTCATCTGTCCATTCCACAGACATCCAGGAAGATAGAGAGAGAGAGAGATGGGGGCGATGGAAGGAAAAATGCAAACAGAGACAGAAAGAGAGAGAGAAAGAGAGAAAGAAAAGAGCACATTTACAGCACAACAGGAGATTCAATAGGACATTCACAGAAAAGAGAGCTGGACTAAGAGAGAGAGGCTGAAATGTACAGAGGTGATGAAAGATTGGTATATTGAGGACTCCATGCATGGGATGGACTGTGTCATAATTAAAGGTTAGTAAGTGATGACAAATCCTTAGAGGTTATCACACGAATGTTACTAAAAGTTTTATTGCTTTATTTTCTACCAGTATATTGTTACTGTCATGTAAAAACCTTGCATTTTCATTTTTACACCATTTGAAAAAGAACTACTGCCCTTTACAATGTTTGAACATGTCATGACAAATAGACCAACAGAAATAGTCCCAAATTATTCACAATCAAATTCTTTGCACTAACATCAACATTGTGAATGTTTTTTCTTCTCCTGTAAAGTTTCAGAGATATCAGGTTTTGTCACGACAGTGATAATATGTAGTTCTCCTCTCAAAAACACAACTAAGGACTGGAATAAGATAACATTTTCGAAAAAGAGCAATTGTTTTGAATAACTAGCATGAACTACAACATAGAAACAAGTTCTTTGTTTTGTAATATGTATGATACTATAATGTAAATAGCAAGATTGTTTCATATCTTGTTGAGATCGAACACAGTGGGGGGAAACAAGTGATCTTTTATTTTTTAATATACTTTAAGTGCATATATCCACTTCGAACTTCCAAACATTATGTCTCTTGACTTTGGACTTTATACAAATATAACCAAAAAGTATGTATTTCTAAGCATTAAAATTGCACTTGGTGCCATTATAAAAGACATTGTTAAACAACACTCGTACAGAAAAAGCTACGGAGCCAGAGCAAAGACCTTCATCACTGTCAGTCCAACTTGTTCTTTAGTATGCAAGTGGAAATTCATGGGACCACAACTAATTGTCCCCAGATAGATGTAAAAGGCAAAATTTCACTACATACTCTCAGACTAAAGACCTCAGCCAGCAGTCCCTCAAAAGATGACCTGAAAGTAGCAGGAACAACAGTTACACAGACAACAATAAGCCATGACCTGCATCGCAATCACCACTGTTTCTATACTCCACACAAAACTCCTTTGCTACAAAAAAGCACAGAGATGCATGTCTACAATTCGCAAACAAGCATTTACAGAAATCAGAAGGGTTGCCTGTATGATCCCAAGAAAAGCATACCCACAGTAAAGTGCGAAGGAGGGAAGATCATGATTTGGTGCTGCTTCTCTGCAAATGATTATACGTCATTGAAGGAAAATGTATTTCGTAAAGCTGTAATTGCCAACAACGGCTTGGCAACAACGTACTAATGTTATTCATTTGTGGTTTCACAATTTTTTTTACATTTTTTTTCTCTTAGTAATTTTAATACAAATCTTTATTAATTCTTTGCATACAAACTTTTTGTTCATATTTTGTTCAAAAGTACAAAATAAAATGACATGTAAATTTAGAGTTTTAATATATGCACTGGAAATATATAAAATAAAAGAACAAAAATGTCTTTGTCGGAGCCATATTTACATATGCATGTATGTATGCTGTCATGCACAGTTTGCACACTGGGTGGTGCAAAACATTTTGGAACTATACTTAAGGTAGAGCACAGGAACAGGAGATCAGGTCTTGCTTGGTGTAAGAATGGAAACTGCCTCTTCTCATGGATCTTAAAGGACTTTAATGAATGCACTCAGTTCCACAAATATGTTTGTCTTCACAAATATGTTTGTCTTTTGGGACTTCACATGTCTAAACTTGTATCACGTGTCTAAACTTGCTCACACAGGTCAAGCAGCTCCTCGGTGTCTTTGTGTATGGTAAGAGAGTCATCACAACAGTCTGAATAGTTGTTTCCCCTCACTGTATCTAGGTTTCCTCTCTGTCCACTCATGGCAGTGTTATGAGCTGGGTATGAGATATATTGATGGCGTGAGTGAGAAGGTGAAAAGAGAGATGGAGGAATGAATGCGAAGCACCTAGGAGCTGGCAGATAGTATCAGCTTAATCGTGTGATTGTGTCTTAGATGGATACATTCAGGTACTAACCACTCACACATACCCGTCCACACAAACCCGCTCTAAGTAGGAAATAGGAAAAATCAGGGGAAATGTGTGCATTTACCATCTTCCTTTTAACCCAGTTACAGGAGGGAAGAGAAAGCCATAGTTCTGACCTTTGCCAATCTCTTGACTGCCCTGTTAAACGGCACATCCAGAACCAATCCCCTCCTATCACAAAGGTTGCCACTCACCAGCGAATCGGCCATCAGGAGCCTGTTCATTGTCCAGGCCTGTCAGACAGTGGGTGTCAGACTGCCCCTGATTGTTATTGTCAAACTCTGGACAAGGCACCTCGCTCCTCCCGCGCCCACCTGCAAGCGAGGTCAGAGGTCAAACAGAACAGCCAAGGCACAGCGGAGCACAGCAGATTGTAGGGGGAGGCTAGGGCTGGCGGGGTGGGGCGGGGGTGCAGGATGTCATGTAGCAGCCACTGGGTGATGGCAGATGCACAGATGCACATATGATGTGACAATAGTGTACACATGCACGCATGCATGAAAGTGCATGTTGAAAAGAGGGAGAAAAGGGAAGCGCTCAGAATTAGTACACAGTCTCAGCAAATACAGTTTCTCAATCAAATCCATTTTAACATACTTAAGCACATTTTAGATTGGCATGCATCATTTCTTTTTAACAAGTACACCAAGCAGAAAAAATACCACACGTGAGCCAAAAGCAGCCGCTGTTAACAACGAAGTAGAAGCCAAGCATGCTAACACTGCAACACCACAATGCAAATAGTCGTTCCTCTCCCAGAATATCATTATATCAAATTTCCTTCCTTGTGGAACACACGTCCAGACCTTGATAAACCAAACACACTGGCTCAAAAGCACAAAAGTGATGCATTGAATTTACTTACTTCAAATATGTATATAATACATTAATTCCACATTAATAAAATGCATATATCAACACATGTATGGTACGTAGCCACACTGGTGATAGCCCTTCCTAGTAAAAATAACGCATGGCCACAACTTACTAAGGCGTGGGAATGTGATCCTAACGTATGTCCATGACTTAGTAAGGCATGAGAATGTTATAATTAAGTCACAACCTAAACTTAGCAAGATGTGAAAATGAGAAAATTTTGTTGTGATAGATAAGCTATGGTCAAGACTTAGGAAGGTGCAGAAACAAGTTAGTTAAGTCATGGCTATGAATTAGTAAAGTGCGGATAAGTAGGTTGTGATAATTCAATTATGGCCAATTTTTTATCTAATTAATTCCCACATCTTACTAATTCATGACTACGACTTAATTATCTTGTTCCCACAGCTTACTAAGTCATGGCCATGACTTAACTATCAAGACTTAGTTATCTCGTCCCCACGGCTTACTAATTTGTGACCATGGCTTATTTATGTTGTTCTCATGGCTTATTATGTTGGAGCCACGACTTAATTATCTTGTTCCTATGTCTTACTAAGTCGTAGCCATGACTTAACTATTATAATTTAATTATCTTGTTCCCACACCTAACCAAGTCATGGCCAAGATTTAACATTCTTGTGTCTATGCCTTACTTAGTCATGACCACGACTTAACTATCATAACTTAATTATCTAATTCCCATGCCTAATTAAGTTGTGGCCACAACCTAATTATCACAGTTAATTATCTTGTTTCCACTGCGTAATAAGTTGTGGCTAACTTGACTATCACATTCTCACGCCTTGCTAAGTCATGACCTTGCATTGCTATTAAGAAGCGGTGTCACAAATGGGGCTCGGTTCAGTTTGCTTACTTTAGGCAATAACTGTATAAATGTAATATATTTAATTTGTGTGGAAATTATGCACACATTGTAGTCACGTAAATTCAGTGCATTACTTTTTTCAGTATGTATCAGTAACTAGTGCTTAACAACCACTTCACAGACAAGAACTGACCAAAATACTCCTATAAGCATGATAGGATGATGATCACTAAAGTCACTGGAGTTGATATCACGACAAAGTGCTCTTTTACAAAAGTAACACTACTGCTCCTTAGATAAAGGCTACATCTGCAGTGTGAACAGTTAAAGGTCATTAGCACATGCAAAAGAAATAAACCAACACAAAAGTTGCAAATGCAGAGCACACAGCATACACACTTAGTCAGAATGGACTGGCTAAATGAACTAATCAAGGTGATTAAGCTCTTCTCACAGACTACACTGCTGAATAACCTCAACAAAATGTCCAGTAGCCCCATAATATAATATTTCTAGAGTGACTGAGCCATTTTTTATGAAGAATGAGCCACTAAAAGGATGACATTACACGCTGCAATATGCTTGCTCTCTCTCTCCTTCATTATGCACACCTGGATATCAATGCATGAAAATAAAACAGTCACCCAAGCATATTTCATGTTTACCCTGGTCTTTAGTAGGAGATGCACAGTCCTCCTCTGTCACATCATTTCCCTGAGGAAGACAAAGTTCCAGAGAGATAGGAAGTATTAGCCATAGCTGTGAGGTGAATCTGAATATTAATTCCATTTAACTGTAATATTTAAATGCACCTCTGAATCCTGTTCTTCAACCATGGCTGCTACAAAGTTATGGTCATTTGACTCACTGGGGATTTCCTGCTAATGAAACAAAAAACAGATGAAGTCTATGAAATGACAGATTGTTTTCACAATGACAAAGAACAAATCTAACACTGTTCTCCTTTGTGTCATAACATATTGTCACTGTCGCATCAAAAAATAACTTCAGGGGAAGGAAAAACATTAACTTTCAATGTAAGTCAATATAAATTTGATTTTGATTCATTTCTGTGGGTCCGTTAATCACAACAGCCTTTTTCAAATGTTTTTGACAAAAATTGAGATCTAACATTTTCTGCTGCATAAATCAACAAATAAAATATACTTGCTGATCAGGTGAAATAAGCACAACTGTAGATGTTTGGGGTGCTCGAGTAACAGGAAAAAATAGTGCATTGAATAAAAAAAATCAATGTAAATTCAATGCACTATAAATGTATTATATTTGATGGTATTTTATTATATTCATGTGGAACCAGCGTACACATGTGATTCAAATGAATTAAGAGCTTTATCTTTCTCAGTGAAGTTTATATGTCCATAGTTCTACAGTATTGCTATTTTCGTTGCTCAAACATCAAAACCAAACTAACGACTGGCAGAAGTACTACTGGGGAATGATGCCAAAAGCCACCAATTTTATCACCTTGCTGTGATAACAACATTAATCGCCACTCAAATCTTTTAGACACTTAAAAACCTTTGGACCTAAAGGTTTTCACCTTACGCATTCACAGTACCAGGCTGAATGGCTGGTGTAAATCCGATTTTTTGCCTTAAACTTTTCAGAGCTGTGTGGACATGTAAATCAGATCTTTTCAAATCAGACCTGAGCCACTTCCATACGTCATTCTAAATTGGACACATATCTGATTCGTGGCCATGTGACCCTAATAAGAACGGTGTGATCAAAATTCAGATTTTGCTTTTTTTTCCACTCTGCAAGCACCATCATATAGGAGTAAATGTGGCACCAGCATAACACCTCAAGTTACTGCCAGTAAAGGATGCAAAAGTAAAGCATCTGGTCATTTTCCCCTTTGTTTTACTCAAATTATAAACAGCTGAGAGCTGTTCAAAGCAAATTATCTTCACAACGAAGGCTTGTTCTGATGGTTAGTTTGTTTGTTGTCTATGACGCGCATAATTTACAGGCGGGTCGTTTCAGGACACAGGTTTGTTCACATTAATGACAGATGTGAGTCACTTACTTATACAAATGTAAACCATTAAGTTAGAAAGATCAAAGAGCAAAAAAATGTGAACATAGCCCTAGTGATGATTTCAGGGGGCTTTACTTTCTCACCTCCCCCTCCTGCCGTGATGGTCCCTGGCTCTCGGCTGAGTTTTCGTTTGGCTCTTCTCCTTCTGCCCCTGCCAGGTAGGAGCCAGACATGGAGGAGAGTGTGTCCGTGCTGATCTGAGAGTGCTGACTCTGAGATGATGCCATGGACATGACGGACTGGGCTAGGCTGCTGCTCACGGGGTCTGTGGGAGAAAGGAGGAGTGGAGGGATGGTGAGCTGTATTCAAGGTGCCGTAGGTTACTGCAGTTGGTCAGCACCCTGCTGTGTCCTACCTTCAGGAGAGGTGATAGTGGAGGAGAGAGGGGTGCCGGTACATGAGGATTGGTCTATGGCTCCAGATGAGGATAGTGTGAGATTGTCACTTTCAGGAGTCACGCCACACTGAAACATTTACATTAGCCAGTCTGTTTCAGACTTTTTAGGTGTACACATGAAAGGTATATACATCACAAACAATAGTTTAATCAGTTACATTTATTTACCTTCTGCATGCAAATCACTTGTTAAAGATTTTCTCAAATATTTTTCTGCAGTAACAAAATGGCACACATCCATAAAAGTTACATTGTAGCAGAAGGAAAAACGTTTTTCAAATGTAATGTATGTTCACTTAACAAGGTATTATTCCAAGTCATTTTGGACCATTTGTATTGGCTTTCATCATGAAGTGATGACTACTGCAATATTTTTAAAATTACAGGAACAATGCATTTTATGTAAGAAGTAGGCAAAATAATAAAACAATAAAAAGTAGTCAATATTTGTCAGAGTGCAAAGTAAACTTGTGGACTATGCTATGAGGAAAGCACAACTTTACTAACTTTATTTATGTTTCTCATTAGTCAACTAACCCTTTTTTACAGTACAATAAAATGCAATTACTGCCTCTTGTGGAGGTTCCTCAGATTTACTATGCAATATATATTTTTAATTTGGTAACATTGATAGAGTTTGATGGAAACTGGAAGCAAAATGTATTTTTATCTTTGTAGGTGAGGAAGCAAGTCAAAATGTATAAGTGTTTCTATCATGTTTAAATATTATTTTGTATTATGGTGCATGATTTTTATTTAACAAAAGCTGCAGTTTGCTGTCTGTTTTATCTTGGCGAAGATGTCCTTCTGGAGAGATGTGAATTCTTTTTTACTGCAGGTGGTTTTCTCCCTTCCTCTTTCAGTCCTCATTGCTCACTAGCAGCTCACCACAGAATTACAACATTTGAGAGCCAGCAGTGCCCTTGTTCATCTGACTATAAACTTACAGGAGGAAAATACTGTATTTGATTATATTAATTAAAAATATCTGAATTATTTTCCATTCTGCCGCCAGAATTACAGAAACAGGCCACACTAAATCTACAATTTGCTTTCATTTGTAAGTAGCTCAGAGTTTAAAAGTATTTGTGGACATGCAGTGTTTGTAAAGTGTTTCTACCTCTTGCTGGTCCACAGGCAGTTTCCTTCTGCAAGCCTGAACCTCGGACTCACTGCATGACTTCTCATCCTCTTCTTCAGGTAGCACTGAAGAATTCTGAGAGAGGGACCTGGAGAAGTTCCACAATGCAGAGACAAAAGGTTTGTTTGTATCTTCACACATGAACTCATGAATAACCTATGCATGCACTATGCACTAACCTACTTTATAAATCAAGCTTCCTTAAATGGTCTATAGAAAAAAGACATTATTTGAAACATGGATATTACTTCCTATGGTTCTACTGCTAGAAGACGACAAGGGAAGAAGCAAAGACATGCTGAGTGGATGATACCTTTCATTATAAATTTTTACAGACAGGACACACTGGAATTGCTCTGTGTGTGTCGTTTCAGGTAAAGCACAGTGGGTCACTCACTTGGAGCCGCTCTTCTTGAGTTTGAGGCCCTGGCTGGAGTTGATGGAATGTTCTAAAGGGGAGAGGGAGTG
Source organism: Colossoma macropomum (assembly GCF_904425465.1). Taxonomy (NCBI): domain Eukaryota; kingdom Metazoa; phylum Chordata; class Actinopteri; order Characiformes; family Serrasalmidae; genus Colossoma; species Colossoma macropomum. The sequence goes on along the minus strand of NW_023494790.1, from coordinate 17,386,640 downwards.
AGCTGTGTGGTGGCTCTCACTGCCGTATGTAGGCAGAGTGCCAGAGACATGCCCCTTCGTCAGGCCTTGCAGTGGGGGAGCAGCTGGTGAGGGGTTTAGTGGTCCGTTCAGTGCCTCCAGTAGAGACACGGCCTCATAGCCCTGCGGAATGTGCTCCGAGGCCTGAAATACAAAGTCATCAGCAGCAAATTTAACATTGTGAAACAGCACCTATCACATGCTCTCAAAATGGAAATGTTGTGAGAGTTACTACATTTTAATTCCCTAAAGTCTAAACACCTGTTAGGGACCACATTCATTCATGCTTCTTGTCCTCAGTTTCCTCATTCTCAACTACATACTTTACATATGAATTTTAAAGAAATTACTGAATAAATCATTTAACATTTTTAACATTAAAGTCGACAAAAGCAGCCTGTGTAACAGATGACATCTATTGGAGTATGTGTTTATAAATGTTTATGTCATGACAAGTTTATATGTTTATAAGTGCCATGTCGCCTTACAAACACCACCCCACAGAAAAGTGCTACCAGATGCACTTTGCACTGTGTGAACATTTCATGATGAAAGGACCAATTTTACTTAATTGTTTTCCCGTCCCCGCTGTACTGTTTCAGAGCATATAATGTTTTTGACAGCGGAGTTTGTTGCAGCTGGTGTGCCTGCACTCATAGAAAAAGATGACTATAATTTAATTCCAGTTGAATCTGCTTTCAGAGATAAAACACAGCTCTGCTTGGTTACCGAATGCTCCTCAGAGTCTGATGTCTGTGAAGTGATGACTGGGTTGAATCCGCTCTGTGGGAGAGGGCTCAGCTTCTTCCTCAAAGCTCGGATCTGCAGCAGAGCTCGGAATGCTGCAAAAATCAACAAACAACAAAATGTACTTGATCATCAGGTGAAGGTAAATACAACTGTAGCTGTTTGGGTGCTTGAGTAATGCCAAAAAATAGTGCATTGAATATAAGAAAATTCAAAGTAAATTCAATGCACTGTGAATGTACTATATTTAATAGTATTTGCGTGTGTGATATGAGTAATATTTAATATTATAATACACAAAGAAATGTTCATAATACACAATATGCATCGCACTATTTAGTTTTTAGGTTTGATAAGTTGGAACAGACAAAAAACCAACCAAGGAATACTTTTTAAAAATCAATCAAAAACCACAAATACAGTGATATTTATATTTTATATTTCACTAGCTGTGTTGCATGAAATCCAATTAAACAAGACAAATAATGCTCTATTTGTAATAAAACATGCTCTTCAACTACTGACAATATCAAGAATATGCTCAAAAAAGCATATTGTGGTGTAAATTACCGTGATAATGATAAAACATTGTCATATTGCCCACACCTAATGGTATTATATTCTATTTATGTGGAACCAAGGTACACATATAATTCAAACCCTTATATTTTTCAGTAAAGTTTATATGCTCTCAGTTCTGTAGTTTATGTCTGATATAGGAAAATAAAATGTGATTTGCTGAGATTGCGAGAATGTGCTTACGCAGGCGGCAAATTGGGCAGCAGTTGGCTTGGTAGCGCAATGTGTCTGCGCAAGCATTGCACAAGCACAGGTGTCGGCAGGGAAGGATGAGTGTGTCACGCACATCTGACAGACACACCACGCACTCCGCACTGTTGTCACTAATCTCATCATCAGCCACCTGTAAACAACAGTTATAGCCCATATTGAGGTCTTGATGAATAGATCAAAATGGAGGAACAATAGCATTTTATTACTTATATGATGATGGCAGCACCAGCACAGTTACCGAAGATATAAAATTACTTAAAATGGCTGAAGTAAATGCTAAAATAGAAGTGTTAATCCAGCCGTAGCGTTCAGTTCAAACTGTGCACTGTCTTTTCCATTGATCCACTTGAGGAGAATGAGATTGATGACTTACTTTAGATTCCTGGCTGTTGTATTTGTTTTCTATGCCATAAATCTCCTGCAGTAGGTAACTAACACCATCCACTACTTGCTTCTGCTTCAGGGGTTTCACACAGTAGCTGCCATCCATATGCTGTAAAGACAGGGTATGAGATTTTTGTACATAATTTATTTCTACATGTTATATAACATTAACATACATGAAAGGATGTGTCTAATTTGTTGATTACTGTTTCATACAGCTAAGCATATATTTTACCAGTGCTGGAATTACTGTGTTGTCACCAACAACTGTACCTACAGTTGTGTATTGTGTTTGTGTTATGTTTTGTTGATTTTCTAAGTGAAAAAAGTACAAATCATCAACCAAATTAAAATATGGCATTTTTCCACTTTTTTTGTTTAACATACTGGGAATATATACATACATGTGTGTGTGTGTGTGTATATATATATATATATATATAGATAGATATATATATATATATATATATAGATATATATATATATATATATATATGCACACACAGGATCTTCTTATTACAGGAAGAAGAAGAACAGCATCTCTACGATATCTAATTATCGTATTACTCTAATTAAAGAACACATACCTTCTCAAATGTTGCGAGAAGTATATGAGAGTGTCCTAGATGCTCTGTAAGAAAACAATAAAAAAATAAAAAGAAAGCCTTGTATGCTGATGTGCTGGCATAAGTAGCAATTGCATGTAAAGGTAAGGGGGCAATGACAATGGTTATGTGGTTCAACTCACCATCTCCTTCATCCACCACTGCTTGCACAACCATGGGAAAGATTTCCTTATCCATGTCGAATAAAAGCTAAATGATAACAGACTCACATCACTAAAAGCCAGCAGGCACATGCTCATACACTCTGTGTCATATACAGTAGGGGGTTTTTGCGATTACTGGAATGTCTGGATAAGTGCGTATAAGAATTCACTGCTATATTATTGTAATCATCCTTTTGGTGGCTGTAATATATCACCATTTCAAAGTATGTACACAACTCACAGCAGGCCTAAGTACAGCTTTCACATGTAGTTAGAATTGTAACAGTTATTCCAATTAACCTTGCCTATGGGGAAAGTTGTAACATTGGCACACCTGCCCTACGGTCTGAGTTGTTCATTAAAAGGTAGATGCTACAGGCAAAGTTTACATTTTCATTTGTAACAGAGATGTAAGCACAAGTATACAGGTGCACACATGCTTCACAGAAAGGACTGGCATAAATACATGCTTACCTCTTCATCTGACCACTCTGACAAGTTGACAGAATGCGAGGGCAGGCAGAACTGCTGGCAGACGCCTCTTTTAAAATGCACAGTCTCTGACTGCAGCGAGCTGTCCTGCGGCAGATATCTGTCAATAAACAGCAAATACACAAATAAAGGACCTGACCACCAATCCACAGCCTTTAAGATAGTATGATTTATGATGTGCAAGGAACCAAACTAGGGAGGAAGTGATGAAAATCTGTGAAATGTACTGCAAGGCTATTTAAGGCAATAAATCCATCCATCTATCTACAAACAGGTCTATAAATATTTGGATGCTGACAAAGTTATTTGTATTATGTACAGTTTGGAGGTGAAATGAAACTTGAACACTCAGATCTGTCTATCTATCTATGTATCTATCTATGTATCTATCTATCTAATCTAAACATAGGAAAGATGGAAAGAAAGTGTCCTTTGATAATGTCTTAAAGGGTTCTTATGGCCATTACTGTCATTTTTTTGGTAACAACAATTTCATCTTGGTTTTATTAAATGTAAATATAATCCTCTAACTCACATGGGCACACCATTGTGGAACTCCTCAATGGCTTGGTAGTAAATAGTGATGGCAACTTGCGTGTCAGCATCAAAAGTAAACTCAATATTGTAGCAACTGCGCCCTTTTCCAACCTCTTGTCCAGGCAACTTCATGTCTTCACTACATCTGTAAGCAGAAGCCCAGTGTGTTTCAGTTTTCTAAAACGAGTAACTTTACAGAAGTATTTGAAAAGCTTAAGTGAAAGGTGTCTTTAGGGGGTGGAATTCTCACCTGACCAGTCGGAGGGTATCCTTGCGGATGTTGATGAGACTGCGGAGCGTCTTTACTGGCTCATGTGGGGGCGGAGCATTGTATGGGAACTATAAAGACAAAACACAGCAGAATAACAAGGTTAAAAGAGAACTACAACAGTTACAATGAACCAAAAGACTTCAAAGGCACCTTCACCAGTCTTTTTGTTCTCAAGGGGAATCTATGAGCCAACAAAGCAGTGTTACTGATTAATATCTGCAGTGTCCCTGCATATCAGTTTTGATCCTCAGATCTTCCCTATCAAGGAAAAGAGGAACATTCTAAAATTCATCTACATAAAATATCATGAAGTGTTGTGCGGGTGAATCATTAAAAAGCTGATGTCTGGCACAGCTCATCTATGTTCTCTAGAAAACAACACTCGACAGGCATGTCCACGTGCCGGATCGGCTGTGAGCTTGTGTGTGTAGGTCAGCTCTGGGTGAGTCTGCCCCCTGCCCCTCCCAGCCCCTCCCCCTTTCAGGAGTACAGCCTGAATGTGACTCTGTGTATTACCCTCAGTAAGCTGCTGCTTAAATCTACAACATCACCAGCCAGCCTGCTTAGAGACCAGACAAGCTATTAATGCACACTGCAAACACATAAAGAGCCACAGACTGCATGAAAAGAGTCCACCCTTTGCAAGCAATGTAATAAACATCTTGCAATCCCAAAAGTCGTATACATAACTGGTTGCACGCTGCCTTTCCCCTCATATCAACTTCATGCATCAAGATTATCTGCTAACAGGTATGATTACAGCATATCACCCCATTACCACTGGCACCAACTTTGTAACAAAATCTTAAACCTCTGAAAATGTAACTTTATAGGATAAGAATAAAAACCTTCATAACATTAAACCTTTTCATATTAGCCATAAAATGCATCTGTCTGCTTTGGATGCCCCTTAGTTTTTGCACTATTGTATTTTGTTGATGGAATATAATGTTTAATTTTTTTCCCTATTGTGGCATTTGTGAACAATTTATTGATATTAAGAAAGCTGCAGTTGTGCTGTCTATTTTATCTCAGCAAGGCTGTGTTTGTGGAGAAGTCTGAATTGCTTTTACAGTAGGAAGTTCTCACCCCTCCGCTTCCACCCCTCATTGCTTGCTAGCAGCTCAACACAAAGACACAACATTTTACAGACACACAAACACGCGCACACACACACACACACACACACACAGCCTAGTTAATCTGGTAACATTTAACAGTTACCTAACAGTTAATGTGATTATATTCATTAAAAAAATAATCCATTTCCATTTCCATTCCATTGAGTGGGCACTAGGGGGCTGAAGAAAGAGGCTATTGTATTAATGAAGTAATGAATTAATTAATTATTTCAAGTGATTTCAAATTATTTCTATGGGTCCCTAATGTCATGAAATGTTCATGATGGACAGCTGACTTTCTCATATGGTATACAAAAATCAAAACTGAAAAAAAGGAGATACAAGGTTTTGAAGATTTGAAATCAGGCTTTGTCCAAATCCACATACTACTACACAAAATAGTATGTCAAGGTAATACACCAAGTCCATTTATTAGTACAGTATGTATAGTATAGTAGTTTTGGACGCAGTCATACATTAGTTAATGCCACAGTTGAAATTAGCATCAGACATTAACATCTGGTGATAAGTTATCATTTTTTCCCAGCTATCAATACTGAAGCACTGTTGAGCACCTTAATACATCTTGAACAGAAAGCTGAACCTCAGTCACATTACACAACCATTAGGATGCTTCTATCAGCTCACTCAGCTGTCGGTTGAGGCGAGGGCTTTCTTTCCCTCACAGCCATAATATTCTACATTCTAATTCCATGATCATGGACTCCTGACTATGGACAGCATAAAACTAGGGATAAAAATCTGAATCTCAGCCATAGGACACACAACCTCTGCAGTCTGAGAACTGTGAGAACTGGTTCTGTATGATTTGTATATCTGACTTAGAAATCACAGTAGCTGCATGCAGACAAAATATTTCAACTCTTTGGGCTTTGAATGATCCAACATAAAGGCCCAGCTTCCCAGATTCACCTTATCTCCTCAAACTGCAAGGCTTACACTTCAATTTCTCTGTATCATAACTATATATAATTTACATATTAGCTTTACAGAAGTTATCAAATATTGTATATTGAGTGAGTGCCTCTGACTGAATGTGATTCAGTACAGATGTTATCTTTTGGACGTTTAAACAGAAATCTATCTAACATTTTCTCTAAGAAAACAGCAAAATACGAAATTCCAAAGGCACCTTTCATTATTGTGCAAAATACAAAGAAATGAAATACTAACAGCTGCTTACTTCAGAACTGCAAGCACAATTTTTGCACTGAAAGGCTGAGAAACAGTCAGTATTACCTTAACAGCTGTTTCTATAAAGGCTACAACACACATAAATATATATATATATTTTTTTTAACATAGGCACACAAAAACAAATATATATTTGTTTCATTTTATTTTTGTTGATTTATTAAACATGTTTGTTGTGAAAGCACTGCCTTGCACACTTAAAATACAATACTGAGTGTGAAAACAATCCTAATGTTTGATGTGTTTTTACAGGCTTTTAGCTCAGGATGGAGGAATGTTTGAGCTGTATTTTGTAGTTAACCGTTTAGTTACTCGTCCCCCACGTACGAGAGCAGGGTTCAGTCCCAGCACAGAGAGGCACTCTTTAGGCTTCTAACAGTTGGAGTCAGTAATGTAATGACGTCTCTCTTGCGCTGCATGTATGGGGGCATTTGATCTGTTCTGTCACTGCAGCTATAATAATGTTCTTGTTGGGGAAACTCGTATCGCAATAATGATAATAAGTTAAGATTAAATACTGAATAATAAGGCTGCAGTTTAAATGGTTAAACTTTAGCCTTGAATATGATTTTCAGTGAAAACCAGTGCAAGTTAGTCGCAGACCAGGCTTAATCCATATCCAGGAAAAGTGGATGAAAGTTTTGCAGATGTTGTATGCTTTAGATCCGGCCTGAGGGCTTGATTAAATTAACTTTCACTCAGATTATTTGCCATGATGCATTAACAATACTTTCACTTCCATCTTTGAAAATGGCTTATGATAACCCAAAAATAAACACTGACACCATGTTAGACGTCTTTCAGAACCAGCTCAATGTTTGGATAAAATTACTTTTCCAAACACACTGAGCTCACATAATTTTGGTCTTACAAAAATGTAAAGTAATGTGTTCAAAACATGGCCTTATACAGCCATCATGCCGTGGACATTTAGAACGTAAGTGAAAAGACGGTAAACAATAAAATCATACAAGCAGGAAAATGTTTCAGCTCATATAAAATGTGAAATACCTTGGAAAATGGTGAAAAAACGTGACATGCCTTCTCATATTTCACCACAGTACAAATTAATGTTTCTTTTGGTATCATTCACTATTATGCACCAAGTACAGAAATGTGACTGGAGGAATGCAAAAAAAAAATATTAATCCTTTTTTTAATTACAAGAAAACAGTATTTTGAAAAAATGACTGCATAGTTTATAGGCTACTGTTATAATCAATTATAATGGATTCTAACATTTCAAAACATTTAAAAAATGCATTCTTATAACCCTAAACATTGCAGTTTAAAACTGTGTTACAGTCCTGTGTAAATACATCAGCATAAAAAAGATGGAGTTACTCTCAAGATTCACAAAAGAAACATGCTGTATTGCATCTTCTGCAAATTCTCATTAAGCTTCTTACCGTTACTGGTCTGTTCCCCAGGAAATTGAGATCTGTGTTTTCTCCAAACAGGTAACCCTCAGGATGGGATGAGTCAAACTTCTCTCCTCCCATAATGAAATGACTGGCAAAGTAGCTCCCTTCACAATAAAAAGAGCACATATGAGAATCCTTCTGGCCTGCCAGAGGTTAAATATACATAGTGTAGTTTAACACTCAAAGATGGTTATTCACTCCAATCCAGAGACCATATCTTCTTTTCGTGGCCTTCTCAGTTACACAATCTACATTTACTATGCACTGATCGAAAAGCCAGGCAGATACAAAAAACTACACATCACACACACAAATCTATACAATATAACACACTACACTGCTGACATAATATAGTGGTAATATTGACTATATCACGCCTGGTCATGCAGCTCAGATCTGAGCCTTACAATAGCCTGCAGTGTGGTATCGTAAGGTAAAGACTAAGAGTCTGCCCCAGTACGCTGTTGGGCAGTATAATCTAAACAGCCCATAACATGGTGAATGACTACAATCAAACACAACTGCAATAGGCCTGTCTCATTTAAATGTGAGAATCTGTTGCTGATCAGACGCAGTGGGTGGTGGCCCCATAGAGTCAGATTAACTTCTGTCTGATTATTATTCGTGGGGTGGGCCATTTAAGAATCAATCATTTTAAGAAGCCAGATCTGTCTCATCCCTTTTACTGGTGGACTCTGTCAACAGTAATAGTCCAAAATGGGCATCAGTAATAGTCCAAAATGGGCATCAGTAATAGTTTGCAGTTCAATGGGCCTAGCAAAGACAAGACAGGCTTTTACATTTTAAATGACCTTTAAGTAATGATGCCTAGTGAAATATATTGGGAATAAACGTGCATCCTTAACAACAACAACAACAACAACAATTATAATAATAATAATAATAATAATAATAATAATAATATCAATAAATAGTAATTATTATTATTATTTTAAACGGTTTTTCTTACCAGTTTTCGGTGGGTATCTGTAAACAGAGTTGGACGGTATGTCGACCTCCTCCACTCCGGCATTCTGTCTGCTTGTCAGCGCTCCCATTTCCAGGTAGCTTGCAAATCAAAATTCATTCAAATTCGGTGCAAAGACAGCGCAAAACTGCAGTCCGCTGCTTCCCTTTCTCCTCTTATATCGCCTCCTCCGTCTCCCAGCAGTGCTGATATTCGCTTGTGCCTTGTTAGATTTTTGAGTGTTCATGGGATTAGTTGTCCTTAATGCTTGCCCTAAGCTCCTCGTTTTGTTTCGGCTCCACCGTTAGCCCTGCGCTAGGCTACCTCTTCGCGTTCAGCGCCATTGCTTTTGTCAACATGCGGCGTGTCGGTGCCGCTTTGACTGCCAGAAGGAGACTCGATCAGAGCGGTGTGTGCGGGTGCAGCCCGGACATCATCCGACACCCACGTCCCTCGTCGATATGTGGCGGGATGCTGGTGCTGCTCAGCGCTGATGCTGCCAGAGGAGAGCCCTAATGGCCACGGTCTGACGTCAGACATAAATCCGGAGCCGGGCTTTGGCGCAGTAGCTCCAATCCGGCAGGGCTAAACCTGACCTTCCCAAAACTGGAGCTACATCACCGCAGTGCAGCACAGGCACTGCTACTGAGCGCTGCATTTAGCGCGGTTTCCCTCTGGGCTAAAGCTCCGGCAGAGCTGAATTCCTGCACACATTTCACGTGTTTGTGGATTTGTAATGGGGATCTAGCTGCCCTGAACTGGGGGAATCACAAAAGACACATCTGTGTAATTTGACTAGGATTAGGTGTCCAAGCTGTCCACGCTTTATTGTGGCGATGAGAATCTAGTTCCACAGGTTTAGGCCTGCTAACGGAGAAAGGCTGCACTGCAGTGTTAGTGTCCACAGGCTACATTGTAAATAAAGGTTTTGCAGGCGCTAGATTGAATGTAGGCTCTCCATGCTGCCCTGCATAATTCAGTAACTTATTCTTAGGATGCTAAACCAGACATAACAAGTAGGTGTCTTAGCTATAGTGCCATAGGAAGTCTACACAGATGTAGGTCAGCTAGGCTGCAAATTCAGTTCAGATTAATTTAGACTCACCTGACAACATGAACTTACTTACATACAGTAGTAAGTCAGTATTAGTGATGCACTGATACCATTTTTTTTCAGATCCAGTATGAGTACAAGTTCATATTTTTAGTACTCGCTGATGCCGGGTCCGATACCATACGGAGTAACCTACTTATAATTAAGTGAATAGTGTAAATGAGTGCAATTTAGAAATTAAATCATTAAAATCTTGCTGATTTTAAAATGAAGTGCACAGCGCTGCAGTGGAGAACAGCTCAGTAGCACAGTGACAGTAAGAATCACATCTGCCATACTTCTATTCAGTCAAACAGAGTAAAGTCAGCATATAAAGACTTCGGAACCAAATTTTTGCAAACGTTTTCACCTGTTTGTTAGCCTAAATGCCCCCACTCGTATTAGAGAAGTGGCAGTGATTGTGTGTTTAAAAACAGACTAATATTGCACAGTCTATTCCTAGAGAGAATATAACAAGGCAGAATTTTGTTTATGACCTCCATGTAGTCAGTTAACACTTTGCTTTCTGAGCATGTTGTTATTGGTGAATTGTATGAGCACAAGTATGAGAAAAAGAGCACAGTATTAAACCGATACCCAATACCAATAGCAGTATCGATTTATCCCTGCTAAGAATGCTAAAGAGCAGTCAAAAAATCAAGCTTAACAAAACAGGGCAAAGGTAGTTTATGCTGGTTGTTCACCTTCTTTAATATCTAACAGGTTTTAATATATGACATATCTTATTAACATCTGTTCCGGGTCACTATCATAGGATGCCACAGTTCAGTAGAACCCTGTCCATGTGTTGTCAAATGAGTGAAAGAGTGGCCCTCAATCAGTTTACTTCTTCATGCCAAGGCATGACAGCATTAGTACCTAAGCTAACTATAGCCTTTGTCAAACAGCCTTGAGATTACAGCTTCTACAACTACAGAAACTATAGCCTAACTATAACTGCAGTTAATATGTAACATTGTGTCAAAAACTTTGAGAATTGCATGTAAACCCATCTGGACTGTAAGAATTTGTTTGTTCAAAAACACTAAGATCAATTAAAAAAAATATAAATAAACAATTCATAGTGATTTAATGTCTGTCAGTGTGTTAGTCCAACATTTACAGCTACCATCCAGTACTGACTATATCTAATCAGTCCTTCAATAAATTAAATTAGACATTGGAATTTAACAAAGCCTACATTTGTTCTTCTAAACAAGCTATTTCTTTAAAAAAGTTCTTGTTATATTTTACTGTATTTTTGTTGATTTGTATTCATTACAATGTTCCATATTGTTTTATGGTTAAAAACTAATTTATTGCTGAGATAAACACCCAACTTTGCACAATACCACAGTATATGCATATGCACATTTCACATTGAGGCACTTGATGTTTTTTTCATTTATCCTTTTTTTTATGTTAAGCATATTACATACGGATGTAACAATATAACATCATATTGTATCATATTTTTGTGTTGTGACTTGCATGTTAGTTTGTAGCTTGTGTGTTAACCTGAGGCAAACAGCCTTAGACTGTAGTTTTGGACAAATGCTTTTTGTGATCAACTGCTTTTATTTTTTTCAAATATACGTTTACAAAAAAAACAAACAAAAAAAAAAGTATTTGGGACACTATATTCTGATACACCCACGCTCCCCTCACATTTGGTGACAATTCACTTCTACACAAAGGGGAAAAACATAATTACTAAAAATAGTTCACATTATAACAAACATAAAGCCTACACACATGCATATAAACAATAGATACATGCACATACATACACAGCAAAGCATATGCTACATCAGATCTTTTACTCTCCCAACCACTGAGACACAGGCACTCACGGTTCATTGCTTTACACTGTGAGTACAAGACAGAGTCAGAGATGAATCACCATTTAAAAGTAGCAGCCAAACATTGTACTTCAGTATTAAACAAGTCAGATAAGACACCAGCTTCCAAAATGTTGTTGCTCCCAAAGAGTCCCAATAAATATACGTAAAGGAGCCAATTTCACCACCAGACCACGACTAATGTTTAACACTGTTCTTTTTTGGGAGATAACGCCTACAGGTAGAGTCGACAGACGTTTCATGTGAAACTAGAGTGCCCTGCAGTTTCGATAGGTGGCAGTTGTTGGCCTTTTACCATGGAAATCTGACAAAGGAGTCGGTTTAGAGTCGCGTACAGCCTCTTATCAGGAACCTGGTCATTTACTTAATTCATTTACCTTGGACTCGCGTCTTTGGAGCGCCCTCTAGCGTTTGACAAACCCGGAAGACAACTTCTGTTCATATCAGACTCCGCTCGACCCGCCCCGGAAATCCCTTTGCCGCCATTTCAGGTACCAGCAGCGTGTTGTTCGTTTTCCGCGCCACATTCATGGGACGTAGCGCCGTTGTTTTCTTTTAAATTTGAGATTGTTTGTCTGTCGTTGTTAGTTTTTTAGTTCAGAGCACAGGTTGGTAAAGCAAAGATGAGCTACGGCCGGCCTCCGCCCGACGTCGAGGGCATGACTTCGCTGAAAGTGGACAACTTGACGTACCGCACGTCGCCCGAGACTCTCCGCCGCGTCTTTGAGAAATACGGCCGCGTCGGGGACGTGTACATCCCGCGGGACCGCTACACCAAGGAGAGCCGCGGCTTCGCCTTCGTCCGTTTCCACGACAAGAGGGACGCGGAGGACGCAATGGACGCGATGGACGGCGCGATCCTGGACGGGCGCGAACTGCGGGTGCAGATGGCGCGCTATGGCCGCCCGCCCGACTCCCTGTACGGCCGCCGCGGAGGCCCACCACGCAGATACGGTGGCTACGGACGGAGAAGTCGCAGGTAAGGGCTCGGCGTTTTAATAAAAAATAAAATAACGTTACTTACTAGTCGTATGCCTTTTCCGACTGGAAAACAGTGGCGTTTAATCTCACTGGCTAACTGTTAAAGGTGCCAAAACGCTGAAAATTAGCTAGCTAACCTAGCTATTATGAAGGCCCTCTGTCTGAGCTCTGCTTCAGTCCTGACCCCTAGCTAGATAGGTTATCTTAGGAAGCTTTGTTTGGCTTCCTATCCGTCAGCGTCTTGAATTTTCGTGTTCCACCTTAAATCCTGCACCATTTAAGGTGGGACGGGAGAATTCGAACAAGAAGCTGGTGAATAGGAAGCCGACTTTAGCCTTGTAGGTTAGATGTTTTAGCGTTTCCATAAACATTCATGTAATATGTAACAATTAGCGTTGGTATAATTGATTGCTAGTTAACCTAGCTTCGATTTTGGGTTTGCTAAGCCGCATTTGCTTTACTTATTAGCAAACTGGAGCGCTATGCATGATCGAGGCCTTCTTGTTTGAGCCCTGCCGTCGACCCCAATGCTAGCTGGTTAGCATTAGCTTGTAACGCCGTGAAAGAGTAGTTATCGAAAGAGTCGTCAGCTGGCCAGTTCCTATAGTCGACCAAAGAAACAGTATTTGCCTAATTAACCCTTCTTTGTGGTGTAAAACGTCTGTAGATACATCATTTTAAGTACTTTTGCTTTTCTAAACATTTATGGCTAAACTAGCCAACTGCTAGTTTGTTTGCTAACTCTACAGGTGTGATGGCTAACAAACAACTCTTGTGGCTTAGCCTAAACTCTGAGCTTGTTTCGTAACTTTGAGCTAAAACTTGTCAGTTTTGTGTATTTTGTTTTCGCTGAGAGTCTGTGGTACCGTTGTTAACTTTTTTGGTTTACCGCTGTCTTGTAGCCGCAGCCCTCGTCGCAGGAGACACAGCCGCTCCAGGAGCAGGAGCCGCTCTCGCTCCCGAAGCAGATCCCGCTACAGCAGGTCGAGGTCCAGATCCAGGTCCTACTCCCGTTCCCGTTCTCGCTCTAAGAGCCGCACGCCACGTCGAAGCAAGTCCAAATCGGCGTCCAGATCCCGCTCGAGATCCAAGTCAAAGTCTCGCTCCAGAAGTCGCAGCCCTCGATCAAACAGGGGGTCCAAGTCGAGATCCAGATCCAGGAGCAGAGCCAAATCTCCAGAGGGGAATGGACCTGCTCAGGAGTCATGAACCCAAGCCTAGGTAAGCAGAGGCAATTAGGTAAACGTGGTGGCCCAGGTTTTTTGTCCATAATCAAGAATTTGTTCCAACTTCAACAGACCTTAACTTGGTAGTTAAATGGTTCAACTTGTTATTGCCAACATTTTATAGTACACTAAATTACTGAAATGCAGTGGATGTTTTCCAAAATAATTGCAAGTCACAATGCACGGTCACTACATATAAGCAGTTTAACAAATGCCACACGAAGTGGGGGAGAATCTCCCATGGACATGCCTAGAATAAGGTGTATTTAAGAATATATATACATAAAAGAAATAGACACCGCTAGGCCAAGCTTTTCAACTTAAATGCCCATTTTTGTCAGGCTGTTATTGGCGGCCTTCTTTGGGGAACAAACACGTTAGTAAGAATATGAAGGAATGCATGATTTAGATGTCTTTTAATGCATATCCTGTAACTGGTGTGGAGCAGCTGAAGGTAAAGCAGTAAGTATTTCTTTATTTGAAAACAATGGATTTTGGGTGGTAAATCTTTCATCTAAATGTGGAATTCTTTCCTCCAAGCTGCTGATTCCTGTTTGCAAAAGAGGAGTTTGGGGGCAGTTTGAGAGCAGTTAGTGTGTGATCCGACCATTGGCTGCCTGCTGCTGGTTGGCGGTTGCTATGGAGCAGGTCGGTCTCATTGAGTGTTGAGGTGGTGTTGAGGTACGTTCGAAGGACTATGGACTGAGGCCTTTTTCATCATCCTTCTCATACGCCCATGTCTATCAGTGCATAGACAAAAGCAGGACGGAAAGGGGGTGGTTTCTTAAAGCTTGTTTAAGGAGTCAGCAACAGGCATTTATTGACAGTCCAGTTTATTTTTTGTTCCAGTGAAAGTATTAGGCAGTAATTTGCTAACATAGTACTTTGCATGTTGCTATGCTGACATCTTAAAGTTGCTTTTGGAAATGCATACCCCACCCCCAGGTTTGTTGGTTTATTTACTTGAGGTTGCCCGACACCAATTGAGGTGTACGCATAAACTTATGCAACTTGCCAGAGGCTTGTTGCTCTGTAGACAAGTGTGGAAGTAATCTGTTTATTTTTTTATTGAAGGTCACCAAAAGTGAGCATTGCTTAACAAGCAACTGTCACTTTTATGGAGATGTACAAGCCACAATTTGCTTGTATAACTGAAATATCACCTACTTCTAAGTTCTTTAAAGCTCACTAACTCTCTTCTTTCCTAGATAATCTCAGATGATTGAGACTACAGAGAGCATCGCTTCAAATGGAGTCCATCTGCGGATTTCTAAATTCACCTGATCAGATCGAAAGGTTATTGTAACTTGGTCTACATCTTTTAAATGATTTTTTTTTCTTTCAGTTGTCCAGAATTTTCTGTATCAAATTTTTTGAAGTTTGTGATCATATTGAATATTTACATATAAATGGGATACTTAGGTGAAAACGTTTTTCATTTCTTGCTAGTTTTTTGCATTTGTTTAGTACTTCATGTAATTGAATCTCCCAGACAATAAAGTAAGTTCTTTTTAATCACAACTCCTTAATCCTTTTCTTCAACACCTTGTGTATTCAAGTCTTGGATATAGTAAATGAGTTCATCTTTGACTTTACTGTGTAGGCAAATTTTGGCCAAGTATTGAACTTTAACATATGCAAGCCAATCAAAATTGATTTGGACAAAAATTAAATACTTGTCATGTAAAGTCATACTTTTGTGGTTGCTGAGCAAACATGTTTCTTTTGTGTGTGGTACTTGCTAAGTTCACAGAATTGTGATTTCTAATATTCTCTCTTGTGTATCTTTTGTGCACTAGGCGCAGTTGCGCAGCAGTTGAGTATTGCTGGTTAGCTGTTAAGGTGGCGTGTTGCAGTGCAGAGTGCTTGGCTGTTTCCAGTATTCTCCTGATTGCTCCTGTGTAACGGCTTGATTTGGCGGTTTTTAAGCTACAGCAGATCGTCTTTTTGTAGAATGATCCTATTCAGGTCTTTCTGTGGGGGGGAAACCTTTTTGTTTGACAAATCTTGAGTCTGACGCACATTGGGAGGGAGCATACCATTTATCACACTTTCAATAGCAACATTTGTCTATCTGTGGAAGAAATACTTAATTGTAAGTTCCATGTGAATGCTAATAAATTTTTTTGTTAATGCTTAAGTGTAGCTGTAATTCTTTAATGAAAGAACACGTGAGCTTGTAGTCGAGTACATTTAACACATTTCACTCGCTACAGGTGTCAATTGTGGCTTGGATTTTTATTTTTTTATTTTTTTAGGAATATAGTTGTGGCAAAGAAACCCATAGTGAGATACCACTCAAACGAAAATGAACGTCTGTACTTCAAGGGGGAATTGCACTGATTTATTTCTGAAGCTACTTTAATTGCCAACTCAAAGGACCAGTGAACCAACATGTCTTAGGAGCTTTCAAATGCATTGTTGGTAGTGGTGAAATAGTGGTAGATGTGAAATACTCTTTTTGGTGTATTATGTACCTGCATGTACCTTTTTGCCAAGAAAGGCTTTAAAAAAAATCCCAAATCTAATCAAAACAATGTTTTAGGCATTAGATAATGTATTTGTTGTATTGAATAGATTTTACAGGCATTATACTCGTGTTTGAAACCAATGTGGACAATTGTGACTCAGTAAGTATCTAGAACAGAGCATTTCACATAGTCTGACAGTTTACATCATATCACTGAATTACACTCTGATGGTTCTTAAAGGGTCTTTAAGTAAAGGTTCTATATAGAACCATGAACACTAAAACAACTCTGCTGATTAAAGGGTTCTTCAGAATGTGGTGTAGATGGTTCTATGTAGCACTAAAAAGGGTTCTATTACAATGTCAAGCTTGTAACAAAAACAGTACCCTTTTTAAAAAGGTTCTATATAGAACCATTTACAGCACTTTCATCAATCTTTTATGATGCAAAGAACCCTTTATTCTTGCAAAGGTTTTTGAGTGTTCATGGTTCTATATAGGTCCGTTTTCTTTACCAGAGAACCCCTGAAGAACCATCATTTTTGTGTGTAGGTAAACGTCTTAAAAATGATGCAAATCCCCTTTAACGTGTAACAGGTTCTTGGACGCAGTAAGAGGTCTGGAAAGTACAAACATTTGAAACTCAACTGGGAAACATACCACGATTAGGGATCTTGATATGCGTGGGGTTCTATTATTACGATGTCAAGGTTGTAACAATAGAAGAACCCTCTGTGGTGCTATATAGAATCATATCCAACATATTCTCCGACAGTCGGAGGGACTATTTCACAATGCAAAGCACCATTTACGCATGAGATGGTTATAAATAGCACTTATGGTTCTAAATAGAACCATTACCTTTACTGAAGAACCATATTTTTAAGTGTGTAACGACATTTACAAGAAGTATAGCATAACATGGGAAGTCTGATCTTGAAAATGTGTGGATTAAAAGAGGAAGAACCTTCGGACCGAGTCGAGAGAACTGTGGGCTGCGTAGCAATAACGCAGACAACGGCACAGTTACGCTCATCCTGACACAAATTAGGTATGAGCGATATGTGTATGACCTGAATTAGCCAGACATCCATTATAATAAGTCAAAACTGTTAACGAATTTTATTGCTAGCAGGCGTTAAACTGCGCGCACACATCTTGTATAGTAGCCACGGAAAAGCATTGCCAATAGAATGGGACACTGGAGCAGCTAGATGGGTATAAGGCCTCCAGCGCTGGGCTGTGGAGCGGTGGAACCGCGTTCTTTGGACCGATGGATCGCCATCCAGAACGTTTGGGACGAGCAGGAGTGGCGTTTGTGATCCAGAACTAATCATTCAGCATCCGTACCTGATCTCACTAATGCTCTTGTGGCTAAATGCAAGCAAATCCTCACAGCAATGCTATAACCTCTAGCCTTGCCAGATGCTGTTACTACAGCGAACAAACCCCGTATTATTACCCTTGATTTCCGAAGAAACTTTTGGACATTTAGGGCCGGTTTTCCAAACATGGATTAAGACTAGTTTTTAACTAAACTACTGTGCAAACAGTGATTTGCAACTAAAAAGTCTTTCCAGTCTAAGTTTAGGATTGATAAATTGGCCCCTGGCGTCTGTATAAACTTGACTGGCTATGCTGCGCTGCTGCGTTCAAAAACGCAGGTTTACATATTGCACATACGCGTAGTTAGGTCCCAGTGCCTGCGCAAAAGCCCCGCTGAAAGTAGTGCCCAACCACACAGTAGGATTTAGAGCTCAATACCGTCCAGCTAGTGGTAGCACTGTTTTCCCTTTCTTATCCAAACGGGGTCTTAAAACGGCGTGTGGGAGCTTTTACTTTACCAGTTTCTGCTTAAAGACTGCTTATAACGACGGCTACACGAGACAACTGCAGACAGACGCCCAAATATTCATCAGAAGAAGCTCGATGTAAACAAGAGACCAGCGGCTACAAAGTACACACAGGACATCATGGACCCGCCTGTGGACGGGTGGGTCGTCCTGCCTGCAGTCCTGTTCACACTGTTCGCTGTGATCGTAGCAACTGTTGTGTTGAGGAAAAACGAGCGTCCTGCACCCTCGACATCCACCCCGAAGAGCAGAGACGTTTCGGAGAACACACACGAGGAATGTGAGCTGTCGAGGCCGCTAGAGGCGCTCGGACACAGCAGAGGAGAGAGAGAGATAAACACCGAGCGCTCACAGGTAGGCTGGACCTCATGGGGTGTAACTGTGTGTAGGTTAAGTAGCTAAAGTCGGCTTATTGGCATCATGGTAGACACTTCTGTTGGTCTGATATGCTGATCACTTAATTGGCTTGTCTTCACCTCGTAACTAACCGTAGGAAAGGCATATTTATATTCATAAATATGAAGATCTGTATTTAAAGGGGGGAATTCTCCTGGTTTATCTCTAAAACCACTTTAATTACTATCCCAAACGACCAGTGAAACAACATGTGTCTTGTGAGCTTTTATGTTTGTTGTTGGTGGTGTTGAAGTAGCGATAAATGTGGAAAATTATTTTTGGTGTATTATGTACCTGAATGGAACTCGCTGCCATGAAAGGTGTTTTAAAAATCCAGCAAAAACCTAGTTGTAATGTTTGAGACACTAGGTGATGTATTTATAACCATTTCATTCAATTTCAATAAATTTTAGAGCAAAGTGAAGTATTACCTACCCGGTATTAGTTTAGTGTTCCTAATAAAGTGCTTGGTGATCGTATATGACATTTGACCAAAAAAAGACATTTTCATAGTAAACGATTTAGAAGACACTTTCTAAGAAACGAGCCTGCTGTATTTGGATGTTTTTAGTGCATTGTAACTGGCCAAAGGCTGCCAGATTCCAGATTGTTTCCCTTTTTACAAGTTAATAACTAAACTGACCTCCCCTCTCTGCCCACAGAACCATGTATATTGTCAGGAACAGCTCTCAAGCAAAGGCAATGAATCACAGTCCGCAGCTCACACAGACCGGGACCTTGATGAGAAGCCTTATAAATCACAGCAAACGTTTGTTGGCAATAAATGTGAAACTGCTGTTGCAGGGAGTGATGAGTCTGCGAGCTTTCCCTCAGGTACATTTATTTTTTTTCACAAATTAATGTCCAGATCTGAAATGTTATATTTCCCTTGGTCCATATGTTCTGAGCTTGCTTCAGCAGAAATGAAATTTTTCACTTGGGGTTTAATGTCATGTACTTAATCATTTAATTTATCATATTAAACTAAGAACATTTTAACAAAATAGTAGAAATAGAAGAAAATCAAATGTTGATTCTGAATAAAACAATGAAAATTACATATAATTGATAAAAATAAAAATGAGTTCTGTTAGATGTTTACCTAAGATAGAAACTTATCACTTTAGACCTTTTAGAAATTTGTATGCCATTTTCTTTTATTATGCTAAATATAGTTATAGGACATGAATGGGTTAATTAGCCTATATGACAAGATGCTGAGTCCCTGATTTTTGATTAATTTTTTTTTTTGTGTGCCGTAGCTAGGTTATTCAATTTTTCACAGCTAGGGATACAATTGGGATTTGTTTTTTTCCTTTTGAAATGTAAAGAAATATATAATATTTGTAAAATTTATATATGTATGTTTTACAGTCAAAAAAAGAGTTCATGAGGAGAAGCCCCTGAAGTACATGCCTGGAATGCTGCGAACAAGCCAGCTTGAGAAGATGATGAGTAAAGAAGAGCTGGAGGAGGAACGGAGGTAATAGCTAAATGATAATAATATAATAATTTACAGCTAAATAGGTAAATCTCTTTTTCTGGGTTAAGTATGTGCATGATCTTATGCAGGAGCATTAGAGGCTCAGTCTGGGTTGGCAGTATGTAAAACTTGGTTGATAAGATGTGATTATGTAGTGGCATGATGAAAGTAGGCTTAATGTACAGCACCAACACAGCAAACTGTCATGTGAATAAAAACTCTGTATTCTAGTTGTGATTCAGATTTGAATAGTTGTGCATTTAAATACTGCATTATAAATCTGTCTAATCACTTATAATATCTGTAGCAGAGCCTCCTTGAGATGATTATATACCAGGTATGTTAAAAAAAAAAGTTCGGTATTGCGTAGTTGAAGTGCTAATAAGTTGCTAGGGGGACTAATTAATTATTAACTAAATGAATAATAAATAATAAATTAATAATAAAAATTTAATTATATTGTTTGACTCCATACATAAAAATTCACAGCGCCTTCTAAGAAGAAAATTAAGTTTACATTTAACCAGTTCAGGTTTAACAGGAATAGATTTACTAAAGGCAGTTTACCAAATCAGAGGCAAGCATATTAAGTGCCATGGAAGATCTAAATTGAGTCTCAGTCTAGCTGTTTGAACAATTGAGTGAGTTGTTGAAAAATAGTGGCATAGCAGCTCCCATAACCAAGAGATATTCAAATTCAAAGTATTTTGACAGAAAATAAAATAAGTCAGGGTCATAATCAGGGAGCATATACAGAATCAAATGTTTTATTTCCTGTGATGTGCAGTTTGTTTAGAAATATCTGAACTTGTATTAAGTGTTGTAGCATCAGCGTGGAAGAAGACGCGGAAAACATCACACATATTGGACAGGCACTTAGACAGCGAGTCTTTACAAAGACAGAAAATACCCAGCCCAGTGTTACTCCAGCATGAAATATGGGGACGGGACAATGCGAGAGGACACAACACACTAGACACTTCAAATGTAGACACTTCAAAGCCCACCATCCTCTGACCTAACTACTCCAATAGCTCAATTACTCTAACAGAATCAGCTACCTCAGCAACAGCAGCAAAAATAATTGTCCTTTTAACCCGGGAATGTGGCGCCTTCTGAGAGCCACTTTGCAGAGCCACACCCCCCAAGCTCCTCTAATCGCTACAGTTATATTTTGATTCCTAGTAGAAATAATTAAGACGCTATTGGCTTTGTTCCCTTCTGTGGAAAATGCTGCTAGACTCCTGTAATAATGCAACATCTGTTTTTTTTTCCTGTGAAATATATCAAGACAGCATTTTGTGACATGTTCACTTTTATAAACACATTCTCACTGATTGACAGTGTCAATTCTGGTGCACTCTTTTGTAAAACTCCACTTACAGATCTGCACATCAGCACAGTTCTGATTGGGAACACACACCACTTTTCATCATGAACATGAGTTCAGCAATCAGAACTGAGTGTGCTAATAAAAAACCACACCTTACCAGTGTAAACACAATTTACCACAATTATGCTCTCAGCTCCTCTTACTGTTTGAGATGTAGAAAGTCATATATTGACTCAGGGAAACAAACATTGGAGCAAGAAAAACAGAGAGGAGAAGAGGCAAAGGATGAGTAAGGCAAATAAATCCTTATACTGAGCAGGGAGGAAAGCCTTATGAAGTTCAGACATGATCTCTTTTCAGTATTTATGGCAGGATTCTCATTGGTCACATGTTTTCGATCTTTGTGATATTCAAGAGCTCAGCTGAAGAGTACAAGTCTTTATATTCTGTACACGTCTAAGGACCATGTCTCCTTTTATATAAACATCTAATTTGTCTGATGAACAGAGAGGGATCTTCTTTCCCTTTTCTCAGAGTGTCGCCATTTCCAAGCCGGGCTAGCAGGAGTGAGTGGGGGTGTGGACATTCTTTGTGTGACACTAAGACACACCTTAGCCATACAGCTTAGAAAGCTAAATGCTCAACACCCCACCTTACCTATACTTCAGTGTGTCATATTAGTCCACACATAATTACATGCGTCAACATTAAATGTTGAGTCTGTACACACTGACAAAACACGAACACAGAAATGGGCAAAACGAACATTGTAAATTGCATTTAAAAGCAGTGTATACTCATTTTCAGAATAAATAATGAACAATAAATTATAGCATGTTTTTATATATATATATATATATATATATATATATATATATATATATATATATATATATATGTGATATGCAAATCATGTAAACCATATTTTTTAAAAGAAAATATTACAAAGACAACATAGCAAATATTGAAACTGAAAAATGTTATTGTTTTTTGAAAAATATATGCCCACTTTAAATTTTTAAATTTGATGCCGACAACACGTTCCAAAAAAGTTGGGACGGGGGCATGTTGAAGACAGGGGCATGTTGGAGACACTGCTGTAATTTTGAAAGTTACATATTTTCCCATTCTTATTTGATACAGGATTTCAGCTGCTCAACAGTTTGGGGTCTCCTTTGTCGTATATTTCATTTCATAATGTGCCAAATGTTTTCAGTGGTGACAGGTCTGGACTGCAGTCAGGTCAGTTTAGCACCAGAACTCTTTTAATACAAACCCATGCTGTTGTAACATGTGCAGAATGTGGTTTGGCATTGTCTTGCTGAAATAAGCAAGGCCTTCCCTGTAAATAACAACATCTGGATGGCAATATATGTTGCCAAAACATGTATATCTCGTTCAGCATGAATGGCGCCTTTACAGATGTGCATGTCACCAATACCAGGTGCACTAATGCGCCCCCATACCATCATGAATACTGGCTTTTGAACTGTGCACTGATAACAAGCTGAGTGGTCTTTAGCCCGGAGGACACAGTGTCCATGACTTCTAAAAAGAATTTTAAATGTTGACTTGTCAGACCCCAGAACACTTTTCCACTTCCCCTCAGTCCATTTTAAATGAGCTTGGGCCCAGAGAAGGTGGCAGCATTTCTGGATCCTGTTTATGTACAGTGTCTTCTTTGTGTTTTAGAGTTTTAACTTGCATTTGTGGATGCAGCGATGAACTGCTTTTACAGACAGTGGTTTTCAGAAGTGTTTCTGAGTCCATGTAGTGATTTCCTCTACAGAATCATGTCTGTTTTTAAAGCAGTGCTGCCTGAGGGCTCAAAGATCACAGACAGCAAATACTGGTTTTTGGCCTTGTCCCTTGCATACAGAGATTTCTCCAGAATCTCTGAATCTTTTAATGTTATTATGTACTGTAGATGATGAAAAGCAAAAGGTCTTTGCTATTTTATGTTGAGAAACGTTATTCTTGAATTGTTGCATTATTTGATCATGCAGTCTTTCACAGAGTGGTGATCCCCTCCTCATTTTTACTTCTGAAAGTCTCAGCCTCTCTGGGATGCTTTTTTATACCCAGTCATGTTACTGACCTGTTATCAAACAACGACCAGGTGTTTTTTTTAGCATTACACAACCTTACCAGCCTTTTGTCGTCCCAGTCCCAACTTTTTTGGAACATGTTGTTGGCATCAAATTCAAAATGGCCATATTATTTTCAAAAAACAATAAAACATTTCAGTTTCAACATTTAATATGTTGTCTTTACTTTTGCACCCTACGATACTTTAACTCCTCCGTCCTTCTAGTCTTAAAACCAATCAGTTACGGCTGTGGTCCTTCCAGTAAACGCTGTTCCCAAAGATGTGAAACAGTGAAACATGATTAACTTGGCAGTGAATGGGAAAAAATATATCAGATGCATGTCTGTGTGATCTCTGTGATTTTTAATTCAGCAGAGAAAAGGAGAGTGTGTTTTCTCCAGACATCTTTGCTTTCTTTTTCTGCATGGTGGGTGTATCTTTCAACAAGCACCCAAATGGAGTGAAGTCGTATTTACTAGCTAACCATCTGGTACGTGCAGTCTTCCGATAAGCACCCTCACGCAGCATAACATTCACACAAGCAACTACCCAAACACATCTTAGCTGTCTTACAGATTTCTTTCTAATGTGCATCTAAAATAGCAAAAGTATTTGTAAAGAGATTATATACAAAATGGGGAGAGAATAAGAAAAACCATGAAAACTATTCTCATTTATTAAATCACCAGTTTACGAATTATTGTTTCAGAACAATAGACTGACCATCCCAGAGTCCAGACATCAACCTCAATAAATGTGGTTGAGATTAAAGAGGAAAAGAGAGAAAAACTCTCCAAACTAAGGCACTCCTTAATTTAAAATGTCTTTTTTGTATTGACAAACTCAGCTGGACTGTTAAAAAAATTGCCCTTGCATGAAGAAGGCATGAGCTGCAAAGAGTGAACAGAGTATAAAATTCATATCATATTTAGTTGTTGAGGCTTCTGTGTAATTTTCCATTAAATATATGTTTTGCTGTGTCAAGCAGTTGGGACACAATTGCATTTTTGAAAATTGCGTTCTGCCACGTGCACAATTTCTGTTTTACTCCATAATTGATGTATAAACTCCTTAATCCTCTGTACTTTGAGACACTGACTAATTTGATTACCTTGCAATTATCAAATTATAACTTATTATTATGACTATGTACACTGAATTGCTATGTTATTAGTCACAGCTTTTTTCTACCTAAACTCATTGGACATTTCATCAGTTACACGTGTCACAGGTACCCATACTGCACAATTTATCAGCTGTCTTTTATATTGTCAGTCAGTGGAAAGGGCCCAACATAAGACCACCAGTGACGAGATGCTATTAGTGAGGTGGAACATTCTCACCACATTAGGATGGTAGAGGTTTGATAGTGTGTATTGCTCTGGTACGACTGTTCAGATGCAGCAGCATTACTGGGGCTTTAAAGCACCTCAGCAAACTGGGTCAAGAATAGTTCACCAACCAAAATTATCCATTCATCAGAAACTGACTACTGATGAAAGGTTAAAGGACAACTGACACAAATTTAGCATAGAAAAAGATGAGCTACTGTCTCTGACTGTACACCTACAAGGCTCATCAACGAGATAGTGGCCAGCAAGCATCCAGTACACATTAGTGCTGTGCCTGATAAACGTATGTTTGTCTGCAGTGGGGTAGAGGGTAGCTGACAAATTATGCAGTAACAGATGGTACTCAATAAAGTGTCAACTCAGTGTACTTAGTGGTGTTCAACATCTGAAAGAGGTAACACTTATTCTGTTGAACTGGCTGTTACTCATGTTTACAATACTTGAACACGTGCACAATAGAAGACAATGTACATATACACTATGATCATAGAGTGTGAAGATTGTAGAAGATTTAATAAGCAATTCAATTAATTATTATTGATTTTAGTATCAAATGGAAGAAAGGGTTAACACGGGGAACTTGCTCCGGTCTAATGTCAGTATTTACAGATACACAAAGGATGGTTTCAATCAAATGCTGTATTAATTGTCTAAATAGTGATTACAAATGAATAAGGCACCTAAACATATTGGGTCAATACAAGAAAAGAACAAAAACCAAAAGGGAAGAACAGAAGAGGTAGACAAACGGGACTAGAACAAACTAAACCAGGAATCCTGCAACGGGGCATTTAAAAGAGGGAATCTAAACCTCGTTAACTGAGCGGCGTCGGATTCTGAACATATAAAAGAAACCACTGCCTTACTGTGCCAAAGAACTCATATGGAGCCCATTTGCGTCGAAGTGAACCCTGCCCCGGTGGATGGCCTCTCTCTTGTTGCACCTGGTTGTGGCTCTAATAATTTCTTGACAGCTTTCCTGCGTGGGCGGCGGGACGCCTGCAGGTTCTCAGTGGTGAGGGGCCAGCAGCAAAGCATGGCTGTTCTTAACGGTGACAGCAAAGCCCACCGTCAGGGTTTACCTTTCCTGAACATGGCGGGGTTAACTCCAGGGAAAAGACAGGAGAAGGATTTTTATCTCTGGCCCAGTCCCCTCCCTGGAAAGAGCCATGGGACGTTTAGCTACTTTTTAATCCTGCAGTTTTTTGCTCAGTGCAAGAAATAAGGCGTGGGCTCTCGCAAGAAGAAATGTTGACAGAGACCAATGGCTTACCTTCAGGCAGCTATGGAATGAATGTACTTCCTACATCAGAAAGGCTAAAGCAGACTTTTACCTTCAGATATTTACAAATTCAGCTTCAGACTCTCAGATTCTGGAAGACAGTTAATTTGGTCAAAAACAAATCGGTGCCTATTCCAACCCATATTTTAGTTAATCATCAACAGATTTCTGATCACAGAGAGCTCTGCCAAGCATTTAATACTCGCTTTGCAGCTGCTGGACATTTATTTGATAATACTAATACGGAAGTGCCTTTCAATGAAAAAGATAAACCACCTGCTGTAAAACATGGTCTCTTTATATTCTCTCCTTTCTCTCTCTTTCACTTAGTAGCCAAAGCCCTTAACACCATTAACACACAAAAAAAAGTACAGGAGAGGATAGTTTGGACCCCTTTTACCTGAAGCTTGCGACCCTGATCATTCTTTTAATGCCCTACAATCGCCTTTTTGCGATCATAAACTAGCCTTAAATGTCGAGAAAACTAAATTGATGCTGTTTTCTAGAGGCTCTAACATTGATTTTAACACTTTAAAAATCACAACCCTGAAGGGATCTCACATTGAAAGAGTTAGTGGGTACAGATTCCTTGGCATATGGCTAGATGACATGCACTTTTAAATACCATGTTAACAAGCTTACATGTAAACGGAGGCAAAAACTTCGCTTCCTGTATTGATACAAAGTATATTTTCAGGTGCACACAAGGAAAAAGATTGTTGAAACAGTGCCATTGTCCGCTCTGGATTATGGTGATGTGATATACAGATCTGCAACTACTCCGAAACCTCTAGACTCTGTATACCACTCTGCCGTAAGATTCATTACTGGTGACCCATACAATGCCCATGACTATGAACTATATAAAAAGGTTAGCTGGTCATCTCTGGCTTTGTGTCAGGAGATACATTGGCTTCTTTTTACATATAAAGCACTTACTAGTTATATGAATCACAAATCACAAAAATGCTCAGTGTAAATAATGCATTTTTCCAGACTCCTTTCAGAGAACCTTTACTGAACTGGGAAAATCTGCTTCTAGCTACAGTGCACCAGCGAGCTGGAATTTTCTATAGGAAACTCTAAAGCTTCGCTCGCTGGTGTCACATGAACATTTTAAGCTTTTAGTCTCTAACCTCCTCCACTCAGCCTGCAACTGTTTTATGTGATTTTAGTTAACTTTTAATATGACTTTGGTATGTTTTAGTTATCATGCCACTTTTATTATTCTGTTTATTTACTTTTTTATCACCTTTTTCTTCTTAGCTACTGATACATTTTTTATATTTTCTATTCCTTTATTTATTTCATTAACTATGTTTATTTTGTTGTACCCTTATTTATCATTTATTTTACAAGTTATTGTATTGTTGCAGTTTTGATTTATTTGTTTTTTATTATTATTATTAAATGTACTATTGTGATTATTACTTTTTTTAGCATTTAATATGTTTTTACAATCCATTTTTTTCAGTTCTGGATTTCTGGATTGGCTCAGCTACATTGTAGATGATTGTCTGGTGTCTGGTCTAACTAGATATTCACTGTCTGCTATCCTGATTGGCTAAGTTTACTGAACAACTCAACTCAGTTGTCATAGAGAACTCCATTATTTCTTCATTTTGGGTTAAATCTAGATTAATCAGCAGAATTAAATGAGAGGTATCATGGTCAACACATTTCAGCTACATTGCTAGTTTAAGTGCCATTCTGAAACAGTAAATAAGTGAAGATCACGAGACACACAAAAGAAAAACACTTGGCTGTACATCTCCTGACAGGGCATTAAAACAGAATGCTTTAACTGGGGTCCCATTTGGATGTGACAGAAGATCTTAATGAAATAAACATACATTGACACTAGTGTCTGGGTACTAGCCCAAGGTACAAAACATTAATTCCTTACACAATTAGGTCGTAAGGCTTTTAATGTGATTTCTGCACACTAACTTAATCAAGAACATTCAGAGTAAGCATACTAATTCCATATCTAAGCTAAATAACAACATCACTGAAAAGGGACAAAACACACAAGCAATTACATGAGGAGTGAGGTTGATTGTTGTCAACTCAATCACAAGAGAAAATAAAGAAAACTTACAAGAGGATTTCGGCCACATAATTCATTTAAAAAACAGTATTCAGAGTAGAAACCCAGTAGCTTCTGATGATCAGCCAGTTTTCAATAATGATTATTTAACCATTGTGTAAATTAATCATTGAAAATAATTCTTTGTCTGGGAAGTTGGATGTGTAACACTTCCTGATGTGGGCATTAGGAGGCACTGTTGGTCTATGGTAGAAACAGTTCCTGATGCGAGTTATCGCAGAACTTTGTGGCTTATGTCAGTTAAGAATAAGGGAAGTTTTGGTATCTCACTGTCGTAAAATCGTGACTCTGCAGGCCGAAGTTCTGCATTCTTGTTTCTGTACTGTAACTGTGAAGAGTGTTTGATGTTGCAGTGATTGTCCACAGTTGAGAGAGCTCCTTTGTGCCAAAATTCACCTTAAATCCGCTGTCTTCACTTCAATTTGTTTCTTTTCAGAGTTCAACAGGAGCAGTTAGCCGCTATCTTCAAGCTGCTAAAGGAAAACCAGGATACATTTGGTGAGGTGACGGAGAAAGACATGGAGGAACAGCTCAAGCTTTACTCCATCTGAAAAAGACTGGACTGAACTTGCAGCAAGAAGGGACAGGAGAGAAGGGACGTACGCCATGCCGGGTTAACCCTAAATAATCAGTGTCACTGCTCAAAAATGAGGAAAAATCGATCGAATACTTGAAAATGATTCCATCTGTCATGATTTTGAACATGAACCACAACTGCAAAATTCTAAAGGCCATTGTATTTAGACGAGTTTATTTCAGCTTCAAGCTGTTCTACAGCATTTTTTATGCAACTTGTTTTCCAACTTTACTTACATTTTTGTTTGTTTTGATAGATTGTTAGATCCTTAGCTCTGATTGTATATTAAGGGAACACTCCAGCCAAAATGAAAAATGTATCTTTTGCTACATCTGTTGTAAATATGCCAACTCGCATTCTACAGTGGTGCCACAGTAGTCTCTAGTGTGAGATTTTCTGGTTTTAAAAAAATGTCTCTTGAAGGCAGGAAGAAAAATTAAAAACACCTGCTATTGCTTTGGGGTGGATTTTTGTGAGAAATGTCTTTTTTCCCCCCCAAGCTGATGAATGTAAGGAAGACCACTAACATTACTGCTAGAAGCCAAATATCCTCTTGCAGCCATGTAACTTCTTCAAATTGTTATTATAATAGAGACAATGAATATACTCAAATGACAGGAATGGCTTGTCATTTGAAGAGGACGTAACGTTAAAAGCTAAGGTCAGCAAGGTAGGTACCTGGATATCTAGATATCTTTCCTCAGTTTGACTTCCTTTCTCTGGCTGAAAGGGTGAAAACTCTGGTGTCTTACTTTGTGCTGCATATATATAGAATTGACAACTGAGGTATGTTTTACACCAAAGCTAGCTTGGCTGTATTTGTTAGCTTGTAGATCAGTGGCTAGGCTAGCAGTCAGGATTGGTTTACACAAGGATTTCCAATGGTTGTATGATGTATTTGTGTAATTTATGCTGTACTGTATTGAAGGAATAGTGATGAATGATTGATGAAACGATATAAAACACAAATGGACGAGGCTGAGGAATCCAATTTTGTGCTACAGAGTAACATGACAATTAACATATTAAACTCTATGTTTAGGGCAGAATGCCCCTTAAAGTTATTGCAGTAGTCTACAAGGAATAAACAAAGCAACAAACAAAAACACTGCAGAGGAAGCTTTTACACAGTCCGTCCTGATACAAAAGTATTAACAATGTTCACAACATTTATCTGCAGTAATTCCTAAATATGAGTGATACATTATGCATAAATCTGCAACATAAATAGTCTTTGTTGAGTTTGAACAGCAATTTCAATGGACTCCAAATAAAGAATTTGTCAACTTTGGTTTGGTTTCCTTTTCTTTGCATTCTGCATAGAATATGTAAAAACTCTATGTTTATGTTCAATGCATACTAATTTGTATGCATACATATTTACTAGGCTTAGTAAACCTGACGAAGTGTTCAACTTTACTGATGGGTAATCTAGAGTGTCACACAAATCACAAGTGAAAAGCACATGTTCTTCAATGCCGCACTACAAATTTGCATTGGCTAAGTCCAGCCCTGTGGAGAGTCTAATACAAGTCAAACATCACACTCATATAAATTCAAAGACGCCAGACAGGAAAGCAGTCAGTCATGAACCATGCGGAAAGTTTTGCCTCTTATTGTTTCCTTGCTTTGCTGTGCCTTTTTCTATGTGCTCATTTGGAATAAGATCCAAGGAACATGGACTGGGTAAGTTTATCTTCACAACTTTAAAATATGAAGAAGGTGAAATAAGACTCAGCTGCTACAAAGCTTGGGTATCAGATGGAATCTGAATGTGTAGCTGTAATAGAGACGTGTGTTTGGTAAATCATTACAGAATGATTTCTTAATTACTTCTTTTCTGTTACAGCCCCAAAGAACTGTACTATGTTGCATCGAAGTCAGGATTCTTTTGGAGGGACAGGAATGAGACCACTGAAAATGTGACACCAGCTATTAGGACTCCTTCTCTGAATTTGTCATCAGGAAAAACTACAAAAAGCACTGTGAAAGAAGACGTTTTGGATTCTTTTCATCATGTAAAATCGCATCAAGAAGCACCTTTAGGCAACCACAATCTCACCACCAGTGTAACCACTCTTCCAGTCCTTTATAAGAAAGATTTTAAAAAACTTCCAGAGTGGGACTTTGAGGATGTTTACACGCGGAATAATGAAGAAAGACATCCAGTAAGACTTACTTTCTTTCAGCACTTTGAATCTATGGAAAAATAGTAAATAGTATTAGCAAAATAGTGTCTGAATTTTGTATACAGGGTGAGTCAAAAGTCAGTCAAGCTTTATAGATGTTAGATTCATCTTATTTTTACAGTGTCAGATTCACTGTGCCTGTTTGCTTTTGGGGACGTTCCGGTAAAAGAGATTTTAATCTGAGTTTTTTCTGGTTTCCTCTTGTACTTCTCACATATATAACACACTGGTGTAATTCATAATGGTAATGATAAGAACAGTGTAACATTGCGCTTTTTATGAACATTTGGGTCGCACCTTGTTTTTGACCCTGTAGTTAACAGCTATGTGAGATCATGAATGGCTCTGTTTTTGAAGGTTTGTTCAAAGTCTCTTCAGAAGTCCAAAGATAAAGAGTTTCAGGCAGCGATTATCCCGAACATCCAGCTTTGGCTGCACAAGGGTCACCTCAATGTCAGTGAGTGGAATCGACTGTCGCATTTCAACAACCCCTTTGGATTTATGGAATATAAGTATAATGGTGAGTACGTTGGGGAAACCTCCTCTCACCTTTTCACACAGTTGTGATCTATGAAGTTGATACAATGTCTTACTGTCTTTTACAGCTTCTGTTTGTTAAAGAGGTGGAGTCATTGTGCAAATAGAGTGGTTCCTTGGAGTATGATCACCCATACATTAGTGCACTTATCTAAAATCAGCAATGCGCTAACAATGTGGTCTAGCTTCTTTTTTTCATCTGTTACGTGTTACTCATATGACCTCTGACTGAAAAATATGGTACTTGGCCAATTGTTGTCTTTATGTTTTCCTTGAAGATGTAAATTCGTCAGTAGGTTTGATCCCAAAGCCAAAGTTCACACAGCTATTACCAGTACCTGAAAATGCACATGATGGATGTGTTCGCTGTGCTGTGGTGGGCACTGGGGGCATTCTCAATGGCTCAAGAAAGGGCAAAGAGATTGATTCCCATCATTATGTGTTTCGGTGAGAATACCTTTCCTTTTTATCTTCATGTTGCCTGTAAGTACTTTTTTGTCCACACTTACCTTTGAACTTTCTTGGTTGGTGGTGGTAGTTCCTTTATGAGTGACCTACAGTTGGGGGGAACAAGTATTCAGACACTTTTGTTTTTGTCATTTGATATATTTCCAGTGCACTTCAAATTCACACACAAAATGTCCTTTGGCATAAAATATGTATTTATAAGAGCAACGATAAAAATAATTAGAAGCTAAATTCATAGGGAAAGAAGTACTCAGATAACACAAATTAAAAGCATTAGTACTTTGCCGCAAAGCCATTGTTACAGCTTTCAGACATCTATGGTAAAAAGCAGTTAGCTTTTTGCCACATTTCAGTCCATTATTGAACTATTCCTCATGGCAAACCTTAAATTAAAAAAAGTTACGAGGGTCCCTCTGATAGACTTGCTCCATAAATTTTCAGTAGGATTCAAGTCGGCAGATTGGCTAGGCCCCTCCACCTTTGTTCTTTTAGGCACCAGTCTTCAGTTGCTTTGGCTATATATTTGGGGTCATTGTCTTGTTGAAATCTTTTCCACAGATTATTTTTTTTGGGATGAGATTAAATTCTCCTCTAATATGTCCTGGTACATCACTCAATTCATGTTTCCTTTGAAGATCTATAATGTCCCAGTAGTGTTTGCAGAAAAGCAGCCTCGTATCATGATGCTCCCACCTCTGCACTTCACTGTAGGTGTTCTTGGGATCATACACACAACCCCTCTTTTTCGAACATGCTGAGCTGAGTTATTGCTAAAGAGTTCTATTGTTGTTTTATCTGACCAGAGTATACTGTTCCAAAATAGTTCTGGTTTGTTGAAATGCTTGTGTGAGAAATTTTAGATGCACATCTCTGAGCTTCTTTTTTTCCTTTACTTTCACCATGATTGCTACTTGTTGAATGAATTCTTCCCAACCGATGGCAATGTCTTTTGCAAAAAGTACTAATGTTACTCATTTGCGGTGTCTTAATACAATCTTATCCTGTTTTAGTTATTATTTTAAACACATCTTCGTTTATGGTTACGAATAGATACTTTTTGTTCATGTTAAGTAGAAAGTCAAAAGTGAACATCTGCACTGAAAGGATATTAAATTGCAAGAACAAATGTTTCTAAATTGTGACCTTACAGTATGGAATTGACCTTTTATTGCAATTTATCTACTGATCCTAACAGGATGAATGGAGCTGTCACCAAAGGCTTTGAGGAAGATGTAGGAAATAAAACTTCGGTGTATGTGCATACTTCATATGCCTTACACCAATCTGTTTACGGTTTGAAAACTTATGGTTTCAGTAGTGCTCCAAAAGATGAGGTTGGTAAATTTTTTGTCAAATGTGTTTGTGTGACTTGTGACTTAAAACACAAAAGTGTGTAAACAAGTTAGCAAAGAGCTAATATCAGGGATGTTTCCCAAAAATATCATAGCTTTTGGATAATCTGAACTTTTAGAGAGACTAATGTTTAAACTATACGCTCTTCACCATCTTGCAGTCAGCTGTAATAGATTAATGAGATACAGGAGTGGTATTGGTATGCTGATGTACAACCTCATTTACAAAAAAGTTGGGATCTTGTGCAAAATGCAAATAAAAACAATTCAGTGACATGCAAATCATTTAAAGCCTATATTTAATAGAAAATAGTTCAAAGACAACATATCAAATGTTGAAACTGAGAAATGTTATTGTTTTTTGAATAATAATATGCCCATTTTGAATTTGATGCCAGCAACACATTTTTAAAAAAGTTTGGACGGGGACGTTTAACACTGTGTTGCATCACGTCTTCTTTTAACAACACTCTGTAAGCGTTTGGGAACTGAGGAGACCAACTGCTGTAGTTTTGAAAGTGAAATGTTTTCCCATTCTTGCTTGATATAGGATTTTAGCTGTTCAACAGCTCAGGGTCTCCTTTGTCAGATTTTCCATTTCATGTTGTGCCAAATGTTTTCAGCGGTGACAGGTTTGGACTGCTGGCAGGACAGTTTAGAAGTGGACTCTTTTACTACAGAGCCATGCCTTTGAAATACTTGCAGAATGTGGTTTGACGTCGTGCCGAAATAAGCAAGACAAGAAAAAAGGCCTTCACTGAAAAAGACGTCATCTGGATGGCAGCATATGTTGCTCCAGAATTAGCATATATTGTTCAGCATTAATGTTGTCTTCACAAATGTGCAAGTCACCCGTGCCATGTGCACTAATGCACCCCTGTACTATTACGGATGCCAGCTTTTGAACTGTGCATTCATAATAAGCTGGATGGTTCTTCTACTGTTTAGCCCGGAGGATGCCGCATTCATGATTTTCAAAAAGAATTTTGAATTTTGATTTGTTGAACCACAGGACACTTTTCCACTTCGCCTCAGTCCGTCTTAAATGAGCTCAGGCCCAGAGAAGACATCGGCGTTTCTGGATCTTATTTATTTATGCTTTCAATTAGATATAGAGTTTTAAATGATTAGCACATCATTGCATTCTGGTTTTATTTACATTTTGCACAGCATCCCAGCTTTTTTGGAGATGTGGTTGAATACATCCTTTCACATATTACATATTATTTATGAATGTGATTATGTAAGAAAATGTAAACTAACAAGTGTCCATTTAAACCCCAAGGGAATTAAGTATGTGCTCATACCAGAAGGCATGAGAGATTTTGAGTGGATTCAAGGCCTGTTTCAGAAAAACATAGTGAAAAAAGGGGTCTTTAAGGGTTTTAGGTAAGAACTCAAAACCCAGAGAATGTACTGTGTGGGTATCAAAGCATAATAGTCTAAATACTTTTATAAAAAAGTATTTTTACAAAAGTTTTGAGACCAGTGATGAAATTAGGCTATGTGATATATCTCTGCCATTCACCTTTGCTCTTTCCTTGTCTAGCCCATTGAGTTTTTATGGTGGACGGATTGAGAAAGAGAGATTTTATGTTCTTCATCCAGATTTTCTACGATATATTCGGAACAGGTATGCAGATTATCTTTTTTGGCTTCCTTTGTCTGATTTGTCGCTTTATAATATATAACATCAGGAGTTATTTGTTTTTGTATTTGTTTCCATGAGCTAAGCAATTATAACTATTCTTGGAGATCTAATAAATCAGATAATAATTTGTGCAGTGTGTTCATTTCAGATTCTTGTCGTCTAAAAGTCTGAATGAAGATTACTGGCATCTATACAGACCCACCAATGGAGCATTTACTCTGTTCTTGGCTCTTCACACCTGTGACATTGTAAGCAAAATTAAATTAACAATTATTTGTATTATTATTATTTTATTATTAATTAAAGTACCTGTCTAGTTATTGATTTTTTTTCTGAAGCAAAAGTAAATTCAAGCTGCTTTCTCTGCCTCTACTGACTATTATTTAGCAAATTCTGTCTGCTATTATTATTATTGTTACAACAATAATATTTCACTTTCAGTATTTTGTTGTGCATAATATACTATACATTTCCCTCTTTCTCCCAAATTAGGTGAACGTTTATGGATTTATTACTGCAGACCATCATAAGTACTCCAATTACTACTTTGATACGGGGGTGAAAACCAGCGTTGTTTTCTTCATTAACCATGACTACAACCTAGAGATCCAGACGTGGAAGAAACTGCATGATTCTGGAATCATTAATCTTTATCAAAGAAAGGAGAACCTAAAAGAGACATGACCTGACATACAGTACTACGCAAAAGTGAGACCACTCTTCATTAACCCAATTTCCAGTCAAAACAGCCATTAAGGACAAGTTATTCATTTCAGCATTAGGAAAAACACATATTTAACAGAAAATCACACAGAAGCCACAACAATTAAATAATTTCAAGCTTTTCAGTATTTAGTGTGTCCACCTTTATTACAGCTTCCATTCCTTCCTGGAGGCTTTTCTGGAGGTTTCATTTTTCAAAGAAATCTACAGGGGTATTTTTCCGCACCTTCAAAGTTTAGTCTGAGAAATTGGTTGCATTTTCTTCTTTTCATGATCCAAGACATTTCAAACACATTCATTGAGGTTTGGACTCTGGGTGGTCAGTCCATTGTTCTGAGAACACCAACAGATTCTTTGTTTCATTTGCAGACCTTTTTTATCTTTTTCCTTTTCTCAGTAAGAGCTTCTTGACAGCTACACATTTTTTCAGACTCAAAGCATTGAGTTGTCTTCTCGCAGTGGAAGGATGGACAGAACCACCTGTGGATTTTTCCAGATCTGAAGCAAGAATGGAGCTTGATTTTCTCCTCTCTCTTAACAATGAAAGCTTCAAGTACTGTTTATCTGGTGGTGACAGTTTTGGTGGTCTACCAGGTCTTGCATGGTTGTTAGGAGTTCCATTTTCTCTATATCTTTCAGTGGTTTTATGAACTCCAGTTTTGGATTTACTTTTGCTTATTTTCCTGTGATTTATGCTGGTGGATTATCTTACAACCAATGTCTTCAGAAACAACTACTGAAAAATTAGTAACTTGGTGTAATGAATATCTTAACATTACGTGCTTAATGGCTATTTTGACTATAATTTAAATGAATGAAGGGTGGGCTCTGACTTTTGCACAGTACTGTACTTATGCCAGATTCTGTAGAAGTGTTTTCAACTGTTTTCAACTAGTAAGAAAACATTCATTATTATGTTGCAACAGAAAATGCACTGCAGGGAACATTGCAAAGATGTGATATTGTAGCCGGGACTTTGTTACTTGTTGTTTATTGTTGTTACTTATTGTTAACAGGATTTATGGGTTAATGCAAAATACTGAGTGATTTTTTTTTCAGGACTTAGCAAGTTATGTGTTTTATGTTCCATGTAAAACATCAGAAACAGCAAGTTATACCCAACAACACTTTTAAGTTATTCTGCTGTTTTTAACCCTGCAAATTCCCTGCTATTCTTCCTAGGACTTGAGAACACAACAATACATTGTTTTCCGTGTTTCCATGTAATTACTGAACAATAAGCCTTAGAGTGTGCAGTTAGTTTAAGGGATGAAGTAACTGACAATATACCCCCTTTTCTTTTACTTTTATATTGTTACTCTTGTTTTATTACCTGATGTAACTTCCCTCCATAAATATTTTCCTTTAGGTATAATAAACACAGAAACACATATTTTGAGAACTTTTGGCCCATTCTTCCATGCCAAGCATTTCCATGGCTTTTATGTCCTTAAATCTATTCTTATGACTAATAATATTTTATAGGAAGTAATAGGTTGAGAACTACTTGTGATGCAGATCACAGGGTTTTCCCAAACAGAGGTTGGATAATCAGTAAATTAGGAGCAGTCAGCATATTGTTTTACTGATTTGGTGGTAAGTGTTTGGTGGTAAGACTGGGTGTATGGAGTCCATACAAATTAAAAAAATGATTTGCAATGGTTTATGGTGCAGTTATGTTCTCTATCTAAAGGTAAAATGTATCCTTGAGGGCATCACCTGAGTGACAGTTTAGTACCCTTTTTCTGAGAGTGCATGAAGCAATCAGCTGGCTAGGAATGCAAAAAGTGTTGTATGTAACAAATTAATTATTTGAATGTTTTACTGATATTTATTTTATTTAATTTCAGTTCATTATTCCATCCTATTATTTTCGAGTTTCAACAAGTCATACAAACTGGTTAATAGCGGTTTTCTACCAGCAGGTGTCACTCTCACTCTACAGAGTCCAGCCGCCGGTATTTTGCATATTGGCCCAGAAAATACTCTTATTATGGTACAGGATATGCATAGACACGTAAATTGCGTTCAATAAATAATTAGGCAAATGTCAGTGTAAGCAAATAATAACATACAGTATACAGATGAATACATCGTCAGCTAAACTTACAGCAGCTTAAACAATATAGTCAGTGTCATCTCCATATCATTTCTTAAGGAGTCCAACTACAGATGCTACCTAGTAAGTTGCGGGGTGTTGCAGGCGTTATTGTTTACAACCTATATTCCACCTGGCCCCGCCTACCTGTGCTGTGATTGGCTTGTAGTTCATGCTCACAATCGGTCCAGCAATCACTGCGCTGGAGGACGAGATTTAACAATCGGTTAATTCATCTATCAATCAATCAACGAATCAATAAAACGCTATTATTCTATTTAAAAAGTTGAGTAAATGAAGAATATATGAAAGTACATGATTATCTCTAACCCTGCTTCAAATTTAAATATTTTAGTTTCCCCTTAGTTAAAAGAGTAGCGTTTAAAAATTAATAATAAACTGGCCTAGAAACATAAAAACATATCTGACGTTTAATGTGATACTTGTCAGCACATGTGCCAAACTTTTAGCGTTGTTTCCCTAAATGGCTTATATTGGCTATAGATGCATTTACTCAGACTGATTTACTCAGGCTTCGACTGAATGTCAGTTTACAAACAGAAAACATTCTGTTTTCCCCTGAAAAACAATGTTCAGCTTGTATTTTATTCTGCCGCAACCTAAATTATTATTATTTTTTTAATTTTAAGTTAAATGAGTAAAATAATTATCAGTTGATGTTGCTGAATGAAATTGTCAATACCGCAGGCGTTATTTTTTTCTCACCACCTGTATTTGGGACGCCCTCTTCCTGCAGCGCGAGGATTGGTTAGTGACATCCCGCGTCCTGTCCTGCTAGCCAATCCTCACACAGGAGGGAGGGGCTTGTCTGAAAACGGGTGGAAAATAACATAACGCTAAGGCGCGGGTCTCCAGTGGCTCCGGAGGAGCTTGGCAGAGTGTCATAAACACTCACAACTCCTGTCATCTTCCTCGCCTTCTACAGCCGGCAGGGCAGCAATACTGCTAGGACCATTTATTACCTCTAAATATATGTTCTCTGTTGAAACGTGTGGACGTTAAGGTGTCTGTCAGCGAGTCCTCCATCAACTTCAGCTCGCATGGTGAGTTCACTCTCTGCTCGAGTCTGCCCTGTGTCCATGCCGAGCACCGTATGGTACCATTCAAGTTCATTTTAAAAGTGTTTTGTCGTTAAAAGTATATTGACATTTTCACACCGCCTTAGGTTTTTTTTTTTTTATTGTCTTTTTTTGCTGTTAAGGTGACCAGAGACTGTTCACCATTACCAGGTTCAGGTAGCCTTATACACATTGTATATACCACAGACTAATTTATTCAAACGACAGCATAGTATAGTCAATTATGAAATTACGTGCGTAATTCTCAAAGCGAGAGGCAAAAAATTTCCCTCATGAAAAAGACCTGTAGTAACATTATATGGATTTCTACAGGATTCCTATACGAGTCTATCAAATTCAGGCAAATGCTATAGTTTACTACAGGATACTGCACAACTATTATAGATTACTGTAACGATTTACTACGGGAATGTAATGTGGATGTGAAAATATTATAGATTATTAGAGAAATGTTTTGCAGCACTGTAGAAATCTTGCTTTTACTTAGTGTCCCCTTCACAAAACAAAAGGTTCTTTACAGCACCAAAAAAAGTTCTATGGTGCTATATAGAACCATATTAAAAGTTTTCCATCATAGAGGTGAACCATGAAACCATGCAAAGAGCCTTTTTTGCATTAAAGTGCTTCATGGTTCTGTGTATATAACCATTGTCTTTACTAAAGAACCCTTGAAGAACCTTTTTTTGTTTTACTATATGTTTTTGGGGCTGTTGACAGTTCATGTTGTGTAGAAATCTTATAGTTGCTTATAGTATTACGATCGTTTTGTGAGGGTTGACAGTTTACTGGTGTACAGTTTACAAATGTCTCGTTCTTGCAGGACCCTCACCTCTGCTTTGGGGAGGATACTACCATGGATGGAGTTGATGGATGGATTCTCTTGCTTGTTTAAACATCTTCAAGGGTTTTGAAAGCCATAAGCAGAAGAAGTCTTGTGACTAATACCATACAGCTTGTCTGGGCTAAAGGAATTAACAGGGCCATGTGGGTAAGATGATGTTTGTAAAGGCAGGACTGCAGCATGTTGTGGACAGGAAGAACGATGAATGTGTGAAGCAGGATCTGTAGCGTGTCTCTCAGAGTTGGACAGGAGCCATGGGCAAAGAGCAGGACCTCCTGCTGGCTGTGAAGAACGGAGACATTCTCTCAGCTCATAAACTCCTCACCAAGATCAAGGCCAACCGAAACAGTAAGTGAATGATCATTGGGAAGCTCTTCCCCTTTTTCCTTTTTTGAAAGAGAAGTCTCAAACAAACTTTATTATGCTGCTTGATTATTGTGATCTGCTCCCTCGTCTGACTTTGAGCAGCATAAGGGCGTCATTCTTTATTTGAAATGCTCCATCGCAAGAGTTTCTTGTCTGAGGCAAAGTTGTCAGTGCAGCGCTGTGTTTAAGTCTTATGTTATTTTAGTATTTGTTTTAAAGGACCCCTATCACAGAAAACTGAATTTTGCTCCTTTTTTTTGAAAAATGAAATATATAAACAGTAAAGGACTTCAAAAAGTGCTGTTCAATTCCCAGTCCGTATAGGCAACTAAGCTGCCTAATTACTTGCTTTTGTGATGTCACTAAAACCAATGTGTTTGCTTATATCTGTCTATTCAGCCTATAGCAGTTTAGCTCCACCCATTCATGTGGAAGTTATAAGGAATGTTTCAGCCTGAACTGCTTTTAAAGTGAGACACAATAAAGGTAGCCAGTCAGAACAGAGATGATTTACATATGTCAATCTTAAAGGCATAGTAATGGCCTGATTAATACTAAAGGATAAAGAAAGGTTGGAAAGTTGTCATGTAAACATAAATGTTGACTATTCTTGGTACGTAAACCCAAAAACAATTTATAAATGAACCTCAGGAGAAAAAACTAAATACAAGAAATATGGCCTTTAAAGCAAACTTTCCATCTCTTACTCTTTTACTTGGTGTGATCCGTACTTGATGAGCCAAGAAAGCAAGTCTAAATTGTTTCTTACAATAGACTTTAGGTGATGCCCTTGTTCATCACTATGATCTGAGTGCATTGTTACCATTTTCTTATTAATTCACCATTTGTGGATTGCCTACAAGATCTTAAGACAGTTATTGTTTAGTCAGTGTTGCATTTACACAAGGAAGCACATGGTGACAGCAACTTATTAACTAAAACAGAAATAATAAATTAAAAAATAATACCCAGACTATTCTTAATTCATATAGACAATGCAACCTATTTCCTTTGAACTTTTTCTCATTTTGCATTTTTTATTATGTGTTTTGTAGGTGTTAACTTCAGACACAATGGACTCAGTAGATGTCATCTTTAGTTTAAAATGTCCATTAGTGGATTAAGTGAAGAATTCTTGGTGACTGAACAGGAAAACAGTAGTCAGAGGCAAGGCTTATGTGTACTGCACCTGCTGGGAGATGTTCTCAGCGCAGTGGCTTAGCTCTTGCCCTTGCAGATTGAGGCTGTGTAGACTGGAGGGCAAGTAAGGTCAGCAAGGGGCAGACTGTTGGTGATCTGTGGTAATTACCCCGTGTGACCAGCTGATGGTTAGACACAATGCTTTTCATGTTCAGCTTTGGAGGCTTATGCGATTGTGTAGTATTTCTATTCATTAAGTCTAAGTAAAGGACTGGCAACATTTTGTTTATACATGCCAAAAATTTCTTTAACTCCCTAAAGCCTAAACGATCATAACTTACATATTAGTGTTGTAGTAGTTACCAAATAATTAATTGTAGGTACTGGAAAATAATTCTCAGGATTAATAACTGAATAAAAAACCTAGGGTTCAAGGGGTTGTAATGTAATGAACAAAACTTAAGACCTACTTGAACGGTCTTGCTGGGCTACTCCTGCTTTGAAATTCAAGCTGAATATGAGTTCATCGTGCTGATTTGGGTGCTGCTGCACGTAGTCTCCATGAATTTTAATATTGAGAAAAGTTTTATTTGGGCATCTGAGACTTCCTTACTGGTGCCTCTCATATGAACCAGAGTGAAAAATTCTCTTTTCGCAATAGTTATTATACATGCCTTTCCTAATATTTGGCATTTTGACAAGCCCTAGATGATAGAGGGATTGCAAAACCAATTTAGGCTCTCAGGGGAAACAGATGCTTCAATTTATTTCATTTTCCAGTCAAAAGGCTTGTTGTTTACAGATTAAGCTGAATTTTCCTTTATCGTAGAATTACAACATGTTTTTAGTTTAAGGCCTTTTGTTCTTAGTTCTAATACTGTCTATTTATGTGAATGCCTATCTTTTGGAACATGACTGGTTCATTTTTAGGTCTTAGTAAGGGGCTTTTTACGTTTAAATAGTCTCTGTACTTCATATTACACCATGAGATCTGCATTTAATGATCACTGGTGTCCTTTAATGTGTAATGGCATCTCAAACCATGCCCTTTGTAGTGTCAATTCAGTCTGCAGTGAGCGCCACAATGACATCTGGAAACAAGACAAATCCATTTACAAATCAGGGATAACCCATATGGCAATCTGTCAGATCAACTTACAGGGAAGGGGATTTCAGCACACAATGTGTACCATACCTTAACAATGTCACCAGCCCATTCTAGCTAATCCTTTTTTATTTTCTTTCTGCAGCGCTTGTCTCTCCTAGGCCTTGTCCCTAACATCACAGCAGGCCGGTACTTTACCAGGCTAAAAGGATCAGCAGTTTGTGATACAGTGTTGGATCAAGGCTGGTTCGCCTTCAAGTAGAAAGCACTGCCCACTAGTTAGCTGTGGGTATTTTATGCAAGTGGCCACAAACTCTAATCCTGATCCCTTTCTTTCAGAACAGATGGACAGACCACAAAGGATTCCACTGTTGTGGAATCTCCTCAGCGAGTCAGTCGAGGTGCGATGCTGTCAGCGGTGGCTAATTCAAATGGAATGATTTCCTTTTGTTTAAGCTAACAGCAGGTAGACAACAAGCAAACAGCCTGTGTCTAGTCAGAAAAACAGTCTTTGAATGTTAATTGAAATCTGAGGTGATGAAAGGC
The DNA here is from genome assembly GCF_904425465.1 of Colossoma macropomum. NCBI lineage: Eukaryota > Metazoa > Chordata > Actinopteri > Characiformes > Serrasalmidae > Colossoma > Colossoma macropomum. Next base: position 17,343,680 of record NW_023494790.1, on the reverse strand, counting down.
AGGTTGTTGTCTTAGCCATAATGAGTGTAAAATTCAGCTCTTATCTGAAAGGCATGCATATATTTCCAGTTTGGCCTCATTTCATGTCCCTGGTCTCTAGCTTTACTGAATATATAAACGTTAGTCAGTTGCAGCAGGCTACCGTTTCATCTTGTAGGCTAATTTGACTAGGTATAAGTCCATAGGCACTCTCTCTCAGCTCAGTAGTGGTATTATAGAGATGTGAGGTTTTGTGTATGAATAAGTCCTGAGGGAATAGAGGATAGCAGTGTTGCTGTAATGAATATCTGCATGAAGTTGCTTTTGTAGTTGCTCCACTCTCTAGCTTTGATCTTTCTTACCCTTTCAGCTTTATTTTTCGTCTGCTGCGTTATTGCAAGTGATGCAATGAATAAAGAGGCTACTGGCATTTCTGAATCAACTCACATCCTCATATTCTGGATTGTTGGCCACTGATTTTGAGTTATATCAGGTCTTTGGAGACATGAAAAAGTCTGAGCAATGAGACGTATTTAGCCAGGTGACCATATGTAGGCCAGTGAAGACTTAAACTTACTTTTAGTACTCTCCATATAGGTTTAACAAATGTGTGGTTTGAATGAAAAAGATTGTGTTTTTCAGCCTCTTGTGTTTCTTGTGTTCCTGTCATCTATCGTGTCAAGGAAGATGGATAGATGAATGAATTTACAGCATCCAGTGATCACAGAAGCCCTTAATGTGCAGTAATTCAGACCATGCCTTTCGTATTGTTTTCAGCCACCGTGTCTGAAATACACCCATGCAGGTATTGTTTCCTTCAGAGTGGAAGATTTACACCTGTGTGGAAGTATAAGATTTACAAGTAGTGGTGTGTTAGAAATTTGCTGTGGTTCCTGTGATAGAGTCCACAGTCTCAGCTTTTAAAAGCACATCACTTTATTATCTGTGTATTTTTATATTTCTAATCATTCATGATAATCTACTACATCATTCTCATATTTACAAAGGGGATATCTTTTTGTTCACATTTGCCTGTATTCTTGGTAACTGGAGTCTCTTTGAAGTTATGCCTTATTCAGCAGAATAGACTGGCTTTCAGCACACTTGTTTACTGTTTTCAGAGCCAAAACAACCTTACAAAGGCAGACTACACTGCCCTGAAAAAGAATCCAGAACTATGAGAGACAGGTGACCTTTGGTTGAACTCAGTGTCCACTTTCATTATAATGATTTAATCTCATCCTAAAAATTGTGGAATGTGGCCACTCTTTCTGTATACATGCACACACAAACTGAATTATAATAAGACTTTAGTCTGTTTATTGCATTAAGCATTCTTTTGATGAAATGCAGTCTGTCTCATATGTTGTCTGGGATCATCCGTTATCTTCCTAGGCACTGAATCAGCAGACTAGACTGACATATATACACATACATATATACACCGAAAGGTAATGATTCATTTCAAAACACACACGTTTACAAAATGGATATAGAGGGTTAGTCTGTGGCAGAGGGTTATGGGCTAGTTTCGTGGTGGTTTTTTGGTGTGATCTCATAACAAGCGTTCCCCTGGGGACAACTTGTTATACTTTTCATACTTTTTTTTTCACATCTGGCCCAGCAAGACTGTCTTCACTTTTCTACTATCTTCGCTCTTCTTCTACCAACCTTTCTGTAGGTGTTTGAAATAAAAAAAAAAACAGTGTTTACAGGAGAATAAAGTCCTGTCTGCACCTCTGTCTCGATGAAAAGACTAGTGTTTCTTTCAGACCTTTCTGCTGCCCACGGTCTGAATTCCCATGATGACTTCCTTTTTTCCAAACAGTTGTCTCACTGTAGCATCAGAAAAAAATGGAACCAGCAAAATGAACACAGGAAAAAATTGTACAAGAAACATCAAAGAGTAACACCTGGAGTAAGCAGGTGGAACTACATGAACTTGTCACCTGGCTGGAAGCTTTAGCAGCTCACCATCTTCACTTTAACTTCTTTTCTAAGAGAAACTCTGCAGTCAGATGTCTGTCAAAAAGAGTGAAAGTTTTGCTCTGACTACTTCCAGATTTTAACATGCCAGTACTTGGCACTTTTGATTTGTGCATCATGCACAACATTCATGCTTATCCTGTGTAGGTAGTTCTTTCTTTTCTTTTGCTATTGCAGAGCTACACTGTGTTCTGCAATTCGTGTTTCAGAGCTGATTCTAGTAGTGTGTTGACTGCATCTACCTCTGTGCACTTACAAGACATTAAGAAAAATAAGGCTGATTATGTTGACAGTACGAATGTATTCATTTGTTCAGCGTACTTTTCCATTGTGCTCTTTTTTCTACCCTTTTGTTGTCTACATCAACATCATAAGGTCAATTTTCAAGCATAGAGTAATAAGTAAAGGAAAAAATAAAGGAGAAAATAAAGCTATTTTCCACTTAACAAAGGCTGTCCAGAGGGTTTGGTCAAGAAAAGAGCCAAGATCCATTGTTTTAGAAAGAGGAAAGAATAATACCCCCTTTCCTGTCTTTGTAGAAGTAATGTCATCATAAGGACACTGTCAGAGCCCATGGGTGGGCACTGCTATGGCTACTAGACCTTTGACACATGATAGACTTCCTCCTTGGGTTCATAATCAAAATGTGGTCCTCATTCTGATTATTCTAATCTTATTTGCAGGATTGTCTCCATTCATTTCACATTCAAACTACACAAGATTAAACAGAGGCCTATGTGCTGATGTTGCTTTGTCAGCTTAGATTCAGTTGAAATGTTTTCACTAGCTTGTACTGTCATCATGTAGTGCTAATGATTTGATCTGGGCTTAAGCAGCTTAAAATAAAATAGCTAACATGGTATTGTGTAAAAATGTTCCAAGACTAGATCAATGTTCCTGCCAGATTAGTTTCTTTCTTGAAAAGAGTCTATGTCTCAGAAAAACAAATCTCCCCCTGTTTTTTTAAGATGTAGTGTGCAAACACTGGTAAAGTTTCGAAATGTACCATTCACTCTGCTGTCCATACTGTCCATTAAGCTTCAAAAACAGCCCATTTTGGGTTCATTGTTTTTGTGATGTCACAAAATCATTACATGTATCCACCTGTTCAGTGTACAACAATTTAGCCTGTCCATTCATGTGAAAGTTAGAAGGAGTGTTGCAGCCCAGACTCCTTGAATGAGGCACAAAATTGAGATCTTTGAGACACAGTAGCAAAAACAGCCTGTTTATTCAAAGGGATAAAGAGAGGTTGGATAATTTAAAAATGAGTAGTTTTCGTTTTTAGTTTAATGTTCTGGGCACATACACTTACACAAACATTATAAAAACAAAATGCAAAAAGAACGTAGGATATGGGCCCTTTTAAAGCTTTGTTTTAGTATATTCTAATGATGTGGACTAACTGCCAGTTGGTCATTAAACTCTCTTACCACCGATCAATTTTGGCTCATGAAGCCAAGTAATTAAATGTTCCATCCAAATAACGCTCTTGATTAATCAATAGAGTGCTTAATCACCACAGAAGTCTCAACAGCTCCTGGTGTGCAAAGCGATGCCCTCTAACTGCAGCATGTTGCTTTTGGTCTTAGCTTGTGTTTTTTGACTGTTCTTTTTGTGTTTAAGTAGAAAGCGTGAAGTGTGAGGAGATGAACTCAGTTGTAGTGGTTAGAGAGAGAGTGTAATGGCAGTGCCACAAATCCCTGTGGATTTAGTCACTGTTCTGGGCAGTGAGCCATCACTGACACTCAACTGGCTATGTATGGATAAAGAATTACCCTCTGGCTTACTTCATATTCCAGCATGCAAATGTGGAATTCAAGCCCACCTTTTAGTCTTAATAAATGGTGCCAATAGCTGAAGAATATTGGCCAGCAGCCATATTCACCATCGGCACATTGACTGTTGATATATATGTTGAGTTTGTAGATGAGGTTAATGGCCAAACTTTGACTCTTCATTCTCTCATGAAACTGGGGTGCACACGTGTGTATGCAAACAATCCTCAGGGCAGAATTAACCCCTAAAACATGCAAGGCCTTGTATATGGACCCACACGTCATTTGACCTGTAAATGCTTCACCCTTAGATGGATTCTTTCGTAGCAGCTGTTTCTAGGTTGCACACACTTTACAGTAGCATAAATCCCATTGAACCTAATGAGGAGATCTAAGATTAATAACTCAATTATAAGCCTGTAGTTTAAGAGGTTAATCCTCACAATGGCAATTCATGTCCATTTGGTCTTACAAGCACACTGTATCTTTTAACTCAAAACACTGTAGGTATTCATTCAACACTGGGGATTTTGCTGTGCTTGAAACGTCTCACAGGTTGTCTGCACCAGAGGGGAACCCTCAGAGCCTTCTGGGTTTTTTCCCTACACTGTTAGAAATAAAGGTTCTGTGCAGGTACATTTTTCGTTCATCAAGGTACAAACAATGTAAAGGTACCCTCAAAGGTACAACGGTTCTTTTAAGGTCTAAAAATAAGTTTTTCCCAGGTGGAAAGTATGTATTTGTACCTTTTCATAACCTAAAATTTTAACAGAACAACAAAATAAAAAGCCTGGAGATGACACGTACATGTTTAATATAGAATGGCCATTGTTTCCATATGCACAACTGTTAGCTGAGTAAAAACATACTATGCAGAATCTCAAAGAGGAGCTAGCTGGGTTTTTTTTTCTCGTTTTTTGGTCAAGTTTTGCGATTTAAGGCCCAGACTGAAGGCTTAGCTCTAATAGTCATGGTTCAACAATGCTGGAGATGTTGGAGAGTGATTTATGTTTCACTGTGCTATTTCAAAAGCTTCTTCTCAAGTATAACAAATCTAAGGTCAGGTAGAAACGAATAGATGGATATTAGGTTTCCTTAAGTCAGTTCATTATGTATATTGTGTGTGGGTTTCGGCAACAAGTGAACCTTATTAATTTACTGTGGCTCATTTCACCAAAAGATGCCCACAGAAGATGTAGCACGCCATTCAAAAAGAAAAGACTACTGTTGATTGATACAAAGAGTGTTTGTGTTACAGTGTGTGTATGTATGTGTGTATGCATGTGTAAAGGGGATGGATAAAGAGACACAGGGTGGGTGAGCAATGTCTGGAATGTTGGATCATGTTGAAACTTGAACTCCTCTTGAAAGGCCTACCACAGCCATTTCAGCTGAACTTTTTCTCCTCCTCTGCTGTCATTTGTATAGTTCAGTCATCTATAGGCTGCGTGCCCGCTGCCCGCTGGCCACGGCATGCAGTTCTGTAGGACACCACTGTTGCAGCACAACAGGCTCTGTGATCTGGCCTGTGTGAGTGGGATGTAATATAAGGTCCTTCACATCCATCGGAAACCATTGCATGACCTTCATCATTACATGGAAGAGCATTGAGCATTCTCTGTACCAGGCCTGGGCACAGACACTCTAGGGGAGAATGGGAACAAGAGGACAAAAAAGCAACCACATTACATATTGCAGACACTCTTATCAACAGAAACAATCTAATCAGAAAGCAAACAGAGTTTTTGCCAAGGCAGCTTGATCAGGGATTTAAACCTTTATCTCCAGCCTGTAACACTGTATTGTTACCCACTATGCTATCTTCTTTCTATGAATCAGCGAGTTAAAACTCTTTAAGAGCTTGGCATAAATCCCCATTTTTTCAAGAAAAAGTTATTACTGTCTCTTGCTGCCAATATTATGTTTGGCTGTAGTTCAGAATAAACACATTATGAAATATGACACTTTCTTAAAGAGACATATTTGGCACTTTATTTCCAGCACTGTGGTAATGCGTGCATCCTTGACACATTAGAGTTGCTAAGGTGAAATCTCACTGAGTTACTGAGGTGAATGGGGATGCCCCGGAGTGATAGAGCCTTGTTTTGAAGAATCTTGAAGAATGGCTATAAAGACACAATTATTATACATGGCAACCAAGGGCGCGCTTGTACAGTTTAAGGGCAAAAGGGCAGTGGCTCAAACCCCCTCGGGATCTATCTGTGCATGTGCCTGCTCTGTATCAAATAATGATCAGAAATTGGTCGAAGTGGTTAGAAACACATGATAAACTTTAAACTCCATCCTCAGGTGCTCTAGGCAGATACTGAAGTATTTCATTTGAAGTTTTAAACCACTGTGGATATAAATATCCCCAACTCATTAAAATTTACCTCTGGCCAGAAAATGTCCCTTATAAAGTTTTCCTTCCTGTTCACAACTTCAAATGAAATTTTGAATTAGATCTGCTTTTAAAACAACATTCAAAAGAACTACCATTCCAAAGTTTAAAATCAGGTTCCCACTGTAGGAGTTTATTACTGAATTCACGGTATGTATTAATAATGTTTGTGTTGTTCAGTGTAATAGTGATGCACTGAGATGAAAATACTTGGATTAAACAGGAAAGAAAATTCAGGACACACTGAGCCGAACACTCAAAAATGCTAAAATAAAGTTAGTTTACATAAAATAAACTTTTGTGACAGTATGTAAGCTATAGTATGTGCCATGAAATTTCAACAGTTCAGTATTATCAACAACAGATACCAGTGGGTCATCTAAGGCACATGTCCTGAAGCTCCCCCTGCCCTGCACATGTTTGTGTTTTCCTGCTCCCAAACACTTCAGCTTAGGAGGGGCTTGTTAATGAACTGCTTGTTGGATCAGGTGTGTCAGGAGCAATGAAAACACTAAAATGTGCAGGGGGTACTCCAGGACCAGGGTTGGAAACCACTGATCTGTGAATAAATTCCAATTTTTTAGTTATACTTGGCATGTTGGAACTGTTGTTTGTAGAGATCGAAGGGTCAGTGTTTTTGGGGCTGATACCAATCACCGTTCGCCTTTCATCATGATCGGATGATAGACTATAATGATTGAGGGTGGGGCTGATGCCACATTCAAAGGCACAGTAAGCGATTCTGGAGAATTATGGTTGTTTAAACTATGTTTAAACTCAACAGCAAAACAAATACACTCCTCTATTCAGTGCTTCTTTTTGAAGCTCTGCCCCCCATATTTATGGATGTTCACTGCCAAGGTAAACAACACCTTTTTAGTGAAGCTAACCAGTTGGAATTAGCTGTCACAAACATTAGCAAATGGGACAAAACAATACTAATTGGTTCTGTGAAACAGCAAAAATAAGTTAGTGTTCCTCACCTGTCATGCAGAAACAGAGCAACCTCCTCACCCCTTATCATGTCTTATAACTCTTGAAGAAGCTGAAGTCAGCTTCTTTTTCTACAGCTTCTTGTTTAGATTTTCCTGTTCCATCTTAAATGGTGTAGCAGGTACATTATGGCGCCTCCGGCTAGCATAGCCATTGAAATTTCCGGAGCCGCAAGCAGCTAAGAGGACAAAACGGTCTTCCTGCTTCATGGATGGATTTTTAATATGCAATAAAAAAGGGCTGACATAGAATCGCTTTTGCAGTTCTGCATCTTATTTTTGTTTTCAGCCCCTGCCAAAGCTGTAGGTCATGAAGCTAGTGCAGTGTAAGCTAAGCTAAGATTAGCACTCCAATGCTAATATGCTAACAGAATCAAATCCTCAAAGCTTTGACAACAAATCACTTTAATTACAGCTCTGCATGTTTTGCAAGTTAACAGCGAAATAGGAGCCAAATATACTTCAGGAAAAATGAATTTCATTAGTAAAAAACATATGACGAGGCTGGTGTTGGCTTTCTGCTCACCAGCTTCTTGTTTGAACTTTCCCGTTCCATCTTAAATGGTGCAGCAGGTACATTCTGACGCCTCAGGAGAAATATGGCTCAAATGTTTTACGTCACAGATCAGCTTTCTATGATCGGCTAAGTTAGAGAGATATTGAGATAGAGATATATTTACACTGTTGTTCTGCTGCCACTCAAACAGTTTGAACAGGTGTGCACTGACTGGTGCAGGAGAGCAAAGGAAAAAAATGCATTTTTTGCAGTCTTTTTGGCCCTTTGTAGGCCTGTTTGATCTTTTTTGTTTTAACTTTTTTGGTCTTTTTTCTCCTTTGGGCAAAAAATGAAAGCACCACTTTTTGATAGCTGAAATTGTGGTGTATTTTACCTATAGCTCTGTTTGTCATTCTGGGCTTTTTTATCTCACAGCTTTCTAGCTTTCTTTTAATTATTTGACAGATGTAAGGTAGCGCAAAACTAGCACACTCAATTTTACATATTGATCTACCCCAAAATCAGTTTTTTATTGTTAAAAATAAAACACTGATACCAAACCTTTAAACAAATTGTGGTGTATGTGACAACTATGAAACACCAATATTGAAATATTCAGAGACCGCAGTTAACTGTGATAACTTCATGACAAGACTATAAAATCAGAAATCATGTTTTGTGAGAAAAAACTCTTTTGTATGGCTCAGAAGAGAGATTTGTTTGTGATGGACTAGATGCCAAACAATGTGGGGTGAAAGAATCTATTGCATCTTGTATTGCTCCCACCATGCTGAATTGAGCAGATTTCTGCAGTGTGTTTGAGGAGCAGGGAGAGAGCAGGAGAGGCCGGCTGGGATATAGTGAGGCTGCTGGCTGATGGTGATGTGCTAAGCTGGATATGGAGAAGTGTTTGAGCAAGTGGAGATGAGAAGGAGTGTTTGACTGGAGTAAATGGTAGAATGAAACCTTCAAGTAGATCACATCTGTAGAGAGAGACAGGATGGGGCAGGTGGCTCTGTGTGCACTGACTGGTAAGTGTGAGCTTCCTGTTTAAACTGATGTGAAGATTCAGGTTTCAGCTGATAATGGCCAAAGGTAAACAGTGGTAGTAGGATCATGCATTTTCATTTATCTTCCATGCATTTTGCAGCTTGGCGAGCAAATCTTGGTCTGTCTGCTTTAAATGTAAATGAAAGACTACAATAGATCTATAACTTTGTTATTACAGTGTTCAAACTGCACTCTAGAAATGAGTTACTGAAATGCTTGTTCTCTTAGGAACCATATATTTTTCTAGAACCTTTTGAAGACAGTAGGACTGTAATAAGGACCACTTTTCAACTGACCAGTCGAAACTGAGTCAAGACCAAGTCTAAAGGGGTCCAAAGCAAAATAAGGGTCAAGATCAAGACCTAAAAAATTCAGCTTCTCTTTGAGACCAAGTCTTTACCTAGTCTTTGACTGATATCAGTCTTTTCAAACTATTTGGTGGCCTATTAAAAGTGAGCTGTACCCCTAAAGACTCACTTGAAATAACAGAATTCTAGAATTTTTATTTTTATTTTTCTATGCTGTTTAAATCAAGTTATATAATTACATAATGAATTGCATTGTTCTTCAATGAATTTGCATTTAGTTTACATTTTGTGTCAACAGGTTCGAGTCTGCACTTCTGCCTCTTTTAAACTTGTTTTCATGTCAGTAATTGACACAAACATAGCAAAAATGTAAAGGATGCTTTTCTTTTAGCAAAACAAACTTAAACATAAAGCATTAACTCTTCATCAAATTCAAATCTTAACAAAATTCTTCTGCTTATAACAACAATTTGGTATTGATTAAAAATTTGACAACAACAATTTCTAAATTCAGTCAGTTGTGTGGAAGTGTTTTCAGTTTTTAAGAAAATGATCGTACTAGGCTGATGTCGATGTCCATTATTTTACATGTACATATCAGCCAATGCTGATGCCGATATCCGATATTTTGAACTTACACATCTTTACATCTTGGGCGTGCAAAACTGCCTTTTGTAAAGTCTACTGCACGCCGGACAAACCGCATCATGCACCGTCCAAAAATGTGAAACCAGTTTTTTTAATGGAGGCACACACTTTGGTGCCGGTTCTTTATGACTCTGAGTGCTGTTCAGTTCCTCAGCACGTTATGGCATGCCACATTACTACATTAAATTAAAGCCATATCAAGACCACAGAAAGCCACATTAGATCACATGTGGCTTAAAATTTACACACAGAAAGGCAGCCAGTCTTTTAGATAAACAGACAGATGCTAATGGTTACTTCAGCCAACCTTACTATCTAAGCCTTTTTCAGCTCGTATCTTTCAGCTTGAAAACAGCAAGTCTGTAACGATGTAGTAATCTGCTACACCATGGAACGGGAAAATTTGAACAAGAAGCTGATGAATAAGGAGTCAGTTTCAGCTTTGTATTTTTTATAAGGAAATTTAAGTTATCAAAACATCCTACCTGGAGTTTTATGTTGGGAGCTACCTTTAAATATGTGTTGCAGTAGGACATTTTGCTGAGTAGCTGAAGGTTATACTTGAGTGCGTAGTGCTGTGAGAGACATTACAGCTGCACTGCTGTAGTGCTGCCAGAATCACCTAAACGTTAATGGTGCTTTTCCAGCATAGAATAAGTGCGTCATCAAATATTAGTTATATCGGCCAAATCTAAGCATCGTCCCGATGCTGCTGATTTTTTAAAAAAGCAGTTTTGGCCGATTCTGTTATGATTCTGATATCATCATGCATCCTTATTCGTTGCCATTCAGTGCCTGCTCTTTGTCACTTGGCTAAATGAAAAAAAAAAACTAAAGCAATGGTTTGTTTATTGTGAGTTAATGTGTGTTGGTGACAGGATAAAGAAGAAAATGCAAATAAATATTTATTTATTATTTATTTTGTTTGTTTAGTTGGTCTCAGTTGATACCGGATGCTAAATTATACATAGCTAATTATACATAGCTAAAACCAAGACAAGTCCTAGTTTAAATAATATAATATAAAAGTCCAAATACAAGATAATAGAAAAAAAACTGCTTGAGTCCAGACTCGAGTCTGTGGCTATAGGTTTCTCAAAGAACCAAAGAAGGACGTTTCTTTAACACCTTTTCAAAGAATCTTTGTGCACACATAAAGACTATAAATACCAAATGTGTATTAGTAAGCATGTGAATGTGATTTTAAAGGACAGTGTGCTATTTGTGACAGTGACATGTAATTCCATGCCGATCACAGCCTGACTTTTGTATAGCGGAAGTTTCTTAGACATATTTTTTGTGGGGAGGTCTCTGATGTTGTGTGTGAAAGAAAATAGCAGTGTCTCATCCTGTTAGGAAATAAGAGAGGTAAGAAATGCTGTGTGGCTCAAAGCCTTTTTTAATGATGACACAGCTCTAGAGCTCTGTAGCAGTGAGGGGATGGACTGCCTTCAGTCGCTGACAGTTTGAATACAACTCTTGTTCAGCATCTTTTCACTCAGTGACCTAGATCACGTTTCCTTTCTGTTTTCAAGTGGGGCTTTTATTTATAAATATTGCTCATTTTCTTTTTGTAAATTTGATACAATCATAAATCGCTATCTAGCATGATTATAGGGTTGTAAGTTTCACATGATAAAAAAATAATGTGAATGATGGTTTAATAGGTATGTAGGTCTGACTGTGACATTGGAATTTAGTACTCTTAGCCTAAAATATGCAAACCCAGTGACAGTGCTTTAGATTAGAGGATGGTAGAGTTTTTTCTGACCATAAATGTTGGTCTTTGCTGAGAATGTCTAGCTCCTTGAGAAAGTGAAGGTCTGAAACTGTGGATAGGTCAATTTTTACTAAACTTCATTTATTATGAACCAAAGCCTGTGCTAAACGAGGAAATTGTATTTGTAATTGTAATTGTAATTGTAACACACTGCTTTTAGTATTTCACTTACTATTAATAGTATTAATTATTTTGACAATCAAATGGCTTCAGTTTATTCAAAATACAGCTGCCAGAGTTCTCACTAGGAGTAAAGGAGGGCAACACACCCCTCTTAATTCTTAAATCCCCTCACTGGCTACGAGAAAGTTACAGAATAGACTTTAAGATACAATTACTGGTCTATAAATCGCTTAATGGTGTAGGACCAGCATATTTATCTGATATGCTGCAGCGATATGAGCTGAGCAGAATTCTCAGATCATTAGGAACTAGTCAGTTAGTCCTGCTGGAGGTAAATTTTCAGCGTTTAGCTACTATGCTGCTCTTAAATGGAACCACAAAGAGCATTAGAAGAGCCCTGATGTTAGACACTTTTAAATCCAGGCTGAAAACATATCAAAATGCTCCAAAATTACTACAAAAAATGTCTCATTACATTAACTTGCGTTAAAAGAACATTTTTGCCTTCTCTTGTAAAGTTACGAATTTGGAGATTTTGTATCTGTTTTTTTTTTTCTACAGCAAAGATATACAGGTCATGTTGTAGACCCTACTTTGTCTACAGATCACTAAAAACATCATCCAGGTTTTAAGGGGCAGTGTTTGAAGATAAGGTTCTTGTTCATTTTACTGCTGGCTGTGCATCCAGGTAATGGTAGGCATGGTCGGTTGAGCAAATGGACAAATGAACAGCTGTCAGACAGACAAGCTAGCTGAATTTTTTTTGTTAGCGCTGTTTGGGCAGGCCAAGCGACATTGGATTTGTCATTGGTGAGAATCATGCTTGCGTTATACAAGATTAGGACTGCCCTGTTTATATCAAAGGGGGAGAATTTTGTTGAAATACACTGGCTATTTACAGGCCATAGGACAGTTATTTAAAGGACATACTTTGTACATGCATACTGTGTGCCCACACGAGAAAGATTTAACATACTCGGGATTTCTGTTCACTGGGGCTTCAATAATGAATTATTTGTTGAAAATGTATGTATTTTTTCATATTGTATTTTGTTGCTGCCCTTTAAAGCAATACACTGCTGAAGGTCATACATTATCGCGATTCCACCCTAGTTAAAGGTATTTTAGGCATTCTGCTTCACATTGTGTCTATAATGCATGACTTCTCATGCCATTTTGCTTTAATCTGCACTTAATTGTTATTGTACCATATGGCAGAAATAAAACGTGAGGTGACAAAAATGTCATATAGTTATTCACATTAATGTAATGTCTTTGATTAATGCTGGTGTTTTGCATTAGTGTTGTGATTGCTAATTAATGAGAAGAACAGAATCCCAGTATTCTTCTGTCAGATCATGTTTGAAAAATTATAGAACACAGTATTTATAGCTGATCATTCATCCTCAACATCAGATAAGATGCTAATTTCTAGAGATGATTTATAGAGATTGAGATTTATCTTAACCCAAAATTGCTGAAATAATATCTGTGACATTGAAGACACAGGCAGTTTGAAGCTCTTAGTGTAAGTTTATTCAAGGCAAATCTCTCCTAATTTGGTTTGTTACATGCCTACACTGTCGCCAAGGCAGCACTGTTTGGAGAACTTACAGTAATGAAGCCGTTTGTAAGCACTGGTTTATCCCTCTGACGACATTACTCTAGAGTTACTCTGGAATTTCAGTTAGTCATGCACTGCTTTGTTTGTCTGCCTTACTGGAAAAAGGGCAAAATCATTTCTAATCAACAATGTTTCAATGCATTCCTGGTTTCCTTTTGTTACCTCAACTGGCCATACAGACGTCTTCCATAAGGAACTTTGAGTAAGCTTGGCATAACAATAACAGAGCTCCATCAGTCTCCAGCTGCTTTGGATAGGTGGAAAAGCTGATGAGCTAAAAGTGTGAAACAAGTGCTTTCATGCCGCAGCAGCATCATGTCTCATATTTCTCTAATGGAGGGATCAGCAGTTGACAGATTTGTTGAACATGTCACATTCTGTTCTGACAGATTTTTCCACCATCTTCTTATTGTTTTTGCAGAGTTACTGGGCTCAACAAAGAAACTGAATGTCAACTACCAGGATGCAGATGGGTAAGTGCTGTGATTGACATGAGTAATGTTGGTCTAAGAGAATGCCACCTCCTTTTTCAGCTTTTTGGTTTTTAGATGTGTGGCTGACACGCTTGGTTGTTGTACCATTTTCTGTGCATGACACGTTAATTACCTATATTGTGAGCTCATAGTTGAATGTTTTAATGCCAAGACAATTTCTGCCATTTTTGATTAAGATTGTAGATTTTTATTTTGTGTCACAAACCACCATTTTGAGTATTTTGACTATACATAAACATATGAATAGAAATATACTTAACACTTCCGTCACTTTTTATTGTTAGTAAGTAAATCAGTAATCAGCCTATAGTGATCTGAATGTCATTGTGAATGTGTGCACACACTCAATCAGAAGCTATTACAGTGAAGCCAACTATAAAGGCAAATGAAAGCTCCATGCTTCTTTCATACAGTGATACCAAACACAGTAGCACACAGAATGCTCCACCACATACTGATACATATTAAATTCACCAAGTGTGGACATACATGTGTGTACTCTTCCAGAGGAGGGCTGAACGAATTGGGCAGAATGTCTAGTTGTGTTTTTTCTGACGAATGTGGTGACTGTGATGTAAATGTAAATTTTCACCAAGAAGACCAGCACATCTATTTTTTGAGCTTGAGACTTGAACACTCCATGTAGTGAGCCAGACTGCTGATTCACGTGCTCTGTGTTATTAGGTTAAATTTCCTTAATCAAAACTTGTTAGGACAACATTGAATAATGTAGGATATAATTGAAATTGGAGCTCTTGAGATTAGAAAATTGCACTCACATTTCACATTGCAATTTTCATATAAAAAGGTTTCATCTTCAATTGTTCATGCCTTTCTGAAGGCAGATTTGAATGAGTTAAAGGGATCTTCACCAAAGTCTCTGAATGTGTTGCCAAACAATTCAGCGAATACATTATAACTGTGGTCATTCTTGTATTTCTTGAGTTTCTGACATGCTGAGATTAAAGCAGAGAGAGAGAGGGAGAGAGATGAGGGGAAAGAAGGAGGGAAGGGAGGGGGGTGAGGAATATGCAGGCACTGCATGTGTTATATTAAAATTATTAAAAATACACTAATAAATACACTTAAATAAAGATATTAAAGCTGTTATAACATTATAAATATATTAAATTCATTTCTGACTAAGAGAACCAAGAATGACTGCAGACCACACAACCACATAACTTGATAAAATGTGTTTGTGCTGAACTCAGGTGGTTGCGTGTTTTTCAGTGCTTCTTGATTTTCTTTTTTGTCAGCAATTATTTTTACTTCTTTAAACAGACCAGATTTTCCTTTTGGCATCCATGACTCATTCAGCTTTGGGTGCACATGTTTTGCAGCCTCAGGCAAAAATAGAGGAGAATGACATTTATCATAATGGCCCAAAAGCTACTTCTCAACTCACGGAATATATATATATATATATATATATATATATATATATATATATATATATATATATATATACAGAAAGAGAGAGAGAGATGAAAGAGTTGGCTTTATTTTGGATTCTGCTCTGACTATGAGAATATCAAGCTATTCACTGTGCTGTTAGTTAATAACATCCATGATCTGAACATTTGCAAACTCAAAAGCGCCTCAGTAGGTTCATCATGAAATAAGCATAAGAGAATCCTGCAACACTTGTACGTTCTTGTGTCAGATTTCAGATTCAGTTTCCTGAAATTAATTAGTTATAACTTAGACTTAGTTAGCATGGACATCTTGTATGTGCTGCATATACAGTTTGGAAAAAAAGTGTTTATGTTTTAACGCTTTTTCCTGCAAACAAGGTTTAACATGGAAAAGACTTTGCACCTTCATGGCAGGGTGAGCTTGCTTTTCTTTTACTCTGGTTCTGCTTTTCTCTTGAAGCTGTGTTAACTTCCATGTACTGAATTCTTCATATGAACCCATAGTATTTCCAGTTGTGCACAGTTATTTTCTGTGTTGTTTTTTCTGTGTACTATGGACATTCAGACAACTTCTGCAGATGTAACTTCAGCATAACTTAGTAAGTAAACTCTGAAAGCGAAGTTTCTCTGCAGTCTTCTGCTCCGCTAATATTGTTCCATTGCTCCATATGGCACATTGTAATCTATTGTCTTCAAACTTGAAAACCTCTCTTCCTGGAGAGCTGATGAGTTTGACAAAGCCCAAGGTGCGATAAAAATAAAGAAAGGAAATGAACTGCATCAGAAATGGGCTTCAGGAGTAATCCACAGTGACTAGCCCATTTAAGGGGGGGTGATTGGAGGAATGATTGCCATCGCTGTTGTTTTGGAGGTTGCGTGGGACAGTATAAGGTTAAAAGAGTTAAACTGAGCTATAAAAAAAATGTATTTAAGCTGAAGAATATCCATAATGACGTGTAGGCTGCTGTAGAATGTGAGGGTCTCGTTGCTTAGATGAGACAAAAGCAGTGGAGAGTTGAAAGCTCTGATAGAGTCAGGGGTAGAATATTAGCATGTTTGAGTACTAATTTGTGCTTTCATGAGCAGGAGGGGAAGAGCTGAGAAATGGCCTCCTCAGGGAGCAGCAGCCGAGGAAGAGGAAAAACATTTCATTATTCATCACTGCTACTGGCACTGTTCGCTCCACCACCCTACTTTCTTTCTTTCTGTCTTTCTTTCTTTCTTTCTTTCTGCATTCCTTTCTTGGTGTATTTTTGCAGCCGATCAATCAAATAAGTAACTAATTAATTTGTTCTATATGCATATCCAGTATCTTTACATCTTTGGCTCTTTTCTCGACTATGATGATATTACGAAAGTTAGTGATGAGTTGACTTTTGAGAAGGGATGAGTGATAAATTACCATAAGCGTTGGTTGTCTTGCTGTGCATTTGTTTTACATTATCTCATTATTGACATATAATTACATAATTAATTACATCATTGTTTCACATTCAGTTTATATTCCATATTAACAAGTTCTGGTTAGCACTTCAAACATCTTTACTGATAAAACATTCCTGTAATGAAGCAGGCTGCATGTGCAGAGAAGCTGTATTAGGAACTCATAGTCATCAGAGGCAAGTCCATAGTAGCAAAACCATGGAAACAAAGCATAGGTCAAAACACGGGAAAACAGACCCACAACTCAGAAACTGGAAATAATGTTTATCAAGAATGCCACCGGTGAGTTAAGTAAGTTAAGGTAAGTTCTTGCCTTATAAAAGCTGGATTTGAATGAGAGGGAAAAAAAATTTGCAGTCATAGAGTCAAAGGGGGCAGTCGTGGGCTGGAGGTTAGGGAACTAGCCTTGTGACCGGAAGGTCTTCGTTTCGATCCCCTGAGCCGACAGTACGTGACTGACTAACCCCCAACTGCTCCCTGGGCACTGCGGATAGGGCTGCCCACTGCTCTGGGCAAGTGTGCTCACTGTTCACTAGTGTGTTTGTGGATGGGTTAGACTGTGGAGGTGAAATTTCCCTGTTGTGGGACTAATAAGGGTCACTTAATCATAATCGTAATCTTAATAATCTTAAAAAAACATGAACATGAGTGCATGAGCAGCTAGGCTTCAGGGTGGATCTACAGACGGTCTGAAGTGTCAAACTAGGGTAATGAGTTAATGACATTAAAATAATAATAATAACAACTTAGCATGTTAATGTGTTACAAATGCATTAACTTCTACATAACTGTAAATCAATTTTTATCAATTAAAAGTTTTGAATCTGTACTTTATACAGAATATCTCCTCTTGTTTCAATGAGCTATAATAGAAAATGATTCAACAATAAGCAAGAAGAGGCACTTTAAGGCATATACACGTTAGACCTGGGAGGGTTAACGTTAGCTGAGATGCTTCTAGGTGCTGAGCTTCAGGTGATGACTTGTGGTGTCATGCATGCCTCAGATGTGTGTCACTCACTAATCGCATTTGGTTTAACACTTACACACTCCATCTACTCATACGCAGCTGTGTGTCTGTGGCATGAAGCACTGTTTTTCACGCTTGGGTTAGTGTTTTGTGCAGCCAGACGAGAAGTGAACTTGTCATTGATGGTGGTGTTATGAGCAACTCTAATGCTGGAGTTCTTTTCTTCTGAGGTGTGATATGAATGCGGGGGCGGGTGGGCTGTCCTTTCCTGTAGATGGAGGTTTAGATCATCTGCGCTACATGAGGGAACATGCTGGATCACTTTGTCATGGCTGTGTGGCAGGAGAGGCGATACAAAGCAGGGGCTTTAGAAAACGCTGCTGTGGTTGCCTCTCTGTGATAAAGCGTGTGTGTGTTTTCATACATTTTCAGTATGAAAATTTTCTGATTTTGTTGGCAACCAGAAAAGCAGGGCTAAGCTACAATCCCAGGACAAAGTGGTCCTAACCTCTTTCTTTCTTTCTTTCTTTTTGGTTACTGAGTGTAGTCTCTTAAAATCTGAGGCTAATAATTCAGTAATGATAGAAAGCAGTGCAAACTGAATTAGTCTTCAGTTATGGGAGTATGTAATAGAAGTCTGGACTCAGCAGTGGGTTATGAACATTTTAGAGCTTACAGTTTGGGTTAAGCATTACACACATATACATAAACTATATAACATATGGGACACATTAAAGTTACATTACAGTTTGCTGATAATATCGGCCAATATCAGTGAACTCATTGGTATTGGCCGACAATGTCACATTATTGGTATTGGACAAAAACAACATATATAATATAATAACTCAAAAAACTGTTTTTAATTGAAAGTATTAGAATTCAGTCATATCAGTCATTAAAGCACTGTTTAAATAAAAGTAATGGAGTATAAAATTACAGTCTCAAGTAGGAATTATAAAAGTATTGTGTTGTTTTTGCCATTTAAAAGCAGTATTGATATCAGCCTGAATTTTCATATTGGTTGGGCTCTTACAAAATACATATGCAACTTTAATATATACAGATAGTTACATATATCTAAAAATTATGGGGCATTACAGGTAGTTATGTTTATAAAATACCTAAATTACATGTTATTATTACATATAGCTAGTTAAGGTATCTAATACATATGGGACACACACACACACACACAGAACTTCTGACTAGTGTCAAATCGATGGCGTATTTTGTCTACTTTGGTGAAGCAGTTGCTCATTGAGAAACTTTTTTTGGTGCCAAGCAGAGTGTATTTCACATCAAAGATCATTCAACCAAGAACACAGACAGGCTGGGGAAAGCACTGTCTGAAGATTCCACTTTGATATCAAGTTACACAAATGCCCTGAAAAGCATTTTATCTTTCAGACAAATGGAATATTATCCCCTTTGATGATCCTGATTTTTTGACTCCTCAATTTTTAGAGTCGTATTACCAATTGCTAAACAATTGCCAGTATAAAATCTTTTTTAAACATATCTTACCATTTAAAATCTCTTAGTCTTTTAGGTCACACATGTTGAAAATATCATTACACTTGAGCACTTATAAGACTGACTGAGGTGTTTCCCCTCTGGTAACTTACCTTCATGTAACACACTGCTCATTGTAGTGTAAGACGCATCAGTTTGAGGAAACTGAATCTGTTTCTGTGCACTGCAGTGTCTGTGAATGAGGCTTTGTATTAAATGTGTAGTAGCACTCACTGGACCTCTTGTAAAAGTTCTGCTTCTCTATACATATGAAATGAGAAAACTAAATGAAAGCAAGAATTATTAGTAGAAACCCATCCTCTTGTGAACAAGTCTAGAGAGAATTTTTAACTTTCTATTCCTCTGATACATTTTTTATCACAAATTATATTTTTATCATGCTCAGACAGAGGGGTTTTGTTGGGATTAATGCTGTTTCACCAGATCCAGCCTGCCAATGCATGAAGGAGTCTGAGTGTGACTCCACAGAGGAAAAGTCAGCTTAATCTTGGGGCCAATTATACAGTTAATACATGTACTGACACATGTTTTAACTTGCCATTCTTAGAACACTGTGGGTGGACGTCAGAAAGTTTGTCCGCTACATTTTCCCAAAGACTTAAGGCGCTTATTAAATGCCAAATGAACCCCAGTCCACAGAGATTTAAGAAACAGCGTATCCCATGATTCAGTTGTGTTCCTCACTTTTAATATTCCTCTTATTTCAGGGTGTTTTCAGTACTGGATTATGATAAATATCTCTGTCCTATGCTTTATCCCATTTCAATTCAGTGCCATCCTTTGAAATGCCAGGAAGACATGGAAAAAACGTCTTTTGTTTGTGTTTGTTTGTGTCCCAGCCTGGGACTAACTTGACGTCTAGAAATCCCAGAAAGTCTGATGTGTGTGATTATGTGAGAATGAGTGTCGGAACAGTTGATTCTTGTTATGGCTGGGTACAGTGTATGAAAGATAAATATGATTTTTGTGTCTTCAGTCACTTCTGAGTATTGTCTCAGTTCATTCTTAATTTATAATGCTAGACTACAAATATAGGTATAGAGGCCCATTAGACAGTTGCTCATAGCACATTGTGCACTGACAGGCTGTTCAAAAAACATGAGAGCTAACAAAAAAAACTTCAAAAATAATTGATTCTGTGTGCTTCTTTAGTCAAGACAAAACCTTTCAATTTTCACTCTAACAAAAGGAGTAGCACCTTAAAAGGATGCGAAAAGGAAAAAAATGTCTTTATTTTCAGTTAACAATTGAATGAATAATTCGGCAAAAAATCAAATGTGCTTGATTATTTTACTTACCCAAAATGCAGTCAACCAGCCAAGACATGTTTGATGTCCAAATTTAGCATATTTAGTATAGAACTGGAGTTACTAGGCTTACATTACGAACAAACGCTGGACCTCAATAGTCACCTAAACTGTTTCCATAAATACATGCTCAAACATTTTCTTAACCCACTCAAACCACATTCAGGTCTTAATTCATGTTGCTCAGACAAGTCACAGTGGTTTACAACACAATATGACTCACTTTAAACTATATAAATTTGAAATACCTCTCCACATAACTTAAAGAAGGGGCCTCGAGCAACAGGAGCCTGGTGGTCTACTTGCGGAAAGGGCCATGTGATGCTGAAAAAAGATAGAACCTCTCTGCACCTCATTTTCGTAGGTTTATCATTCTTTGAAGTGCCACTTCAGCATCTTAGGTATCGCTGTGCTAACACTACGTACTTGCGTAGTGACATTTTTCATCAAAGTCCGGCACTCTAGCCTCCCAGAGTTTGAATGTGTATGTGGGTGATAATGTAGTTCCAGTTTTACCTTAAATGTGTAATTAAGATCTATTCATGCCATTTTACAGAATCATTTAGGTAGCTTATCAAGTTAATTTGAAGCAAATATATAAAGGTTTAGCAGATATTTGTGGAAACAGTTTGGGTGACTATTGACATCCAGTGTTTGTAAGCAATGTTAGCCTAGCAGCTACAGTTCTAAACTAAAGAAGCAAAATTTGGACACAGAAATGTCTTGGTTAAACAACTGCATTTGGAATAAGTGTAAAATTATGTAAATAAGACTATTCCTTTAAACAGTTTCCTTTAAATGGTTTCTTGACTCTCATAGATTATGTTCTCTATTCTCTAATGTTTTTTTCTTGTTGGTGCTACAGGTTCTCAGCACTGCATCATGCGGCTCTCACTGGCACCACTGACCTGCTGTCTCTTCTGCTGGAGGCCCAAGCTATGGTGGACATCAAGGACAGTAATGGTGAGGCACTCAGATTGTCTGCAGTTGTACAGCCTCTCTTCACAGCCGCGTCTTCATTTAGCCATCGATGGACGAAATTCACAGACCTTGTATTTGAGTGAAAGTAGAAATGCCCATGGTAAAATATTAAAAAGTAGAAATTTTAAATTTATATATCTAGTTAAAGTGTAAAAGTACCTGCTTACTTAAGCAGAGGTGAACAATATGGCAAAAATATACCATTATGGTCCAGAACATTATCTTGATACACAATTTTCTTCACAATATTTAGTTTTTCAAGGTTTTGACAAGTTTTGATAAAGTTTTTGTTTTCTAACTTGGGACAGAAAAGCACCAGTAGTGCCACATTTAATACTGCACTGCACTAAATCTAATTAAACAGGAATACTTTCAGTATTCCTCTATCAGTATTCAGTATGCTCTCTTTGTAATGAAATATGATGTTGGTTTTTGTTCTTTAAAGGTTTCATGTTCTACATTTTTCATGTGTTTTTTGTTTCACTTTTACATGAACACTTTCAAACCTGTCTTCATCCCTTAAACATTGGCTGTCCTGTATTGTGCCTCATTCAAAAAGCTTGTTTTTGAATTTTAGTTTCCAGTTATGGATTGTGTGGAACAGGGAGTGAGCGATGTGTTTTGAAACTTTTACAATGTTCGCATACTACATCAAACCTTTTTTTCAAATCCCTTTAAGACCAACATTATCTGAGCCATTAGTACAAGTTATACATTTTTTAAGAGATATTTCTGAGGAGATTAGATATAAGAAGAGGGAGGAAGGGAAAGCAAGGGGTAAGTCAAAGAAAAATACAGGAAAAGCAGGAGTTTCCAAAACTAATGGTTAAAAGATGTAGAGAAATTGGGACCCTGAGTGAGAACTGGTAGACCACCAAAATCTCTCACTATCAGATAAACAGTATTTAAAGCTTTTATCTTTAAGAGGAAATCAACTCTACTCTTGCTACAGATCTGTTTCTGTCTAACCTTTCACTGTGACAACTCGAAGCTGTGTGTCTGAAAGGATATGTAGCTGTTACTGAGGTAAGGACATAGACAAAAACAGAAGAAACAAATCAAACTAGAGGAATCTGCTGGTGTTCTCAGAACAATGGACTGACCACCCCAGAGTCCAGACCTCAACATTATTGGATGTGTTTGAGATCACTTGGATCAGGAGAAGCAGAAAATGCAACCAACCTGAACTTTGGAAAAATATTCTGGTAGATTTCTTTAAAAAACTTCAAGTGATTCTCACAAAAACATGGAAGTTATGATAAAGACAAAGGTTGGACACACTGAATCCTGAAAAAACAATATTATTATTATTTATTGAGGCATCTGGGTAATTGTCTGCTAAATACTGTGTATGTTGTCTGCTTTTTTCCTGATATTAAAAATAAATGGCCATTTTGAGTGGAATTAAATAAATTAAGGGCAATCTGTGGATGTTTGCACAATACTGGACTTGAAAACAGGAACAGAAAACAAGAGTTTCCAAATTAAGTGCAGACTGGCCTTGGAAAACATTCTTAAGAACAGTAACAAATTAAATGTACTTCATTTCCAACCACTGCCTCTGGCCAGTGATGTTGCATCAGGAACTGCTTACAATTTAAGTCTCTGATTTTGCTTTTCTGCTCCAGAATTTTACTGTGTTTGTGAGCGAGGGTAAATAATATTGTGTTTGGTCCCTGTTTGCATGGTGAATGTGGTAAACTATGTAAACACTGTGTTCTGAATGTTGTGTTATGACCCACTGTGGTCCTGCTGTGTGCTGCTGTTTTAGGGATGCGTCCGCTGCATTACGCTGCCTGGCAGGGGAAGGCAGACTCTGTGCTGATGCTACTGAGAGCCGGAGCTTCTGTTAATGGAGCGTCACAGGACGGCCAAATCCCTCTCCACCTGGCAGCTCAGTATGGACACTATGAGGTGGTGAGTAATATACACGGTACCACCTCACCTTTTCAGAAATTTCTGTGCTATTGACAGTGGGAAAGGGAAAGTCACAAAGAGAACTGACCTATCCGTGCTCCACCCGCAGATGTGTTCTTTCATAGCAACTGTTGCATGGTTGCATGAGCTTTACTTGTTGACAGAGAATCCTGTTCAAACTCATCAATTTAGGTTGGAGTTTAGGGTTGCTACACAATGTTAGGTTTCCAGTTTTAAATGCTGTGCCATCAAACTGGGCTGTGCTGAAACCAGTCATAAAAAAACATTGCACCATGCTAATTTTAGTTGAGTACAACACCCAATTTAATAAATAAATAATAAAATATTAATCGTAAATGATATGATAACAGTTTTTATGCACTATAAATTTAGATATTTTGACAAAACAGAGGCAGCTGCAGTTCATCATGGATTTGAATTGGATTTTTGTCAGGTCTTCTATGAATCTCGTCCAATCTGACAACAGTTGCAATGGAAGATCATTCTAACTACATAACTGGCATAGTAGTTTTAAAGTAGTTACCAGATAAATAGTAATTACTGAATAATAAGTCTTACATCTTAAGAATAGCATCTTTTAA
Source organism: Colossoma macropomum (assembly GCF_904425465.1). Lineage (NCBI taxonomy): Eukaryota > Metazoa > Chordata > Actinopteri > Characiformes > Serrasalmidae > Colossoma > Colossoma macropomum. Next base: position 17,319,847 of record NW_023494790.1, on the reverse strand, counting down.
AACATTATTATACATACACCTCTAATGAAGCATTTAGCATCAAATGAAAGCCTTGGAACTGTTTACACAGATGTTTCTGGAATTTTCTTTTGTGCTCTTGACTCCTAAAGATGACCTGTTGGATTTAGGACAATGACTAGCTAGAAGAAAAGCACTGTCAGCCAGATGGAGAAGCAGTGTAGTATTTGTTGTTTTTAGCCTCCGGTGAAAGAAAAAGCAGGAGAAAAGTTAGAAAGCGAGACTTGTCGTTGCATGCTCAAGGCTACAGAAGGGTCCTCAGCACTGATAGCCTTACTTGGCTGGTCCAAAGCATTGTTTCTAAACAATGCAGTTTTGAGCTAGCTCTGCTGTGCAAACAAAGCTTCTGAAGACTAGGCTAGAATGGCTGTTTCTCATACTGAAAATCCAGAGTGTTCCCTTTCGCTGTGTCCTGCCCTTTCTCACAACACTTGTCACAGGATACTCTACGTAATGCAGCCCACAGAGAATCTGACACATTTTTCTTTTCTGGTCTTTTTTTTCTGGCCTTCCACCAAAGGATGTTTCAGCATAGCATATTTCACTGTGTGATCATGGAAACCTTATCTGTGTAGAGTCCACTGCTCTACCTGCTAAATGTGTGACTTTGTGTCTGTCTGTCCATCTACCCAGTCTGAGATGCTGTTACAGCACCAGTCCAATCCCTGTATGGTCAACAAGGCCAAGAAGACCCCTCTGGACCTGGCCTGTGAGTTTGGCAGGCTAAAGGTTAGTTTGGGCAGAACGGATTGTGTATAAAATCTTATCTGCAAGTGACAGATAATAAAGTGACAGCTGAGATGTTTTTCACCAGTAAAGGGAAAAATTGAATTATAATTATAGGCTTGATAATGAACTGAAGCTAAGAATTAAAACCAATGGTTTAGATGGGTTGAACTATATGTAAAATATTTAGATAACATATTGTTAATGTTTACAGTAATCAGCATGTCTGAGCTATGTCATGGATTTTTCTTGTAAACTTGTTTTAAAACGCAAATTTTTTTTAAATGATAACATATTGGTATCCTTATTAGCCAAGGTGTTAATTAACAATTAACAGCACCAGCCGAGTAATTCCATATCAGTGCATCTCTAATCATAAGTTTCACTAGCCCAGGCGTGCTATTATGTTACATCAGGATGAGTCTTTCACTTTTCACATCCAACTGCTTCATTTACAAGCTCATTTTGAAGCTTTGCTGCGAACACATGCCCAATCCTTCAGCAATCCAGCAGCTAAAGCATAGCTTCATCAGTGGATTTTTCCCTGCTCAAGCAGAAGTGCACACAGAAGCTGGTGAAGTGGAGCTTGAATGAGGAGCTTATGATATTTTGAGGGAAGATTCCGCACTGCATGCGCAGAGTCTATAATGTTTGAATGATTTGCAAGATTCGGGTAAATAAACTGGTTATAGCAGCTCCCTGCGGATGCCAGTCGTACAGGGATGAAAGGCTTTCACTGAGGGCTTTTCTGACAGTTGCGCGTAAGCCGCGTTGTGCGATCTTTAATTCATTTAAAACTAGATTTGCCTGGGTGGACTATTTCTATTTAATCTCTGGCTCTAGTCATTTTGGCATTAGAGAATGCAAATGCTATGAAGAAGCAGTCGGAGAGAGGGAGTCTAATTTTGCAGCCTGCTGCAGCCTCAGTTGCTGGGCTGCTGGAAGACTGCCTCAGCTGGAAACTTTGTGCCAGGTGAAGTGTGACATAAGCCAGGCAGGGTGACGAAGTTGGCTGGCCTGAGTTGTGTATTTACAGCTTGCATCAAGTCATAAATGGTATTAAAAGAAAACTGTATACTGAAATGCTGTCTAATCAAATATGTCATTTAAGCTTCTTGGTATGTTTGTGTGTGTGTGTGTGTGTGTGTATCAGGTGGCACAGCTGCTGTTGAACAGTAACATGGTGGTGGCTCTGCTGGAGGGGAATGGAAGAGACAACACGCCCCTGCACCTCGCTGCCCGCAATGGCCATAAGGACATTATCAGGTCCTCTCCCTCGCAGTCACTGTGAACTTTCCTCTTACTTTCACTGTGTATCTTTTCTTCATCCACATTATCCCCCTTTGGATTTCTGTTTACTTACAGCCTGGTGTCAGACCCACAGCATTTAAAGGGTATTTGTGTGTATGTGTGTGTGTGTGTATGTGTGTGTGTGTGTGTGTGTGCGTGTGTGTGTGTGTGTGTGTGTGTGTGTGTGTGTGTGTGTGTGTATGTGTGTTAGGGGTGGGCAGTATGATGATATTTTATCATTATTATGACAAATGATGTCACAATATGCATTTCTGATCATATTGTGGATCGTTAATACATATAGATCACTGACTAACCAGATGTGTCATTAAGTTAATTGTATTTAGTGCATTATGGGGTGTGAAACATTGCATAAAAATCATTTGTGTAATCATTATATTCATAGTTTTTGACAGTATCAAAAACCTAGTATCTTGATATGTATTGTGTATTGTAAAACATTTTCAAATTATCATTATATTGTATTTTTGCCATATTACTCAGAAATGGCTCTGGAAATTCTCAGTACGTATCTGTACTTATGTATTGTCACTGTCATATAATAAAAAACTCTTTTTTTCTTCTTTCCTTTGAAAATGCCAGCTGCCCTTTATACTGTGGGGTTATTTCAGAATAAGTTAACTAAAATAGAAACAGTTCAGAATTACTTGGAACAAAATCTTACAGGCTTTGAATACATGTTAATATTTTTCCAAACAAGCATTCCAACACTTGTTTTTCAAAATCAGCATTAAAAACAGTAATATTTCAAGGGTTTCTAGTCATCTTTCTGATGAAACAGATACACTTGGGTTTAAATCCACAGTGGTGCCTTCTGTTTCAGTCCACACTGATGCATTGGACACATTCGTCAAGATGTAAGCCTGTTTTTTGTCATGTATGCAAGCATAGTGTAAACATCATAGAGATTCAGTCAATTCACACACTTTCTATGGTTATACTCATGTTTAATAGAAAAAGTAGTAACAAACTTCTTTAGCTGCCTTAGCCAAAACTAGAATAAAACAATAAAAATAGTCTCTGTTCTCAGTGTTACCTCACCAAACTAACATGCTGGCACATTATCCACTGAAGAGAAAAAACAATGTAGTAAATGGCAAGTCTTCACCATTTAATGCTCCACTAGTTAGTTCTAGTTTAGTGTCAGCTCTTTAGCTCATTCAAGCCTCTGTTACTCATGTGCACTGACCTAACATTTCCCTTGGCTTTTTTAAATAATAAGACATGCGTTAAAAAACTGCCCCTGTAAATTGTTACATTTTTGGTATAGTACTGATCTTTTAATGTGCACTCGTGCACCAGTATATCATGTTTGTGTATTGTGATACATTGTGATACAATACTAATATGAGATTAAAAACCAATTTTTCTTTTACAAAATACATACATACACAGAGGACACCAGACCTCTTTTTACTTTGGCTTTAGTTTCATATTAAACTTTTGCATTTCAGAGGTCAGGAATATGACATTTAAACACAAAAACAGAGGGAATGTTGCAGTATTGATTTGCGAGTTAAGCATTTAGGTTAAGCACATAAGTTAAGCTCCAGTATGTTATGATAACCCACTTTTACTACAGGTAAAACTTTCCGCCAATTCTGAAGCCTGATTTGTGTTTTTTTTTTGGTGGCTTCTTCATTTGAATTGAAATTGAAACTCTTGTTCTTACAGCGTCTGGGCTAAAGCACTGAATATTTACACAGAGGGTGACACTAGAGGGGTGACAGAATGAAATATGCTTTGCTGCTGGCACTGTATCTGAAACTAGTGTTTAATTACTATTTAATGAATGAAGTTTCTATGAAGACTCTTTCAGTAAGCATAAGAGTCACATGCAAAGAAATAATTCACCAAAAAGAATATGTAGGTGTCCATTCGTGTGCAGGTGTTAGTGACTGAGTAGGTGGGTAGGTGTTTTGTATTGTATTGTAGCGTGCTGTCGAGCAGGCGTCTATGCAAGCGATGTCTGCCCCCCTTGTTGACATATGACATGCGTGTTTGTAAAGGAAGTGAGGTGCGGAAACAGGGGAGTGTTGAATGAGCACATGGAAGACTGACTGGCAAAGAGAGAGAGAGAGACAGAGAGAGAGTGTGTGTGTGTGTCTGTGTGTGTGCGTCTGTGTGTTTTGACCCAGGCTGCTCTCATTAGTGCTGTGTGGGGACCTGAGTCTGCTGAGTGTTGACATGGCGTAGGAGTGAGGTCAGATTGTGTTTCCCTGGTCAGTCAGCTGCTGTGCCGTGTTTCTCAGTGCTTTCCATATATGAAAGTTCACACTGCATTCTCAGCATAAGCAGCCCCCCCAGTGCTCGCTGGAATACAGCTAGTAAACATGTTAGAGATGGATAAAGCTAAGTAGAGGGTAAAAATATAAGCTTATTAGTATTGAATGTCAGCTTGCTTTTTCCCTCCCCTTTACAACATTAAAGAAGTCCAGAGATGCTGCAAAATAGATCAATTAAGAGGAAAGAGACAAACTGCAAATTTTCCGGGCGTGGCTTGTTTTACCACAGTATGATGATTCCACCCTGTCTGAAGTCAGCTCTTTTCAGAGGATGAAAAGACCCTCAGTCCGTTCAATTAGCCAAATCAATGAAAGCCGAGCTGTTAAAGAACTGGGCCTGTGCTCTGCTAGTTTGGGAGCCTCTGTGTGAAAACATTATAATTCAGACATAGCTCTATGTGGAAACTAGAAGCTGTTATAACCGTTGACCATGACAAGAACAGGCAGTATTGGACGGAAGTCTCGTCCACTGACATAATCTGCTGCGCTAGTTCATCATTCACCTTATTTCATGTAGCGTTCCTGTTCTTCTTTCCAATTTACCCAGAGCCAGATCCCCAGTGTAGTCGACCTTTCGCCTATCGCATCATTCTCCTAGCAGTATGGAAGAGCAAGCACATCCTCAGCTGCATCTTTTTTCAGCATCTTTTCAGTACCTTGGTGCACTTGTTGGAGGATTCTAATTGCTTGACTCCGCCACGCAAGCATGCAGACGCACACAGTTTCATTCTACAAGAGACCGCATGGCACAGCTGGGATTCAAATATGAATCCTAGTTATTTTTCTCTGTGATGTGAAGTGATGCTTTACTATTTATGAGTTCAGTTGATGAAGTTCGGCTTTTTTTATGAAAAGTGTCCATCATGAGAAACTCAGCTTTTAGCCAAAGAGACTCCTTTTCAGAACTAGGGCAGCCTTTGGCTAAGGGAAAAGAGAGCTCAAAAAAGGAGGTTCTGAGTTTCCTTCAGCTCAAAGTCAACCTATGAATGACCTTTTTAAGTTGGACATGTGCTGGGAAGGTCACTCTGCACTAGACAAATTCCTTTGTGATGTAAAATATAGCCGCTGACCATATATTCAGCCACTGAATATATTTAGGAGCTGTGGTGGAGAGATTTTGCTGAAGTGAGGCTGAGGTGGAAGCACATTAAATGATATGCGCAAATTAGAGAGGTATATATTATTTACTAGTCGCTATCACAATATTGATTGATCACGTAAGGCTGCCACACCAGAAGTGTTTTGTGGTTATATGCATCTTTGACCACCTCCGAAGGTGGTTTGAGTGATTTTCAAGATGCATTGGGCAGCCAATACTTAGCGCTGTCCACTTATGAATCACCCAAGATGTATGTGAATGCCAGGTGTAAACGGGGCTTTAAGTTATTATTTTCAAACATATTCACTCCCTAGTCCATTTATGGAATCTAAGCTGCAAAAAATAGCCTGTTTAGAATTCAGTTTTTGTGATGTTAAAAATATTGCATTTAGTATCTCAGTTGTATCATGTAGCAATATAATCACAATATTAATGTTTTATCTATATTGCACAAACCTATGATATAATAAACAGCATAACCAGCTCACACATACTGTATACAGTACAGTTTTCTGCTTGTTTTCTAGAGTGGCCATAGAAGGTCATTCAGTTAATCATTATGCCAGCTGACTGATAAAAGGCTATGAATCTAATGGTATATAACTAGGGGCTCTACTGCGGCGGAGCAGAGTGGTACCCCTTGGATTAAGAGCATATTTGCTAGTGTAGGAGTTGAAGAGCCGCTTGTGCTTTCCTTCCCCATACCAGGCATTCTGCATGCTCTTTCTCCATTTCCACAGCTGTCCGGCTGTCTGAATACACACTGAACATTCCACTACCTGAGAGAGGGAAAGTTTGTTTGGATAAATGTTTATAGTTGTGTGTGTGCGGCTCTATGTGTGTCTGGATCTCAGCTGTTTATCATCGAAGTGAAAGTTGAGAAGACTGGGAGCGTGTAGAAACCCATAGTGGAATTCATTAAAGCCCATGATAAACAAGAAGCTGTGTTTGAAAATATTCTGCAGATGAATCACTTCCAAGAGAAAGGCTCATTATACGTGGCAATTAGTCATCGAGAAAAGGCATGGGCTCTTACATGGTACAAAGAAGGAATGGTTGTAACACTGCTTCTTTCCTGTTCATTTACATCTCTCAGGCTGCTGCTGAAAGCAGGAATTGACATCAACAGAACCACCAAAGCTGGCACGTCTCTTCACGAGGCTGCGCTCTATGGGAAAACAGAAGTAGTGAAGCTGTTGTTGGATGTAAGCGTTGAGTTTTTTTTTACAAACCCATCAAGATTACCCATCAAAAGGCCTGTCATAATTATTACATGTTCACCTGATTGCAATTATTTAAGTCAACCGCAGTTATTTTCCACAGTTAGATGCGTTTTTATTTGTTGGTTTGTGGCAAATACGTTTATGAAGACGTAATGGAGTCTTAAAATAAGCAAAACTTCTAACTTCTGCTGCTGTAACACCTTTAGAGGGCAGCAGTAAGTTATGTTTGTTTATCTGAACTCAAGTTGTTTCTGTTATCAGTTCAGTGCTACCAATTATTGACAGCTAAGAAGTAAGATAGCTAATCAGCCATTTTGGTCACTTTAAGTTTGTACTTTAATTACAAAAACGACAAAATGACAAAAGATTTTGCAAGAGAAGGAAAAATTGTTGTTGATTTTAATGTACATTATATGGCCAGAAATCTCCTAATTATTGAGTTCAGGTATTTCAGCCACACCCATTGCTAACAGGTGTATAAAATCAAGCACAAAGCAGTGCACTCTCCATAGACACACATTTGCCCTGGTCAACTGTAAGTGTTATTATTGTGAAATGGAAGCATCTAGGAGCAACAGTAGCTCAGCCACGAAGTGGTAGACCATGCAAACTTACAGAGCGGGGCCACCCAGTGCTGAAGCATGTAGTGCGCAAAAATCATCCTCTGTTGCATCACTCAGCATCAAGTCTTACAAACAGCCTCTAGAAGCAATATCAGCACAAGAACTGTGCACTAGGAGCCTCATGAAATGGGTTTATATGTCTGAGCAGCTGCACACAAGCACTATGCGCAATGCCAAGTGTCGGCTGAAGTCTGGAGCAGTCGAAACGTGTTCTCTGGAGTGATGAATCATGCTTAACTGTCTTGCAGTCTGGGGCATGTAAATGCAAAGGCTATGGCATGTCCAGCAAGATCATACACTTTTGGCCATATAATGTAGATTTTAAAATTAATTTAAAAAATGAACTAAGAGGTTTTCTTCTGACAGTGATGATAAGCTTTGTGTTTAACTTCATCTTACCTGTGTTAGGATTTATGACACTATAAAAATGTGTGCCTTCAAGAATGTCAGATTTACTGTGAAGGGGCAAATGTACTAACTCTGCAGTGGGGGTTTTAATTTATAGTTAAAACTTTTGAGGTCACCTCACCTCTGTTTTTTAAAGTTGCATTTTTTTATAAGACATACATTTTAGGACTATCCACCATTATATATTTAAACATTTTATACTAGAGCTCTGTGAGCTCAGGATCAACTTGATACCTTGATCGAGTTCATGTTTAAAGAGAAAAAAAAAGCCTCTCTTGGAAAGTTTGATTTAGCATAAGGAGGTTCTCTCATGACAGTAATATTTTCCTTTTCAAAGACAATACTTTTGTCTCAAAATGTAGGATTGGTAAAATATCTGTCTGATATATTCTGTAGGCTGGAATTGATGTCAACATCCGCAACACCTATAACCAAACCGCACTGGACATAGTGAACCAGTTCACCACCTCACATGCCAGCAAAGACATCAAACAACTTCTCAGAGGTGACTAACTTCACAATCAAGCCTTTTCTTCTTTTCTTTCTTTCTTTCTTTCTTTCTTTCTTTCTTCTTCATGTACGCCCTGTATTTTATTTGTTGCAGTCTGTTTTATGTTTGATTCATGTCAGTATTATTTTTATCTTGCCATCGTTAAAAAGTCTTCACTGTGACAAAGAGGATGAACTATTTATTATTTTTTTTATTTATTCTTAAAACTGCTTGACAAAGTGTTTGTGTGTTTGAGAGAGAGACACAGGCAATGAAGGAGAAGGAGAGAGAGAGAGACAGGCGAGGGGCAGGGGGTGGTGTAGGGGTAGAAATGTTGCATAACGTTGCCTCTGTTCTGTCACGCCGCTGACAGCCTCGCCTGGGGCTGTGGCTGAGATGCAGGGGTTTTTTGCGCGTCTGTGTCTGTGCATGTGTCTGTGAGACGTGTCTGTAGGCTTGTGTGCTTCTGTCGCTATTGACTGAACTCTGCAGTTCCGCTCTCTCCCCTGTAATCCACTGGCTTGTTTTCTTTGAAGTCTGTGCTTTGATATGCAAGCTTTACAAGGCTGAGAGAGCCACATATGAAGAGGAGCGGTGCTTATCCTCTGTGTTCTGAAATTAGTTTCTCTCTCTTACCTCATTACAATCTCAGGAATGTACCCACTAATTCAGACTATTTCAGTACTGTATTATTGTGAGTTTTGGCTAATGACTGATAATTATCAGTCCTGGTAATTTAACAGTCAAATCTAGCTTAAGGGAATAGTTTCATCAAAATTGAAAACAAGCAGAAACAAGTTAGCGTTATGCCAGTTACATCATGCTAACCGGGTTGCTACTAGCTAGTGCTTGGCTGCTAACTAAAGCTTGCCAAGCATGTTTGGTAAAGATGCAAGGATGAGTTGATGGTCACAGTAGAAGCCTGAAAGTCCAGAAACATTGTTGACTGCTCTGGGCTTGAGCTCATCTGAAATGGACTGAAAGAAGAAAAGGATATAGATTGTTACCAGTGTAAAGTTTAAAAGCCAAGGTGTGTTTTTGTAGAGGTGGGTACATTGTGAAAGCACCATTAACCATGAAAGTGATCTACACATTTTGAAGCCACACATGCTGCCTTTTAGATGCTGTCTTTTTCAGGGAATACAAAAAATTCTGCTTTTTAAAGTTCTTGTCTTCAGTTCCCAAATGACTGACTAAGTGCTGTTAAAAGGAAAGGTGGTCTAACACTGTGGTAAACATGCTCTTGTGCCAACTTTTGTTGAAAAAACACATAATAAAAACACAAAACATCAACAAAAAAGTTTAATATGGGACTAACAGAATTTGCTAATCACTGCTTCCGTTTTTTTTTTTTTCACAATTTCACGTACTGTCCCAAATGTTTTGGATTTGGGTTTGTGCATAGATATATTTTTAAATAGGCTGTTATTTAATAAGAGATCCAACATGCACTAATGATTTAATGCTCTGCTCCTTAACACCTTGCAAAAGCCTTGTCATAAGCATTAGTAGTAAATTGGTGTGCATTAACCAGTAATTCCATCATTTTTATACCTAAAGTTCAAATTAGGGCTGAGCAGTCTGATGATATTTGGTGTTATCATGATTAATTATATCTTTTTACAGCACAATATATGCATTTCTGGGGAACTGCGTGTTTCATTATAAAGAAACATACATAATTTGTCCTGTTTAATTGGGTTTAGTGCAATACAGTATGAAAACTTTTGATAAAAATGTTGTGTTCTTAGTTTTTGCTAGTATCCTTTAGGGATGGGTTAGGATCTTTGAGTGTTCGAATAGTCATAAAAGTAAATTAAAAGTTTTGATATGAAAATTAGCTTTACTCAAATCTTTTATTTTCATATTGAAGAGCCATAAAATGTCTGAACTGTATACTTCACCAGAGTGCAGTGTAGAACCTGCATCTTTCTCTTACATGTTTGTAGTGTATAGTTGGCGTTTCTGAAAGTACCTTAGATGACTTTTAAGTGATGAGCCGAACATGACACTGAACGCTTTTTCTCTACCAGTTAAGATGATCGTAACACTAATATGTTTTTGGGAAACTGGTCCTTATTTAGTCCAAAGAAAGAAGCAGAGAAAGACCACTGCATTGGGCTAAAGGCTACTGCACAGCAGAAACAAAGCTCTGCGATGCAGAGAGCACAAAGTGCAGCCATAGCATATTGGAAGCATCAAAGAAAAAGACAGATTAACAAGAAGCTCAAGTTCATTTTACACTCTATCCCTATAGACTGAATGAAATAATACTTCAAACATCATTTATTGAATTTATTGTTTCTTGTCAGCCAACTCTGCTCGGATACAAGCTGAAAAGTACGAGGTGAAACATGATGTGACTAAGCCGCTAACATTAGCTGATGTGAAAACAAACATTTGTCTGTTTGCTTTAAAGACTTTAAACTGACACCTTTCTTGAGGCAAAATTTCAAGCTACATTTATCCTACTATGGGTTTATGGTCTGGCCCTGGGTTTAATATAGTACAGTGATAGTGAGTTACTGCATCTCACTGAACTATTCAGTGTATGTTTTTTTTTTTTTTAAACATCTTCACATATTGAGATGTTAAGTTTCTATCATATCACATATCACTAGTTAAAATGTCATTACAGAACTGTTCCAGTCTAAATGTTGCAGTCTGTTTATCTTAATTGACAACATTGCACTTAAATCCACTTTGTGTATAAACTCCTGTAAGGCTGATTTAAGAGCCACAGGTGTTACAACCTCAGGCCTTAATACCATGTGGTTGGATTGTGGGTGGAGGGAGAAGTTGACCAAGTGGTGCATTTCAGGAAAGCAGGATGTATAAAACGTTTTGTTTACTCAGAGTATTAATACAGAATTTCCAGTAAAGTTAAATAGTTAAAGATCACCCAGTCTGTCCAGACCTGTATGAAGTGTTTGTTAGCTGAATAGCCCGCAGATGTTTGTCTTAAAGCTGTTTGAATGTAAACGGTCTGTCTCTTGATTGTGTGTTTCAGAGGCGTCAGGAGCGTTGCAAGTGAGAGCACTGAAGGACTACTGGAACCTCCACGACCCAACAGCTCTGAACATACGTGCTGGGGACGTCATCATGGTAAGCATAGAGGATGCTTTATCGTTAGTAGTTTTTTGTGTGGCAATTTGATTAAAAGGTATAATAAAATAAAAATAATAAGTAAAATACTAGACTTATGAAACTCATCAGAAGGTGATGATAAAAATGTGATCCGTGGTGGATTTTTATGCAGAGTTTACGCCTTTGCCAGGAATTTTATGGTTGTGTGTGTGTCTGCGTTGTTCCTGCTGCCTGGAGAAGGCTTTTTGAAGGTCTGAGTGTAGAGTAAGGCACTTTGTGGAGGTGATCTGTGGTCCAGCGTGCTGCAACAGGCTCTTGTCACTCAGTCTTTCAAGAGTGACTCAGGCGATTGGACCGTGGCGTGTGCCATAGCCGCACATGCTGTCTTCCTTGTTTGTTTTCACTGCTCTTCGGTGTTCTTTTCCTTGCCTGCAAGCTTGTTTTTCTTCACAGAATACACTGGAAATGTGGGCCCAGAGGCTCTCTACTAAACACATGCCAGGGTGCTTTGTTCACACCCTCCATGTGTGTGAGTGTGTACATTTGCATGCGAGTGTGTTCGGTTGACGATATTTGTGATATTTTTGCCAGCATGGAAACGAGATGATATAAGCTGGATATATTCAAATAACAGAGAAATGAAGGAAGTTAGAGATGTCAAAAAAAAATAATAATAATTTAAGTAATAGAGACATTTCAGCTTAGTCAGGTCAGTCTCCTGTACAGGCGGGCAGTATGTCACAAATATAAATATATATCACTATACTTAGACAATATGTGTCACAATATTTAGTTTTTCTATGGCTACTGTACAAATTGGAATGGATAAAATGCATAAGCAAGGAAAAAAATAGTGCAGTGATTTTTAATAACTAAAGAAGAAAACTTACCAGCTAGGGGTGGACAATATGGCAGAAATTTCATGTGACATGCTTAAAGATATTTTCATGTTACACAATGTAGATCATGATATTCTGGCACATAGATACAATGGGCCTTATTCACCAACCATTCTTAAGAAATTTCTTCTTAAAACCCGCTTACTCCTTTTTCATGAAGATTCTGACATTCACCAATGTTTTCTTATTTGAGATTTGTTCTTTGGTAAGAACAGAATCTGTGCACATTTAAGAGCATTAAGGTGCAGACAGTTCTGTGGATTAAAAACACGTCATGAATCTGACATAGACTTTTGTTAGGACCTTTCTCAAGATTAAAAAAAAATCTTAGCAAGATATTGGTGATTGAGGCCTAATGCACTGGTAGAGCTACATTTAAAAACTGCCAAATTTTAAAGTACAATGATTTCTATTCAATATTTCACATACTGTACTGAATTAAATCCAGTTAAGCAGGACTAATTATGTTCGTTTGGTATTGAAAGAGTTGGTCAGTGTTCTTTAAGTAAGTATACTATTCCTGATATGCTCAGAAAAGCGTATTGTTTATCATTATAAAATCCATTTTAAAAATAAAATATCTCTAATATCCACAATATAAACGGAAAGGCATATTGTGACATAATTTATTTTGGTACCAATAACATGTTTACACAGTAGAACACGAAAGGGGCATGCTATCGCAAATAACATCATGGCTGTGATTTGTTGCAGACAGAAGCCAAGCCGTGATGTTATTCATAATAATGAATGACTTTAAGCGTGTTTTATTGCTTAAATATGTTATCGTTATTATAATAAAATATGTCTCACTTTTTTGCAAAATAAACAGAAAGTGAAGCAAAGAGTCCCCAAACATTGTATCAAATGTGCAGTACTGGCAAATCTTACCTGCAAAAAAAGGTGTGCAGAATTTAAGGCATGTTTTAGAGCAATACTGAACGTAAAGCCATGTATAACTGCCAGGCCATATTCACTCTCACCCAGCCTTGTAAATGTCCTCTGGAGCTTGCAGTGTCCCTCACTACTAAAGGCCTTAGCCCTGTGCACCATCCATGGAATGCTAACTGGCTCATTTGCTCAGCATGCTTTGCTAAATTAGGACTTGAGCACAAAAGGTTAGGCCTTAAGGTTAAGAAAAATTTGTCCCAACAGACTTAGACTGATGGTTTAAGTGTTTGACCGTGAGGTCTAGTCCTCTAACATTTCATGTATAGAGAGACTGCTTTGTAACTCATTCAGAATGTTCTTCAGAAGCTTAGCACACACTGTTACAACTCATAATTAATAATTGTAATTAATTTAAAAGACCCAGACAGAGATAAATTTGTCTAAACTCACAACTTAATGGAAAGTGGGGTTTAAGTCTTTCTTATTTGATGATATAATTAATGTAATATTATTGGTGTATTATAGGTCTTAGAGCAGCACGTAGATGGACGTTGGAAAGGGCATATTCATGACAGCCAGAGAGGCACTGACCGTGTGGGCTACTTCCCCCCTTCCATTGTGGAGGTCATTAACCGACGTAAGTAGAGTCCGTCTTCAATCAAATTATGAAAACAATTCTGAGGTCCCTGAAAACATATCACACCTGCAGTCATTCTTCTGTACTACCTAAAACAGAAGATGCATGTTCTCTGTAATAGTATATTTTTTATGTTTTTTTATGGAAATGCAGGCAGTTCCTTTCTTTGTTTTGGGAAATGTTGCTTGTTTTTTTTAAGAATGTTAACATTTCACACAGAAACTGTTGTATTTTTGATGTATTTTTACATTTACGTTTATTTAGTAGATGTGGATTAGTAGGTGTGTACAAAATGTGCATACAGATACAGAACTGTGCAAAGTTTCCAAAATCAATATAGAAAATGTGAATCCCAACCAAAACCGTCACCATCAGATAAGCAGCCCTTAAAGGTTTCATCTTTGAGAGAGAGGGGAAAATCAAGCTCCACTCTTGCTTTAGATCCACAGGTGTTTCTATCCATCCTTCCACTGTGAGAAGACAATTCAGTGCTATGGCTCTGAAAGGATGTGTAGCTGGAAATAGACAAAAGGAAATTGACAAAAAAAGAAGACACTTTGCAAATCAAATAAAAGCTACTGATGTCCTCAGAACAATGGACTGACAACTCTAGAGTCCAGAGTCTATATAGCACCAAAAAGCATTCTTCTATTGTTAGAAGCTTGAAATTATAATAATAGAAGAACCCTTTTCAGTGCTATATAGTACCTTTTTCAAGAAGGTTCTATATAGAACCATAAACGGCACATTCTCCATCAATCAGAAGTACGCTTTCGCCATGCAAAGTGTTCTTCGAGTGTTCATGGTTCCATTCAGAATCATTTTCTACACTTAAGAACCCTTGAAGAACTTTTTTTTTTAAGAGTGTATAACCCTATGCTAAACATGGCTGAAGATCGTTTTTTTTCCTATTTTGTTGTTGACTTCTTTCTTCTCTGTGGTTAACCAGATATCTGTCATTAACTCTTATGCACACTGGAATATTAAAATTACTCATACACATCCTTACTGAATGGTTGGTTTGAATAGAAATTAGCTAAATGAAGACTGGTCTTGGGTGAGAATCTGTACTCAAAATAATGATAATTAGCTCTCACAAGCAGGGTTCTTCAAAACATGAGGTCCATTGATAAAGTTGTCTACACACATGCTTACACTCACTGTTTCACTCATACCCACACACTCACACTCTCTCTAATAGGATTAACAGGGACATACTGGGGACTGTCAGATCAGCTGTAAAGCCCTGAGCCTCTATAGAAGGGTTGCAGGCTCAGAGCTGGAAGGGTCTGAGTAGAAAATCTGAGCTGAAATGAGGATCTGTTGACGTTTTGTGTGTATGTGCGTGTGTGTTTGTGTGTGTGTGAGTGCGAGAGAGAGACTGGGGGGGGAGAGGCAAAGAGGCAGAATAAGCACTCTGCCATGTCATGGTGTCAGCATCTTGCAGCCTGCGCAAAATGAGCCTCCGCGGTAAGCTTCTGCCTCAGTACTGCTGAACTGGGGATGATGAGTCCAAAACACACACTGATCAAAAACTGCTCTACTTTATCTCACTGTGTGCGCTGCCACTATACCCTTTTGTCTCATTTGTTCCAACTATGGCTGTCAATACTGATTAACAATCAAATAATCTACCAATTAATCAAGTAATAAGTAATCAGAGTTTTAAAAAAGGCAAAACAATAAAAATGGATTTTGTTGATTTTCTACATAACAAAACACATCCCTTGCAGAGAACACAAATGCACAATTACTATTTATTTGTTAAATTTAACATATTGGAAGAACATAGAACATAAAATGTGACTTGTGCAAAAGTTATGGCACATTTTACCAAATTTACCATGGGTATTTAAACCTTTGGAGATCATGGTGTATTTAGTTATGGAATATAATTGTGCCATAATCCATTTTTTTTTACAAGTTGTATTAACTCCTTTCACCCTGTCTTGACTTTGTTTTTCTACCTTAAAACGCTATGTTATGAAAAGGTACAGATTTGCACTATCCTTCTGTGAAAGTGAATGTAGTGTACCTTTAAAACTTACTTAAGGTGCACAATTGGATCTTAAGACCATTGTTGTACCTTTCAGGGTACATTTACATTGCACCTTTTCTTTTAATCAAAGTTTAATCGTAACAGCCCTAGTTCCAACAAGGACATGAGCGTCTTGTTTGTTCGTTATAATGACTGTCTCTTCATAACTGATGATGAATTTAAGAACTGATGCAGAATTCATCATGTGTTTCCATGTTGTGTCTGTAGGGGGCACTCTCTCTCGTCAGGCCTCACTGCCCAACCAAAGACATCACACACTGGGCAGAGTCCCTCCCCCTCGCAGCCCTCATCCTGCCCCCCACACAGATGACTCTTACACCCTGTACGCATCCACTCATCCTGCCTTACCTCGACAAAATGGCCTGGATCAGCACCCAGGTACTGTAGGCTATACCGTTCAGTCATTCGTAAATGTGCTTGGAAAACACAAGCTCTTTCAAGATTTAATCATATGCACAAACACTAGCAGTGGTACTCGGGTAGATATGCGTGCATGCATACTCTGCCTCTCTCACATACACACACCTCTCCTCTTCTTCAGCACAGTGTGTCACAAAGCAGGATTTCAAAGTAAGGCAGAGAACGTCAGGCAGAAGCTAGTCCTGTCTAATAGGAAGAGAGATGTTACTATTGGACAGTCATCACCTTAGGCATTACCTTGAGACATCATCATAATCTCCAGCGATAACAAAATCATTTTGATTTTAATGTTATTTGACATTCTGATATTATTTCCTACTTGAAGCCCATTGAAACAAGCAGAGACATTCTGCTGAAAGTGCAGAGTTTGAAAGTAGAACAGGTGATATTTGAATTTAAAATAAAAGTTATTGCTGTGCATGCAGTTTTGTTCTGAGCAAAGAAAAACGTCCTTTATTTTTTGCCATGTTTTGCCGTTTCTTGACACCAAAATCAAAACAAACAAATACTTTACTTTCTTGAAATGTAATAACTCACTATTTTGATGTAGTTTCTTAAAATCTTGGGATAAATAAGTCATCATTTTGAGACATGAAGGGTAATAGTCATTATTTTTAAAGTCAATATGTGAAGAAAATAATTATTTTGAGATACTAAGTCAACATTTTGACATACTGACATACTGCTTTCCTAAATAGAGAAGAAAAAATATGATGGAATTTACAATTCACAGAAAATTTAAATTGAATGTAAATTAATTTAACTGCATTAATTACTTTGTAACTATTATGTGATTACTGACTTACTGAAAAATCCTCCTTTGTGAAATACCCCAGGTTTGTAAGTAATGATTACTGTAAGAGGACGAGTGATAATAGCACCCCATCAGTGACTCACATTCCACTGCCCTATACCCTGTGTGGAATCTTTTGGGCCACATCACCAGTACTCCACCTTTTGGAGACAGCTCCCAAGGCCTGACCTTCGCCTAGTTTTACTCAGGCTGCATATTCTGACACTCTTTGTGACTGTATGGTTGAGCACTGGGCCCACAGACCTCCACAGGTTTCCCCTTTCACCCTTTGAGCCTTTAAAGTGTTTGTGTTTGCTAGGTTCACCTCCCGACAGCCCCAGTGCCCTGTGTATACCAGCTAGCCCCAAAGAGCCAGAGGATATTTGGGTCCTCAGGACCTCTCTAACCGGTAAGAGTTGCCCACCTCCCTGTCGGCCCCTGTCCATCTTCAGTGTGACCCCAGCCTGTCGTCACGTGCCTGTCACCCTCTGCTGGTCCTCGTGCTCGGGAGAGCAGTGAGCACACATGCTCAGGAGTGATGAGTTGTGGACCTGGCCATGACGAGTTAAAGCAAGCAACCTTAGACGAGTTCCCCCCACCCTGGTCTTAACACGCTTTTTATGTTCTAGCTGCACACCTGCAAACCACTGTGCACCCCTCCTTTAGTTAGTGACTACTACTTCTTCCTCCAATACTATTTTATGCACAAAGCATCTTTCTTTCTGAGTGTCTCTCCTTCCCTCTCCCTCTCTGTCTTTGTCTCTCTATGTCTCTTGCTCTCTCTCAGGAGACAGAAACAGTGTTGGAAGTGCCGGCAGTGTTGGAAGCAGTCGTAGTGCTGGCAGTGGTCAGAGCACTGAAGGCAACTTTACCCATAATGTACAGCACCAGTCCAGCGCTATTGCACAGGACATCAACAAGGTGTGCCAGACACTCTAAAGAAGCATATCAATGCTGTCTCTGAAACTGTGTAGGAGAACTTTTCAAAAGAAGGAAGAAAAAAAACATCATATCATCTTTTAGTGCAACTTTTCAAACTGCCTAGAAATCCATTTGCATAAAATGTTCACACAGTGTAAAGAGAAGTCTCACAGGGCCAGACGTGATCTCATAGCAAGAATCTGCCTCTGGGGACAACTGGTAAAACTTTTAGTGCTGGATTGCAGCAAAATCCAGTGCAAACAAGTGTACAGCTCTTCTAAAACTCGGCCCCCATATTCATCTAGTCTTGCTCTTTCAATGTCCAGAGTACAATCAATAACACAAGCAAACAAGCGACATGTCTGCATATTTATCGAGAGGTTTTTGGGGGGACTTTTCAGCCATGCTAATTTATGCTACAAGCTTGTTGTCTGTTGAGCAATGTTGATGAGCGCACCGTTGCCCCCTACTTTGAGGTCTGCCTTCGCGAGACGTTGGATTGGTTTACGAATTTCTGTTTGTTCCCACCCACACATAGCACAAAATGTTTCATAGACCTCTGAAGTCACGCCTATTCTGTATTGTATCTATTCTGTTGGTGTAATGGTCATGACAGGAACTCCAGTTCTAAGTGAATTTCGAGGTCATTTAGCAGTCCAAACATGAATAATGCTACATACGTGCTATAAGCAAGTGAACGCTCCTGTTCACTGAAATGATGTCGCATGAAAGTTTGACTATGGTTAAACTTCAACACTGTTATATATCAACACCAGCGATGCAAACTGCAGCCTAAGACCACCAAAACCACATCACATTTGACAAAGCTTGCAGGTTTGCAAGGGGGGCAATTTAATGAGGTGGCCAGTCTTATGATGTAAATTCAGTCCGCAGCAGTTAGCTGACTTGTAGCGATCACTGTGGTTTGGCTCCTTAATGACCTGGTATTTCAGAGGATCTGGCGACTTTGAGACAAAGAATGTCCATACAGCAGAAAATATTGGCTTTGGAACAATTTAAAACATTAATTAAATTTAAAACACAATTTATAAATCATAAATAAATAAAAACAATTTATTTTACCACAAGAAACAACAGTGGCGGTTTTCCAGAACACCATTCATTTCTGAAAACCAAATCAGCTCAGACCTTGAATTCCTAATATGGGCTAGCACTAATATGTACATATAATTACTATCTCTAGCTCAGCCTGAGAATTTTACAGTTATCCAAAAAGTCACAGGTTATCCCAGATAACATTTTGCTACAGCCATTTAGGTTGGTCACTTGACATCTGTTAGAAACTTTCCCAAAACGTGCAATAGAATAATATGTGATGCTGTACAGTAAGAGAGATGCTATTTTCTCTGCTTGTGTCCTTCTGTTTTGGTCCTCTGACTGCTCAGTGAAGATACATGATATCTGCTCAGTAATACAGACCATAAACAGTAAAGAAGTTAATCATGTTTCTTCACATATTTTCAGTGTATTATCATTTGAAATTTCCATCAGAAAGCCTACAGGCTCCCACTGAATATGATTAGCTTAGTTAGAACAGAAATGAGAACATAAGTGTCATTAAGATCTCTTAATGATAGTTATTAATATTCAAAGCTTCTGATATAACACCTTCAGTGCTGCTTTCTCCACGGTCTCAGACATATCATGTCTTTTTCTGGGCAGATGTCGCCCTCTGCTGGTGAATCAGTAGAACAGCACAACCTGACTCCTGACATCATCAAGCCAGAGCCTGCAGGTCAGTCCACTCTGATACACTCTTATGTACTCTGATGTAAATAAATTATATATTTTAATACTTACACTCCTCTGCCTTCAAAAACAAAAAAGACAGTCTTGCTGTGTTTGGACTTTAAGATGAATGGCACAAAGTGAAAGATCAATGTCTGTTTCCTTAACAGATAAACAAAATATCTTGCTCCACATAAAAATTGTAATAAAAAGTAATAAAGAGTGAACAGAGCTCTTCCCTCTGCAAGCCATTTGTTACATGTCAGAAAAAGGGACAGAAGCTGTAAGTGTAGGATCTGGTCCAATGTAAGCTATTCTAGGCATGGTCAGATTCCTCTGTGGGAGGAGGGACGAGGAAGGAGGTAGTCAGAGAGAGAGAGAGAGGGAGAAGTGGTAGAGTGATAAATACTAAGACTGTAAGGAGAAGAAAACAAGAGTAAAGGCTGTTTCCCCTCTGATTCCAGTGGAATTAATTGCGAGATCTTTAGGATCTAGTGTAGGGATGAAATCAAGGAACTTGCTGAAATTCAGTTTGTTTTACAGAGGTAAGATATGACAACTAATATATCTGAAAATGGATCGCTTTACACTTGATCTGTTGGATGTGTTATACAGGTTTTTTGTTTGTCTCACACATTTTTAAGGAGATTGGTGGTTTGAATTGCTGGGATTATCATTAATAGATAACTTGCTGTATGATTATTAATATCAGAATTAAGTGTAGGTAATTGTACTGTTGTCTCTTGTACACAGTTGTTGGAGTAGTTGTTCAAAAGTTTGTAGACACCTCCTCATCTAATGTTTCTTCTGAAATCAATGGTGTTAATGGGTATTAATTGTTCCCTCTTTGCTGCAGTAACAACCCCAACTCTTGTGGGAAAGCTTAATTTTGGAGCATTACTGTGAGGATTTGATTGCGTTCAGCCACAGGTGCATTATTGAGGTCAGGTACTGATGTTGGATGATCAGTTCTGGATAAAAATGCCAATCCAACTCATCTTTAAGGTGTTGGATGGAGTTCCATCACTAAGTGAACAGACAGTTCCATAGCTCATTGCTTGGGGGGGGCTTTATACCCCTTTAGCCAACACTTGGCATTGGGTGTGGTGACCTTTGGCTCATGTGCAGCTGCATCCCATTCTATTGTCAGTGTTCTTCTATGGAGAGTATACAAGCTGTGGATGTGCAATTGAACACTCATGTCAACAGTGGGTTCACCTTAAAGTAGCTGAATACATTAATTAGAAGGGGCATTTGGATACTTTTGGATATACGGTGTAGCTTGAATTAAAATCAGTTTTACTTTGCTAAGTAACCACATTCCACATATGAGAAGTTTGAATTGCTGAGTGCACACATATATATAATAAACATCCCAAGACTACCTGAAACTGCAAACATTAAGAGAAAATATGACATAATGAATAGAGGGATTAAATGTACTAAGAAGAAATTACTACTAAGAAAATATAGAAAATAGTTATAAAATGAAAAAAGCAAAAAAAAAAACAAAAAGAGACCCCCACGACCCAGAAGGATAAGCGGTTTAGAAAATGCGCGTGTGTTTTGTACTGAGAATGCAGTATTGAATCACAGAAATGCTAAAAAACAAGCAGCTGATATTGCTTCATGTTATGCTATGTTGTGTTGTCTCATGTTATGCAAAGTGTGCCCTTGTTTATACATACATTTTCAGAAGTTGTTAAAATGACAGTTAGAAATTGTGAAAATGGGACCAACCATACTTAGGTGGCTGTCAGTACATTATGGGAGGCCACCTAAGTACAGCCTATGTGTGGGAAACACTGATGTATGTATGTTCAGGTTCTGGATATATAATCCTGTTGTATTTACTACATATTACAGAGTGATTTGCTCATTTATTCAGTAATTCATTCTGGATCTATTTAAGTAGAGTGTTGCTAAATATTACAGTTATGGGCCACAGTATAGAGGATGGGTTTGCAAGGTTCAGTCTAAAGGCAAGACTGCAGTGAATGAGGGCCACAGCTCTGGGGTAAAAAAAAAAAAAACTGTTAGCATGACCGGTTGTGTTCAGGGCCATTAATATTCTACCAGTGAGAAGGTTGTAGGAGATAAGATCATAACTCTTATAGAGTTAATCTCAAGTTAGGGTTTCAGTAATCAGTTTAATAGTTTTGTGACATTTTATATGTTGTTGCCGTTGTAAAGCAAGCGTGCAGCTTCATGCATAAATATGAGTTTATTGCAAAAACCATTTAGACACACTCCTGCTGTTATGTCAAGCACCGACTGTGTCAAGTACTTGGTGCAGGCTTTTTGTGGTGAAATCATTTATACACACAGACACACACACATATACTGTAACTCAGATAATTTGCTGCAGGGTCATATTGCTCTTTGCTCACTGTCACCAGCTGTGCTGTTCCATGATGACCAGTTCAGGCTGAAGTGAAAAATAGTATCTACAGTTCTACAGCTAGAGCTCTACAGCTCTCTAGGCTGCTGAAACACGGTGATTCTGCTCACTGCCACATAAAGCTGGAAATACAATAACAGCACATGTACACATGATGCTACAGGCCTTTTTTACTGTTTACTAGAGGTAAGACTGCCTCTGTGGAGTATAAGCAACCTTTCACTGACAAAGAAGTACTGTCTTCTGTGTCTCTGTGTGCAATTTTTTGTGTGTGCGTGTGATTCCTCCAGGAGCTCCAGTTCGCAGGCAGGCTCTGAGCAGCTCCAGGGCTGGAGAGCATGGTTTTAGTCCACATGTTCACATCCGTCCAGAGCAGCTACTGGAGGGCAGGGTGTGTGCATTACAAATTAAATGTTTTCATAATGTTCTTTTATTGTAAATTAATACAGATAATTCATTATGCATATTTTGATTAATCACTTTTACTACGTATCTCTTTCTACAAACTGTGTTAGGTGCGCAAAGCTTGTAAGTCTTCTCTAGCTATAGTAGTAATACATGTTTTTGCATCTCAGGATGCAGAGGCCATTTACCAGTGGCTGAGTGAGTTTCAGCTGGAGCAGTACACAGCAAATTTCCTCACAGCTGGCTACGATGTGCCAACCATTAGCAGAATGACTCCAGAGGTAAGTCACCCCTACTATACAGTACCCTGATCATTTATGGTTCTTTATCACATACTGTAGTGTACATGTGTAATAGGTAAAAACAGGTCCCAGATCAAGAAAAAATAAATTTCCTGTGCTTTTTATGATTTTAGGAGTTTGATCTAATATGTTAACATTGTAACCAGTCTGCACAGTCCACATATGTAAAATAAGCTGCAAAAACAGCCTGTTATGAATTTGTTGTTTCTGTCATGGCATGAGAACCAGCAGATTTACATATATATTTCTGTTCAGCCTACAGCAGTTTAGCTCTGCCCATTCATGTTGAAGTTATAAGAAATGTTTCAGCCTGGACTGCTTTTTTTTAAAAAACAAGCTGTTTAATTCTAAGGGACAAAGAGAGGTTGGAAAAAGATAATGTAAAAGTGAGTTATGTGAAGTATGTCCATTTTTGGTACATAAAAGCACACAGACCTTAAAAACTGACTTCAGAGGAAAAATTAATTTTATCAAAACAAACTGTAATATTTTTTACTTTGATTGTTGTAAGAATAGTATAAGATGTTTAATTTATTTTGTCCTTTTTTTAAATCATTTTTTAGTGTAAAACTGACTGTCATGTCACGAAACAAGCAAATTTATCTGCAGTAGAATTTGACAATTTTAGTAGATATAATGACAGACAAAGTGAAAACATCTGGAACTTAGTTGACTAATCGTATAATCTATCTAAACTATCTGAAAATGAAAAAAATATTCAGATGTTTTCATTGGCCAACACTTTTTTTTTGCAGTGTTCCATTTTCTTTAGCAACTGTTGCACCAAAATTTCCCCTTAGGATCAATAAAGTGCATCTGTCTATCTATCTGTTTATAACTGTTTGGAAAATTCCACCAAGAATTAACTGGTTCAGCTTTAAGTAAAGCCCATTTAGAACTCAGAAAATATTAGCATTCATCTCAATGTTCGTATTCTAATGTCAGGATCTCACAGCCATTGGTATAACAAAACCAGGCCATCGCAAGAAAATCTCCATGGAGATCAGCCACTTGCACATCCCAGAGTGGCTACCAGATTACATTCCGGTAAGGGATTTAAGAATGTTGTCTTCATCACTAACAGATTTTAAATGCATGTATTATACAATTTTAAAACAGGTGAAGAGTTTGTGCCTGAATAATAATAATACAGTACTCTCGTTCCTGATGGCCTTTTTCAGTCTGACATTGGTGAATGGCTTGGAACTATTGGGCTTTCTCAGTACCAGAAGAGGCTGGCAGAGAATGGCTATGACTCTGTTAGCATTGTGCGAGACATCACATGGGAAGATCTGCAGGAAATCGGCATCAACAAGCTGGGTACAGATGGGTTTACATCTGTAAACCTCTGGGTTTCCTTATGTTTCTACTGCATTAAATATTATCTTCATACTGTTAATATAGCAAACACCTATTAAAAGTTTATATCCCACTAATTAGCTTTGTGCAAAATGCAGGCCTAAATCATCACACATTTGCCTCAAACCATGCGTTAATAATCTTGGTAATATAGTTTCAAACATTGTATGATATAATGCGTTCTATAAAAATGAGGATTTTGCATAGCCAAAACCAGCAGTAGGGATTTTTTGTTACTTTTGTCTATTTTGATAGATATCAGTATGTCATACAGTGTCAGAAATTATTTGAGATTGTCATACAGTGTCAGAGTTTATTTGAGATTGCTTAACAACTTGACATAGTGCATAAAGATATATCATTAGTACCCTCCTTGGTCCTCTCTGGGGGTCTCTCCTTTGCCTTCATGGAAACCAATTCAGTTTCATGGACACTTGAAATAGCAAAATATAATTACATATTATATTATATTACTTATTATATAGCCTAAGTTTTGCACATAATTCAGTTCTACTTTTGTGCCATTGAGCCAGATGAGGATATACAATTGGAGGCTTTCTGTGTTTTGACATAAATTTAATTTTTTATGAGCCAAACCAATCTTGGTAGTATATAATTAGGGCTCTGTAGTTTTTTAACACATGAAATAACTAAAAAACTTAAAATTTGACTTCAGAACCTTAAAATAAGTGAATCAGCTTTATGTTCAGTGTGTACTCATGTTGAGTCATGTGGCTTGGATGTCCTACAGGGCACCAGAAAAAGATGATGCTTGCAGTGAAGAAGCTGTGTGACGTGGAGAAGGCACGAAAGAACCAGGTCGAGGGGCAGGGGGTGCTACAAAGGAGAGCCCCTCCCACTCTGGAGCTTGTGGCGATTGAGCCACCCGACAGCACCGATGGCCCTTCCTCTCCTCTGTCACCCAAGATGCTCACCTTCCAGGACAGCGAGCTGAGTGCTGAACTCCAGAGCGCCATGACCCAGAGTGGCTATGGAGGCTGCCAGGTGGACCTTAGTGCTGCAGTGAGTGAGACAGCTGTGTCTGTCAGCCAAGAAAGCACACGCTCATGGGGCTCTGGCCGGTCTCAGGAGCGCCCCCTGGCATCTGTCACCCCTCATAGCCGCTCGGATGAGAACCTGAGCCCAGGTAGCAGCCCCTGCAAGGATCGCTATGCCATTTCTGAATGCCAGGTACTACCTACAAAAATGCTACCAGCACTGCCTTTACAGCAGCAGCATCATCCTCCACCTGCCAGCCCTACATCAACACGGACGCCACCTATAACTCCAAGTAAGGCGTCCCGCTTTATTTACCCTGCTGTCCAGTCCAAACCCAGGCCTGGAGTTTCCACAGCACTGCCTCAACCCATTGCTCCCCATGGTTCCCCTATCACAAGGGGCTTCAGCTACCTTCAACCCCAGAACATCAGCTCAGACCAGACCCGCACTACCCCCACCCGACCTGCGCAGCCCGGTAGAGAAATCTACCGCCCAAAGAAGCGTTCCCAGAGTCTGTCGCGTTATGCCCTCTCTGACGGTGAGGCTGAGGAAGAAGAGGTGCCAGCACCATCAGCCAACCTGGCATCTTATGCCACGCTCACACGCAAGCCCGGTCGCAGCCACCCACCTGCTGCCGCCAGCGAGCGCCATGTGGGCCGGAGTCATTCCTTTGCCATACGTGCCAGGAGGAAGGGGCCACCTCCTCCCCCACCAAAGCGCATGAGTTCTGCCCCAAGCACGGTAAATAGCAGCGGGGTGGATACAGAGAGTGCCGGAAGTGTACGCAGCATTGCAGCCAGGCTAGAGGGCAGTGGAGGAAGCCCCACTAAAACCCACAGCAGCCCCACTTTCAAACCAGTCTCAAACACCACCCCAACTATGGCTACAGGCAGCAGAAGAAGGACCACCAGTGAGCCCTCTTCAAATGAGCCTGACCAAGAGCTTTGTGGAGTAAAATCTATAGAGCAGGAGAAGAAGCTTCAGGCAAAACAAGAACATGCAGTTTCTGTGTCCCCTCAAGGGACTCTGTGTGAGAGCATTCCATTTGCCGAGGAAGGAAAAGTGACCATAAAGCAGAGACCAAAAATAGCACTGGTTAAGACGGACACTGAAGTCAATTTTGAATCCCAGAAACCCACACAGCCACCCAAATCCTCCTTAGAGTTGCCTGAGTTCAACCTGACAGAGTCGGACACGGTGAAGAGGAGGCATAAACCGAGAGAGAAGGAACTGCTCACTGCCAGTCAGAACACACAGAGTGTCCCAGGGGCTGAGAAAATCTCACCCTGTCTTCAGAATGGAGGACCACCAAGAAATCTCCTCAAACAGAATGTCTGCCCTAAACCAGTTTCTCCTCAGAAGCCTCCCACCCCCTGTAAACCTACCCGTCATTCTGCTGCAGCCCCTTTAGGTAATGCAGTTTCTGCACCAGTGCCCTTAACTGTCTCTCTCTATGAATTTAATGAGCCAGTGACCTATGTATTTTTGAAGTACAGTTATTGTGTGTAGTTTTAAAGGATGTTATATGATTGTTGTCTGTTATTAGTAGATGGATCTCCCCCTGGGATGTCTGTCAGAATAGGGCAGAACCCTGCCTTTACTCTTTCCTCTCCGTCTGGCTCCGTGGCAGTCTGTCCTCCTATCCGTGGACCTCTTGACCAGAGGAGCAGAGTGCAGCCCCAAGCACGAGGACAGGGCCCAGATGATCTGGTTCACAAACGGCTAGAACAGACCAGTACTTCTCTGGAGGCGGCACTGAAGGTTGTGGAGAAAAAGTTAGCTCAAGAAGATCAGACGGACAGGTAACACCCACAAAAACCCATAAAATGGCAACAGTGATCTAGCTCCTCTCTATAACAGCGCTTCTGACAATATATAATCCTTCGTTATTAGTAGCATTCATTTCATTCATAAGAGAAGGGAGGTAAATCAGACTTTATGTGCACTGTTATAGGCTGGTTTAGATGGATAAGATTAGATTGTGGTACAGATGGTGATATTAAAGGAAAGAATGATGTATAAATATCGTGGACCCATGGGAAGAGACAGATGGTATAATAGTGACAAGCTCTTCCTGTTTTAAAACAAACTGCCCTCATGTCTTTTCAATGCAAGCACATGTTCAACAATATCCACTCTCTCCTGCTAGCTGTTTTAGTGTAGAGTTACTCTCATATACCTTTACTCAAACAAAAGTCAAAGTGACCCTTTACAATGACCAGAGACCATTTTTTATTTATTTATTTACAATAAAAGCAGCCATTAAGTACAAGTTATTCGTTTTTAGCATCTGGAAAAAAGCAGAAACAATTATTTCAGAAACTCAATATAATATAGAATTTTTTTTCAGTATTTAGTCTATCCACCTTATGCATTCATAACAGCTTCCATTTTTTTCAGGAGATTTTCTTTCAGTTTTCTTTGTATCTGTTAATAATTTCTGGAAGTCTTCACAAACTCTTGATTTTTCACTTAATTTCCTTTGGCTTTCCCCTGCCTTATGTAAGTGGATTATCTTATATCTGATCTCCTCAGACATATCTCCTGAAAAATGTACTTAATGGCCATTTTAATGGGAAACCAAATAGATTAAAGGTGGTCTCTGAATTTTGCACAATACTGTATCCTCTACAGGCATTCACACAAATGCATATGGGACATATGGACGATTACATTGACCTTGTTCGTGCTCTCTTCTGTCTTGTCGCAGTGGCATTTACACAGTGAAGTCAGCAGGCAACATTCTGGATGACATCGGGAATATGTTTGATGATCTTGCTGACCAGCTGGATGCCATGTTGGACTGACCCCATTCTGCCGCTCCTCTACTCTTCATGAACCATCTTCAGCTATACAGAGAGGATTTTGGGTGCCCTTTAGGAGTGTGGGATCTCTGTGAAAAACTCCTCAGCCTATGTGGCTCTCTCAGATTTACTCTTCACTTATTGCTTCTGAGTGATGGCTTTAGTTCCAGATGGGCACTAAATCACCAAATTCAAGGAGCCATGCAGTTATAGACTGCAGTCTGGCCCCTGGGTGGAATAAAAACCTGTGGGCTTGCTCCTGGAGGGGCATCAGTGGAGAGATGATGCAGTGAGACGTGAAGCTCCCACCAGGGTCTAGCTTATCAGCTCTGTTGGCTCACTAGGACAGAAGTGTGTCCTTTCTGTTCCTGCCAGTGCTTTATAGCATTTACTTTTTTGAACTTACCATGTCAGAGCTCTTTGAGAAGAAACACTTTCATTTCCTGTTGCACATAGACCATGCCCCTCTAGGCATGGGACGTGAAAGCGAAGCTAGCGTCTGACCTCTCCTTCATTCAGACCTTACAGTACACGTCACTTCACTTGTAATACTGTCCATACACATGCTAGTTACGTGTGCATAAAGAAGACCATGTCTGCTTATAAGAGAATACATGTTAAAACCAACCAGCCAGGTAAAATATAATCGATTCAGCCATACTTGCAGATATGTGAAGATTACTAATAGCACACAAACTCTGTGGACCAAGTTTTTCAGACACTTATTGCAAGATTATAAAGGACCATTATTTAAGGGTCCACTATTTGCAAACAGGAGCACTTGTCTATCCAATGAACTATACTTAAATAACATTGAGCAAGTTATCAGAACAAACAGCACATTCTTATGGCCTAAAATTGTACTATAAAAGCACTATAGTTTTCTGATAGTAGAGTTGTTAGTGGTGTTAATAATGAACACTCATAGTTTTATAATGATTATAAGAGAAAATTTTCATTGCATGTGTGTTTCTTTTTGTATCCTTGATTTTTAATGTTAGTACATGGGGAATTTCCAGTTGCAAAGTGCTAGTACTCCTTACTGAACATGCAAAAAAAAATCAGAAACAACAAAATGATTTTAACCAGATTTACCAAAAGGGAAATAATGCGTGCATTACTCTTGAATTTCAACATATTTAAATAAACATGGGCAAAAAAGCACATAGAAAGCCCATGCTAGATATCCAAATGTTGGAATTTACTGGAAATGAAAATCTGCTTGTGCTTTTAGCTTGACTCATTGTTTTGCACTTTTCATGAAGTGTATGCACTATACTTTAGTCTGCGTTTTATTTTATGTTATTGTGGACCCTGCATGTACAGTATACATGTTTTGAAAACATTTGATTGTTTGTTTGTTTGTTTACACAATCCAAATGAAACAGATATATAGACTTGTGGTTGCAAGAGGAATAGAGCTTCCTAAACTTGCATGTTATTTTTTTTATAAATGTATCAACCAATAACTATAGATTTTATATGAAACAGCTTATGATATTCATATTTTTAATTAACTTTATAAAGTCATCCAGTTCAGCATAAGTTCAGTGTATACTACTGTATACTACTCTTTCTAAATACTGTAGTGCTGTTTGCATGGTATTGCTATGTCAGTACTAAGACAGACAGAACTGTATATCAATGTGGGCCCGTTAATAATAAAGTGACTGCTATTTTAAGAGAGAAGTATCTAAAATGCTATTTAATAATAAAGAAACTGTTTTATGTGTTCTGTAATGGCATTTATTTGCAGATGAAAACTTTACATTTCATTTACAGTACAATGGTCTATTGTGCTACTTTCCCAGTATGCAAAATATTCTGTAAAAAGCTTTTTTATGAAAACCATCTCACAAATAATGCAGAGAAAATGAACAGTCCCCAATTTGATCAGAAAGGGGAAACAATTCCACAAACACAAAAAACTGAAGATCAAGAAAAGAGGTAAGGAAAAGAAAGCGAGGGAAAAAATCCTTTAGATCCAGCTGTCATGACATTTAGTGTAGTCACAGAGCTCTTCTGGCTTAAACCACAGGTTGATCTCAGTGTTGGCACAGTCTAAAGAATCACTCCCATGGATGATGTTCCTGAAACAGAGACAGAAGTGTCTTAGCAAAACTGCACAGCAAGAATAATGTGGGTGTCACTTAGCTCAAACCAGCTTGTGACTTCCCCATATTCACACCTTTGTACACAGATTAACTTCACATTGAGCATAAAGCTGATGTGAGTTTTATTGTTTTTAGAGCTCAAACTTTCTAAGCCTTCAAGCACTAGTTTCTAGCTACAGATTGAAAACTAGCCTTAAGGTAAACGACACAATTGGATCTTACCTGACAACTTGGATGCAGAAGTCACCTCGAATTGTCCCAGGCTTAGAATCAGCAGGGTTAGTCTCACCCAGCATTACTCTTCCCATTTTTATTACATTATATCCCTCCCAAACCTGACAGGGTAACACAAAGATATATAATAAAAATAATAATATATATATATATAACATGTTGTTATAATGTTCTCATGTATGTGTATTTGGGCAAAAGAACTGAACTGAAATAGAATTATTACTATTGACACTCGGCTGCTTCATGGCCATCAAATGTGATTTAAACTGTACTTCAAAGTGAATGTGGCTCCTCAGAGACAGTAAGAAGTATAAATAGATTATCTCACTCACCATGGCAACCACAGGGCCAGAGGACATGTAACTGACAAGGCCAGGGAAGAACGGCATGTCCTTCAGGTCACTATAGTGCTGCTTGAGAAGGTCCTCACTGGCCTGCATCGCACACACACATACAGTCACACTGTGAGATGAATAAAAGACAAATAAATTGTCCACAGAACCTTATTGTATATTGTACATATATCCATGAACTGTATTTGCAGCAATCCAACAGAATGTTTTGGAAGTGCTCCACTACCAGTAAATGTGGCAGCAGTCTCACAATATAGCATAATATTTTAGCAAAGGTGACCATACTGCATGGTCACTGTACTCCTAGTTAATCAAATTCTCCCTTCTACTACCATTCTACTCTATTCAATATCAACATTTGGCAACATACAGTGGATCACTGATATCTGATTTAAGGCTCTTGATGTATTAGAAACATCGTCAAAGCACTAATGATAGACTAAACCATTCACAATACTGGTTCCTCCAGTTCTTTTACATCACTTGAGCGCAGCAGCTGTCCCTTACATTGTGTAGACGTTTCATGATAAACGGACCAATAGAAATGCTCCATTATTGTTTGGGATAAAATCTCTTAACATTAACTTATATTAAAAGCATGTTTTTGCCCTTTCCTGGGAAGCTGCCATTTTGGGGGGAAGTTTTTTTTTTTAGACAGCAACTATATGCTACATTGGACCAATGTCCTAGTCTTCAACTAGTGTAGGGTTAGGCTTAAACTGAGATTAGGAAAGAAATCCATTGAGTTCTGAAGATATGGCAGTTATGAAATGTAGGTTAACAAATAGTGCTAATTGTAGTGCAGTGCTAAGTGTAGATGAGCAACGTAACACAGGAAAGGAGGGATCAAGTCTCGGTAGCAGTCACCTTAATAAGTACAACAGCTAAGAATAGGCTTAGAATTAAGGTAACAACCTCTCTGTACACTGCAGAAGGTCAAACACTTCCTTCACTTTTGCAGATTTGCATAAACTATTTATCCAATGCCATTGCTAACTAACCATTAACAAAAAAAAAAGAAAAGAGCACAGTGCAGTCCTAGTATTCAGAAATGTTGGGACATTATTTGTGCTGAAAATGTGCAAAACATGAACAAAGGCCTGTAACAAGCTAGGTCAAGGTTATAACATGAAATAAAATCAATACATAAATAATAAATCTAACTCATTTAACTTACATGGAGTAACTTCATGCCCACCAGCTTGAATCCTTTCTGTTCAAAACGCTTGATGATTTCTCCAACAAGTCCTCTCTGCACTCCATCAGGTTTGACAGCAATGAAGGTGCGCTCCTGCTTGCCAGCCATTGGACTAAAACACAGTGAGGTCACACTCATTCCAAATGCATTGACAGAGTGACTGGCAGATGTGGGCAAAGAAGCCTAAAACCATCCTCAATTAAAGGGAAACTGCAATAAAATTATGATTCAAGTAGCCACGAAAAAACAATTTAGTGAGTAAAACCTTTTAGTTCTTCCAGCATCTGCCTGCACAGGAACTGAAGTTGGTTAGGTACTATTCTTCTCTAGTTTAGATGCTTCTGGTCTAAAATAAAATGCAAAAGCTTGAAACAAAACCATAGCAGTCTAAAGAAGAGAATGAAATGAGGTCCAAGGAAATGATATCATTTGAAAACACTCAGCAGAGTAGAAATCAACTATGAAACCGAGTATGGCTCTAGTTCTGGTTGTTGCTGAGATCAAGACTTACAGAGCAGTAGAGGTGGTGCATTGCTGTGGAGTTTGGCTGGGCTGACTGGGTGCCGGAGCCCCTGAGCCCATATCCCATTAGCCCTCATGCGCCAAGATGCATGGATGCTCAGCTCCCCTTTGCCCTGTCACTGGCATTGTTATTTTCCCCACCCATGTTCTGACAAGCTCCTCCCTCCTACATTAGGATTGGCTTGTAAGGTTTGCCTGCACTGATGGGTGGTGACAAGTTGCATTTTCTTTTCAAATTATAATTCTTAGACTCATATTTGTGATCAGTTCCACACTGCCATTCACATTAAGTTTCTCAATCTGTTTTTGGGTTTAATTTTACTTCTTTCAGCTGGGTCAGTACTCAGGCTGCTTTGCTGTTGTTCACACCTTTTACCTTTAAGCCTTTCAGACCAAACTGATCCCCAAAAGAGAAGAACTGAGGCCATCAAACTTTCTATGTTCATAGATGCTGGATGTACTGAGAAGTTCCTCTGCAGTTCTGTATGGAACTCAGACATGAAATACTGTTTTTTGACCTTGACACTTTCATCAGGTTGTTTTTTGGTTATTATTTACTTCTACTTTAACATTTTTTCTTTAATGTAATTGTACGGTTTCAGGTCAGCTCATGCATTATGAACTTCTAGCCAATCCTAGCCTAGGAGGGCGGGGCTTGTCGGAATACAGGTGGGGGTTATTACACTTGTCCCGTAGACTTCAACAGGAGCTGCCCTTGGCACACTGCATAACTCCTGAGCGGATCTTTGGCACCTGACAGGTCTAATTGCCATGACTCCCAGTGTGATGTGGCCTCATTTAATCACACTCACTCTCTCACTTTGTGTCTATTTATATCACACTTCCGGAGCCGGACTCTTCACCGAGTTTTTAGGTGTCGTTATAAGACTCTTAGTCCCAGATAATCAACCCTCATACGACACGGCGCAGGCTAGCGGATAAAAAATACACTGAAGCGAGCGTGTAATCCTACAGTGAACTAAACTGAACACGCACGGAAAAAACAAAGATGTCACACAGTCCAAAGTGGGCATCACATGGCGTTTGTAACACAAGGCGAATGAAGCGCTGTAAATTCACTCAACAGAATTTGTTTCTTACCTTAAACGACGACCGTTGGTTGACCAGAATTCAAGTGGTCAGTTAAATCCCCGAGCAGCTACAGGAGGCAGCAGGCTTACAGTGGGCGGGACGAGCTGCAGTCACATCATTTAGTGTCTGATTGTCGGCTTGAAGGGAACGTTTGTGAGCAACGGACCATTTGGCTCAAAATATTCTGTTAAAATGAAATAAGATTGATTAAATACATACATACATACATACATACATAAATAAGCAAAAAAAAAAAGCAGTGTTTGTGCCCGCAGACACATTTAGCAACAATAGTAACATTACTTGTTTTACTTTCCCCTCCACATTTATGATGTCGCATTGTATAAAAGTAAAATGGTCATGGATACATTTTTTTTTCTTCTTCTTCCTCTTTTTTTCCCTTACTGCTTCTTAAAGGACTTAACTGAAAGCTGGGGAAGGTTCAGGGGTCAAGGGTCAAAGGTCTAATAAGGCAGTATACAGTGTACACAGACAGTATTCGTCAAGACAAAAACTAAGCTCAGTTTACCTCAGAACCATTTTGATGGAATGACATAATGAGGTGAGCTGTGTCAGTAAACTTGTACTTGTGTCTTCTGACTGATTTGTCTCTCTGCTGGTAAAGGTAGGCTCTGAGTTTAAACTCTTTAGCTTAGCCTCTGTTAGTCACACGGCTGTCTTGTTGAACCTTGGGCTTGATTGTAATTAGTTTCAGGTGTGGTTTCAGGTTAGTGTAAATGTAAATGTAAACATTTCTAGCTGCTTAAAGCTAGTAGTACCCAAATTAAAGAGCTGAAAGGAAGGTGATAGCTGTGGTTTGATGAGTAAAATGCTTTTTCTTTAATACAGTTATTTAATTGAATGAATTAGGTGCTGTGTAGGCTGTGGCCTACAGCACAGGTTATAGTGCAGCACTGTCAGAAATGAAGGTTCTGTGCAGGTACGTTTTTCGTTCATCAAGGGACTAACAATGTGAATGTTCCCTCAGGGGTCCAATTGTGTACCTTAAATAAGCTTTTCCCAGTGGAAAAGTACGTATTTGTACCTTTTCATAACCTAATGTTATAAAACAGAACAATGAAATAAAAAGCCTGGAGATGAGACGGGGTGCGTGGAGTTAATACAACTTAGAAAATATAACTTTAATGGCTATGTTCCCTGACTAAAGGTACTGAGATGTACCCTTAAGGGGACCACCCCAGTGACAGTTTCATACCTTTATTTTTGAGAGTGTATGGTAAATTTTGTGTGTGAATGACTTCATGCTTCCCTTTTACCATAAAATGTCAAGACATGGTTGAGTGGCTTCTCTGGGATCTTTCCATATTTATTTCCATTTCTACAGTGAAACTGTACCTTCAAACTCAATATGATTACCATATCTAAAACTTCTAAGGCTGGCTTTACCAAGCCTCCTAAAAGATTGGGTCCAGACATGCCTTTCCAATTTATTTTTGTACTTTTGTCCACCCTTTTGACATCTTTCATTTCTGCAATGCAAAGCAAAACAGCACAGGTCCCTGCACAGTGGAGTCATCGCCGCAAGAGCCCCATTAAGATCATCAAACTGAATCCAATTTGATCTGTTAAGCGGACCCACAGCATCATGTCGAATTGAAACTAATCTTGCATTAAACATAGTCAGATAAGTACTTTGATTTTACCGTGCATTGCCGGCATTTAGAGAACAGCGTCATGAAATGTCCAGGGATTACTTAATGGTTATAAAGCAAGGTTTGGTCATCTGCTTAGAGATACAGTCAATAGTTCTCATTAAAGGTGCTTTGCTTTTATTCAGCATATCATTTTCAGTTCATGCTTCACTGTGATTTCTACTTGACAGTGCATAACGTTTTTGATTTATTATGCATTTATTCCGAGCTTCATGCTGTTTGGCAGGCCTAAATTGATTGTCTATTTCTACATTCCACAGCAAGTTTTTGCTTTTAGTTAACATTCTGTTACATTTTTTAATAAATATAGTGATCATTTGTAATATTTAGAGAGATTTGATGGGTTTGAAGTTTGAAGTGCAGTAGATTTGTGGTGAATATGTTTCTGCTGCTTTCCATTCCTTGATGGACAGCTGAGGTCTTTGTGGTTTGTACCTAAAATACCCAGTGCAGTGAAAGGGCCCATATCCTTTATTTTTCTTTTCTGCTTTTTCCCATAAGGTTCACATTTTACATTTGTGTGGTTTCATGCACCTAAAACAGCTGTAATTTAATTTAATTACTGTTTTACATTCTCTTTTTAAATCTTAGAATTATACAAGCCACTTTTTGTTACTGTACCTTATTTAAATGAGCTCTGTTCTGATTGGCTGCCCTGTATTGTGGCTCATTAAAAAAGCAGTTCAGGCTGAAACATGCCGTATAATGTTAACTTGGCTGAACAGGTGATATATAGGTTTTGTGACATCTCAAAAATAATTAATTCAAAATGGGCCATTTTTGCAGCTTCCTATTCATATATGGACTGTATGGGCTCAGGTATGGACTGACTAACTGTTTTATTTGAACTAAGCAAAGAAATTCTGGCTTTGGGTTGAGCTTTAAAGTTTGCCCTGGGATAAAAGCTTGTGTGCTTGTGATTTACTGTAATAATTAGGTAGGTTGCAGCTTGAGTCTCATTACCTTAGTCAGCACATGACACTGCCAATGCTGGAAAACTTAAATTACCTACACACACAAACACACACACATCCCACCCTCATGTCCTCTGGCCCTCCCTGCACCATAACACCCAAGACCAAAGAGAAACTGATGCTAGAGCTAAACATGGCCAAATGTGCTCAAACAATTCCGAGTCTTCCTTCCCTCTGGCACATGCTCTCAGCTAACTAAACGGGTGGATAATCCTTTCCCAATCTCCCTAACTCTACTGTAGATGTTCAGTATTCCTAGCTCTATTTTTACCAGGGCTTAAAGTGAGGATTAGTTGTGGTAGCTGCCGAGTTGTGCTCTGTAAACTGTTCTAATGTTAGGTAATATGTGATAGCAGGTGATTGTAAGTGTAATTCTACCCACAATCATTTCTTTCAAATAAGAAAAATTAAATATTTAGTTCAAGCTGTTAATGTCAAGGTTCCTGCAAGCTTTGCCTGTGGATTTCTAACTCTAATTCTAATTCTGAATTATGATAATATTTAGTATTATCATAGGGTCGCCTATAGCAGGGTAGTTGATTTGATTCATGGTTGCTTTTTTACATTTGTAATGAGAAACATGAATATGATTCATAATAAAAAAAAAAAAACATTATGAAATGCTTAATGGTTGATTTTAATGGTTGAACAAGACAGTTCCTTGATATTTTGTGTGAAGCATGATCATTGTCCACTGGTGTGACTGTGTTTGGAAATAATCCTAATATTTAAACTACTGTGATTTTAAGAAAGAATAACAGCTTGAAAATACCTTTTTTGTAGCCAGCTACTTTTTGTAGCTAGCTTTCTAGTCTTGTTTTAAGAATTTCCACACGCTCTTTTTTGGTCATATTACATGCACATGTTGATCGACCCACAGATTTTTAATGATGGTCAAGTCAGGGGACTGTGAGGGCCATTCCGAAAGCTTCAGCCTGTGTTTCTGGAAGTAGTTTATGATGGACTTTGAGGTATGTTTTAATTGTCCTGTTGTAGAATCCAGCGTCTTTTCAGCTTCAGTTTCGTGATTGATTGTTTCCCATTTGCTTCCAGAATTTAGTGGAATCCATTCTTCCCTCTATTCATACAGTGTTTGAATTATTGATTGTGGCCAAAGAATTCATTTTTACTTCATCAGTCCACAGCACTTGCTTCCAGAATGTCTCAGGCTTATCTAGATGTTGTTTTGCATACTTCAGATGTTAACTCTTGTGATTAGGTCACAGGTAAGGTTTCCTTCTGATGACTCCTCCATTGTGTTTGAGCAGGCACTTACTGCAGGTCCTTTACTGTCATATGGGGGTTTTGCTTTGCCTTTCCGACCAGCATATGAACAATTCAATGTGAGAGTTTTCTTAGTTTATCTTACCTTAGTAGATCTTACCTTGACTTCCAGGTCTCCTTTACTGCCATTACTTAATTATGTTTCAGACAGTGAAAATTACAAGCTGGAAGTGCTTTGACATCTTATTGACATCCTTCTTCTGCTTTGTAGGCATCAATTAGCTT
Source organism: Colossoma macropomum (assembly GCF_904425465.1). Classification (NCBI taxonomy): domain Eukaryota; kingdom Metazoa; phylum Chordata; class Actinopteri; order Characiformes; family Serrasalmidae; genus Colossoma; species Colossoma macropomum. Next base: position 17,282,269 of record NW_023494790.1, on the reverse strand, counting down.
AATTTACAGAATGTGAGTCAGTTGCTCAATTCCCAATGACAACTCTGAGCAGCAAAACCAGTCATAATGCGTCATTTATAGACTAACAAGTAAATTAAGCTCAGACACTTTACACCTAGGAAGGCTTATAAACCTTTGAACATGCCACAATGACTATTTTATTGTTTTATTTTTCATTATTCAGTTCTTTTATATTTACGGTGCATTAACAAAAAAAAAATCTAAACTAAATCTTTTCACCTCAGAAATCAACATAACATGTAATTTGTCCAGGGGTGCCCAAACTTGCTATAACTTGCTAGTATGATGTGGTATGTTTTAGATTCAGGTAGGCAGTTTGAGAATTGGGCAGAAATTTTATTAATTAAAATTCTTGTTTAAGTAACATTATGGTTATACTGCTACCTATTGTGACTGTAGTATAAATTGCAACACAATAAAAATGCAAAAAAAAAAAAGTATTTCTGGCTAATTTTGTTGAAGTCCTTCTGTGCCACATAATGTCTTACAGTGTGACATACAGAAAAGTAAGAAATAAAAGGTGTTTTGATACAAGACATTCCAGAGAAACGTGTTGCGTAGAAATACATAAAAAACAAACATATTCCTTAAATTTGAGACTACGCCAGAACTTTTTAACATTTTTTTTATTTAAATGTACAATTAAAAGTGAGTTCACTCTCAAATGTGAAGACATATTACATACAGTATTTGCTGATTATGCATTTAATATTATACTTTCAGTTTTCCTACTTTACAGTGAGTTTTTAGTACTTCAACTCTAGTATTTTTAATGCTGGTCTCTAATATTACATCAAGTTCTTTCGGCTTTTACTAAAATGATTAGTTGAACTGAATGTGTTTGTAAAAGTGCATAATATGGATAATTTCTGCCTAACTTTGTTAATATCAATGTCCCACACAGTTCTTCAGGTTTTTAGGTGTTAAAAATCTAAATCACAGAAAATCAAGCACTTTTGTAAAGCACACATTTTGTGCAATACACTTATGAACAGTTGCTGCTGGACAGTAGGCTATCTCTAAAAAAGGGTGATCTATGTAAAGTACAAAATAAAATAGACCTGATACAACAGGGTGTAGCTCAGCAGACACAAACAAGCTCCTATAATGTTGCTGATAGGTCACCTACATCAGTAATGACATCTTTCTCTGTTATCAACTATGAGGAGCTCACAACTATTTTAAACAAACTAAGTTCATCCACATGTGAACTTGACCCTGTTCCTACTTCATTCCTTAAGATGGTTTTTGATTGTGTTCACAATGATGTTTTAACTATTGTAAATTGTTCTCTGTCAACAGGTGTTTTTCCAGATGCTTTCAAAACTGCCCTGGTGAAGCCTCTGCTAAAAAAGAGTAGCATGGATCCTTCCATACTAAATAATTTTAGACCAATTTCAAACCTACCTTTTCTAAGTAAAGTCTTAGAAAAAGTTGCTTTCAAACAACTAAATACGTATCTAATATCAAACAATTTATATGAGAAGTTTCAGTCAGGTTTTCGTTCTAACCATAGTACAGAGACAGCATTGATTCGTGTTATGAATGACCTCAGGCTCAGCGCTGATGAACAAAATCCTTCTATTTTGGTTTTATTAGATCATAATGCAGCCTTTGATAACGTTGACCACAAGATTTTACTCCAGCGTCTTGAATACTGGGTCGGCCTCTCAGGCAGTTTTAGAATGGTTTAAATCATATTTAAGTAATAGGCAGTTCATGGTTTCACTTGGAAATCATTCATCAAAATGATTTGCTGTTTCTTGTGGAGTCCCCCAAGGTTCAGTCTTAGGGCCTTTGCTTTTCTCTTTGTACATGCTACCTCTAGGTGATGTTATTAGGAAACATAGTATAAATTTTCATAGCAATGCTGATGACACCCAGTTATACATTACTATTCCTTCTGAAGATCAAGACTCTGTAGACAGAATAACCAGCTGTGTGTCAGATATTTCTCAGTGGATGTCGCAAAATTTTCTACAGTTAAATCATGAAAAAACTGAATTACTGATTGTTGGTACAGAAACTCAGAGAAAAATGATTTTTGAGAAACTTCGTTCTTTAGCTTCATCTACCAAACCTGAAGTACGAAACCTGTGTGTGATCTTAGACTCTGAGCTCTGTTTTACCCCACATGTAAACACAGTCACTAAAGTAGCTTTTTGTCATTTAAGAAATATCGCTAAAGTTCGGCCTTTTCTATCTCAGAGCGACGCAGAGAAACTTGTTCATGCATTTGTTACAAGCAGACTTGACTACCGTAATGCTCTTCTTGCTGGACTTCCTAAGAAAACTACACATCCCTTACAACTTGTACAAAATGCAGCAGCGCGCATCCTAACAAAAACAAAAAAGAGAGATCACATCACTCCTGTTTTGAAAGAACTGCACTGGCTGCCTGTATCATTCAGGATAGATTTCAAGGTTCTGCTACTAGTCTTTAAAGCTCAAAACAACCTAGCACCTGCTTACATCACAGAGTGTCTGTCTGTTTATGTTCCAGCACGTAATCTAAGATCTGCAGATAGTGGCCTTCTACAGATACCCTCTGTAAAATACAGAAAACATGGAGAGGCCTCTTTCAGTTATTATGCTTCTAAACTGTGGAACTCAATTCCACCTTTTATTAGACAGTCAAGCTCAGTGCTCACTTTTCAGAAGCACCTAAAAACGTATCTCTTTAAATTAGCATTTAACTAAAACTGAATGTCTCGTGGTGTTTATCTTGTAATTTAATCTTCTTCATTTTCTTCTGATTCTAATTAAGTACTAATGATCTTTTCTATAACTATGTTTTATCACCTGTCGGTAAAGCACTTTGAGCTGCCACTGGCATGAAACGTGCTATATAAATAAAATTATTATTATTATTATTATTATCATTATTATTATATTACTAGAATTTAAAATATTAGACATTTCTTTATTGTTCACATTTGTTGCTCTTCATAGTTCTAATTATGTTATGCCATCTTTCTTTCACTTATCATCGGTTCCAGTTCTCCACCACTGGGGGGCAATACCCAAGCAGCATGGTTAGGACAGATGGATAGTGGCTCCAACCTCAGATGTAACACTTCAGCTGAGAGCAATCCCACTGATGATGGATTCTCACTCTGAAGCTCTCTTGGATGGATGATTTCTGTAGAACTGTAAATGAGGAACAGCATATGGCCAGTAATTTAGTGCTATTTACATATAAATTGAGAGAAACAATTTATATGTAAATATAAAAACAGGACTCCTTCGTAGTCGCACTTATATTTTTATTTCCATCATCTTAGCAGCACATTTTACTTAGATCATAAAATGTGGATGTGTTTGTACTTTCCTATGTTCTGTTTGCGTGTGACCTCATATGATGTGATCTGATGGAGAGTTTGGTGGTTAAGTGCAACTCACAAGTAGATAACAATGCTTACACTAATTAAAATTTGTATTAGCATGATATTGATACTTTAATACAATACAGTTAAAAAGTATAATAACAATGAAAAACTCAGTAATTCAATCAATAAACGAACTGTTACTGAGATTGTCAAATGTACAGCTACATTTCTATCACTGCAGTCTAACTGATACCTGAGCTGACAGGAGGAAACCAGGTTAGTCCTTTTGACAGTAAGGTGTCACCTGGGGACAGTGAAGGATTCTAACCTGTCAAAAGCCACAAAGCAGCAAAAATCTTTACGATATAACTTTGTGATGCAATGCTTCAGCTGTCATGATCAGACAGTTATCAATGAAGCTAATATTTTTGACTATTTATTGTCCTCAGTCCTGAAAGAGAGAGAGAGAGAGCGAAATTGAAAATAATAGAGCCGAATCAGGCATAACAGCAGTACAGTGTCCGATTTACGTGTCATGTGAGAGGTTAAATGGCTCACTAACAAAAGGATGTGGAATTATTGTTGCCAAATCATATGTGACTTTTTATTGTTTATACTTTATTCTATTTTTATATATTGTTTATTAATTTTATTAATTATATTACACTTCACTGTATATTTGCATACATTAAATATCATCAACTCAACAGGAGAAGAAAAAACATTCTTAAACTTTTCTCATACAGTACTCTGCAACTGTCAGAGACCACCCTTCATTTATTTAATTTTCAGTAAAAATGGCCATTAAGCATGTTACCATTGTCAGCAAAAAAAGCTGACATGGGGGAGAAAAACTGTATATTTAACAGAATATTACATCCAACCCTCAACAACAAAATTTTTTTTTTTCAGTATTTAGTGTGTCCACCATTTACCTTCACTACAGCATCCGTTCTTTTTGGGAGACTTGCTTTACAACTTTCAAAGAAATCTGCATTCTCACCTCTAAAGTTCAGCCTTAGACGTTGGTTACATTTGCTGCTTCTCACGATTTAAGTATTCCCAAACGCATTCAGTGATACTGAGGTCTGCACTCTGGAGTGGACAGTCCGTTGTTCTTAGAACACCTCAGCTTCTTTGCTTGGTTTGAAAATATTCTTCTTTTTATCTACTTCCTTTTCTCAGTAACAGCTTTTTGATAGCTGCACATTCTTTCTGACCCATAGCCTTGAGTTGTCTTCTTACTGTGGAGGAATGGACAGAAACATCTGTGGATTATCTTACATATAATCTCCTCAGAAATATCTCCTGAAAATAAGTCATTTGTATTTAATGGCCATTTTGACTGGAAATAAATAAAGGTGGTCTCTTTTGCACAGTACTCTTTCATTTTAAGTCATTTTGGACTATTTGTTATATTTGTACATTCATCAAGGAATACTCATGCTGTATAAAGGGCACCTGCTATTATCAAATTATATAAAAAATCAAAGTTACAGGATTCAGTTTATTTATTTTTGTTATTGTACACCGATCAGGCATAAAATTATGACCAGCCCCTTGTTTCTACACTCATTGTCCATTTGATCAGCTCCACTTACTATATAGGTGCACTTTGTAGTTCTACAATTACAGACTGTAGTCCATCTGTTTCTCTGCATACTTTGTTAGCCCCCTTTTATCCTGTTCTTCAGTGGTCAGGACCCTTATGGACCCTCACAGAGCAGGTATTCTTTGGGTGGTGCATCATTCTCAGCACTGCAGTAACACTGACGTGGTGTGCTAATATGTGTTGTGCTGGTCTGAGTGGATCAGACACAGCAGAGCTGCTGGAGTTTTTAAACACCTCAGTGTCACTGCTGGACTGAGAATAGTCCACCAACCAAAAATATTCAGCCAACAGCGTCCTGTGGGCAGCGTTCTGTGACCACTGATGAAGGACTAGAGGATGATTAGCTCAGACTGTACAGCAAGAAATGAGCTGTCGTCTCTGACTTTACATCTACAGGGTGGACCAACAACGCAGGTGCATCTAATAAAGTGGACAGTGAGTGGGCACAGTGTTTAAAAACCCCAGCAGCACTGCTGTGTCTGATCCACTCGTACCAGCACAACACACACTAACACACCACCACCACCACATCAGTGTTACTGCAGTGCTGAGAATGATGCACCACCCAAATAGTACCTGCTCTGTGAGGGTCCATGGGGGTCCTGACCGCTGAAGAACAGGGTAAAAGGGGGCTAACAAAGTATGCAGAGAAACAGATGGACTACAGTCTGTAATTGTAGAACTACCAATTGCACCTATATAGTAAGAGGAGCTGATAAAATGGACAATGAGCATAGAAACAAGGAGGTGGTCATAATGTTATGCCTGATCAGTGTATGTGTTAATAATACAAATGATAACAATAAATTATATTATCAACAGAGTTTTGCAAACGTCCTTACATAGTCATACAAATGATCAATTGCTGAGCTAATAATAAATCCAGGCTTGTTATGTAATACTAAAACATGACTTAACACATATTCTCCAGGGCTTCACACACATTGCAGTAAAACCTCCTGAAAGGCATGGTGTTCAGAGATGGTGGTGAAAACGCTCTGTCTGTGGAATCAGCGTTGGTGTGAAGCCTAAGAACAAGCCCAGACACTTCCAGAACTTCTAAAGATCTCTTAGGTAAGTGTGAAAACGAATATAGAAAGGCACGTACTGTACAGAATGGAAAGAAGACTGTGTCTGCAAGCATGGATAATTGCGTCTGGAATGTCTTGGCCTTTTCTATCACATCGTTAAGGAATGAGTGGGGATCGCTGGGCCTGCATGATTTGCCAAGGACAGTAGAGGTCTCCATTAATATAACATTAACCTTCCTTCACCCACATCTTCCTTTCCCAAACCTATGGCTTTGTCTTCATTAGACACCCTGACAAGTTTCCTCAACAGCTCGGCGTGCTCTATTAGCTGCCCCTGAGCTCTGAGGGCCTTCTGAAAGCAGCCGCTCAACTCCTCGCCACTGGACACAGATGAAGATCTTCACAGAAATGAGAGCAAAGAGCTAACAAAAGACTTTTAATGCACAAACCACCCGAGGTACCACCAGTGCAATGTCGGCTTTGGATGGAACCTCCTGGGAGTGTGTTTTGCATGACTGGATCTACCGCTTTTTGCAGGCACAACATTTGTATTGCCTTTCTCATCACCGAGCCGCAGCACAACCCCTGCCATTGCGGTTGTTCCTCTCTGATGTCATTGTGGGGTTGGACTGTAGTGTGATGAAAAAGACTGCAGACAGGACTGAGACTGTGAGCGCGCGAGGCTCAGTGGAGCTGTCAAAAATTCTGAGCCTCTCTACATGAATGAGACTTCCTAATGTCGGTAACCTTGAGGTTTGTGTTTGCTCTCCACAGAAGCCAGCTGAGGCAGCTTTGTTCCTCTCCCTTCTGTCGTCTCCTGCACTGTGAGGCTATCCAGGGGGCAAAAGTGCCATGCTTACTGACAAACTCTGCCTGTACCAATTCGGCAAACAGGGTGTGGACGAGAGAGAATAGGGGAGTGCGAATGGGAGGAGGGAGGTTTGTGTCAGAGCTCAGAGAAGAAGCACCACAAAGCCTCCCCAGCATAATAGTATTTTAGACTGTATGAAAGCAGACTAGGACTTGCTTAGTATTCGTTGCACCGCTGTCCTTGTAACTGTGGAATTCTGGCCTTATCTCATAGGAGGATCTCATCCATTATTTAAAATCCAGCACCAGTCTTTAATAATTCCTAAAGGATCTTTTGCTTGCTATGCTTTTCCTTCTTACTGTTTTTATTCCCCAGCCGTTGCTCATCAGCAGTCCAATGTGCATTTGCCAACAGTGCAGGGATTAAGCAGAGAGAGAACTCCTTGTACTCAATGCTGGCAGGACTGTCAGGACAAGTGCAATAAAGTCTGCATCTAAATTTGGAAAATACTCCCTTGAAAACTCTCTATAATGTTTGTGCAGTTAATGCCTTGATGAAAGAATACTGTTTCATAATTCAGTGTATAACATAAATAACATGAATTTTGCTATTTCTTGAATATGAGACAACAGCATTGTTTGCAGTGTCCAAACTTATCCAACAATCAGAGGACCTGGATACTTCCTTTGAACACCCAACAGAGGGCAATGTGGTTCAATCCAGTGCCTCTGTTTTCCTTATTACCAAGACAGCTGGAGATTTTCATCAACTGCTTGACGAGTAAAATCAGGTGTAAGGTGGTGGTTTAATTTGCCAAAGGATTCAAAAATTAGTGACTGATGTTAACTCATCTTTTGCTTTAGCACACATTAGTCAAATGTGCAGGGTGCACAAAAAATATGCTATTTCAATTGTATATATCCACATTGGTACATCATTACACGTTTCTCCTAAGCTTCTACAGATATAAGGAGGTTTAAAACATAAGCAAACCAGTCAATCTCTGCGTAACAGTCCTGTCGTTCCATTAGCATTCAAAGTGTGGACATTTATCAGCTAATATCCAGAAGTGTAATCTATCGATCTTCTATTGATCTTGTACACATGCCTATCTAATATGTAACTATTATAATCAAGCAGTTGGGAGAGAGTGTTCTGCAAGCTCTCTCAGACTGTATAATGAATCAATGACATAGGCCTCCTTCGCTTCAGAATGCATGACTGGGTGATTGAGGACACACTCAAAGACGCATTCAAATCAATCATTAGATGTATTGACTAGGGTTAAAATAATCACGCAAATTACTGTAGAAATGTATACAAATCCTTATGGAAATTGCAATAATTTGATGAGAATAGATAGCCAAGCATTTTTAAAATTTATTTTTATTTCCCTTTATCACAGCCACCATTTTTTCCTTTTAGTTTAAGAAATATGCAGGGAAATTTTTCCACACCTTCAAAGTTCAGTTGGTTGGTTGCATTTTCTGCTTCTTATGATCCAAGCACATTCAGTGATGTTAAGGGTTGGGTCTCTGGGGTGACCAGTCCATTGTTCTGAGTACACCAGGAGTGTGCTTAGGGTCACTCTCTTGCTGTAGAATAAATTTCTTCCTAAACATTTTCCAGAGGGTATTACATTACATATTCAAATTAGTTCGTTCTTCTCAGCATTCAGCATGTGTTCAATTAAAAAACAAATCGCCATCGCCGGATGTTGTTCTGTATCCTCAGACTTGCTCTGATCTTTCACCATGCTTAGCTGATGGCTATTGGCATGGTTCAAAGAGCTTCAGAAGCATACATACTGCCTTGTGTTTGGGGCGAAGCCAGAGTGTTTACAGTGGGGTCGTACATGGTTAGGTGCAGCAGTTTTTTGGGGTGGCAAACTACTTGGAAAGTATTAAATAAAATGGCTGTTAATAACATTATATTAGGCCTACATTATTTAAATATACACTGATCAGGCATAACATTATGACCACCTCCTTGTTTCTACGCTCATTGTCCATTTTATCAGCTCCACTTACTATATAGGTGCACTTTGCAGCACTGCTGTGTCTGATCCACTCGTACCAGCACAACACACACTAACACACCACCACCACATTAGTGTTACTGCAGTGCTGAGAATGATGCACCACCAAAATAGTACCTGCTCTGTGAGGGTCCATGGGGGTCCTGACCACTGAAGAACAGCGTAAAAGGGGGCTAACAAAGTATGCAGAGAAACAGATGGACTACAGTCTGTAATTGTAGAACTACAAAGTGCACCTATGTAGTAAGTGGAGCTGATCAAATGGACAGTGAGCATAGAAACAAGGTCATAATGTAATGCCTGATCGGTGTATAAAAAAAAATTAACTGGTTAATCACATCAGCTGAAAAAAAGCTGAAATCAGCTGAAACTGATTTTGTTCCTGTTTTTGATAGGGTTGAATAAATAATATCATCTGTTTTGTTCACTTTTTCCTGTTGAATACTGTGTCAGTGGTTAAAGTCATGTGATCCACACCACAACATAGACCAAAGATTACTGTTTCCCTAGTGTAGAAATCCAGTGAAAAACTGATTGATTGCAGCATCGATCAACTCTTCTAACTTACCAGTTACTGCCCTGATGGAAGATTTGCACTGCAAAGTGTAAACATTCACAGGGAGTAGGTAGGAGAACATTTCTCTGGTGACTGCTTTACTGATAATGGCTGTTTGTCTTAGTTTGCATAACTAGGGTGGCCAAAAGGATAGCAATACATCACCCTAGGGTGGCAGTGTCCACTTCCAGCCACCCTTTGGCTATGCCCCTGCCTCTGTTATTTCCTGAGATCTCAAAGTTAGACTCAGTCCACAAAACTCTACTCCACATCTCAGATGTCCAGTTTCAATGTTTTAGCACATTTTTTTCTTCATTTATGTCTATGTCCTAGTCTCAGTACCAGCTTCTTGAGAGCTACAGATCCTTCTTACAGATCCGTCTTCTCACAGTGGAAGGATGGACAGAAAAACCTGTGGATTTTTTCAGAGAGTGGAGCTTGACTTTCTTTTGTCAGTCAATGATGAAAGCTTTAAGTTCTGTTTATCTAATGGGAACTGTTTTGGAGGTGACAGTTTTTGGTGGCTTTGCACGGTTGATAGGAGGTTCATCTAAATCTTTTAATAATTTTTGAACTCCATTTTAGAAACTGTTACAGATTACAGTTTCACACAAGCCATTTTTTCTGATTTTGCACCCTCTCAGTGTACCACAGGTGGCGAACAAATCTATAAATTTCTTTTCACATATTTCACTTTGTAGCAGAATATTTTTGTATGTGCAGTCTCTTTAGAGTAGGTGCTGTTATCGCCTTGGGAAAATGCTGAACAGAATAGGAGCATCATGTTTGTTTTCTCATTACTCTGAAAGAGAATCCGTGTTTGCTTTGTAATAGAATTTGGGAATTAGGTGCTTTAATTTACTTGTCATTGACCCACCTCATCACGTAACAATGCTTGTAGGTTTTCTGTTGTAGGGAGTGAGTCAAATTAAATACTAAAAAAAAAACAAGACACTAGGAAGTTCATTTCTAAAGTGTATACATGATGATTTATTGATTTTTAAAAAAAGAGAATATTTTTAGGAGACATCTTTTACCACATTTTTCTCTTTCACTGGCTTCTTTTCCAGCAAGAGCCATGTTAATTTGTTAACTGCTCAAAGGCTGAGCCATTAGGAACTCATAAAAAATAATAATAATAATTATTATTATAGTAGTGCATTTACTAAAGTAACATTTACCAAAAAAAAACTCTGAACTCACTCTGTCACTGACCTGATTACTTGACGTCGTGACTTTGTGGGCTGATCCAACTAATTCATAAAGCTGGCGGCTACTATTGATCACATTGCTAATCCACATTGACAAAGCATAGTTGAGGAACAAACCTCACAGTTGAGCAGTTTATTTATTGGTGCATGGAGCCATGTGGTAGGGTAAGAGCTGAAGAGAGTTCCTAAATGAGTTTAGCTCCTTTTCCCAAGTGTAAAGTACGCCATTCAAATGATGATAAATGGCAGTAACAATGGAGGGTAGGCTATAGACTTCGGGACTGCACAATTACACCTCATTTCCTCATGTTGGTGCACATATCATACAGCATTAAATTGCATTGGGCAAAAGTGATTACTGCAATAACCAAGCCAAGCTCTTCCTAATTACTTAATTGCAGACCTTCTTTTCAGAACTTGTGTAATGCTGAGATGCCTTTCAGTTGTTACAGTGCATGTATCGAGGGATTGGCAGACCCTGAAAAAATTGCCCAGAGGAACCCTGACCCACATGCTAGTGCCAGATGCCTGTTCGCATGGGCCTGAAAAATGGCTGTAATGCTCTTTGACTGTTCCAGCGTAGGCCTCGAAGGAGCCCCTCTGCGCGGTTTGAAATACACCCTTGTCCGCAGTTTAAGTCCACCTTTGAAATAAATCATCGTCAATTTACTGTCGTGGTAAAGCATCTGACATCCCGAGCCCTTGCGTGTGTCAGAGACCTCAATAGGCATCTCTTTCAGGTCAGAGCTGCCAACGGCTCCGGCCTCCCACCCTCGCTGTCTGTTTAGAGACCAACATGAATAAGTGATGAAATGGTAATATGCAGCAGAAGAACCTTTTTTTCCCCTTTTCCCAGAGAAAACTCGGCAGAAGATCAGGGACTTGCCTGTATTAAAATGCAATACCGGTAAATCAGGTCAGGCCCCCACTGCCTTCAGACTCTCCCCTCTCCCTCCCGCCTCCCAGTTCTCCTTGCTTTTTGAGATGAAGTGCTGTAGGGACAGGAACATCCCTACAACTCTGCTCTGCCATGACTGGGATCTGTCGGGGAGGAAGCACCGGAACAGTCTGGGATCCATGCCCACACTGTGGGTAAGAGAAGCCCATGGCTAGTGGCGGGGCAGAGCGAATTGAGAGAGAAAATGTGGGGGCAGACGGAGCTGGTGGCAGCTTTACAACCCTAAAGTGACTCTGGGACATTTAGCCTTTAATACACTGTAATTCCATAGCCGGGAGGAGAGAGTAATGTGAAGCTGCAGAACATGTATTAGCTACAACCTGCTGAGACAGGAAGCCCGAGGATAGGACCATCATCATAATTAACACTCTATTCTAAAAAGAAAGAGAAAAGAAAAAAAGCCCAATACGTAGGGTTTAAATCCCATTTTCTGGTGCTCTTCATTTTTCAGAATCACTGCCGGCTTTGGCTCGAGGCCAGTAGACACTGAGAATGGACCGTCCCTCGGATGAGTGAGTATACTGAGAGAAGAAGACCGAGATTACTTTTCAATTAGCTGCCAATACAGATTCAGAGTATGAGCATGCATTTCAATCCACTCATTAAGATGGCTGTGTTGAAAACACCCCGCTTGAAGCATGCTAGGCTAATTCCTGCAGGGCTACAGACTATCGTTCTTGTGTGCCTCATTTCTTTTGCTCCCCTTTCTCAAACAGCTGCTTTCAAGCGGTAATGATCTAACATTCAATTAGGCCAGAATGTCATCAATTAGGAGCACGTCCAAAAAGGGATGAATTTGCTTTTAAAAGTAATGGCAGAAATGTAATAGCAGCATTTAACAAGTGGAATGTTTGTCTTGAGGAAATGTCCACTGCCTGTTATTTAGACCTAAATTCATGAGGAAGGAAGGTTGATCCTCCCAAAGACATTTAAAGACTACCCCTTCCTCTTGAGAATGCAGTTTTAATTCATTCCCTTCCAGTTCTCAAGTCCTGAGCTTCTTTGAATGCTGTCTTTTTATCTTCCACATTCCCTATGCTGAATGATTTCGATGCTGAAGGCTTCTTACCCATTAGTCGTCCTAAGAGCTGACCTTCTTCTGCGACGTCCTTCCAAAAGCGCTTTATTTCTGAGCTGAAGGTATTGCAAAGCATTGATGTACTAGATGAGCTGGGAGGAAAGCATTTGTGATGTTTATATTCATACAAAGTATAATGAATCCACACACATCCATTTTCCATATAAACATATTCTTGGCTAAAAATCAATGCAACATTACTGAGATACAACATTGCTTAGTTACATTTGCTCACTTACATGTAAAAGAAAAGAGATGGGTTTGTACATTCCTGAATATTTTCAAATGCTAGTGCTTTCACTTCTACTCAAGTGTATTTGTGAGGAAAATGATCAAAATTCTCCTCAGTTATTTAGTTGCATTTTTGTCTTTAACATTTAGTGACTAGTTCCTTCTTTTGATTTTAATTTTACTATGTTACAGTAGTGGCAGCACCTGTGCTTCCCTGTGATTGATCACACATCTGACTTTTAAGGTTTATCATTTAATTGTATTTGAAAAGTGCATCAAAAGAGAAGAGTAGAACCCAACAAACTTGAGTTCTGATAGATGCATAGATGTTAGATGTATATAGATGTGACTCCAATTTGTAAGTTTCTGCATAATTCAGTGGTTGAGATGTAAACAAAGTCATACTCACTCAGATTTTTTTTGCAGTGGTGGTCATCAGAAGTCTTGATGTCTACAACACAAATATAGCATTTTGTTTGCTGTCGATAATGACCAGTGAACCTACGCGTGTCCTCTGAGTTTTTATGTGTAATGTTGAGGATAATACAATAGGACTAAATCCAACAAAATATCTTTTGTTTGTGGACTATTTTGCCTTAGAACATCCTGCATGTATCTCTCCAGCCCAAATGGATTTTAATAAATATGTTTTAGGCTAAAACATTTATCTCAAAACTGTTTTAAAACGAAGTCTTGCGAATTAGCCAACATATTCATAACCATTGTGTTATAACTTACTGTGAGGCATCTTTTAAGGATATTAAATTCTTCAGATGTCTGGTTTCCACCACTGTGAACAGTTCTCACTCGTTTTTCTAGAATGGCATGTTTCACATCAAACCACTCTGAATGACTTTGTTTATATTTCAATGACTGAATTCTAATTTAATTATGTAGACATTTTGTAAAAATCGGTGGAATTCCCTTCTAAATAGTGACTGGACCTGGAGTGCTTTTGGTGTTGTGCGCTTGTAATTGTACTTCCGCTAAAGTTTTGTTTTTTCCTGTGAAGGTAGACTGTATAAACAAACAAACAAGCAAATAAATAATACCATTTATAAAAAACCAAATATGTAAAAACATTAAAAAGTCAAGCATCTTTTTTCAATGGTAAATGGTAAAATGGTAAAAATCTTTAAAATTGATTTCTTAGAAGTACTGCCTTTTACTGTAATGCAGCAGTTTCACTAGTTCAGTTGGTTCTTCTGACACACAGTATTTTACCGCAATGATTTCAATAACAGCCATTCGAATATAAACACAAATATCTGTGAAATAAAGGTGGTCATTTGTTTCTGTGAATGTATATTCTATTTTTAATGGGTATTGACCATTAAATTTTACAGTACTTTGACAGTGAAAATAAATGTTTATTATTAAATTTATTTATTTATTTATTTATTTATTTTACAGTGTATTTGAATATGGGATTAGGTGGCAGATTCAAAGTTCCATTACTACCTCATTATGTTTCGCTTTATGTATACTGTACAATGGTGTGCCAAACCCACACGCTCAGTGCTGTCAGATAGACACTCTTAAACAATGCAGCTAGAAGTTCAACACAGTGACAGGTCCTATATTGCTCACTGTTCATAATTACATTTAAACAGTGCTGTCACCATTTTTCCTTCCTCTGCCAACTATTGATCAGGAGTCAAACACCCTTTACTCCACAGGCACACAAGAACCACTCCCTCAAGCCCAGCACACAAATACAGATGGGCAGAGTTCAATTTACCTGCTAAAATTCAAATATAGCACTCCCCCCCTAGCACAGCAGAGACACTCAATGATGGTACGTGCAAAATTGCAGATTTTGGTGCTTTATCTGAGAGCTGAGAACTGGGCCAGTATTTCCCATGCTGGTGTAGAATCAGTCAGGGTACAGACCTAGTTCTTACACACTTCCTCTGTTTCTCTCTCACTCTTTCACTTTATCACTCACTCACTCACTCACTCATTCTCACACACACACACACACACACACACATACACACACACACACACACACACACACACACACACACACACACTGTAGAAATACCCTTGGGGGGAAAACAGACGAATCCTTTTCTCTCCTCCATCTACCCACATTGACATTTTCAATATCTTTCACCAATACAGAGGCCAATGGAATTATTTGTTTGGTTCTCATTTCTACATTATTCCTTCATTTTGACCCTATTGTTTGTGAAAATATATTCCAAAGCAGGTTATTTCCTCTCATCACAGGTGATATTACACTGTGAAGGAAGACAGAGGACATGAGAAAAGAACATCTTTAGACACATGAAATAATGCATTCAGGAAAAATAATAATCAGTCACACCTAATTTTGATTGTCCCCTATGTACAAATGCTCTAACTGTTGACAGACTTGTGAAACAGTTTCTTGTGAAAATGAAGTTACTATTAGCAGTGTTAAGTTTAGAATTAGGGTTAAAACCAGGCTTAGAGTTAGGGATTTAGAAAAGTTTAGATACTTAGTACAGTGTAAGTTAAAGACAAGTTGAACATCTGGAAACACATTTACATTCAAAACACCATCAAAATAAAGTTATCATTCACTTCTTTTATGTTTAATAACCTCTAACTATTACTGGTCTCAATCCTATCAAACCTAGCACCAGCGATTAGGGATGCACTAATCGTGAATTTTTTGGGCTGACTCTAATTTCTTAATAGCCAAACTGGCTGATGGCTGATTTTGTATTATTATTATTATTATTATTATTATTATTATATGCATGCATTATTATCATTGTAAACCCAAAGCTCACACCGTGTGGGCTAAAAGAACATAAACTAGCACATTTCCAGTTCATTCTATTAGCCGCAATATAAGTAAATATAAATTGCAATATAAATAAGATCATTTGCACTTTAATAGGCCAAACTGGCATTTCAAATTAGTAACAGTTGTCTTTTCAAATAACATGAATAAAAGAAATGCTACATCGAAAGTAAGAGGCAACTGGTGAAACTTTAGAATTGATGTAGCAGCAGAATTCAAATACAGTGTGAGTACGTGTTATTTACTCCATAAAACTGCAACACCAATGAGCCAGAATAAAAAGTAATTGAACTATTGCCGAACACATGGAGTAACAATCTGCCAGTTCTAAACTTGGCTGATTCTGATCTTGGCCATTTCTGATTTTGCATCCCTACCGCTGATATATTGAGAGAGTTTCATCAGCTTTCTGTGTGCTACTGTGTCTCTATCACTGTATAAAAAAGCACCATGCTGTCTTTATTGTCGAATACACTGAGAAAGACTCTAAGCCAGCATGCACACACATTCAGACTGGAATTTGGATCTGTAGGTGCTTATTATTGATTGATGTAATGAGACTAGCAATAAAAGGCGACTGAAGTGTGAAGTGTGTTCCTATTCATGTGTTCTCTTGATCAAAACTGTAGTTCATGACAAAAAAAACCCCCAAAACCTAATCATATGTGGCTTTGTTAGATCACAGTCTTTACCTAGCCTATAAATGCAACAGCAGCATTGAGACGTGAATGAGAACAGCTGATTAAATGGCAGAAACAGCTATTTTTGCATTGATCTTAAAGGGTTAAAGTTCTCGGTTCCTTCTTAGACTTCCTCTAGAAGTTTCAAGGCTGTGATGCAGTAGCATGTGATTAGAAGCAGCAGGAATCTGTCCTTTAACCTCTAATTAGCTTTCCACTTGGGCAAGGGCACTGTTCTCACCCCAGAAGGTACTTAAATGGCAATAATTAGCATTAGTAATGCTGCACCAGCAGTGTCTCATCTGGTTGCTCTTGTTCTCAGGGAAACATGGCAGATTGGGGCTCCAAACAAACAACGCTTGCACAGCTCTCTATTGTGGTAGGAAGCAGAGGTAATCATCCACACACTGATCCCTATGTGGAGGCACTCCTGCTCCAAGAAATTGCTTTGAGAATGGCACTCACCGCAAGGCCAAATCACACACACGCGCACACACACACACACACACACCTACACACACACACACACCTACACACACACACACACACACACCTACACACACACACACCTACACACACACACACACACACACACACATACATAAAAACTCACACAAAAGCTTTCCTTCCCCTCACCACCAGGTCACTGTAGTTCATGATCTAACTAAAAGTACATCACGGATGGAACACTTGCCTTCTCCATCTCTGTCCTCTTGAGATGCAGCCTCTGGGATCCAGACAGCTCCAGCTGTAATTTTCTCTTAGACTCTTTACCTAAATTAAAAAGGACTACTTGCTGTCATGTCCTCTTGGCTTCTGCTAGACTTAAACTTGTGCTGTTTATGCACATGATTAATTCACTTCTAAAAGAACATGACAAACATAAGGCTAGTGGTGTCTGCTGCAATTAAGGATGGATTTTGTGACCTTGGTTTTGTGACTTGAGTAAGTCAGTCACATCACCTGATCCCTGTAGTGTCAGCAGTGCTCAGTGCCAGTGATAGAAAATGTGGGACTGTGTACACAGTCAGGGCAGGACACTGATTGGAGTAACCTTAATGACATTGTAAATAAAAGCCAATACAGGTGTTAAAGTTTGAAAACGTTAGCTTGAGAGTAATGGTGTACTGTTTAAAAGATATTGACCCTTGTAAGTTGAAAGTTAGTGCTTTGGTAACACTTTACTTGAAGGGTGTCTGCATAACACATTCATAACATCACATATAAACACTATATAACATGTTCATGAACGTTTAAATCAACTTTCATAAAGCATGCATGTTTTACTTGATATTAAAGGACTACTGTCATTTTACTGAGACATTTTTTCATTTTTTTTTTTTTAAAGTATATTATTTTCAGTAAAATGCCTAATTTCTGGACAGCCAAAATAAAAATATCCTAGCTTTATTCCTTTGGTCATTAAGTGCTTTGACACCTAAGCACACCATCATACTAAGATTCAGTCGAATAAATTACAGTCCATGTAGTAAAGTGACATGCAAAGCAGCAAACGCTTAAGAAAAAACAGATCATTAAAAAGAAATCAAAAGTATAGGTGAAACGTGCCTGAGTGTCAAAGCACTTAATGACCACAGGGATAAAGCAAGGCTGTCATTTTGGCTGTCCAGAAATAAGGCACTTTACTGAAAATAATATACCTTTTCAAAATACCTTTTTTTAAAAAAATGTTTCTCAGTAAAATGACATAGTAGTCCATTAATATCAAATAAAACATGCATGCCTTATGAAAGTTGATTTAAACGTTCATTAACATGTTATGAAGTGTTTATATAAGATGTTATGAATGCGTTATGTAGACACCCTTCAAGTAAAGTGTTATCATTACTTTCATGTTGTTATACTATTTATATATATATATATATATACTGATGCAGTTCTATCTTTATTTACTAGTGTATTACACAATGAATTATATTCACATTGAGGTTATACTTTGTACTGACAGCTTCAAGTCTGCATGTCTGTCTTTCTTCTGTTTCAGTGAACTACTAGTAAGAAATAAGTAATATAAATTTACACCACAAGGTAACTGCAACTTTAAAACGTTAAACCTTTTTAGCCCGAAGTTGTATGTGTATGGATGCTGTCTAACTGTTGGCCCTAGCGCTAGGAGATCATGAGTTCAACCTCAGGCAATGCCAAAGACATCTGTGGCTGGGAGTCCAAGAGGGTATAATTGGCCTTGCTCTCTCTGGGTGGAACTCCCTCCTCCCGTCTCTCAGCTTGAAGCTAGCCATGACTAAATTAGAGGGGAAAAAACATTTCCAAACTTTATTTGAAGGCTGCCTACATAGGAACTTCACACTACATGCATAGTCATTGCGTAGCATATTTATAACATATAAATAAAACAAAACTTGAATATTTATGAACAGTTTTTAATCGCAAAATGGTATAAGATGGTTGACATTGCATTGACATGAACCCCTAAATGTCAATGTTTATTGTTAGTATTTTGCATGTTCTAAGTCTATCACAGAACAAACCACTAAATCTACTGTAAAACAAAAACTATTGTAATAACTGTAATAACATGTAATAGCTTTCTGAGAGTTTTTAGAGGCATTAAACACTTCAGACGTCTGGTTCCTATCACCACCACGGTGACCAAGTCTGAGTCAGTAAGTTTCTATAAAATGGTGCATTTCACATCAAACAGCTGTGAATTACTTTGTTTACATCTTAACAGTTTAATTGCACAAAAGTTTTGAAAAATCAGTGGAATTTCCCTTCAAAGCTCAAATATGTAGGACTGTGGTGTGTTTAATTAAATCTCTGCCTCATAAGTTCAGTGACTTTAAAATGATGATTCAAAACAGTGTTTGAAATGGAACAAATGTCTCTTCCTTTAGTTTAAGGCTCCTCGTGTAAATATATAGTCGATTTGCGATTACTGGCACAAGCTGTTCATAAATCAAAGTTACTTTGTGAATATATTTTTGAGTGCTTATGCATTTATTATGAAGTGTCTATGTAGGTAGCCTTCAGTAGTGTTTACACAAATTATTAAAAAAAGGATAAAGTGTTAAAAATAAAACTTTAAGGTTACTTGGTGATAAAGTATGAGAATAGCTAAATGAATAGAGATGAGGGGTGAGGTCTGGACACAGTGAAGCTTTGGTGTCATTTCAGTACAGCTGAAACCAAATGCCGTGTTTGGCTACATGGGTTATCTGAGGTGATTTTATCATTGTCATTAACTGTCCTAGTAAAATAGGTGCAGACTGGTGCTGTGAAGGTTAGATAGTCAAGTGATGTCCACTCCCCGGAGCTCTGATTACTCTGTGGCCTCTGACTAGATTAACATTAATTACACAAATGCGTGGGGAGATGATAGCCCTGCAGAGGGGACAGAATAATGGAGTGTGGTGTCAGTGATTTCTCCTATGCTTATTTATGCTTTATTTTTCCCTAGTTGTTTTTTCTTAATAATATTGGATGACAAGATGTGCACTTAGAGTGCCAAGACAAATAAGCACGACAAAGAAAAACAGCCTCTGTCTAATTGACTCTGCCTATTCATTAGACTATTCCAACCCTACAACAAATTGCTTGGGGGATTCCTTAAGTCCCTGCACAATCACACACGTTGACTTAAGGAAAGGCATCTGACAGGCATCCATATTGCAAGGAACAAATAGGAGGCCTACGTAAAATATCACATCACAGAGAGATCAGGGAGTTTGTTTATGTGGCTGTTATTAATAAAGGCTGATTTGACGGATAAATGTGAGGCCTGTCGAGGTGCGGGCCTGAGACACGCCGTGCATAGCCTAGAACATTGTCTGGAAATGCCAAATGCTCCATTATGGGCAAGCTGTAAGTGTGCTGATGGAGAATGTGTTCGCCGAGATACACAAGGACACTAAACATGCAAAAATGACACTTTCTGACTTAAATTCAAGTAAAAAGCTTGCATTGTGGAATGTAGGGCTTAGCTCTAGGCTGAATTTGCCCTTTCATTGCAGCAGTCCCTAAATCTATCATCAACCACTGGATTAGACATGGCAAACACAGACATCATACTGAACACAACATCAACAAAGCTAATTCACCAGACAACAATAATGACAAAATAGATAAAGGTAAATGAAATGGTGGGAAGTTTAATTCCCCACTTACAACAATAAGAATTCAGTCACTGCACTAAATACACTGGAATACTACAGCTGACATCAAACACAGGAAAAGTGTAGAAATAACTGCTTAGATTGTTAATATTGTAAGTCTGGAAATATTGTAATAGTCAATACACAGATTGGAGCAGTAAAGATATGTTTGTTGGGTATGATTTCAATTATCATAATGTTAAATATATTAGTATTAATTGCTTATTTTAGGTGACGCATTCTATGTGTACTACATCTATCTGTAAAAGGAAGTGAGCGGCGAGGGAGTTCAGTGTGTTTGTGGACTGTGAAATACACTAAACATAGAAGCAAGTAGATATTGATCTGAAGTGAAATTTAGATTAACAAAAAGCTTTTGTTCATGTGAACTTTTATTTTGCTTTTCTTCATTTCAGCTCGTTAAACTACAGAATGATTGTTCAGACATGTTTTTTATCTTTCATTATTCAGTAACTACTTTAAATTATTCACAGTCTACAATAAATTAGTCAGTAACTACTACAAATTATTGAGTGTCTACTACAAATTATTTAATAGCTGCTATAAATGACTGTGTCTGCTGTAAAGTAACTACTATACATTTTTCAGTAATTACTATAAATTATCCAGTAACAACTATAAATGATTCAATATCTACTATAAATTATTCAGTATTTACTATGAATTATCCAGTAACTACTATAAGTCATTTGGTAACTACTCTAAATTATTATCTATTAATGTGTTCTGTGGTTTTGTAGTTATGAGAGTAAGAAATTGAAACATGACTAACATACAGAACCTTGGATTTTAAGGGGTTAATATCTTCTGATTTCTTTGATCATGTGCATTAATATTGGGGTGGAGACATAGTTCCGAACTCTAAACTCTGCTGGAAGATTCTCAGGAGCAGATTTCCCCAGTATGATAAATTCAGCAAATAAACATTAATTTTGTATTAAAATGTACTGATGTTCGTCCTCTGTAGAGAGTGTGTAGTTATTTTCACTTAGAAACTCAACAAGCATGTCATTTGACAAGGGGTGCTCAAACTTTTGCATATACCTGCACATAAGTGTGTATACATACATGCAGTTCATCAACCAGTCACTTAATGAGTCAATCTGTCAGGCAATTAGTGATTCAGCAAATAAGTCGGTGAGTGAGTCAGTCAGTGGAAGAGCCAGTCAAGCGCTGTGTTCTGAATTGTTCACTTGTTAACTCATTCACTATTCACTACTGTCTGTCATGTTAATTTCCTACTAAATGAGGTGTGAAAGAACAAGGAGGAGCAAAGAAAGAACACAAAAGAAAGTCTGTGCTGGAACTAATTTTTAGCCTTTCGTTGTTTTACTTGTCGTTTTACTTTGCTGCTTTTCTAACCTACGCTTCTTTTAACAAAGAAGGCCTGAAGATAGTGAGACAGTTGCTGCTGTGTAGGCAGAATTATGAGGGTAAATCAGGAGAGCTAAAGGTGTAAGGCAGCTGATAATCAGTAAATGTAGTAAAAACCCCATCCTGAAATTGAACCTTTTGGAGTAAATTATTAAATAAATTAATTTCTTTGAAATTCAGCCAATATTTAATGGGCTCATTCATTCAGTACTTTCTTAAACTATATTTATCTGTAGAAATGAACACAGTTTGTATTAATCTGGATGCACTAATGTTATATCTGGAAAAGGCCTAATATTTCACCTCATGTGACCTCTGTGCCTACTATATTATAGCTGCCAACTGACCATCAAACAGCGTTTTCAACCTGTTTCCATAAGTATATCACATCTTATTTTGGTGTGCCTGCGTTACGTCTTCACTGCTTTAATTTACACCACATTTTGTAGAAAATCTCTAAAAATGTGATCAGATTGTTATTTATGAAGGTCTTTTTATGAAGCTGACATTGTGCAGGCAGGGATGCTGGCAATAAATGGTTGTGTAAGGATAAGGGATGGAGGCTGCTGTAGCAGGAAAACACGCTGTTTTCTGGAACTCATTTGTCATCCTGAACCCGATGCTGTGGCGAGGTGAAAAGGTCTCCAACTTTGTTAAATGAGCTCTGAACTTCATCGGCGACCGGTGGCCACTCCGCAGCAATCAGAACCACGTCCTGCCTTCGTAAGTAGGCTTCCATTGAGCTCTATGTCAGCTGAGCAGAGGAAAGATTAAAAGCTGCATCTAAATGGTGCTGGCAGATGACCTCCTGCATCCTGAATACCTGTCATTATAGTGTCGTCCTTGGGCACAGTTCCTGATCATATGCACCTTTATGTTTGGCTTAATTATTATTCTGGCCAAGAATTAATTGCACATGTACGCTTATATGCATGAATGTTTGTGAAAATGACTAACTGTACTGTGATTGGATTTGTAGCCTCTAGGTAAGATGAGAAAACTCAAAATCGATTGACATTTTAAAGTCTATATATTGGGATGAGACCGTGTTACACGGTAGCTATAAATGCCAGATTAAGGTACAGAATCAAAAAATTACACAATAACACATGAGAGGATGTATGTTACTGTGAGACAGGTGTGCTAAAGAAAATCACTTTTATTTATTAAGCAAAGCGCTAGCTTGTAAACAGTAGCAAGCATTACCTGCTCTGGATACTGTGATAGTAGTGACTCATTCGAAGCAAGACATACAAATTTGTGAAGTTTATGGTATGCCATCTTTAAATTTGTTGCTTGTTCAAAGCAGTTAGCCAGTAAACATTTACATTTATGGCATCTGGAATGCACTCTTTTCTAGAGTGATTTACAAAATTAAAATGAGATATCTTGCATATCTCCTAGTGGGCAAAGCCTACCAGTTTGTATCCTTTGGCTCTGTCTTTGTTAGTGTACAGTTGAAAATTGACTGTCCTTACTAATCATGCAAAACCACCAAGTTATAGTGATTTTGCATATCAATCATGAATATGTGCAAATATGGAGCTTCCTGGCCATGTTGAGCAACAAAACCCAACAGACACACAGACTGAAGCATTTTACTAGTTGAATAAGTGGTTAGTTACTGAATACTCTGCTAGTTGATGTCTCATGCCCATCCTTAGTAGCTGCCAGCCATTGCCTTGTTACACAGGTGAACAAGGGGGAGTGAATGCAGTTAAAGTTTGGGAGATATTGGCTCTCTCAGAATGCCCCTCAGCCAGTCACATTGTGAGGGTGTAGAATGATGTAGTTCTAGGAATCTACTGTGCTAATCTTTGTTGGTCAGGCAAGTACAAGCCAGAGGCGGCAATGGTCTGCTTGGTTTATTTAGTTGCATTAGACACAGGGTCAAATCATTTTTGTATCATTTCTGAAGCGTATCAGACATTTTCCTTGAGCACTAAAAATGGGAAAAAAAAACATCCAATCAGAGTTGAGTCTCATTCTGTTCATCTTAACCAATCAGCTAAGGAAGAATAAGTCTTAATACCGTCTTTAAGTGTGAGCTACTGCCTGAGGGCTGTGTTGTGTGTTGCTCTTGAGTGGACAGGCCAAGTGCTAAGGCCTGCACATGCCTGTATCTTAAATCAGCAGAGCCTCCACCCAGCACTCTACATGCCACATGTTTTGCGTTTGGAGCTCATACAAGCACAATGTTAATCCTGACACGGGTCATGGTTTTATTCTGTTGTGCATTCATCTGCCCCCACCCTCCCCTCTCTCTTTATCATCTAAAATTGATGGTAAATCCCCTATGGCCTTTCTCATGGAAGAGCAGAGACTTTGAAGTTGGAGGAGTCCTCTGAAATGCCCTCAGGCAACTCCTTCATAGGGCTACTACTGGTATACTCCCCGTCTTTCCTTTGTCTCTCTCCTGACTGCGCCTGAGTTGGGAAAGGAATTTTTTTCACTCTGGCAAGACCAAATAGTAAATAAAACTTCAAATGCAAGGGCAAGTGCATTCATAATCTTTTCATCACAGATCTGGAATGAGGTGATGATGGCATGGTGTGAGAGTGACTCTATCACTGCAGTCATCTAAACACCAATGCGAAATCATTTGCAGTATAACAATTTTTAAGTCATTAAGTTTTGAGTTTTCGCATCGTAGTCATTTTTGTGTGTTGACGAA
This sequence comes from Colossoma macropomum, assembly GCF_904425465.1. Taxonomy (NCBI): domain Eukaryota; kingdom Metazoa; phylum Chordata; class Actinopteri; order Characiformes; family Serrasalmidae; genus Colossoma; species Colossoma macropomum. The sequence goes on along the minus strand of NW_023494790.1, from coordinate 17,257,714 downwards.
CACATTTGGAAATTTTAGGGGTAATATGTGTCAAATGTAATTCAAGTACAAAGGATTAAAAGAGATCGAGTCAATTTATTTTTTCTTGTTTGCATTAATGAATATCATTGTATGGACAGAGGACAGCTGGTGTGACATCCACTCTCTAACAAAACTGACATGGGCTTGGTTGTACAGGGCACGTATAAAATATTGGGAATGGTACATGGTACTCAGGACTCATACTGGGCCATTTTATTAGAAACACCTGCCATATAGGTGCACTTTGTAGGTTTACAGTTACTAACTGTAGGCCATTTGTTGCTGCACAGTTCATCACAGGCCCTCTACCCTGTCCATTAACTGCTGATCAGATATTATTTGAGTGGTGGACGATTCTTAGGAGAGGAGTGCATTTACATGATAGTGGCAGGATAGTAGACGCACCCACCTTGTTGGTTCACGTGGTAGATGTACAATTAGCGACATGAGCTCATCTTTTTCTAATTTTCTACAGCTTGTGTGTCATCCTTTAGCTCTTCATTAGAGGTCAGTTTCTGAGTAAAGGACCACTGTTGGCTGGATTATTTTATTGTTCTCAACCCAGCAGTGATGCTGAAGTGTTTAAAAAACGCATACACAACTACCATGCCACTGCCAAATCAGTGTCACTGCTGTGCTGCGAATGGCCTACCAGCCATATAATATCTGGCCAGTGGTGGTCTTATGGTGATCTCTTTCCACTGACAGAGAGGGTACGGGGGGGTGAATTGCATAACAACAGATGCTACAGTCTGTGCACCTATATGGTAGGTGTTTCTGATAAAATGGCCAATCAATGTGATTGTTTCATGTAGTATTTACAATATTTTATAAACACCTGTACATATTCTGATACTAAGGTTGCCAGGTGTCCAGTTTTAGACCAGACAGTCTGGTTTTGATCTCCACTGTCTGGTTGGTACTAAGTCTCGTTCTAAATGCATTCCATGTGTTGAAGCTGATAAAGTGCCGTAGCTCTATCATTGTGTTTCTGTGTGATAAAAACATTATATGCCTTCTGAACAGCCTCCAACACCCACCTCTCAATCTCCTCTTCACCCCCCACAACACACAGTCAGTTTTGCCATGGCTAAAATATGGCAACACTATCTGACATCCAGATGACCAATAGTTAATTTCTTAACTGTGCTTGGTCCAGATTGATTTTTATCTTAATTGTTTTGATGCAACATTTATATATATAAAATCATTTGACTCACAGAAGTACACATTTTTAAGAGTGTGGATCCCACACGTTGGGTGTCCAGCTGCAAAATGCAGTGTTGGTGGTTGGGCTGATTCAGGCAGTATCATGAGTTCACATATAGCTCAACAGAAACAGCTTTGAATGGTAACTGAACATTTTTCTAAGGTGTTTTCCTAGTTTCTGAACTGTAGGGCCGATCATTGCTCCAAAGCCCACCATTCTCCTGTTTACACTGATGGAATAAACAAACAGTGTTCCTTTCCTTGTCCTTGACCCTTCAGAGCAGCGGAAGGTAATGGCTACTGATAGGTTGGAAATGGCTGCTGTGGATTGAAGTGAATAGTTTGTAGAGCCTTCATTGGGGTGTTCTCAGCCTGCTGAATCAAAGTCAACCCTGTGAGTGTGGGGTATCTATTTCATTACTGGCATCTCTGGTTCACTGTGGAAGAGGCGAGAGAGAAGAGAGCGTAACCGTGTTTGGGAAATGACCCTCACTATGGGAGGTGTCAGAGACAGAGAAGCTGTGTGTCAGTAGCTCTAACGCTGTGCTGCCACAGTTAAATGGACTCTTGCCTCCATTAGTTCCTTGCTTGTGGCTCTTTAATTCATACAGCGATAATGATATTTGTACAATCGACCATCCATACAAGAGTGGCAATGTTTAATTCATGACTGTGATTGCCGTTAACCCCAGTTCAGTAAATAAGTTACAACAGATCTTGTGTAAATGGACTAAAATTGAATTAATTCAGCTAATTCTGATTCAGATAATCAGGTGGACCTGGTAGACCACCAAAACTGTCACCATCAGACAAACAGTACAGAAAGCTTTCATCTTTAAAAGAGGGGAGAAAATCAAGTTCCACTCTTATTTCACATCAACCACATACCACCATACCGAATAGTGTGTAAAAATACTACACCAACATTCATAGCACATTCATTGGTGTATATGTGTAGTATGTATATAGTTCATTATATGTTTTGGACAAGTCTGCCTGTTCTTCAAATCTAGATGATAGCAGATGCTGTAAGGTGGCAACTGACAAGTCTACTAATACATTAAAGTGAATAAAACTGTTGATAACACATTGAACTAATCTCTGTCAAGATGACTGCAGAGCTTTTGAATGCATGAGAAACAGCATGCCTTCAACTATTCCCAGAGCTACCGTCCTCTCCTCATCACCATCCCGCCTGAAACACTCCTCAGCCAGCACAGTAGGAGTTGTTTTCAGCGATGATGAATCTGTAGCAGTTAACTGCCTGACTGTCTTACTTTTGCAGCATAAAGATACAGCAGGTTTTCTTAGTTTTTTATTGCTGCAAACTTGGCAAGCACATGATGTTAGGCTTCAGCTAGAACTACACCTAGCTTGTAATTATGAGTGCCATTCATTTCCTGAGCTGCTGAAAGCGAGCATAAAGAACGCCTACAGGAGGCCTTGGACTCCAAAAGTTTGTAATATTTTTAAAACTATGAGATTAGACATGTTCTGGAGAGAACCAAGAGTCTTATTTTTCTATCTGTGTTGACTATGATTTTCAGAAATTTTGATTTTCAGGTTATGTCAAACAGCATCAGTTCTTTGAAGATTACTGTTTAGGTTTTTCTGTTGTATCGACTGTACCTGCATGCTTCAAGCACCTTCAGTGTGCCCCTCCCACCTGTAGGCTATATACAAGATCAAATGCAACTTTGGAATGGCTTGATGAGTTTAAATCTTACTGTACTGTCTTATTTATAGATGACATGTAGTTTGTTTTTTTAAATTAAAAGTGAATTTAAATTCAAAAACATAAAAATTACAATGATCTCTCATTCAAAGCTGCATTGATAAAGGTAGCATTGTGGTGTTGATGCTGGATTCAACCTGGCCCTAGTCTTGTTTTATTAGAATATACAGTACTGTGCAAAAGTCAAAGGCTACCTTTCATTGATCTAATTTCCAGTCAAAATGGCCATTAAGTACAATGTATTCATTGTTTATTATCAGGAAAAAAGCAAAAAACATATATTTGACAAATAATTACTAAACAACTAAGTATTTTTTCCAGTATTTGGTATGTACACTCTTTGCCTTTATTATAGTGTTTTTCCAGGACACTAGCTTTCAGTTTTTTAAAGGAATGTGCAGGGATACTTTTCCACACCTCCAAAGTTCAGTCTTAGAAGTTGGTTGCATTGTCTGTTTCTCATGATCCACGTAATCCCAAACACATTCAATGATGTTGAAGTCTGGACTCTGGGTTGACCAGTTCATTGTTCTTAGATCACCAGAAGTTTGATTTGCAAGTTTTCTTCTTTTCTGTCTATTTCCTTTTCTCAGTAACAGCTTCTTGACAGCTACACATCCTTTAAGACTAGTGTTGAGTTGTTTTCTCGCTGTAGAAGGATGGACAGAAACACCTGTGGATATTTTCAGATCTGAAGCAAGTGTGGAGCTTGATTTTCTCTTGTCTATCAATGATGAAAGCTTTCAGTACTGTTTGTCCGATAGCATCAATTTTGATGGTCCACCCTGCATGGTTGTTATTAGTCCCATTTTTTTCTGTCTTTTCTTCCTTTTTTTTATTCCAGTTTTGGAAACTCCTGACTTTTTTTTTTATTTATTTTTCCTTCTTTCCCCTCCTTTTGCAAGTGGGTTATCTTCTATCTAGTTTCTTCTGAAATATCTCCTGAAAAATGAATAACTTGTGTGTAATGACTGTTGCGACTGGAGATTAAATAAATGAAGGGTTATCTCTGACTTTTGCACAGCACTGTATGAAGTTCAGTTTGATCCTATAATACTATTCTATCTGCAGTTTCTCGTTTCCTTTTCACCTGAATTCACCAGTTTCACTAATTGGGTTCTGTTTACTGTTAAGTTGAAGAACTGAGTAGTAAAATTATGTGGTATAAATACCTGTAGACAGTGCAGTCCTAATCATGTTAGGGGTCTCAGCTATGCCTTTTGAATCTCTGCCTTCCCCTGAATTAATACAAACAGTGTTTATATACTGTAGTTGATCACTTTTAATTGGCTACTTTTGGGAGACAATGAAATTTAGGACCCATTTCCTCAACTGAGGACACAAGTGTAGATGCATAGGATGTGGATTAAACAGTGTGGAAGACCCAATTAATTACCAATTAAACAAGGAAGAACAAGCATATCTGCAGTGGCTAAGATGGCTAACTTTGTGAATTTGCAGCCTAACCCTGAATATTCAAATCCCAGATGTGTATAACTGTACATGTACCTTATTGGCAATACAGGAACATTCTTGCTGTTTTATTTTCATCTCATCTACATGGATTGCTATTCAGTGAGGCTTTTCATGGTTTCATTGTTATCTGCATGTTGTAGCCCCTGTCTTTATTTTTTTAGGATATTAGTTTGTTGAATGATCACAATATTATGTATGTAGCTTTCAAATGCGCACTGGAGACCTTTTTGTCTATACTTTTCTGAAATTTTGGACATACCAATTCAAAGGTTAGTAAGTTTTTCCTGATGTATTGTCTATCTTTGCCTTTAAAAACTCCATGGTGCACTTAGTACCCTGCAGGCATAGCAACAGTAAGGAAGGGGGGCGGTAAGGCTTAGCGAAGGGTCATATATGTCAGGTATTGCTGCGTTGCTGTGCAGGTCAGGACTGTGTACCAGTGCTGTGTGTCTGCTCTTTTTCCATTGTGCTGTGCCTTGGTTTCATTGCTGTGAAAGAGCTGTGTGTTGAATTTGACCACTGGTCTTCACCAGCTTGCAGGCAGTGCAAGCTCGGGACATAGACAATCTGAAATAAATTAGCTAAATTAACTGGATGTTTATGAGAAAAACCAGCAACCACAACCTGAAGTTTAGCCTGTAAATGCACAATTTCTAACTTTGCCAAATCATTCAACAGCAGTCTGTTTTCTAGCTAGTAAACAAATAATTTGGCATGGGTGATAGGGTGATACAATCACTTATCGTTGATGACTGACAATTAACCTGATGGTGTTGCGTAAAAGGTAATAATTGTTTTAGAAAATGAACTGACAGAGAACGTATTTACCATTAAACAGCTTCTAAATGTGATGGGAAAATGGGGTTCAGGATTCTTTTAAGAAGAGTGCAGATGCACAATGTAATAGTCCTTTTTTCTGTTTGAGAGAGAGAGAGAGAGAGAGAGAGAGAGAGAGAGAGAGAGATTGATTGATTGATTGTTTAAGAAACTGCCTCTTAGTTTCCTATCCTATGCAATGTGTTGCTAGTTTTACCCCATGCCTCTTCTCCTTCTACTTCTTTTACTGTGCATGAAACCAAAAATAAATGCAGACATGCTTTATAACTTCAGCTCGCTTCAGCACTGCCGTAAAACAACCACACCAAAATGACAAAGTGAGTGTTACCATAGAGCAGCTAAGTTAGCTCCAGAGAATGTTCTTCTGATCTCTGTCTACAGCTGGAAAATAAGATCAGAAAAAGGTAACAAATAATATTAAATAATTTGTACACATAATGTTTTATTCAATGTTACTGTTAAAACTTTGCATCATAGCCTATGAAGAAATGAATTTCCCACTGTCTCTGCTGTGTGTGATTTACTCTCTGAATAAAATTTATAGTATTTTCCTTACAGCTTAAGTGTCCTGGTGGTTAGTTGAGTTATGAAAACTCTGGTACAACAAAGGAAAAAGCCTCATTTTTAATATGTAAAGCACGTGGACATGGCTCTGGAAACTGCTTGCAGTCTGAGGTTTGTAAAAGGCTTATGTGAGTTTTATTAAAGAATTTCATTGAAGCAGTTAATGTCCAAAAAAGCATATAAACCTAAAATAGAATAGAAAGTAGGGCAAAGCTGCAGTGGGACCGCATGTAATTTTTTTTTTTTTTAATGAAAAAAGTTTGTGCCTATAATTTTTAGATATTGCCCAGACCTATTTACCAACTGATGATAAACTCTGTTAAGGCCTCTATGTAAGGCACTACTTATTTTCTAAAAATATAACTTATTCATAAAATAATGAGTTATACATTTATAGAAAAGCTGTGTACCTTATGGCTGAAAGACAAATGGCTTTATTTTGCCTATATACTACAACTACACATGCCCACTCGCACTTTGACTGAGCATCACTAATTGCTTGGCAGATTAGGGTACCCTGTGCTCTTTAGAATGTATAGCAAGCTACTTGAATAAATAACTATACAATATATTATGTCATTCTTGCCTTACAGGGCCCCCTTAGCAGGTGGCCCTGCATGACTTGCATAGTTTGCATACAGGGAGAACCAGCACTGCATGCAGGAGTGACCGAATCAATACTCATTTACCTAAAATACTGAAAATGTAAGTTGTGACAGGAAAGATTTCCATATTTTATATCTCTTTTTTTTCTTGTCTGCATCCACACAGCTGTCTTTAATAGAACATATTCTAATTAGAATAACTTACACTTCAGTATGTATAAAAGCAAGCATTTCTGTATTGTAACCCGAGTACTGATGTGAAAAATTAAAAGAAGACTCTACTTTCACTCAAAACTTTTACAAAGAGCATCTCTACTTTCATTTAAGTATAGGACTGGAGTGCAATATCCACCATTGCTTTCAGAATTGATGATGTAATGAGTTCTGTTCCACATAGTATAACCCTACAATGAATTAGGCTCCGGAGAGTAAAACCCTACAGTCTGCAAGTGGTTATTCCTCTAAAGTATGAAGGTGTTCTGCACCTGAGGGAATATTTCTTCACCATCTAGCCTAAATCAAGACACTCGTTATTCCTCAAGCACGTAAAGTTTGGTTATTTGTACATTAAGCACCCAGTGCACTCAGCGTTTACGTTCTTAGCTCAGACATCAAGCATCCTTTTAACTTTAAGTGCTGTCTTTCTCAGAAATGTGGCTTGCATCATTTACAACATTTTTGTTTGAAAATGAGACATTTGCTGCAGAGTTTTGATCTTTATGCCGTTTGTACTGAATGCTAAGAATATACCTTGAGAAAATTTAGCATGTGACATCTTAATAAAGTTTTTATTTATTCATTTATTTATTATGATCTTTGCCAGTTTTCTGTCCCATGTTAGCTGTTGTCATTTCTTGCTGCTGTCTGAGTCTCTCATATCATACGGCTCTGACCAGCCTGTGTGCAGACGAGCATGTGCCTTCTTTGAGACGCTTAAAGCCAGTCAATGCATCTTTTTGAACTGAAGCTGATGTGACGTCATAAGGCAGCTCAATGTGCACTGTAATCCAGTTTTTTCCATCTGTATAACAAATTCTTGGCTCACATTTCCTTCTTCCCAAGTAGGTATTCCTGCAGGCTGGACCAACTTAACTCCAAACAGGACATTCTTAGCATTCGTTTTTGTTATGTTAAATGCTTTGTTATTGTTCTAATACAAACGTGTGTAACTAGACCTTAATCTGGCTGGTAGTGTCTGTACACTTTAGAATCTGTGCTTGACTTGTGAAAGAATGTCTGTGTGCTTAAAACTGCAGTACTTTTTCTGATGTAAACCTAGGACGATTCATGTCAGATCCTTTTCATCTTTAATGTGACCTTGCACCCAAGAAAGTGAAAAACATGTCTGAGCAAGAGGTAGGATGGGACGCTGAAGCCATATTTCTCAAAATGAGCCTCTGACGAGCCCAAAGTTGAGTTTATAACTAAGTTATGAATGTTGAGAATGTCTTTGCTGATTGGGGCTTAATGATTAGTTGAATTAATTTAATAAAACAATATGTTTGTTGTAAATGAATGCATGCAAATAGAAGCAAATATTGGCATCACTGATGTTCATTGGCTTATAAGTCATGGAGCTCAGACCCCAATCTTCAGATAGCTTAGTGTGTTTCATGTTTTATCTGAAAAAAAGCAAATTTGCTCAGATTACCTTTAGGTTCAGTCATTGTAAAGAAAACAGAGCAAAAATGCTGGTAGAATAACGATTATCAACAATGTCAATACATACACAAATGCATATCCACTTCACTTTTAAACAGAACTTAATCGTAAGAGGGAGGAATTACATAAGACTACAATGTGGATTAAACCTGGATCTAGCCTATTTAACTCATCTATATTTAACATCAATGAAAAAATCAAAAGGACATTCTGGTCTGTTCATGTATTTAATAAAAAATAAATGCAATTTTTAATTTTATCAGGAGGATAATTCTCTTCTACAGCTAGCCAGCAGGAACACTGAACCCAGCATCACAGAAAACACACCAGCCTTAATAATAATCAGTAGTGACATAACCTGAGTTACACCCTCCCATTAGGAGCTATGGCCCACCCATTTGGAGTTATGCTACTTCCCACTTGGAGATTTTCCAGCATGCATCCATAATACCCCACTCCCTTCTTCTGTGGAACATGACTGCAGAGAAGTCAAGTTATTCATTCATGATGTTTTATAACTAGCATTAAAATTACAAATATGAATGTGAGTGAGTTTAGATAGAAACTATAAAAACTTGTATGTTGTTTGACACTGGATGTCACCTGTAGAACTGCTCTCTGGGAGGGTAATCTCACTTGACATGCCTCAGAAATGAATGTATTAGTTGTGGTACTGTAAACCGAATTGCTTCAGGTTGTTCCCATACCTTGCTGCTGTAATGAGGCTCCATATGGTTTAGAATTAATTGAATGTACTGTGGTTGACAGCCCAGGTCTGAAGGGTAATACTGTAGAGGGGACACTAGTTCCGCCTGAATTGAGATCTGGCAGATCTAAATCCTCTGGGGATATCACCCTCAGCCCTTGGTTCTGAAGCGTGTCATGATTTGGACATTGCTGCCCAGCTGTATGGGTGTCTTTTTTTTCTGGCATGTGCAAAGACCTAAGTGTTTTATAAGCTGTTGTGTCGGGGGGACAGTTAATTTTGGAATGCTGTACTGAAGTCAGTGGTGGCTAGAAAATAGGCAAATTAGCTGGCAATCTTGAATGTGACAATAGTCTGTACAAAGCTAAGGCTATTTGCATAACTCCCCTGCATGCTATCCTAAGTTTGTAATAGCCTTTGGGAATACAGTTCAGAGCAGGATGCTTGGTAAGCAGTACACTGTAGTTACAAGTCTTTAATAAAGCAAGACGTTAATGAAGTGTTCAGACTGAAACCTGGTTTGGTTAACAGCCATTTGTCATATGAAAAATATACCTGCTAGTATGAAAACTGATTATAAATTAGATTGAACTTTAACATCATGCAGTTCTACTAGAGATCTACTCTATTATCAGGATTAAACTGTATTTAATGTTTAAATCTATGAATTTGATCCAGCTTTTCATTACCAGGGTTGCATGTGAACTAATCACTTTTGTTTTCAGAGTCTAGTATACTATTTCCAACACGCCATCCGTCATGGCTTTTCTCCTCTAGCTTATATCTTCAGCAGTTCTTAAGAGGTAAAACGCTGTTGAATAAGCCCTGCGATAACGGGCAGAGATGAGTGAGAATAACAGCAGACTCCTTCCTCTGTTCCTGAGAATTGGTAAACTTGATCCCATTGGATTATTGCTCGAAAATGTGAAGGTGTACGTTTGTGTCCTCAGGCTGATGGTGGAGTTAAAAGCAAACAGGACGTCAGACGCACAGACAAACCGGAGGCAAGCACTGCATCTTAAACAGCCCCACAGCCTCCTCACCTGATCTTCAAAGAGCTTGATGATGAATGAGACTCTGAGAAAAATATTCAAGGTAAGAGTGCCAAACTCATTTACACCACAGTTCTTTATGAAGGACATGATATTTACCATCTTACTTTGATCTGCCTAATTTTGGGCGGTTTAGGCATTTTTATCACATATTTTGGAAGTGTATGCTTAGACTCTTGATTTGGAGAGGATTTTTGACAGGTAAAGGTTACTTTCAGACTGTATGTTTTCCACTCAAATCACAAATTAAGCCAGTAATACATCAGTTCTTTTTTTTGTGCTGGCTCTGAGATCGAGGCTGTACCCCTCAGGACTGAATGTGATGACATGCTGCTGGTGGATTAACTGATTAGAAGGTGATTAGAGAATAAAAGTTTCATTAAATAGCAACTATGAATTCAGAGTTTAGATGCATGCGGAGTGATCTTGGTAAAGCCACACTGTTAATGATGATGATTGTTTTGGACAATGGGGGGCAGTGCCCCGATATATTACTTTAGTCTGGGCAGTCTGTGCCAATAGTGAAGTGACTCCCAACTCTTTAAATTTAATCATTCCCACAGTTTTCCTCCAGTACTGGACGTTTTGGGAACCAATTAAAATGGTCTGAATCTTTTCATGTTCTAAAAGTTTTTCATTTGCCTCTTTAAGTCTAGCTGCCTGTCTCTTGTGAAAAGCAGCAATCGATAAGCTGGAACTCCGTAGGTTCTATAGTAGTAAATTGGGAGCTAACTTCAGTCTGCAAACTTTTAGGTTTCTCCCAGAACCTGGAATGCTTATAACCTCAGTTCGATAAGGTTACCTCTATTGGGCTAATGCTTTGACTGACAGACTGACTTCAGATGAACGAGTCAAGACATCTCAGTGGTAACAGTGGCCTTTTTGGATGGAAAGGCAGCAGTTTTGTGAAGCTGTTTGGTCCAGTGAAAATAGAGAATTTGTATATTTCCAGATAGGATCCAGCGCCCCACCGCGACGACGGAAGGATAAGCGGTTTAGGTGATGTGTGTGTGTGTGTGTGTGTTATATTTCCATGAAGTGGTTGTTCCTCAAGACTTGTTGCTAAGGTACATATTCCCAGCTTGATGTAGAGCAATGTTTTTGAGTTACTCAAGGCCTGTGGTTAGAACTTTTATTCACAAATATTTACCATCTGCATTAAACATGGATAACATGGAACATTGGTCTCAGCCAAAATATGTACTACATACATACGTCACATATTGTAGTTCATTATAAAATAGTAAAATGGAAATTCAATTCAGTTTTTTTCAGGAGATTTGGGTGGGCCACACCTCCAAAGTTCAGTCTTAGAAGTTGGTGGCATGTTCTGCTTCTCACAATCAAAGTATTCCTCAACACAACGATGTTGAGGTCCAGACTCTGGGGTGGTCAGTCCATTGTCCTGAGAACATCATATTTGTTTGATCTGTAGATTTTCATTTCAGTAACAGCTTCTTGACAGCTACACATCCTTTCAGAACCATTGAGTTGTTTTCTCACAGTGTAAGGATGGACAGAAACACCTGTGGATTTTTTCAGATCTGAAGTAAGAGTGAGTTTGATTTTCTCACAAAGATAAAAGCTGAGTACTGTTTATCTGATGGTGGCAGTTTTTGTGGTCTACCAGGTCTTGCACGTTTGTTAGAAGTCGTGTTTTCTCTTTATTGTTCTCTTATTGCATCTTATTTTTTAACTCTAGTTTTGGAAACTTTTTTCCTATGACTTCCTTTCCTTGTGCAAGTAGATTTCTGCAGCTAAGGTGAGTTTGGGTAGTTGCTTGTGTGAATGTTAGTGTCTCTTTGAAGGGGAATATCATGTAAGTGACTCCTTTGGGAACAATTTTTGAGCTGGTTTTAGAATTGGCAGGATGGAAGAGTTAAAAAGACCACTGGGTACACACAAGTAAAGAGTGGACAAATTCAATACTGGTAAAGTTAATATAATCCTCACTGATGGAGCATTTATGTAATTTTCTGTTAAATATCTAATCTTTCAAAGGCTATATAATCAGGCATTTGCTAAGAAAAACACTAATATTACACTAAATACTGAAAACATGAATACAATACACAATGATTGTTGATATAACTTTTTGTTTAACCATTTCCAAACGTCTTCTTGTGGCAGCCCAGTATAATTTGCAGTTATTATCCAATAAGTGGTTTGGTTAATCATTTCTTCATTATATTAAATCAGAAGTACTGCTGGTGAAGCTTGACAACTCTATGTGATAGCTGAGGGTGTTGAGAAGTTGGCAACCAAACCTTTAGTCTTCACACTGACTCACAAGATGTAATTTCTTGATACTCTTTTTTTACTGTGTTAATAATTGTTTACAATTATTCAAATGTTATATGATGTTGCACTCTAAAAAGTGATCTGTTAAAAACAACACAGTTACCTGTTTTAATGCATTTCATGCATTATTGTTTTTGTTTCAACACATTCTGTGGTAAAAGTAACACAAAATACATCATCCATAAATGGGCACAAAAATATTTTAACACTTTTGTTGAAAATGCATTTCTTAGCAAAATACTTGCCATTTAAAAGCAAAATGCATATGATAATACAACACCTCTGAATCAGTTGTCCAGTGCCTTTTCATCTCTACCTTTTTGTTTACATGTTGAAGAATGGTTACTACTTTGTATGTTTTGGTAACAAATTTTAAATCAAAATATTTAAACACTGCGATGGACTGGCAACCTGTCCAGGGTGTATCCTGCCTTCCGCCCAATGACAGCTGGGATAGGTTCCAGCACCCCACTGCGACCCAGAAGGATAAGCGGTTTAGATGATGTATGTATGTATGTATGTATGTATGTATGTATGTATGTAATATTTAAACATGAACAGTATGGTTATATGATGTGTTCAGACAGTTCAGATGATCTAGCAGTGAATCATCCTGCTAACTTTTATCTAGGGCAAATAGTTTGAGACTTTTGAGGAAATTTAGGTTAATCCAAAAAAAAAAGAAAGTGCAAAAAGAGAGAGAGAGAGAGAGAAAGAAGAGCTAGATCAGCTGGTAGAACACCTCATATTTAACAGCTGGCCTATATAACATCAGCCGACTCCGCTGAACTACTTGGTTTTGTATGAGTCATTTGGAGAGGCTGTTAGCTATTGTTCACTATATTGACTGTTTAGTTCTGTGCTTCTGCTGAATTCAAGCGTGCTTTCTCATACAGATGCAATACTGATAAGAGCTATGGCCTCTCTCTCATGCTGCCCAGGAGAACTGAAGGCAAAAGCTGTGAATAGATGAGAGTAAAAATACAGTAGCAAAAGAAAATGTATGTGTTTTATTGATGGGGCGAGTCAGGGCTGTAAACTGCTGAGCGCTCTTCGCTCTTTATAAGCAGTTGTGCTGGACAGTCATTATCATGTCTTGAGCTTCCTGCCAGGATTGTAGTCATTGGTAATGACCTGAGGGCAGGAGCAGTTCTTTGCTGATAATAGTTTGAGCTGATCCCTATGATCATCTTAGTCAGATATACTCTTTTGTTGGGAATGGTTGATTTTTGCACTGGAGACACCAGACCCTCAAACTCAACAGTGGCTTCATGGTGTGACTTAATGATAGCTCCTGTAATTAGGATCAATACTCCAGTCATATTTAATATATTTAGAACATAATGCCATATAACTGCCTTTTTAGCTGAAATTGCACCAATTTCTGTTCAGTGGCTGATCTTGAAACTCTAGGGCACTTCAGTGTAATGGATGCATTTAGAAACTGGGGTTGTAAGCCTTTGCAATTACAAATGCACAATATGAAAAGATGATGCTGCAATGTTTGAAAATTTACATGATGTTATACAGCATATCTTTAATATACTTTGATGGGGTGAAATGTCATCTAAGCTGTTTTTGTCCACAAATTCCAAAATTATCAAGCTGTAACTTTGTTTCACACTCAGTATATGTACATTATATGGCCAAAAGTATGTGGACACCCCTCGTAATTTAGTAGAATGCAGTAGAATGAATCTTATGAAGAGCTCAGTGGTTTTAGAAGTGGTACCTTCATCGGATGCCGCTTTTGTAAGTCAGTTTGTGAAATTTGGGCCCTACTGGATCTGCCCCAGTCAACTTAAGTGCTATTATCAAATGCTATTATTGTGAAATGGAAGCTTGTAGGAGTAACAACAGCTCTGCCATGAAGTGGTAAACAATACAAATTCACAGAGTGGGGCCGCCGAATGCTGAAGTGTCCAGTATGTAAAAACGACCTATCCTTCGTTACTTCACTGCGTTCCAAACTGCATCTGGAAGCAGCACAAAAAGTATGCATCAGGAGATTCCTGAAATGGATTTTTATGGCTGAGCAGCTGCACACTGCCCTAAGATCACTATGTGCAATGCTAAGTGTCGGCTTTAGTGGTGTAAAGCATGCTGCCACTGAACTCTGGAGCAGTGGAACCATGTTCTCTAGAGTGATGAATCACACTTCACTATCTGCAGGCCTAGATCATCCAATGGGTTTTATACCCAGGATCTCAAGCCACTAGGAGACACGTGAAAAAAATATGAGAAAAACAGCAGTTTGGACTCAATACGAACTTTACTAGCTGCACAGCAGGAAAAAATTAACTAATTTTGCTGCCAATCAAAATCCTGATGCTCTCAATGTCTTTTCTAAGTGTTGACATTTTTCCTCCAATCACTGCTTTGCAACTGTTCCACTATCTGCCATTACCTCGGTCAAGCTAGAAGAATCTAAAAGTGAGACCTGATACTTCGACAGAGTAGAGGATACCCATTTCCAAAGACAAATGTAAAATGTCAGCCTGAGTTAAAGAAAAAAGTAGCATTGTTCTTAAAGACAGTGATCTGTGAACTGTCATCAGAGGCAAGATAAGATATGAATGGGGAAAAAAAAATAAAAATAAAATAATTATCATGCCTGCCATGGCAGTATGCCTTAGCTAGAATACTTGAGTTTTTAAGTTTGCTGCTTTTTTCTTTCTTTATGTACATTTAAGCTGTCCAGTTTTATTTTGGTGTCTTCATTGGGGTGAATGTTTTGCTTTGGTTTTTGCGTCTATGTTAACCTGTGATCTCATTAAAGTGTGTGTAATTTTGTTATTGTTTTGTCTCGTTTGGGGGGAAAAAGTGCTTATAGCAGTGACATACCCAACATTAGTACACTGCCATTGCGGTGCTGCATAGTTCTGTTAATACTACAGCATACAAAGACATTTTAGACAATTAAATATTCTTACAACTTTGTAGCAGCAGTGAAGGCCCTTCCCTGTTCCAGCATAACTGTGCCCCTGTACATAAAGCGAGCTCCATAAAGACATAATTTGAGTTTGGTGTGGAGGAACTTCAGTGGCCTGCACAGAGCCCTGAACTCAACACCACTGAACCCCTTTGGGATGAAATGGAATGCCAGTCGTGAGCCAGGCCTTCTAATCTAGCATCAGTGTCTGACCTCACAAATGCTCTTTTGACTGAATGAGCACAGGCACACTTCAAAATCTTGTGGAAAGCCTTCCCAGAGGAGTGGAGGCTGTTATAGCTGCCAACTCCATATTAATGCCCATGGTTTTGGAATGAGATGTCCAACAAGCTCATATAGGTGTGGTTGTCAGGTGTAATTTAGGTGCAGAAAACCTTCTGCTTAACAGAAACATTTTTCAAAACGTCATAATACACAGTTTTTTTGCTTGTTTGTTTAGTGTTATAAACTGGTATACCATAATGCAGTGCTGAAATCTTGCCTGTGTTTCTTTTTTTTACCCAATTATCTCCCCAATTTTGTCGTTTCCAATTCCACCCGCTAGTTAGGACTCCCCCAATCACATGATGCTATCAACGCTAGGAGGGTGAAGGCTAGCACAGGCTTCCTCCGAGACCTGTGAAACCAACCACTGCTTCTTTTTGAACTGCCGCTCACGCAACGTCACTGGACAGCTGAACGCGCTCGGAGGAAAGCGCCAACCGCCAGATCTGTTACGTCAGCTAACAGACGCCTGCGCTGACTAGCATCGCATTGAGTGATGGGGGGAGAGGGAGGGGCCATCCTACCCACCCAGAGAGAGCGAGGCCAATTGTGCTCTCCCGGCTACGGATGGCTGTAGCATCACCAGGGATCGAACTCGCGATCTCCTGATGATAGGGCCAACGCTTAGACGGTTGCGCCACTCAGGAGCCCTGCCTGTGTTCTTAAGTTTGCTCTTGGAGTGCTCAAGCACTCTCTGGCTGTTCAGGGCAGAGAGGGTACCCCTACGTAAATTCAGAGCGCTGGTGCAATACTCGTACGTAAATTCAGAGTGCTGACGCAGTACTCGTACGTAAATTCAGAGTGCTGAAGCAGTACTCGTACGTAAATTCAGAGTGCTGACGCAGTACTCGTACGTAAAATCAGAGTGCTGACAGAACATTCGTTTGTACATTTAGAGAACAGATGGAATACTTGCTCGTTAATTCGGAGCGCTGTGCTTTTGGCCCACGCATGGTGCATCTCCACTGCTTTGGCTGAAAACTGAGGGTGGGCAGAGTGTTCCAAAACGATTAGCAATATTGAACGGTGGACGTGGTAGATTAACCAGCCAGATTTCACTTTTGTTGGTCAAGTTTGATGATCATTTTAGTGTTGCTTTTGAGAAGGCTTTATTTAGCTGCACTGATTCAAGCACATATGAAGTAAAATGTTTTGAGTATATACATGCAGTATATTGCATTATGTACAGAGTCTTTGGTCAGACTGCAAACAGCGTCAGCTTTCAGAAGTCCTTGTTTATAATGCAGACAATGACCCTAGTGCAGTTTATTTATGCCATCAATGTGTAACCCTTTTGTTAGTTATAATTATGCCTGAGTTCTATACAATACAGCAAACCAAATTGTGTCTAAATGACTGAAAAATGGTTTACGGTTTTGCTCTGTGCTTATCATCACTCTGCAAATGAGCAGCGAGAAACTTCTACATCTTACTCTGGACTATCATCACTAAAGTTGGCAAATGAATAGAAATTAATGCATCATATTCAAAGGATGGTTATGAAATAATCAAACTTTTTGAAATAAGAGTTTGGTGTAATGTGTAAACATTGTTTAAAAAATGCTCAATTCTCTCTCCACATGTGGAAACTGAGCTTCAAAAGCAGCCTATTTGTATTCATTGTTTTTGTTGTTTTTTGTGATGTCATGGAAATTAGTGCATTTACATGTATCTGCTTATTCAGCTTACAACATTTTAGCCTCTCGCATTTGGGTTATATGAAGTGTTTTTGCTTTTGAGAAAGGCACAATATGTGGCAGACAATCAGAACGTTTAAAACCAAATGATAAAAGAGGTTGGAAAATAACAACGGCTAAATAAAGTAGGACTGGTGCATAAACCAACACAAACCAATACAGACATCTTAAGTTGACCTGAAGTGGAAAAATAATGTAGTAGGTTTTTGGGCAGCTTTAGCCTAAATTGGTGGTCTCCAATCCTGGTCCTGGATACCTACCTTCCTGCAGAGCCTAGTTCTAGCCACAGTTTGGTAAAAAATAAATAAATAAATAAATAAAAGATCACACTGAGAGATCAAACGGAGAGATCTCTCATTAAGGCTTCTCATAAATCTGAGTATTTAAAATGCTACTAAACACAAGCAAGAAGAGGGAGAGAAAGAAGAAGACTGATAGAGATGAAGGAGCAGTTCTGATCAGGTATTCATCTGTCTTCTATGTATTTAAATAACATTTATTCTAAATGGAATTAGATAACATCTGTGTCTGTTGTAAGTAGATGCACAGCATTTAAATTATATTAGATTCATGCCTTATAAAAATGAAGGTGTTCCAACTTCACCAAATAGTCACATTTTTGATCTATTTTACACCTATCAGTTCTAAAGTTCATGACAAACAGACATTTTTGGGCCATTAAAAAAATTCTCCTGGGGCAGCATGCCCCCCAGACCCCACTAGTAAAGGCTTAGTGCCCCTGTCCATAAATCTCTCATGGCATACTGAAATAGCCCACGTTATTTCTCTGTCCTCCTTGTGTTTTTTTGTGTGTGTCTGTTTGTGGTAGATAGAGAACGTGAATGTGATTTCCAATTGAACTAGATAGGTAGTGCATTTTTCACTTCACCCAGTGGCCTAATGAGCAAATAACACAATTATCTTGTTTTTTTTTGTGCCTTTTTCAACTTTGTGTTCTCGTAATGAAATCACTTCTGGTGCCCTGTGTAAGTCATTACTTTAAGCTTCTGAACCATAGCCGAGTGATCAGCATTAAAAAAGAGCAGTCCTTTCTGAAACTCAGGGAAACAAGAAGTCTTTGATGTGTTATGGCAGAAGTGACAAGAGGGGCATGATACGGTTGGATGGAAGGAAGTGAAGGCAGATGTCTGAATGCAGCGAGTTTGAATGAACTCGAGAGGCTGTGAGTAGGATAAAGAGGAGACTTGGAGGGAGAGTGATGTGTCAACAACAAAATATACAATTACCCTGTTTAGACAAAACAAAGAGAATGTGGCAGCAAGTGGCCCTCATCATTTTGGTACATTCACAGAGCAGGAAAATGTTGCTGATGGGCTGTCATGACACCCATGAAAATGAAGCCTCGCTATGTTTGATCTCGTCTTTACAGGCTGAATTACAGTCCAGAAACTTGATCAGCCCATAATTACATCTGCAGTGGTGCATGATGCGGCTGTTTAAGCGTGTGATGTCCCCACCACCTCCCCTCTCCCGGACACACCCTCCAAAACCATTCCGCTTGCAGCCTCAACTGGTACCAATTGCCCTCGCTCACCCTCGACCAATTAATATTTCACACATATGACAGTACAAGCATGAATTCAAACAGCCTTGAGAAGCATGCTGCCTGCGTCCCACCCCACCCACTTTGAAATCTATACCAATTAAGTGCATGGCTCTTGTTTTTGATATTCAGAAGTCTCTGTTTCTCTGTCTTCCACCACACTGTCCCAGTAGTCTTCATTAACAAACTGAGAGAACATATCCTGAATAGAAATGGTGTCATACTTTCCCTCCCTCCATCACAATAGCATAGCGAGAGGGTGCGTTTCTCCACTTCCTCTGCTTGCAGCTCCTTCCTTCCTTTGTTTTCTGTGTCGCATGTTGCAGGCACTCCAGGTGACGTTTCAGAGCCTCAGCAGGGATGAGAAATGCTGATATGTTTCTTAGAGCAGTATCATCCCATATGGGTCAATTTCCCTCTTTGAGAGTTCACTCAAGGGGTAAGCCTCACTTTAGGTGAGGTAAGGTGTTTCCCTGACAGCAGATACGCCGTCCATTAATAATCACCTTCAGAGTGATGGGTCAGCATATAGAGCACGGCGCAACTGGGGAATAGAAATCTTGTCATCTTTAGTCATTCTTTCAAGCATCCCAACATGATCTAGTCAGAATGTTCCAACTTTCATGGTTTTATGTATTATTCAACCAAAAAACTGTGATCTCTGACCTCCATATCAGTCCATGCTTTGAACAGAGCTGTCTTGGCACTAGGCAAAAGTAGGCAGGCACCTATTACCCCAAAATTATGTATGCTGAATGTATTGATGTTAAACAACCTATTCTGAAATATATACACATTATAAAAGTAGCTGTTACTTGCGATTGTAGTGATTATAGTGATTATAATTTCAGTGCATCTCCACCCCCAATCATGGTTATTATAGTATATTCAATGTTGTTACATGCTGACACAACTGCATAAAGAACACTGGTAAGAACAGGACAGATAAGTGATCATTTACATTTTAGAGAGGAGGTTCTTTGGTGTGATTTTCTGGGTGTTGAGAGGGAAAATCAGACTGTCGTCAAAGTACAGCAAAGAAATGCAAAAGATAGGGAGGAAAGCAAGAAGTTTATCACACTGCCAAAAATAACTGTATTTTTTCAGTCAGAATGGAGTGCTGTACAGGCTCAGCAGTAGAAAGTACCAGAGTTAATAGTAGTATAGAAAGCTCCAGTGTTGGGGTACTTACTCAGAAAAAGTAATCTATTACAAGTTACTAAGTGCTCCTCTAAATGGGATTGCTTTGCTTATTACTACCTGTAAACAGTCATTTTACTTCTCATTACATGTTTGTTACTCTGGACCAAACTGTCTCACTCTATTGGCAGACAATTTTGCATGTTTCAAGCATTATTTCTCAAAACAAACTAATTTATCTGACAATATAATGAGAATTTCACTTTATAGAAGTACTTAAATAAAATCAGTATATTAATAAGTTGCGTAATATTATAATATTCTTCCAGTAATCTCAAAAAATAGAAATATTACACATATCGACTTGATGATTTCACTTGACAAGGTATAATTTTTCGCACTGTAGACACTCAGTTGTGCCACTCAGGAGCCCAGAGCCACAACAAATTTAAACATGTGCATCCAAGGGGCTCCATTCCTGTCTTTTGCCCAAATCCCCAGAATCACTAAATCCACCCCTGAGTAGCCCTCTTAACAAACCATGTCTGCTTTGGTGTTTCCTGCAACAGCTCCATCCCATGGACATGACCCTTCCCCATTCTTCTCACCTGGCTTGTTGATCGCTTCACAATTGACTAAGATCAGAAGGTGAGAGGAAAAGATAGTCCCATTGGTGAGGATAGCAGGCCCAATGCGCTTCACAAGAGAACTGGAAAAAAGGAACATAATTCATTTTACAGTTCAACGGAGACCAACAATCTCCCATCTGTGAAGCCTCAAATACAGACTCTGAATAACCCTTAAATCATTTTATGGGATATCTCTGACTATATTACAGAAAGGTAATGTACCCAGGGAGTGAGCTGAATGTGGAAAGGATAAGCCGTCAGATACCCATTTCTACTTTACTTCATATATAAGATCTTCTTTTGAAACAGTGGCTCAAAAGAAGTTCATTTATCTCCTTAATACCATTGCTTTAATATTTCAGCCCAAAAATATCGGATGTGAAAGGATCACATGCTCAGAACGAATACGTTTCATTTCTGTGTTGAATGTTTATTTTTCCACAGTGAGTGTATCTGCTTTTCTAATTATGCTAAACTGATTCATTAGAGGCTTGGATACATTCTCAGCTTAATCGTTTCCATCTCACACCTGTGATTATTTTTTTAAACCCTTGAAAGTGGGAATTCATTTCTTTTTTCTTTTTTAAAGAGTATTTTTGTCATAACAGCAATTAGCGCATACTATCTCTGAGAGCGTTGTTATGGCTGTAGCAGTTATTGTAATGTGTGGTTGTTAAGTGGGCTACCTCAGGAATGTGAATGGTAAAAGATTTAAGGCTAAAGTTTATCTTATGCTCCTGAACACATAATCTAACAGGGGTGCTGAACAAAATTAGGAGTTTGATTAATGTACAGCCGTACTAGTTCACCAAGTCATGACTATTGATGATTGACCTTGAAAGATGGGTGAACGCAGGGCTTTCTAGATTCTTTCTCCCTTTGGATAGTGACCTTGCATAAAGGAAATGTGTTCTGATGAGGGGTCAGGGCTGCACAATGAAGATCAGAAATAATAAGTTTAATGACTGGTATTATGTCTAAGAAAAAAGATTTAACAAGGACATTTATGAAGATTCACTGCCAGCTGATTTCCCAATTTTTATCCTAGCATGCTGTCTTGGTAAGGGGCATGTTTGTTTATTACTGACTCACTTAGTCACTCACTCACTCACTTATTTATTTTATTTATTTATTTGAGCAAGTCCTATATCAAAGTAACAATTTCACATGTTAACAAAATCTGTATTTCTGCACAGTCTGCAAACAGTCTAATTCAGTCCAGTGTACCTGAGCATCTTCTGGCTCATTAAGATTTGTCACTGGAAGGGACTGTAAACTAACAAAAGGTCATTCAGTGCACATGATATTGATACAGCAGAAACAGGCCATAGGGCTGCACATGATAAAGAGGCATGCAAATGCCAAACAGATTTGCCTCTGCCAGCCTCAGACTGACAAACTTTGGCCAGCTTCCAGAAATGGCCCCTACTCACACTGGCCTTGAACTTGAACATTTGAGTAGAAAGGAAACCCTGCAGCAATTAGAATCTGATGGTGTGAAAAAATCCATTTTTTTTTCTGGAGGAAATTGCTTCATATTTTTGTCCTGCCGTGCTGCTCGTTGAGGTGATCTCTGCACACACTCACTAGTTGCTGAGAACACTGTTGGAACAATTCTGTGTGTATTTTTGATTTTAAAAAAGTCATTGTAGTTCTCTGCATCCAGTCAAAAGACTGCTGGGTTATCCAAGGCCACTCAAAAATGATTCAACCCATTTCTATTGTGTTGCTAGGGGCTCAATGAGGAATAGTAGGCGGTAGCCCAGAGCCAAGTCAGACCTCTTGAACATTACGGGGTGCAGTTAATGATGCTCTCTTGGCAGGACCTCTTAGGTAGACACAAGGTTTGTAGACGCATAGTGGAAAGGGAAGTAGCCTGTGCTGGGCCCCTGGCTGTACATCTACACAGGCTCAATGGTCAACCTTGAGTTTTCAGCTGTGGTGTTAATTGGGTGTTTGTCTGTCGTGCCTGACCTCCTGTGCTACCTTTGTTTCACTTTCCTGAGAAATAGACTGTTGTTGGTTAATTAATCTACTTCTAACTGTATCCCAGAGCCTATCGCCCCCTGTTGGAGATGTTTTGTGTTTTTCTGAACATCATTGGATGATAAGCCACAGATATTATGTAGTAAGACTGGGCAATATGACAATATGTATCATTATCATGCTAAGTTATGTCATAATGCAATACAATATGTTTTCTGAACATATTGGGATATCATGTAAAACACTGACCACCTGCATGTTTCATTATGAAGACAGCAAAATGAGTCCAGTTCTTTCCAGTCTCAGGCAGTTCTTGATAGTAGGGTAGCACGGAAGTGCAGTGGGTAGCGCTGTCGCCTCACAACAAGAATGGTCTGGGTGTTTCCTGCCTTCTGACCAATGACCACTGGGATAGGCTCCAGCACCCTCTGCAACCCAGGAGTATAAGTGATGTAGATTTTTGTGTGTTTTTGATAGTATTTTTAAAATGTCGCAATATTCGTTTTTTTTCCCCCAATGATCTGAAAAAATAAATATCTTGACTTGTGACATATTGTGTATTTTGAAAGTTTCTTGACATACTGGCGTATTCTATTTTTGCCACATCTCCCACCACTGCTCTAAATATCTACTCTTAGTGCTGTAAAAGTTAGGACTCTGGTTAGCTGACCTGTCTGTCGAGGCATACAAGACAGAAGTTGCCTTCATATTCACCAGCTTCTTATTTGAATTTCCCATTCCACCTTTAATGGTACAGCAGTAAACTGTGGTATCATTTAAGGTGGAATGGAAAATTTGAGTAAGGAGCTGTCAAATAAGAAGCCAGCTTTAGCTTTGTCCAGGGTATGCTGTCAGCTGTTATAGTAACTGTCATTAGCCAGTTAAACATGAAGTAAGCATCATATTGTACTTAATATTCAGAAATGTTTCTCTCTGATTATAGTAATGGGATTTTTTTCACAGTTTATGTGCAATAAAGTTGGCCAGTTGGTGATGATCATCCTCACTTTAGTGATATCTCTTGGACATCTGTCACACCTGTAACCAGCCCCCTCTTTAAATGAAAATCTGGCTATGCCACTGCTTAATGCAAAGACTGAATGATTAATCATTTTTATATCTCAAAGAATTCTATCTTATTTTTTATAGTTTATATTTATGAAGTGCAATTTTCAAATAGCAAGAGATGCAATATTAATTATATTGTAGTTGTCATAAGTTTCAAATGAGGACATTTAAAATAATTAGGCACATTAAGCATTCAAACCTAAAAAAAAATGATGTGCTGGTCTTCTTGGCAAAAAAAGGCCCAGAGCTTAATTTATATAAAATAATCACATTAGAATTGCAGACAAATCACAATTAGATTTTTTCACAGAATGGTTCAGGCCTACCATATTTCACAGTTTTATTTCCGTTTCAGTCCAGGCCAGTACACGAATTATGTGAGCATGATTCTAATCATTATTCTGTGGATAGTGATATGCCTGTGAGACTACCTTTTTATCAGACCACAATTTGAGCTGTGACAAAGAACTCTTTGTCTAGTTTAAAGGAAAATTCACCACAGACTTGAATCAAATAGTAGAATGCTGTGTTTGTTATTTCTTGCTTCTTTTCTTTCGGCTAGATATAGTAAGCTCACTGTTTTCAATGAGGTGTAGTTTCCTGCAAGAACCTGCCCATGTCTTTTTCACTGACAATCTTCCCTGTCAGAGCTCAGAAAAACACCACCAGGGTGCAATGGGGAACTGATTTCCACTCAGCTCTCTGACAGAGAGAGAAATAGGGCCATGTTTGCAACCTTGACGTTTTACAACAAAGCCTATTATGTGTTCTCTGAGTGGCTCTGAGCGTGCATATGTACTTGTAGATGAATAACTCGGCATGAGTGATGTTTCTGAACCTGCCACAAAAATTATGCGACGTGCTTACTAGCATTATAGCAGTCGGGAAGAGTGGGAGGAGACAATGAATGTTTCAATCTGCGTATTTTGGACATATCAATTCATGGAAGGTCATTCCTGAGCTGATGCTGTTGAGAGAGGGCGCTGACAAATGGTGCAGTCGTGCCAGCATTTTGTGCCATGTCAGTGATGAGGGACACGGCAGCTGATGGCCTTTCTCAACCATCAGTCTATATTACACCCTCTGCCATCACCTCAGACAGAGGCAACGATACATCATATGTGCGATCCAGAGAAGGACTTCAGGAATATAAGGCCATTTACAATGCTAGGATGTGGAACATGGGCCTGGTGGGTGGGAGGAGGGCACAAATCATCTAAAGCTGCTGTTCATCTTTAGTGATTTGCTGGGGAATTGTGTTGCGTTGGCCTACTGCTGGCCAAGAGCTGCGACGAGGAAGCAATTTGTTTCAGCCTAGAGTGAGACGGGGTTAGAGGGGCTGAAAAAAATGCAAAGGCAACAAAATTTTCGAAAATACTCAGCACCAGTAGATGTCCTCAGCACACTGAAAGAAATGTGAGAGAAATTGGTGCTGCATTAAACAAGAAATCTCAAGGTTCTCTGTGGAATTGTGTTTTCTACTATGTTCAGGCATGGCAATCGTTTTGAATGGTAAACATCGGTACATGCTTATCACACTACATGCCAGATTTCTATGTCAGTGGTGAAGGGGAAATTTAAGTGAATCATTTTCTTCTCTTTTCTCTTCTTCTGGCTCTGACCAGCCTTGAAACTTCTCCTGATGCTCTATATTCTCACATTTTGCTTGCTCTTTGCAACAAACTAAATACACCTTCTAGTAGTGTATAATGATTACTTTAATGAAATGAAATTACATTACTTTATGCTATTGCTTTATTCCACCTGCATCTGGTCATAAGACCTGATTAATATCTGCACTGGGAGAAGGCAAATTGGAGATAAGGCGAAATGACTCACATGGACCCCTTTAATGATAAACAAATGTGAGTCTTTGTGATCAATACAGCTGATGAGCGTCGTGAGACTTCAGGATCCTGTGGTTTATCTGGGTTTCTGCCTTAACCAGTCCAACATTCATCATGGCATCCATGGAGAATAGCCTCAGTCCTGCTGACTCTCATCTTTTCTCTAAAAACCCCGGTCCATGTGAAGGTAATAGAGCAAGATATTGCTTCAGACCACTCCAAAAAAGTAATAAGCCACAGTATGACTACTGCAGACACTGACCATTTATAGACTCCTAAAACTCATTTGATTTGTTTTAGTAGTCTTGTAGTAGGTTTTTATCATCACCAACTTTGCCCACACTAAAAGCAGTCTTATGAGACTTTGCAGCTTATATATTCACTTCACAAGTTGCTCTCAAGTAATGTGGGAAGAGTCAAATGGAAGGAACAGAAGGCTTTTTTAAAGATAAAGGGTAGGTACTGTGTGCTGCTCTACACAAATAAAGGATCCTAAATAGCTCTTGGCTTCGATGTATGGCTCTGTGGTACTACAATCAGTTGGAATAAACTCCCAGAAGCTGTCAGATTTGCATAGCCATTTTCAAAAGCAGACTGAAATCATTTCTGTTCACCTGTGCTTTTCAGACTCAAGCAATTGCACTTTGCATCTTTTCAGCACTTAATTAAGCTTAATATTCACTGTTGCGTTTACTTTATGTTCATTACTTTGCCTTCATTAAATTTCATTGAATATTTTCATTTTATCTTTTATTTTAATCAAATATTTATTTTTATTTTACTTTTAATTCTCTGTAAAGTGCCTTGTGTATGAAAATGTTCACTAGTCTGTTTTGCATTCCTGTCTAAATTAATATGAAATTTTTCACTACAAATCATATTATCACCATAATAATTTGAATGGAAAGTAAAACCTTTGAAATATTACATGAATTTCAAAATTTCTTCTGACATTTTTCTTTAATGACAGTGTGCACACAAGCTGGCATGGACACCACAAGTTTGTGCAAAAGCCTCTGATGAGTAGATCAAATCCATCTGAGATTCGTCTGAACATGAGCTTCAGTGGAAGAGACAAGACTCTGAAAAAAAGACTTTTTTATACAAAGGACTTGACATGGTGTCAAAGTCACAAATTTGGTTAAATTTGAATAATGACCTAGAAATAGCACAGAATCTTAAATATTTCTCCTATTTTAAATTCCAAAAAAATTCTGTTGTTTATTTATGTGTTTTAAGATTTAAATGGAAAAATTACCAGATTTTCATGGTCTCAGACTTTTGCTCCCCACTCTAAAGGAACTTGCCTTGGAAAAATCTTTAATTACATGACGGTGAGATTCTTAAAAATTTAACAAGTCTCCTTAGATTTGTACCTTTCATTAACAAAGAAGGTTGGTTAATGAACCTTATATTGCAGTTCTTTAAGGAACTAAAAGTGTTTTTATTTAGTCTTCTATGGAATCGCTCCAAAGAATTCATTAGAAAGTGGCTCGCATTCCAACACTAAACACAAATGACAAAGCAATTACTAACATTTCTTTGACAACATATCAAGATTTTTGCCTCTTCATTTAGATGCAGTTAGCAAGGCTAGAGGTGGTGAAGAAAATGAGCATTGTTTTGTTTCTCTGTGCTTTCATATAGCGTTGAATTGTCAGCTCTCATGCAATCAAGTTGGGATGATGAGTTGAACCATGCTAATTGCATTCTCTCAGGCTAGTTTTGCCAACTCAATCTTTTTAGCTATCACACAAGAAATGTAATAAGCATTTCGCTGCCTCGTTGTCTCGATTTCCTTTGTGTTTGATTCTTGCATGCATAAATGATTTAAAATGCGATGATGAAGTTATTTTTGTGAGAGAAAACAGAATAGGATCGAGGTGGATTCACTTCCTTGCTGTTGACCTGTGTTTCTGTGCCATATTGACTTTTACGCAGATACTGTGTGAGAAAATGGTTTTACGTTTCAGCGAGGTCTCCAGTGGGACACCCGCAACAACCATTCGAGTGGCTCAAGGTCAGAACACTTCTTTAAGTCATGATTGTTTTTTTTCCCTCTGGATGTTTTGGCTGAGAAGGGTGAGAGGATAAGACCCCACACAATGTGTAAGCCTGAACTGCAAGCGGCCTTTTGTGCTCCAACACTGGTGAGGATATAGGGGCAAGTGCATTTGTCTTCCGCTGAAAGCTAGTGACCCTGTGGACAGATCCACAAGGGTGGTTGAGCTGGTGTCTGGTGCTGGAATGTGCTCTGTGCTCTTGTCACTGGACTCAGTATGATGTGTTGCCTTTAAAATATTGATGGTGGTGTCTACTGGCTATGTTCACATAGCACAGCTTTCATTCAGGACCATCAGATCAGAGGCTTTCTGTGCTCTCATAACTAAAGTTAAAGACTGAACTGGAAACTGAATTACAGGATCTCTTAATGAAGCAGGCAGTAACTGTGCAGGCTGAGCATTGCTCATGCTGACACTTTTACTGCCTTCCAAACCACAGGGATGATATGTTAACTGATAATACTTTTTGTCTACTAATGCTCAGTCTCACGAGCTCAATGATCTATTTCCATTTGAAATGAAACCATTTCAGACACCAAGGCTCATAATTCCATTGATAGCAGTCTGAAGCCTTAATAAAGCTATCCTTTTCTTCCTGTATGCGTTATGAGGTTAGAATCAGCAAAGTGAGGCTTGAGACTGCGCTATCGCACCCTGTTTGCCCATTTAGCACACCTGTTAAAAGTATTGCATGCTTGTGGAGAAGTACACATTGCCATATAACTCCTGTGCTAAGCAATGAAGGCTTGACAGTGTTCTGTGGCTGGTAATTCAAAGATGCTATGAAAGGCTGCATGCACTCCTGAAGAGATTCATAGGATTCAAAAGAGCTGTCATAGGATTGGAAAATGGGTACTGTTGAATTGAAAGGAAAGAATAAAAATAATTGATTAAAAACAAAAGATCTGAAAAATATTTTCAATGTGTTTGCTTATGGCTGGGTTCTTTAAATATAAATTTTTCAGAAGAATTCTACCACATCATTGAAACTATATTAAAGAAAAGAAAGGAAAAGAAAAGAACAAAAGCGGTACACCATCATTTAGCTACTGCTACACCATTGTCTCTATGTTCTGTATTGATCAGTTTCAGTAATGATAGCATACACCGACCCAAATCGATCTCAAGAACTGCTTTATATTTCACCCATTTACAGGCTTTTAGATCTGCTTTTTTCATCCATATCTAAAAGCTGGTTTTGTGTTGCTCCATGTCATATTATCGCTTATGGTCAACTGTTAACAAAGACAAATTATCTCCGAAGTTGTAGACTTATACCTCTGTCGCATCAGGTTTCTCACAAAAGAAGGGCTTTTTATAGATGAGCAGGATAAGAGACTACTTTGAGTAAGAGATCTTCAATTGGGCTAACTCTGCCAAACTTAAAAATGAATGTAGGGGTTCTGGAGGACACGCTGGGTAAGTTAATACAGAGAGCCAGATGTATGCACGGGAGAAGGGATAGTGCAAAATGTGCTTTAATGCAGCTGCAGTATGCACTCGCAGTGCATCTAAACTTAATGATCAGTTTAGAAGAGCTGAAGATAATTACACAAACTGGGCAAAGGACTGCCTAGTAATCACACTGTGCATTTTGTGAAGTAGTGGAGGCAAGTTCAGTGATGATTAAATAGATTGTTAATAAATGAAATTCTTTCCCACCAAAATCATTCTACAAGCAATTCTATTCTGACTAGAATTTGGAAATATATATAATAGCATATTATGGCTACATCAAGACACTTTTTCTGGACTTGAGAGTTGGAATAGTTTTGGCAAATATTCTTTCAGCACATGTTTGAGGCCTTAGCCTCATTCTAGCCGCTATGCTTGCTGCCCTTGTTAAAGGAAGTCTCCCAACAACATGCCTTTGGGACACTGCAGCTAATTTACGCTTGTTTTTAAGAGGCGGAGAAAATTCCACCCAAAACTGGCCGCTGAAACTTGAATAAATTGTATTGAATAAATAAACAGCTGCATTTTCAATATCTCCACCCTTATGGTTTTTCCATAACCCTCCAACGTTTTGTGTGATCGTTCCTCAAATGCATATATATGAGCAAGTGAAATACATTCCCCATACAAGCTAAGTTTACAGCACGTTAAGGCCCATATGCCAGTTTCAGACATGAATCCTATATGTGCCTGAAACCAGTGCAAAAGTCTTAGAGCATGTGAGAAAAGAGACAGCAGGTTTGTACAATGTAGCAGTTACATTTGAAAACCTGTGAGGTAATATGTCAAACATATGGCATATATGTGTCATACATTGCATGTGTGTCTTCTACACAGAGGACTGCTTTCAGCATATTTATTTTGAAGCCTGGAAACGTGTAAACGTCAGCTTCTCGCACACATAGGGATATATGACAAGTGGTCTCATTTGTGCTTCCTTCAAAGCAAACTGTCACCTGCGGGTTAGCTATGTTAGAAAAAAGTGTACGAACATGGCATTTCTGTATTGCATTAACTACAATATGCAGTGCAGTCTGTAAGTAATTGTATCACAGTTTTTGTAGTTTTATCTCTGTACTATGGTACATTGGGTTTGGAATGAAACAATGGCTGTGAAGTTAATTTGCAAACTGTCAGCTTTAATTCAATACTTTGTCCAAATCCAGAGAAACAGGATTGTTTTTTACCCATATTCATCCCATTTTAGGGGACCAAAAGTAATCATTTGGTCAGCAGTGTGTAAGTGCATCATTAGTTCATTCACCAGACAACAAAAGACTGCTTCTAGATGTGAATCTGGAGTCTGTTGGTGTCGTCTGTCAACATGAGGACCAAAGAAGTGTCAAAGCTAGTAAAGCAAGTCATTGTGAGACTGAAATTACTGAATAAATCAGAGACCAGTGGCATTTCTGAACTTTGGTGGCCCTAAGCAAAAACATCTTTTGGGACCCCATAAACACATTCTACTTCTTGGTGGTGGTTGTGTTTGATGCTTCCTGACAGAGGGGAATAGCCTACAGCAGTGGGGAGCTATATTTCCAGAGTGGTCATGTGAGTACAGGTGTCTGATGGTTTTTCTAAGTGACTTGTTGCACGCTTCCTGAATATGTCAATGTATTTTTAGCACTTTTCTGCTTAAAAAAGATGGAAAAGAAAGAAAGCTTCAGGGTTTTTCTTTTCCTTATTCTCTCATTCTCTCATTCTTAGCTACACCTTTTCTTTCCTTATCCATTTTAAGAAGTTTGCCAAATTATGATGCTTTTTTTGGCTAACTTGGCCAGCTAGCTAGCTTATTATAATATTGTACCATGGTGGGTGAAGCATCCAAACAATATCTTACTAGTAGTAGCATATTACTGCAATTACAGCAGACTTTTCAAATACACAAAGTAATTTAACATATTCTTTATAGCTAATTGCTGAATATTTATGAGCAGCTCATGGCAGTATTTACGAGATGACAAGGTGTTTTATGAAGAAAAACGCATTGTAGTCTAGTCTACAAATGAGAAAATTATCAAGGTTTTGTTAGTATTTTCAGTTATCCTAAGTAGAAATATTTAGATTTGATATCAGAATTAAATAGGCCTCTGTCTAAATAAAATAGACATTTGTCTCTGGAACAAATGTCTGTCATTTTAGCAAGTCCCCTTATGCCAATACAATATCATCTACATACTTAAAAAAGATGGTTCTTCAAGGGTTCTTTAGTAAAGAAAATGGTTCTATATAGCACTATGAACACTCAAAGAACCCTCTGCCTGATTTAAGACTTGTTTGCATCATGAAAGTGTTCTTCAGATCGATGAAGAATGTATTTTATATGGTTCTATGTAGAACCCTTTTAAAAAACAAAAACAGTTCATCTATTGTTACAGGCTTGATATTGTAACAAGAGAAGAACCCCTTTTGGTGCTATATAGAGCCCTTTCAAAATTGTTCTATATAGAACCATTTACAGCACATTCTCCATCAATCTGAAGAACCATTTCATAATGCAAAGAACCCTTTAATCATGCAAAGGGTGCTTTGAGTATTCATAGTTCTATATAGAACTATTTACTAATGAACTCTTGAAGAACCATCTTTTTTAAGAGTGTACTGAAACATCTTGTCATCTTGTAATTAATGGCATAAGTTGTCCACAAATCCTCAAGTATAAATACATTATTCAGTATGTATTCATGTGCTATGAAGTCCTTATGTAGGTAGCCTTCAAATAAAGTCTTACTGAATATGTTAAATTGTCTGAATACTTTTAGTAACCTGCAATAGGAGAACTGTGTGTTAAAGCAGAGTCACTATTTTAACCTTATGGTGAATGTTCTATTTCAATTATATATATATATATATATATATATATATATATATATATATATATATATATATATATATATATATATATATCCAAAACGGAAACTTTACAGTAGAAAGCAAGAACATTGTTTATTTTTTTGTCAGTTAATGTAAGGAGCTGTTATTGTGATGTTGATGTTGTTATCAGTGTAGTTGTGTTGTGTGGTGTGGTTTATTTATGAGGTTAGGCTTTGCAGTTTACTGGTGGTTAGAAATGACCTTGAATGACCTACCTTGAATGTCCTGTACTCCCACATTTCCCCTCCCTGTGTTTTGTGTTGGGGCTGGGCATTTCTTGTTGCCTGTTGAAGTGCCTGTTTGAAAGTAAAAGAGCATATTTAGCATATTTAGCTGGACTATTTAGCATTATTGTGACAAGTAATGTCACAATACAGGTTTCTGTGCATATTGAGGATATTGTCAGTGCTTAAAAGGCACTGACCAACTGCATGTATCATTACTGTGTGATTAGATTTGGTGCATTATGTGAAACTTTGAGTAAAAGTAATTGTATTCATAGTTTCATTGTATTGTATTGATAGTATCTTTTTCAAATGTGTGAAACTTATCAAATATATTTAACTTATCAAGCCTCAGAAAAACTCAATATTGTTTATCATGAAAATGTCTTGAGTTGAAATTTGTTTTTCCCCATATTACTTAACCCTAATCCTAGCTTCAGACTGTAAAATAGCTTGGTGAAAAACTATCCTTGACATTTCTATGATTAAAAAATGATGAACTTCATTGAAAATGCAAAATAAATCTGCTGGATTTCAGTATCAAAATAATACCTGGGCTTACAGATTGTTCTTTTAACTGTATGTGACTGTGTGAAGAACCCTGAGAATATATATAATACTTTGTTTACTCCTTAATCAAGTTCTAAGACATTAGTTCTTGAGAATGATTTGATAATTTAAAATATATACCACAATGCAAAATTATAATACTGTGTTGAGGGATAAGTTCGTCAGAATGTGCTTAACCAGAGCCTGCATCCCACGGGACTTACATGCAAATATGATATGGCATTATAAATGGAAGAGGATGGCGCTTAAGGTCCAAGATGACCATTCTGACATGAGAAGCCATCTCGTCTCAGCCTGCAGTGAAAGGACATGATATTCACTCTTCCCTTTTCTTGATGGGCTTTGAGAGAAAAGTCCCATCACCCCGGGAAGAGAGAGAGTCCACTTACTGCTGTCGCAATGACATTCAGCGCTACATATCTGCTGCACACTGCAAGACTGAAATTAATCCTGAGAAATTTGATGGTGAATGAAAAAAGAACAGAAAAATGGCTGAAGGGCTGACTCATTTCTCTGTGTGTGATGGATAAAACAACTCCAACCGGATTATGAGAGCAGATAGTTACATGGCCCTGTGTGCGTGCACAGTAAAGAAACTGTGTTTCATGATTTATATTTTAATGGGCTCCTCTCCTTAAGATGAGAATAACAAAAAACAGAACCCCCGCTTGCAGAAAATGAAACAACTCGAACTTGCTGATGGCTTTATTTCAAGACATGCTGGCCTATAAGACTTATAGCAAACAAATAACTCTGTATGTTTAGCATGCAGTACGCCACCAAAATGCGCAATAAATGTAATTTGCATTAAAACACTGCACAAACAGGAAAGCTTTCATGAGGTCACACGTGATTTGAATTAAGGTTGTGACCCTTCTCTCTCCTTTTTTGCTGTCTGTCTTTCTCCCTCACCTTCTTTTGCAGCTGTTTGGTTTTTAGTCATGATGTGAGAACCTTGCTCTAATTTTTACTGGTGATTATCATCAGTTTTGACATCAATTTAGTTTTTTTTCCAAGTATAGGTAATAATGGCATCTTTTACCTGTTTTATTTTTTCATATTTTGTCATATTTGTAGAAGACAAAGGTTTGTCTCGCAAATCATGTTAAACAGCATTGCTGACTTAATTTCAGCTTCACAAAACCAAACAAACAAACACTTTTATGGTTAATCCGCTTCTCAACAGTGGTTAACAACTTTCTCTGTTAACCCAGGTTTAAATATTCAAGCTATGGTCAATCCTTGTGTGTGTGCACATGTGTACAGACCACAGAACACCTTTCTGATCATGCCTGGATTCCAGCCTTAGAGCCTCTGCAACCTCTCCATCATATCATCATAAAGGCCTGGCCATAACATGTAATCTCTGGGACCAGATGGTGACCAGACTTAACCAAGTTCTCTACAAGGTTTATGGACCTGAGGGATAAGGAGGTCACTGAAGCCTTCCAGAGGGCAAGGCCACACTTCCTCTAAAAGCATCTTAGAAAGGGGTCTGTCTTATCTACACCTCCAAGAAGAGTGACAGACCAATAGCCATAAAATGCAAAAGGTACCACTTAAGGACGAGTGTGTGGCATCTCTCTCTGACTTGCAATGGGTCATAACCCAGCAACTTGATGGGCACACAACCTTCCGTGGAAAAACATTGAAGTTTTTGGAAAGAGAGACAATTTTCCATTAGCAAGTGAAAATTAGATTTGAATTAGAAGTGAAAATTTCACAGGAAATTCATGGCATCATTGTTATGAATATCCTGTGATTTTGAAATGGTATGATGTCGTAGGGATGTGTAATTTACTCTTTTCCCTCAAATGTGTGTGGAATATATAAAACATATCATTATTAAAGGTAAAGTCATGCTTGGGGCATTGGAATGATCTTCAAAGTTGTGGGACACACCAGCTGTATGATATGGACATCATGTGAATTTTAAGTCCAGCATCATAAGGAAAGCCTGTTGGGCATGGTGAGGACTAGAGGAGGACCCCAGACTCCTCCCATGTGGAAAGAGGGTCAATCAGCATTGAGAAACAAATGTGACAAAGAGTGGGACACTTCCCACACCTAAAACCCCATAATAGTCACAGCCCCTAATGTTATCTTTGAAGTTGCGAATCGGAGGCCTAGCTGATTTCTTTGGAGTTGGAACTTTTGCCTCCGATCCTTCAGCTGATGACATTGTGAACTTGTCAGAAGACAAGACAGTGAAAACTTCTGGATTGGTACCTCTGTCTGTCCTTTGCGACTCCCAAAGGCCAACCTTTTTGATAGAAGCCACCAGACAGGCCTAAGTCATTTAAACCCAAGGACACTCTTTTAAACATAAATGTAAGGCTGTGTTCAGACTGTGGAATGTATTCTACAAAAAAGCTGTGTCTGAACTGTGAGGAATCAAGTTGTGCAAAGTAAAGAAGCAGAGGAGCAGATCTTTATGGGTTAGGGGTGGGAAGCTTGACTGCACGTCTCACATCACACTAAACAGTCAGACTAAAGACACTAGCATCTATTGTGCTTTCACCAAGTTAAATTCCTCATTATCAGCCCTAACATTAGCAAAGCTTTGCAAGTGCCACAAATAACAAGGAGAAACATTGTATTTCTACATTAAAGTTAATTCCTCACTAAACTACAGGGTGAAGGGTGAAGAATCTATTTTTAAGGTTTTAGCAAACCCCAGTGACAACAGTGTACAGGATGGTACATATGCCAGGGAATTAATATATATATATATTTCCAAGCTGAATATTTTAACTTTGCAAATGTGAGCAAAACTGTCCTACTGTTCAGCTCCTTGTAAGCTACATGGTCAATTTGACCCACCCTCTTTTCTGAGTAGTTACTTCCTAAAATGTGTCAAATAATGAGAGGAGCAATTTGTGGCGGAAAAAATGAGCTCCACAGCGAAACAAGCAGAGCCTGTGGAATCCATGTTTTTACTTCAGGTAACGGATAATTTCTGTTGTTATTAACAGTCTGTGTAGGGTTAACTATCAGGAATACCTCATTCAGAGACTTTTGTCCAGTTGGACTAGTGTCCCACTTTTATTATTATTATTATTATTATTATTATTATTAAATTAACAGTTACAATTTATTCATAACTCCTACACATATAAGCATGACATTTATGAACAATCTGTCATGAGGAGGAGCTGAGATGGTTATTTTTTCAAAAAGTGAAAAAGAAAACATACTATGCAAATATATAGAAAGTGCAGCATTTATAGCAGTAAAAACTGCCTCAAAAACTATTGAAGGGGTCCACCTCCATCAGAAGGCTGTCACTGAATAGTCAGAAGCTCGCCCTGATTAGTCTAAGAGTTGTTTATGATTCAAAATCCTGAGATTGACCTGCCCTGGAGTGGGTAAAGGCAAGCGGCAAGTTGCCATGGTGATATATCTCCGTAAAAATTGATCCGTTGTGAGTAAATCCAGGGTTAGATCAAACTAAGCTTAATGTTACGAAAACCTGGCTAAGCAAGAAATCCTGCTTTGTGAGACAGATCCCTGATCTTCTGCCTTGACTTTTTTCACTACCCACAAAATACAGGCTCAGTGATGTGAAAGATGTTTTGTCACACTGTTCTCTAAACATTTTATGGCCTAGTACAAGTGTTGGAAAGAAACTGTATATCACAGACTAAGAAAACGAAACATTTGGAAGAAATTGAGTTCATAGTTAAAACATGGCTGCTCAGGCTATGAAGGTCACATGGATACGTGTGCACTCAACGGCTGACTGACAGTCTATCAAAGGCTGATGGACAGACTGCTTTGGGTGTAACAGTCTTGATGTTGAATATTGAAGCGTTCTCCCTGCTTCTTGCAAAAAGAGAGGCTTTCTGTTTCAGCTGAACACCATGAAGTCCCATAAGTGTCCCTTCTGGAAAATCGCAGGCACACTGCTCTGTCTTTTTTTTTTCTTGGGGTTTACACTGTTTTTTAATGCCTCTTCTGGCTGTACACCTCCCTATCACTAAGTCTCAGCGTCATACCTGTCAATAAACTGCCCTAGCTAGCTATCATTTTGATATGTAGAGGCAGGACGTTGTGTCACTCACCATTTTAGAAAGTAAGGATGGCACTGCTAGACAAGCTAAACTTTAAAAAAGCTACTTTTTATTTATGTCACCCTAATCTTGATGTGTAAAATCATACAGTTCAGGGTACAGTTCACGCGACTGCAGCCATCACTGAAGACCCACCTTCTTTTAGATCTGATTGGTCAGCATAGAAAAAAAACCTTGTGACCTAGGCTACTTGACTGCTTCAAATGAAATTTTTTTCAACTCAGCTTTCCTGGAGTAATGAAAACAGTTAATGCTGTCAAAATCTGATGCATGCACAGTGTACATATAACTAAATTTGCATAAAAACTGGGTGCTTGCCTGTGTAGTGCTATGGCAAAACATACTGTCTTTAGGCTGGAGAGGAAGATGTTATTCTTTGGAAATACGTTAGGCAGCTGACATGGATGCAAAATAAATAAATAATGATCTATTTTCTTTAGGCACTGTTTACATTCTGAGTGCCCACCATTCAACTGAGAATTGTTTTTAGTCTAAAAATTGTTATATCATTACCATCCAACATCTAACCAACAGGACTGTACAACAAAGTCAGTAGTATAAAGGAGTCAGACAAAAGAAAGAAATATAAATATGTTGTTCTTTTTTTATTAAACAAACTACTTTGGTTATTCAAAAGACACTGTGGGTTAAGGGGGCCAAGGCCTGCAAGTGGGCCCAGAGTTTTATTATACACTTTTATAACCTAAGAATAGCTTAACCAGTTTGCATTGAAGTCCCTGTAGTTACTGAATAATAAGTCTTAGTATGTAAAAGGCCTGGGGTTTTTAAGGGTTTAGTGCTAGATATGAAGTAATTGACTAACTTACCAATGTTACTTTAGGTTTTCCAGTCATTTCTGAGGTGTGTTAAGCATGTTAGCAGAGTGAAATAATAAACAGTGGTAAGACACAACACTGAGTGAGAAGGCACTGAGCTGCCAGTTTATTGGGTATACCTACCTTATCTCTCATTAACCCACGCAGATATGTAGTTATGGTACCGCGGAAAAAACAGTACCGTGTCAACTTTTTGTATGAAGTATGAATGTATCTAGTCAGAACTCCACCCCCCAAAGATCATGAAAAGTGAAACACCACTTTTCAATTCAGAACTAATTTGTATGAAATTGTAAGTTTGCATTAAATGATTATTCATTTTTGTTTTTTTTTGGCCAAGCGCCCATGCTGTGCTTACGATAGGCTATAATCTGCTCATGCTCTATCATTATCAAATGTGCACTCCAGTGGGAATACTGATTGGAGGCCTTTCATGAAGTCTTCCATAGATAGTCTGACAAAGACCAAAACATTCCCTATTTCGTCTTTGCTCTGACAAGTTTGATCAACCCTCATGCTCTGTTTAAGTGTGACACAAATAATAAGCTGCAATGTTTGCAACCCGCATTTGCAGATTGACGTGCTGAAGAAAAGAAAGAAAAAAAAAATTCTGTTGCACTTTGATTTTTTTGCCCTCCCTTTTTTCTAATGAAAGACATATTAAGTTCATCAATTTAATTGGTGGAAAACACAACACAAAGAAATATTGTAGAACTGGAAAAGACAATTTTGGTTTTTCCGATACTCAGTTTGAAACTGCAGGGTAATAAACTAAACAAACAAATTCATTTCCATACTTACTCATTCTCCCTGTGGCATTACCTGCCTGTCGTCCAGACAGTCGAATGATTAGAGTACTTCAGAGGAGCTGATTTTCCAAAGCGCCCTCCGCACAAGCTGTCTGTGAACGCACAAAGCTATTTCAGAAAGATTTGCCACAGTGCTCCACGCTAGCCTTTTTATCAGCTTATTTGACTCCAGTTTTGTGGCTCTGAAAGTTATTTTAGAAGGCTTTCATAAGAAGTCACTTTTCCCTCTTTCTGGAGCACTTTGAATATAAATAGTGAAGCTGTATTATAGACATTGTTGGACATTTTTTTAATGACCTGGTCTGTTACGTCATGCTGTAGGCATGCAAGACATCAAGAATATTATGTCTGCAGTCGTATACACTACTAAAAATAAAGTTTCTTAAATGGTTCTCGGCTTGGATGTGTTGTTCTAGGAAAAACCTTTAATTGCTATGTAACTTTCACATCATGTGCAAGGTTCTGTCAAATTTAAAAAGGCTCTGTGCTTGCTGCATCTCATTTATAAAAGTGTTTGAGAACGGAATGTTTTTATTTTGTCATAGCATTTAGTGACAATTTATTCCTTATCTCAAACAGCTGCTTGGAAAAAAATACACTCTTAAAGGTTCCTTGAAGATTCTTGTTGCACAGAGAGTTCTAGATGGAAAAAAGCTTTAATTAGTACAGAACTTTTCCATTATGTAGAGGTTCTTGAAACTTTGAAAAGGTTCTTCCTTCATGTGCATCTTATTTACAAACATCTTTAACCTCCCCAACCACTGGGCTCAAAGTTTTACTACACACTTACATAAACTATAAATAACTATAGAATAGCTCAGCCTGTTTGCATTAAAGTCCCTGTAGTTAATGAATAATAAGCCTTAGTATGTAATAAACCTGAGATTTTAAGGGATTAAAGTTCCATCCATTGAAACATTTCTTCTTTATAGAAAAACCAAAGATGATTCTTCTGTGCTATCATTGTTACACACACACACACACACACACACACACACACACACACACACACACACACATATATATATATATATATATATATATATATATATATATATATATATATATATATACGCTTGAGGAATGGAACTTACTGCTTGATATAGATGTTAATTCCATTAGAAATTTATCTAAGTTTTATTCCACACTTATATGACCTAAGAGTTACGCAGCCACTTTGCGCTGAAGTCCCTGTAGTTGCTGATTAGTAAGCCTTAGTATATAATAAGCCTCCTGTTTTAAGGGATAAATAGAAATGTTTTTTTTTTTTCAGATTCACTTAACACTGAAGAAAAACATCTGTGTGTTTGCAGGTAAAGCAATCTGAACATTGATTCTCTTCCATGCTCCCCACTCCCCCCCACCTACCTTGTAGCTACACTCACTGGCCATTTCATCAGAACCTGCCATCCAGGCACACTTGCAATTACTGACTGTAGCCCATCTGTTGTTACAGTTTATCAAACTTCCTCCCTCTCTCCCCATCCATCAGTGTAAAGGGACCACCACAGAACCACCACTGACCAGTGATTATTTGGATGATGTTCCATTTTCAGCACAGCAGTGACACTAAAATCGTAGTGGTAGGAGTGTATTAGGCAGACCAGCGTTGTTGGAGTTAACATGCATGCATCTAGAAGCATGTGCAAAATACATTGGTGCTACGGTCTACTCTCCCATCTGGTGTTTAAATAAAAAATATCGCTTTACTGGCTGTTCAGTGCTGCTGCTAGTATGAAGTGTTATTGTCTGTCACTGAAAAGATTCTGTGTTTGACTGCTTTTGCCCACAAGACACCCATATGCTGTTTTGAAAGTGAATATTATATAAATTATAAACTGTTAGATATAAAATATAAATAATTAGAAAAACTGCATGCTTTTTAGAAATTGAATTTCAGATGTTTGGTCGCACATCAACTGTAAAATTCAGTTTTAGATTTTATATTGCTCTCTTACAAAACTTAAAATTTGATGCAGATTCAAAATAATGCTGTTCAGATTTGGACTTTTGCATGTAAATTTAAATTTCTAATAGCATGAATTTAACTCTGTGCTTGATGCTTTTTTAATCCCTTTACTGAAGGTAAAGGATTTTAAAAACTGAATGAGCCATTGACCTCTTTCTGCATGCCCCCTGGTGGCCTCATTTATTTTTAATTAATATAATCAAATAAATTATTTTCCTCTATAACTCTGTTAAAAAAAGCACAGCACAACTGCAGCTTTCTTCACTTAAACACTATTTAAATACTTTCATAAATGTTGACTGGCTTGCTCCATTTTGCCTCTGGTTTTTAAAACCTTGGCAACCGGAAACAGGGCAACCTATTTTGCACTCTCAGTTTTTATAGCTCTTGGAAGAATCCATTCAGATGTAGTCACTTCCGGAATGGGAAATCGAGAGCATTCCAGGTGGAATGGTAGCGTTTTGGGTCTAATATGTAAGCACAAGAATGCAAAGTCAAACTACATCCAAGTCTATATTTCTAGTAGTTCTAATGTCTCATACAGTGGATAGAGATTAGATGATGCTGAAGTTAACTTTTTATTTGCAATTCCCATTCCACCTTAAATTATGTAGCAGTTAACCAAATAAACATGGGATTTTCTGTCATGTGACTACAGTTTCAGTTTGCTTAAGTAGTATATTTTATAAGTGTGTTTAGTTATTAGAACTTCTATATTGGCACGTCATTAAAACAGGCTGGTGTACCTTGTTTAACAGCTGCTAGTGTAATAAAGCTGTTTTTGTCTCTGTGAGGCAATGCGGGAATAGCTAGTGAAATGGTAGTAGTTTATTTTTTCTTGCAACCCGCTTGGTGATCAAGTGCTGTTTTATGCTGTTTTCCACATTTTCTCCTGAGGTATCTAAAAATAATAGGAATAGGTGGCCATGAACCTGCTCCAAGAACCTGCTAATTGGGATCTTTCAGTTGTCTTTGCATGTCAATTGAAAAGTTTGCTATAACAGGTGGTGGCGAGACCACATTCTATAATAAGTGTGTGGTCTGTTGCCATCGCTTTGGATCCAATTAGCTGCAAATTGTGTAAAGCCTCATAACAAACTCTTGTCTTTGGTTGGTAATTGTCACTTGTTCTTTTTCCTTCTGTACTTAGGGAATTGGGCATATTTAAGAGAAAATGGCATTTTGAGCTATTAGGTAAAAGCAAATAAAGTTTGGCACTGAACACATTCAAAGTAAATTTAGGACTAATTTACTTTGCTGTGTCTACTTTTGCATCCTCCACAAGTTACTTTATCGATCCAGCAGTTTGTATATAACAGATGGTACTGCATTTGCAGAGGGAAGAAAACACAGTGCAACAAAAATAACCTCAATCATAAAAACTAGAGGCAATGAGATAATAAATGTCATTCTGTTCGACTGACTTTTAGTTAGGGGGTGAGGTGAGGTGGTGTGAGAGATACCAGGAAGACAGGAGACAAGAAGCAGACACACAAGGAAATCTTGTCACCCATCACACACATGGCTAATGAGGAGGATTCTGTCAAGTCAGCCCTCCACTGGTTGAGTATTAGAGCTGGTGCCGATTATACATATCATTACATTCCACCTACAACATTACACTAGTTATCCTTCTAAGAATCATATCTTTTGCAAGAGGACTAAGATGAGCATAAATAAAGTGCTAGCTGTCAACCAGCTGGGCATTTGACATAGTGCTGATTATACAAACACTATATTTATAAAGGTCTGTAGACACATCTTTTAATTAATCAGCTACTTTCAGTAGCACCCACTGCTGATACGGGTGTTCAATTGCATACACACATAATCTCCATACAAATGCATTGACAATAGAATGGGACACTCTGGAACAGCAACACATGAGCTTAAGGTCACCATACCTGATGCAAGGTGATCCAGAACTAATCATCCAACATCAGTGCATGGCCTCACTAATGTTGTTGTGGCTGAATGCAATCAGACTTTAACAGCTGTGTTCCAGCGTCTAGTGTAAAGCCTTCTGTAATGCTGGGTGAACGAACCAGACACTCGTGGATATAAAATAAACCATAAGGTTTATTCAAAAGAGGATGATCCAAAAGAGTAGTGCCAGTGCCAGACCAGGTCAATACAGCATAAGCAAAATACGGTACATGGGACTAGGCAAAAGGGTAAGTAAACAAGCGAGGGTCTGAGCCAGAGAATAATCAAACCAGTTACCATAACCAAAAATCCAAGAGAGTCATAGTGATAACATAAGAGAGACTGACAAAAGAGACCCAGTCAGTATGCACTAGAAGACATGGAGGCATACTTTGCAAAGTTTGTGACAAACAAACAGGTATAAATACTAGTAAACACAGGTGAATAGAATTAGAACTCCGGTGACTGTGACCTGGAAACTGGAAACCCAGATGCATTCTGGGAATTGGAGTCCATGAGATTGACAGAGTTCATGGGAGGACTGGCAATCACAACACCTTCCCAGAAGAGTAGAGTGATATTTTTACACTTCTCCAAAGTTCACTGCTAGAAGTTGGCTGCATTTTTTGCTGCTCACAATCCATGAAATCCAAATTGTGAACTTTGTCACTCCGTATAATCTTACTCAACATCTCAGATGTTCAGTTTCAGTGTTCCAGTGCAATTAATCATTTTTTGGCTCCTTCTTTTTGACAACACATTCTTTCAGGCCCTTAGTGTTGAGCTGTCTTCTCACAGTGGAAGCAAAAGAGTGGAGCAAAGAGTGGAATGAGTGTAGAGTGTTTATCTAATGGTGACAGTTTCAGTGGTCTATCCAGGTTGTTAGGAGACTGCTTTTCTCTGTATCTTTTAGTCATTTTTTAAACACCAGTTTTCCAGACAGTTCTCCTGTCTTTTCACTTATTTTCCTTTGACTTTCCTGTTCCTTATGCAAGCAGATTATCTAACATCCCATCTCCTCAGAAATATTTCTTTCAGCAAATTGAGATGCACATGATTAAGAAATTTATAAGGCAGCTAAGGTGAGATTGGGTAGTTGCTTGTGTGAATGCTGTACCTCATTGGTTTCAAGATCAGACAAATGGAAGAGCTGAAACAGTAGAAGTGAGCACTACAAAATAAAGAATGGACAAATTTAAAAGTGATTTGATATACTTAGTGTGACAGGCTTTTGTGTGTTTCAGTGTTAAATACCTGTTTACC
This sequence comes from Colossoma macropomum, assembly GCF_904425465.1. Classification (NCBI taxonomy): domain Eukaryota; kingdom Metazoa; phylum Chordata; class Actinopteri; order Characiformes; family Serrasalmidae; genus Colossoma; species Colossoma macropomum. The sequence goes on along the minus strand of NW_023494790.1, from coordinate 17,214,336 downwards.
TGTTATTTTGTTCTTATACTGAAAAATCTGTTGTATTTCATGGCCGTTTTGACTGGAAATCAAATTAATGAAATGGTGATCTCTGACCTTTGCACAGTACTGTGAAGTGTATCACTATGTCTCACAACATTGCAGCATATAATTATATTTCTACCAATCATATCTCATTCAGGAGTACTAATATGAGCATAAATAAGCTGCTTGCCTGTGTAATGACTGGTTGTTTTCTGTTGTTTAGAGTTTGAATGAGAGTTGTCATACTTCATTACCTGACTGATGTAGTGGAAAGGTAAGCATGATCGGTAATATTGTAATAATTGTAATTGTTTGTCAGTAAACAGACCTCGCTGCAGCATGGTGGTCTTGTGTTGCTTTATTGTACCGCTCTGTCCCTAACTCCTCTCCAGCTAACAGTTTGTGTTATCAGAGCTGCAGTGATTTGGGCCACAATAGGACTGCTGCGCAACGCGTCCTACTCTCTTGCTCCTTTATTTGTCTTTATCTTGGTGGAGACTTTCCTCCTGCGCGGCTTCAATAGACACACTGCAGACGGCGAGTTAAACGACTTGCTAAGCCACCCCACCGGTTGTCAGCTCAGGCTAAAACTTGGCATAGGGCCGAGACTCAGCTGCTGTGCTAGTTCGATACACCACTCTTTCAGGGCTGACAGAGAAAGGCTATGTGCAAACCCAAAGCATGTCAGGTAAAGCTCAGTGGGGATGGATGGTGTGCAAGTCATGTAATCTGTCTCCAGGCTTCTACCTCTACCCAGCTGAGGTCTGACAAAAAATCTACAGTAAAATAAGAATGATCCCGAAACGTGACCGATAAGATGTGACATTCATCAAGAAGATATTTTGCCACAGTATCAGCTTGTCAGTATTTGGCTGTCAGGAAAGCAGTAGGTCTGGTCGGCGGTTATATACAGTCTAAGAAATTGAATTTTTGCTTTTGTTTACATGGCCCTAGCATCTGGAATGAGATGTATGACTGTGAAAAAATAAAAATAAATAAATAAATCCATGAGTAATCATGAATGAAATATATACCATGAGAAAGCATGCATATCTGGAATTTGTCCCTCCACTCAGAACAGCCTAAGAAACTGCTCTGATTATCTGTTTATGGTTTGTTTCTCTGTCGGGAGCTCATTTCTCTCTCCAATCCAGGTGGGAGGAACAAAGGCCCCTGTGTTCCCTACATAATACTGGGCTTTACAGCATTCAAAGCAGCCAGACGCTGCCATGCTACCAGTCTGGTTTCTTCTCATCGATTCGCTTTGCTATATTAAACACTCTGAGTTGTATAATGCATAAGAGTTGTATAATACATAAAAAGTTTGTCTTATGGAGCAACAGTGAAATGTATGTGTATGTGAACACTGTTCATCTTTTTGCTTGGTAGTAATATATACAGCTGGGTAGTAACAGAATACATGTAATGGTGATACATAATCAGAATTTAGAAAAAAGTTAACTGTATTCTGTACAGAAAAAAAATTGTATGAAGATTATGTATGCATTATTAAAACCCATATGTAATATTATTACAAACAACTTTACCTTAAAACAAGTTATGTTTTTCTTTTTCATGTGGTAAATTTCACTTTTCTGTGATGTATTTTTCCATACATCACAGAAAAGAAATCGGACCAAGAATGGTAGCACACAGCTGTGTCCGACTCATATCAGGCAATATCAACTGAAATCTCTAAACAGTTTGCCTAGCTAGCAAATGCGAGTCATTGCTGTGGGCGCAATTTAAAGTATAGTAATCATTTGGTTTAGATTACAAATTACATGTTTCAACAAGGAATTAGTCATCTGTACCAGAATATTTTACCATTTTGTACCATTTTTAAAGTAACTCTTCCAACTCTGGTAATAAAAAATGCTTTCATAAATGCTTCCACAAAGTCTGTATTAACGGTTAAACCAACACACCAATATTTCAGTTAAGAATATATTTCACAATCATTACAAGAGTAACAAGCAATTTCCCATTGTTAATTAGTAACATAACATTGGAAATGATTCTGATGTTCTGAATTCAGCAGTGGGCTTAAATCAGCAGTGGGCTATCAGATGCCACACAACAATAAAACTTTGCTTTTGATATATTTCTTTGAATGTTGACTGTAAACAGTGCAGTCTTGCACTTGTTTGTGTTTTGTGCTGTATTTTTACATTACATGAGACAAAAATGATCTTAAATTATACTACCAAAATATGACCTACCTTCTAAAGTACTATTCAGACAGGAATAGTTCTTAAATCTGTGATTTTAGTCCCGTTTGAATCTAACATGCACATATTTTTGCATGCTATATTCTATTGCATTAGTAAAGATTCATTAAAGATTCTACTCTAAAACAAATTGTAAGTAGCCCCACATTGTATTAATACCACACAAATTGCCATGTTGTTAAATATTCCTCATATTCTGTGGGAAAAGAGTTCTTGTGTTTTTGTTTTTCTTAAGTATGGAGGCACTTGAAGCATTATATTCTCCATGGCCCAAATCAAGCTGATATGTATTATCCTACCTCAAGTGTGTGACCCTGAATATTAAAATATGTAAAATAATAGTTTGATTTTATGCAGCAATGTTGACAGTTGGCTGCAAAATCATAAGCTAATGACACATTGCGTTCACTTAAAGGCTGATTTGTACTTTCACGATGTGCACGGCTCCAAAATCTCAGCAATGAGTTCAGTGAATCTGTGGAAAAGCATGTCAAGCTCACACTGTTTGACTGACACTAGGGACGGAATGAGACCCAAATAGTACTGGGCCCACAGCAGAACTACCACAAATGGAGCAGCTTTAAGATCATCTGTTGAAATTACAAACATTTATATGACGCATCTTCAAAATATTACGAAAACAGTGAAGTGACTATTAATTCTTGGAGAGAAGTAGGAAAAATGTAAGACTTTCCTTTTTTTCTGTACGTTCTGGTTTGGTGCACTGCCCCCTAGCAGACACGTTCATGTTATGTGCAAGCATGTTGGCAGACACTGATATGAACATCTGTGATGTGTTCTTTAAATGTAAAATTCCTATAAAATGAAATGTTTAGACATATTCACTACTTGCTCACTGTGTATTGCATATGCAATATGAACATTTTTGATGCGGTGGCAATGTGTGAATTGAGTAGCCGCTCCCATCTCTGTAATTTATACTGACATTTCTTATTTAGTGTCAGTCACAACTGTTACAGACATCTTGTGGTAATTGTAAATACTTTTCACATAGTATTTAAGTCTAGTTTTTGAGTACTTTTAATCCAGTCTTTTGGTGCATCAGTGTTATGTGTTCCATCTTTAAACAAGAATATTGTGTAATGCTTTACATGAACTACATGTACATGAAACATTCATGAACAGTACAGTAACACACCAGTACAATTACATGATCATTTGGAAACATTGATTAAATACATTAATTAATAAGCATGAGTTTCATAAAATATTCAATAATATTTCATAAAGTGATCATCCTGAATGTGTGATAGTTTAATTTTACTGTAATACACTACATGGGCAGAAGTATCTGGACACCGGACCATTCGAGGTGGGTAATCAGAAGAGTTGTGAGAAATCTCGGTGAACCAGTAGCACTTTAGGTCTGTTATTGTCATATATAAATGCATGCATATAAGCACAAGAACACTAAGATAAACTATAAATGTTACATCCAAATTTATATCTGTATTAATTTAGGGGTTAAACCAGTGACGCTCAAGTGGTACAGGCCCAGTTTGCTGATAGTAACTTCTTGTACAGTGTCTTGTACAGTGATACAGATTAGGTAAAGCTGACGTGTCTTTTTCTCATTTCCCATTCTATCTAAAATGATGTAACAATTACATTCAGATGCCAGTATTAGTGCTAGCCTGTATCTGCTGCACTATTTAAGATGGACTGGAAAAAGAAGCTAACATCAGCCTTATGGGATAAGTGTATCAAATTCAGCAGGATGACATGGTACTGGCTAACAGAACAGACAGTGCTCTACAGAGTTCATTTCTTTTTTGAATGAATCATGTGAGGATGGACAGAAGCAGCCAGAACTGCAAAAAACAAGGTGGTGCTGAGAAGACAAGAATGAAAAGCTTAAGGAGGATGTAAAGGACATCGAGTAGGTGGGCTATGAAAAATGTTGACAGGACCTTAGTGTATTCAGCCTACGTTTGTTTGTAGCATATTAACCTCCATGATTATGTCACATTTAATACAAAAGCTTTCACTAGTTTTCATTTTATCACTAGCTGGCCACCTTGGTTATCTCGGTGTAGGATATAAATAAAAAATAATAGATAAGAATAAGAAATGAAGAATGTGAAGATGTGCAGATTTTAGAAAAAGCTATTTTGCACAAAGGCGATACTGTGCGTGTGTGCGTGTGCGTGTGTGTGTCTATAGCAGTACAAATACAGTTAGAGTTTAAAGTGGGTTGGTCTGCATCATATAACTCCTGGTCTGAAAAAAAAGTCTCACTCCAGCCCTGTGAGCATTACAATTTGTGCTCATTCAGTCAAAAAAGCATTTGTGAGGTCAGGTACTGATGGCTCACAATTGACGTATCAATATGCCCCAACAGTGTTCAGAGGGATTGAGATCAGGGCTCTGTGCAGACCACTGGAGTTCCTCCACACCAAACTCATCAAACCATGTCTTTATGAAGCTCACTTTGTGCATAGGGGCACAGTAATGCTGGAACAGGCCATTCTCCAAATTGTTGCCACAAAGTTGTAAGCATACAGTTGTCTAAAATGTCTTTGCATACTGTAGCATTAACATTACCCTTCACTGAAACTAAGGGGCCAAGCCCTGAAAAACAGCCCTAGGCCATTATCCCCCCTCCACCAAACTTTCTGTTGGCACTATGCATCCCACTATGTAGGTAGGTTACATTATCCTGGCATCCACCAAACCCAGATTTGTCCATCAGACTGCCAGATAGTGAAGCATGACTCATGACTCCAGAGAGCACGTTTCCACTGCTTTAAATTATTTCACAACAATAACACTTACAGTTTAGCAGGGCAGAACTAGCAGGGCAGAAATTTCATGAACTGGCTGGCATCCTGTGACCAAGCCGTGTTTAAAGTTACTGAGCTCTTCAGTATGACCAATACTACTTCTGCTGTCATTGCTTCTCTATGGAGCTTGCATGGCTTTGTCCTTGGTTTTATACACCTGATAGCAATGGGAACGGCTGAACACCTAAACTCACTAGTAAGGTATACATTACACATACTTTTACAGTACACATACTTTTGGCCATATAATGTATTACTGTACCATTTATGAGCGCTACTTCATGTATAAGGAGGTACTGCACTTTGCTTAGATTTCAAATCACTAATGATTGCTTTGTAACACATAAACCTGACCAACAATGAATATAATTTGAATTTCTCTTGAGTAGGCTTGCTATGTGCTTAGTATCATAAGCTGTTTATTCTCTTAATAGATTTTAATTTATTAATGAACATCTTATGAAGTATTTACACGAAGCATCACTGAGGTTTCAATTAATTACATTATATGTTTCTTAGTCAGTAATGAATGTACTTAATGAATGTTTCAAAATGTTTATTTAACTGTAATGGAGTGTTGCTCTACTAGTTATGAATATGCCATGAATGCTTCATGTACATGTTGTTCTACCAGAAAGACTCAGGAGGCAAAAGTGAAGGAGGATAATTTTTTATTTCCTCAATAGGATTTTACATTTTGAAAGATAGGAATTTGGCACAGGCCCCATCCTTGGTTCAGGTCTTGCAGTGTCGAGACCCTCGCCAATCTTCACAGAGCCAACCCCTAGACAGCCAGGCAGGGACTCCTGCCAGAAAAACTCAGGAGGCAAGAGTGAAGGAAGACAATTTTTAAATCTTTAATGGGATTTTACGAGTTGAAAGATATCAATTCAGTAGAAATTAAAGAGGTTTTGGCCCCGTCCTCAGTCCAGGTCTTGGACCGTCGAGATCCTCACTGATAATGCTGGATATAGATGGCAGGGGTGGAACTCTACCTTCAAAGAATATGGAGAAAAAAAAACTGAGATACCTACCAGAGAAGCCTTTAACTGGGACGAGTAAGCAAAACTTGTGAGGTGCTCATGGAGTTTGTACCTATTGAGCACACTGTCAGTGCACAGAGTGACTTGTGTTCATATTACCCTCAGCCTCGGGCTCATTGCGTTTACTCACTAGACAGGGCCGTAGGCACACTGCACTAATTCCAATGACTAGGGGCCACGAGCCCAAAGCATTTTCTCATCGACTAGGGGACACGGGCCCACTGCATCCACTTATCAGAGCCAGAGTCACAGGCCCTTTGCATTTGCTCCATTAGCTTGGGGCCACAGGCCCATACATGCACTGTGTTAGCTGGGTGACGGGCCCACACACACACACTGTATTAGCCGGTTGTTGAGCCCACACGCACACTGTGTTAGCTGGGTGACGGGCCCACACATGCGCTATGCTAGCTGGGAGACAGGCCCATACACGCACTATGTTAGCTGGGTGACGGGCCCACACATGCACTGTGATAGCTGGGTGACGGGCCGACACACGCACAATGTTAGCTGGGCGACAGGCCCACACACGCACTGTGTTAGCTGGGTGACGGGCCAACACACGCACTATGTTAGCTGGGTGGCTGGCCCACACATGCACCATGCTCATTTGGGCGACAGGCCCTACATGCATTGCCTTAGCTCGGGGCGATGGGATCATTCATGCATAGCGTTTGCTTGAGTGACAGGCCCATACATGCATTTCGTTAACTTGGGGTGACAGGCCCATACATGCATTGCGTTAGCTCGGGGCAATGGGCCGATACATGCAGTGCATTAGCTCATGTGATGGACGCATGCATGCACTTTATTAGCTTGGGGCCATGGGCAAACATGGTGACAGTGGCTGAAAGATCGTCTGGTGTTATGTGGTTGTGCCAAAGGACCGTTGTGTTTGTTGGCAGCTGAACAAGAAGTAAAAGAGCTTGCTAAATTTGAGGCCATTGTGATCTGCAACTGTGTTAAAGGTGACTAAAGCATGCAAAGGCTCTACGCTGCCACAGTTATACAACTGTGTGTACAAGTCACAGAAGTTAGCTTTTAACTAGAATTTAATGTTGATGCAAAATGGTGACCACCACCAGTAGCTTGCATAAATGAGTCGTCTGAACCCCTGTGAATAAGAACAAAAGAGATAGTCAGCAAAAGCATTGAGGATTCTTGGAATATGATTGGCTGTAATGATAAAATCAAGAATTACAGACTGCAATGTTTAATGTCTTAGTAAGGAGATGATTGTGTACCATGAGGACCTTCCTTTATAGAGCCTCTTTCAGTGTTTGATGTTTCTGTATGTTTCTCTAACTATGCAAGAATACAGTGTAGAAATATGGTTCAAAGGTAATCTGAATTCACTGTAAAACATAATAATTGCATATTTAATACTAATACAAACCTAGTAGCGCTTACTATTTCTTGTATAATCCTTAGTTACTCAGATGAATCTAGTTACGATCAATTAATTTGGATAAATCCTACAGACTGAATGGTGTTTTGCCCAAATGCCTCCCAGAAATCAGCAGTAATACTCTTTTTTATTGTATAAATATAGTTCTCTTTGAAATTAATTAATTTTTATTTAAGTATTTATTCATTTTCACTGGGTGATGTTAATTTTGTGTTACCCAGTGGTTGCCAGACTTTTTACAGTCACATACCCCTTCAGGCATTTAATGACCTGCTGTGTATCCTTTCTCACTCTCTCTACATAATTATGCACCTATAGTCTTATAAAATCAGTCCCTCTCAAAATATCAAAACATGTTAATGATCGATGACACTTCACATCGGATATACTGACTGATACTGAATAAATAATGGTATTTACAAGTGAACAATATGAGGGCACAAATGCATGTTAGACACTCTGTGGCTGTAAAATGAACAGTAAACAACAAAATGTTCATGAACATGCCATGGACCACATTCAGAACAGTAACATCACCTGTTTAGTAAGCTGACAATAAACCTATATAAACAGCCTCTACAACCTTAGTTGTGCAAAGATGCAAACCTTCACAGAAGTACATGTTGAGCGCTTTTAGACGCTCCCTTAAACAGTAATGCTGTTGTTTAATTTACTGAAGGATTCTTTGAAACATATTTGGTTGTAGTTTGTTCTGTGTTCTCAAGAGTGGGAAAATGTGGTCATTTTCTAAAAGAGAGAAAGTTGAATATCCAGGGAATGTCCAATATAGAATCAACTTTACAGCACATTTATTTTTAACAGTTGTACAGCTTGACCAGCTCTGACACACAACTAAAATGCTAACAGCTTAGCACTAATCACCACAGCTACTGACTAATATCTCACTAGGCACATCCACAAAGTAAACCACGTCTGTGAAAGTGAAACTAACTTGCAAACACAACTTACAAGGAGTATACAGGCCTTAACAACAGTTAATACACAAAACTCACTTCATTCACACCAAAACCAGCAGATATGAACTAATGTATGAACTGTTAGTTTCTCAAGAATGTGTGACACATGGAAGGAAAAGCATTCCTCTCCAAAACTGTCTTTTACACAGATAGCGATAAATAAAGACTAAATCCATATTAAAGCATGGGTTTATCTTGTGCTGCCTGTTACAAATATCCCACTCACTCATTACTCTGCATACACGCCAGAGCCATTAAATCTTGCATCTTGCAGAAATCTCTTGTACAGCATATTCTGTACAAAACAATTCATTTACCATAATAGAGTTGTTTCAATGGATGCCAACACATTACATAAGAAAGAGCTTTAATTCAAGTTAAGATAGCTAATCCAAGAGTACACGCTCAAAGAACACCATGTAAATTACTGGGCTGTTTGAGTTAACTTGCTGCAGAAGTGCGGATCACTGAGAATCTGAAAGTTTAACTCATATATAAATTTACTTAAGCTTGAACCTGTTAAGTAACTTTAGGAGTTTTCATTAATTTCATTAATTAATTTCATTAATTTTTAAACAATGACAATTAATTTAAATTTACAGTGTCTGCAGAGTCTGGCCTTTCCATCACACCTTATACACGGTGCTCATCCAGAGTTATGAGCCAATTAAGAGTGGTTGAGGTACACGTCAACCTCATCTCTCTGTGTAATTGGTGGATTCATTTATCTGTCTTTGTTTTATGCAAAACTGTAAAGTAAATCACTAAAGACTTACCCATCATGTTGAAAACCCTTCATTCTTTGTTCAGTAAACATCAAAGACACGTGACATGACATGCAAACAATGTACAACTACTGAATTTGCTGCAGCAGTTCTCAGTATAGTTGGAGCCAAAATTGTTCTGAACATTTTGGTATGAAACATATGGGTATCATGCTGAAACATGCTGAAGACGAATTTAAGGAAATATGCAAAACAGAGAGAACGCCCCCTGGCAACTGCAGCTTCATTGTCTCAAAACACGCTAATGCGTTTACACGACCAAGCCTCACCCCACACAACATTATCCACAACGATGGGATGAATTTTATAAAGGGCCGACGAAGCGCATGTGAGGGCAAAGTCAACCAGGACAACTAGCAATACCCTTGGAAACACCCCCTAAAACCAACTGAAGACCAGCATATTGCTGTTGTCGGAAGTAAACCTCAAATCTCAAAAATGATAACTTTACAGGAGAAGGAAAAAACCTACTTTACTTTTAATGTAAATCAATAGAACTTTTTTCCAAGTCATTTTGAGCCAGTTCTTTTGGTCCATTCATCATGAAATTAACACACAATGTATAGGGCAACAACTGAAAAACAACAAAAATGGAGATACAAGGTTTTCTTCCGACAACAGCAATAAATAAAGAAACCAAGGCAACCGAAGACGAGGCCATATCAGCGTAAACAAAGGAGAGAAGCAGAGCTGCAGGGAGACTGACGGCAGGCAGGGCACAAATGGTGGAGGCAGAAGGGAGCTGAGTGGCCAGAGCCTTCAGGGTTGCACAAGAGGCACAAGCTGGCATGACGGAACGTCAGAAAAAGGTTGAAATAGGTATGTAAGTTGAGTCATTTTAAAGACAGGTGTAGGCCCATGATTGATCAGGAGTGATGAATGAGTGAATGACGTAGCATTAAAGTCTTCCTGGCAGAACTTTTGCTAAAGTTTCCATTTCCTGTAAAGTGAACATTGCATCTCACAAATTTACCACCCAACATATGTATAGCAACAATGTTAATTCTGGATGTGTAAGATTACTTCGCAAGTCCATAAATCCTAGTGTGATATTGTTTCTTTAGAATATGTGCAGAAATGTGGAGGTGATAAAGGATTAACGTCTGATTCTCTGTTTTACAGTAACTGTCTCTTTCTCATTGCTCAGTGCTCCAAAAGTTTGGAACTCTGAGTGAGGGATACTGGACAGGCCAAAGAGAAACTACAGATGATTGAAAGCAAATGATTCCATCTGTTGAACATGATGTTGGTAGTGTATTGGATTGGCCATTGAAGCAGCCACAGGGACAGGCTTGCTGGAGTTCATTAATGATACATGCTGCTGATATGGAGAGTAAGCCAAAACATATTGGACTCAAGTTTTCAAGGCCAACAAATGGAAAATTTTTGGCCATGTCAACATTATTTATATCTAAGAGAGCATGTATTTCTCATGCCCAGGATGTGACTAAAGGCTGCCAAAACAAGCCAACCAAAAATGATATCTGGTAATGTCTGGGTGATTATGACTGGTACTTTCTCATAATGCAGAATATCATTCACACTAAATGGTATTGGAACATAAACCTTACATAAATAATGCATCATATGAGTACATAATGTGAACTGTTTAATTAATTTAATAAATATTTGTTTTATTAATTTGATATTCCCTGTGAAAGTGTAACTTTAGCAGCAGTAGCACTGTGAGGTTCCTGTAGTTATTGGTCATTGTCAGTGTTTTAATTTGAATATCAAACAATCACTAGCAGTCAGTCAGACTTAACTCATATATAATCCCAATGTGACAAATTGTGGAATATTACGGAATCCAGACATTGAAGAACTTCTTACAGCTCACCAACAAATGGCTGCACTCTCCTTCTTTCACATCAAGTCTCTTTTTCAGAGTTATGACAAGGTGAGCACTTTCACACATGCAGTGTTGTGAGTGCTGGTGTCTCTGCCTGCAGTTATTAATTGTAAATGTATACCACCTAAGAGGCTTCATGTACACATAAAAGTTTCTATAATGATTCATCTACCCATGAAACATTGTTCCAGCGAGTCATTACTTGTGTTTTGCTATGCTATTTAAATGTGATTACATAATTATATATGTTATTGTGTTATAAATTACATGGTGAATTACATGCACGCACAAATATCAGTTGAATGTTTGGAATCCATGCTTCGGACAGAATTTCTCTACTTGTTTCACTGAACTGCAACAATAATTAAAACAGTTAACCTATTAAAATCCCAGGCTTACTACTTTAGTCATATTATTCAGTTATGCTTAAGTTATAGAAGAATGTAATAAAATTTGGACCTAGGTGTGAATCCTGGTCATTTAAGGTTAATACCAAATTACCAGTGGAGAACCTTCAGGGTCTTATAGACCTTCAGAGAAGGTATAATGATTTCTGTTAAAAAAAGGTATGTCGTTTTTGGCTGAGAATAATCCTGTTATTGGATTTAAACACTGCAAGTGTTGCAGTAAAACTCGCTGTTACTCATTGTATCTCATTGTTACATTTTGGTTGGAAACAAAAAGGTAAAAGTCTTGAAATGTCTGACAGATAATTGTCTGTTTTTGACTGTTGACCGTTTTTTTCTCTATGGTCTCTGGGTAGATACAGCCAAGCGAGTTCTTCCATTGGTTAGGACTTCAGAAGCTGAGCTAAAGGCCTAAATGCATCAGTTTAACCATAAACACAATTAGGAAGTGACAGTGGAAACAACCAATTACATTTCGATTTCCAGTGAGTGAGAATTTTTGTAAGAAAAGATAGATGATATGTCACTGCCTGAGAGTATGACTGGTAGTGACCACTCGGTTGTTAGAAAAGGAAAAAACAGCAGCAATTCTATAAAAAAAACTCTTTACTGAAGAACTCACTGTAAAACTACTGCAAGGTAAAATATATGTCAGTATGTTTGTTACAAGCTTCAATTAGAACATTGAATGTGTTTTACAAACTTCAAATGTCTGTGTTTAATCTAGAACTTGAAAAATGTTCATGTGAATTGCTGCTATAGCTTAGCAACAACATACTACTAGAATCTCAATACGGGCACCAGCAGAAATTGGCATTATCTTGTCTTTTTCCCCTTGTTTTTGACCAAGTTTTAGCATTTACGACCCAAACTAAAGGCTTAACCCTAGTAGTTGTGGGGCACAGCAGCAATTTATACCGTGTTGTTGTTATCATTGGGAATAACTGCACCTTCTTAAGGTATAGAGTGTAAACAGTGTAACTATGCTGAATAACTATGACATACTTTTCACAGCATTGTATATGTTCATAATATGCTGGAACAGCATAAACACATATCAAAATACAGCAACTCAGTACTCAGAGCAACTGTGTGTGTGTGTGCGTGTGTGTGTGCATGTGTGTGTGTGTGTACATGCAGTATATGTGGTCATTACAGTCTTGTGGGGCTTCTGTTTGTGTTTCCTCAGTCTCTAAAGCAGCCAGTTGGCTTTGCCTTTCCCACCCAGGCATCAAGCATTGTGGAGCTATGTGAGAAGAAAGCAGAACAGAGGGAACTCTGTCTGCTATGTGTTTCTCATACCAAATAATCTGCCTGGAGTCACACATAAAAGAGACTACAGAAACTCTGTGCGCGTATGTGTATGTGTGGGAAAAGGAGAGAGAGAGAAGTCCTCTCCTTTTGCCTCGAATATTTCAGCTGCGTGTTCCATGGCTGCAGATTTTAACAAGCCAACCTTAAATAATCCAAAATGTGCAGTTGTATTATTTCTGCTGGTTGGTGTGTTTTATTTGTTGTATTAGCAGTACTGGCAGTTGTTGCTGCCCTAGAAGCTCAGGTAGGTGGTAGAGGTTGTAGTTATCACATATCAGGGTAGGCCAGACGACACCAAAGAAATAATCAATTTACTCTGGTGACAAATACGGCCAGTAATCTCCCCCAGCCTTCAGCCCCCCAGTCACATACATTCACATTAGCATTGATTTCAGATCTTTTTGGGTCATATTCATAAAGAACCCTGGAACCGCAAGCTGTGTTACTGCCATGTATATGTTCCTATTTCCAGAAAGACTTTTTAATGAATGATCCAGTGAGGAAAGCAGCTTTGCTGACACAGCGCTCTGGCTGGAAAAACGCATGGTTTTGCTGAATCTCCACAGCAGTTCTGTATCTTAAGGGAACATTATGTCTTTAAAGACCCTCTCAGAGCACTAATATGTTAGCACTGATAAGCATTTTTCTGAGTGCTATCTTTTTATATGTAATTTCTTAAACCTTCAACAGTGTTAGTTTTGTATAAATATTAATGAGTTTTCAAAACAGCAATGTACATCTCAGTTGCCTGAATATGATGCATGGCTGGATATGACAAGACCATGCAGCATACAGTATAGTTAACATCAATAGAAATGGCATCCTTGACACATTTAGGTCAAGAAATGTTTCTGAATGTGCACCACAGCTGGTGAATTAATCATCATCTTGCTTAGATAAAGACAGTTAAAATGAACTCTGCAGAACCATGTTTATATACCAGTTTTAAAAGTCAGAACTTTGGCTCAGTTATGATCCAATCAGCCAGTGCAGTGCAATGCGTAAAATCATGCAGACACAGGACAAGATAGTCAGTAAATGTTCACATCAGACATCAGAATGGGGGAAAATGTGACTGTGGCATGGTTGTTGCTGCCAGATGGGGTGGTTTGAGTACTGTAGCTGTTGATTTCCTGAAATATTCATGCACAAAAGTCTGTAGACTTTATGCAGAAATGGTAAGAAAACCAAAAACACCCAGCATGCAATAGTTCTGTGGGCTGAAACAACTTAATTAGAGATGTCAGAGGAGTAAGGTCAGACTTGGTAAATCTGACAGGAACACTACAGTAACTCGAATAACTTCTGGACATCATCAGCAGACCACATTGGCTTCCACTCCTGTCAGCCAAGAACAGGAATCTGAAGCTGCATTAGGTACTAGAGATGTAACAGTATTTGAATACTATAATCACTATTCAGATATATCATGGGAAGACCAACCAATAATTCAGTAAAATGGCAGTTTTATGTTTTAACATATGTTTTAAAATATGCTCATATTTACGAGTAAATGTTATGTAGGGCCCAATACTTGGACCATAATTTACCCGTCTTCTAGTGTTAACATTATTTTTCCTTGAACAGTTATAATACAAACACACACACACACACACACACACATACAAATATATATATATATATATATGTATATGTATATGTATGTATATGTATGTATATGTATATGTATGTATATGTATATGTATATGTATGTATATGTATATATGTATATGTATATGTGTGTGTGTGTGTGTGTGTATGTATATGTATGTATATATAAGTTTAGATTGTGTGTGTGTATTATTTGCTATTTTAAGTATAATAATTATACATATATGTACATGTAGTACAGCAAGAAGGGCCTGGGTTCTCCCACATTTCAAAGACATGCGGCCAGGCCAATTGAAGATGCTATATGTATTATTTTACACACACACACACACACACACACACACACATATATATATATAATTATATATATATATATATATATTATACTTTCAGCTGTCTCATAATGAGAAATATATCAATTATATTTATGATGATTTCACTTACAAAGATTTTTTTAACAGTGTACAGAATTTTTTTCTGATGCTTTAAATTGATTAATTAATCAAAACTACAGTGTAGTTAGTTCATCATACACAACAGTCAACACATTTCCCTGACATATCCCTCCTTATTCTTGTTGCTGGAAAAATATGTCCCACCCTGATGGCAGCCCAGGGGGAGTTGTTAACTGCAGCAATCAAACTGAGTTTTGATGATGATGAGAATGACTGCTGAGTGTTGTAGAAAGAAGGGATCAGCGCAGAGAAAAGGAGAGCAGAGTAGTGAGTAGTAGTGGGAGGTGGTGAGGGAGCGGGTGACATTGAAACTGATCATCTGCCATTTATCAAGTAACCAGGGACTCGATATAAGTTTTCCTCTCTCGACAGAGTGGGAAGATGAATTGCGCGTGGTCGGGCCAGGCTCACTGGTGCTGAATAATAAACACTGCCTCAGGTAACCTGGACAGGCCTTCTGCGGCAGAGGCGCCGGTGCCTAGAGCACTGTGACCAGGTCTTTGTTTGAATAACTCATGCCCCTCTGCCATATGGCATACACCTTACTTTCAGACCACTCCATACCCTCCTTTCTCTTTCTAACTAACTTTTTAACTTTCTCATTCTTTTTTGCTTTTTCTTTCTGTCTCTCTCCGGGAGGTGGACTGCAGGACTGAATGGTCAGAAGCCTAAGCAGAATGATGCTGCCTGCAGAAATCCGAACCTGGTTGAGCAGTGTTAGCGAGCTACAGGTTCTTGCTCCCACTTGTTTACTTTGGCTTTGCTAAGGGTTCGCAAAGGAACACACTTGCACTTTTCCTTACTCAATATTTTCATATATTGAGTTTAATTATGATCAACATTTATGGTATTGTTTGGCTGTTATACTGAACACTGTATAAAGTTAATTGGTCTACGTTCAACTTATACCTTCATCATCAAATGTGTTAATCCTTTAAGGGGTCCTGACGCAATTGTTATCCAGTGGATAAATTAATTGTTACTGTAGTTTCTTTACATGATTATTTGTCCATAAATATGAATAGTCAAGCACTCAGAGACTCCGCATTGGCTCTGATGTAACTCACTGATGCTCCAGCCAAAACCCTCGTGCCACCCACTGAAAGTCACTATAAAATGATAAAAATGGACAACCAGAATGCTAGTAATTGAAAAAATAGTCAAGAAATGACTATAAATAGATAGTTACAGTAATTCTTAATCTCATAATAACTTGCTGTTCCAAAAAAAAAATAAATAAATAAAATGAATAAAATAACACTTTCTGGTACCTAAACTAACTTGTAGTATTCAGTCTACACTGTATAAATTAAAATATAATACAATAACAACAATTATTAATATGTCAAATGATTCCAAGTTTTCCAAGAGTCTTCCACAACTGAAAAGGTTCGTTATAAATCCCTAAGGGACCTTAAGGGCGCTTTAGCGCTTACCTTGTTTGGTGTGGACCTATCAAGCTTTTTCTTTAGTTTGGTCCATTTTGGCAGGTGTGAACACTCAAGCTGTATTCCAGTGCGCACCAAGCAAAACTGTGATCCTCTAAAAAATCATGGGTCTCTGTTCACTTCCAAATGAACCATGATTTAGTTTGCTGCTGGTGGGAACACATTTTTGTGAAGGCTCACACCAAACGAGGGAATTCAACATAAGAGCTTGCCTTTCTACTCTATCAGCGCTGTACTGTCTACATGACCTGCCTCTTCTGACTCTTGACAGACATTCATATTTTTCATGCAGCACAAGCTTCTGCTAATGAGAGCAGAAGGGCAATGAAATAATAGTGAGGGAATGCATTTGATTTTGGCACTTGGATCACGGAACGTATTGCATCAGCGACCTGTTTGGTTCATTTCAAATTGACAAACCAGTCATAAAGAAGCAGATGTCAAGTCAGTTTTATTATTGTTGCTTTGACGGTGATACACATAGACATTAAACTTTTTTTTGTTTCATGCAAAGAGGTTTTTGGTTCAAATGGCAAACATGTGAGTAATAGAGCTCTAGAATTCCTGCAAAATTTCTAAGCAACAAACAAGCCCTAATGTCAATAATTTGGTACACTTTAGCCATTACAGTGTGAAACCATACAGACCAAATAAAAAGACACAACATCACAAAACATCAAGCTTTAGTCTAGACTTTTCCAAACTAACTAGGTGTGAAAACAACCTTTCTGTTAATGATTAATGCCATTTCTACTTCTTTCAAATACAAAATACAATATCAGCCTTTTTCTTTACCACTATGTACACTCAGTATTTTCCTTTTCTTTAATGCTAAATTTGTGGCACATTCTATGTGCATTTACCAGAGTGTGACATCTGAAAATACTTGGTAATCTTGGAACACTGAAAATCTTTTTATTTTATAGATTTCACAGCACTTTGCATTGCAGCACTTGAAAACCACAGTCATCTATTCATGTAAAGCACCTTAGACGTTTCACTAAGCTAATGCGTCTATCTCTCTGAGATTCAAATCAATTAGCTCTACTTGTTAAAGCAATCAGAAGTGTTCATGGATGCAGCTACAAATTCCGTGACACTCCAGAGCCAGAGGCATTCGAATGTCACTTTATTAAGGATTTTTTTTCTGAGAGCTGTGGTCAGAAATAGTCACAGGGGTTAGGACACAGGCAGACAGAGTCTGTCTTTTCATAATAATGGTCTAGCACAAGGACCTCCCTTCCCTGCTGATATCTGTCTCCTGATACACGAAGGTAAACTACCCAGTGAATGACCCAAACCACTGGACAGCAGAGCAGGAGAAACAGGCAATGACCAAGTGGCATCCCTTGAGTGAACTGACCATAGCTATGAGTCGGACGGCACGCCCAGAGATGCCCACATGGAAGCACAGTGAGAAGAATACAGAAGCTGTAACTGAGACTAGACAGTTTGGATCTGGATTAGAAGCCTGACCGTTTGGCTTTACAGAGACTGAGGCTGGCAGGACCACAATGGCAGAGCCACTAGGAGCAACAGCTTGGACAGCAGAGCCTCTGGGACAACAGAACTACAGAGAGCTGATACAGGAACAAACATCCTAGCTAGCTGGGGGGTCTAGAACACTGGAGGGTGTACGGCTGAAATGAAACCAGGTAAGGCATGTGTAAGGTAAATGGGAAAGCTGACCTGAGAGACTTTAGCTGGTGAGTAGAGGCTTTGACCAGAGACAGAGCAGAGGCATTGGGTGGGGAAATCACACTGGAGGCGGTAGCCAGGAAAATCATATTAGAGGCAAACTGGGAAACAGTGGAGGCGGCAGAAATATTTGTTGCTGCTAGTGCAGGAGATGCTGAATCTGACGTTAGTGTCGGGGAAACAGAGGCTGCCAGAGAAGAAAGCAAAGGCTATGGGACCATCTATAGATGGAGAGGTTGCAGGCAGAAAGGCTGGAGGTAGTGCAGGCTGAGAGGCATGGCTGTGGTTTGAGGAATCTAATGACACCACAAGTTTAGGGGCAGTTATAGCTGTGGTTAAGGGCCAAGAGATTGAGATGCAAAGTGAAGCAGTGAAGCTAGCACTGCCTTGGACCTGTTAGTCTTATCTATGGAGCAGCAAATGGACTGAAACAGCTGCCATCCAAATAAAGATTTGGGTAGATACTCAATTTAAATTCTGTATGGAAAAGAGCAGAAAAAAATACATCCAAGAAAAAACCAAACAACAATTTTGGCATCACTACTCTCTTCTTTGCACAAGGCAGAAGCCCATTCATACACTCTCCTAGTGAGCCAGGATATTATGACAGCAGCTTTAGTTTCTTCTTGAAGAGGTGTCATCACAATAAAGAACTATAGTCATAGTCAGAGGCAAGTCTTCCAGGGTTGGAAGCTGACTCAGAAACAGTGCCAGCCCTTACCAGAGGACAGAGCAGCTTGTAGCTAGCACAGACCTAGATGCAGGAGAGCACAGGCACTGTTCTGCTTACTCAGATTCTCCTCTGTCCTCTGTATGGTCTGACTCAAGTTTGGTATTGTACTTGCTTGTGTCGTTGCTGGTCAATCCCCTGCCTTTCAGACAGAATCTCTGCCTTTAGCCTTAGCAGACACTCGACATTCACAGGTTCTGTAACACATGGGAACCAGAGGCAGTTGGATGTAAGTATTTAGGCTCTTCTGAAAATCGAGGTCAGAAGCAGTAGCAGAGATCAAGGTACAGGCCCACAAAGTAATTGGTGGCTTACACTGAAACATGGCCTTAATACAAAGACGAGAGTCAGAAACCTGAAAATGCCACAATGATGCAAACATGGAAACCGAGAAAGTTGGAAAAAACTAGGGCTGGCTCAAATACTGTTTTACAGGCTTACAGGTTTCCTGAATGACTACTCAAATACTTGTTCTCAAAGACATCCTTAAAAATCAGTAATATTTGGAAAATTTTTATTCTTCCTTCTGGAACAGATTGGCCTCCATTTCAAACAGCATTTCAGTCCACACTTCCTGAATTACACACACATTTACATGCTTCATCCCTCAAAATGCAGGCCTACTTTATTTTCACATGTGTGTGAGTGAAGTGCATACAACATAAAGAACTGGCCAAATCACAAACTCTACTAGCTACTGTTTTCCAACACAGTGGTAAAAACTTGTGATTCTGTCAAAATAAACAGATCTGCTGTTTGTGCTGTCAAGTTTTAAGCCTGCTGTAAAACTGTTTAATTAGAAAAGAAAAGGAGAAGAAAGAGCTGACATTTGTGCCTGAAGCAGTTACGTGATAAAGCAGAGTTGGCAGTGTGGATTGGAGACTGGAGATGGTTCATCAAACTTCTGTTCCTCTGTAGTATACCAGCACCTTATTGCAAATTTTGCACTGAGCATTTTTCTTATCGTCAGATAATATGAAGTGCTCCCACATATGTGATACATATGTATCTGTCTGTGCTGTTGTCTGCTGCTGTTCTATGTTAAATGTAGCACCCTGTTCTTGATAGACTACATTTCATTCCTCTCTCAGCTCTCCTTTCCATACTGTCTTAGATTAATATGCAATCACTTTAGATGTCTACTATCAATATTTGCATGCATTACATTTTCATGTTTCATTGGTTATGCAATGTATTTGGAAGAGTGCGCCATTCGCACCAAATTGGGATAGTCTGAAAATGCAGCCATGAGGGAAAATAATCAAATTTCAGCTTATGATTTACGGCTTTTAAGCAAACTTTGGTTGGGAGATGTTTGCTGGACCTGGCAAACCTGCAAGTCATAGAGAACACTAAAAATATAGTAAGATTTATAGACTTGTGAAGTTAATAAATGTAAAAAAATAAGTGCTAATACTCTTTGCGCCTTGTCTTAATATTTAGCTAAATCAAAGGTAAAAATAATACGGTAAGGTGCTACTACAGGCTGCAACTCCAGAATGCTGCAGCTTTATCAACAAGTCTTCTGTGATGGAACATAAGGCCTGATTTTCTGAATGTTGTCATTGGTAATTGCTGTTAATTGTTAGGTGGAATAAAATGCTGATTAAAGAACTAACATGTCTTGAGTCACCCATTGCATATAGTGAGCAGTACTGAGTAGCTCATATCTTACAGTTTTCCTGAAGGTAATAAATGGCTTGTTGTAGTGTTAGAGCTGATAATTTTGCCAGGAACCACAAAATTGCTGTGTCTGAAAGGGAATGTGACCAGCCCTGATGCTAACTAACGACAGCAAAGGTTTGATTCAAAATCTGAGGTTGAACATATTGTAAGTATCCTCAAATACACGTAAAGCAATTGTAATACAATGAATAAAGGACTTTTATCATAATGAAAGATCTTATAGTTTCTTATCTAAAACAATCTATGGTCTATATAAAGAAATGTCATGCCTGAAAAGGCTGAACCTGCACCCCTATCCCTGATTGCTGGTTGAACCCACCAACCCCCTGGTGGTGCAGTTTGTCATGCTCTGAGATGAGTTGATGCCTGGCATGAATTTATAATGCATTCACCTAAACCAGCTATAATTTATTTATAACATCTCTGCAAATCAACAATAACTGCTGCATCTCAAGGCTTTAGCTGATTTAAATTATTTTAGGCTACAACTTTTTGGCTTAAAAAAAATTAAGCTTTAGAATACTAAATAGAGAAATGAATACCAGATAACAAATACTTGAGTATTTGAATTATTTGGTCTAGACTAGAAAAAACATAACCGCTAATATATAACTCGGCATAGGAATCATCACTATTACGAACATAATCCACTTTCTCAACGGTCTGGTTTGTTTCATCGTTTGTTTGGTGACACTGAAAAATGCCAGTCAGTAATGGTTCAGAATCAGCATTAGACTGTGGTTCACTGGCTCTTGGCAGTTAATATGAATTGTCACTGCAGTAGAGCCATTACAAATTATGAGTGAGCAAAGGTCATTTAAAACCACTGAGAGTATTTGAATTGCCAACATGTTTGTCAATCCCTAAATTAGAGCCGCTTTTTCAAGAGGCTTAGTGTATTTACAGTAGTTATTTCTGATTTCCTTTGCATAACATTCATATTTACATCTTCAGCACAAAGAAGCACCAATGTTATTCCCTGTGTGGTCTTTTTGTCATGTTATATTTTACTGCTGAGCTTTCCTGTTTAATTCTGTGACAAAGTAATAGCAGTTGGTGCTGCTCTTCTGGCCCAAAATTCCACTTTCCAGGCAATGGCACTCCCAGTGATTGGAAACTCACCCAAATTATTTCACTGGGTATTGAAGCAATGTCTAAGCTGGCTGAACCTAAAGAGGAGGGATTATAGCATGGGCACAATGTAGTCTCACTTCATAAACACCACACTCACCACCACATGAGAAGGACTTTCAAATGGCATGGAGACTGGCCAACAAATCAACGAATGTGGATGAAATGTGATCAGCTGATCATGCGATCTGTGTAGGGCTAAGATGTTATAAACCAAAAAAGGGATAAGGAGGCTACATGTCAGAATAAACTCCTATTACATTTATATAAATATTCCCCTCCCCCTGGAACCTGATTAAAGTGTCAAATGATGACTGCACTCTTGAATTTACATCACTAGAGTGAAATTTTCCATCAAGCAGTGAGTAATCTTGTTCCAGCTGGCACACACAAACCCTTACAAATTTATCAAGTGAATATAGACATCCATACCATAGGCAAACAACAAGGTTACGGTAGCTGGAGCATTCAATCAAGGCTCCAAAACAGACTCTGCTACCTATTTTTCTTCTTCACTGAAATATAAATAAAAGACATCCATCAGCAATCCGACAACCATCAGCAGATAACTAATGGCTAGCATAATAAGTTGCCGGGCAATCCCATGCTGATAGCTATGCAGTGGGTTTAGGAAAGGTTTTCCAGCAGGTCATTTGGCTGCTAAGTGTTTGGTTTCATCACCGCTCGGTGGAAATAGCAGTGAGGTGCTAGACATGGAGGTGTGCAGAAAGTGTTGCACATTTTGCATTCTAGTTTCAAAGTATACTTGACTGCTAACAGTTGCTGTCAGCCTGGTATTGATGTGAACGTTATATGTAATCATATGTAATAATAGAGTGTCATGTCCAGGCACAGTTGAAGCATCCGTACAACGTAAGTGCCCAATGAGAGAGACTCACTCTTATGCTTCTTGACTCTGCTTCTGGTACTTCTGTCTCATTGTCACCTGGATTTGTTCTTAATTCATGGTATTATTAAAGGGAAATTCCACTGTTCTTTTTTTAATTTGGCATTATTAAATCCTAAAGATATCAACAAAGTCATTCTGTGTTTTGATGTGAAATATCTGTTCTAGAAAAACTTCAGTATTGTTGACAGCACTGGTCATAGAAACCAGATGTTTGAAGAGTTTCACATCTCTAAAAGCTGCCTCATATAAAGCTATTATGCAAAATGGTTGGAATGTGTGGGCTGATGCCTGAGACATTGTTTCATGGTAATATTGATATAAAGTTTTGGCCTAAAACATATTTTTTAGTCAAAGTAGTCCCCAGAAAAAGCTTATTTTTTCAATGCATCACTGTTCTACCATTATCAACATTACATATGAATATATGTGTACACTTGCATAACTAGGATCTTACGGGCCCCAGTGGAAAAAATAAAAAATAATTGCCACCCCAATATGAAAACTGCTTTCCATCCGAAAAACACTTTGACAATGTAATTTGCATGTTTACTCTGTTGTTATGTCTCAAATAGTTAATGTGCTCAAGGCATGCTACTCCACCCACTAGCATCTAATGTTACATGTTTGGTAGACTGCCTATTTAGATTGTTATACATTATTTCTAAGTGAAATAATTTATTAAGTAGGTTAGATAAATACAATTAGAAGGACACAGGTTTGGTTCCTGACCTCTCACTGCACTCCAGCCATAGCATAGATTGATTTAATTCCATCAGCAACACAACTTTGGACTAGATTGTTCATTTGTTTATTTCTATTTATACTAATGCTAGTATTTTTGGAACAAATAAACACTTACCACCCAGATAAATGGCTGTACAGATCATTTTCTCAAATGCCTGAGACTTTTGCACAGCAGTATGTATGTTACAATATTACTGTTTATTTACAATAAAAAGTAGTAGCAAATTTTCAAACTGTATAATGTGACACCAAATAGGCTACCTAACTACGATACCCATCCCATTACCATAATGAGCTCAGAAGCTTCAACATTCCAGTGTAAATAATGCTCCAGTCCGTATGATACTTGAAATAAATACTTGGACAAGTGAAGTTAAAACTCTGATACCTGTAATCATCCTGACCAGAAACTACAAATGTAGTTTTGTATGCATTGAAGGGTTACACATGATTAAAGACAGTTCTGCTGCGTTCTGTTTGTTCAGTTGTGTGTAGAAAGCAGAAACTGGGCTATTTTGTGAGTGAAAGCCAGTCTGCAATGCTGAAGGCTAGCTGACTAACTAGCACCATTTATTACACATTTACCGTATATGTGCTTTAAGAAAACTAGTTGTGTGAGAGATTGGGGTAGAGGGATGGGGAAGGGATTTGTTCACATATTAATGGATTTGGCTGCGCTGTGCAATAGTGACATTCATCTTTAGTACAGATTGTCCAACAGGTCAGACTACCGCCCAGAAAATCTCCCAGTACTCCTGATAGACAGTCTGAGCCTGGAGAGCTCAATAAAAAAATTTGAAGGGCCAGTCACAAAGGGCCCCCCTCGACCACAGGCCCCAGTGTGACATAGTTATGCCGCTGCATGTGTAGGTTCACTAATTCTCTCACCAACAGTGTAAAGAAAATTTTTTATGATGCACCATTTAACATCAAACCACTTCACATTAGTATTTTTACTCAAAAATAAATAAATAAATAAATAAATAAATGAATAAATAAATAAAATAATAATGCAGAAAATTTGGATTCCTCTTTAACCGACACATATATGCTCAAATTTTCCTTCAGAATTTATCAACTGGAGCCAGAATAACCTAACCTCCTAAATCCCTTGTTTATCATTGTTAGTAGCTTGTACCTGTTGGATGATTAAAGAATTTGCTTTTGATAACCCTGTCTGAGTGTCATTTCTGACCATTCTGTTCAACATTTTGACTCCTGGAAAGCCATAAATAAGCAGCTCTTCACATGCAGCATGCTGCCTACAACACCCACATGATATACAGTGAACAAACACTGTCATTCAAAATCAGGTCATGAACGCACACTTTAAGGGCTAATAGGTGAACAGTTTGAAGGGAATAAATAAACACCTGAATTGAATTCTCTTTTAGATATAGAACAACTTCACCATGATCACTGTGGCTCTGATAGGAATCAAGGGCCAGTTATCTTAAGCTTCAGGATTTGTTAGAAAATATTGAGAGTACAGTGATGTAAATCTTGTAGAAAACATTTCTTGCCTACAGATTAATGCAGATTGAACTAATACATGAGGAAGTGAGAACAAGACAAAAGGAAGAGCGTATGCCAGAAGGCTTGGTTATACCACCCCCTCACCCTCCCACAGGTTCACCATCCTGCTTGAGGCTATTCCTGATCCTTTAGCATTATTAGTGGGTTTACAGAGAGGAATCGAGGAGTTTCTTTGCACTTCATCTAGTTGAGGAAACCTCAGAGGGACCAATCAGCTTTTCAGTAATCCCACGGTCTGATATGAGAGACTTCCTTCTTGAGAGAGTTGATCACTGAGTGGCGCTTATCTATAAACAACCAGTCAAAGCATTTATAAGAGTCATGTAGGCTACTTATGTACTACTCATGCTGTTTTAGTAGTCAAAGTCTCAAAGTATTAAATTCTAAAATGTACCTAAGTACATGTTTATCTTTTTCACTTAAAAAAAAAAATGATACGTATTTAATTTATATAAAATTATTAATTTTTTGTGGTTGGAGCACATATGATTGGCTTTGAGATGGTTTACTCAGAATTTGTTGCTGTTTGTCTTGGAATTGTCAAGGCATGCTATTGTGGAAACCTTCTTTGTACACCCAAAGAGGATGTACAAGGCCTGCAATTGTCCACTGGGTGCAGTTTACTGATTAGACAACACAATGCTGGAGATTTCTCTGGATACCTAGAGGCACTCTGCCAGTTGGCAGTGGTCAGTTTGTATTTTCCATTTTTTTTTTCTGGATGAAGAAATGGTTTAAGATTGTCAAAGGGACCACTGATATAAGCACTATGGCAAATTAAACTGATCATTTGTATTTACAACTCTGCAATAAATTAGTATTTAGTGGCCCTGGCCTAATGTCTGCACATCTTGAGGAACAGTTGGTGCAGTATCTGTAATAATATAATAATTGACCCAAGTAATTCAGCATAAGAACCATTTGTTCAGATTTGAATTGTTATTTCATTTCAATGTTTATCGTGTGATTTCTTTCCAAAGAACAGTCGCCAAC
Organism: Colossoma macropomum; assembly: GCF_904425465.1. Classification (NCBI taxonomy): domain Eukaryota; kingdom Metazoa; phylum Chordata; class Actinopteri; order Characiformes; family Serrasalmidae; genus Colossoma; species Colossoma macropomum. Next base: position 17,188,558 of record NW_023494790.1, on the reverse strand, counting down.
CTGACCACCAAGCCAAAAAGACTGATGGGGGGATAAGTGCGGATGTCTGGTTATAGCCGAAACCTGTGCCTTTTCTTAACTGGACTTTTGAGAGATGAGGCCAATGCTTTGGGACATCATAACAAAGACTGATGTAGCGAGGCAACAGATGGCTCATTTAGGAGTTCTTTACTGTGGAGGCACTGGCCCTGAAAAACGAATAGCTATTCATGATGGACACACTGTATGCTTCTCTAATTATGAGTTTACAGAAAACAAAATTAGGAGAGTTGTTGTGTTTTTTCAGCTGTAGCATATGAGAAATTTGTGTTTGACAAATCTCACTTTATATCAGTTTTTTTAATTGCTAATTGTATAATTAAACCATTTTCACCCAAAGACTCGATGTTACAATGACTTCCCCCAAAGACTTGATGTTACAATGATGTAATTGTCCACGTATCTTGTCCACAGAAGAAAAATAACTCAAATTTGGTGATAGTCCTCTTTGTGGCACTGTCTTTCCAACCATTATATGAATTTTAATAACCCCGTAAAGTTGAAATTTTGTAAAAAATTGGGGAAATATAAAAAGAAAAAAAAAAGATAAGATTATATATATATATATATATATATATATATATATATATATATATATATATATATATATATATATATATATATATAAATTCAGACAGAGCTCACATACACCCACATGTTATGCATATATTATTATTATTATTATTTGACTTGTTCTGAATCAAGTGGTACTATTTTTATTCCATCTTTGTAGTTTTCATGCACCATTTTCTTATTTAACTTTTTTAGTCTTTGGTCCAAAATGGTTTCTTTTTTCATAATTTACATACTTTCATGAAAAATTAATATTCTATTCATCTAAACTTGATCATTGCTCATGAAGTGAAAAAATAGGTCAATATCAATATAATTCACCATTAACATTTTAATTGGTTTCATAGTAGAGAATCTGATTTAGGTCAAGGGCATTGTATCCATCTGTTGCTTGCACTGCTGTGTTTGTCTTTACAGTATTGCTTATTGTTCTCATTTGGCCACATGCATACATGTGAAAGACCCAACCTCATTTAAGTAATTCCACCCTCTAAAGTTTGGAAACTGTCTGAAATTTGGGTGTAATTAATGAGGAGAGCTTTATGATGGCACTGTGGCCCCAGGCTTGCTCTTGGCAAGCTTTGGGCGTAAGCTTTGATGCAACCTGTCAAACGTTTCATGACTGTAGGAATCAGAAAAATAACACAGGGAAGATGCGCAGACTCTGCAGAATTGTGTTTATTGATGCTCTTTTCCATTCCGTATTGTAAAAGTAGCAAGAACAGAAAATCCTTTTCTGTACAGTTCGTGAAAGGTGAAGTCATGGTGAAATGTGGTGCTATCTCAGCATGATCAGTGTGGACGCTATCCCTGTCATTCCTGGGATTCTGCTGAACGAATCAGGAGTGCCACAGAGTTGGTAATGAGATGTTTGTGCAGCTGACAGACAGACTCTGCAGGAGGCATCTAGCATCAGGGTACATCTGCCACTTAGACTAGTCTTCTTCAATCCAGTTCCTGCAGGGCATGCAGGTGTCTATGCCAAATATGTTGTTTACATGGTTACATTACATTGGAATCCATAGTGTATGTATGTACGTATGTATGTATGTATATCCGAGACTACCTTCCAGTTTTCCATGTGAATAACAGTATAAGACTCATAATCTGAGGTTTAGATTTCAACAATAAAACCAGTGTCCTTGACATCACCCTGCTGCAGAACAGAGAGCAGTCCAGTAAGGATCAGGACAATGTATGTGAATGTCTTAAAGGGATTTGTGGTTAACCAGGCACCCAACTGAGCTAGTGATTGGTAAATCTCATCCCCTCGCTCTCTGAAATGATAAGTGTCCTCCAAATATCCTCCAAAAAATGCCTCACCAGGATGTGTTAATGACTATTTATAGACAATGCTTTTGAACATGAAAACCGAAGCTTCACAGCAGAGGGCATGAATTAGCTCAACAAAGATGCCAATTGCCATGGTAACTACCTTGTTAGCTGATGCAGAGGTTATTTTCGACAAACAGTGTAAAACAAGTATGTGTGATAAATATGTGGGTAGGCTTACAAGTGTCATATCCACACCCATATTAGATAATGTCATCATGCTTTGGTATTATGCTCAAAAGTTAATAACCAGGGGGGACATTGGGAAGGTTATGGAAAGTAAATTGCTGCAGTATTCCACCCTAGAAATCCAAAGGAAGAAATGTCCACAGATGTAGTGGAAAAAAAAAAGTGGTTAAACCCTAAACTTCAGTGGGTGCTTAATAACATAAATGCAGAATGATGGACAGATACATACATACTCCAACCATGTCTTTTCAGCCTTTTAATCACTGGTGTTATTATTTGCTGAATGACAGCAACCCAGATATGTTTACATTGCTGGTTGTTGTCAGTGGTCTTGTCCGTCTCTTTCTTCTCTGTAAAGCAAAGCTTATTAAAGCTTTTTTTTTTTAATATGAACGTTTCATCATCTGTTAGATTGGTGTCTATACTGCATGATTACTTTGAACTGCCCCAAATAAGAACACTTTCCTTCTGACAGCTACTAGCTTGTTAGCTATACCTAACATGGTAGCTCTTTTGTAATATCTAATGTTAGGTTATATTGATCTGGCTTGCTTACTCACCAAAATAAAAGCATTTTACTCAATATTTGAAAAGGTTTTGGATGTCCATATTAAGTGGTAGGCTACAGGCTCATAGATATTTACTGAATGTAATGCATCCATGTTCACTGCAAAAAGATAAATCAACTTTGATTTTTTTTAAAGAAATTAAAATAAGTGAGTAACCTATAAAAATAAATGCTAAAAAAAGATGAGTAAACACATTTATGTGCATTTACCCCCCCACTACATCCCCAGGTGACCCCTTTTTCTCCAGACACTACCTGCTCCAAAAACATCCCTCTGGAAGATGTTACCTGCATCAGCTAAATGGTATCTTTTCCAGTGCTGTATCTTCAGTAAATAAGGACACTAGATCTGCTGTGACCTGCTCTGCACCCCAACCATCACCAGTCTGGTCTGTTTTCATCCCTTTGCCTCTTCTTCCTCTGAAACTACAGGCCAGAAATTATGCCTGTATTTACACTGCACAGTGCACTTTGTGAACTGCACATTTGTCCATGATATACATTAGCAGTTTGTTAGTGTTGTAAATTATATACAGCTTTAAGACAATTATGTGGCATCCCCTTATTTTAGTGATCTAATGCAAGCAGCATTATAAGAGCCTACTAAGCTCTGAAAAATGATGTATATAAAAAGCAGTTCTTATCTTATAGAGCTATTCCATCTTATGATGTTTCCCAACAGTTTCAAGAAACATATGGTGGGGCGATGAGATCTTGAAAAGTTGTCTTTCCTTTCGAGCTGCCAATTTAGTTTAATTGTTGTTGAACTGTATGTGCTAGTGTACATCCTAGGCTGAGCAAAGAAGTGTAAACATGTCTGAGGTTGTTGCCTTAATCTCTATATGTTTACAACAATGACATGCTTTACTGTTTCTTGTTTTGCATGTTAGGTTTACTTTAATTATTCATTTTCTGCATTGTTAAACAATGCTGTGTTTGTTTTGTAGGTTACTGATGTGTTGTAGTTCAACAATGATCTCCAAAGCATGTACAAACCATGGATCAAGAGCACACACAACATTGTAGTTAGCTTTATCTTGAGCAACTTGCTTCTTACTCTCTTTTGCATATAAACTGAAATCTGCAATATTAGAAAGACTGAAGCATGTCTACTTATGCAGTTTAATATTGAATGTAATTAGAATAATTGAGTAACACTAATTTTGAATTGCATTCTTAACCAAAGTGCACAGAAAGTAGTATACTGCAGTTGGAGACAAATTCTGAAGTTCCAAATATTCTTTCTGTTCTGTTTTTCTTCCCCCATCATTGATGACGGAACATATAATCACACTCTATGATTCTACAAGTGCCAACTGGCAAGTATAGAACAGCATTTGCATGCATTGTGTGTGTGGCAATGTATGTACAGTCAGTATAAGCCTGCAAACAGATGGATAAAGAAAGAGAATAAATTGTGAAGAAATAGCTTTTGGCAGAGCCTTCAGTCAGGATTTTTACTTCTGTTTTTTAGGAAACTGGAACACTCTGGGCTCATCTTCACTGGCACTCATTTCATATTACTGCCGTCATCTGTGTAATTGGCTGTGTAATGATAGCAGTGGTTGTGCTGGTGGAAGAATCAAATGAAGCCTAATTGAACTGTAATGGCTGTGCCATCCATCAGCCCACGGCTGTGCAGAGGGACCTCAGTGTTCTTCTGCCCAAAAGGTTCCTTGCCCCCAGGTTTCCCAAGGCTACTGTGCCCTTAAGACACCAGCATTGAGGTGCCTGAATGTGAAGTTATGCTGGTGATGTGTCTACTTTAATGTGCTTTAGTTTTGTCAGACTCAGAGAAGGTCATTTTCACAGCCTGCAGGTTTTAAATAAATGTTGCTAAATGCAAAAACATTTTGCTGCAGTCACACCTTTCTTTTCCACATGACACAAGAGCTTGGAAGCTGGCAGTTTGGGTTTCCTTTGGGATCTAATGTTCCTCTTTCATCAGCAGCATCAAGTGCATCTGCTTTGGTTGCACTTTTAACATTTTCAATAATGAGTTTTCTTTAAAAATGTAGCAGAAGGCAAACACGTCACTGCAGACAAATTCATCAGATATGCCAAAGCACAAAATTCGTCTGAAGAATCTTTTTGAACCATAGGCTTTCTGAGCCTTTAAGAGAACAAAAATAAAACAAGTGAGACGTACTGGTCTCCAAGCAATTGGTATACTGCTTTAGATAGACGTGAGATAAGCTTTGCAGCAAGCAAAAAAGTAGCTGTTCTGAGATGACCTTGGTCATTCTAACTTGTTGAATTAGAGGCTTGTGATTTCCAGGGAACAACCAAAAAAGGTTCTTTAGGGACGTGCTGGGGACATCATTCCCCTATAGAAAATTTCAGTAGATGTTTTTACAGAATCACTTTGTAAATAAGAAGTGCTGTAGTGTGAAGACACGTTTTAAAGTTTAATTAATGTAATGTAATATAATGGGATTTTTCCCCATAGTGTCTGGGTAGCTACAGCCAAGTGAGACATGGCTAAGACTTCAGGAGCTGAACTGAACCACCAACATAGTTAGGAAATGCCAATGGAATCAACCAAACATGATTTGCGATGGGTGGGACCTATTTTGTGAGAAAAAAACGTCATCTAGGAATTCCTAAATATGCCAGTAACTATGAGTATGGGTGGTAGCCTGACCAATGTTTTTCAATCAGTTGTTAGAAATAGAAAACACTGGCAGCTCTATACCATATAATTAGAACAGCCAAAAAAAATCAGTGTCGATTATTGTTAGCTTAGTGCTAACAGAAATGATCATTATTGTAAAGTTTTTTTTTTCTTTTTTTGACATATGGCCTGAACTGAAGGCCTACCTCTTATAGTTACAGTGAGCCACAAGAGTGAGTGTTGAATTTTTGCATTTGCTGGGAATCCTATTGAATTATATTAATCTGCACACATGTATTTTTTTATTTTTTATGGTGGAAAATGTGTGGAATGTATATATGTGTGTATGTGTATACATTATATATATATAATATATAATGTATACACATATATATGTAATATATATATATATATATATATATATATATATATATATATATATATAATGTATACAATATATATATATATATTTTTTTTTATTATTTATTTATTTATTTATATATTTTTTTATTTTATGTCTCCGTGAAAGCATGGAAAGCAGTGAGCCACAAATTTGAATTTGTTTTGACCTACTGCTGCCAGCATGTACCCCCCCCCCAAAAAAAAACACCCCCAAACTCATCCCAGTCTGTCAGACAGCCTCTGTACTGTATTATAGGTGTATTGTGTGTGTAACCACAGCCTGAGGTCTACCGAGAAATGAAGACAAATTATTCAGACATCAATTTTAGAAGCCTGGTGACTTCCATAAGGTGGAAGAGAAACTGCTTGCTCAGCAACAGCAAACCTCCAATCCACAGGACCCATCAAATCTTAATGAATGTTCAGGGGAATGGCAGGCTGGTCTTTTCAGACCCCTCTGGGTCATTGTCCTGTCTTTGAAGTGGTGCAGGGACACAATCTGTCATAGGACATAGACCACTGGCCACTGCATGGTCCATAAACTTCCCAGACGTTGCTTGTCTTGTATCACAGTATCCTTCACATTCCCAGAATGAGGATGAATTAGGTCAAGAAGACATGATCCCTTGGTGATGTCTTTCATTATATTATGCTATTGTGGAAGCATAGCCAGATTGTGATGCTGTCCTTAGGAGGAATGTTGAATGCCATCCCAATTTTCCATCTCATCCCACTAGCATGCAAGATAAGGAGTAATTGCCTGTTTGCTTATCAGAAGGCTGAATGAGCAGGGAAGTGGTGTCTGTCGGGAGCCTTTACCATGGTTGGGCAGTGAAGCGGAGCGGCTGTACAGCTCAGGCCACTGCGAGAGGACTGAGAGCCAAAGATAAATGGTGCTCAAGAGAGCTGCTCCCTTCTGGACCTCAGTCAGGACAAAAATTTAATTATACTGTTGAAAGCATGTAGTGTTTTTAGCTCACCTATGATGGTAATTGCCCAAAGCGTTCCTTTTTCAAGCCTATTTTGGGTATTGAAAAAAGCCTATTATAGAGTTGCACCCAAGTGGCGCACCTGGTAAAAGCACTACTTAGCATGCGCTTCCACTGGGGTGAGGGTTGAATCTCCACTGTTGCCACCTGTGGTGAGGTGTCTCTGAGAATGCAGTGGGTATGAGAGAGAAAGACGATACCACCCGTGTGTCTCCATGGTGATATCTCAGAGCCGAATGTAGTATTAATCTCTTGCAAGCTATGTTGCTAGCTTGTAATGTGTGGTCAGGACAGTGTGGTGGCAGGTGTGATGTGTGTTAGCCTTTGATTCTTCCCAGCCTTTGATTCATCTCCAAGGGTGTTGGAGAACATGTACATCTGCACTGGGAAGCTAAATTGCATGATAAATGAAAGGAGTTTAACCTTGCTTTAACAAGCATGAATAACAAAAATACAAAAATACTGTAAAATTAGTGCAGCACATTGCAAATTGTATATTCAAGAGCATACTATTATATGACTGCCCATGTATTAGGTGCATAAGAATAATTATAACAAAATACGATGTATGTGCCTAATGTGTTAGCAAAAGGGAATTTAATGTTGAACGAATTTTCTACAAAGCTCAAGCCCATTTATTTATGAGGTTAATACTCAAGATGTTATCCCCACCGAAAGGTTGCACAATGACACTAAGTTAGAGTCAAGCGTGCCCCAGATATTACCAGTCTTTAATTACGTGTTTACATTTCAGCAGGAAATAAACAGTGATATACATATTAATAAATAATTACCTATCTGAAACTTGAACACTGCTTCGTTTCGTTTCAGTGGTCTCATTAACTTTGAAGTTTAGGAACTCAATTAATAACCTGGAAAATTTCATAAGACTTTATCTGAGTTTGCTTCAGTGCCACTTGGAGTTCAATGCATGCACTGTGTGGCTGGTGTAACCAGATTAAGAGGATACAACATTTTCACTATTTAGTGTGTCCACCCTTTGTCAGAGACTTGCTTTGGGTTTATGAAAGAAATCTGCAGGGATGTTTTTCCACAGCTCCAAAGTTCAGTCGTAAAAGTTAGTTGCATTTTCTACTTCTCGTAATCCAAGCAATCCCAAACACATTCATTGATGTTGAGGTCTGGACTCTGGGGTGGACAGTTCTTTGTTCTGAGAACACCGGAAGCTTCTTTCTTTGCAAAATTCTTCTTTTCTTTTTCCAATAAGGGCTTCTTGACAGCTACACATTTTTTCAGACTCATAGGGTTGAGTTGTCTTCTCACAGTGGTAGAATGGACAGAAAAACCTGTGGATTTTTTCAGATCTGAAGCAAGAGTGAAGCTTTTCTCCTGTCTCTAAAAGATGAAAGCTTTAAGTTTTGTTTATCTGACGGTGACAGTTTTGGTGGTTTAACAGGTCTTACACGGTTGTTAGATGTCTCACTTTTCTCTACACATTTTAATCATTTCTGAACTTCAACTGCTTTTTCCTCTGCCTTTTCCTTCCCCTATTCAAGTGGATTATCTAATATCTAATCCCCTCAGAAACATAATAAAAATAAAAATTAGCCACTTGTTCTCAATGCCAGTTTTAGCTGGAATGAAATAAAAGAGTGGCCTCCAACTTCTGCACAGTACTGTACATTTGAATTTCTGTGACAAAACGAAGAAAAAGGACATCTATAACTGAGAATGTGCTAGAATTGGGAACCATTTAGTATATTCAGTAGCTCGTAATGGCAGGACAAGTATGAGATTTAAGCATTTTAAAGCATTTAAGCATTCTTTCTTTATAGTTGAGTTGGTAAGTGGGCCATGTTCTCATGCTTAATGTTGTCTGCATATGAAGACAGCAGTGTGCTGCAGTGGTTTTATAGGCCCATATTCATAACTTGGTATTCACATTACCATTTAAAACAATATTCCTGTAACTTCAAGGTTGAAAATTAATCCAAAAGTATTTTGACTCTCTGTTAAGTTGTGCATGTAATGATGCATTCTGACCCGACAGCTTGTGTACCATGCTACATTTGGCAAATGCACTTACGTATGACTGAGGCCTTCTGGCCTACTGTGACTGGAAATGATGATAGTATAGGAAATGATGTATGTTAAATGGGATTGGATTTTGCTAGCCATTCTAAATTGGAGTTTTCAAGTCTTTTGAAGAAAGTTATTTAATGTATATAGGCCATGCAAACTGGGTTAGCTGATAATTTCCTGTCAGATGAATGAATCTGGTAAACAAGTCTTTATATTTGTGTGGCCTTAATTCCGCTGTCAGCCAGGAGGTAATTGTTATCCGTCATCATTATTACGATGAAACCAAAATACTTCTTGAAAAGAGCAACTACACCACACTGGACTATTCTGCTTCCACATAGTCACATGAAAGGTTTTCTATTTCTATTGTATCACAGTGGCTTAGAAATGTTGTGGAATTTGGGCTGAACACTTTGTATTACTGAACATAATTCTATGGAAGTACTTAAATCTCATTTTACATTATGAAAAGAGGATTTGCAAAATTACTTTTAATGCCTTTGTGAGTATTCTGACTGTATGCAAATGATTAATTGAATTGATTCCTGAAGAGAAACCTAACTAATCACTGTAGGTACAACCACCTTAGCACCATTCCAGGCTCTTCCACAACCCAAATGCTTATACAATATGAAATGTCTGATGATAGAAAAGTCTGAAAACATGTGGCCATTTTCTTTTTCCTGCTCTTATCAGCCATTTATCATCTTAAGAAAACTTGATAAGAGCCAGTAAAATTACCTCAAGTGGTGAAAATATCATCCTCCTTCGTTATCTGCTACCAAGAAGACGGAGCATCAGCAATACTAGGCTTTAATGTTTGCAGTGTGAGGTGACAGGCCTCCTCTGGGAACTTGCAAATAATCATTATTGTGGTAATGGACTCCACTTGGCAAATTAATAAATCGAAAAATAAATCAAAACAGTAATGATTGCTCAAATTTAAATTAATGATTGTTCAAATTAAGAGAAGGGCATGCTGGGAGAAGCAATTAGCAAATAAGGCGAGGCTTAGGCATTCAGCAGTGCTGCTTGCTTTCTCTTTACAGCCATTATGCCGAAACAGAACCTGGGAGCACCACAAAATACCGTTTGTCCTACTGCCCTGCAGCCCACAATTCTCCCAGTCACAGATACCATTATTAGGGGCTGCTAAAGGCACTACAGAGACTGTCTGGGGAATTGCAGCTTGTGCAAAGTTTGTGTAAACCGAACTCTGAGAAGACTGGCTTCTGTTTTTAGAAAAGTAGGCCTGTGAGTATTGACAGTTTACTACAGAGTACTGATTTACAGCTGAGGTTGTTAGGCTGTGTTTGAACTACAAGGTTGTATAAATCCCATATTTTAGGCCACACATGTTGAGTGATCTGTCTGAAAAAAAGGCCTTTACAGTGAATAGGGGAAAAAACTTTTAGGTAAAGCAGCCTTATGGATATGGATAATATATGAGAAAGGTTGTTTTGTTTTGTTTGCTTGAGTCAGATCTAAGACTAGGACTCATTTCAGCGTTTGAAGGAGTTGCGCTTTGATTGCTTTCTTTTGATGTTTAACTGCTTCATGTTAAGACTTTTTCTTAAACTGAAACTTTTGTTTTTTTGATTCTCTCATCTCTTCTCTACATATCCACCCACGTATGTGTGATCTCACAACTCCTGTTTCCACACACGGTTATTTCCTAGCTGTTCTTTTACACTGTTTACACTGTTTCCAATCATAAGCGATGATTTAATTGTAATAAGACAAACATGATCAACATATTTAAACAGCCATGACAAATGTTGCAGACTCCAGAATGCATTATAATGACGAGTCATTAAGCTAATTAAGCACATGCGGCTGCTGCCGCAGCGCACTCGCTGAGATGACACCATGTCTTCTCTTGCCTTCTTTTTGTGTTGAAAAATGAGTCAATTACCTTATTTCTTCTAAAGGGTTCCCATTTTAGGTGGGTGGACGATCATTTATCACCAAAGATGAAAGCCTTGCTGACCTGGTAAAAAATCGGGAGCTGAACTGATTTAAAGTTAGGTGTGTGTGTGTGTGTGTGTGTGTGTGAACATGAGAACAAGTATAACTAAGCTGAGGCTAAGCAGGCAGGCCTTGTCGAGGAGTAGATGAGAACAGGCTTAAAACTAATAACATCATAAAACTGGTATTTTATGTAGTTAAATATGTTCAAGTAGAACATGCTTTTAGTCAAATTCATTTGTGAATTTTGATAGCAACTGGTCAGATAGTTCTTGATATTCAACCTGTTTCTAAGGGATGCCTGAATAGTGTCTTACAGGCTTCAAGTCTATGTATATATATATATATATATATATATATATATATATATATATATATATATAATGCACTCTCCCTGGGCACTATATTTGTACTCCTATCTTGTATCTACACTCATTGTCCATTTTATCAGCTCCACTCATGATATAGGAGCACTTAGTAGTTCTGCAGTTACAGACTGTAATCCATCTCTTTCTCTGCATACTTTGTTAAGCCCCTTTTCTTCTTGTTCTTCAATGGTCAGGAAGAACCCCCACAGGACCACCACAGAGCAGGTATTATTTGAGTGGTGTGTCATTCTCAGCACTGCAGTGACACATGGTCATGGTGTGTTAGTGTGTGTTGTGCTGGTACGAGTGGATCAGACACAGCAGTGCTGCTGGAGTGACTCACTGACCACTCTATTAGATACTCCTACCTTGTCAGTCCACCTTGTAGATATAAAGTCAGAGATGATAGCTCATCTGCTGCTGCACAGTTTCTGTAGGTCATCCTCTAGTTCTTGGTCACAGGACGCTGCCCACAGGAGAATGTTGGGTGGATATTTTTGGTTGGTGGACTATTCTCAGTCCAGCAGTGACACTGAGGTGTTTAAAAACTCCAGCAGTACTCCTGTGTCTGATCTACTCATACCAGCACAACACACACTAACACACCACCATCATGTCAGTGAACCTGCAGTGCGGAGAATGATCCACAACCCAAATAATACCTGCTCTGTAGTGGTCCCATGGGGGTTCTGACCACAGAAAAACAAGCATAAAAAGCAGGCTAACAAAGTATGCAGAGAAACAGATGGAGTCAGTAATTGTAGAACTACAGTGTGCTCCTATATGGTAAGTAGAGCTGACAAAATAGACAATGGGTGTAGATACAAGGTAGGTGTACCTAATAAAGTGATCAGTGAGTGTATTTTGTCAGTAAACTATAAACTAGCTTGCAAACTTTGACTCTGTCTCCTTGGTGGCTACGCAAGTGATTAAGGATGCATGCAGCTTCTTCACTTGAATGTCGTTCAGCAGTCAAAATTACAGCTAAACGAATCAGCGTGTTTGACTGTCTCTCTTTATTTAAATGTTGTTTGCCACTTTAAAATCTTTCAGTAGCTTATCTTGCTTTAGTCTTTCTAAGAAAAGGGGGGGCTTACCAAAGCATATGATGAGTGAGGCTGTGTTCAGCCTTTAGCTAAAACTACCTGGTAATAAATGGTTTTATAGCCTGTATTTCATTAAATTTTTTGTTTTAAAGCAGTAATAAATTAGCCTCCATCTCTGAAAATTGTCCTGAATCCAATTGTCAGGAGTGTTGTAAAATCTTTAGAGGTCTCTTTCTGAATACTGAACGAGGAACCAAATACCAATATAAAAAACAAACACTTGAATATTCAAATTATTGCGGCAAGCCCGATTGTTTTTAGACCATAAATCTTTGTAAGTGTTTTTCAATTACTGGACTGTGTGTATAATTCACAGAATTCACGTCTATTTTATTTTAATCATCCCTTGGTGCCTCAAATATAGCATCGTTTTGAAGCATATAAATAACTCACAGTGCAAGACAGCCAGGCTAAAGTGCAGCCTCTGCATGGTGGGGTTATTTGTAATGCAGTGTTATAACTAAGTCTCCCAAAGTAAACAATGAGAGAAGCCTTTGTTCCTTCATATATATTCAAAACAGTCCACAGCCAGAAGTTTTTATACACAGCAGATGTTTGGGGACCCTGCTCTAATTTTGTATTTTGTTGATATTTTTAAGTGAAAATAAGTTCACACATCCTCTACAAAGAACACACTTCTGCACATTTTAACGCACCCTTACAATTTATTTGAATATTGGAAAAAAAATTAACGGCAACATTAATCACGGCCTGTGAAAAAGTTATGCAATATTTTATGTTGTGTTTTGTTTTTTGCAACATGTTGAAAAAAAATCCATATTTACATTTGTTCTCTGTAGAGGATGTGTAACAACTGAATGTTTTTATCATCACTGTCCAAAGAAGAACGTACTGATCCATGCTTATCTGGATCAAACAATATAGAAGTGTACCAAATTAATTGTGTTTTGCATAATTCTTTCACGCTTTTGTGTCTGATAACTAGCCTGTCAGAGTGTTACAACTGTAATGTAATGTTTGCAGTCATGTCACCTTTAGCTGAACTGTTCATAGACATTACATGCAGAAAATAAAGTGTTTATTTTAATTTACAGTAGAGATCTGTAGGGTGCTTATATAAAAATAATTCATTTTGCTCAAATACTTTTAAAAGTATTAAGCAAGAAATAAAATGTGTTAGGCTGTGCCCTGCTCTCCTCTATTTGCATAGAATGTGCATGAAGCATATAAATCTGTCTAGAGGATTTACCTGTCCTATCACTCGTGTTACTCATAGCACTCAACTCTTCCATCTCATTTCCTTTATAAGCTATCACAACAGCTCATTAGGCTAATCATTTAAGTGCAGCCCTGTAGAAGCATTAAGCAAAATGTATTTATGATATGCTATCATTAATGCTGTTGTTACATCTGGATGGTAAGCTTTGAATCAATTAAAGCAATAGGAAAAATATTACATGTCAATACAGGAACAAGTTTATCAATTCTCGTTATCCTCATATGAGTCAGGCCATGGATTTTTGTAAAAATACATTTCCAAACAAGCTTGACACCCTTGGTCAAGATAAAATGGTACATGTTATGAGTAATGAGTCTGAATCCTTTGTGATTCTTTAGTCTATGGTGAGGTAAACCTGAATTCTATTGAATGTAGTCCTTTTCCGTCACTCAGTACGTTCATTTTGGCCAAACGTTCACCTTTTTTCTAATCTTGTTTAATGCTACACTACTGTTTTGAAACAGGATCATTTGGGTAATGTGTCATTGCTGACTGAATGCTGCTTTGTCATTGCGGTTGTTGATTACACGTTTCAGAATTCATAATCCCAGCGCTATTTACAGCACCTCCAGGCCTGTGTAATTTACCTCAATCATTTATGCCATTTTTCCCAACTTAATCACCCTACAGGTAATCAACAGCTCATTTTCAACAAAAGTGAAACCGATTTATCCAGCTCATGTCAAGAATATTTCTCTTGGCTATGGACCTAACAAAATAGATTAATACATATTACTGTTATAATTATCAGCCTTTCATAATAAAGAGGAACCACAAAGCTTCTTTTCACTTAATTTGATTTACCCTGGAATTCTGAATCATCTGGAGTCATGGAAGGTAAAACTGGTTTTAACAAAATGGCACAATACAGACTTCTTAGAGCATTATGGGCAATATGGCAGGTGGACATCTAAGCAAAAACACTAACTCCTCCCTAACATGAATTTTTACAGTGAGGCAAAAGCAGATCTTATCCCAGCCTACTAATCACACTTGGTCTAAATCCCCTGACAGTGAGCTTCTCAGAGCGGGAACAGTAAGTTCTGAGTTCCTGGAAATAAAGCTGCTGCTGGTAAGTGCTCCTCGCAGTCTCAAGAGCAACAGCAGTGATTCAATACCTCACCATTAGAAGCAGTTACTGTGAAGCAGTGTGGGGACTTTGGTGGCACATTTTCAAAGCTAATGGCCCTGATGCCTTTGTTCTCTCTGTGTATGCAGTGATTGTGGTTTCAATGTCTTTGTGATATACACTGCACTCCATAAGTACTTGGACAGTGACATAATTCTCGTTGTTTTAGTCCTGCTGGCCAGTGTGTTAGTTTTTAAATGAATGAATGGATGAATAAATGAATGAATAAATAAGTAAGTAAATAAATAAATAAAAACTTAAAGTTCTTGTGCAGACTATCAGCTTTAGTTCAAAGGTAGCAACATCCATTACAGAGTGAACCACAGAGGATTTACTGGTCCTCCCACTGAAAGGAGCCAAACGATATTGGATAATTGGCTGCATGGTTGTGTCTCAGCCAGCTGTGCGCCATTGCATTGTTATTGCATTGACAAGAGAGCTGGTGAAGGCTCTAGAGATCATTCTACATGTGGCATTTGCATCTAGAGACTACAGATGTCTCTCACCATGAAAAAAAGCACCACTGCCAGTAAAGCAGAAGCTAAAAAAGTATATCTAATATACATATAAATAATCAAATGTACTTTGTTTGTAAGCAAGAAAGCACTGTTAAACTTGGCAAAAGTAAACAACCTGGCAGACCATCGAACACCAAGAGTAGCAAATGACACCAGAATACAGTCAATCATGAAGAAAATAACCCTTGTTAACTGTTGAACAGATAAAGAATACAATCCAGGATGCAGGCTGTCAAAAAGACTAGCATGAAAGAGAAGGATCCACCAGCATGACCTTAGGGGGCTTACCACAAGATACAAATCATTGGTCAGCCTCAAGAACAGAAAGGTCAGGTCACAGTTGTCTAAAAAGTACACAAAACCTTTTGGATGCTGGGAAAAAGATGGTCAAAGATTAACATGTAAAATGTTTGGAGAAGCTAAACCATTTCATCTGCTCACATAAAAACTTCACCTTGAAACTTTACTTTTACAACAAAACAGTGACTGCAGTGCCCAAAATGCCAAGTTTTTGACTGGCCAAGTCAACCACCCAAGCTAAATCCTGTTGAGCATGCATTTCATTTACAAGACCAAACAAGATTGAAGACAAAAAGCCTCCAACATAAGCAAAATTAGATTATATTACATTCAACTTTATTGTGATTGTGCAGAGTGCAGGTACAGAGCCAATGAAATGTAGTTGTGCAAAGATATGCAAAATACAGTGTATATGTACAGTTTTACAATATGTACAATTTTGGATGGTAGAGAGGTAAAAATATAGGCATTGCAAGTATAAATATAATATACATATATAGAGAGTGAGTGGAGAGAATGCAGTTGTAGGTAGTATGTACTGTGAGAGCAGCATATCGCTGATTTTTGGAAGAAAACCTCATATCTCCAAAACGGTAACTTTATAGGAGAAGAAAAAAACATACTTTAATTTCAATGTAAGACAATGAAACCAGCCTTTTTTCCAAGTAATTCTGGGTCATTTCTTTTGGTCCATTCATCATGAAATTTACATACAACATAAAGGGTAACAGGTATGTTCAAATTATGTTAAAAACTGAAAAACGACAAAAATGGAGATATGAGGTATTGATATGTAACATTGATATGTAAAATGATAAGTATGCAGAGTAAAACCATGTGCAAATATGAATAGTGTATGAATAACATGGTATTTTTAGATTTCTTTTGCCAACTTTTAAATCCTAAAAGAGATGCATTGTGCTGAGAGATGTAGGGCCATCTTATCCACTCAGAGAGAGTGAGGCCAATTATGCTGTCTTGTACTCTAGGCCACAGATGGCTGTGGCATCACTGAGGATCAAACGCTTGATCTCCTCATGATGACACCAGCACTTAGACAGTTGCACCACTTTAGTATGGATTATTTAGTATAGTCAAAATGAAAGTCAACCGTTTGTCCTGTTGCACAATTCGCACTGTGTGGGCTGTCATACAGCTTGAGGCTACATTGTATAAGAACATTAGTCACTGCTTGAGTGTTCAGGTCCCATCGTTGTCTGGATATAGAGCCCCATTCACAATATATTTGCAGCAGATCAAAGCCTTAAAACAAATCTGTTGGACTTCATTGACTATATTAGTAGACTACATTGTTTGATCTATTTTGTACTGTTTTATTCTATTTTGGATTATTGGCTACTGAGTAACTGCAGTTAAAATAATGTACGACTTGCTGAAATATAGGGAAAACAGCCAACTTGTGGAGATGAAAAGCAATCAAATGTATATGGTCAAAATTACTGCTAATGGCCTTACAAGGTAGAAATATATGAGAATATATTTGTGCTTTGTAATATTGATCTCATAACAATGTCAGACTAAAACTAATTAAGTAAAAGACAGGGAACTGTTGATATGGGAGTTGTTATTTTGTCAAATTTCAAAACCATCACAACAACTGTCCTGCACATTAACCTCATAGTAATCATTTCATTTTTCATTTTAATTTTCACTGTCCAAATTCACAGGGACTACACTGTACATTACAAAGTTCTGAAATAAGTTACAGTTCACAACACTCAAGGTTTGGCTGAATGATGTCTGTGCTGACATATTAACAAACATGAAATATATTTTGCCAGTTTGTCCATGAGAAATGTTTCCCTACTCTCAAAAAAAAGTTATATAATTTAATTATCAATGAAACATCAACACAAGTTGAGTCTGCATGTATGGATTTTGTACATGAACCCTCAACATGACATTTTCAGTTTGTAAGTTTAACAAGCCCCCTTGGTTCATTGTTTTTTGAGAGCCTCTATAATGATCAAAAAATATCATTAATTAATATTATGGCTTCACCAACATTTATGCAAGATTGATTTCTATTGTGGACTTTATTTTCCAATTCACAATTTCAAACTTCCCCATAGTTCAAATTACGCAATTACTGCTACTCCATGTTATCACTTGCTGTTGAGGTTGTTAAGATATCGATTACTGTCCTAAGACAGCACAAGTTGTGCAGACCTCTTTAAGACCTCTCTGCACATTACAGTGCTTGCAGTGTGGGGCTGGCTGCAGGGCTCTGGGGACAGCACACAGCCCTAATCTGACATTAGGTTTCTTCTCTGATGGACATGATAGTTGTCACGGGAGGAATGAGGGATTGCACGGTCATGAATAATTCAGCACAGCTCAGCAAATGTGCACACCCCTGTGAGGTACTCTTGGCTAGAAGTCGTCAGAAACAACTATAATCTGCATTGTGGTAGAGAGCTGTTCCTCTCACGCATCAAATAAATATATCAAGCCTTGGAAAATAGTAATTTTTGGTAAAAGCCAACATGATCTACTTCCTCTTTTTAACCCAAAAAGTTTTAAAGGTCCATATTTGTTCTCTTTTGTGACTTCCTTGATTTTGTTTTATTTTCCTTACAATGTTCGGTCACACTTCATTTGGATGGTCCCCTATAGATGATCTACAGATACCTAAATCATTAACAATATTTCTGGTGATACTCAGTTGATTATCAACAACTTCATGGTTAGGGTTAAGTTTAGGAGTCAGTGTAGGTTTTGTCTTGAGGTTATGGTTAGTGTTAGCGTTAGCGATAGATTTGATAGAATTTTCCATGCTCAACTTCAAGTTCAGTTGCATTTATTAGATATTTAGTTGAATGCTGCCTAAATATATACTGAGCATCTGCAAAGCATCTACAGTAGACCATCCAAATAAAAGGTTACCCAGTGTTATCACAAATCTTAGATGCACTCTTAAAAGTTATTAAGTTAAGGTTGTAAAAGGTTTGTGGTTTGGACAGAGGGTTCAAGGGAAAACCTTTAATTAATACAGAACCTTCAAATTATGTGGACTTTAAATAGGTTCTTAGGTTCTTCATACTTATTTACAAACATGGTTCTTTGAAGAAACATTCAATGAATAATTCTTTAGGGAACCAAAAGTGGTTGTTCTGTGATGTTGCTCTAAATAACCCGTCTTTTTCAATAGTGTAAGTACTTATATTTCTTGCATTTCTTTAATCTGAAGTTGAGCTTTCCTGTGCGATTATTGCTTATGGGCAAGTGTGTTTTTGCATTGTTAAATTCATAATGTGATTCCTGCTTCTGTCAACTACTGTGCTAATCACTTTGCTAATGCACAGTTTGCCTTCTTTTGGTATGCTAGACCTCATCCCTCCTAGTCCTTGTAAAAAAGGTCTTTCTTCTTCACGTATGTAGGTGCCCAGCTTTAAATACTAATATGAAACAGAGCATTTGAAAGTCAGAATATTTTTAGCATCTACATTTACATTTACAGCATTTAGCAGATGCTCTTATCCAGAGCGACTTACAAAAAGTGCTTTGTCTATCCAGAGAAACTATCTTTGCTAGTTACCAATAGGTTAGAGAGAAAGCCAGTCCTGAGCTCAGATACTGCTAGAATCAGAAAGTCATTACTGACACCTAGAGAAAAAGGAACAGAGTAGTGCAATACAGTACAATACAATACATAAGTGCAGTACAATACATTATAATCAATACTTAATTCAGTGCTCATTTAAGTGCTGTATAACGAGACGTGTCTTCAGTCTGCGTTTGAAGACAGTGAGAGACTCTGCTGTACGGACAGCCAGTGGGAGTTTGTTCCACCACCTGGGTGCCAGCAGAGCGAACAGTCTTGATGCTTGCCTTCTGCGCGCCTTGAAGGATGGCGGGTCAAGTCGAGCTGTACTCGAAGCTCGAAGGGCTCGTGGAACAGCTCGAGATTTCACCATTGCCATCAAGTAGGGAGGGGCTGGTCCATTTTTGGCTTTGTAGGCAAGCATAAGGGTTTTAAATCCGATGCGTGCAGCTACCGGAAGCCAGTGAAGGGAGCGCAGCAGTGGGGTGACGTGGCTGAACTTGGGGAGATTGAAGACGAGCCGTGCTGCTGCATTCTGGATGAGTTGCAGAGGCTTGATGGCCTGCATTGGAAGACCAGCCAAGAGCGAGTTGCAGTAGTCAAGCCTTGAGATGACAAGAGACTGCACTAGTACCTGGGTGGCCTCTCGAGTGAGAAAGGGTCGGATCCTCCGGATGTTGTACAGGAGAAATCTGCATGACCAAGTTATGTTCGCGATGTGAGTCAAGAATGATAACTGGCCATCCAGAACCACACCAAGACTTCTTGCCTCTAGAGATGGGACAATCAGAGAGTTCTCGAATGAGATGGCAAGATCATGATGAGGACCTGTAGTTGCAGGGATGTATAGCAGCTCAGTCTTGCTAGGATTGAGCTTCAGGTGGTGAGCTGCCATCCATGAAGAGATGTCAGACAGACATGCCGAGATCCGACTGGAAACCTGTGTGTCAGAAGGTGAGAAAGAAAGCATTAGTTGAGTGTCATCAGCATAGCAGTGATAAGAGAAGTCATGAGATGATATTACATTGCCAAGAGAGCTAGTGTAAAGAGAAAAGAGAAGAGGACCTAGCACTGAGCCTTGTGGGACACTAGTGGAGAGCCTGCATGGAGAGGATGTGGACCCTCTCCATGTTACCTGATATGAGCGATCCTCCAGATAGGACTTGAACCACTTCCAAGCAGAGCCAGTGATTCCAAGGTTGGTGAGGACGTCCAGAAGGATTATGTGGTTGACCGTGCTTTTTAGATTCATTACTGTCATTTTTAATCAAGAGTTTGGCTTTGTGGTTGAAAAGACAACAAATCAAAATTACTCTAGCAGGTAGCACTGCAATGTTTACAAGATGATAATATTCACCAGAAGAGCTGATTATATATCTGTGATCAGTGTGATTTAATTTGTAAAGTTCTCCAGTTAAAATGACCCGAGGAAGCAGCAACCCTCAGCCAGAGGCTGCTGCAACATTTCTACTTCTAGAATTAATTGGCTTATGTGACTGTTATGTTACACAAGTCTATTTATTTATTTATTTATTTATTCATTTATTCATTTATTTATTTATTTATTTATTTATTCATTATTATTATTTATTTAATATCTAGTTTGCATCCTGGGCAGAGTATTTTGTTCTCATTGTAGTTTTATGGTATTAGTTGCATTGTCAGTTAACATGCAGTGGATATATAAAATATAAATGAATATATAAAATAAACAGTATATATAATGATCCAAATGTTTCTCAAAAATGTTTGGAGAAAATTGAGAAACTGTTTAAGAACCAATTAATCAAATAGAAATCATTCCTAGAAGAGTGTTGTTTTATTTTAAGAATAGTATATTCTTTCAAAAACTTATAGGGCAAAATTCTTGAGGTTTACGAATTTCAAAATCCACTGCAAGATGCCACCTTCATGACCAGAATCTTTGTGGAAATGTTTTTCAGTGCTATTATTCTGGCCAGGAGAATGCTCATGTTTTTTAAACATATGTATCATTTAGCGTATTTTCATAAAAGGTGCCAATAATTCTGGAGCTGACGGTGACAACGGCCCACCTGGTTTTATCAGTTGTTCCATCTCAGCAGCAATAATTACGTTCTTTCTCTTTCGTGTCACCTCCTGCTTCCTGCTGTGGTATTGATACGTCACTACTATCTGCACAAATGTATTGCCAAATGTTTTAAGCAAACAATGTGTTAAGCACAGGCCCACTGAAGTCCTGTATTTATTATTTATATGTGTCAACTAGGTCACGAATCCATTACTCCATTAGTTACTTTGTTGTGTCATTTTGAAGTAAATTTATGCTTTTATATCATTTTCCTGTCTTGCTGCTGTTATATTTTGCAGAATTCACTTTGCAGGTATGCTGTTTCACAAAAGCTGTTTGAAAGCTGTGGAATTACCTTTCTCTTCAACCTGCATTGTGTGTGACATTTCGTCTTTTTTCTTAAACTACTTAACCTCATATTAAATATTAATGTGACCTTTTCAACTAGGCTACAATCAATTTCCATTCTGCCTGCCTGGCATTTCTCTAGAAGCTAAGCTGAAAACATTACCTTACTTTTAGCGGTTGGGTTTCACATTGAGCGCTCACAGTGCTGATTTAATAGAGAGAAATTAGAGAAAAGTGATTGACTGTATTGATAAAATATATAGTGTATAAGATGCTGAACAACAGTAGTGTGATCAGAAATCAATTGCATTTAAGGCAACTTGGTAAACAATAAACAAACCAAAAGGGGGGACAGAGTAAAGAAAATGAAAGCTACAGTGGTTAAATGTACGAAAACTCAACTGCAACAAAGCCAGCACACAGGTTGTGATGTCTTTTTTTCTGCCACTAGATTTGACAGTTGTGCTCACAAACCCCATGGATTCAAATCTGAAATCCAGCTGTCCTGAATCTTGCAATGACGTCAGGATCCAATAAAATTTCACTGTGGGAACTGAGTGGAACAGCTCTGATTAGTTGCTCTCACTGAGAAAATTGTGCCATGGACAGCAGAGAATCCTTCCATTTTGCATCTCTGCAGTTATTTGCTTTGCAAGGAGAAAATCACTCACTCCTATTTGAGCACACCCAGATCATCAAGTTATCGGCCCCTGGGCACAAATGTTTGGTGGGCCCCTACTTGCCTACCCTTTTTGGGTGGTCAGTGATATTTTTATGATATTACAGCAGGTTGCTCAAGACCTAAGCAGCACCAAGATGGTAGCATGCTAACCACACTGCTGGGCACATTACTGCTAAAAATGCATATTGAAGTGTCAGCACAGAGTAAGACACAGGGGAGGCCATGATTTTGCTGTGAGAAGTACTCTATTCTTTAAGACATCAGCAGGTCGGCTGCATAGCCACGCCCTAAGAGTCTCTCGGAGCCAGCACCAGTCAGTAGTGGGTCGCTACAATTTGTTTTCCAATCAAGACAAAACAAATGGCAAGATTATGCACACATTAATGACAACACAATATAACATAAACCCAACAAGTTATGTTTTTTTTTTTCATTTATATCTTACCTTTGATGACTGTTTACAGATTACTGCTGACAAGAGCTAATCAACTTTTTTCTTTAACTTAGGCTGATATTTTATATTTGGCTTTGAAAATGGGCCTCCTCTCCTCTGGTTCAGGTCTTGTTTTTACCTCCCCCAGCCCCCTTTTGAATATCTAGAGTAATGCAAAGTACATTCACAGGAATGCTAGCTCAATGCTAACAAAAGCTTGACTGAGGTAATGGCGGATAGTGTTATGGTTACTAAGCAGTGATTGGAGGAGAAAATGTAGCGGACATTGAGGAAAGACAGAGCATCTGGATTTTGATTGGCCACAACACAATGACAGATTTGTTCTTTTTTTCACTGTCCTGCTAATAAAGATCCCACCAGAGTCAAAACAATGGTTTAGATTTTAGATTCTTATAATTACTCACAAGGCCCCCCTAGTGGCTTAGGTCCTGGGCACATATCCATAAAATCTTCTGGATGCACTGGTCCTGCATTTTAACCATGATACCACAAAATGAGAATTCACTAGTGTAATGTGTCCAGGCAACTCAGCTTAGAAAAAACTTGATCTTTGAACTGCTTCAGTCATGTGATAAGTTTATAAATAATACGCAATGGCATTAGTACAAGGGTGAAATTTTAAAAGTGATAGATAAAACATTGATAAAATCTTTAAAAAAAATGGAATTGAATTTGGAATTGAGTATTGAGTATATCGCACATTGCAAATGTCATGCATCCACCGAGTCCCAGCGTGGATCCGGACTTGTTCTCCCAGACTTCTCTGGGAGATCACATGACTTCTGAACTTCCCTCTTATGCAGACACTCCTACAGACTCCATCTCCCAGAATCCTCCGGGAGATCACCTGACTCCTGGCAGGTCATCGCGCTCCAATCAACGCCCTGCATCATCGGAGTACTAATTTCAAATGCCTGTATTGTTGGTCATATGACTTGTATAGTTAATTTATAAGACCAGGCTTTAGCCTTAGATGGTTGCGAGGTATTGTATCCATTTTGCGATCTACTGAGCGTTCTATCCATTGTTTGTATGTTGTGTATGACCTTTGCCTCTCGTTCTTTTGACTCTGCCTTTTTGCTCTGCCCTTTGGATTGTTTACCTTATCATCTGACTCCTGTTTTTTTACCTTTTTGCCTGCATCTTCGACTACACCTTTGCCTCTCCCTTTTGGACTGTATACCCTGTGTTATGTACATCTGTTTGTATGTACTATGCCTTTTGGATTTGACCCCTGCCTGTTTTGTGACAACAACTCTGGACTTTGAATCTTTCAGTAAAGCCTCATTTGTGTTTTATATCCACGAGTGTCTGAATCTGGTTGGCACGTTACAACAAATGGCTGTAGTTGTTCTTTCTTTGTTCTTTATTCTTTGTTCTTTCTTTCTTTCTTTCTTTCTTTCTTTATTTCTGAGTATGTGACTGTAAGTGACAACAATAGTACAGTTCCTAAAGGTTCAACAATGGCTGGACCAGTGGGTACACCCATTACCTTTGAGTCCATACAACCTGAAAACAAACCCAGATGTGTGGTCTGGTGTGGGTGGACTTCACACAACCTTAATGTAGAGCCAGGAGCTTTGACACTGCCTGAGCAGGTTTTTAGACCATTCACCTTGACACTGCTTGGCATTGCTGGGACTTCATTCAAACAAGTGCCTAAACTCATTTCAGCAGTTTTAGAAAAATTGTCATCCATAGTAAAATCTATACATCTGCTTGTGCTGATTTCAGGTCCTCCTATAGTGTAGAAAGTACATGTCACAGTTACATAAGGACTTCTTATCAACATTTCTGAAATTGTCTCCAAGCAATAATCCCTGTATATTTTGATGTAGAAATGACATCCTTCTTGATAACTAATTAACAACCTCTGAACAAGAAAAGCTGGGAAACCTTCCACATGCATTTCCAGGATCTCTGATTGTCAACTTCTGATTCAATTTTTTTAACTGATCTCAGTCAGTTTCTACTGTTCCAATATGAGGAAACATGCAAATTTGCTGGACTTAAATTGTAAGAATGTCAAGCAGACTGAAATGATACCATGGCCAGACCCCCCAGTCACTGATATCCGCTCATTTTCTTAAACATATCTACAAAGCTTCCCTGCCTACTTTGTCCAAGGTAATGGTAGTTTAGCTGTGTAAGTGCCTCACTGAGCACATCTACAGCAAATCTGAAATTCCTTGTTAGAATCTGCCACTGTTGTTTGCCCAATTAAACCCTTTAGTGTTCTCTTCATCATGTTGCCCTGTTTCTCAGTCCATAACCAGTCTGTCTAATCTTCTTTCGCCCTCCAATTTCACTTTGTTGCTGTTCCTTTGTTCTTTTATCTATCACGTCTCTGGTGTTGTGTACCAAATTTCCCTCAGACATTTGTCAAATATCAACTTGGTGTTAGATACCAAGTTTATCTAATTCTAAGATTGTTTTGTCTACTGCACTGGGCCTCCTCAGTGGAAAATTAGAAACACAATAGAACAAAAAGGACTAAAGAACAAAGGAGCTAGCAAATAGGAAACAAAACAGAATTACCAGACTGCAATCACGACAAATATTAGTTGAAAAATTCACTGATACAAATGGAAGTATTTAAACACATACATGGTATGAGGACTTCTATACATGCATTTTAAGGTCCTGTGAAATGATAAAACACTAAACTGACTGTTAAGGGTTTTTTCACTGAAACATGCTGGGGTAACAAGGTGATTGCTGCTGACTTCAATATCCTGGGTTTCAGAAAGTTCTCTGCTAATTTGATGCTTAGATAGCCTCAAATGTCATGTTTGCATACTTTGGCCAGCTGTTCCGGATTTGTGTCTAACTGTCTGATTATCTGTTCATCAGCTCCATCCAGGTTATTAACAAGACAGGCAACATATGTGGTTACCCCGCTGTGGTTGTTTCTGGGCCCTGTGACACTGTAATGCAACTGAACCATAGTAATCTAATCAGTAGTCTTTGACACCTGAGTGGTACAGTATGTCAAGGACATGGTTAGTTTTAGCATTTAGCATACTCAGCTAGTCTCCAGTCTTTATCATGTTATTGGAGTGATGTACCTCTTACCCCATAGTTATTAGGATCTGGCAAAACATCTGTGGACCTTTTGGGGTAAAAGGTAGGAGCAGTCATTAGGGCATTTTTGGTCTCTTTACACTTTGTCCTTAAGTCCACTCCATTTTTCAAATATAGCCCTGTAGTGGCTGTTGAAATGTATTTCCCTAGATAACCTCACTACTTGAGGTAATGTGCATTGTGGAATGTTGGGAAATTAACCTTCTGGTTTGGGGGGGTGGGGGTGGGGTGGGACATAGTGTTTGTCAGTGATATTGGCCAGGAAGTGGATCTCACTTGAATTTGCAGGTGTGTTTGATTACAGTGGACTCTATGATTCTACTATGAGTCTTTCTCAAGTCACTCAGATCATCATCATAAGTGCACCCTATAGGCCTTGTAAAGTCTCTGCAGTAGTAATTCCACATTTGTTTAAAGCAATATCTGCCAAGTGTTGCCCCCTTTATCTAGAAGAATGTGGTCTCAGTGGTGAGAGGAATATATTTCTGCCTGTGGTTGATTTAACTTTTTCAAACCACAGATATAAAATTACCATTTCAGAAATAAGTTTCAATACAGTAATCATGGGTAGATTTTTGCCCATATCTGCTACTGCTGCATAGCTCAAGAGGATGGTCACCCCATTTGCTTCATAATATGTATTTGCTTGTAACTGACATAAACATGAAGCTTTCCACCTGGACTGTTGTGAAGCATTTGTCAAACACAGTTCTTTCATTGGTAACAGCAAATTGCACATTGTTTCACTTATCGTGTATACATCAATGCTTGTATTGATCCTAAAGTCTGACCTATTTTAAATCAATCCATCCAACGCTCATTGCTTGTTACCTTGTTAATGGTGTCCAAGAAAAGGGGGTTCTCTACTTCTTTTGTTGTTTCATTCACAGTGGCTGTACATCTGTTCTTTTAGTGTCCCCTTTATTGCAAATATTGCCTGTGCTTTCTGTTGAAAGCCATCTTTTAGCTTTCACAGGCTGACATGCATTGTTACTTCTTCAGACTCACTAACATTCAATAACTTTGACTGATGTCGAAGCATAGATTAAATAGAACTTTATGAAAGTCCTCTGCCAATTGTTCTGACCACCAAATGGTCACACATGGATGCACCTGTTTGCCATTTTCAGCAAGTTCAAAAAGTGAACAAAACATTTCTCAGATTTCTTCTATGGTTGCAGATCTTGCCATAGAAACTGCTTCAGTCCTGCTTCAAGTACTCATGAGATATTCATTCATTTCATCAAAGAAAAGAAAAATCCATATCTTCCACACTCACAAAGCTGAAACATGTGAGGAGTTTCTCCATGTTACTTACGAAAGCATATACTAAAAAAAAAACCTGCAAAGTAAACTGTGTTGTTTCAAATGTAGCCACTCTGGAGGGTTCTTGAAGGTGAAATGTTCTAGATGGTTAAACATATTGCTTTGTCAATCAGCAGAAACTCCTGCTTAACCTTTAATCCCAGATAGTCTCATTCAAATAAATTTCTTAGCAACAATGGATGTTAAAGGAAGAATTCCATTCTGTTCTTTGAAAGTAACATCAAATTCATTCAATTGACTAAATGAGAGATTTAGCACCTTTGTTTAAGGCTGTTGATTTCCAAACAGGGCAACTGATACTAACAGGTACTGATGCAATATATGTGAATCCTTGGCTAACAGTTTTCTTCAGTGCTGCTGCATTACATTGACATAACCATGGCATAAACATGCCATGGCAGATGTTATACGCTGTTATCTTGAGTTTATTCAGTAATACAATAGTATCATGTTACTGTTACCAGTAATTGTCATGACAGATGCCTTAATGTTTGGTGTCACATTAGCAAACATTAACATGTAACTGCCATGACATCAGCCAATATGGCACCTTTCCTGAGAGTTACTGGTAAAGGTACCAGAAACTACTCATATCACTAAACAAAATATGTCATGACAATGCATGGCATCATATGAAATCTGCTATGAAATGTTTATAGCATGGTTACATCAACGTTATGTAGCTGAGCTCAAGTAAAGTGTTGCCAACTCCTGTTTGAATCCCTGCCTCATGTTTCAGTCATTTCCATTGTGGCTGTGATTCGCTGTGATTTCTTCAGGAAGTCGATTTTACAGTGATGGATATCATGTGGAATTTGAGGCTTGTACATATGAACAAATCAAGTCTACAGTGGGGGGACGATATAACAAACACCTAACAAATATAGTAATATCAAGTACTTAATAATGAGTGAGGCCAGTATTTGCCTTCAGAACATATTAAGTCTTTCTTGGAGTCCTGAAATGCTTGAAGTGGGATATTGGACCACTGTTCAGGAAGAACTGTTCCTAGTTTGATAAAAAGAGGACTAAATCTGCATCAAACTCTCGGCTCACAACTTTTCAAGGTTGATGTTTAGATCTGGCATCTGGGGAGACCATGAAAAGCATTTGGCTTCATCCTCATGTTCATTAAACCACACCTGAATTTCTTTTTAGCAGTGTGTATTGGGGAGCTATCATCTTGGAATACAGGAACATCATGAGGGAACAGTGTTTTTTTTTACACCATAGGATGCACCTGGTTCTGTAAATTGGATGCATATTCTCTAGCCATCATATTACCATGCAGAGCAGTCATCAGAACTAATGGCTCCCATAAGACTCCCACAAGCTGTCTATATCATTATAGATCCATCACTATGTTCAACATTTGGCTACAGACGTTGTGGTTGGAGGCGTGCTTTGACTTTATCCAAACGTGAAAAGGTGCAGGTTTATGATAAAATGATTTTTTTTCATTAAATTTTGAGCTCACATATGAGTTCTTAGTCAAACATGAAAGCCAAAACATTCCTACATGCTATTCTCTTATGCTCAGTCTGCGAGCAAGCTTTCACAATATTTAGACTCCCTCCAGCTTAGCCTGTGCGCTAGAAATGCTGTTCTGTCTTTGAATGATAAATATTGAAAGAACATGTGAGTCATCCGTCTCTGGACTCAACCATGGATAATGCTGCAGTAAGACTTGTCCAAATGCCAGTGTGCTGTGACCCTGGAATGTCTTAAACTGACTTCATTTACATGCCACGGCACAGCAATTTCCCAGATGAATGAAATGTCTACTTTCTAAGACAGACAACTACTATATCACCCTGTCTCCATTTACTCTCGTTGTTTAAGGGAGGTGGCTGAGCCCACTGTGCCACTGCAGTCCTGGAACAGTGGATGAAAGGACACGAATGAACATTAATGTGAACAATTTCCAGTGATATTCTCTTACAAATGAAACAATAACAGCATACCAAGTTAAATAATCTGCACACTTTTGTTCATGTATTACTCTGATTTTGCATTAGCCCTAAGGCAAAAATATCCAAAAATGAAATTTTTATGGGTGGGATTGTTGCTGTTTCAAAGGTCTCAGGTCTACGATACACCTCATTGGCTAATATTCAGTAAAATATTTAGGTTAATAGACATATTGCGATCCTTGAGATCATCATAACTTAGAAAAGAAACTAAGGAAGCTTTCTGTATTTATAGCATGCATCACTAACTGTGAGTAGAAAAAATAACTTCTCTAAAAGAGACTGATGAACCTCTCATGATAGCAACATGTGGGACACCATCAGCGGTGGGTTCAGCTCAGGGGATATGATATCTATTTGAGTTTAATGCTCACTTTGCATGACGCGGATGTCTGTCCTCACTCAGAATGATAGATGTTTGACTGACTTTCAACTGAAGACCCAGATACTCAAGTTTAGGCAAACATTTTTTATCTGAAATTGGCCTAACTTTCATTCATTCACTGATTTACTCTAAGATGGCTTGAGGCCATAATATAGGACATATTACATTTCCAATATAGAAGGTCATTCAGAATTCAGTGCAAGATCCACTTTTACAGCTCATGTAATATAAATGAGACTTGTTGATTTTGTGTTTCAACAACAAAATGCAATTATATTGTGTAAGTGCTGTGAAATGTTTCTCAACTGCCCGTAAGAGTGAGGGTGGTGCAGTTTGGGTAAGGGCACTGCTACAATGAGCCTTCTGCTGCTTCATAAAGTGGTGACATCTTTATTTTAAACAATCTGTTTTTATGACTTTTTCTGACATTCATTAGAGAAAATATGCTGTATAGTGGAAAGGAATGGTCTCTTTTAGTGTTGAAGCGCACATGTTTTGTGCTTTTAGAATATCCAAAAACATATTTTTTAACCAGTAATTATTGGTCATTTAAAATAACTAAGAGGGTTAATCATACTAAACAGATGTTTTGTTTTTTTTTTGCATAGTGCAGTTCTGTTACAAAACTGCAGGGGACCACCCTTCATTTATTTATATATTTTTTTCCATCAAAATGGTCATTAAGTACAAGTTATTCATTTTTCAGCATCAGACAAAAAAAGACAAGAAAATGTATATTTAACAGAAAATTCCACACAAGTTTCAACTCAGTAACAGCTTCCTTTTTTCAGATCTGAAGCATGAAGCTGGGTTTTTGTCCTATCTCTCAAAGATAAAATATGTTTGTTTGGAGTTCCATTTTGTTTGTTTGGAGTCCCATTTTGTTTGTTTGGAGTCCCATTTTCTTGATTTCTTTAAAAAATGTTTTGATCTCTAGTTTTGGAAACTTTTTTTTTCACAATCTCCTTTAGAATTGTCTCCTGAAAAATGAAATACTTACTGGCTGTTTTGACTGGAAAAATAGTACTGTGTAGATCAAAATGTGTCCTGATGCAAATTTTAATGTGTGTCAAAGTACAAATTCAGATGTGACCCATGGATGTCAATGAAGACGACACAGGAAACACTGCACTTTAAAGGCGAATGCTCTTTTATTGAACAGGTGGCAGGCAGGTCACTTCTAGCCATACACTTTCACCTGAGGGTAGGCACTAACTACCTGCAGCACAGCACAGAATAGCACAAACAACAACATGTGCAAATCAATGAGCTAACAGCAAGAACTCATTTACAGTAAAAGTCTCTCTTACTGTGAACGTGGTGCTTCCCAAAAGGCTCTTTGCACTGCCACTCTGCATGGTCATCTCCTACAACAGAATGAGACAGTAGCGGGACAGTACAGCATTTTGTATTCTTGAAAATACAACAAATTTCCAAGGAGGCTTGATAACAGTGGATCACAAACCTGCACTAATAATCATGATCTTAATTAGCCGAATAAGATCTGATGGCAGTAAAATCAATCAAACATGTAAAGCAGCAGACAAGAGCTTCAAACACAAGATCATAGCAAGTCTTGCCTGTAATAGCAGGAAAAGCTAGCATAAATTATGGCATTATGGAATAATAATAAAAAAAAAATCGATCAATTAATCAATCCAGTGTTAACAACAGTCATGCTTTTTTGCACAGTAAAGAGTCAACCATACCACTTTCTCAACTTTACTAAAGTGTTCATGTTTAATACTACAATGAATTAAAAATGCCATAATTAAGTCAGATTTAATTCATGCCATAATTTAAATATTAACAACTGTGATGTGAACCCACCTTTACCCCTAATACAAACTCAGATTTGATTTTGGAGAAACACGTCATTTGTTGACATCTTTGTGCAATTTAGTGTATTAATTAGACGTTTCTATAACATCTAGTTCAATTATGTGGCGTAGTGTCACATTTATCTCTTTAACCACTACAAACAAATGTAAACAATGAACAGATGGTGACAAAGCTTCACAGAAGAAGTCTTACTTACTGTAAAAAAGATTATTTAAATAAGCATTCAGTATGTCAGATTGTGGATGGTAAAAATTAAATGAAAGAAAATGCTTTTCCAGCTGTGTGTGAGGTGATCCTGAATGACCTCACTCTGCTTTGCGTGCGCTAGTTCATTTCTCCTGTATCTTGTCTATAATGCATGAGTTGAGGATCTTGTTTTGAAAGGATGCATCACATACAGGTTCATTAAAACAGAACAGAAAGAGTTGCATGCAGATAGTGAGAAGGACAATTTGGGGCAGGTTTTATTAAAAGAGGTAACAGTCTACTGTCAGTTTGTGCCAATAGGGGTGGCCAAATTAGCAGATTCACCTTCAACTGCAACTTCATAATTAACACATGACCTTTTTGGGTCATGTGCTTTTTGTTTGAAAGCCTGTTTGTGTGAAATTGTTATTCTTCTGTAATTCAATAATCAAAATAATGTCTACGGCAAAGTCATGTGATTATTTCATCATGAGTCACTTTTGCAGGAAAAATAGACATTGTTTCAACATCATATGTCAGAAACTTGAGAAAATAAGTAATTTCTTTTTCGAAACATATGTCAATTTTTGGCTGGTGGGATGAGCTGAACTTGAGTTTTGTGCTGAGAGCATATCGTCACTGCCCCGAGAAAAACAAGTATGGTAACAAAATGGTTAATGTACGTCAATGTAAAGAGATTTTATTCCAAGTCATTTTTGGGCATTGCTATTGGTCCATTCATCATTTTCACATGATATAAAGGACAGCCACCATGTTCAAATGATGCAAAAAACTAAAAATCAAAAAAGGACATACGTGTTTTTCTTTGGACAGCAACAACATGGAAACTGCGATACTGTGAAATTCCTCTTTCACAAGTAAGTTCTAACTGTCTTTTTTTGCACAACTTTGACTCCACATCATCTGTAGAACAGTATGGAGAATGAGCAAGTTACATGCAGACAAGACCAGAGCATAGAACCTGTAGTAATTTAATTTTCCATTATTTAGTTTATTGCACATTTTAATACAGTATTGACACTTTAGTAGTCACTTTATAAACACTAGAAGCCCATCTGGGCGCAGGCATATTTGTTTATACTGGACCACTGCATTTCAGATATAATTATTATAATGTTGTACTGAGATTGTGTGGTACAATGTTTATCCTATGTTAATAATATCCACTGAAGTGGTATTAACACAACTTACTCATTGCCAGGTTTGAGTTGGTGGCTCTTGTGGCCATTAACATTAGGCTAACTGATGTTTGGCTAGCCTGCGGCATGCTGTGTATCAGGCATCCCGGGGAGCATAAAATATCAACAGGACAAATAAGGCAAGCTTGTCTAATACCAGGCACATCAGACAAAACAAAACGTTTCCCCAGTGTTTTTTTTTTCCTTAACTGAAACGTCACTGGAGAGTACTTTGTTTGTGCTTCTGAAATACTTTTGGAATATAAACACACACTGTTGCCATGCATGGCCAGTAGAGACTAAAGGCAGCTTTCACTTACATTGATTATCACAGATGTGTGTTAAAAAAGTTGCCATGGCTGTATTTTTGGGGATGCGCTGTATGTTGTGGGAATCACAAATCAGCAGCCATATTTGATGAAGGGGTCCAGCTAAAGCTGATTGTTGCATCAGTGTTTGAAACAGCCCAGTGTTTAAATCCCACTGTTGGGATCATACTATCCAATGACCAGCCATGTCAGATCTGACTGTTGGGACCGTTCTGGACTGTACTTGCAAAAGAGTTAGT
This sequence comes from Colossoma macropomum, assembly GCF_904425465.1. Lineage (NCBI taxonomy): Eukaryota > Metazoa > Chordata > Actinopteri > Characiformes > Serrasalmidae > Colossoma > Colossoma macropomum. The sequence goes on along the minus strand of NW_023494790.1, from coordinate 17,155,521 downwards.
TTCACTCAGCTCTATGACTTTGAACTATGAGTTTTGAACTATGATCCTTGCTTTGTGCAGTCAATCAAAGACTGTGACACTTCTGTAACTTCTGAGTCCACAGTGTGCCCAGTGTCCACAGCTCACACAAAGTAACAAGTGGCTTTAGTAATGCAGAAATTGCACCACCAAAAAAATGTTCAATATGTGCTTTCAACAATAGTTGGAAACAGGCATATATTATGTAGGCAAAGGCTGCCCTTAAGATACTTCAATATATGTTTCTAATTTAATTCATGACTAAATTCATGTAGCTCCTTTCTCAAAGGGCACTTTATGATAGTAACAAAATACATACTCAGCAATAAATATCCCACGACACACACTTTTGTAAATCAGAGTTGGTAGTTTATTATAATAATCCACTATTTTTGCTTCAAGAGGGAAACTCCTATAAATTTACATTTTATTTTATTTAGACCAACCATTAACTAAATTAAAAGCAGACTTTGAACTTCTTTTAATTCTATTTTTTCCAAGTTCATCCCTCTTTTCTAAAATGTTCAAATACATTACAATAGTCTCCTCCCAGTAATTTGTGCTTTGAGAGGAAAAGTCCAATGATTGCGTGTGCAATGAGGCAAAAGCACAAAAACAAAGCAGTGACTGCCCCTTTGGTGTTACTAGAGTGCTAAAGGGCTGTTGTGCCTATTTAGCTAAACATATTTTAAAGAGGACCTATTATGCTTTTCCAGTTTTTCGCTTTCCTTTAGTATGTTATACAGCTTTTTGTGCATGTAAATGGTGTGCAAAGTTACAAAGCTCAACATACATGCCAAAGGGAGAAACTCTCTCCAATAGAAATAACTTTTCTCAGCTGCTTGAAATGCCTCACTGGAATTCCAGCCCTTTTCCTTTGTTACAAAATGATGCAATCTTATAACACAATCCTTATTGCCCATCTACCAGCCAGCTTTGCATGCCCTCGCACAACAACCACAGGAGGGTGGGAAGAGTTTGTTCAGTTTTGTAGCCATGTTAAGAAGACGCTGGCCTGACTTTCAGGATCGGACTCTGGCTTAAACTGATATGGCAGAATCAACACCATTGGAAGAACAGCCACACCAATTGCTCAGGAAAGAAGGGTCTGCCTGCAGACTACACATTTAAAGACATAGGAGCTCTAACATAGCTTTTCAGACAGAATAGAGAATAGAAATGTACAGTGTGAGAAAATAATGTGTTTTTGGAACATTGAAGCATGTATATCTATTCTAGTAGACCCCAAAAATAAAATGATGAACATTGAAAATGAGAGCCCTTTAATGCCAAAATAGAGTGTGTGATGATGCAAAACCTTGGTAAATCTGCCTGTTTGAGTCAAATGATGTCAAATAGAGCAAATAAAGACATGAAAATGAAACATATGAGAACATCAGCATTTGAAATGGAAAGCATGCAGTGAGAGATTATTCTTTTGCATCTGACAGATTGTTAAAAATGGATGCAAATAGGAGGTGCAGAAAGGTCACCACTTGAATGTTTATATAAAAGGAGTTCAGACCTGTTCAGTGCATTGAGGTTTGCATATTCCTCTGCTTTCAGATGACTGCAGATTTCATGTTGTGTGGATGTGGTGTATCAGGGTATCTTTCTAAACCCTTTTTTATGAGCTTCCTTAAGATGATTTTCTGTTATGATGGCTTGGTCAAGTATATCCTTATTGTTTTAGTCAGGTTTATTTGGAGAGCATGGCTAAGCAGCGTGGGGTAATCAAGGAGCATATAATCAGTACGGTAGCCATGGAAACCTGTCAAAAATGCATCAGCGAGAGCAACATCTAGACGACAGCAACAGGGGTGACAAGACTAACAATTTTTGTGTTGTAGCTAGCCTGAATGGCACTGATATAGAGGCAGTATATGTCAACCTTCCCCGTCTTCAGCATTCAGCAGGATAGGTGTGCCTGTTTGATGTTTAAGTGAAAATAAAGGACTTTAGGTTAGATGACTGTGACAAAAGTAAAAGAATAGACTTAAAATCAGATATCCTTGTCTGAGTGAGTGTGTGATAGCCCTTGAGGATGTGACACAGTGATCTCTTTGATTGCCTATTGTCTCCCTATCAGTCTCTGCCATCTTTCCTGCTGATTGGGAAACCATTACAGGTTATTCAGACCGTGAGAGAAAGCTCACAACTTTCCATCCATCATTTGAGACAAGAACAGAATCAAACTCTAATGATAACATCCTTGTTGTAACACTTTAAATTATTAAATACTTCACTTCTGGTACAGCAACCCTCCATCCAGGCTAGCAACAGCAACCACATGTACGTGCCTTCTTTCACTCGCCTAGCTGTCAGTGTAATGAAGATAGACATAGCCAAAATGTGTGGCTTTTTTGAATGAGTGATACTGGAAAATGGTATTTCTATAAAATCTAGGTATAAAAGAGCTTCTAGAAGAAATTCAATTATGCAAGTGCTTTCACAAGAAAACATATTTATATTTATAATTAGGTATTTGGACATCACTTTTATCTAGAGTGACATGCAGTGACTTATTATTACCTCTGAGGAGGATCATATGAGATCAACGATGAACTCAACTGCTTCTGAGCAACTGTTTGTGAAAATGTCAGTTTAAAATAACAGTCAGGTTCGATGAAGATCTAAAGAGACAGTTTTAATAGATTGTGGATATTGACCCATAGAGTCCATGGATGATGAGTGTGAAGACTGAGTTTATGAATCAAGCACTTTTCAGATCTTAAAATAGGAAATCAAACATATGTTCCATCTTAATTCTCCCTTTCATCTTAGTTACCCAGACTGAGTGGAAAAATAAGGCTTTTATTCCTTTTAAAAGTTAAGCATATGTGATTTAATGGTCATCTCAACTCAGATGTTCATCCAATGTTTTGTAATATTATAGAAGGTGCCAATTACATGTATTTTAAGTTGTTTTTTAGGTTCAGACTTTCATCACTGCACAGGCCAGTGCTGTCTAGGTTACTTCCTCATTAGTTTAAACTGTCTGTCTCACGACTTAGTAAGGAGTGGGAACAAGATCATGCCTTACTAAGTTGTAGCCACGCATTAGGATCTCATTCCCGTGCCTTACTAAGTCGTGGCCATGGCTTAATTATCTTACTCCCATGTCTTACTAAGTCATGACCACACATTATTTTTATCATTACAGGATGTCACCAGCAGAGCTCCGTAACTAACTTAAAATGCCATTTGCTTAAGTATTCAATCCCTGTGCTCAGGAAGCTCCACGTTTACACAGATGAAATATGACACAACTGGCTTACAATTGGTCTCTACCTGTGAACCATTAAAAAAGTTCACTTTTTTGGATAAAGGACCCCCTTAATTCTATACTCATTGGTCAGACTGTATATTTAATGGAAAGCTGTAAAAATAAAGACCAAGGATCATTCAAAGGATATTACTGATAAAGCTGTAGGCATGCACAAAATAGGAAAAGGGCACAAAATTATATTGAAGTGTTTGGCTATCCCAGTGAGAACTGTTGGATCAATTGTGAGGAAATGCAAACTGCATCATACCACTCAGGCACTGCCTAGACAAGGTCATCCCTCAAAACCCAGCAAAAGGGCAAGAAAGGGACTTGTGAGAGAAGCCACAGAGTGATGAACAATCACTTTAAAGGAGTTACAGAGTTCAATGGCTGAGACTGGAGTGAGGGTGCTCCAGTTAACAATAACATGAGCTCTGCATACAACTGGCCTGTATGGGAGGGCGGCTAGAAAGAAGCCATTACTAAAGAAAAACACATTAAAGCACGGCTGGACAGCCAAAATGTGGGATAAAGTTTTTGGTCAGATTAGACGAAAATGGATGTTTTATGGCCAAAATTTTAAGATGCTATGTGATATAAACCTATCACTGCCAATTCCTCAACAAACACTATCCCAACAGTGAAGTGCGAGGTGGCAGCATTATGTTGCAAGGATGCTTTTCCTCAGTGGGGACCAGGCATCTTTTTAAAATTAAAGGACAGATGAATGGTGCAAAACACAAGGATATACTGCAAGCCAACTCTACTGCAAGTTTACCAAAGAACTGAAGCTTGGGAGAAACTTCACCATTCACTAGGACAATGATCCTAAACAAGGCCAAAGCAATACAGAAGTGGTTGAACAACAAAAAGGTGAATGTTCCACAATGGCCAAGTCAAATTCCAGATCTCAATTTAATCTGATACAATTGGAAAATTGCAGTCCGCAAATGTTATCCAACAAACATGAACCAGCTGGAGCAGGAAAGATTGGCAAACATCACTCCCAAAGAGTGTGCGAAAGCTGGTAGAAACATAATCCAATAGACAAAGCTGTTTTTGCAGCAAAAGGTGGTTCTACCAACTGTTATTGACTTTAAGATTATACTGGTTTTCAAGAAAATACTGGTTGGAATAGTTTGATTTTATTACTTTTTTGCAAGGCACTGTATTTTCTTGATTTTTGAAGTGAAAGGAAGTAAACACATTTTAAAAATCAAATTTTTTTACAAATGTTATTGTACAGTGATTTTATATTGATTAACTTAAAAACAGTTTGGACACCCTTCCAGGTGTGTTTTACAACTAAATTAACTCATTAGACCATAATTAACTTGTCAAGACTGGTTAGGCAGGTCAGGAATTGTCATTAGGCATTGTCAGTCAATGACAATTCTAAGTGTAATATGTTGTGCTAACACTCAATAGCCTTGGACTCCTCTAAGCAGCTGGCTCAGGATCTGACAATAAAGCTAACTGATGTATATTAGGGGGTATGAAAAGATATCACAGCACTTGAAGCTTGCAATTATATTGTCTGAATTGTCATTAAGGAATGGCAGTTAGGAGAAACTGTGGAAGTCAAGGCAAGACGTAGAATATCAAGAAAAATCTCAGAAAGAGCTTTTTGTATGCTGGCCAGGAAGGGAAAGCAAAACCCCCAAATAATAGCAAAGGATCTGCAGGGAGGTGGTGCATCATTCTGCTGTACTGCATTTCTTGCACAAACATAATCTGCATCAAAGATCCATCAAGAAAGAAGCCTTACCCATGACTTTATCACAGAAGTCAACATCTGAAGTATGCAAAATGATATCTAGATAAGCCTGAGGCATTTTGGAAACCATTGCTGCGAACTGATGAAGTGAAAATGGAACTCTTTGGCCACAACCACAAAATGAAGGTTTGGAGAAAAACAGAGCAGCATTTGATGACAGGAACACCTTGCCAACTCTTATGATTTGGGGTTGTGTGTCAGCCAGTGGCACAAGAAACACTGTACAAGTAGATGGAAGAATGAATTCCTCTAAATATTAGCGAATTCTGGACCAAATTCAATGCAGTCAGTCAAGAACCTGAAGCTCAAAAAAAAGGTTGGCTTCTTAAACAGCACAATGATCCAAAACATACTTCAAAGTCCACCAGGAATCACTTCAACAAACACAAGCATCACATCAACACATTTCAGTAAGATTATTTACTCTTTAATAGGCCAAACTGGCAAATTAAAAATCAGTTGCCTTTTTAAATAACATGAATCAAGTAAATTGCTACATCAAAAGTAAGGTAACTGACAAAGAGTCATGCATAATTCATTCATTTATTGGCCAAGATTGGCCAAAATCAATTGTACAGATTTACGAAAAATCAAATGACTCATTTCCAATTATATGTCTGGAGCAAAATGTGCCAGTTTGATCTGAGCTGAATCAGATAATGCATCTCTACTATCCATTTCCTTCATTTTTTTCGACTTAAAAAAATCGTATTTGTTATTGTTTGTTAGGTCAGTCAAACTCCAATTAAGATACACTTATTGTTAAAATATGCCTTGTATTAAAATACAGTAGTTTACAGTACTATTTAAGGCATGGTAAATACTGTTCATGATTTTTATTTATTTATTTATTTTTTGCGTTTGCACATATTTTTTATTTCAGTTTTTCCCTTTTTACGCTGGGATTACACATTTCCCATTAAAAAAGGCTTATGGCAACCTGGCATTGCATTTATCCATGTTTTTGAAATTTTGACCTAAACTGATTTAAAATAGCTGAAGTGACTCTGTTTGGTGATTACAGCTTTAGCTTCTCATGTGCAATGATTTTGTACCATGACACTAAATTCCGCTCACACAGGTCCACCATGAACTGTAGGTACTGCCTGGGAGTTAATTCTCGATTATTGCACTAAGAAACAGCAGTGATGCAATGGAGGGCAACATTTCAATGCAAAGCTTTTCCAGTGAAACACTGCACTTTTTCCACTATTAAAAATTCATAATCATAGCTGCTTCTAAATACTGTTGCCGCCCAAATAATTGTATATATTGGAGAGGAATTACTTCACTCTCTGTGTGTATCATCCTGTTTGATTAAATTAGAATTCATTGAAAATTATATCAGTTGCACTGAACAGCCTAGGTTTCTCATTGATTTGCCCTGAAATCAAATATTCTCTGACCCGACTGTGTGCCTGAGTGAATGAAGCAGGCATGGTTTGCATAATGGATTTTAAATTGGGGCACAGTGATGAACTGAATGTTAAGTTGTGTTAGGCCGGCTGTAGGAGAGAGACTGGGGGGAGCAGTCTGAAATCATGAGATCAAAACTTTTTCCCCCTGTCTCTTTTTCAGATCTACATCTTTGACTGCTTGAGCAGAAGAGGGTGAAAAAGATGGACGTTGCAAACCGCTGTGGTGTTACTTGTCTGTGATATGAAACAGAACAATGTTTAAGCAGATTCTGATTTCACTGCCAGTGTTGGCATTGAACATTTGCAAGACAGTGGTTTTAGTGGTTTTGTCTGGTCAATATTCCTGTGATTTGCCATGCCCACAGCACAGTGATAGAAAATCCATCTGCATGCATTGAGTAACATTAGATGAAAATTTTATCATGGGGATTTTAGATAACAAAGGATTTAGGTACAGCTGAAGTAGTACAATGTGTAGAACCTGTATTTCTGAGAAATGCAATAAAACTAAGAAAACGAAACAATTAAAAATAATGATCTGAGCAGTCCGTGTTTATTTGCTCAAGAAAGCACTAAAATTAGAATAAATCCAATTTCCTAAGCAGCGATTTTATGTTTTTAATGTGTTTGTCTAACCATTTCTAAACCTCTCTTGATTTCAGCCCTGTTTTAACTATAGTTACCATCTCATACTTGGTCTATCTAATCAACCCTTCATTAAATGAAAGCATGTATGCTGCGGATGAAAATGAACAAATCTATGTATCTGGAATCAAACCTTTATTTTTCTAACCAGCTTATAACGTCAAAGCTATTTTTCTAAAAAATAAGATATTCTTCCTACTTTTTTACTGTGTATGTCTGTTTGTATATGTTACAAAGTGAGTTAAAAAGCAAAACATACATTTAATGCTGAGATAAAAGGTTTTAAACAAGTGAGTACACACACATAGTACTGTGCAAAAATCAGAGACCACCATTCACCATGCTCTTGCAAAGCTATGTGCATTGACAATTGCCTTGTACAGCTAGACTCCAGTGTTAGTTTTGTATGTCTTGTCGATGATCTTGTGATCTTTATGCCACCCAAGAATGTCTGCTCCCTTCTTTCCTTCATCCACGGTGTCTTCAGAGAGAAAGAGCAAATGTGGTCCTCTAAATTCTAAAGATAAACAACAAAGTGGGATTTCTTTCTGTAGTGGTAAGTTGTTGAAGGTTCTCTGAGGAGCAGAAGCATAAAATATGGAGTAGAATGCAGAATGCAAGCTAAACATCAATATTAACCAAAACAATAAACATGAAAGCAAAAGAAGTGAAGGAAACAAGAAACTGCAATAAAAATCTTCAGCATACTTTAAAACCTTTTGTTTGTAGAAGCAAAATTAGAGGAAAATTTTGAGTTAAGCTATAGTTTTCAACTCCCAGTGCTCCTTATACGAATAAAACATTTACATAGTTCTAGTAAATGGCATGGTACATGTGATGCCAGATGGGAACTCTGTTCTTACTCATTTTATTAAAATATCCAGAGTTTTAAACACAAATAATTAAATCTAAATAATTTTAGTGTCTGAACAGAATTTTTGTGTCTGAACAGGATTTTAAGAAATGTACACTATCCATATCCATGCTCCACCCACACATGCATTCTACCATAGATGCTCTTGCTGGGTTGGAAAAGCCTTACACAACACTCAGCTGTTGGCATGTCTGGTTGTGCTGGTTTTGATGGCCCTGATTCTTCTACCAGAGGGAAGTGGCTGGAAGAGGTGATGTCCAGGATTCTCTCTACTGTCTTGATTATGGAGTTTGGCTCGTTCTTGTGAGGTGGAGGAACCAAAACCAGATCGTAATCACTGTGTAGAACTAGATCATCAGGTTAAATTTGCTCAGCTGTCTCAGGAGGAACATTCTTTGCTGTGCTTTCTTGGCGAGGAGACCATGTTCCTCTCCTACTTCAGATTCCTGGACATGGTGGTGCCCAGGACCTTGAGTGACTCCACAGTTGAAACCACAGAGAGTAAGTAAGTAAGTAAGTAAGTAAAGTTTATTTATGTAGCACTTTTTACAACAGGTGTTGTTACAAAGCAGCTTTGCAAGGAAATCAGCATTACAGAAAGAAATCCGGGTCCAAGCCCCCATGAGCAAGCCAGTGGCGACAGTGGCGAGGAAAAACTCCCTAGGAAACAGGAAGAAACCTTGAGAGGAACCAAGACTCAGAAGGGGAACCCATCCTCCTCTGGTCGACACCGGATAGTAAACATTGTTAGTACAAAAACAGGGAAAACAGGTGGAGCAATGATTAATTTGATTAGTTTAGTTCATGCAGCAGCAGTGGCGGCAGCCTCAGCATCAGTGGGGTCAGGTTGTGAGGGTGAGGTTTGCACGGCGTAGTACAGCATGGAGCTTGATGGTGGTCAAGCCGGTCCAGAGGGCTGGCGAGCAGTGGCACCCAAGAGACATTAATTTTGAGGGGGGTAGGGAGGAAGAGTTGTGCCCAAAGTCCACCACTGTTTCCACCATTTAGCAGCAGAGAATTGCTGCTGCACGAAGAGACCACCTGCTCGACTTTCTTTCTGTGGGCAGACTCATCGCCATTGGCTATTAGGCCAACCACAGTGGTGTCATCTGCAAACATCAGGATCTTTACAGCTGGTTCCTTAGACACACAGTCATTGAAATAGAGACTGAAGGAAAGGGATGAGAGCACAAAACCTTGTGGCACACCAGTAGTGATGGTCTGGGGGTCTAATGTGTTTTTTTTCCCAGCCATACCAGCTGTCTTCTGTGTCAGGAAATCCATGGTCCACCAGCATGTGGGATCTGGCACAGACCGTTAGGACAGCTTGGCCTGTAGCAGCTCTGGCACTATTCTATCTTTACTACAAAGCATTCACATTGTAGTTTCTGTTAGTAAAATTGTTTACTTACTTAACATTAGGAGTCTTAGAATACAGTAATACTTATTTTATGCATAAGATCTGCAACTTTTGTGTGCTAGCATTCTAGCCTCTCAATGCCCCCCCACCCCCACCCCCCTCTCAGATCAAATTTGATCTCCCCTTTATATGAAGCGTATAGCTGTTTGTCATCCTTGTTCCAAGTGACAAGAATTTTTAGAGCAAATCGCATTTCACAAAACCATTTTGCAGGACTGTCTTTGTTGCAAACACAAAAGCAACTGTGTCTTATACATGTTTGAAGCATACAGCTGCTTTCCATCTTTGCGTCCAGTTACAAGTATCTTTGGTGCTCAAATGAATGTGCACTGAAGCTACAATTTGCCTCCCATTGGGGAAGCTGCATCCTTCAACTTCTCCTCAAAGCAGACAGGCTCTAACGGAGACAGCCTCAGAGTCAAATTAGTTGACAGGCACCAGGCATACAAGCAGCAAATCACTGTCAACAACTATCTACAACTGAAAAAGATTTCCACTACTGAAATGCTTAGATGTATATGAACTCCACATGCTAAAATGAGAATTACTTCCCTTGAGTATCCATAATTTAAGACAAACTCAATCATGTTGTCCCAATCACTTAGATGATCAAGCATATCATCATTTCCAGGGAGATCTTGTCTTACAATAGCAACATGTTCACCACTAGTGTAACTGCTAACAGTTATATGAATGTGCATGTCTAGATATTTAACCCTCTGGGGTCTAAATGCATTTCCTAGATTTTTGCATATCTTCTGAAATTCTCCTTTAAAGGCACTTGCACATAACATGATGGCCATATGTTTCAAAAAGCTGCATTTTCTTTGTTGCTACTTTCCAAAACTTCAGTAGCTGTAAACTCTTTGTACGCCATTTTACATGTGTCTCCAATGTTGACTGAATGAAGAATGAAGAGTTTCTGATGTGGTGGCTACATCCTTAGTGATTTCCTGAGAGTTAATTGGTTTCACACAAAATGTAGATGGACATACAAATCCACCAATTACACACAGTGAGAGACAGATAGCATGTATTTCAAACTTTCTTCATAGCCTGTTGTGGATGTGTCATGTAGGATCTTGGGATAAGATGGAATCGATAGGGCACATCCTACAGACTTGAGAAATGTTTGAACCGTATTATTATAAAGATAGAAAAACATATGTAGAAGCATCCCATTTGACATGCAGGCTAGTTTACATTTGCCAGAGGCTTATGACAATTTGCAAACATAAATACAGTTTTTGGCCATAGCAGATATCATTTACTTTGATGACATTTGGCAGATGGTCTTATCCAGAGTGACTTACAGTTTGATCATTTTACACAGGTAGGTGATGGTAGTGTTAGGAGTCTTGCCCAAGGACTGGACAAAAGTTCAAGTTCTTTCACACCAAACTCACCCAACCATGCCTTTATGGACCTTGCTTTGTGCACTGGGGCTCAGTCACGCTGGAACAGAAAAGGGCCTTCCTCAAACTGTTCCCACAAAGTTTGAAGCATATAATTGTGCAAAACGTCTTGCATTTACATATGCAGAGGTGTGTTATCTGTAGAGATATATATTTATACTTATTTTCACTCTGGAAAATTAACAAAATGTGTTATTTGACCACACAATTTTTGTGTACCACTGTAAATAGCAAGCAGGGTAGCTAATTATCCAAATTAGTTGCTTTAGAGTGGCATAAAATGACCAAAAAGACAGTGAGATCATTAATCACAGTGACCATCATAGCAGTCTCAAGCAGGTAGTAAATGAACTAGAACTAAAACTGTAAGTTCCATTGGTTCCTGTTTGGGTCAGATCTTGTTTTTGAAGGTGCAGTGGATCAGCATCTTTTGTTGGACTCCTGCAGACATTCCAACATACAGGAGCTTGGCAGGCCTCTGGTGTTGTATTTATGTAAGATGAACAGAACAAGTGACAAATATTTTAGGAACTCCAGTGAATGTTCATTCAAGTCTCAGGGTCTGATATACTAAGCCTTTTCTGCCTCATGCACGTGTATAACATAGACGGATTGCGCAAAAGGGCTGGGGATGTCGAAATTGTGGCTAATTACATATTTCGCTGGATTTACTAGAGTTACAGCAACACTCAGCGGCCAGTTTTGCACAGATTTTCTCTGCCTTTTTAATCCACATGTAAATTTGCGCTAGAGTAATAAGAAGGTGTTGCTGAGAGCAGAGGCTATATTCTGAAAGAATATTTACCATCAGAACGACATTCTTTAAAATATCAGGATCAGACGATTGTTTCACTAAAGTCATATTTTTAAGATTTTTTCCTGGCAGATCAAAAATACAACGCTTGTTTTGTTTGTGACCAGAACCAGGAAGCAGCTTGTGACAATATCTTTATAAAGTGTACATATAGTTCTATTTGAAAGTGCAACAACAGACAGATCTTTAAACATACTGGGTACTGTGGTCACTTGAGCATGACAGATTTCAGTTCTAGGAATTAGAAGCTTAGCAAGAGTGTCTTCCTAGAGTACATTCATTGCATTCATGGAGTCCCTACAAAATACTGGAGTTTTTAGTTTAGTTGCAGCACTTAGTTGTGTTTTCCACTTTTCTATTGAGGCATGGAGCTGTTTTTTATCTTTGTACCTGGTAAGAAACAACTTTGAGGCCCATATAAATGTGCACAGAAGTCATAATTTGCTGCTCTTAGGGAACGAGATGTCCATCAGTGTCTTGACAAAACATGCAGGCTCTGTGGAAAATACTTTTTTGCAGTGTTAATGGCTCTTACAGATTGAAACCCAAGCAGTATAAGATAAATGGTTAGAAAACTTGATGTGCACATAAAAGCCACAAAGACTACACTGTGCACAGCTTTGAGATTCCCTGAGTTTAAAAAGTTGAACTTGGCAACATGTACATTATCAAGTTGCAAATTAAAACTTAATGCAAAGATCATTGGACACAAACATTTTAGAACATTTAAATAATCCAAACAGCCTTTACCAAAGTCTAATCCAGTTATTTATATGGTAGAATCAATCAACTAACTTGTTGATGAAGCACAGACCTGCCATCCTTGTACTAGATTACTGATCAGGACTGCGATATCCTTCAGCTTTATCTTAAATTGAACAAGCTCTGATAAGAAAATGGCCATACACAGTTAAACTCAGTTTATATGTACCTTAAAACAATGTTGTACAATCATTATACAGCCATTATTATTATGTATCACTTGTTTAACAGAACAAAACAGTAGGAAACCTGTATCTGATAAAGTAGCATAGCGTGTTACACAGAAAGAAAAAGATAAATTTCTCTTCACATACAGTAATGTATAAATTTGTCACTGCCATCTCTTAAGCATAACAAGTTTCATTTCCAAGAGCACTTGAAACTTCACAAGAACATTTTTCAATAGTGCAGTGGGAGCACTCATTGAGACCCTCCAATATGCAGGAGTTTTTGGTGACTTTTGTGTTGTGAAGCACAGACTTTGCAGTCACTGTATCATGTTACAAGTATCTTTGGAGTACTTGAGAAAGTACAATGAAGTTGTACATCAGGGCAATGAAGTCCCAAAATCTCATATCAAACCACATTATGCAACAACAAATCAAGAGGATCAAATTGACCAAGTCATGCTATAAAGATGTAGAACAGACTTTTCAGTTGTGATGTTTGGGTTCAGTACAGTGTGTAACAATTTTTTCAACTTCAAAAGCAGTCAGAACATTTTAGTTCATCTGCATTTTTTCACTATATCCTAGCTGTTTGGCTAGAACCTTAGAAATGTCATTATTGCTGTCATTTTGCTATGCTTAATTATTTTGTGTACTAACCATTAATTACATAGTTACATAGTTACATACATGAATTACATGTAGCACCTCTGAGTGATTTTGTGTAGCACTGAGGTTGACATGAACTAATGTATGTCCACAATAAACAAAAAATAAACAAAAAATGGTTGAAGCAGCTACACTCTTGCTCAGTCATTTGTTGAGTGTGGGCCTTCCACTCTATACATTTTGAAAATTTACAAAACATACCGTTGAAAGAATCGTCCCATTTTTTTATTAGTGACAAGTGAGACATTATTCATATAAATATCACCAATAATAACTGCAACTTCTGAAGACATTGACACACCGCACATGATGTATTTTTGTGATTTATTCAGGCATTAATAATTGAATGCTAGTGTATTACTGTTGATATCTTCAGCACTAAATAGGACTTTCTGGATGGCAAAAATGCGACAATATTTTTTTTGTCCTCTGTTAGATTTTTGTGAACTTTCACCAGCAACATGAACTCACCCTTGCAGCAATGCTATGTGTGTTGTTGGCATAGCAACAACCAAGCTGACTGCTCAGTCCTGTCCCAGTGAACTGAACTTTTTGACAAGCATGAAAAGGATTAGTTTGTTGTCTGCTTCATTACTTATTGTGCAAACATGTCCAAAAGCAACACTGGGCTACGGCCTTTTGAACTATATGCCAAAGCGCTAATAAAGTTTAAACACCTGAATCTGGTAAAGTGTTCCATGCTCCTTTTGCTTTTTCAAAATGTAAAGCAGCCTGCTTTCCTCATTTGCCCTTTTTTGATGAATGATATCTTTTTGCATTTAAAGACATTCTGCCTGTCTGTTTATTCCGTGGCACGTACCACATGGTGAAATAAACAAAAATAAATAAATACATAATTAAAGTTAAGCATTTTAAGGTGAAGGTCCTTCAACACAAACTACAATGGCAGCAATAGATCATCTCAAAGGCAGATTTATGCCCACCAAATATGAGTTTTGAAACAGTGAATTCCAAAATGATAAAATCATATGCCATATTCTGTACTGTAACTAAATCTTTTCATCTGTAATCCTTCATGATTTTTGATTTTATTTCCCCAGTTATAGGCTCAGTTTGCATGTGCTTCAGTAGTACAAGACACAATATACACTTACTGTCCAGTTTAGTAGATACTTTGTATCTGTACCTGTATCACATGAGTGTTGCTGCAGTGCTGAGAATAATCTATCATCCAAATGACACCTGCTCAGTGGTGGTCCTGTGGGAGTCCTGACCACTGATGAACAGAGCAAAGAAAGGCTAACAAATTGTGCAGAGAAACAGGTGAACTGCTATCTGTAACTGTAGAACTACAAAGTGTACCTATATGGTAAGTAGCCTGGATGAAATGGACAAGGCAGCTAATAAAGTGGCCAGTGAGTGTGTATGCATATCTGTAACTAGTTACTCAAGCATGACAAATATCAGTTGAATAAGCATTTAAAACTTTACAATAATGTTTCAGTGATGTCCTTGGTATAATAGTAAGAATTCAAATATATATATTCAATAATTATTGCTTACTTCAGTGTTGTATTTATACAAAGCATAGATCTGTTTGCTGTCTTTGTACAGCGTTACAAACATTTTCTGGATTCCCTTGAAAATACATTCAGTTTCTTGCCCATAGGGATAACCATGTTTTACATCCTTTCAACACAGCAAGCAGGTTCTGAAAGGAACAGCAGCCGCATAACTACATCTGTGTTGTCATGGTAGCATAGCCAGAAATATTTTTCATTGTCGAAACAGCAGTTTAAATAATTAAATATTAATGACTGCTTTATTAAAAGATGTTGAAATCAGGAAGGTAGATGCACTATTAAAAAATTATATATGTACTACAAACTACAAGCACAGTTACTTTTGCATGACTGAAATCTGTTCCATTTGCATTAGAGATTTCATAAAAGAATACCTGTTTAAGCAAGTCTCTTATAAATACTTGTTGTGGGATTCTTTATTACTTTACCATTGTATTGCTAATATGCATACACCTGTCTGCAAACTTTATACCATGTGACAGATATTTTCTCGGCTCCAGTAAATGTGCACTGTAGTTTGGCTCCCAGAAATCCTAACATCATATTACCATAAAGTTTGATGTCATGACCACTTATGTCACATGCTAATTATTGCTGAGTGTAATCCAGTTAGGTATCATGACATCAAATAAATTATAACATCTGTCAAGACAATTACCAATAATGCTAATATGACACTGTTATACTACATGACATAATCTGTCATAACAGCTCATAACAACATGTGACATCTGCCATGTCATGTTCATGATATGGTTATGTAAATGTTGTGTAGCAAGGCTTGAAAAAGGCATCACCCAATAAACATATTAGATGCTTAGAGGAGAAGGAGAAGTAAAACCCAGGACAAGACAAATAGTTTGAGAGAACAGTATGAACTTCCTATCTGGCTTTAGCACAGCAGACGTCTGCTTCATAGGCATTTAATATTTCACTAGAATATATTCCAGGATTTTCCTTGGCACATTCATGTAAACATTCCACAAGGTAAGAGTTAATAGTTACTGTAGTGCTGTATTTATGTAAAGCATAGAGCTGTTGGCCACCTTTATACCAACTGACAAACATTTTCTGGATTTTTCTGCACACTATCCTTAGCTGTTTGGTCATTGGAATAGAGATGGCCAGTTTTCCCACAAAATGTGCAGTATCTGGGGGACAATGTTCTGTCAGATCTGATATCAATTAACTTTGCAGTTATCCAGTTGTTACGTTTGTTTTGAAACAGGACACTGAATTTAGGTAAAGTGTAACTTGTACAAAAAAGCAGGTATAATCAGTTCAGCAGACATTGGAAACTTTTCAGCAATATCTTCCTGGACTATCTGGCACTGCAAAATACAGTTTGTTACATTTGTGTTTTATCTATATGAAGAATAGTTTCAGTTGTTTCTACCTTTATATCAAGTGGCAAACAGCTTTTTGCACTCTAGTTGTAATTTGCTGCTCTTTGTAAAGGAGATGTCTGTCAGCTTCTACTAAAAGAAGCAGGCTCTGAAAAGAAATTGCATGGTGTTAAACTGTCAAGTTCATATGAAGATTTAAACGTTACTGACAGCTAGGTAAGTTTTCATGGGTGTTGAAGTCATAGCCTGAGCAATATTAAAATTAAATGTATTACAAAAACAACCAAATAAATGAATGGATGAATGAGTATAAGGCCCAGAAGTTGCACACCTGTAACTGTAACATAAGCATAAAAAAGAGCACATCCATATGCAGAAGAAACTTTGGTAAAACTATATTTGAAGGCTATCTACATAGGGACTTTATTACACATGCATACATATTGAACGACACATTCATAAAAAAATGAGTATTTATAAATAGCTCATGCCAGTAATCGCAAGATGCTGTAAGAAATAATTGACTTTGTAAATGACAGGTCTGTGAATCATTGGAATGCTCTGCCAAGCATTTATGGCTTTGCTTTTCAGTTGGTGCTTGTTTTTGTCTTGCTACATTATGAACTTTCAGCAAGTGAGGCATTTGCCTAGACATGAGAAGACAAGATGTTTATGCACATATCATAATTCATTGTGCTGCTTTCTTCACTAGTTACATCATCAGTGAAGACCAGTGAGCCGGTTCCAAAAGCAGCCATGCATTGCCCAAGCCAAGGCACTGCTTCTTCCATGCTTAACAGATGAAGAGGTGTGCTTATAGGATCATTTCCCTCACATTTCCCTTCCCATCACTTTATAAAGATTTCTTTTTACCTCATCTTACCATAAAACCTTGTTCCAGACCCCTTGTTGCTCATTATTGTGCTCTTTTTTGGCCCTTCTGTTCTTGGTGCTGATTTGAGATTTACATCTTGTTGTCTAGCTTTTGTATTCTTTCTCTTGAAGTCTTCTGCAAATAGTGAGTACTGACACTTTCACCCCTGCACTCTGTAGACTATCTTTTATTTCTTTAGATGTTGTTCTTGAGTTTTTCTTCACAACTATAACAATGTTCCTGGCACTGTCGACCTGATCGTTGCAAATTGCTTAACCTCCAGTAGTTCCTTTCTTTTTTCGAAATATTCCTTACTTTGTTCATGCTTTTGGAATTCCCAGTTGTTCTGCAATGGCTCTGAACTGTATTTTTCATCCCATCTTCAAGCATGCTTTTCCATCATAGTCAGTTATTTAGTTTTCATCACATTTTGCACCTTTTACATCAAAGAAACACCCCTAATGCACTCAAATGACTACAACCAACCCCACACATTCACAGCTCTTTAATGTGTTTAGAATTAAGGAAACATGGAACTTCTGAGCCATCAGATCACTTGTCATTCATTTGTAGCAAAACCTATGTGTAGTTGAAATTAGTGGAGACCACAAACCAAATCCCAAAAAAAAAAAAACAGTGTGATATGTATGCAAAACACGTACAGATTTCAGATTTTCAGATATTTTTAGTTTATTATCACTATCTCTGGCAGTGCCTAGGGTTTAAATAGGTCATCCAATATTTGTAAATAAAGTCTGAGTACTTATTTATTTATTTATTTATTTACTTTTTATTTTGGTACTGCAGTTTGATCTAATTTGGTAGAATGGTCCATATATACTGCATTGCTCAGTTTGTTTCTTTAAAAGATCTTGCCATTTTTATTGCATGTCTGAGCTGTTTCCTTATTCCTGTTTGCATTGTTGTTTCTATATTTCCTCATATTTTAGACCTTTACTCTGCTTTTTGATTATGGATTTGTCTAGTTTGTGGCTGCCTGCTTGTGTTTTAACCCCTGCCTGCTTTGATGACTACAAGTGTTGGATTGCCCCTAATAAGGCTACACAGCAAACATATCCTGGCTTAACTCGCTGCCTGTGACGGATCTGGAATAGATTTTATGCATATATAGCAAAAATAACCCATTTCATCTCATCATCCCAATAATTTTGCAAACGTGAAAAAAGTAGTTTCACATCCAAATCTGCTCTTGTGGTTACATTAGCATGGCAGACCTGTCTGAGCATTTAAAATTTCACACTGGTATCTTCCGAGAGTGCCCTTGTTGCACTCAAGGAGACACTCAAGAATGCAAGACATTTCTGCTATTTTTATGCTGTATCTGTATGAAGTTTATATAGAGCTGCTTTCTGTACTTGTACTAGGCCACAAATATTTTTGGATCTCCTCTGAATGTGCACTCCAGTCTTAATTTGTTGTTAATATAATGAATAAATGCTGTGCAATTAAGGGAGTGCGTTCAAATTATGACATGCACACCCTTGATTTGTTATAAGTGTGCTTGAATTCGCTGGTGCTGCTTCTGAGGCAGTGCTTGCTAGCTAAGAAATATGACTGGATATCTATGGAGTTGAAACCTATGATTGAAATAAATAACGTCCATCGAGTGTATAGATTAAAAAAAAGCATGCATGTAACAAAGTAATGTTTTGTTATATATATTGCTGAAACATTGCTATAACAAGGATTATTTTACATTGGTGAGACAGACAAATAGCCTACTCTGCAAGGAAAAGTGGCACTTACATACACACTTACATGCATGGACATACATTTGTTGCTGTATCCAGTCCCAAAGCAAGCCATTAAAAGTTCCTTTTCAGCTTTTTAATAATTATGAGTCACAGAGTGAGGGTTTTACAGTTCTTTGATAGTCAAACTTAAACCAGATTTAAACCCTATCCTGAGTGGAACACTTGCAGTCCTGCAGTCCTCATTTGTACATTCCTGTGAGGACTCCGAGGCCTTAAAGCAGGGATCATCAGTTCCAGACCTAAAGGGCAGGAGTCTAGCACATTTTGGTGATTTTTCTGCTCAAACACATCTGATTCAACTTATCACTTTATCATCAGGTCTAGAAGGAGTGTTTGAACAGAGAACTGACCAAACCGTGCTGTACTCTGGCCCTCTCTGACCAGAATTAATAACCCCTGCTGTAGAATGTCCTGTTTCTCATTTTGCCATTCAAACCCAGTTGGCAGTTGGTTACATTTTCTGCTTTTCACGACCCAAGCCATGCTATATTTGGACATAATATATGAAGAGTTCATTTGCATACACAGATATCTCAATTTTAATTAATTTTTTTATGAATCAGTTTTTTTTTTTTCATTAGGCATTCCAGGTAATATTAATCAAACTGCAGTTGGGTTGTTTTGATGAAGTGAAAATTTTTACATTTTTAAATTTAAATTTAAAATTTTAATTTAAAAATTTAACTAGATAAATTCAGTGAATTAATTTCATGTTTCAGAGTTAAACAAAGTCATGTAATGGATAAAAGTTTTTTTTTTTAAGTGCAATATTTAATATTCGTTAAAATAAAACAAGCAGGTAAAGTGCTAATAATTCCAACAAAAACAAGCCATAAATGGGAAATATTAAACATCTATAAGATCATACCATGGAAAATCCTAAGGCTGAATCTCACATGTCACAGATTCCTCCTTTTGTCCCTCTGTGTGTCTGTTTCTTCCCCTCTGTGGTAGCCATGTCCCTTTTTGTTTTCTCGTACCATGTGCTTTGGTAGTTCTGTGTCTCCTCCCTGGTCCTGCCCCCTTGTTATCTGTTCCACCTGTCTGTGCTCCACCCCTCATTAGTCCCAGGTGTTTCTCGTTCCCCTCTGTGTATTTATACCCCTGTGTTTGTTCAGTCTCTGTCTTGCATTGTGGATGTACTTGTGGATGTTACCTTGTCTCTTGATTTCTTTCATCTTGTAGTTTGGTTTTGTTTTTGTCATGGACTTGTCTATTCT
This sequence comes from Colossoma macropomum, assembly GCF_904425465.1. Lineage (NCBI taxonomy): Eukaryota > Metazoa > Chordata > Actinopteri > Characiformes > Serrasalmidae > Colossoma > Colossoma macropomum. The sequence goes on along the minus strand of NW_023494790.1, from coordinate 17,135,515 downwards.
TCAAACCTCTGCTACTCTGGACTCTGCTAACTCTAATTTCAATAAAAGCAACTCGCATTTGCATCCCGTCTCCACGTCTCCACCGTTACAACATGGCTCACAGCTCTCTATATAGTGCATTATCTGATTTTTGGCTTTTGCACACAAATATTACACTTTATGTCCAGTATGAATTGTGCACACATGCCTGAATACAGAGTGATTCTGTGTCAGACACACTGTGCACTGTTTAGATGCAGTATTCATTATTCTAAGACCTACATAGTGCATTTTGTAGGGAGAAGAGATCCATTTGATATTCTGCCTAAAACAGTTCGTGACAGTGTCACCTTTCCTCTGTGAAACATTGATCTTGCAGTGCTTTGACAAGGGACAGTAACGGCTTTTGTGACAAAACGTATTTAGGATTCAGAATGTGCTGTGTGTTAAGAATCACTTACAACAGTCAGTTCGTTTTTTTAAAGGATTTACAAATCAACTCCATCATTTTTTGAAGTCCAGTTTTGGAACATCTTGTTTTTTTCACTTATTTTCTTTTGATTTTTCCTTCCATTTATTAAATTTAGTCTCCTCAGAAATACCTCCTGAAAAAACTTTTGACTCAAAAAAAGAGCATGTGGTCTTTGATTTTTCACAGTACTATATGTTATAGTGGTTTTGCATCTCCTTGTATGTAATTTGTTCATGTGTGCACTGCCTACTACAGCTGACTGAAACAGGAAACAACTTTCTGCCACCATAAACGTGATGAGCAATGTACTGAATGTTGATCATTTTAAATTCATGGCAAAAGATCCCTATGGTGAACATAAGAGAGCCCAACCTCACTCGACTCGATTACATTCAACAGCTCTGTACGCGTTACATTTTATTCAGAAATATTTTATTTTTAGGCCTTTTTTGAACTCTTTTTTTAAACAAACATAACTGGCTGTTACGCCATCAGGCCTTTTAAAGTATGTTTAATATGATTGGACTATCAGGACTATTCTGCTTTCCAATTGGTATAGATTTGCATAGGTTTTAGAGAGTAACTAATGTACAGGGGTAGTATTTAGTAAAGTAATGCTATTGCAGTTTAAGAGTAGGAAGATTGTTTTTTTAAATAAATAAAAACACTTGATAAAAGACCAATCATATGAATAAGTTTGTTACAGTTGCCTGACCAAAGAAGGGAAGGCAGAGAAGATATTCAGCTGTGATTTAATAGCATTTGTTTATTAAATTAACTTGTAATTGAACTACACTGTGCAGGTAATCTGGATTGAGCCACTACAGATGAGCAAATTCACTAATATAAAAAGTTTTGTCTAAATCATTTTTTGAGAGGTTTTTTTTCCAGTTGTTAAAAGCACATCTTTTGGTTGTGCAAGCTACTTGTTACTTTGTTACTGTGTGCTGTGGCTGAAATGTCACAGCTGTTGATGCGCCACACGTTGCTAAGAGGTCACGCTCACCGGGAACTCAAAATCACTCAGGTCTTAAAAGAGCAGGATTCACACAGTGGAATTAAACAAGTATTTTACACTAGTATACAGTTTCTAAACGCACTGTGCACATAAGTCAAGTTCAGCTCATACCACCAACTGAAAATAAGCATTTATTTCAAAACCGAAGGTCAACATAATCACTTATTTTCTCAGATTTCTAACTCAGGTATTAACTTAGGAATCATTTTGACTTACGATGTCAAAATCTTGAGAAAGTCATTATTTATTTCAACCTCAGGAATCACAATTTGAACCATAAACATAGAAGCATTTTTTCTCCTGCCTTCCAGAAACAGGCTTCTATCTTCTATTCTAATAGCACAAGAGCTCAACAGGACTCTATAATTTGCTGGTCTTATATTAATTATGAGGTTGTGCCTGTTTCATTTGCATGGAAGTTCTTAGTAGATAACTTGCTAAACTGGCCACACCCACCAGCACAAAAATGTCTCTACACTGCCTGTAATTAGTGCCTCTTTTTGTTAAATCTTTCCTTTTATCTGTCTTTAGTTTTGCTGCAGTAGCTCTTTTCAGATACGAGCACACTGGAACAGTAAAAGATGACCCAATATTATATAATAAGGCATAATATTGCATCATTATGCCTGTGTTAAATAAATAATACCCTACATATCAAATTCAGCTTCGCTGCGTCTTGTGGGGTTCTTTTCGTCTCACTGGCAGTCATTGCAATGAAGAAACACTGCACTCATTGTCACTCCATGCTTGATGCGCCACGTTTGTACTGGCCTAAATTAGATTTAGCCACGTCTTTGATCTTCAGCTTAGCCTCTTGACCTCTCAGATCAGTGAGGTAAGGAGTTGACCGTGAGCGAGCTGACTCTGCCTGCCTTTCATCCACACTGTGAACAGTTTCACCACCAGCGCTGACAGTGAAGGCTTCTCTCTTTGGAGAAATCTGCTCCCTCGCTAAGCCAGGACATGATGGCATTTGATACCATTAATTAATTTAGTTAATTCTGTGATGCTATTATTTAATTAAGTTCATTTTCAAAATGGCACATTTAACACAGTTTTAAAAGGTCACTTGTTCTCAGTGACACAGACTCATCTAGGAAGAATTAATTGTCAAGTTTCTTTCTCCAAATCCCCAGTCAGGATGTTTTGAGTGTTCATGCTTATTTGGGCTGTTTAGTGAGGTGTGAGAGGGCTTTCATGTTTCCTGCAGCAGAATGTGCAGGTGAAGAAGCAGCATGTCTAATTTGTTTCCTCCTTTGCAAAGGAAATATATTTCCTTATATTTTTCAAAGCATTTGTCAGGTTTGTAATGTATTTCCAGATATGTTTTACATACAGGTAAATACCATTTGTACATATATGATGGTACATATACTCTCATAACAGTTTGAGCACCCCTGGTCATTTTTCACTATGTTGAATCCAGTAATTAAACAGTAATTGCGCATTAAAATGTGCAGAAGTGAGTTCTCTGTAGAGAATTTGTTAAATTAGAGAATCCACAAAATATCTCATTTGACCAGGGGTGCCCAAACTTCTGTATCTGTATTCAAACTGTATTTCATCTGCATATGTGTATATGTGCATACATTGAGCCAGATTTCTATTTATTGATTTATATGTAATTATATATAACACATTTGTTGAATGGACCTTAATGGTTGTTACATAAAAATGTCAACATTTTAGATTGTTGAAAAAATTTACTCAAAAGATTTTAATTTGGTAAAGATCTGTTTATATTGCATAGTTCAGTGTCATTTAAAAGTAATTTGCAATCATGAAATTAAAAATTCAAAGGACATAAAAAAAGTAAATAAGTAAAGAAAGTACAACCCCATTTCAAAAAAGTTGGGACGATGTGCAAAATGTAAATAAAAACAAAATGAAATGATGTGCAAATCATATAAACCCTATATTTAAACTAAACCATTTAAACCCTAATCCAGTATTCATGATGGTATAGGGGTGCTTTAGTACACATCGCATGGTGACGTGCACATCTGTGAAGGTGTAATGCTGAATGAAATATACAGGTTTTGGCAACATATGCTGCCATCCAGACAACGTCTTTTTCAGGGAAGGCCTTGATTATTTCAGCAAGACAATGTCAAACCACATTCTGCGTGTATTACAACAGCATTGCTCCGTTTTAAAAGAGTTCAGGTGCTAAACTGGCCTGACTGTGGTCCAGACCTGCCACCCACTGAGAACTTTTGGCGCATTATGAAATGAAAAATACAACAAATGAGCTCCTGAACTGTTAAGCAGCTGAAATCCTATATCAAACAAGAATGGAAAACATTTCACTTTCAAAACTACAGCAATTGGTCTCCTCAGTTCCCAAACACTTACAGAGTGTGGTTAAAAGAAGATGTGATGCAGCACAGTGGTAAATATGCCCTGTGCCAACGTTTTTGGAATGTGTTTTTTAAAAATATGGTTTACATGTAAATCATTGCATTCTATTTTTATTTACATTCTGCACAGCATCTCAACTTTGTTGAAATGCTGTGGGTTGTAAACAAATGAGTTCATCACTGGGTACAATCACAGTAAAACAAAAGACACGCCCCCCCAAAAATAAATAAATAAATAAATAAATACAGGGTTGTTTCTCGTGTTCTTAAAAACTAAGGGGTCTCATTTCACAACTGGGGAATCACATTGGCCCAGTGTATATAGCACTGTGAATGTACACCTAGAAAATGATTTGGTATATATCTAAGAGAGTCTCGTGTGCATTTAAGAAGTAAGAACATCTTGTGATTAAATTTGAAGCAGTGCTGGCTTTTTTAATCCTGAATGTAATAATGAACAGAGGTTGTATTTTAACAAACTGTTCAAATTGATTTCCAAAAAAAGGTTAATTGCTGTCATTAAACAGGGGAGTGTGCTGCAAAAAGAAAATAATTGCACATTTGCAATCACGGCTTCAGTGCATCCAGTTGTATGCAAAAGTTTGGGTGCCCATGGTCAAATGGCATGTCTTCTTATTTTCTAAGGGAAAATAAGCACAAATCCTTAACACAGAACACACACACACACACACACACACACACACACACACACACACACACACACATATATATATAACATCTTAATGATTTTGACTGGAAGACCAAAGTTTTAACCACAATGTTATAAAAGCCTGTATATATAAAATTTGCTGAATCAGATAAAGAAAAGAAAGACCTTTTAGATATTTCTAAGATGATGAAATCTGGAGATAATATGAGAATCAAATGTCAAATGACAGAATCCATTTTAATCCCAAGATTTGGAACGAAAGACTGAGTTCCCTGTTACAGTAATGTGGGTAAGTCTGGTCTATTTCACTTGGCATTGAATGCCCACAAGAATGGCTTCGGATTTACTATTATTCAGCTGCAAATTTTTAAGGGTCATCCATTCTTGTACGCAATCAAGGTATTGAGTAGCTCAGGGATAACGATTACTGCAAATTTGGCTCTGAACACAAATCTGTGTATCATCAGCAGAGCCAAAAACAATATGTGCCATGATGATGAAATGTATTGCACACTGGATGCATATAATTAAGAAATACATTCACTCCACACTGATCCCTGGGGAGACAACTGACTGAAGAATAGTGTTCTTTTAGTGCACTTTTTCCCATGTTACATATTCTTTCTGCATAGTCAGACAGGAGTGGAACCAATCCAGAGCCACAGCAGATATCTCTTTATCTTGGAAATTGAAAGAATGTTGTGGTCAACAGCCAAAAGCTGCACTCAAATCAAGCTGTATAGAAGAGAGCTCTGATTAGGAGGCTGACGAGTCAGCTGCCCTAAGATCATCAACGACTTTCAGTGATGTAGTTTCAGTGCTGTGAAATGCATGAACTTTAGACTGAAAGGCTTCAGATAGAACAAATAGCACTTCAGGGGGCAAAAAGATGAATTAGAACTGGGCTGACAAACAAAACTAATCGTTCAATCGTTGAGATGTAAACGACATGATTTAGAGTGATTTGATGCAAAATGGTAGACTGTAGGAAAGCTTAATGACTCATGTTTACTTTATAGTGGTGAATGATTAGAACCAGGGGTTGTGATGTCTACAGTACAAATATAGCCACTGTATATACAATCCAATAAGGCAATATAGCCAGTGATACATTTCTTTGGGCACTATTTTCAATGCTTAGCACTGCTCTCTCAAGACTGTTGTAAAACAGGCATCAGGCAACATATTCATAACCATTTTGTCTAATAGCTTTCTGAGGCATTAAACACTTCAGATGTCTGGTCACGACCGCTATGCACAACTCTGACTTGGTAAGGTTCTCTACAGTGACACATTTCACATCAAACCACTCTGAGTGATTTTAATTATGATCTTAATGATTTCATTATGCAGAAATTTCATTGGCAGTCAAATGATACAACCCTAGAAGATTGTGGTGAACTGTTAATAAGTGTGGTAACAATAGAAGACATTCACTGAAAATGTGTTTTTAGTAATGATGTGAGAATAGAATGTAGTACAGGAAGACTTTATCATGCATGCAGTTCTAGATTACTCTTCTTACTAATCTGTATTTGCTTTATATGCTGCTTTATTTGGGAAAAAAAATCAAGAAATGTTTATATTTTACCCTTAAACACATCTTTAATTCAAATGTCATTGATGTTCTGTAGTGCACATGCAAGTTTCTAATGAGCAAACTTGCCTAAACAGTGTAGAGTCTTTGGGTGAAAAACACAAATAACAACAGACAAGACTATAGAATCAGCAGACAATTCCAGCTCATACCTTTAGTATTATGGAAATTTATGGTGCAGCTGATGATGAATTAATAGAACACATCTAGATACACCAGCATTTAGTACTTAAGTACAGGCCTCAGCAACATCCAGGCTTGGACATTTAACTGTATTTTTTCCAAAAATTTGTTTTGACTTGTCAACCTAGATCACGGCATGCTTTAGCTATCTATTTAGGCTTTAATTTACCTAATAATAGAATCTTAATACAGATAAAAAGCTGCCTGGCTCTGCTTCTGTGCAGCTGTCTGTCGACAATGACGTCATGCAATGTAGTGCTCATTATGTGGTGCCGTGTTTTCTCACTGTTTTGTTCAGCCTAAAAATACACAAAATATTTGTGCTTGTTTTCCAACATTCAATGGTTTATTTTTGTGGTTGGCTGTGTAGAGCTACTGGAGGCAGTTCTGCTGTGTTGTGGGGGTTTGTGTAGGCATGCTCTACATTAGTGTGCCAATTACAAAGGCTAAATACAGGCAGGTGTGGAGTAGGACAATAGCTCAGCTCCACTTCTCTAATGTTGAAGACTGTCAAGGATGCTCAAAAGTGAGTTAAACTAAACAGACTACCTTAGTGATGTAAGTGCCAGCTGTAGTATGTAGCAGGATTATTTGTTGTGTTAAACCTAGAAAAAAGCTACTACATCTAAAGGTGTACTTCTGTGTCTGTGTGACACCTACATGTGTCAAACTATGTTCTGAACCAGAGAGTCTGGTTTTGAGCTCTGGTTGGTAATGCTGACCAGACATCAAAATGTATGGTCGACTCTCACTTAAATGGTATGAGCAGTGCATACCCCCAAAGTTGAAATGAAATCTATGCCACTGAGTGAGATGCATAAAATTTCTCCAGGGAAATGTTCAAGAGAAAAGTGGGAAAAAAAGTAAGTTGTTATAAGTTTCAGTACAAGTTTTTGAAAGTTAAAAGTATGTCTTCTATTTAAATGTAGAGCTTTACATTTACCCCATTAGGCATTTTAAGTTTATTTATTTAAATAAATAGATATTAAACATGTTAAATAAATATTTAAGACTTTTTAAAGGGGATTCTCTCTTATGACATTGACCAGTTTTCCAGCAGTGTGAGATTAAATATAATATTGGTTACTGGTTATTAATTGGTAAGATTAGGTGCGACTGTGAACCATGTTTGCAGTCATGGCACATTTCTTAACTGGTCTGTTGTTTCTGAGTGGTCTCTTAACATTTACTTCATCTTGGTCCAGATTTTCATATTGGCTGGTGTTAATTTTTTCTCTAACATTCAGCTATAAGAAACAATGGCCTTTTTAAAGCCAGAACAAAACAAAAAATGTTCCTTTAAAACGCAAACAAAACAATGTTCCACTTAACCTTCACTTACTGTATGTCAACTGCTGCAAAACAAAGAAAACAACAAAGGACTAAGATGCACCCCAGAGCACAGCATTTCAGATTTTTCTCTTTAATATTTCTCAGTCTGTTAGGACCACTTAATGTTAAAAGCAAAACACCAGTCACAACACGCTCAGGTATGGTGGGTTGACTTGAATATTCTTTTTGAACTCTAACCTGGATAAAGATGAGCATAAGGTGTGTGTCTGTGTCTGTGTCTGTGTCTGTGTGTGTGTGTGTGTGTGTGTGTGTGTGTGTGTGTGTGTGGAGAGAAAGAGGGAGTGCGTGCATGAAATTCCTCACTAACAAGGCTAGCACTCCAGTTGTCAGATGAAAAGTTCAACTCTGCCACAGCTTAAAGTGTTTTACTCTGCTTTGAGTACAGAGAATGTCAGCTGAGATCCTTAGATAAATACATAGATGGTTAAATTAAAGAAACAAAGCTATTTCTGTGTGAAATATTTTATCTTTGTTACATGCAGTGCATAAAATGCTACTTGATTTGTTGCCTAAACTACATTACAGTGTTATTAGGACAGCCTATAAGAGGTTGATGTTATCTTTTCAGGGAACATGTTTAATGATGAACAGAAAATCAATCAATCAGCAAAGCCCCTTGCTCCACACACTGCCCAAGTTACATACTCTTTGGAGACCTGATGTATTACTCAGAAAAAAAAGGGAAAAAAAATCATTCTCACGCTCCTGCTAAAGTTATTTAGGGAAAGAGGATTAGAAGATCTTCATTTTAGGGCAGGCCTTTCTGGACACAGATTAAGTTCAGCCCAGGACTAAAAGAGGCTTTTCAGTGAAGGATTCATGTGAGAAGAGCACCTTAGCCTGGAATTTGGAAATATAGTCCCTAATGTCATGGAGGTGAAACCATGAAACCACGTTGTCATTAATTTTCTTTCTTTTGATTAGAGTTGCTGTAGGTAACGTCAGATCTGTAAGTGCCATGGTTAGCAATATTTATAAGTGAGCTACTCACGTTTCTCTCCCTCACACAAAGTGACTGCTGTCCTGACTCCCAGCCAAAACTCCCAGCAAATAGATCATTTAAGCTTTTCTAAATTTGTTAGCAGTGCTTCTTATAAGGTTAATGACAACGTTGTCTGTAATGTAGCTAGACACTGCTTCCCAGATTCTACTTTTAGTGATTAACTTCATTCTTGAGAGTTGATAGATAGCTCTGTCCACCTTAACTGTAGGAATAAAACAACACTAGAGCTTAGTATTACATTCATTACCCCTCCTCATCATGGCTCAATGTGTAAGGCTGAACCACTCTGGTTGACGGTGTTGCTCACCACTGCTACAGGATCCTGGTTGTTTACATTGCCTGCAAGATGCCACTTTCAATCATTTTGCGTTCCCACATTCTGACATGCTCATACAGTTATAAACAGATAGAAGCTCTAAATTTTTAAAACATGTATCTTGTATTCATCCATATACACTCTCAGAAATAAGGGTATGAAACTGTCACTGGAGTGGTAACCTCAAGGGTACATCTTAGTACCTTTAGTTGGCGAACATAATTGCACCATAATCCATTGAAATTATATATATATATATATATATATATATATATATATATATATATATATATATATATAGAGAGAGAGAGAGAGAGAGAGAGAGAGAGAGAGAGAGAGAGAGATTATGGTACAATTATGTACACTGGTAAATTATGTGGAAGTTCTTTAATCTTTATAGGTTCTTCACACTCGCACAGCTCATGTACAAAAATGATACTGTAAAGAACCATTCTTTTAAAGGATCTTTAGGGAAACAGTAGATCTTCTATGGCATTTTGCAAAGAACCCCTTTTGGCACTTTTATTTTTGAGAATTCATGTTTATTAGATTCTCTGAGAGTTTGTTTGTTTGTTGTTTGTTTCTTCAATTACCCAGCTTTTGTCCCCTCGTACATTAGAAGTGACAAGGATAAACAGAAATATCTTTAATATAATTCATTCATTATGAAAAGACAAAACGTTTTACTTTAACATATGATTGCATAACATTGACATAGCCATGCCATAAACACATCATCGCAGATGTTATATGCTGCAATGAGCTGTCATGACAAATTTTGTTCAGTAATGTAAAAGTGTCATGTTGTTATTTGTCATGATAGATCCTATGTTTGATATCATGCCAAATTATGTCCAGTAACATAATAGTGTCATGTTTTGCCATTCACTTCATGTAATTATCATGATATATGTTATAATGTTTGATGTTATGACAGCTAACTAGAGCATGTTTTGCAAAACTAAGCATGTGACATAATTTGTCATGGAATCAAACATAGGATCTGTCCACAACTTCTGACAGCATCTGACATCTGACATATTTATGGCATGATTTTGTCAGTGTTATATAGCAGAGTTCAAGTAAAGTATTACCAAAAAAGCAATAAATTGCTGAGAGTTGGAGACTGTAAAATCTCGTAATCACTGGGTTTACATAGAAGCTTGTGTTCTATTTTTTTTCCTAAAAACTCCAGAAGCAAATAGGAGAAATGTCTTTGCCTTTTTTGATGTATCATTTTGTTTTGTTCCTCCATCTTCAAGAGGGATCTGAGAGGCTGAATCCTCTGTAAAGCAGCCAAAGCAGCCAAAGCAGCAGTGTGACAGGTGACATCAGAGAAGACGTCAGCAAAGTAGGAACACGTTTATAGGAGCCTTTATTTCTCCGCTTTGGAGGGAGTGCTGGGAACTTGAGCAGCAGTGGCAGCAGAAGCTGTACTAGTGTGTAGAGGTTCACTGAACATCTACAGACCTCAGTCACAGAGTAAAAGTAATTTTTACCTCACCAGCCATTAGCACTACGCATATGATGGCAGAAAGGTGCGAGGTGCTTTTTACAGCATGCATTAAAAGCATACTGGCCACACAACAAAAGAAAGCGAGTGAGAGAGAAGATAAAAACAATAGCATGCAAATGGGTCAAATGTGGAAGAGGGTGATATGGAGGAGAGGGATGATTATGGCTCAGTAATTACACACTGATTCTTTGATTTTCAATGCGGTACTAATTTGCAGTATGATAAAATGGGCAAGTCTTGAGGCAGGTCTGTCTAATGCTGCTGTTTGATGGTGTAAATATGAGCTACGTATCTTCTCTCTCAGTGATGGAGCTTTTTGTGCGGGCCTGTATGTGCGAGCGTGTATTTAATCAGATCCCAGTAACAGCACTGAAGCTCATTTCCACCTGCTCCTCTCTGTCAGTGACTCGCGGCTTCAGAGATGTCTAATGGAGGTTGTCAGAGTGCTCTCCCATTCAATAACATGGCTCAGCCTAGAGCCTGTATTATCAATAGTGGAAACTTAATAGCAAGTCTCCTTAGTGGTTGTCATGACGACTAGCATTAATCTGCACAAATGCAAGTCTGTCCCTTTGCGCTGTTGGAATCAACAGACAAGGAAGGGGTCAGGTGAGCCAGGACCCCTTTTTTAACCCATCTTCCCTGGAAATGGATTGTATAGAATCAATAAAAGAAAGGAACATGCACTAGCAGCATCACATGGCTGTAAAAGATTTGTAACATGACAGTGAATACTAAGGCTGCCCTCCTTGTATCTTTGTCTAATGCAAGCCTATTGGTGCCCATGTGAATTAAGCTGAATGAAACAGCAAATATTTTTCTATTAGTCAAAAGTTGAATGCTTTTCTTTATTCTAGGTTCAATGATTAGATCCGTTAATGAAGAGATACTCACAAAGGGGGGCTTTTCTGAATTACCTTTTATATGTATTGACTTGTTGGAAGTATTGAATTATAATACTGTTATATTACGTTCTGGTCCAAACACATACAGTCACCTAATTAATGGCACCCTTGGTAAAGCTACATGCCTGAAAATGTAAATCCACTGTTAGGGAAATAATTAAGAAGTTTAAAACATCTGGAGCTGTAGTGAACCTGCCTGGAAGAGGAGTGTATTTAACACCCACACACAGTGAGAAAAAAAACATTAGAGATTTGTAGAATATTTTGGAATCACCAAGTTTCCAAAACTACAATTAGACAACACTTTCATTCCAACATAGTGTTCAGAAAGTGTGCTAGAAGAAAGTCTTTTCATTCATCTAAACACAAGCAAAGGCACCTGAAGTTTGTTAGATGCTTCTGGAACTCCCAGTTCTGTGGTCAGATGTAATAAAAATAGAGCTTTTTTGGCAACAAACACTGTGGTAGGGTTTTGTGTGAAGAGAAGGTTATACAGAAAAGAACCAAATCCCCAGTGCTACGTATGGTTGAGGATCTGTAATGTTTTGATTGTTCATCCTCCAAAGGCCCAAGAAATCCCATTAGGATACATGGCATCAAGGACTCCATGAAGTACCAGAAGATTTTAAATGAAAATCTTGCTGCCTATCCCAAAAAGCTAAAACGAGGCCATGGTTGGATCTTCCAGCATCCAAATAGCCACAATGATCACAGAATCAAGAATCAATCAGTTTTGACCTGGCCATTCCAGCCCTCTGAACTAAATCCTTCTCCATCTCATCTAGCATTATAGGACATGACTCACTGCTGTTACGTTGGCAAAGCAAAGTGTTAAATAAAGGGGTGAGAATAATTATGACACTAATGGTTTCATCATGTATTTCACTTTTAATAAGGGTGTTAGATTAAATTTACTTCAATTAAAGATTATATTTGTATAACATTTTCAATGTGAGACTAAAATACAAATATATTCTTGTGATCGTATTTCCAAGGGTGCCAATAATTATGGAGCCAACTGTGTGGTTTCTCTAATATTTACATCAGTCAGGTACTGGTTATTGAAATGTCATGGTCTACTTTCTTTCTCACTGCGGCTGCTGTATGATATAAAGGGGCTGATTTACTAAAGGTTGTGAGAGTTTAAGTTGTGAGCACAAGCTGAAATATCTTACAGCTTTGTACAAGCTCTACTGATCACTGCATCAGGCTCAGCTTCTCTGTGTTTTATATAATCTTTCACAGTTTCACAAGATTCTAAACTTTGATGTATTCTTTCAAGTGAAGAGCTCCCTGCTACCACACTACATGCCCCCATGCAGCTTTGTAACTTACCCCTGAAACAATGAGCCTGTTTATTCAGTAATATTTTCAGCTTCATACTTTTCCCTGCTTTGCTGTGCGCGGTCAAAAACAGTATGGGTTTGGGAGGCATACAAGGATTATTAGTTGACTTGTTTTTTTGGAATTTAGTACTTTTGTGCATTTTGTGTTCTGTTTTGACAGCCAATAAGATTTCTCAAGCTCCTTGTAATTGCAAAAGTGTAACCTTACAGAAGAAAAAAAATACGTTCTTAAGTTTTAATGTAAGTTATTGTAAAGAGATTTTCTTCTAGATCATTTTGGAAAATGTCTATTGATCTGTTTTTCATGAAATATGCACACAAAACAGCTGACATTATCAGGTGGCACTGTGCAAATTCAGATACCACTTTTATTTTTTCATTTCCAGTCAAAATAGCAATTAAGGACAAGTTGTTCCATTTTCAACACTAGGAAAAAAACACAAATAAACATAGCAGACAATTAATATTTATTTTTATTTTATTTAATGAGTCCACACTTTACATTTTTTACAGCTTCCATTCTTTGTGGAAAAAACGATTTTGGTTTTTCACAGAAACTTTTTTTCCCCCCACACCTCCCAAGTTCAGTATTAGAAGTTGGCTGCTTCTCACAGCCCAAGTGATCCCAAACACATTCAGTGATGCTGAGGTCTTTGTTGATTTTTGCATTTTTTTTTCTTTTTGTGTATTTCCTTTTCTTACTCATGACTTGATTTTTTGTCTCTCAAAGATGGCAACTTTAAGCGATGTTTTTCTGAGGGTGACAGTTATGGTAGTCTGGTTTGGTGGTTTGGTTGGTTTTCTCTGTACATTTTAGTTATTTTATGGTTTTATGATTTTTTTTCCATCAAGACATAAATGAAGGGTGGTCTCTCATATTTGCACAGTACTAGCTTACTAGGTTTTGATAGGACAGCAACCATATAGAGAACTGATTGCTGTCTACCTCTCCCCCAACCTGGCTCTGAAGACTTCTAAGAAAAAAAGATCCCTTACAGTCTTACAGTGTGTAGGTGAGGTGTTGATTCATGCCAAGAAAGGAGAGAGTTGTAATCACCTTTCATGACACAGTGATCATGATCTCTCAATGATGTGACTCCCCCTGTAATGAGGGACTAACTCAGACCAAAGCCGAGGGCCACTGTCTTTGAAAAAACAAGCTCTGCCCTGCTAATTATTAAAATAAAAGGCCATAGTTTAACACTCTAAGCATAGCAAAGCTAATGTCCACAGCCTGCAAAAGAGGACACCGCTGTGGTAGAATCACTTAAAAAACTTATGGAGAGCTTAATTTGATTCATTTCCCTTTTTCAAAGTGTTTTCTGGAACAGTTTAACCAACACATTCATTCCTTTTCCTTTTTGTGATAAGCATTTTGTTGCAACATGCATATTTATGTAGTAGCATACAAGTCTAAGTTCCTAGTTTAATGAAATAGGAAATGAGTTTCATTGCTGCTGTATTACGTACATGCTGCACTATTCATAGAAAGGTCTTTCTTTTGCAGTCCAATTTAGACTGGCTATCAGCCCTAGTTTAAAAGGATAACGGAGCTGCTACTGACCTGCTGAAGCTATCTGCTCAAGTGAGGAATTAAAGCAATTTAGTTGGCTGTGACAGGGAGGTCACAGTTCGCAAAAGTTATCAAATACTTCTGGGAGAAGTATGACTTTTTAAATTCTTTTCACTTGTGGCTCTGATGGAGATGTGTTCATAGAAGCAGGCGAATGAATTTACGGTAAACTCTTTGCCTCGTGTCATCATCTCCAGATTCCATATCAGCACTGATTTATACTTTCTGTCACAAAGTACAACTCATTGTTTAGGGTGTTCTTGGAACTTTCTCATAGATGTTTGCAGTTTCATTTGCTGCAATAAGGCCATCTTTTGCTTTGAGAGTAATCTTTCAACAGATAGAAGTAGACCAAACTGAAAAACACACTGGGTCAGATGCAGACTATATAGCCAAAACACCTGACCATCACACCTATAGGAGCTTGTTGGACATCCCATGCCAAAACCATGGGCATTAATACGCAGTCACCCCCTCCTTTGTGGCTTTAACAGCCTCCACTCTTCTAGGAAGGTTTTGCACAAGATTTTGAAGTGTGTCTGTGGGAATCCAGTGACAAGAGCATTTTTGAGGTCAAACACTGATGTTGGATAAGAAGGCCTGGCTGTCGATCGGTGTTCTAGTTCATCCCAAAGGTGTTCTGAGGGGTGAGGTCAAGGCTCTGTACAGACCTCTGGAATTCCTTGAGACCAAACTTGTTAAACCATGTATTTATGGAGCTTGCTATGTGCACAGGGGCACAGTCATACAGTCATGCTGGCACAGGGAAGTGCCTTCCCCAAACTGCTGACACAAAGTTGGAAACACATAATTGTCTAAAGTATCTTTGTATGCTGTATTATTAACCTTATCCTTCACTGGAACTAAGGGGCCGACAGCCCCTTGAAAAAATAAATGTTCGGCGACAAACAGATTGCAGTGTTAATAAATGAAGTTTAAGCCAGTAAACTTTCCCATTTTACAGAAGTGTTTGTTTACTCTGGCTAAGAAAATAGAGTTTGGGAAGCATATATTTGTGCGCATATTACTGTTGCATCGTGACATATTTTGTACAAGCATCTTCTCACATATGTACATCTTATCCCAAGAGTGTAAACAGTGTTATTCTGATGGTAAACATTCTTTCAGCTTGTGTTCAAGGCTTATGCCTTCATGTAACTGCTGTATTTGCTGCCATTGTTAAAGGAAGTCTCTCAAGAACATGTCTGAGGCACAAGTGTGCACACGGTTTTAAAAGCAGGGTAAAAATCGATGCAAAAACAGCTGCTGTGAGTTGCTCAAACTTTAGTGGAATACGTAATTGAGGGGTAAATGTAATCAGCCACATGTGTAATATCTCCACCCACTTTTTGCACAATATTTTCACCCCCGCCTTTTGCATTTTATTAAGTTTCCAGCCTATAAACTGCATGTATAGGCTAATACACCAGTTACATACCCACACAAAAATCTTAGCACATCCAGCTTACTGTGTTGTACTATGTTGAGACTTTCTGTTGTCCTCCTTACCTGTAGACCTATTAAAAATTGCTTTCGCTTATTAACATACAGCCTCTAGCGCACCTGGAGGTTATTGATAACTTCAGAAACTGATAAATTCATGCTGGAGCTTTGTAGTCACATATTTTATTTCTGTTTGCCATTTATTTTCAGTTATGTAATTATATGCATCAGTTCATAAACACTTCAACATACCTGGAGGAAGGCTCTGAATGAAGTCATTTGTCTTGTATTTGGTGAAATGCAATATGCTTCAGGAATATCATATTAAATCTAGGTAAAGCAACATAAATTTACACAAGCCTGCAAGAAAAATGTAACATGAAGCTCTAAAAACACTGAGTTATTTACATGCCTTGGAACGCTATCTGTGACAGGACAGGGACTGCACATGTAACAAGGTTAACAGACAGGAAACCCCACATCGTGGGTTATTGGTTGTTGTGTTAGCAATACTTACCTGTAGGGCTGAGATAACTACACTTCACCACAGGCAAAGCAGGACATGAATTTAATACATTTGGTGAATTTGGTTTATTATTTTTAAAATTTGTATACAAAACTGCTTTGAGAAAATTGAATTCAATTGAACTGAACGCTTGAGTCAGGATCACTGAGTAAGGAAAGTGCACTGCAGTTTGGGGACTGCTGTATTTAGCATTCAAATAACTGAAGTTTCAGTTGTTCCTATATAAGCTATATTGTTATAAAGGACCCCACATGATGAAATTTATCACGTTAATGACACAACTTGTTCATTCCAAAACAGATCAGACAGATTTATGGACTATAAGCTTCATTATGAGACCATCTAGTGATGTCATAAGAATAATTTATAGGCCTGCATCTGACTGGGAAAGATCCTGTATTTCACAGGAGCAGAGAAAATAGTGCCAGCAGGAAAGCCAGAGGTGTTTTAGTATAATGATATCTCTGCCAGAATGATAGAACTGTTATTTGAGAGCAGCTAAACAGTGTTTGTATCACTTGTCACAGACCTGATAAGGGTTGTAAATAATTCCAAAATGTGGCTCTGAGACTCAATTAGTGCAGTGAGCATTCCAACAGATTCCCCCCCACAAATGCCAGTGATAAGAACAGTGCAATAGTAGGAGTTCAGACACTTCAGAGAAACCCAGCAATTGGATTCATAGATAACTGTGCTGTACACATCAGTGTGTGTGGCTGGATTCACAACTAGTTATAAATGATGAACTCTTCATCCGTTCTACTGTTGAAGAGTCTGTTCACTTTCTAAAATCATGATGTTCTATTTGTTGTGGTGTAAGAGAGATTTGAATACAAATTGAAAACGTCAATAGCTTTTCAGTTTGCATGCACCTTTCTATGATGTGCATGCAGCAAATGGCTTCATCCTTTCATTGGCCATGTAGCAACACTATCTCAGTTGAACGGTTGGTCACATACTAAGGCACAACTAAGACTCAAACTGTCTAATTTTTAATATTTACTGGAATTTCACTTACTTGCATGGCCATCGTAGGGAATCTTAAAGCTACACTATGGCTATGTCCACACAGCAGGTAAAAGGGGCCTAAGTCTGATTTCCTCACCAAATCCGAATTTTTTGCTTGGCTGTTCACATTATCTTTTAAATGTGACCTGTATGTGATATTAGTCTGAACAGATTATGCTCCTAAACTGACCCACATGCGCAAAGAACAGTGCTTCACATTGCTTCACGTGGCTCATCCAGAGGAAAACAATGCCGACTATGATCGAACACCAGTCACTCCCAAAGGTTTCAGTTTCGTCTTTGCCAGCATCACAGGAGCCATCATGAAGTTCTGATAGGGGACAGCTGGGCTCATCACCTAGAATGTGTTTGAGCTCGCCGTAAAAAAGCCACATTATTTGGCCACAGTCACTTCTTTGGTTCAATGTGTTTTTTGCTGTTCACACTGCCACAAAGATGACACATCTGTGTCACATATGAGGAAAAAGATCAGATGTGGGCCACTTTTACCTGCTGTGTAAACATAGCCTAAGTAAGTTTCAGAGATTTGGAGACCTCTCTGGTGGAAATGTATAATTGCACGCAACATGCGGAAGAACATTTTGTAGCATTGATTTTGCTTCGTTTAATATGTGTGACTCAGTAATGCTACTTCTCTCATTTTTAACAAAAATACATAATGCAGCTTTAAATATGTTTTCATCCACCTGCTAAATTACTTCAGATATATGCAAAACACATTAACATTTATTGTTAAAGAACAGCTTTAAGCAAAGATGTAAAAGGAAAAAACAACATTTGTTAAACAACACCTTCGATATCTGAGCTAGTCTGGTATGCCCCATCATTTTTCATTCTCTGAACTTTAATTCAATTATGTCTGTAATCTAGGTCGAAGGGATTTTACACAACCTGCTTTGGACTGCAGCTTTCAGGTTTTAGCCAGGTGAACAGTAGCCAGCAGCTCTCCCTCTGAAGAAGTGCCACAATATCTGATCACATAAATTCAACCTGAAGCACAAGGTTAGTTGGCAGGCTAGATGAGCTATGACAGCACTGTTACAACACAGTCCTCTCCAGTGTGACAGCCTTTGACATATTATACCCTGAGCTGCGTACTTCTACTCCTTTGTCCTTCCCACCTGTGTCACTTTGTGTCAGCTCGCAGCACTGGCTTTTTTTAGAAGCCAATGCAAATGTCTAATAGCCAGATATAAACCACATTATATCAAGAAAATAGAACATATTACTTAAAACAAGTAATAAACATGTAGAAGTAAATTGAATAATCTTTCAATATTCTTACAACAATCTCAAAATGAAGATATTAGACATATTGGCTAGATTTAAAATGTTTTAACTTGTCAGGGTATCATTTTGGCAGAGTAAAATGATTAAAAAAAGTTTTAAAAGTTTGAAAATGTATAAACACCAAAAAGTTATGATAATTAGAATGCAGAAGGAATATTCAAGATTCTGCACTATGATCTATTCATTAGAGGCTTTTGTGCAAACTTGTGGAGCCAACTTGAGTGCATGCCGTCAACTAAATGTGAACCAAAAAAATCTAAAATGTATGTAAATATTTCAAAGACTCTACTTTTCATTCAAATTATTGTTTATAATGTAATTTGTAATGAAAACAATTGTATTAAATTAGAAAAGAATACAAAATCAAAGCATGTTTTCTACTCCTCTCAGACCTTCAAATTTCATTAAACCACTCATTCAGCTTACAGCGCTTCAGCTCCACTCATTCACACTGAAGTTATAGAGTATTTAAGCCTTTATAAATGAGGCACAATCAAAACAGAGGACAGCCAAACATCTTAAAGGCTAATCAACAAAAAAAGGCTGTTTAATACTAAGGGAGAAAGAGAGGTTGTAATAAAATACAAGACAAATATGGGATACAGGTTGTTTAAATCATGCCTGAATGCCTGTACTGCATCTTTATGGCAAATTGTCTTGTTACCTGTTGTTTGTTGTGATTTTACAGAACAGACAGGATAAACACATCAAAACAGCTGCTGAACATCAATGTATGACATGTGTGCATGTGAGCAACTCTATTTGACTGCCAGTATAAACACAAGCCAACACAACATCAAAAAGGTCAGTCAGTGAATGGAAGACATCAAAGGCAGAATAAAGATGCTTTTCTTCTAAACCTGCAATGGAGGCTTGCATTATTACATACTGTACCGCAGTGAAAATTGTATCACTTTGGAACAGCTGGGTCAGTTTCCTTTCTGAATTACTATGAATGTGTCAGAAATAATCAGAATCAAAGGAGGCTATTCTAGCTTGTTTTGATGATGGTAGAATCTTTGTCAGAGCAGAGTTGGATGCAGGTTGCTGTATCATATGAAACAAGATAAGTGACACATAAGCCTGCAATAGCTGGAATGGTGTTATGTAAAGCCTCTCAGTATATGAGATGTGATGTTGGAAGATATCAAGTTTGCTGATGACACTACAGTTGTGGGGCTCATCTCCAACAACAAAGAGACAGCCTACAGGGAGGAAGTGAGGCAGCTAGAGTTCTGTGGCAAAGACAACAACCTCTCTCTGAATGTGACCAAAAAATAAAGGTGACACTTTATTTTGAGTGGTCCTTTTTGATTAAATAAGCACTCAGCAGTCATTCAGTAACATGTCAACTACACATCAATGATGTAGCAGTAGTGAATACATTCAGTAGATTATGAAGAGACTTTTTATCATTTGCATGAGTAAAATTTGTTCATAATCTTTTTATAATAATTCAGTTGTTTTTTTATTTTATTTGGAGTGTTTAAGTTCACATCTGTAGAGGTTAATCTGAGAAGTCACTAAACATGTAACAGGTATAATACAGACCAAGATGTTATAGACCTGCTGCTGACACCATTCTGTAACTGGGGCTTAACTGGATTAGGTTTTGGATAGGGTTACAGATAGGATTAGGGCCAGAGTGAGGGTTAGCATTAGGTTTTGAGCTGAGGCTAAGGTTAGGGCTAGGATAAGTGCCAGAGTGAGGATTAGAATTAAGTTGTGGGTTGAGGTTAAAGTGAGGGTGAGGATTAGGTTTTGTTTAGGGTTAGGGTTAGGATTAGGGCCAGGGTTAGGGTTAGAATTAGGTTTTGGGTTGTGGTCATCGTGAGGGTTAGGATTAGGACAGAGTAGTTCTTTGTGTACCTATATGATAAGTTGAGCTGATAAAATGGACAATGAGTGTAGATACCAAGAGATGTACTTGATAAAGTGGCTGGTCAGTGTAAATACTCAGTTGTCGCAGTTCTTTGTAGATTTTCCAGGACCATTTTTGTCTGTACATTTCTATGCATTATTATCTGACAATCCATTTTTTTGAGGGAGGGGTGGGGTTTGACCTACCTGCACTGAACTGTTTCAGTGACGTATTTTCTTGCGATTAGTTGCTGTTGCTTAATCCGGGCAAGTTGTTTGTACTGTCTGGTTGAAAATGCAAGGATACCTCTTTTAGTGAGTTGAACAAACTCAAAAAGAGAAGCAATGAGAGAGTATGGGGTGGAGTTGAATAGTATTCCTAGCACATTTGTTGATTTCTGTATTAGCTCCAATTTTTCCTTCAAATGTTGTTTTCAAACAAACAACACGTTCCTATGTTATATATAGGTTAAATGTAAGCTTGGATGCATTTTACATGTTTAAGGTATCCTGACCATGGATGTATTTAGTGTCTCTGCTTAGTAGTCAGTTTCATTGTAACAAAACAACTAAAGTTGCTGCAAGATTTTTTCAAAGTTGTCATAGGATTATAGAACTCTGAAGACTTTTTTTTTTATTTTTACGTGTCAGTTGTAGTCGTTACAATTATGTCAATGTCATGAAAACTGAAAAATTGAATAATTACGTGAAGTTAAAAGCTCACATTTCTGCAGCAGTACAGTCTGTTTGATGTATACTTACATTTTATTTGTGAGATTTATGATTTATAATACAATGTGTATAACTCAAAACTAAGTTCAAAGCTTAGTTCATTTGAGGCAATGAGTTACCTCAAAACATTAAAACTTCTCAAGGTTTACAATGTGTTACCCCTGGCTACTGTATATCCTGATAAAGCAACTAGTTCCCATAATTGCTTCTAGCACATCTCTGAAAACAAATTGTTACAGAAAGACTTTGCCTTTAATGCAGACAGCGAGATCTTCCAGTATTCTCTGAGCTGTTGCTAGCCATAGACATCGCCTTGAGGAACAACGACGGCAACTCACTCATCTGGGAGTCACTACTAAGAATGTATTGAACTGAATGCAGCATCTCAGTGCACTTCCAAAAAATATCACACGGTTTCTGGTTTTAATTATTTTCTCTTGTTGACATAACAAATGCATATAACTGAGTGAAACTGAGCCAGCTGCATTGTTTGATTGGAATACTATGACTCATCAGGTTTACTTAACAAGTGTTTGTTTGGTCAATGCAACCATGTTGACTAAAACTCTCTCTCAAGGGTAGTTTGGACTCTAGACTACTTGTACAAGCTAGGAAACATTCTCTAAGCAGACACAAAGTTCTTTTGTAAGTCGCTCTGGATAAGAGTGTCTGCTAAGTGCTGTAAATGATAAATGT
Source organism: Colossoma macropomum (assembly GCF_904425465.1). Classification (NCBI taxonomy): domain Eukaryota; kingdom Metazoa; phylum Chordata; class Actinopteri; order Characiformes; family Serrasalmidae; genus Colossoma; species Colossoma macropomum. The sequence continues at coordinate 17,113,648 of NW_023494790.1, read as the reverse complement.
AAATGTAACTCACACAACGTTCCCATTTGCTCCTGGCAGCATTTTGTGTTTAATGGACCCGTATTTCACTCTTGTTTCGCTTACCCTCTGTGTGTTTCCATTCCAACATTCCAAATGTTATTTTGTCAGTTGCCTGGTCTTGTTTGGTCAACTGCCTAGTCTTGTTACTGTTGTTGTTATGTTTAGCTAATGAAACATTGTTTAACTAATGAAACATTACTTTCATTAGGTGAAAATTGCCATATTAAAGGTAAAGTGGGAGGAAATTTAAATAGAAAACTACAATTTTGGGGGGTAAGCCTTTCTCTGATGAGTGCAGAATGAAGACAGACAGCCATATAATTGTCTTCAAATGATCATTACAATGATGAGAAGGGATTTCTTGACTGGCAAAAATGGTGTCACATGAGTAGGACAACAAGTTAAAAGCTAAAGTCAGTGATGTAGCTGGTTGTGTAGATTCCTTACCTCAGTTTGGTGTATTTTCTCTAGCTGGAAGCGTAAAAACTTGTCTCTGATGTCTGCTTTGTGCTAAATAAAGAACTGCTACACTAATGTCAGCTTGATTGTATGTATTAGCTTATAGTTCAGTGACAAGGCTAGCAGTTGGTTGAGATTTCCAGTGGTTGCTTGATGTATTCTTGTAAAGCATGCTGGGTATTGTAGTGAGAGACTATTATAGAGAATTGAGAATTGTATCAAACTGATGGGGCTGAGCACTATAATACTGCACTACAGTCTGCTGCATAACAACAAATTATACATTAAACTCTGATTTTAGGCCAGAATGCCACTTTAAGTAAAATAAACATACAGATAAACAAGCTACAATTTTTTTGCCATTCACTTTGATGTGATTTATTTGGATGAATGGGGTACATATTACTCAGTGAAGTATCTTTTAATCTGCTTATTGATGTTGCATGGAACCACATTTTTTAAGTAAATGTTACATTTTTTTGAGTGTGCTGCCGACTCAGTACCTCCACCTAATATTCCTCCCTAACTCCACCTAATATTCCTTTGATCATTACAGAGGCAGCTCATTCTCTGCTACAGTCAAAATTGCTTCCATTATTTTGCCACTCATAGGATGTGCCTTAGACAGGTTACTGTCATTTGGGAGAAGTGTGGGGAGGAAATCCAATCTTTAGATGCTTTTCTCACTTTTCCAGTCAATGTTTGATCATCCTGTGGAGGGTAATAAGAGAGAGAGAGTGGAGAACAACTTTTAGAATTGAGCATGGCAGCAGGTCTGCTGCAGACTGTGTCTGCCAGTGGTGGTTGGAATAAGGTGGCCCTTTGGGGACTCCATGAAGTTATCCAGACAGCCCTCACTTGTCAGGAAGATTCAGCTCATTCACCCTCTATCTGCCTTCTATGGAAAAGTGAATGATCTCCCAGACTCCCTGTATTCACTTCTGAATATCTGCTGTGAAACTGATCACCAGTTGAATATATGGTCTGTGAAACAGCAGCAGAGATATTCTCCGTCTTGAGAAGTCACCCAACTTAATACTGAGGTGAGTAATATTTTGTGTTATATTTCAGGTAAGCCATTTGTTTTATCAGCAGCTGCTTCCTGCTTTAAAAAATGTTCTCATTTTATAATGAGAAATTTTACACACTAGACCCAGTTCAGCATACTGATCATCCGGTGAACATCTATTCATTTGATGGCAAGTTCATGAAGGGAGGCACAGTCACAAATATCACACAGCCACTCCATCTCATTCTACATGCCGTTCACCATGAGTACCTCCCCTTGCTAGTCCTTCACTCTTCAGTCCACCAGATTATCCCCTGTCTCTCTTGGGTACAAAAGCATAACCCATACCTCCAGCCTTGTCCTAGTGAGACATAGTAGACATAGCAGCATGGTTTCTCTATTGCCTGAAGAACTGTCTTGCGTGTACATTTGCATACATTAGTCTGTAGTACCTTCCTTTTGTCATTACCTGTTTGAGGTATATAGTAAATCCAGATCTTGTGAATTCAAGCCTTTTTTTTTCTCATCCTCCGGCCACTGATTTTCTTCCTAGAGCTTTCTTTTCTGTTACAACCACTGCAGGATTCCAACAACTCAGAAAGAGAATCCCTACATTACAGAAAGCTTGTTAAGTTTGGAAAGCATGGCTGTGAGTTTTGTCTGGTTGGTTCACATATAATTTATGTGTTTAATAACATGTTTTAAAACATCTACCATTTTTAAACAAGTACCACTTTTTTAGACATAGCTGAAACTGATTTAATAAACTGAAAAAATTAATACTTGCTAAGTAGAGATACAAAGTTTCTGCTGCTCTGTTAATGCTCCATGCGGTCCCCCAGGGTGACAACCATTGCTTTACATCATTAATTGAAGCAAATTTAACAGTTTTATTTTTGATGTTTAAGAATAGACCATGAACTGATTCATATCAGAAAGGGGTGAGTGGATATCAGCCTTTACCACAACCATGGGGCATTATGGCTATCTTGTTGTGCCTTGTGGATTGGCAAATGTCCTTGCATAAGGCTTTTGTGAATCTTCCATTACATGATTGGTCATAAATATCTACAAAGATGATATTGTGGTTCATTCAGAGTTATTTGAGGACCCATTAGCCTGAACTATTGAGCAGTGACCTTTGTGTAATCAATTGTATGTAAAAGTTGAGAAGTGTAATTTCCATTAAGTCCTGGGTTATGTGAACGGAGGAGGAATAAGTAATGGCAGTTAGATTCTGACCAGTAACCAAGACAACTAAGGAGCTCCAAAGTTTTGCAGGTCAAATTATACTACTCCTCTAGGGTAGTGTGCAGAAGGTTTGGTGGATCTTAAGTCGTAGTTCAGCTGTGGTTCCTAACCTTTGTCCAGCAGTATGCCTGCCCTGTATAATTTGGAGTTTTTCCTGTTCTAACATGCTTGATCTAACAAAAAAGCTAACCAATAAGCCATTTCTAAGATGAATTGGGTGTGTTCCAGCAAGGAAAACTAAAATGTACATGGCAGGAGGTTATGTCAGATTAGGATTGGGATTCACTGTATTTGGTTATACACCCCTAGGGCCTCATGTGTGTTCCTGACTCTTGTGCAACATTTTATTAGTCTTGGATATTTCATGGGAGAACAACGATCTTGGCTGACACTTTGGTACATACTGCAATGGTAAATGGTAAAGTGAATGGTCTAAATAACTACCAGTTATAACAACTACCAGGACTCCTTGCAACTTTAACTACTGGTCTAGAACCTTTCCAATGCATCGTAGGTTGTCAACTATCCAGAACATGGCTTCTAAAGCCATGACTGTTTTAAAAAAACAAACAAACAAAAAAAAAAATACAAGTCTTAGAATCCACTGTTTATACTCATAGCAATCAGTGATGTACCAACAGGTCCAGACAAAGTATCAGTGCAGTGAGCCTCCAGAATACTAACCTGGTCTTAAGAACTGACTGTCCACAAGGGACTTCAAACTATGCCTGTCTCAGGTTTGTGGAATCTTGTTCAAAGGAGAACTAAGGCAGGGTTTCAAAATTGTGTAGGCTCTATTTTTTTATGTTTCACTCCATAGTCCAGTGTTTCCTGTTCCCTTGGATGGTGCTCCCAAGGGGAGGTGTTGGGTACCAGCCAAGGACATTCTGGACCATCACACTCATCTGTGATTTCCGCTGGGAGCATCCAGATTGTCCCACTCATTGCCTCGGGGTTTGCCTCAAGGTCAGCATCTCTTCATTGCTGGAACTGTGTGTACAGTCATGCCCTCATCACCTCTGCTTCAACCTATCAGCAGTCTCTTCTTAGAGTCAACAGCACTTGTTACTCAATACTCCTAATCACTGTACATTCCATGTGAAACATTTCTTTGTGAAGTCTTGTTAGCATCCTTTTCATCTGTACATTTCAAAGCTGTTATTGTTATTTGTTCTTCTGATTTATTGACTCCTGCCCATTTCTCTGGTTTCTGTCTTGTGTATCTCTTTAGTCCGAGCTGTGTGTTGTGTTTTGAATTTTGGATCTGTCTCTTCATCCCTAGCTGCTCCATATCCAAACAACCCAACAAGACCCTGCCTTTGCCTTCAGAACATGTAAGAATATGTTATTACATAACATAAGAATGTTATTGTTATTTGTTTTCCTGGTTTATTGACTCTGATTCATTTATTTGGCTTTTGTCTTGGGGATTTCCCTGTGCTGAGCGAGCTGTGTTTTGAATTTTGTTCTTTCCATATCCAAACAAACCAACTAAACTTTTTACAGAAGACAAGGAAAGTAGACCATAGTCTCAGTTTGCTTTAGATCTTGACAACACAAAAAGAAAGTTCACATTCTAATATCCCAATGTTTTTTACTACTATTTTATTACCATATTACATTATTTTTACTGTCTATAAAACTGTAGACACTTAAAAATAACTGATAAAAACACATAATTCACATTTTGAATGAACTGGGCCGAGGTAATGTGATGATAGTTGTAACAAAATCTACTTATTCATAAAATTTAATTAGACTCAAAACAAAAAGCATAATTGCAAATGGCTCAGAGTGGGTTTGGATTGCTTTAGCATTCCTCTCTTTATGAAGCATTTTACTGCAAACAGTTGCAGGTGATGAGAGTCTTTAATGACTGTCTGATTTGTGTTGTCATCTTCCTACAAAGATCTTCACTTTGAAACTGGAAAGCAATATAATGCAATACAGAGTAAGTGCACTCTTAAAAAGTGGTTCTTCAAGAGTTCTTTAGTAAAGAAAAATGGTTCTATATAGAATCATTTGCATGCTTAAATAGTTCTTTGCATCATGAAATGGTTCTTTAGATTGATGGAGAATTGAGAACCTTTTTGAAAAGGGCTCTTCTGCGTTTCAAGCTTGACATCAAAACAATAGAAGAACCTTTTTTGAAAAGAGTCCTATATGGCACCAAAAAGGGCTCTTTTACTGTTACAAGCTTAACAATAAGTAACAATAGAGAACTTTTTTGTCACACAGAACTATTTTCAAAAAAAAAAAAACTATATAGAACCAAATACAACACGTTCTCCATCTATCTGAAGAATGATTTCGTGATGTAAAGAATGCTTTAATCATGCAAATAGTTCTATCGTTGTCTTTGCTAAAGGACCCTTGAAGAGCCATCTATTTTCAGAGTGAAAATAATGGAAATGTTTTATACAAAAGGTGTTAAACGTTTTAGCCTCTCAATATGGAACAAAAAATTCTACAGTGTGATGAATGTAATGTGGGTGTAAAATGACATTTGACTTTATGTGTTTTTCTATCAGAAAAGCTTGAGGTTTGTATTGATTTCCTCAGCTTCTGCTCTTCTGTTTGGTCGATAATAAGCTACATCTGCGAAATTAACCAGCTCTCACTAGCTTTTTTCACTGTATGTGTACTACTTGACAGTTGCACACAGAGTTCCCATTGTCGTTTGCTTAAACTACTTAATCTGTGCTGGTGGAAATCAGCATTTTTGCTCTGATCTAGAGTGAAATTTTCATCTTGAATTTGTGTGCTTTACTCAGCTGGAATTATAAGAGCTATTTGTGTTTGACCACTTAATTACCCAGCTCCTAGGTTTGTGTTCATTTATACAGCATATGAATAAAAGATCAACAAAGCACATTCAACCACTTTAGTATCCGGCACTTCTTTGAAGTGCAATCTTGAAAATTCAGTCTGCAATGTATACCTAATGCTGATATCCTTTTTTTAAACAAAGTCTGACTGCTGTTTTGAAAACAACTTTACCTTATGCTAATGATGTCTTGTAAAATTAGGGTTAATGGGTTAATTTTAGAAACTAAAGATTCCTTGCTCTTTTTAACCCCTTAAATGGCCAGGGCCTGCTGGTGGGCCCAAAGTTTTATTACACACTTCTATAACCTAAGAATAGCTCAGCCAGTTTGCATTTAAGTCCCTGTAGTTACTGAAAAATAAGTCTTACTTTGTAATCACTGTTTTTGTGATGTCACAGCAATGTATTTACATAGTAAATCCACCTATTCAACCTACAGCAGTTTAGTCCCACCCATTCATGTTGAAGTTATAAAGAGTGTTCCTGCCTCAACTGCTTTTAGAAAGAGACATGATACAGGACAACCAATCAGAACATAGCTTATTTACGTATATATCAGTCTTAATGGTGCAGTAATAAAAACAGCTTGTTTAATTCTGAGGGACAAAGAGAAATTAGAAAATGTTCATGAGTTTTGTTCGTGGGTTTATGTGGATACATAAACCCACACAAATGTCAAAAGTGGACCTCAGTGAAAAAACGAAATACAAGAAAAAAAGTTAGACTTGCAAGAAAACTTTGTTTCTTTTCTAAAAATTAGCAGAAATAATTCTCATTATTTTGTGATGTCTATGGTGGTGGTGAAGTTTCAGCTGCTGGAGAGTCAGCCCAGTCTGTTATTCCTTTGTGCCTAAACGATTAAGGAAAACCACAGTTGTTTGCTTAAGCTGGCAGATTTCTTGCTCTTGCTGTGCCCTGTGGTATCAAGCTTGTTACTCACAGCACTGGAGCAGAAAAGAGGACCAGTCCTGCATGTGACCTAATCCAGGAGCTACACCATCCACCAAGTCTCCTGAAACTTAGAGCACAGTGCACAGGTGAGGAAAATCCCAGTGTGTACTGATGTTTCATGATGAGATTCTGTCATTAGGAAAATCTGTCCGTAACCTCGTCACCAAGTGGCAAGATTTTAGTCTTCGCCCAGTTTTCCTAACTCACCTTTCTCTTGCTTGTTAACAAATTAAAAATAAGATTTTATTCCCCATAAAATGACTCATATCCTAGTCATAACTTCAGAAGGCTGACTCAAACAGAGCATGATTTTCTGCTGCAGATGTGTTATCCTATATAGTCAGTGTTCCCTAAGCTAACATGACTGCAAAAAGAGCCTCTGCCACACAGGAAGAAAGAAGAAAGCGAGAGAAAAACGCTTCCTGAGTCTCTTCCAGATTTATGAATTTCAAATGCACAATGGCAGTGTTATGACTCTGTTGCCTCAATTCTCTCTAAACCAGACCAAAATCTTCCTCAACCAGTTAGAACCAAAAAGATGCTGACATGTTGCTGTCAAGCTGAACAAATTGACAAAGCTTTGTAAACAACACACCCTGCGCACATTCATTTCAAAGCCTACGACAGTCCCTTGCTTGAGTAATACATTGGGCCACACGCAAACACTGTGCGGTTTTGCTTCGTACCCAAAGCAATTTTACAGTTCATGGTTCAATTTCAAAGCTGCTCAAGTGCAGTGAAAGCACGGCTCTACATCAACAGAAAATTGAAGAACCTATAAGCAGCTTGGTCACAGCTGATGCACTTTATGCAATATTCCGCATTTCAAAGAGAGAAGATGCAATAATGTGGACCCCATTGATTACTGAAAGCAAGGGGAAACATCTCTGTAAGAGCATATATTATAGCACCAGATTTCTTCCCCATTCAATGTATCTGGTTTTTCGTAAGGCTGAGCCAGAGATTTAGCTGCGTTATACAAGAATGAGCACCCATTTTTGTCCTCTGCTTGCCCTGTGAAAGGACCACCAGCATTAGAGCTGATAAGTCAAGGCAGTAACAGATACAGTCACATGGGAAATGTCCTAAGTAGCCCATGACAGCAAACACTTTGGGATGAGAATGCAGGAAAAAGAGCTGCTTTACAGTTGTACTCAAAGGTATGACATTTACCTTTAGCTTGGACTCCGATCTGATAAGATGTACCTGCAAGAGTTGGTAGTATTAGAATGAGTGGCAAATTTCAAATGACTTTCTGTGGCTCATTTAAAAAGCTGACAGCCAAATACGCTAGTGAGCTGACACTGCTTCCAAAATCCATTTTTTCCTCTCCCTCAGAAGATGTCTGTATAGTATTAAATGGGATAAAAATAAATAGGAACATTCATAGAAACGCTAGGGAGACATTCTTGCATGAACTATTCATTCACTCTGCCGAGCTCATACCACGTATATCTCCACAAAAGCTTATATTATGGGTGATTTCGGAGCTGGAAAGGATGACATCAATCCATAATTGGACTGACTGGTCATATGCTAACTCGCACCACACAGCACTGCTGATTCTGCAATTCCCAAAGTGCTCTTTGACATGACCAATTTGCAAAGTTAGTCAACCGGGGAATTATTTTGGCTTTAATCTCTCATAAGGCCATATCAGCCTGCAGTAGGCAAGGCATGAAATAATAATAATAATAATGAAAAATATTGAACATTGACAAAAAAGCTGGACAGCAACATAATTACATGCGTCACAAATGACACTGGTTAATCAGCTTGTTAGCAGTTCTGCAGAAACAGACGCATAAGCCCCATGAAGCACAAGGATTTAAAGCTGTCAGAGTGCTAATAACTTGAAACATATGAGACAGATAGTTGGAGCAGTCTTGGGAGAATATCTAGGCATGTGTTAACTAAATATAGTGTTTATTTATGCATCTGGTAACACTTTCTTTTTCAGTCTGCTCAGTTCTTGATATTAACCAGGTAAGTATGAGGTACGAACTAGTAAACCTAAGTACTAGATTATTGTTTTAGATAGCATGATGGTGAGTTCCAAGACAGTTAAACCAAATTACACTGAAATGCCAAGCAGGTCCTATACATTAACCCCTTAAAATCCCAGGCTCATGATATACCAAGGCTTATTATTTAGTACATGGACTACTGTCCAAACTAGCTGAGTTATTCTTAAGTTATAGAAGTGTATAGTAAAACATTGGGCCTGCCAGTGGGCTCTGGCCATTTAAAGTGATACATGGTCAAATGTTGGGTATACCAAAGTGTTGTGTAATTATTTTTTAGGTAAAAGGGGTTCAAGACAGTCTGAGTACAAAACACTGACAATTGACAATTGGCTGAAAAAGAAAAATGTCTATCATAGTAAAATATCTCATAATTGGATAATTGTTTGAAGTAAGTTGGTAAATACATGCATAATTTTCACAGTAATGTGATTGAATCATAACAATCCAGTGAAACTACAAAAAGATGGTTCTTCAGGTTGCTTTAGTAAAGGCAATGGTTCTATTTAGAACCATGAGTTCTATATAGAACCATTTTATGCTTAAATGGTTCTTTCAAGGTGACTATATAGAACCTATACAACACCAAAAAGGGTCCTTCTATTATTAAGATGTCATGCTTGCAACTATACCTTTAAGAATGCATAGTAAGATTTACTCCTTTCCTTCACTGCTGTTTCCAGGTAACACGCATATACTATGAAAGACTCTTAGGTCTTCAAGTGTCTTTGTACCATAAGTATCTTTTACCCCGTACAACTACCCACTACTTAGAGATTTTTCCAATGTACTGTCCTGCTTAAACGTGATATTACAGTGGAAGTTTGTGTGAATGTGTTTGTGATTACTTGTGTGCAAAATGATATAAGTACCCAAACATTTAAACTAAATTATACTGACATATCCAACAGCTTCTATCTATTAAACTGATAAAGACAGTAAAATATCTGATAACTGGATAATTATTTGGAGTAACAGAGTGGTTAGTACAAACATACTCTCATTAAATTTCACTGTAATGTCACGTGATTGAGCTGGAAAGTAAACCAGAACAGTCTGACTGTGGTTTTACTGGGTGCTTACAACTTTCACACTCACTTTCGTGCTGAAATGTGCAACATTACAATGTAATTTAGTATATGTTTGTACTTATCTCCATGTAAATCCAAATACTTGTAGAATTATGAGATATTTTACTATGTTCTTTATCAGATAAACAGCTAAAAGCTGTTGAATATTTCAGTTTAAATATTTCAGTTTAAATTAATTAGACTGCTTGTGTACTTACTGTCATTTTACACAAAATAATTACACAGTACTTTGAAGTTTGTACTCAGCACTTATCCAGTGAACACAGGTAACCTGCATTTCACTGTAATGTAGTTAAGCTGTCTTCACCATAAGGTTGCACACCACCGTAATGTTACCCAAATTTATTAGCAAATATTTTGGAGTTTGTACTTGTCTGGCTAATACCTAGAATTTAGGGAATTTTTGAACATCTGATTGACTGATGATTGTCACTGTGGACAACCCTTTGCCAGTAACATTGATTAGAAAGAAAATTATTATTTAACAAGAGGTAGATCTTGGAGACTGACAGTCTGCTTCAATTACAATAAATGTCTCAAAAATGTTTAAGATTTGTGGGTGCAGATAGGAATATGTGCACTTGTAATGATTTCAGCTGTATTTCTGATGTGCACAAGTTTATGTGAACATTCACATTGGAAAATATCCTATATAAAGAAAATCTCATTAAAAAATATACATATTGCATAGTTATATTACATTTGAGACATTATTTTTCTTACTCACTCTCTTTATATCATATGGTTGGCAGAAAGATTATTCAGCAAGACTACCATTTAATCCATTTTAATTCCTAATCTAATTACTTTCTCTTTGTATATATTGCTTCACTCTTTAGGTTTTATATGCTCTCAGCACCAGATGCCTTGAGTTCTGCAAGGTTATCTAATAACTGGAAATTTGTCCTTTGGAATTGTGATCTGGTTGGTGATGATGGTTCACTTGTCTGTCAGCACAAAGACTTTCCTAACCTTTACAACTGCGCAGATAGTCCACCCATCAATTAAGCCCTGTCACTCTGTCTGTCAGCAGAAGGTCCCACCTAACCTTTTATGAAAGTCTCTTGTATAAGGTCCTGTACACAGGTGTGTTAGCTAGCTAAGCATTGGCAGTCACATCAAAACACATATACAGTTCTTAACAATTAACAGATGGTAATCCTTAGAAGTCAGACGTATCACTGATAACAGCCAAAGCAGAAGCACAGATTCCATAATATTTGTATTTGTGAGTAGAAAAGGAGATATTTTGTGGTTTATTTTATCGTTTGAATTTGTTTAAAAATGTCTTGTTTTGCAGAAAAAAAAACATTTTGCATGTTTTTGTCATTTCCTCACATTAAAACAAATGCAAAACAAGTAAAAGCAGTAGATTCAAAGCTGTCAATTCAGAATGTAACCAAATGTAAATGTAATTAATTGTACACTATGTCATTTAATGTGTAATTATGAAATAATAGAATTGCTAAATGGAATTAATAACTTGTGATTTTTAAAGGTAGGATATATTTGAGTCTGTGCTTTCCACATTTATTTAGTATTCTATGCCTTTGTGTAAGATTGTTGATTTATGAATGAATCATGTAGTCGAATGTAAAAGTTTGGGCGCCCCTGGTCAAATTTTGTTTTGTTGTTTTCTAAGTGAAAATAAGTTAACAGGGAACACACTTCAGCACACTTTAATGCACTCTTTCTGATTCTTTACTGAATATTTACTGAATTTAATATAAAACATGACCTGTGCAAAAGGTATGGCACATTTTATATTTCATGTTTTACTTTTTCCAATATGTTAAACACTGTAATTAAATAAATAAATAAACAAATAAATAAATAAATAAATAGAAATTCTGCACTAACATTTGCAGAAAGAGGTCATATTTAACTTTTGTTCCCTGTAGAAGATGTGTTAACTTACTTTCATGTAGGAACACCTCACATGTAACTTGTCCAGGGGTGCCAAAACTTTTGCATATGACTGTACTTGAGTTTTGCCACTAGACTAATGGTAAATGCTTAATCTATCAGGCATCTGCTCTGTGGTTGTGATATGATCAGCTAGCAGTTACCTATTTAGCATATGCACATGAATTCCTGTTTCACCCCCCCCACCCCGTTTCCTATTTGGTCATGCCCTCTGTGCCTGTGATTTTTGTACATGTCCTTCGAGAAGGAGGGCTGATTCTACAGCAGAGGGTTAATGGGTCCGAACGTACATTGTATCGCTTAAATTTGGGGCTATGTTCGAAACAGCTCAGTGTCTTAATGTTCAAAGGAAATAATGGTGCTGCAATTAATGTTGCATACTTAATTGAGACGGAAAATGTGTGCATGCCTGTAAGAGAGAGTTTAGAACAAGAGCAACAGAAGTTTATGGAAACTTGCACTCAATTAATATCCGGTTGCTGCCACAGAATTTGTTTTCCCTTGTCAGGCAGGTCCGGGTGTCATATTGATGAGTGGGCCCAAACTGTACTGCAGGCATCTGTGCCATACAAATGAGGGCAGAATCCTTGAAGCAGCAGAATGGAGCAACATACAAACACTGTACATCATTCCCATCAACTTCACAGCAAGCAATAATGCTGCAGGCTTCTCTATAACTTCTCATTAGGTACGAGGTCTGATATCTTTGTTGTCAGTCTGATGATAACTGTCAAGCCTGTTTGTTGACTTCTGTTTGATAAGGTAATGTAGTTCAGGCACAGGACACTTCAATGACAAGTGAAATATTTACCATTGCTGTGCATTTACCTTAGTGGAGGGGAGGGCAATCACGTCAAATGTTTTTCTTATTTTTTATATTCTGAGATGGTGCATGTACCAGCATCGGCATAATTTCCAAGGGGGAATGTAATATATACGATATCAGTAATTTTCATATAAGATGGAACTTGTCACTATTAAACCCAGTAGAAATAATTGACCATGGTTCTGACTAGTGTTAATATAACCTACACTCCTGGGTATAGAGGTGCTTCAAAGATTCTATAATACACATAATGGTTCTATGTAGAACTAGGAACACTCAAAGAACATTTGCATGTTTAAAGGTTCTTTGCATGGTGAGGTGGTTGATGGAGAATGTGTTGTATATGTTGCTAACCCGTTTTGAAAAGGGTTCTGTATAGCACCAAACAGGGTTCTGCTATAGTTATAGCTGTAGTCAAGCTTGTAACAGAAGCGCACTTTTGGTGCTACAACAAGGTTCTATATAGAACCATAAACATCACATTTTCCATGAATTTGAAGAACAATTTCACCATGCAAATGTTTCTTTGAGTGTTTATGGTTCTGTACAGCATCACTGTAAAGAGTTCTTTGCCAAAGAACCCTTGAAGAACCATCTTTTTAAGAGTGATATCACTTGAGAACAGTTTTTACTCTAATCATATTAAACTAAATATTAAAGTTATTGCATTTTCAGGTTGCAATTCTTTTGGTGAGATTAGATCAGTATAGCTAACAAACAAACACCCATCTAAGTCCTCCAATGTTCAACCCAACGTTACACACTTGTGCACCAGTATTACACATCTTCATTACATCTGGTTCCAGTCAGGATGAAAGTTCTTACACAAATTGCTTGTTTACATGCATCGTCTGTGTCGTTGTATAATGTGTGTGTTTGGGCATGACTGTGAACATATGCTATGTTCTGGTGTCAATTCGGCTGTTAAAAAAAGCTTCGCCAAAGCTGGTGGGGGGATGTGAAATATGAAATTCCAAACCCACTGAGGACATGAATCAAACTCCCAAGGGTAGCTCCTTTTCTTACCACTGGCAGGAGAAAATACAAACATGCATATATTCATACATGCAGCAGTGCACCGCTGCCACTTCACTCAGATTTATTGTGAAACCTAGAAATGCACTGCTTGAGATACTGTAGTTTATGGAAAAGAGCAGAAATTACATGATAAATCACAGCATCATCATCTATCGTCATGAATGTTTCTGGGAAAATATACATTTTTTCTATGTATTATATGTTTTAAAATTCTTTACGGTTATATGGAGGGTATATATAAAGAATTTTAGGGGGTATTTCAATAAAATGCAGTCAGTACCTTTGGATGGTTTTGTTGATGCAGACATTTTCCTCTCCTTAGAGGTTGGGCGCTGGCTGTTGCTGGTTTCAAAAGTACTGCAATGAATTCAAGATTGAAGCAGCTGCCAGATAAACAGAATGTACACTGACCAAATGTAAATTCACCCTCCATTTATTTTTCTCTATTTTCAGCTTTTCTCCGACCCAGCATATAGAGTTTATAAAGAAGAAAGGCAGTTGGAAAAAAAGAAAAAACAGCAGCAAGACCACACTACATAAACCATTCTTTATCAAGAAAGAGAATCATAAATTGGCACATCTCCTTTTTGCCTTAGGTGCCTGCTGTTATGAAGTGTTGGATAGGAGTGTAAACAGAACTCAGTCATCTGAGACTCAAGCTGTTTCCGTTGCTCATCAGGGTACTGTGACATATTTACAAGGTTAGCAGTGTTAATGATCTGAATGCTTGGATACAGTATTTGAGTGTCCTTTTAAAAGCTCTTCAGGCCCTGGTGTTGCTAAGGTCAATGTTCAAGTAAGTCTAACTAATCAACATTCAAAGATCATGAGGTCAATGTGCCAAAGCTGTTATTGTGAGCTTTTCACTTAATATATACTCCAAATTAACATACAGTACCATGCAAAAGTCAAGGCCACTCTTCATTTATTTAATTTCCAGTCAAAATTGCCATCAGCTTCAAATTATTCATTTTGCAGAAAACATATTTTAGAGAAAACTACACAGAAACCTCAACTACCAGGGCTGAATAGGAACAGAATACATGTAATGGCGTCACATAATCAGGATACAAAAAAACTACAATAATGGTAATCTGTTACAGTTACAGTAAAGAGACAGTGATCAGATTACAGGTTACATTACAAAAACAGATTTCCAGCAGGATTACATTCAAATGCAAACTTGTCTGTTACCAACATTCACTGTTTTAATGATAAATATGTCACGAGTCATTTAGGTTTGAAGAGTTTTTAATTTGGGGAGAAGGGGGAGGGTCCTGCTGCCAGGAGAGAATTATGAAGACTTCCCCACCCAGCAGCAGTTCACCATGTTTTACTCAGCCCATCTATAGAGATTTTATTAAGTATTTTATTTTATTGGCAGAACTGAGATCTGCAGTGTTTTCCTGATTTGAATCAGGCGTCTAACCTGGATTTCCACATCACCAGATTCTACAGCAGCAGACTGATCTGATCTGATCAGACAGTAATCTCTTTATTCTCGTTTGTTGCTCCGTAATATTCTACAGTGTGACCAGCTATAAATCAAACTTTTGAATCTTAACCTGGCAGGTTTTAAGTAACAGTCTGAAATGTGAAAAGAGAGTGAATTAAGTCTTGTGAGCGGCAAAATTACTTTCACTTTCACTTGTATGATTTCTTTCTTCAGTAGTTTCTGAATGATGTATGCAAAATGTTAACATGTGTAAATTATCGTTATGTGTAACTAAGATCATCAGCTCCCACTTAATGCTTATTTGAATGCCTTTTTAAACTAGGGTTTCTGAGAACTAAAACTGCTAATTAGCTGATTAGCTGATTAGCGAGCGACTAAAAATTATCATCATCAAAGTGCCAGCACGAAATCTTCTCAAAGGAAGACTTCTACCAGATTGATCTTTTGATGATAAACAGCAGATTTTTAATTCAAATAAGGAAAAGTCCCAGGAGAGCAGTGGTTTTAAACTATTTTGTATTTGATCCAATGTACTGGATCATTCTATACCAATTACTTGTTCCCCTGTGTTTTAGTCTCTGAGCTGTTAGTCTCAGTGTACAGATCTAGTTTTCCTGTTAAAATCACAGAGTTTTTTCCTTGGGGAGCAGAACTTGATTATACTCATCAACACTCAAACAAATTAAACTATTACACAAATTTGTAATCTGACGTTTATATTTAAAATATTTTCGTACATTAGATTTGGCTGTTGATGTGAGATCAGTGACCATTTGTGTGCGACGCAATATTTAAGTCACCTATAATCCATCAATCTGTTTCATAAGATACGATTTTTGTGTTTGATGTGTATGAAGTTAAATTCTTGTTTAAAAAGACTTGTTGAAATTATTTTGTCTTTTCTTTATTAAATTAAACATCATTGATTAAAGACAAGTAATCCAAAAGTAACAGAAAGTAATCAGATTACATTACTTGAATATAGTAATCCTTTTTTAAGTTTTTAAAGTAAATTTCCCAAACCTGTCAACAACTAAATATGATATAAATTTTTTCAGTGTTGATCTTGTCCCCTCTTGGCCTTTATTACAGATTTCATTATTTTCAGGAGACCTGCTCTCAGTTTTTCAAAGAAATCTGCAGGGATATTTTTCCACCCCTCCAAAGTTCAGTCTTAGAAGTTTGCTAGAAGTTTTCTGCTTTTCACAATCCAAGTAGTCCAAACACATTCAGTGATGTTGAGGTCTGGACGCGGTGGTCAGTCCATTTTTCTGAGAACACCAGCAGCTTCTTTGTTCGATTTGTAAATTTTCTACTTTTTGAATTTCCTTTTCTCAGTAACAGCTTCTTGATAGCTGCACATCCTTTCAGACTCATAGTGCTGAGTTGTCTTCTCACAGTGGAATGATGTGAATCAGGAGTGGAGCTTGATTTTCTTCTCTTTCTCAAAGCTTTAAGCACAGTTTATATGATGATCAAGTTTTGGTGGTGAAATTTGCATGGGCTTATTTTACAGTTGGATTTGACCGTATGCAACTTTGATGAATAAGGGCTATTGTCTGTGTGGACTGGATAGTGAATGGTACATTTTCAGACCTTACCAATGTTAACACACTGATATGGTCACTTTAAATGCAATGTCTGAATGAACACTTCCCCCTAAAGGACAAGGAGAGTGACTTAAAAGGAAAGGGTACGCAAAGTTTCATGGGCATGCAAAGGACAGCCATGATTAGTAGCTACAAGAAGGCCATTATCTCATTCCCTCGCTCTGTTGGGGTAATAATCAAATCACATTTCAAAGCCTGAGGATGATGCCCCTTTAAAAGAGTGTCTCTGCTCGGTGTCAACTCCCTGGGCATGAGTAGAAATGAAAATGAATATCTTGCAGTTCATGGCTATTTGGCCTGCAAATTAAATAAATGAAGGTTGTCTCTGACTTTGGTACAGTACTGTATTTACATGATTTCTCAAGTGTACATCAGTCTACATTATGTAGAATAATACAGAATTGCAGTTAAAATAGACATTCTCATTGGTCAACTCAGGCCTTATGAACTAAGCACAGAACTCCCGTTTTGTTGTTTCATCTAGAAAGAACGACATTTTCATACATTTTGTATTTGCCAGTCCATAAAGTAAAAACAGCTGCAATTTAGAGATCTTAAAAAGAGAAAGAGAAGTAAAACAACTTAGAAAACTTAGCTATGTCCATGCCTCCCAGTCTGAGAATACACACAGCTCCGCTTAAAATTCAGTGCCTTTGTATAAAGCCACAGAGACCAAACAAATATACCAGCTAAGCAACCTGGAGTATAACCCTGGTGCATGCAGCCTTTGTAGACTTCAGAATAAGCCACACACACTGTGGGAATAAGAAAACAGAGACTTCAGCACATTTGAAATTCTAGGGTTCATATCATCTCCTTCTGAAGTGTGTTATATGAGCAGGCCAGCCACTGAAGTTTGTGGTTATGACTCTGAGCTTTATCCCTGGAAATTTAAGGAAGATTCAGTCTGTTATTACTGTGGAAAGTGCAAGAATATCCAGGCTGCACTGCTCAGTGGAAGCATAGTCTTTATTTTAGTAAGACATGTAATATTGTCATTTTTCTATTGAGCTCCAAGTGCGATTTCAACCTTGCGAGTGCATTAAAGGACTCATATCCTGCAATTTTCTTGTCTTCTCCCTGTCCTTATATTAATTTGTGTGGGTTTATGTAACAAAAGTAGTTGCTTTTCCAGCTTCCGTTTTTGTCTTAGAATTACACAGGCTGTTTTTGTTACTATGGCTTTAAGACTTACACTCACTGAGCACTCTATTAGGAACACATCCTTGTATCTACAATCATTTTCCATTATATCAGCTCCACTTACTATGCACTTTGTAGATCTACAATTACAGACTGTAGTCCATCTGTTTTTCTGCCTAATTTATGAGCCCCTTGTTCTTCAATGGTCAGGACCAACACAGCAAGTATTATTTGGGTGGTGGATCATTCTCAGCACTACAGTGACACTAATATGGTGGTGGCATGTATGTTGCGCTAGTATGAGGGGATCAGATGCAGCAGTGCTGCTGGAGTTTTTAAACACCTCAGTGTCACTGCTGGACTGAGAATAGTCCACCAACCAAAAATATCCAGCGAACACCATCCTGTGGGCAGCGTCCTTTGACCACTGATGAAGGGCTAGAGGATGACCAACACAAACTGTGTGGCAACAGATAAGCTATTGTGTCTGACTTTATGTCTACAAGGTGGACCTACAAGGTAGGTGTGTCTAATAGAGTGGACAATGAGTGGACACAGTGTTTAAAAACTCCAGCAGCACTGCTGTGTCTGATCCACTCAGACCAGCACAACACACACTAACACACCACCACCAGGTTAGTGTCACTGCAGTGCTGAGAAAGATCCACCACCCAAATAATACTTACTCTATGGTGGTCCTGTGGTGGTCCTGACAGGGTAAAGTATGCAGGAAACAGATGGATTACAGTCTATAACTGTAGAACTACAAAGTGCTCCCATATGGTAAGCAGAGCTGATAAAATGGACAATGAGTGTAGATACAAGGAAGGATACAAGTGCTCAGTAAGTGTATATATGTAAATGATCTCCACTCTGATTGGCTGTGCTCTATTGTGCCTCATTCAAAAAGCAGTCCAGGTTGAAACACTATTTATAACTTCAGCATGAATAGGTAGAGCTAAACTGCTGTAGCATTAGTTTTTGTGACATCACAAAAACAGTTACTTTGACTGACTACAATGACTGTTTTGCAATTTAGTTTACATACATCATATATTTTTTTACATATATATATATATTGTCCAAATTCTTCAAAGCTGCATTAAAGAGAATGCAGATTTAACCACCTTTAATGATATACAAACTACTTTGTGTCTGATTCGTGAAACTTTCATATGATGTGGAAACAAGCAGAGATTTGAGCGCAAATGATGAATCAGTTTTGGTGCATGAAATCAAGTGCCGGCATTTATATATCATTTACAGGAAGCCAATGTTTCAGTAGGGAGCCAATCAAACGACAGCATTCAGCACCTCATGAGCCAATGGCTGTGCTCATAGGCGGAGTTTGAGGTCAAGCAGTAAGTGCCCTGCTCCCCCTATTGACCAAACTTTATGATGTTAAATCACAATGATAGAAAAGAATAAAATGTGAACTTTTATTTTATTTATTTTTTATTGTGTTTTAGGATGGTGAAATGATGTGATTGTGTAGTCTAGATTATTTCACTAAAATAACATTTAAATACTGTATTATTGCAGTGTTTGAGATGTTTCTGCAGTAGCTGTTTTGTATTTGTTATATTTTTTTGGTTAGTGTCAGTAGTATAACTTAAAGCACAGTGGAATATGTCTTTAAATTGAAGATGTAATAGTTGAAGTGGTTGTCTATACCAATGTGAATTTAAAATATGTACATCATTTTTGTACTAGATTGCCATGTGCACAAATGATTAGTGTTATTGTTATTTTCTATTTTAGGTTGCTGATGCCTGAAGCACATGCACAGGGTATTTAAAGGCAAGTCAAGTGAGCTGAAGACTGAAAACTACCGCTAGAAAGTATTCATCAGCTTTTAACACTGTTAGCCAAACACAAGTTTACGTAACTTGTTAAGGCCTAAAGTCATCCATATGATCAATGAGATTATTAAAAGGAGCTTACAAATGTTTATAGATTACTCAAACATAATGTTCAAATATTAAAATATATTTAAAGATCTTTACTAAGGAATTTCTAATTTTATTCAGTTACTAATTTGCCAGAATATAACTGCAATGGAACTTAGTCATTCTTAATTACCAAAACCTAACTGTTCTTAAATGTTTACAAATGACCTAAAAACAGCTTCCAAAGAACTGGGTACTAATAAAAGGTCTTTAGTAATGAGTTTATAAGACCATAACTAAAGTAGAACCTTTTCATTTGTAATAACTGCTGTCTTACCCTCTTTCCCAAAATCCAATAAAATAGTGAAATTTAAGGAACCATGTTATTGTAAATTGTATTTTAAGTTACTATAACATTGTTCAAGTATCTGCAATTTATGAAACCTGATAGTTTAATAGTACCTTAACAACATTTCTATCTGCTTTTGACTGAAATATTACAATTGATTAACATTTAGTTCATATTTAACTCAGTAACTACTTCTATTTATTATGACATTATTAATTGCTTGATAACAGTTAATAAATTGTTTAGAAGCAGAGCTTAAAGTTTGAGTTAGTTAACCACAAATCAAGCATTTTTTTTAACTCTTACGCTGAAATGTACACACACTCTTACCAGATGTGAGTTTGATCATACAGATGCAGCAAGATGAAACTGATGAACAACAAAACTAAAATTTGTTTGCACTCATTTTATGATCAGATTTGGCCATACACAACTAAGGGTCATTGACTGTATGGACTGGGCAGTGAATAGCATGTTTTCATACCATTTTATTTCTTTTGAAAAGTGAGGAGATTTCAGTTTTCCATGATATGGGCCCTTTAACTGCAATATTCGAATGAACACTTCCCCTAAAGGATGAGGAGAGTGAGTTAAAAGGAAAGTGCACACAGAGTTTCACAGGACAGTCATGATTAGTAGCTACAAGACAGCCATTATCTCATTCCCTCGCTCTGTTGGGGTAATAATCAAATCACATTTCAAAGCCAGCAGATGATGCCCCTTTAAAAGTTGCTCGGTGTCAACTCCCTGGGCATGAGTAGAAATGAAGCAGAAGAGAAAGCACCCTCTGCTTGTGCCAGGGAGAAATGTCAAGGTTAAAGAATCCGTAATGACATGAGCATTTAATGTGAAGGCACAGCACAGTGCAGTGTGCAGCCGTGAACTGCTCTCATCTAGATCCTCATATGTGAAGCACAGCTCTTTCCATGCCTCACAGCTTTCCAAAAAATGTCAACGACTCCCTGCAGACTGCATTTCACTGCAAACATTAAGACTTTTCAACGACCTTGAAATTAGCCACACAATAGATCACTAGACCTGAAGAGCAGAGTGTTTAATGCAAAAAGCAAATGTATATGTTAAAAATGTATGACATACCTTTCTGCTTGTCTCCTGTCTCTGTGGGCTTCATAAGGCAATCAGTTTTGGGATTTTCACAAGCACTGATGTGATCACTGAAATGATTTGAAGCATTTGATGTCTTAATCCACCACACTACACTTTGATACTGTTAAACAAAAAAGTCTGGCCATGGATTGTGTAGGTGATGCAAAGCCTGCCCATTGATTCTTCACGCACCTTCATTAAAATTCCACACCTGCTTTGTGATGCTCACAGCAAAAAGACTCAGGGAGAGCAGCGAGCCCCCAGAGGAGTCATTTTTATTCTGGTGCATGAATGCCTCTGCCAAGGTGTCACCTAATCGGGAAGAAACAGAGAAAACAACTGGCTGAGAATCCGCAGACTTCCGTGGCCCAAGCATCCCAATTAATCTCATAATGATGATAAAACCTCCCTTTTCAGCTTGCTGGCTCATTTATGCTGGGCATGTTCAGGAACGCACAGTGTCAGGGTGTTCTGCCATAGGCAGCTATATTAAAGTCTCTATCCTTACTGTCTGAAAGCTGTCTACTGTCCATGAGCGTCTGACTTCTTTTTAATGCTCTCTGCATCAGAGGATGCAATTGGAGCTCAAACTCATAACAAAATCTTTTTGATGGCATTTCACTGTACAGACAGAGACGCATTTCTGCGTAATGCTTTGCCTTCCATTCTGAAGCCGAAAAGTTCTATTTTATTTTCAAGCTCTCTTACCATGTTCTCTGAACTCTTGCGTAGTTCTTCATTTCTCTTTGCTGGATATTCTTCATGGCTTTTGAAAGCTTGTTGAACTAAGGGCTTTGGTGCTTTCATCTGAATGTTGTCTAATTTCTCTGTGTAATATGCTCTGTGCTCTAAGTACAGACAAACCAAAGTATTACAGAGAATAATTGTGCTTTTAATTAATGTTGAACCCTTTTAATCCATTAATTCATCTCTCAATTAACATATGCACTTTTAACCACAGGCGTTTTAATGCAGCCATATGTTATCATGACTTTATTATTGTGTGCAACCATGTGTTATTATGACTTTAATACTGTGATTTTTTTCAAACTTTCTGCTTAATTCGATTGTTAAGATGTAAACAGAGTCATTCTGAGTGGTTTGAAGATGAATGTTCATTCTGGAGTCAGAACTGTTCACAATGGTGGTGAAAGGAACCAGACATCAAAAGTGAATATGCTGCCTGCTGTCTGCCGTCTGCTGTCTGACAATAGTTTTGAGGTAAGATTTTGGCCTAGAATGTGTTTTTTAAAATCCATTCATGGTGGAGGGGTAAATCTAAGGTGCTGTATGACAAAATAGCCCCCAATGAAAACTTATTTTTTCAGATTTACCACTATTTTACAATTGTCAACATTCCATATAAATTCATAAGTCGTAATAAAAGGGCTATATTTGTTTAATAGATATTGTGACTCCTAGTTCCTGTCAGGGCAGCACGGTGGCATAGTGGGTCACGCTGTCACCTCACAGCAAGAAGGGCTTGGGTTTAATTTCCATCCAGAGTCCAGGGTCCTTTCTGTATGGAGTTTGCATGTTCTCCCCGTGTCTGTGTGGGCTTCCTCCGGTTGTTTCGGTTTCCTTCCACAGTCCGAAGACATATAGTCAGGCCAATTGGCGACTCTAAATTGCCCCTAGGTGTGAATGTGCATGTCTGTGTGTCTGCCCTGCAATGGATGTGATCTGTCCAGGGTGTTTCCTGCTTTTGGCCCAATAAATCCTGGGATAGGCTCCAGCGCCCTTCATGACCTGGGAGCTAATAAGCTGCTTAGAACATGAATAAATGGTTCTTATCACTGTTAAGAAATCTGAGTCTGTGAGTTTCTCTACAATGAACCATTTCACATCGAACCACTCTGAATGACTCTAGTTTCCATCTCAACCACTGAGTTATGCAGACATTTTTGAAGAAAAAAACAGGTGAAATCCCTTTTTTTTCTGCCATTCTTCACTTAGACTTGCCTCAGTTTCATACTTAGCCTTGATCTTCATGCTCACATTGACTCACTTTAACTTCTTAAAATCTGTCACCAGAGGAGTCATTATGTATGTATGTTTGTATGGTGTATGCATGTTTTACATTAAAATATAATAGCTCAGCATGTGGAAATGGAGTGTTCTGTGTTTTTCCATGTTTTCAATTATCATATAAAAGAAGCGCTAAGCTGCCGTTATTGGTGGACGTATTGTGACTGTTTCTGAGCCAGCATACGTGCGCATTTAGACTGCAATTGAATATTTGCCAAAAAATGATGACACAGCTCTCAGTCAATCACAATTGTCTCTTCTTCTGTCAAGCTAAGACAGACTTACTCAAAACAAACCTGCGGTGAGAACAACAGTGGTTGTATTAGTCTGAAATACAAGACTAATGGATGGTGAAATGGATGGTGTTACTGTGGAACCTGTAAGTCAGACACAAGCTATCCTGGTCATCTGTAGGACAATGCTGACAAGCGCACCATGGCCCTCTACTTTGAGCTCTACCTTCAGGAGGTGTTGGATTGGTTTAGAAATTTCACTTTCAGTTTGTTTCCTCCCACACTTAGCCCAAAATTTCTCACTGTTGTCCCCAAACGTTAAAAAATCACATATGGCCCTGAAGGATGATGCGTTTTCTTGTCCTAAAAGGTAGTTGATGACACAAACAAAATAAATCAAAATCTGGCATGTAACTAGACACACATTAAACATACATTCTAAAAGACTGTGTGTATCAAACCCCAGCTAACAGAAAAGTTAGCTACACATACAGTTAAAGAGACAAAATTCAGTCTAACGTATCTGCTGATTTCTTAATAATGTTGGCTACTTTACCATCAATATACAGGTTAACAGTGAATGTTCTCATTACAATTGTAGTATGTTATGTATAGGTAACAAAAAACAGCTTTAATTTCTCATCTAATCATTAATACAGCCAACTATGGAGGCTGTAGCCTAAACTGAGCAGCTACTGTAACTAGATTAAAGCATGCTGATTTAGCTAGCAACAATGTGAGTGCTCCAAATAAAAAAAAAGAATAATGGAGTTTGCATTTTACAAACATAATATGTAAATTATGCTTATAAACTCTTACATTTTTACCATAGCAATGTTATATAGTTGCCTATAGCATGTGTGCTGCATACCTGAACATCTCAAGAAGTCAATGTTACTCTGGTACTCTAGGCAGTGGAGCATCTCCTACAGAGATGAACAGTGCAGGAAGTTAAGTCTAAGGTGGATCCACAGCTATTATGAGGTCAGTTGAGAACCTGTCACTGCTCACTGTGTAGTTTCATCGCTTTTTGAATCTCTCACTGAATCTCATAAAAACCTTCCAAAAGACCTCGATCTCCCAATGCTAGTCAGAAACATGATGGGTGCGGATAATGTACTGAAGAAATTGTGCATAGCAACGGTTGCTAAGCAATGATTGGAGCGTTGAGGAGCTTGGCAGATTTTGATTGGCCATAACACAGTCTCATGAATGGAGGAAAGTGAAAACTCTTCTGAAACAAGATCTGGACCTCGGTGTCCTCATAGTTAGTTATTGCCATGATCATAACAGAAATCTGATATTCAGATAGATCTTTACATATCAAATATGTTCAAACATCACTGAGAAATCGTGTTCATGCAGAAACAAATGCTTTTTGGCATTGGCCTTAAAGGGTTAATGGGACATAAATGAGTGTATATATCATCCATAAAGCATTTTTAAATACATCTGCCTTCCATTGTAAAAAAAATGACAGGGCCAGTGTGTTTTACTGGTTAAATATGAATGAGTGAATGAATTAGTAGACTTGCATATTGCCATCGCAGATTTCCAGGATGAAAGCCATCGAACAGACAAACACTGGCCTACTGTTTCTGAGCCTCTGGCGTTGCCCCTGGTCCTGCCACAGCATATATAATTCAAAGTATCACAGTACTCTGCTATCACACTTCAGTGAGTAGAGAAGACAGTGTTTGCTCACTTCAAGCAATCACAAATATTGATAGTGAAGCATCTGTGCAAGGAGGTTGTGTCCTCATCAAACACGCACGCACACTCACGTCACGCATTCAGAAACAAACGAACTGGAAGCCGAGGTGGTACTCCTTGGTTGCAACAAATCCAAGGCCCTAGTAAGGAGACAAGAGAAGAGCTGTGCGGTGCAATACAAAAGAGCTTTTAAACTCGGCACATTGAGAGAACAAAGCCCAGTGCTGAGATCAAATAGCCTCTAATGAGGACTCATTCAGGGTTGTTTTGAGTCAGATTGCGACAACACCTGCAAAGCAATTACGGGAAGTGCTATGCTGTCAGACTCCATCACCCTGTGCACCTAGCCTCAGTAACAGAGATGGAAGCTTGAGCTGGGGCGTCTTTAAGGGCTCATCATTAATTTATATTCATGCATTCAAATATTCCCTCTTTTCCAGCTAGTGGTGCATACTGATCTTGTGGCAGAAGTGATAGTTTCATAATGAAAAATCCAGCTCAGGACCGTGATATTAGGGTGCACTGAGTGCATTGTCTAGATTAAGCTCTGCACAAAAATCATACAGTTTTGATCTAGAGGATGCAGTCTTACTATGGAGCCCATTACAGAGGCTAGAATAATAAAATGTAGTATAGATATGAGCCACAAAAAGGAACTGGATATAAAGTTACTATGGTTTGTATGTGCAGAGTGAATGTACTTCCCACATGTACTTCCTAAAACATCCCAAAACAAGATAATGTTTGACTAATCCTATGTTATAAACAGAGGCAGAGCCAAGAGGGCGACTGAGGAGGTGATTTCCCCAGTCCTGGCCCTTGAAGAGGCCCACAGACTAAACCATTAGTAAAAATGATCAGTAATAAAATGTATAAAATATTCTTAACAGAATTCTGATAGGAGCTAATAAAACGGTAATATAAATGAGAGAAAAAGGCCCAATTCCATTTTTTATTCTTACCCCTACCCCTTGTTTTCAAGTGTCATCCGTCCCTTGGAACTAAGTTACAACAGGTAGTGTTGAAACCTTCTGCAATGAAATGGGATCCTCAAATGAAAAGGACATTACTTCATTAACAGGCCACTAGTGGTGCTCTGTAGGCAACCCTGCCGGTCTGCAGTGACAGCAGAGGAGGGTAAAGTTTAGCAACCTATCTGCTGGGTTCTAGTTACATTTAGGGCATCATATGCCTTCAAAGGGGGTGGGGGGTATGACAGTTATTTATTATCGCCCAGCCCCAATTCTTCGGTCATATGTAGCTGAAGTCAGCTATCCTCCAGCTTCTTGTTCGAATATTCAGCAGTTCTGATGCCTGAGGCACCAGAATGTAACTGCTGTAACATTTAAGGTGGAACGGGAAATTTAGCTAGCTAGCTTCCTGAGACATCAGCAAAGTACAAGCAATTTTTATGCTTGTTATGAAGAAAAGGACCATATTACATTGAAATGACATTAAACTAAAATAATGTAATGGTTATCATTTCTTTGGTGGCTTGCACAGCCATCTAGCCGTTTTTTCTTTTTTTCTCATAACGTTTGGAGTGTGCCTCTGAAAAACCTCCATCTGGAGGGCCACATAGCCCTAACACTTCGCCCTAGCCGTCTATCTCAACAAAAATCAGGACACCTACCCCTAGACGTGGATGCGCAAAACGGAGGGATAAGGGCTAAGTGGTAGGGGCAAGGGGTGAAATGAGATTGGGCCTACTAATAGTGTGTGCTCAGCAAATCTGAGGTCCAGTCCAGAACACATGGCAGTGTAATGAGGGAACCAGGCTGCTGTAATACTCATGTGGAGCAGCAAAAAATGATTAAAAACCAGACGGGAAGTTGAGCGAGCATTTCGGACTACAGTTACATGTTGGCTGACTTGTGACTCAAGTCGCGTGTTGACTGACTCATGCCTCAACTGAGACATTCCCTTAATTGATCATGACTTGACTTGGACTCTAGACTTAAATTTCAGCAAAAGAAAAACCACAAACAAAACAGTTTAAATTAGTAGTGCCAACATTAATGCTGTTAATAAATGAAACCATTTGTTTCCAGTCTTAGGTGAGTGATTGTATTGTACCTGGCAGGTTTGATGTGGTTTTGTGCAGTCATTCCTGCAAAGCTGTTCTCCTGCAGCTTGCAGTGGGGGAATTGCATGAAATGGCTTCAAATAAGGAGCCTTTCATTACAGAAAAACCTTCAGTCTGATCGACAGAATCGCTGAAGTGCTGCATGCAGTAAATGCTATGTTTAAAGGAAAGAGGCAAAACAACCTGAAATAGCTTGGCTAGATGTAGTTAGGATGGCAAATATTCTAGCTAGTGCAACAGCTAATACAGCTGAAGTTCTCAGATCATGAAGTTTTAGTAAGTTACAGAATGTCATCTAGACTGACTATTATTCTAGCCAGTAAGTGTAGTTGCTGTACAAATTACAGTCTAACCAACCACTTCAAGCTGTTTTGCCTGTTTCCTTTAAGCACTGCATTTCTTGCATGTAAATGCTTCAGTTCTGTCCTTGAAAGGTTTAAAAAACATGTTAAACCTGACAGGTTTAAGTACGAATTTGCTTTAGTACAGTGCTGTGCCTGCAACTACTAACAGCACAATCCAGACGAAGGACTTAACCTAAAACACGGTCACAGGTCAGAGACTCAAGACTTGTCTTGAACTTGCATGAAGTGACTCTGGGTTAAATGCAAATTAGCAGTGCTGAAGAGAAAAAAATTAGAAAAAGCTCACCTAACATCACTCACTATTTCTTTGAATCAACCAATAATTTCAACAGCTTCGAATTCCAGTGAGCAAAAGGAAAGTGACCAAGATGAAGGGGCAGATGTAGCGTTGGCCTTATCATCAGGAGTTCGCAAGTTCAATCCTCAGTGATGCTAAAGCCATCCCAGGGGACTGCGCTCTCTTGGACTCCTGGTCATGGTTGGCCTCAGTTGGCCTTGATCTCTCTGGGAGGGTAGAATGATCCTCCCTCTTCCCCCATCACTCAGCACAATGCTAGCCAGTGCAAATGTCTGTTATCTGATGTAACAGAACTGGCAGTTAGCATTCTCCCTTCAAGCATGTTCAGCTGTCCAATTGTTCAGCTGATATTTGGATGGGAAGCTTGTGCTAGCCTTCATTCTCCCAGTGTTGGTGGTATCGTGTGATTGGAGGAGACCTACGTAGTGGGAGGGGTTGGACCTGACCAAATTAGGAAGAAATTTGGAAAAAATGCCAAAAAGAAACAAAAGATAGAGTTTGACAGATGAGAAAATGACCACGAATTAAGTGAAAGAAGTGAGAAAGGAGATGAATACAGCTTAGAGGGAGGCATAATGAGGACGACCTAAAAATGAACTTTAATAGCGAAAAAATTTTAAGATTAAGATAAATTTCAATGAGATTGATGAGTTTTGTTCACTGTTTTTGCACATATGGCTCCTTTTGTTTATGCGACCTGGGTAGCAGTCTTTCTGCACAGCGCACTCAGTTAAATCTACTTGAAGCTGTCACTGCCTGCATTAGAAAACAGCTATTATAAGACTTTAAAGTGTCACGTTGTCAATGACATGATTTATTGTTGTTTATAAAAAGTATCACATTAAGAAAACACACCGAGAAAATCTTGATCAAATCAAATAAACACCAGTGTTTAAAATCTAAACGGATTAAAGTGATTATTTCTAAATAATAGTGTTTTTCTCTTTAACATTGATGTTTATTTGATTTTACTGACAAACCTTCCCGATTTCTAAACACTAACTCATTTAAAGTGTTACTGATATGTGTTTCAAACCTGATATTTTACCATTGTCATAATTAATAATTACACAAGTGTAATTAAAAGTGCTTGGTTATGAAAGCAAGCATGATAATAATAACTCTTAATATTTGTGTAGGTATTGTAATGTGAACAGTTTTTCTTCTTACCTGCCCTGCATGCAGAGAAGCTTTGTATTTAGATTAGCTTGTGAGCAGTGTGATTTGTCAGAATGCTTGCAGAGTACTCAACCAGAACATCAGAGATTTATTCATTCATTCAGGCTTTTATTTAAGGAGGGGAACCCAGAGGAGACCAAAGGCTTATTTGTAAAATGCATTGCTGCAAAAAAAAAAGAGTATTTATCCCGTTGAGGTTCAAAAGGAGGAAAATTTGCGTGGGTTTCCATTTTGTCAGTTTATTGTTTTAATTTTTTAATCTGCAGCCCCAATTGAACTGTGTGCAAAGCTCACTCATGCATTGTACATGTCAGTTTTCAGAGCTTTATATTGGTTTTCAGTGCTGTTTCAATTTGAATGCAGTAATTGGCCTTTCTCAGATAACTAATTGGATAGGGCAAAGCAGTGATTATGATGAATATAAAATTTCACAGCCCTAAGTTTGATAGCATTGCCACATACTCCAGTTGACTGATGAGGAAGAGCCATCATTAGCACAGTACAGTGTGTGAGAGAGCTTCATGTCCAAGGTTAAATGAGTAGGATAAAGTTCTACTGTTATGCTTCTGCAAGGCACTGATATTCAAATACTTATAAGGAAGTTCTTAAGGAAGTTAAGGAAAATCTCTAATTGTATCTATTTTAAATTAGATTCAGTTTAAGTCATTGTGCAGTGGAACTATTTTGTTGTTTAGGGTTTCTGCTACAGCATATTGGATTTGAAATTAAACATTTATTACTATGAGGCTAAAGCCTTAACTGAAGCGTATTTACATCCATTTAGGGGCAGAAAGTACTATATACTCGAGTATTGTTTAGGAACATTTATATGCTATTGGATCTAAATACTTCTACTTGTCTTCAGTTTTGACTCCTTTCATTTTTTATTCAGACCCTCTAAATACTCATTATAAATCTCAAAGACTAGGAGAAAATGATCTTTTTTTTTTCTTTTGCTAGTTGAATTCTGGCACATTTAAGTTTTTTTAACTTCAGTGTGAAATGAAACTGCCCACATTTGCAATAATTTGCAAGGACCAGTACCACACATTTTTAATACTTTTACTTCAGTGTGGGTTGAAACTACTCTACCCACATCTGCAACAGACAAAAATCAAGAAAATATTTGCTGAAGGTAAACAACACAACGTCCATTATTTCTAAAAACAATCTGAAAGTTTGACTCATCAGACCACAATATGTGTTTCCACTGTGCATTAGTCTTTTTAAGATTAGCTCGAGCCCAGAGAAGTTGGCAGCATTTCAGGACGTTGTTGACATCTGACTTCCACTATGCATAGTAAAGTCTTAACTTTCATTTGTGGATGTATAGACATACTGTGTGTATTGATAACAGTTTGGCAAAGTATCCCAGAGCCCATGTGGTGCAATCCATCACAAAAGCATACAAATTTTTAATGTAGTGGCATCTGAAGGATCAAAGGTTACAGACATTCTGTTGTGGTTTTCAGCCTTGCATTTGCAGATTCCTTCAGATTTCCTGAATCTTTTGATGTTATTGTGAGCTGTAGAGGATGAAATAACCAAAATCCTTGCAATTGATCACTGAGGAATATTATTGTTAAACTGCTGGCTTTTTTGCTGATGTCTTTTGGTGAGCCTCGACCTGTCCTTGCTTGTAAAGGACTAGACCTTCCCTGGAACATTTTACATGTTCCTAATTGCTCCTCTCACAACTTTTTGAAATGTGTTGCAGGCATTAATTTCAAAATGTGTGTTTGTTTACAAAAAAAATGAAGTTGATCAAATAAAACATTATACATCTTTTCTTTGCAGTCATTTAATTCAAATACAGGACAAAAGAAATTCATAAATCACTGCTTTCTGTTTTTATTTGCATTTTACCTACAATCCCAACTTTTTAAGAATTTGCTTAGTAAGTTTTTAGTTAAAATTCTGTGACAGTTTCAGTGGTTGCTGGCTGATGTTACTTCGCAATGTTGCGGCAGAGTGTCTTATATGATTGGCTTACAACTTAACAAGGTCTGATATGATTGGCTGAGCTGGGGGTTACACTTTTCCCCAACGCTGAACAGCAGAGGATTGTCTTTTCCTCTTATATTATGTTAGAAAATCGGTGGTAGCACAGCTGATGCAAAGCTGGACAGCAGCATCCTCCAATTCGCAGTCTGCCATCATGGTATATTGTGAATTTGGAGACACGATGGCACAGTTGAATAATGAAGAATGAATGAGAAAAACTATTGATGATTTGATAATGTACATTTGGAGAGAGGCTTAATAACATTTAGTCTGAGCTAAAGCCCCCCTGAAACTGTATTTGTGTTGCCCCAGAGCTACAGTAAAGCAGAATCCTTATTTGGGATTGGGAATGATCAGCTTGCACTTAGCGTTAAAGCCTCAAAAGAAAGCTCTGACTCTCAGTTTTACATGTTGAACCATTTACTTAATTCATTTTGATGTATTTAATTATGTTTAAATGTCTATATTTTTTATTTTCACTCAAGTATCTTTTTGGCTGTACTTTTATTTAAGTAAAGTTTTGACTCACTCTATCATTTTTCCTTCCCTGAATCTGTTTACATTGGATGATACAGGAATAACAGGTGTTTTATTACATAGTACCCAGGTTTCGTGGAAAACCAAAAAACTGCCAAGATCAGTAGCGCAAAGCATCATGAGGCTAAATAAACACAAACTTAGCAAACAACCTGGTACAACCTGACAGACCAAGGCCACGGTAGCGGATAGCTAAAGACTAACTGAGAGGAAATAAATAAATAAACATTGCAGAATGGATAAAAAACACAGTGGATGTAGATGCATGAAAGGATTTTATACACCTGCATCAACCTCAGAGGGTTTATCACAAACCACTGGCAAGTTATCGTTTGCTGCAAAGCACAGGCAAATGTTGAATATTTGGGAAAAATTCCTTATATCTAGTAGAGAGTGAAAAAATGCCTCTTAAAGCAAACACGGTGTTCATACTGGTGCCAGCTGACAGGCTTCAAGCCAGTCCAGATTGCTAGCTCTAAATTATTCATTCTTTTCATTCAATTTAATTAACCTCTTTCTGCATGATTGGAATCTGCATGGTCAGGTTTTGCACACCTTCCTGTAAGTGACCATTTATCCAGTTCAATCAGGGTTAAGGAATTTGCTTTCCTTGTAGTATGGATGGACCATGAGATGCAGCAGATACAGGCCCTCAGAATGCCCCAAAAAAGATCAAGAGCCATGTGCTAACATACTAAAGCCTACAGTGCAATGTATCTTATCCTCTCTGAGCACAGCTGGAAGTCATCCCCCTTCTCATTACTCAAACTGTCCAAGAAGGCCCTGAAAACCCTGCACAGTGTATTGGAGGAGACACACAAACATACACACACACTAGCCCCATTGCGGAGGGCACTGACCTCATTTCTAAAGGCACAATGCTGTGTTTAGCAAAGTTAGCTTCTTCTGTCCTGATTTCAAAAGATGTGATAGGCACCTTATTTGATATGCTTTGATTTTCTTAACACAGTTAACTAACAGTTTTTTCCTTATCAGTGTTCATTTTAGCAGTAACCCCTACTTCAGCACTTTCACCCTTAGTAGTCAAGAATTGTAATTTTTTATGTTGCTATAATATTCAAAAATAATTATGTAATTAGATACTTAATTGGCCGTTTGCAGAGTTCTGGGAAAGTCCCATCTCCCTTAGTTATCTATGCTACATCCACCAAACTTCAGCTCAGACTGCCTGGTAGGATATATAACATTGTACTAACAAATGTAAAAGTTCAATATTACAATAATTCTGAAACGTTTTGCGTTCAAAAATGAACTGGCTTTATAAGATGTTCAGTGTAGACATACATGTTTGAGAATCAATAAAATATGCATGTAGGCTAGATGGATTCTGGAAACCATGCTTACATTAATCAAACGAGGGAAACCGTTTAGTAACTCAATATTAAAGCTGTCGAGTTTCATATCTAAGAATGAGAAGGTTTCAGATGACCTGATGCTAAAGCTAACACCAGAGCTAGTCAACAGTGTTGCTGCAGCTGTCATATTTTAAATGAGGTCTTTCAGCAACATGAAACAATGCAAAGAATGGCATGTGTACAAGGGCATTGACACTTATCTTAAAATTGATGTTTATCCTTTATCCATCCTGTTTAATGTGACTGCTTTATCAAGATAGCAGTCAGCAGCTAGGTTAAGACATGCTCAATAGTTAGCTGACTGATTTTTCTACAACATAATTTATTTAGACATCTTATTAAATGACTATTTTTAGCAAATACAGTAACCGAGATGAAGTTTGTCATGCTTTTGACCCGGTTTAAGTCTGTCTGTTAATAGTTTTGTCAATGAGCTGTGAGTTTAGCCTTCCACAATTTAATCACAGTTTAATCCAAAACTATTTCAGCTTCACAAAGGAAACAAAAACAACACCATCTTCCAGATAACCAGTACAATGTGTGTCAGGCATTATACGCTCCTCAGTAACAGCTTTCCACCATTTCTTAGTCTAAAAATTCTGATGCATTTACTGCCACAGACGTTCTCGCTGCAGGTTTGTTTTGGGGAAGTCTGTCAAAGCAAGGAACTTTTAGAAACGATTCATTTACAGTTCCATTTACATTTTATATCAACTGGTTCAGGTCTGCACTTTCAGTATTTCTTCTGCTTGCTTTCAATGTCATGAACTAAAAAAAAATGATAAAAATATAAAAGTTGTTCTTTTTTCCTCAAAACTGGTCTGTAAACTCAATAAAATTTTTTTTTCAAATTCATCATAATAAAACATCTTTTCTGTGAATTGAAATCTGCACTTCTGACAAAAAATTCTCTGCTTGTTTCAGTGAGCTCCGAGTGAGGAATAATTAAGACTGAATTTCTCCATGCTTTTGTCATTGTCAAAAATGGAGGATGCCCAAATTGCTTTTAGAACAAATATTTGTTCCCCACTTCTACAACAAAGGCCAGATATTGTGTTTCATGAAGAGGAAGAGACTCTGCCGGTGCTGCGTGCTATGACTCAGATGTCTCCTCTGATTGATGGCGAGCACTTAGCATTCCCACAAGGGGGCCGTGAGCACCTGAGAGCAGTGAGGTGGCGAGACAAGACTGATGCCTCATCCGAGCGGATGGATTGACCACTTCTCCGTCGACGCCCCCTCTCTCACTTCTCTGTGGACATGTAGAGCAGGGCAGGGTAAGGAAAATACGCCCCCTTTGACATTGCTTCTGATTCCAGTGAGGCTATCAAACTCCCATCTGTCAGTGGTAAGATAACACTTTGCGATGGCCTTGATTTACTGGAGGGTGTTGATGCATTGATTTATATCTCATCCCCTGTCTGTAGATCATCCATTAATGTATCAGAGGTACATTATCTCTATGCATGTCTGCACTGTAGACAGCAGCAGGAAATAAGATGGCATCTGCTTCACACATTTGCCTCTCACTGCCCCCTCTACTTTTTTCACTTTCCAAACTTGCGCACAAAAAAAAGCTCCCATGCGAAGGAAGCAGAACACTGCCTAGCATATCAACACGGAAAACTGTAACCTTTCGATGACCCATCTTTAATGAGTTTTAACTCGCATCTGTCATGGAATATGTTGACAATGACAAATCTGAGAAGCTTACACTGAGAGGAATCCTAAACAGTCTAGAGGACCAGCCATCAAACATCCATGTGTTGGTTATGCACAAGGGTTAAACTGGGATTTTGGAAGAGGGCAAGCTTTTCTTCTTTCACGAGTGCCAACAAAATGGAACAAAACTAGTTCCCAATGTATCTAACTATATCTATATTTGTATCTATGTCTATATCTACAGTCTTAAAAATAAAGGGGCCAAAAGGGCAAAAATATTCAGGCAATAAAATTTCCTGAAAGTCCATTTACCTTTTAACTACCTTTTTATCGACAATTATATCTGGTTATACAAGCTAACCTTATGCAAATTAATGGTTGACATGCCCCTCAGCCAACTGCAAACATGTTTAAGTGTTACTTCCTCTATCAAGCGAAGGAAAAACTCAAAGCTCCTCAGAACAAAACAGAATGAGGTGGGCAATAAATTAATCTAGAATTACTACACCAAAATATGGTGAAAAGGTATTTCTGATAAACATATAATTCAGACACATGCACGTGTTTTTATTTCATTCCTGAAGCTATTTTTGGATTAAATCATGTGGCAGATCATGCTCACAGTTTAATGTCAAAACATTGCTCTAAGGTAAGCTAAACTATATCAACATTACTGTAATTGTTAGTGCTCATATTAATAGGATATCTGACAATAAATAAGATTACAGAAGAGTGTTAAAACTAGTTCAGTTAGCTATATAATTTAGCTTTTTCGTAACTTAACTGTTGACAGTTTGCTTGAAAAAGTAACCAATATACATGTACAAAGTATGTCCTGTGCCCAGTAAATGGTCATAAATGGTCAAAATTCTCTTTTGAATTAAATTGATTTCATGAAGATTACATTACAAATGATTTATATTTCATCAAATTATAGTAGGCTATATTCATGAAAATAAAGGTTCCTAAATGGTTCTTGTCTTGAATGTATGGTTGTAGGAAAAATAATGATTGCTGTAGAACCTTTACTTTGTGTGGAGTTTTTTATAACTTTAAAATATTCCACAATTTACAAAAATAACTCTTAAAAAAAAAAGTTTTATTCTATGGCATCTCTCCAAAGAACCCTCTCTTTATTTTAAGAGTTTTGTAGATTTCAACTCTATTTGTTGCACGTATATAACATGCTTTAGCATTAGATACATACTGATATGATTCTCACAGTCACACAGAAATTTGGGTCACACTCTTGCAGCACAATGTCAGTCCTGAGGAAGAGGCAGGGGGATCTATTAACCCATATTTCTTATGTCAAGTAAACAAGGTGTTCATGGCACAGAGTGCAGTATTTAAGTGTCAGTAGTGAGTCTTTAGAGTGTTCTATGTCATGCCTTTGGCAGATGCTGTATTGGGATGATGCGACTGGCTTGTGCTGAGTTACCCTCCTGTCATACTGGGGGCTGGCCACTGCGTGCTAGAGACTGAATCCTTAAGTAGGTGTTGTTCAGCTGAGTTAGAGTAAAAGAGCTCAGGAGATGAAGAGTAATCTCTTGAGCATTTTAGGCATTGTAACAGAGAGATCCTGAAAGGGGTATAATTATGTCTTGCATGATTTAGTGGTGTGTTAAGAGGCCTTTGCAGCTTATGATGAGATATACCTAATCTAAGAATATCCAAATTACAAGTGCTTTTTATTCACAATTAAATTAATCAGATGAATGATGTTGTATATTTAATGCAGGGCTTGATTTCAGGGGGCTACAAGGGGATGCCTCATGCCTGGTCCAAAGAAAAATAAGAAAGGAAAGCAATTATTCCACTTGTAAAACCTCCACCCCCTTTGGTTCAATATCCTTATGTGATAACACATTAGAAGTTCATCTCAAACCAAGTTATGTCCATGGCAAAGCACATATGCACTGAGTAAAGAGGCGAGTTTATGAAATGCACACTTTTCACTGGTCACTTGGATCCACCATCCCTCTTAAAATGTTGTTAACATATTATTTACAGGCTAGTTACATAAGGATTTCATAACAGCTGCATAAGCTTTGAATAACATGTAAAAAGCAATACATGAGTATTCATCAACAGCTAGTAACTGCATGATAGCATAAGCTGTTTTATATAAAAATAAAGTGTATTGACATAAGGGGCCCTAAACTAAAGTGATAGACATTGTTCCATTTATAACACTGTTATGATGCATCATTCTAAAGTCATGGAGCTTAGAAGAAGAAGCCTAGTTAAGAACAACATAGATCAGTTCTATGAGGAACTGTAATGCCCTAAAACGTAAGTGATAATTTTCATACTAATTTTGCTTTGTGTAACTATTAGTGGTGAACAAAGTACAAAGATTATGTACTTGAATGAAACTTGAAATACGTTTGGTAAATATCTCAATTTCAATTTTGAAATCTATTTTTTTTTGTCATTTGCATTATTTGAAACTTCCAGTTACCCTTTGCATTGTCCTAAAATTTAACTGACCAACAGAAATTGTCCAATAATTATTTTGAAAAAATCTTGTTACATTAACCTACATTAAAAGTGAGATTGTTTTTCCTTCTCCTGCAAAGTTACTATTTTGGAGATCAAGTTTTGTTCCAACAGCGACAATGTATGTATTATCAGTCCAGGTACTGAGTTACAGTTTTTATGTCATATTATTTGGATGAATAGTTTCTATTAAGGAGGCCAATATAGTCTGCACACAGGTTTCCTTCTCAGAAGTTATACTTTTCTACTTTGTCTCAAGTACAAATATATAAAACTGCTAAATCATTAGAACTGATAAAATGCCCCTTATAACAATACAGTGTCATGTGTCTTATGTCATCATGCAATTACTGGCATAAGCTTTGTAAGTGTGGTAGAACAAAGCATAATTTGGAAACACCAGCAGACCTTTACATCGTATGAATTTTTTTTGATGAACAGACCAATTGAAATGATCTGAAATGACATGAAAGAAATCTTTTTACATTAACCTCCATTGTAAACTATAAATATGTTTTGTTTTGTTCTGTTTAATTCCAACAGCAACAACATGTTTTCAATGCTTACACACGTGTTATGAAGTTTCTATATAGTCAAGTTAAAGTTTACTTATATAGTGTTTTTACAGTTGTCACAAAGCAGCTTTACAGAAAATCCAGGTCCAAGCCTTAATGAGGAAGCCAAGGGCAACAGTGGTGAGAAAAACTCACTAAGAGCAAAAGGGAAACCCATCCCCCTCTGGTCAACACCAGATAGCAATACAATAAGACAACAAGAGCAATATGAACAGAGGATATGATTTTAAAATTAACATACAATTTTGAATGTAAAGAAGAAAAAAGAAAATCATTTTGAATCATCTAAATCTGAAGTGTTTAGATTTACCAGTGATAGTCATTGACTACTGTTAGAGGCCTATCAGAGTGACACTGAGAGATAAATCTGTGAAATCAGCCACTGTTACCAGTGAAAACCAGTGACTACTGTTAGGAGCGTACTGCAGTGAAAATGAGAGTTAAATCCATGAACATCGATGATTACCGTGAGAAGCTTATCATGATGATAAGGAATGAATATGGGAAAAGCTCAGTGTATTCTGAGGCAGGCAATGTCTATGATTAAGCAGTTTGAGTCTGTGCAGGCATAAGTATCATCAGGAGGGTGAGTGGCATGCAGGTAAGGCTTTCTGCACAGCACTGGACAGCAGACTGCTCTATGGTGGTCAAACTGGCCCAGAAGGCGAACAAGCAGGGGCATGCAATCAACGCAGATGAAGCAAAAGCATCAGACTCCACAGGATGAGCAGTTGTTCAGCTCAGCGAAGAAAAAGACATACAGTTAGTTCTGTTTGGGTTGACTGAAAACAATATATAGATAGCTTTAAAAAAAAAAAAAAAACTGTTACCTTTTTCTTTTTTTTCTTTTTGATTGTGTGTGTCAATAGTGCAATGTTGGTACATGCAAAAGGTAAATGTTCTCTTTCAATCTTTGTGTACAGGGCCTCATTTTGATAAACAAATTGATTTTCAGTGTCAATTTACATTCATCTGTCTTCTTACTTCTGTGGTGGGTCATTTTTTACTGCAGACTCTGACACTCCATTCTGTGCCGCTGTTTCCTTAGCGTCCTCCGGAGGCCCTGTTTCCACTTAAATTCACAGTGAAGATACCAATCTGCAATGGCTCCAGGTGTTTGCCCAAACCTCTCTCCTCTATCATGTGGACCTGTGCCACAGTTACCTACGACGCTGTCCAAAAACCAGTATGAGTTGAAGTCAGAAACATAGACTATGTCACGCAGTTTCAATAAACAGCCTATTGTGCTCCCAAATCAATAATGACTTATAAACAACCCAACAACCACAAAGTTAGTGGGGAGTTAACAGGGCATGAAAACTTTTACTGGGGGTCCAGTGAGAGGGGGAGAAGCCTTTGTGTAAAAGAATAATACAGTGTTGGGAGCTTGTTTTTCTGGTGTTAAATGTGCTGTTACTGCCACTGCAGAGCTCTATAATGCCTTTTTGTGTGCTCATGTGTCTTCACACAAGACAACTTAACTAGCTTTTTTCCAGCCCACATTTCACTTATAACTAGCTCATTCCTGAATTACGCTAAACACTTAAATATAAAATGCTGTTTCATAAGTAACTGGGCACTGGCTTTTTTTGTTAGCTTGGATTTGAAAATGAAATGAAACAATGACTGTGAGGTTAAACATCTACATTGAGTGAACTGCACTGGGGACAGTGTGTAATTAGTCATTTGGCTGCTCAGTTGTTTCTTTGCCAGATGTGTGTTGTTGCATCATTATTTCATATACAAGAGAGCCTGCTGAAGTTCTACAGTTGATTCTAGATGTGGTATTTCAAAATGAGGACCAAACACAGTGTCAGTGGTGGCTAATCAGAACAAAATAAATTAGTCACAGTCAAAACATTAGACATTTCAGAAACTGTTTAGTGCTTTGTTAAGAGGCAAGAATGTGTTGGTAAGCTTAGTGATAGTAAACAACCTGGTAAATCACTGAAGATTACATGTCATGCTTAGTTGATTTTTATTTCGTAGAATCTTCTTGCTTGTTGCATTTAAACTCTGTAAGTATTGTAGCACTACTGTTATATCACTGTTTTGATTGCAAACAATGTCTGTGATTAAATAGTTTGAGTCTGTGCAGGCACCAGTATCATCAAGAGGGTTAGTAGCATGCAGGTGAGGCTTTCCACACAGCCCTGGACAGCAGGATGCCCCATGGTGGTCAAACTGGTACAGAAGTTAGGCAAACAGGGGCACCCAATCAAAGCAGGTGAAGCAACAGCATCAGACTGCACAGTTACAATCAGACCTTGAAACCACTGTTGTACCTTTGAGGGTACGTTTACATTGTTTGTACCTTGATGAACCAAAAATGTACCTGCACAGAATCTTTATTTCTAACAGTGTAGGTGGACACAGCCAAACTAGCTCTCCCATTGGTTACAACAGGAGCTGGACATATCCCCACATCAGTCTAACTACTAACATAATTAGGAACTGACTGTGGAATCAAGCAAGTACTTGTGAGTTTTAATGGGTGAGACCAATTATGTGAGATAAAATGACACTTTAGGCTTTCTGGAAGTCCTGGACACATCAATGACTGTCAGTTCGAGTAGTCTAACCAATGCGTTTCAGTCAGTTGTTAGGAAAGGAAAATAGGAGCAGCTCTATGCCTGTGCAGTGCCAGTCCTGGTTTGCCACTGATTGCCACCAGAGGAGACCTGGTAGAATATCACTGTCTGGTGATGTCCATGGCTTTTAGATTTTAAGCAGTCATGAACTCCAAAGGACTTACAGTCAGATACTGATCAGAACAATTTTACTTTACATTATATTGATGTTCACAGTTACTTACGGTGTCCTGGGACTATGCTTAAAAACGTCTGTGGTTCCAATATTCGCCTTCTGTTTCCAAATCTGTGGATCTGCATTTTAATCCTTTAATCATTATTTAATTTTAAATCAAGTGTCCTGGAAGTACAGAGCCAAAGCAATAAAAATGGTGTCACTGTCTAATCATGGATGGACAGCAGTGTAATTTGCCAGTGGAATTTTAAAACTTTTGCTAGAAAGGAGAAAATAGAGACTTCTACAGTGATAGCGGAACACTAGAGCTGACATCTTCAGGCATCATTCCCTTAGAGGCCAACTAATGAAAGGAAATAGTGCTTGTTAATCTATAGGTGTGATTAACCTTCTCTGATTGGCCATGTTCACTCCAGTGTCAGGGTAGTTTCTGCAAGACATGGGCTTTGACTAGACACTCTTTAACATAAAAAAATGCTGGTAAAGAAAATCGATTACCTAAATGACAAGCTACAGGGAGCAGGAACAGACTTAGAATAGAAATGTGTGCATAACATTATGTGTAAGGCATGTAAGATGCAGAATCTTTACTTTTTTTTGTTCTAAAGTTATAATCAGGATTATTCCCTGGCCTTGATCTGTGTATTAAAATTCATCAAAAATCTACTTAGTTGACTTTTCTGTATTCCCTGAATCCTCTACCAGCTTGTCTACACTTGTGTTGTCTACTTAAGGTGTATTGACAGGTCTGCATGAAGCTAACCCAATGATTTCCCTTGGTGTGTAAGATTAATATGTGTCATGAATTGGCTATGGTCACTTAAGCTGGCAATTAGTAAACCTAAATGGGTAATTAATGCTGTTTTGGACACAGGAGACTTCGTAAACAGATTATAGCAGCACAACGGTAATTAGAGCTTTTCTTTGATGTCGTCCTAAGGTTCACTCCATCAGACATATCCATGCTAATTAAACGCAAAGTGCCTTTAATTGTGCTAAACAGCTTGAGTTCACCATCTTTTAGATCTGTATTGTAACTGAAGTAGAATTGGCTTAACGTTAGACAGCATGAATCAGACAGGCCACTTTCTAGTCCCTATCATGTGACACATGCTCCATGCCTCACCTCAAAGACTTCCTGCATATACAGCATAGGGTAGCTGCCAAGGTGAGTTTTAGTTTATAGTAGTCAATGCAGAACCAGGTACCTCCTCCTCTATTGTGTACCACAGGGGAAGCCCAAGGGGATGGTGATGGTTGGATTACCTTCTTTCAAGCATGGCCTTGTCCACCTTCTCAATTAGCCTCTTAAATAGCCAGGGACCAGAAGGCCCAAAGTTTTATTACACACTTCTATAACCTCAGAATAGCTCAACCAGTTTGCACTGTAGTTACTGAATAATAAGCCTTAGTACCTAATAAGCCTGGGATTTTAAGGGATTCACTGTCTTTCCTCTTGGGATACTCTGCATGGTTATTGTCTTATTGGCACTTCATCTGTGGTGGTAATTTGATGAGTGATGATGTGGTATCTTCCAGCTTGTTTGTACAAATAGATGGCCAACTAGATAGAATTTGCTTGTGTGTTTCAGCTCTGTCCACCAACCCTTTTGTCTGTAGCTGTATTTCTAGATCCCTTCCACATATAGCATCAAAGGCCAGATATAGTGTGTTTGAAGCAAACTATCTTGTTTCTTCCAAGCATCCTAAACAGCATTTCAGGAATTTAAACCATACATGCTTACTGCTAGTAAATAATCTGAAGCATTAAAAGCATTGGATACCATGACCTTCAATCAATCATGTTTTAACCAATCATGTGACAGGCAACAGTGTTTCCCCCTACACTAATTTTATTAGTGGCTGCCATTAGTTGTTGAGGAGGTGTAATAATACACCAAACACAACTTTACACTTCAAGACTATTTTCATTGCATGCTCTTGGTAAATGGACAACAATCAGTCTATCTGTTGTGGTTGCAGTGTGATTTCCATTGAGGAAAATATTTCCGCTGAGGAAAAGAAGAAGAATCAATTATAGGATTAATGGTGGGTGATCAAGGTTACTCAGTGACCCACCCACTAATTTCTATGGATGACAAAAACGGCCTAATAAGGTGTTAGAAATGTGTGGGGAAACCCTCAGGGGCTTCTAGGCCTTTAGACAAGTCCTAATGATTTCTGGAAAATGCTTGTAATTTTAGTTTTAATTTCAGTACAAAGATTGGAATAATGTTTTTGTCTCATCATTAAGTTTTGGTTGGAAACATAAGGGTTAAGGTCTTTAAATGGAACCAGGATTGTCCAGGATTTTTATGCTTGGGGTATCTAGGAGGATAAATCTCTTTTGCAAGCTTCAAATCAAAATGTGGAATATCTTAAGCTTCAGATGTCCAAATTTAATTAAGAATGACCAAAAAACTGTTTACACCAGCATTGAAATACTGCTAGCATACTATTAAAATCGCATAGAAGAACTGACAGAAATTAGTATTATCAAAGATTTGTTTTATTTTTTAATTTTTTTACCGAGTCTTGACATTTACAGCCGGGCACTAATAGTCACGGTTTATGATTCTTCTGGTATTACAGTTTGGTTCTAAATCATTACTTAACTTTCTGCATGAATACACATAGAGAGAGAAGCACAGAGATAGAGTGAGCCCTGAGGTTCATGGCCTTTAACAGAGGAAATGCAGATTGTTTGCAAGTGGCTGCTACTTCAGAGGAGTATTAGTGAGTCAGTGACTACGAGGCAGAGGAAGACTTTATTACACATTCCCAGGATACAACAAAAAGCATCTCCATAATCTTCACCTCAGAGCGGCACAGTGAACAGACTCATTTTCAATCATTTCTCGTGGCTCTATGCAAAACAGGCTGTCATGAATAAATGCATTTCAAAAGGGAGTTAAAACACACTGCCACACATGCAGCGATGGGATCTCACCAAGCTTTCCAAGAGAAGAAAATTGCTGGTGTATACACAGAGATAAAGGAGTGGGGGTTGGCTGGGGGGGGGCAGACAGTAGACGTTACCTACGCTGTTACACACGAGCACTGTCAAACAGGCATAGAACCATTAGCGATAGCGCTGCTTGTTGTGTGTTTTGCAAAGAAAAGGTTTGATGTCCACAAACGCATTGTTGGCATGTATGAGGTGTCTTCGGTTGAATGACTTCAGTGGCTGTTTTAGTGTTTTAGAGGAAATGTAGATGACTCATTACAAATGCAGGATGAAAAATGTCAGTGGATTCGTTCACAGCACTTTAGCACAGTTTCTAAAGCTGCTGAAAGACTTTGTAAATGATTTGCTAGATACCTTCAAGGAATTTAGTCTGAGAGGGTATAAAAGTGCCATACATAATTCAAATGACTGTCTACTGTTCCTTAAGAGATGGTAGGTTTTCATATTTGCATAATATAAAAACTCTACATCATCGCTTTTGTAACGAAAGCTTGTACCTTGAAAATGTTAACAAAAGAAAGAAGAAATGGTTTTAAGTTTAAGATAAGCTAATGTAAGATTTTACTCTAAGAAGAAAAAAAATAACAGCAATACAAAAAAATTGTGTTTTAAATGTAAGTGTTGTGCCAAGAATGATAAACAGAGATTATCCAAAAATTACTGCATTAAGTTATAATAAAATTAATATCCATAAGATGTTACATTTCAAAGGTGACAACCACATCACAAGCTAGATAAAAGATCTTCTATACTTGTATTGGAACTTGTTGTTCCAAAATACTTGAATTATTGAATAAAACATCTAAAAGTCCTTTTTGATTTATAATTTACAGTTTGTAAATGTATTGTTTTCTTTTGTTCCCTGTTCTTTTGAGCAGTAGTGTATAGTGCATGAATATTGTTTTTGCAGTGAGGTCCTTCATCCTTTTTCATGCCTTCACTTGAGTCAGTCAGTCAGCACCTCATGATTATGACAAAAGCAAAGTGACATGGACATGGACTAGATCTTTCTCCGTATGATTGCACCTTCTCTGTAGCGATGAAAGACCTCTAACAGGTCACATCTTAGTAAGACTTTTTCTCCCAGGAGTTAGAGCCACTCACTCAAAACACACTTTGCACACAAAAGGCAGTCTATGAAGAGATTGTGAGAAAAATCCAGGGCCAGCTAAAAAGACTATTCTAACAGAGGTTCCAAAAATGTTGTCTTTTTTTAAAAACTTTTCACACCAAATATTAGAAATTGGACCCACTGGAATGAAATCCATCATTTTCTAGATTCACACATTCTTTCAGTCTTTTTACATAACTTGCCAATCAAAACAAATGATTTAAACCTGATGTGCTTGGCAACCTCTAATGTGTATCTACAGAGACTGCTGCAGTCAAATGAGTGAGACTAAAGAACCATAATCATACAAGCAAGAGTGTCACTGACAATATAATGCAATTCAGAGATAATTTGTTGTTGTTTTTCTTCTTCTTCTTCTTCTTCTTCTTCTTCTTCTTCTTCTACTTCTTCTTCGTTTTCTGCTTTTTGTCTTCTCTTTATGCATTCTTCTTCTGCTGCTGCTTCTTCTTCTTCTTCTTCTTTGTTTTTTGATTCTACTTCTTCTTCTGTTCCTTTTGATTCTTTTTCTT
This sequence comes from Colossoma macropomum, assembly GCF_904425465.1. Lineage (NCBI taxonomy): Eukaryota > Metazoa > Chordata > Actinopteri > Characiformes > Serrasalmidae > Colossoma > Colossoma macropomum. Next base: position 17,068,738 of record NW_023494790.1, on the reverse strand, counting down.
CTGCTTTTTAAAATCTTTTTCTTCTTCTTCCTTTATCCTTCTTTCTCTTCTTCTTCTTCTGATTCTACTTCTTTTCCTGCTTTTTGTCTTCTCTGTATGCTTTCTTCCTCTGCTGCTTCTTCTTCTTCTTCTTTTGGTTCTTTGTCTCCTCCTTTTTAATCTTCTTCTTCTTCTTCTTCTTCTTCTTCTTCTTCTTCTTCTTCTTCTTCTCCATTTTCATCATCATCTTCCTCTTTATCTCCATTCATCATCATATCTTCTTCTTCTTCTTCTTCTTCTTCTTCCTTTGCTGCTGTTGCTGTCGCTGCTGCTTCTGTTTCTTCTTGTATAGCTCTTACTTCTTCTTCTTTTTCATATTCTTCTTCTGCTGCTGCTGCTTCTGCTTTTTTAATGCTAGTTTAAGTGCACTCAATCTGATATCTCTGTGCTAAACACAAACAAAGCAGTTTTAAATGTGTTGAACAGTCAAAATATTTTTTTCTTTGACCACAAATTCATACAAACTACAATGGAGATTTTTTGTTAATGTTGCCTTTAAAACAAATTGTAAAAAAAATGTTGTGCAATAAAAGAAAATCTCTGAATAAATCAGGGAGAAACATTTGTCTGAGGGCAGAAATGCTACGCCTGCAGAGACAGTGAGAGAGAGGGAGATGTGTGGGATAGTGAATGAATGGGGGACAGTGCTCAAGCATTAAGACTCAGGAGATGTCTGAGATGTGGATGAGAGTTGACACAGGTAGGGATGGGCTGGGGACCCAGCAAGCTCCTCAAATGGCTCTACTCCATCACCACAACAATCTCTTAACCTGTCAGGGTTCATCCACTCAGTGGGGCTGATCATGAATATTGTAGGGGCGAGTGGGGTAAGGCTGGAAACAGTGTGGCTGGGAGCTGCATGTTTAAACTCTGGCCTTGCAGTCTGCTGTTTCCTCTGCTCTGAGGACACAAAGGCCTCAAATGCTGCTTATCTGTTTAATTCAGAATTGAGAATTAGCTATTGCAACTGTTACAGCTGCGTAAGTACAAACAGTGTAATGGCATGCAGACTGCAGGCTGAATATTTTATAGGTACATAGTGTTTGCAGTGTTTTCTATGTCTTCAGGGCAGGGAGTGGGAACCTACTGGTCTTTTCTGGGAAACATTTTCCTACTTAAGCTGAATTAATATTATGTATAGAAACAAGGCTTTTGTAGACTCCACATAGAGATGACCATGTAATATACTGGTTATATTACATACATTGATTTTAAAAAAGCCCAAAGCACATTGCTAAGCATATTTATGTGGCCCTAAGCTGTTTTAATGAAGTGTAGAAGGCAAATGAAACCACTACCACATTACTCTCACAGTACCACGAGTTCCTCTTTATACATAACAGGCTCACTGTGCAAACCCTCACCTACAAGCATCTGCCAAGATATTTTTGGCGACGTTTGAAGAGCATGTTCTCAGGGCTTAAGAGTGATACATTTTAAAGCACAACTAAAAATGAAAAGGTAAATGAAGGATGTGGTTGCTTGTAACTGGAGCTCTACCTCCAAAAATCTTCCATAAAAAAGAAAGTACCTGGGTAGGTCAAGCGGATGATATGGAGTGGTCAGGAACCTGTGTGACTTCATACATTCCAGTGCTGCAGTGCAATTTTGTAAGAATGTAGGAAAATACTCAGTAGTTTATAAGTCACTAAAGTGCTGTTAGCTTGTGAGGAACTTTGTTGTGAGGAACTGAGCACAGATACAGACGGTGGTGTGGTGTCCGAGGATGCAGGGTATGCACTTTGTAGGTGGGGTGGGGGAGGGAGGGTGAATTGCCTCTGCTTCTAATGTTATCATTGAACAGTTGATCAATTCCAGGCTCCACTTCCTTTTCTTAAGGCTACACACATACTGGAGGCATCTGAAAATTTGAAATCATTATTTTTGTTCAATGTGCACACATCACCAATAACGCCACCATTCAGTGACTTTCAGTACTGCTGTGTTTCTCTGAGTGCCACAGTGCACCACTCAGCATTTTGCCATCAGTGCATTAAATGAAACCCAGAGAGCCATATGACTTAAATGTATATTGGCAGTCAGTGTAAGTTCTTTAAGATGAACAGACACATTGTCACAGTCAAGCAAAAACCTTGTATTGTAAAAGAAAAAAAAACTTTGTTCCATAATTTGAAAAGTTGCTTGTGCTAAAATTATGCAGAATTACAAGTTAAGAACTTTTTTTTTCTTTGGCTTGACAACAGCGAGTCTGTGAAGAGTTATTAGGTGAAACTAAATGTGATTAATTCACTACGATGTTGCAGGTTTTCTTCCATTAAATATGGAAGAAAAATATGGAAGAAAAATATGCAAAAAATGTTTTTCTCTTACATACAAGTAGAGGGTAAAATAAGCTCAAGTTTGATGTTTATGAGTGGTGCTACACTTCTCCTCTAGTGCGCTTCAGCCCCCAGATCACTGCTTAGCAACTATTGCTATCTGCCACTTTTTTGGTCAAGCTTTCAGTTCACAGCTACCAGGGGTTCTGTATATGGTCATTAGCCTTTCAGCAAACACAAGACATGTTTGCTGAAAGGCGAGTCATTGAGTCACTGAGGCTGTTTATGTTGTTTAACTTTGTTGCTATTATGGTTTTGTTAAATGCCTGCGCCCTTGTGTGTTTTGCAGTAGTGTTTTTTGTATAATAATGTGATGAATAGGAAAAGGCAGGAAATGACCTAAACTGGCTCGAAAAGAACTGGAATGAACTGTCCCTTATTGAACATAACTACTTTCATTGTTATGGTTCTGTTCTTTTTACCTGATGTGTAGTTGTTGAAGTGAGTTTGAAAAATGCTCGCAGCACAATGAGATTATGTGGGTGTGAAAGCTTTCCAGTGGAACTGATATATAATACAAAAAAAGTCTTGCTGGACTTGCCATGCAATTTTTTGTATCATGGATTTAAGGTGGGAGCAGTCCAAAAGATTTGTATATGGTCCCAGGATATGGGTGAATACAAAAATATAACTGGTTTTTGTACATGTAGTGTGGCCTACTGGTGCATTCAGGCATGGGGCAGGGATGCACCAATGACAATGGTCATTGCAAAATATACATATCTGTATTGTTGTAACAGCAGTCTGCAATGCCATAAGACACAGCAATGTTCCTGATCCAGGCACGGGACAGAAAAAAAAGTGCATAATGGCCATATATGCGTTATTGTTTATAGAATACAGAAAGATATGAAACTAATGATACTGCTAAAAACATCAATTTGGAATGTAAAAAAATCAAACTGGGAGTGTCCAGTGGAAGTGTACTGAATAAGTCCCATTTCTTTTATGACATGCTCTTGGCATGTAGCAACAATTATATTTTACTATTTTATATAAAACACAAAGCACCTAAACTGGTTTTACTTACACAAAAAAGAAACCTTAACTTCTTACAGACTGTCTACATTTTTTCTTAAAGCTGTATAAATATTGAATTATACATCAACTTTAAAAGTACTTCAAACATTATACCTCACCCAAATCTGTCTGTGAAAAAAGAAGTTGAGACAGCAAAAGGAAGAATTTTGTTAACATATAGCAACATCATACAGTTCCAAACTGACTTTTATATTGTAATTGGCCAAAAAAAATTAAAAGGAAGTGATTGTTGCCAAAAAGCAAAGTCATTGGTGAACGGTGATTATTAGAGCTAGGCCTTCAGTTTGAACCCTAAATGTCAAAACTCAAAATTAGCATATGATAATGCTAATTTCTGCTAGCGGCCCTATGGGATAACAATAGTGTGTTAGCGCTACGCTAATGGCAAATCACATTAATACATTAACATTCTAGTTTAAATGTAGACATTTAAAGCTCGTAAAAGACATTCTATGTTTTATTTTAGAGGCATATAACAGACATGTAAACATGTATTTTACCTGTTTTTCAGGGATTCATTCAGTAAAGAGACCAGGCATCGAGCTGCTGCTGTTTTCCATTTCCACCACTCATACTTGCAGTCAGTGACGTATGTTGGACTTTCAAAAAGACTAGAAGGACATTGTTCTCACAAAAGTAGTCCCACCCATTGGAAATCAAAAAGGAATTGGTTAGCTCCACCGTCAGTTCTTGATTTAGTTAGTGGTTAATCTGACATGTTAGGCCTTCACTTCAACTTGTAAAGACCTAACCAATGGGAAAGCTAGCTTGGCTCTACCTAGATAACAAAGAATAAAAAAAAATGATCTTCCAAAACTTAAGAATGCAGTGAGAGCACTACTACAATACTTGTCACAGACATATTTCAAAGAAATCATTAGACCTAAAAGGCTCTGAGGATTGACTTGACAGGCTACATTGTTTGCCAGCTTGGTCTGTTGAGTTTACCTGTTATCAGAGAACAAAATGGCTTGCTATACATCACAGTTCAGATAATATAATTTGCCTGAGTTTACCACTAAAACTTGCTCAGCTGTTTGCCATTTATTGCAGCTTCCTTGTGTTAAACTGTGTTTTCCTTGTAAGGAGTGAAGCATGCCACTCTTAAAAAGACAACTTTTCAAGGGTTCTTTGGTAAAGACAATGGTTAAATATAGAACCATGAATACTCAAATGATTTGCATACTGAAAACGTTTTTTGCATGGTGAAATTGTTCTGCAGGTTGACCGAGATTGTGTTGTATATGTTTCTATATAGAAGCAAAGAAACCTTTAAGCATTCAAATGGTTCTTTCAGTGTTCCTGGTTCTTTGTAGAACCATTGTCTTTACTAAAGAGCCCTTCACGAACTATTTTTTTAAGAGTGCGAGTAAGGGTAGTAAGACTGTCATCAGTACTTCATAAGTGGTCTGTGCACTGTAGAATTCTGAGCTTATAAGAATGAGACACTTACCAGCTCCTCATACAGGCTTTAAGAGTTCATTACAAGTTCGCTACCTTATTGTAGCCCACACTGGCATACAAATAGAATAATGACAAATCAGATGTCAGATCAAATTATTCTTGATTAATCATTATACAGAGCTGAAATTAAGTGTGGCTGAGATGACAGGAATACCACTACAGAGACCTGACCTCAGGTTTGGCCCTTAATAAGAAGACATTAAATAAAGTGTCGCTTCCCTCCTGCGAGCTGTGCTTTGCACATAAAGCTGGGTAATTGTATCGTTATTTGTCTCTTTCCCCTCTTGCTGGTTCCCAGTGTTTGAATTTTCCCTTAATTGAATATTGATTTGTTTGTTTCACTTTCTTTTAGATTGCATTAAATATTTTGCTCAGAAATTGAGCATGTATGTTCCAAATGTGTCATTTATCGTAACAGTGCCCGAGGGCTTCGGTTTCTGAATTCCACCATCAAAGAGATCAGATAGCATACTTAAGTGTAAATGAATCAATTCAGTAAAACTTAATATTAGAGTACACAAACACTCAATATTTTTTCCCCATAGTGTTTGTAAATGTTGTTTGAATGTTTGTTGGATACATGAATCAAATGAATACCATCCTTAGCTTTCTGTTTACTTGTTTGATTTGTTAAACACTGATCCCTTGACACTTCCCTTGATTGCAGTTTGAGCTCTGTGCCCAGATGGCCTTGCACTTGGGCGGTGGCAAATGACATGCCAGGAAATGTGGATGTGTCATGGCTGTGTGCCAGTTCTGATTGGCATCGTTCCCGTGGTGGACCCAGGTGTTACGGGCTGCGGTTTAAATTAAAACTGTTTGTAGCATTACGCAAGGACAAGTGGAACATATAGGTTCACATATTACAGGAACATGGCTCTTCAAACACATGTGCCCATGACCTTTTCAACATGCTTTGAGACCGGACAGTTGCATGGTTAGAGTCCTCCCATGAAGGCATCTCATCGACTAGGATGTGTGTGGACGGCTTAATGCAGAGATGGAGGCTTTAAAATATTCAGGCTTGGGACACTCCATATCAATTATTCAGAGATGCTGTTCTAAGACAAAGTGTCTGCCATATGTCAAAGATGAAATCTGTCTGCTCCAAATTTAACTTCACATCAACCTGCATAGGTTATCTGGAGGATTTTCTTTTGAGCTATTTTCTCTGTTACCTATTACCGTTGTTACCTCTTGCCTTCCTATAATTGATTTATTTGGTTTAAATTACTACTTGAATACAGAAATAGGTGCAAGCAAGGGTTCTTTGGTGTGAGACCCTAAAATACATGCTATGGTTGACACTTTTAATGAACAGATCCAAATGGTTCTCTAAAGAGCCATTTTATAAATGAGATGTGTGAGTGTAAAATGGAGCTTTAACCAGGCTTAAAATTTTGTCCAAACCTAGATTTAGCCTCATAATTTTCTGACCCAATCCAAACCACATCACTGAGTTTTGAGCTGGCACCTGACCCAAGCCAGACAAAATGTTGCCCAAACTGATCATACTTCAAGTCAAGAACCTTTTAGCAACCATTATTTTTAAATGTGTAGCCAATATTTTATCGAAAAATCCTTTAGAGCAGTGGTTCTCAAACCAGTCCTCGAGGACCCCCGAGCAGTCCACATTTTTGCTCTATCCCTATGCATTGTGAGTTGAGTTGAAGCAAAAACATGTTCATTCCATTGTAAGTACACTGGCGCAATATGGCTGCTGCTTTACACCAGTTTTTTATTTGTTTTTTGTTTTGTTTTGTATTGTATTGTTTGTGTGAATATTTTGATGTTTCCCTGCTTGCTGAGAAATTTGCCATCATTCCACCAAGATAGCAGCTGAGAGTGATTTTCCACCTGTGGCTCTGAGACTTCTCGGACTGACTGTTTGGGTGATGCTACATCACAGCTACAATGCGGCCCGGAGCAGTCTCTTGAATGACATTGTAATGGGGCTACAAGGCTGCCTGGTCCAGGGATCTGATCGACGTGACATCGCAGATACGTGGCTGCTGTGCTGGCTGCTTGGATGACGCTGCACTGCAGCTGTGGGGCTGCCTGGACCGGCAGTGTTCAGCTGTGTGAGCAGCACTACACTGCGGCTACAAGGCCTCTTGTGCCGGCTGTCTAAGCGACGCTACATTGTAATCCGCCCCTCGCTAGCTGTTGGAAATGTAGAGGTGTGTGTGTGTGTGTGTGTGTGTGTTGTTTTATTTATTGTTGATTACATATTTTGTTATTTTCTGATCTTTTTGTAAAGTGTCCTTGGGTTTGAGAAAGGTGCTATATAAATTGAAATTATTATTATTATTATTATTATTATTATTATTATTATAAAAAATCTTATGGTCACCAAGAACCAGCTTTAGAAAGTCCTTCACAGCTACAAAGAATGATCTCATGCAGATGAGTACTAGATGTTATAGATTCAGAGCTTGGCCAGAACTTAAGGAGGGTCTGATCAGACCAAATGTAGACTATAATTAGTGAAAGCAAGCAAAGATAATGCAGAAAAACACATATTGAATTTTCTCATTGCTCCCAGCTAATAATTACAACTGTTGGAAACAAATTAGATTTTCACTTGTAAATGTTTTGTGAGGTAGAACATCAAAATCTGTATCAACAAGGAAAATTGGGGAGAAATCAATTACTGTCATAGCTCCAAGCCCATTTTAGCTGCTCAGAAGAGAAGGCTTCAGTTTGGTCAAGCTGGTAATGAAGCCACAATCAGTTTCTGTGAATGACTCAGACAGTTTTGCTGCTCTGCAGTATTGGCTCTGTAAGTCGCTAATGGTTTCTTTGGGTGTTTCTCACACACTTATATTGGGTTCTCAAAATAGGATATTAACCTTCCTACCAGACTTAGGTGGCATTAACATGAAAATCCACAGAAAGAAACATACCCTCAAATTTGAGGGATGATTTTCATCCATATTTCCCTGCATGTACATATATACATATGCACAAATGGTGAAAGTAGAAATGAAGAGTCCCATTCCAAAATGTATTTTATAAAACAGATATTTCTGGTCCTGAAATCTGATTGGCTGATCAGATTTCAGCTGTATACAGAATACACAATATACGCAGACTGATGACAACCTCACAACTGAACTCTGTATTACTGTACCATGGCACAAAAAACCCTTGTGCTGTTAGTGTAATCTTTGACTCTGATGCTGCTCACAGTAACCACCGAGTGCACTGATGAAGTGAGAATCTATTTTTGTTTAAACTGAGGGGCTTAAAATATTTCCTTAACTAGAACTATAGACTGGTCAGCTAACAGCCTAAATAACCCCAACATTAATATCACAGGCTTGAATTAAAGTACTTTTGATATGATTCAGTGTGAAACTGCTATATAAAAGTCTAAATAACATCACTTTTATGGCTTACAGGCTTCAAATGTCTTGATTTTTAGTCAGAAGTTGCATCAAACCCAGGCTGAGTCCCAAACGCCTTACGTACTCCCTAAATAGTGTGCTACCTACAGATGTTTTGAAAGTCTAGCTTCTACTGCCAAATAGTGCACTATTTATTGAGTATGGCTGTGGCTGAATTCTAAACAACTACTTTTAAAGACTTATTTTGTAGCTATAATATTCATGGTTGGGGTGCAGAGCCAGTGTTTTAATTCCTACAGAGTGCACTATGCAAGTAGTGAGCAGGGTTCCATTTGAGATTCAGCCCCAGCACAAGAAGAGGGTGCAGTTGGATTGGAGCTATTTAAGAATCACGGTCGTAATTTGGTGACCAAAAAGCACTTATAAAGTGAAGGTTAAACCATGCTGTGTTATGATATGTTCATTAATATAAGACAAAAAGTTATAAAATTCATGAAATGACTGCAGTATACAGTGATGGGCAACCAAACATTCTTCTCTGCCTTCAGCAGTCCATGGTTGCTTGGCAATGAGACCACACACTAAAGGAACTACATTTCTTGGCAGAATACTTGTTTATGTTGATTATTATTAACGATAGCCTAAATTAATTACTAAAAATTGTGTATTTTAATCATAATTTATGTTGGCCACTAATTTATAAAAGCAATAAGCCACTTGAAGCTTATATAATTAAAAATTGCAGTAACGCACGACATCTCATGGCTTATTGCTTTAATAAGACATGAAGACATGAAAAACAGAGTTGATATTCGTAGCCACATAAGTCTCTTTATTAGATATTGCAAAATAATAGCAAGTAGATTTCAAGTAGAAATACATAGTGTACAATACAAACTGTGTTCTTAACTACACATCTGTCTTATGCTTTATTATTTAAGAATGGTGCTTCATGTTGAAAATGCTAGAAAAAAAAGACTGTCAGTTTGAGGGCCCTTATGTCATAAAGCCCTTTATGTTAATGCAAAATCATTAAAAAGTATGTGGTGTTGCGATTACTAGTATAAGCTGTTCAAAAATCGTAACCTTTTGTTTTATAAATGTATTATTTAATGTTTATGCATGTGTTATAAAGTCCCTTTGTAGGGAAAACACTAATGATGCCAGCATTCACATTGCCTAGAAAATAACAGCCATTATATTGACTCTTCTAATATATACGTCTTATTGACAGAACAAGAGAAATATTAACCTTCTATTTGATGTAATAATGTAAAAAGACAATCACCGCCACATGACCTAATAAAAAATAGATGTGCTGTTATTAAAGGCTTGCCATTTTAAGCAACAAATTACATTAGCTTATAACATGCAGTACATGTCCTTATACATTGTAAGGAATCTATAAGAAAAAAAGAATTGTTGAGGACATTGAGAAGGATTGATGACTGCAGTAAATACTTCAAGTAGCTGAATATTTAAACATTACACAGTAGTTCTGATGTTAGGTCTGTTCACAAGCAGAATGCAGTGTCCCAGTGACTTCTCTCCCTTTCCTTGCACTCACTCCAATACCAGCCTCTGAAATCACCAGAGTGTGATGAGGTCAGTCACCAGATCATCTAATGGCCATCCTGTGTACTTGGTTGACCTGACAGTGTGGGCGTCAGATACTATTGAGAATCACACCTCTGTCTGTGCCACTCTCTCATTTCCTCTGTATTAATCAAACGGCTGACAGAGAGGGGAAGCTTGAAGCTAGTGACTAATAAAATGTCACTGTGACTCTGATGGAGGTGCAAATCTGAAGAGATGGGATCTGAAGAGAAGTGTGAGGAAGAAACCAATGTAGGTTACATATACCGTACTCGCTTTAGTCCTCGTTTCAGATGTGATTCCCATAAATAGGTCACATATTTAAACATTTCATATTGCTTCTGGCTAATGTTTTTGTATAAATTATTATGAAATAATTGTAATGAACACAAAGATTTTGTAGTAACAATTTATGGGAGGTCTGCCTACCCAGGGAGTTTGTAAGACATGCATAAGCATATAGTAACGTATTTATAAAGCAATAATTGAACATTTACAAATAGCTTTTGCCAGTAATCTCAAAATGATATGAGAAGTTTGAAGAAATTACATGACATTATATTGACATAAGAGGCCTGAAACTAAAGTGACAAACATTTGTTCGATTTATAACAGTGTTACGAAGCATCATTCAGTTATGGAGCTTAAGAATAGAGGCCTAATTAAGAACGATATATATCAGTTCTGTGGAAGATTATAATTCCCATAAGCTTAAGTGATATTTTCATTTATATATACATGCAACAATCTGGTACTAGAGTAGAAGTAGAAGTTCCATCTCTGTGTTTCTAATTGAGTGCAAAAGCCTAGATGTGTTTGCTTTTAAAAGTATTTAAATGTCTAAAGCAAAAACAATATCAAAAATAAAACAAGAAAATTGGCAGAAATGAAGATGCAAGGTTTTGTCCTGACAGCCATAATATACATAACTCAAGACATACATAATACTGATATACATTGTCCTCTATGAATATTGGCAGCCTTCTAATCATGATCAAAATGAGCTGCAAAAAATATTTTAAGTTATTTATCCTTTCATTCAAAATACTAGCAAAAATTCTAACCTTTATTTAAGGTATGATGATTGAAAAAAAAAAACTAAATCTGGTCAGGAAAGAAATATTTTTCCTAAATCTATTTGTGACAGATATGATTATTAGAAATTCTTAATACTGAAATCTAAATGAAATATATTCCCATTCATATTTTATTTTTAGAAGTTCATCTGAGTGAATAGGAACACTTAAATGATGAGCCATGACTTCCTGATTCACTGGGAGATATATATGAAATGAAACACAGGCCAAATGCCCTCAGTCATCCATCACATGAGAAAGACTGGAGAATACAGCAGTGATGTGTGACTAAAGGTCATTGAGCTAAACAAATCAGGAAATGGCTACAAGAAAATACCTAAACAGTTGAAAATGCGCATTTCCACTATCAGAGCAATAAATAAGAAGTTTAAAACAACTAGAGATTTTAAGTATCTGCCAGGAAGAGGGCCTATAGTGACCCCGTGTACAGTGAGGAGGATGCATCGAGTGGACAAAGAATCTATAGGGATCACAGATGAGGAATTGTAAAAATTTGTTAGGTGTTGGGGTCAGAACGTCTCCCACACAACAATTAAACACCACTTATATAACCACAAGTTGTTTGGGGGGGTTGACAGAAGACGGCCTCTGGCTGAGTGCAAGCACAGTAACAGATATTTGACGACACTGCTGTATATCAAATTTAAGGTAAGAAATAAATCTGATGAATGTGTAGAGTCCCGTCTGACTGGAAGCCTCTCCACATTTCTTCCACGAGTCTTCATGAGTCATGAGGCTCAAGCCAGATTCAAAGTCTGAGTCATTGGTGTTCGAGTCAAAGTCAAGTCGCAAGTCCTTCTCGATTCTGAGTGACTCAGGTCCACACCTCTGCAAAACAGATCTGAGCCACTTTCATATGTGGATGCATATCGGATTTGTGACAATGTGACCTTAACGAGAACAGTCTGATCAGAATTCACGATTTTTCTTTACTGCACATGCACCTTCATTCAGTGTTATCATGGCAGCAGTGTCCTACCTGTAGTTAGTGCCAGTAAATGGTGCAAAAAATCTGACCTTGCTCTAATCATAAACAGCTGAGAGCTGTTCAGAGCAAATTATCTTTGTGGGAAGGCCTGCTTTGCTAGTTAGTTTGTTGTTAACACGTGGTTCATGTGATGTTACTGATTAGGCCGTGTGCATGCAGGTTGTTTCAAAACACAGGTGTGTTCACATTTATAACAGATTTGAGTCACATACCTACACAACTGTGAACCATCACGTTAGAAAGATCAAACAGTTGTCGCTCTTAAGACATGCCGCTAGCATCTAATGTTAAATGTTTATGTTAGACTATCATAGGGAATGAAGCATTCTTTACACTGGAATGTTTAAGAGCTATTTACTGTACTGTCATTCTTCATGGATGGATATCCTTTAGGTATGCTTTTTGGTATCACACAATACATATATACAGTTTAAAAAGTTGGAATCACTTATAAATAAATTATAATATTATCATATAATACTATTTTGCCAAAGTTTTAGGAATTGAGGAAAGTTACATGTAAAGCTATTCATCTGTGTAATAAGTGTTTATTTATTAAAAAAAACTCATATTGGAAATATACAAATAATCCATTTTAATTAACAAATTAAGTTAAAGCTCAGTAATACCTTTAATCGGCCCGAGCAAGATCTATGACTGTCAGTATGAATGCGCAGAAGTGTTACACATGATTGCAGACTGTTCTGTTGGGTTCTGTTCCTGTAAAATCATTTGTAAGCTGGGTATGCTAGAAAGCACAACTGGGGCTGTGTTTGTAAGCAAACACCAAACATGCCAATGTTATTGAATTCTGTTAGCAGACAGAGTCTGAAAATCAACCACAGAGGTTATCTCAGTCAGTGATGGATTAGTTTGATATTTTATGATAGAGGGAAACAGCCTACAGCAAAAGCTAACTACAGCTCCATGCTCTAGTTTAGTTCACCTTTAGTACAACTGGCCTAGACGTTCCAAATCTCCTGGTACCCCCAATGGGCAGTCTGAGCTTTGAGGGACTCACAGAAAAAAATGCTACTGATCACAAGGCCCCTTATGTTAATTCAGTGTTATTAATAAAAGATCCTATATGGTCATTATGTAAATACATTATCCAATGCTTATGCATGTGTTATAATGTCCTTATGAAGGTAGCCTTCAAATAAAGTATTACTAAACATTCTAGTGATGACTGTATACAGTGTGAAAAATACCCCCTGGTATCCGTGGGTCTCATGTTGGCTGGCTACTCCAGTGTTGGCTGGCTGCGAACTCACTCACCATAGCAGTGCTGATGCTAGCTTAACCCCTTAACATTCCAGGTTTATTTCCCACAAAGACTTATTATTCAGTAGATACAGGGACTTTAATACAAACTAATGGAGCTATTCTTAGGTTATAGAAGTGTGTAATAAAACTTTGGGCCCATCGATGAGCCCATAGCTTGTTTAGCTTAAATGACAACAAAAGATTTAATTTAACAATTCTTCTCTTGGAAATACTCTTTTCTAGTTTGGTAATGCTGTCTTCCACACATTCATTGAGATCTTACACGTCTCCTCTTTTGTCTTTGTTTTGAGAAATGAGAAAGAATTAATTCTTTCCACCAATCTCTTTTGAAATTGGGTAAGATTTCAGATTTAAAAATATGCTTCGGTGTAAAGTATTTTCAGAGGTAGCCTGGGCTTAGTTACAATTGCTAGACTATGAAGGACCAACTGAGTTAACTAATTTGCTACAGCACCACTCTAAGACAGACCAGTGCTGCATCTCTAGTTAGTTAAGAATACTGAAGACAGAAGCTCACAGACTGTGGGTGAAGCAAACTGACCATTCCCTAATTTGTATTTGAGCATCTATTTCTCCCCAGTGGACAACATAACATCATAATAAGTTTATTTTTAGAAACCCCCCAGAATTTTGATTTTGAGAGTTTCAGGGAGTCCAAGAGGTTAATTAGGGGGCTCCAGGCCCACGAGTACACCCTGTATTTTGTACCTTGAATGTATAGCTGGTAGCTTCTCTGTACAATGAAAATCTCTGTCACTTTAGTTTAAGGCCTCTTTGTCAATGATGTAATTTAATTCATAATACATCTTATGTCATCTTGCAGTTACTGACATAAGCCATTCATAAATTCTCAGGACTTGCTTTATTAATACACTATTCAATGTGTATGTACATGTTATAAAGTCCTTATGTGGCTAGCCTTCGAATAATCAATTTTACATATGGTTATTTGAACCTTATGTCATGCTCAGTAGATTAAAATGATTTAATCATGTACTCAACAAAAGTCAGCACAAATACTTCATTCTGCAGTGGAAGAAAGAACCTCCTGCTGAAGTTGCAGACAACTGGTTTCTTATATCTCTGGTTCCAAAACAGATTTACTGGATGCCTGTTATATAAACCTGTTGAGTCAGTTGTCCTGCACAATATCTGTTGCAGAGGATCTCCACCTCTGCTGCTACCTTAAACTCCTTCCAAAGACCTTTAAGCCTACTGGCCGTTTGAGCATACAAAAACAATTTGTAGACAAAATTGCTGTGTTTTTCTGATCTCTGCTGCCATGAAGTTGAAGGATCAGAGATGTGAGATTACACATCACTCAGTCAGATCAAAACTTGCTTCATTAATTTGCATTTCTCTCAGTGCCTTTGAAGTGTAAAAATCCATATTTTGTCAGTTGCTTTTGTTTTTATGTCAAATTTAGGAGAAATCAAAACAACATGTCCAGATTAAAAAGTGCAAATATTCATGAATATCTTAGTAAGAGAATCTAAAAGGAATATTTGCTGCATTGATTCTACCGTCATCCAAAGCATTAAGCCAATATATTATGTATTGACCAGTGTGAAGGTTGCCTGGATGAAATGATTTTGGTGAATGCATTTCTTTTTAAAGTGTCAGCCTGTTGCTCAGCTATCTTGTTAAGAGTAAGCTGTCCCTAATTTTTTAAAAGCAGACCTCTTGCTCACAGATGAGAATTCTCCACTAGGTAAATGAAAGGTAATGAAACATGTGGTAGAAGTTATCTTTAGCTAAGGGCAGAGAGGGGAACATACATCTGAGGCATTACTGAAATCTAGGACAGAGAGCAGGTCCTGTCCATTTGCTGATTAATCAAGATGACATTGTTTAATGGCACATAAAAGGTTCTGCAGAGTTTCAGTACTGGATTGTAATGAGAGAGCAAACAACATGGCCTCAGAGCACAGATGTTAATGTCCAGCCTGTTTATATTTAATGGTGTAGAGTTGATTTGGAAAGATGCATAAGCTCTGCTCTGTTTTTAGATGAAGTGGTCATGAAACAGCACTTAGAAAGGCCTAATAGTATATATAGAGCTCTTAAAGAATAGTAAGCAATGACACATTTCTTTTTGTTGCAGTCAAATAATAAACAGAGGGGGTTGTTTGACTTATAAACTAAAAATACAGTGGTATTAAATAAATGAATTGTGTTGTCTTTAAGTAACATGAAAGGCACAAAAATTAATGATATAAACTGACTCTACTCCATTTGTTTGTTGAATGTAAATGTGTGGCATAATTTAATTATGTTCATACAACAATTTATTTTTTTGAGTTAATGCTGTTCCTTGTACCTGATTCAAACAACTAGTTTCCAATAGTTTTACTTACAGATTTTTATTTCTCTATTGTATTTTGTAACTTCTCAGATTTGTGTTGACAGCTGCACCAGGAGAATTTCCTTGTACATCTTGTGGATTGTTATTGGATAGATTCTGTTTCTGATTCTGTCATGTTGAAAAGAAAGTCAAGGTCTCTTTCTTCCCATCGCAAAGCAAATCTGCTTGGTTAAGTTCACAGCTCAAGGACCATTTTCATAACACTTTTCAGCAAGAGAGCTGATCTAGGATCAGATTCCTGTCTTATTTACTGTGACTTTACTGACAAGAACAGATCCTAGAAGCAGAGGTGGGTAGAATAGACTAAACCCAAGTAAAAAATAGAGCTTGAGTAGATTTACAGAAGAAGAAGGTCAAAAAATCTTTTCAAGTACCAAATAACTTACAGAACTGCCACAAAACTTCAATCAGTGGACCATGTCGGGGGAAAAGTATCCACCCCTTTCCTGATTTTCTCTATTACTGCATTTTTGTCAGAGTTGATGGTCTTTGAACAAAATGTAATTAAGTTTGTTTAAAGATAACCTTAAAACACATTTTCAAATGACTATTTAGTTAAGGAGCAAAGATATCCAACATGTCTATCACCCGTGTGAAAGTAATTGCCCCTTAAACTTAGTAACTTGTTTCTTTAGCAGCAACATCTGCAACAAACATTTCCTATTTGATATCAGTTTTTCACACTGTTGTCATGGAATTTTAAGCCCACTCTTTTTCTTTGTAGAGTTGCTGTAATCCAGATATATTGGTAGGTTATTGAACATGAACTGCTCTCTTGAGGCCCTGCCAGAGCATATCTATAGAATTCAGCTCAGGGTCACTCCAGAACCTTACTTTTGTTACTATCCAGATGTGGATTTAGACCATTGTTTTGCTGTATAACCTTATTATGTTTCAGCTTCAGCTCATGGACAGATGAACAGACATTCTCCTTAATGATTCTCTGATACAGAGCAAGAATTATAGTTCCTTCAATAACAGCAAGTTGTCCAGGTTTCAAGGCAGAAAAACCTCCCCAAATCTTCCCACTATCACCACGATGTTTGAACACTGGTATGATGTTCTTGTTGTAAAATGCTAAACTTTACAACAGAACTTTATGGATCTGCTTTATAGCAGGTATAAAGGAACTTGTGCTGTCCAGAAAGTTGTAGTTCAGACAGGGCAGCCCTTAGAACAATATCCCAGAAGGTTGGTGTGTTGATGACTCACAAGAAGAAAAAACATTTCTTTCCTCATTAATATTGCTATTATTTGAATAGTAATATCATTTGAAATCCGACAAAATTTTACTTGAGTAGATGTAACTGAGCAAATTTAATTATTTACTACTGACCTCTGTTGAAAGGCAAGGACTGAATAATAAACCAAACTCTTTATAATAATAATCAAAATCTTTAAAATAAACAAGCTCCATGCCCATTGACTGATTTCGAAATAGCCAGCATTCTTAAAATCAGTTACACAGTTATTACAGTTAATGTGAGTATTATATATTTAACATCTGATATCAATTATATTCCTTAAAAAAATAAATCACTGTGGTCCAAGCACTATAAACAGGAGGAAAATGAATCAAGGAATGGATCAGTGTTTAGGGTTAGGATGTAACATACAAAGAAATTATTGGGAATATGTATTCAGAATACAGAAATCAAGCATCTGCATTCAGTCCTGGTTACATTTTGTAAATGCAGTATGCTGAATAAAACAGTGGTGAACATGTTCGTGGGCGATAAGCTTAGTAACAGCATTGTACTGGACTCATGCATGTGTTTCATAACTGAAAATTACATAGCTACATACTTTATATGGATATGTATAATTGTTGGCTTAGTTCTTAAGATAGCAGTGGGATTATTGGAGCAGCAGTGGACTAAAGCAGGCAAAAAGTAATGGTGAGAATTTTAAATAAGTGAATTTTTCACAGCAGTTTTTCCCCGTGTGCCTTTTGAACATGTATTCTGAATGTATTCTGAATATTTACTTTTTTATATATTATAATGGAATACTTTGCTGAATACATTTAGGATGGTGTATTCAGCCATCGCTACTTTTTCAAAGCATTCTGCCCAATCCTGTCAGTGTTCTATACTGATTTATCAAAGACATTTTTAACATTTTAGATTGTATAATAGCCCCTCAAGATAAAAGTCCCTTTGTAGGTAAAAGCTTGGACTCCTAAAAGGCTGCAATAGGAAATGTGATGGCAAATTCAAACCGCAGAGAGTCTCTGGTGTGTGATGATGCAGCACTCTCTCTGTCGTAGAGGTGGTAGTGTAAACATATTTCAGAGGAATGTCCCCCTTGAGGTCCACTAATTACATGTGAACGAGATTGCAATTCATCACTATCACACATTGGATATTGTATTACTCCTCTATGGGAACAAAATGTGAAACAATGTGGCATAAATTAGATGGAGGATTAGTGTTAAGTAATCGCATTAATGGGTAAATCTAGGGAAAACAATGGGGAAATGAATGTTTACTCAAATTGTCCTGACATTGTGGACCTTTGGTAGGAAAAAAAAAAAGAATTAATGGAAACCCAACCTGCCTTTGTACATTACATGATGCTCCCTGGGCCAATGTTGAGATTTCCACAAAATATATCTGCATCTCAGCAAAAATAAAATGATCAGTTATATGACACAGTTCAATATTATTCAAATTCAAAGTTCAAATTCAAGTACTATTTTGAAGTATTAATTGCTTTCGTTCCTTGTTTGCAGTGCGCCATTAGCTATTTTAATGAATCCTGGTTCTTCTGGTCTTTAGCACTTGTGTACGGTGTTTTACAGAGAGATCTGGACTGAAACATTTAAAAATATTCTTCCTTCAAACGACCTGCACACCATCTTATTCTATATTTTTTGCTAACTGCCCTCTATCATCAAGTCTGCCATCAATCAAGCAGTTGTCACCATGACAACTAAAGGCGACACATGACAGAGATCTTGTACATTGGCACAGTGATAAATCAATTTAAGCCCAGCCATAGCATATGGATGAAGAGTTAACTCTTTTCCCATGTGTTTACCAGATGAAGGACTTGCCATCTGAAATCACAGTGCTGAAAAACCCTTATAGAAATGTGAATTAAAACAGTCAGTGGTAATTGTAATTTTAGAAGGTTGCTTCTCTGAAGGAACACATAAAAGAATGTCCTTATGCTCACAGCAGGAGCGCAGTATTCACTGCCTATCACAAATACGAATAGAGCAACCCATAATGCAAGTAAAATGATGGAATTTTTCTTCCACATATATTCGAAGCATTGGCATTTTCACAATCTACATCTCAAATATCATTTGGAGATTAATGTGAAATGTCCGTTTGGAGGCATGGCTGTCTTATGTTATTGTTGGATTCACTTGAACAAAATTTCACTCTGAATATGGTTTCCTATGAGAGCAAACGCTTAAGAAAAAAGGTTTCTTTAGAGCAATGCCAAAGATTCTTTACTAAACTACACTTTGGATCCCTGAAGAACATTTAAATTGATAGTTTTTTAAAGAATCAATTGAGATATGTGAGTGTGAAGAGCAGTTTGTAAAAGAATCTACACAAAATGTAAATTTATGCTGTAAAATAAAATAATAACTCTAATTGTGGTTCTATTGGGTCCTTAACCACTTACTCCAGAAAACTCTGAAGATCTCTGCATTTTGTGCCATCATTTTATGCCCTAGGTCAGGACTCGGCAACCCAAATGTTAAGAGAAGCCATTTTGTCCTTTCAAGAAAAATCAAACCACCTTGGCAGCCACAACTAATACTAACGTGCTAATGTACTAGTATAGGCAAAAAAATATAATCTAATTGAAAATGCAGAGTTACTTTGCTCTGCTTTAAGCTTTTGTTCAGCACAGCCACTTTTCTCACATCTCTGGCAAGAAACTTTTCCTCAAACATAGGATAGTTTCTTGTAAAACGTCTCTCAACATTAGACTTTTTGCGAAGCTGAAGTCTTTCATTCGGATTTTGACTTCATCTTCATGACTTTTTAATGTTTGACAGTTTCTCCCTGCAGATTAAACGTATCAGGAAACCAGCTGGGCTGTTCATAAATAAAAATGAGTCTGTCTATTTGTCTTTAAATTATCAATGTTTGTCTTAAATCTTTCTCTTTTCCTTTTCGTTAGCTACTAGCTAGGCGAGATTGTTGTCTGCATTGCTACGTGACCAGTAGTTTCCGTGCCAACCTTCAGGGTTAAAGGGTGAATTAACAGATATAGACTACATTACCTTCAGCGTTTATGACCATTTATTGTTAAAACGGTGCTAGAATGATCAGCAGAGCTTTATTTTACTGCAAAGGAGGATTATTTTATTCTTACCTAAAAATTGAATTCTGCTTTGGAGCCACAACAGGACAGTAAAAGAGCTGCATGCGGCTCCAGAGCCACATGTTGCAGCCCCCTGCCCTAGGTACTTTCTGATTGTGTTTCTGATTTTTTTTCCAGCTTAAAGTGTAACATTACACTGAAATTAGATGTGTGTTTATACTAACCACTTTGTTCCTTAATAATTTTGAGATATACTGCTATGTCCTTTATCAGCTTAATAGCTAGAACCTGTTAGGAATTTCATGGTAGGTTAGTTCTACTGTACTGGTACATATCATCACTTTGTCACAAAATAATTACCCAGTACTGTATTAACTTACTCAGTTAATACATAGAACCTGATTGGCATTTCAGTGTACCTGAGCTTATTGGAATCATGTTACCCAAAATAATTAACTAGTACTTTAGAGTTTGTACATGCTACTTCTTTAGTTAATACATATAACTTGAAAGCAAGAGTGTTGCTGGTGTTGATTACCTGATGGTTGACATACACTCTATGGACAAAAGTATTGGGACACCTACACATTACACCTGCAGGAATTTGTATGACATCCCATTCTAAATCCATAGGCAGTAATACGGAGTTGGTCCTGCCTTTGCAGCTATACCAGCTTCCACTTTCCTAGGAAGCTTTCTACAAGATTTTTGAGTGTCTGTGGGAATTTTTGCTCATTCATCCAGAAGAGCATTTGTGACGTCAGACACTGATGTTGGACAAGAGGTCCTGGCTCGCAATGTCCGTTTTAATTTATGCCAAAGCTGTTCAATGGGGTTGAGGTCAGGGCTCTGTGAGGGACAGTCAAGTGCTCACCTAACTGTGCTTTTATGGACCTTGCCTTGTGCACTGGGGCTCAGTCATGCTGGAACAGAAAAGGGTCTTCCCCAAACTGTTCCCACAAAGTTGGAAGCACACAATTCCAAAATGTCTTGGTCAACTGAAGCATTAAGATTTCCCTTCGCTGGAACTAAAAGGGCTAGGCCAACCCCTGAAAAACAACCCCATAGCATTATCCCTCCTCCACCTAACTTTACAGTTGGCACAATGCAGTCAGGCAGGTAATGTTCTCCTGGCATTCGCTAAACCCAGACTCATCCATCAGACTTCTAGATAGAGAAGCGTGATTCATCACTCCACAGAATCTTAGGCTTGTGTGGAGCTGCTTGGCCATGAAAACCTATTTCATGAAGCTCCTAATGTGCAGTTCTTTGGCTGATGTTGCTTCCAGAGGCAATTTGGAACTCATTAACGAGTGATTCAACAGAGGATAGGCACTGTGCGCTTCAGCACTCAGCAGCCACACTCTGTGAGTTTCACAATATTTGCCCTTACAGTTGACAGTGGCAGATCTAGCAGAAATTTCACAAGCTGACTTGTGGCAGAGGTGGCATTCTATGACAGTGCCATGTTTAAAGTCACTGAGCTCATCAGTACCACCCATTCTACTGCCAGCATTTGTCTGTCAAGACTGGAAGGCTATGTGCTTAATTTTATCCACCTGTTAGCAATGAGTGTGGCTGAAACACCTGAACTCAATTATTAAGAGAGGTGTCTCAACACTTTTGTCCATATGATGTACACAACATTCCTTTATCATGAATTATTTAAAATTGGTTTTCCAGATAGAGATAGTAGTGCAGGTAGTCCAGATTTAGACTAAAAAATATTTTTCAAAAATATTGTTCAGTGGGTAATCCTCATTGGTATTTTTAATTTACTATGTTTTTAGCATCTGGAGAAAACAATAACCCATAGAACAAAAAATGTGACTCACAGCTGATGATGAGAAGCTAATGCATGATGATAAGAGCTAATGCATTCCTTTGTTATGTTCAAGCTCAGGTAATAGACAAAGCAGACCCTTGTTAAAAAAGTAAAATGGCTTGTTTTCAAATCTTTTGAGTCTCAATGGAACATCCCTGATACCCTGTTGTTATTAATAGCTTAGTGATCTGAATGTTTGGGATGATCTCTTCCGTGTGGTGCCAATAAAGCGTAAGTAATAGAAAGGGGAGTGAAATGTTTCAGTGTAGTGTAAAAGGCTGTTCTACTGTAGTTTGACATGTTCTGAGCAGAATGTTCTTGTTCTACTAAATATAGATTACTACTTAATATAATTAAATTCACTGCATGTCAATTAGGGCGTAACTCTTGCTTATGTTTCCCCAAACTGGCAAAATCATCTATCTCTCTAAAATATTAGCTCATGGGGAAAAATGTGTTTTGCCAGAAAACAACAACCAAAAAATGGTGCCTGTTATTGTCATGCAAAATATTGTGCTTACAGCATAATGTAATTCAAGATTGCTGTTCCCAGCTGAATCTGTGTGTATCAACGCAGATATTACTAAATATTATAATAATTTGAGTTGCAGTAAAAGCCCTTAAGCAGTCTGCTTAGCTGTCCACATATCTTGCGACTAACTGTGGCACACCATGTGTGCAGTACATATTTCATGGCTTTATAATAAACAATATAGTTGGCATTACCTGAAAACAAAGTTTGATATGGGCTTTATTAATGATATTAATGCACATTAATTATACAGTGTCAATGTTAGATACACATTGCAGTCCATTCCTAAATGTCTGATTCAGTGAGCCACCCTATTAGGCCACGTTCTGAGGTGCGTGAAACCCAGTGCTAGGAAATGATCCAGGCCAGTGGCTGAGATGCTGCCAACACCATGTCATAGTGAGGTTTGCTGCTTGTATTTATGTCTTGATAATTTAGAGTATTGTGCTCTCACTCACTGTCACCTCTATGCTCCATTATGTGCAGTGTCCTCTCTGTTTGAGTGTGGCAGGATTGAATCCCAAAAGTCATCTATATTCTACGTAATTGCCTTGTTTTGAATTGCAGATAAATCCAAATCCTGTATGTCAAGTGTTTCGGTTGGGTGGTGGGTGAGATGCAATCTATTTTCATCCTCCTGAAGTGTGAGGTCAATTTACACTCTAAGAAGAACACCAGGCTCTGAAGGCGCAATGTGCCACAAATAAAACAACACTGGAGTTTAGGGTGGGCTTTGGGGAACTAATTGCAAGAGCTAACATAAGAAAGCCATGCGTGTTTTCTTTCCCCCACAGGCTTAAAACAAACTGTTGAAGAAAAAATATAACACAGTATGTTTCAGTGATTTTGGTGTAACTAACATCTACACCATGTTTCTAGCATATTGTTGCTCTCGTAACAAAACGGCATCTCTCTAAAATGATAACCTTACCAGAGAAGGTGAAAAACATGGCTAAATTTAATGTACAGTTCTGTGCAAAAGTCAGAGACCACCCTTTATTTATTTAATTTACAGTCAAAACAGCCATTGAGTACAAGCTACTCATTTTTCAGCATCTCAGAAGCCTCAGAACTACATTTAATATCATGTTTTTTCAGTAGCGTGTCTGCCTTTTGCCTTTTTTAGCTTCTGTTGTTTTCAAGAGACACTTTCAGTTTTTCAAAGAAATCTGCAGGAACATTTTTCCACACTCCAAAGTTCAGTCTTAAATGTTGGTTGCATTTTTTGCTGCTCAGAATCCAAGTTATCCTGAACACATTCAATGATGTTAAGGTCTGAACTTCAGTTCATTGTTCTGAGAACACCAGCAGTTTCTTTGTTTGTCTGTTTCTTTTTCACACATCCTTTCAGACCCATAACGTTGAGTTGAGTCATCTCACAGTGGAAGCACGTACAGAAACATATGTGTTTTTTTCTGATCTGAAGCAAGAGTGAAGCTTGATTTTCTCCTCTTTTTCAAAGATAAAAGCTTTAAGTGCGGTTTTTCTGATGGTGACAGTTTTGGTGGTCTATCAGGTCTTGCATGGTTGTTAGTCCCATTTTCTTATATCTTTTATTATAATTTTAAGCTCCAGTTTTGGAAACTCTTTTTTTCTTTGACTTTCCTCTTCCTTTTACAAATGCATCGTCTTATATCTATCCTTCTCAGATAAATAAATAAAACCCAAGGGTTTCTATAAGGGTTTCTTATGACAGTGACAATATGCAAGTTAGCTTTATGTGTAGGCCTATGAGCACAGCAGTTCAGAGGAAAGCAAACACTGAGATTCCACATCTTCCCTCTCATGTGGTCCTGACAGTACCAAATCATAAACACCTGCCTGAACTGAACAACTTTGCTTCTCTTGCATCTTACATTGTCTTCAGCACTGCACAGAAAGGAAAAGGAAAGCTCAGCACCCCTTTAAGGCCAAGGACAGGGACGAGGCTAGATTTGTTGCTTCGACTTTTTATAGCTGCCTACATTTATGGCCAAGCCTGAGAAGAAGTGCTACACTCAGTGGCAAAAGCTGCATTGTCAAAAGTGATTGAGAGCACTCTGCAATACTTTGCAACTAAGTATGCTTTTTGGCTCTCTTATAGAAGCTGGCATACAAACTGCATGTCTGCAGAAAAGAGAAAATATCAGTGGGGAACCCTTTGCATGGTGCAGGGACTAAATTGTTTAGGTGTAATAGCTCAGATTTGGGCAGTATGACTAATGTAACACGAGAAGTAATTTGTTTTGAACACTTTTTAGTTCTGATCATTGTATGTCGTCATATTCAAAACCTTGGGACTCCAGCGCTCTTGTTTGAAAATCTAACCACATGAAACTAGCGTTCCACATAATTGCCACTTCCCGAGCTTCACGCAGAACTAATTAGCACCAAATTTAGATTACAGCCTCCTATCTTTATCTTTAGCTTTAGAAGGAGAGGTCAGTTTAATTGCTTGATCTTTCATTGGCCTTATGAAATATACAGCTAAAACAATTAGGTTGATCCTACGAGCATTCAGATCTTAAACTCAGCTTTAGCTTTGTGATATAACATGTCTTTTCTTATATCATGCTATTGACATCTGGAGTGGCATTTTCAGTAGAAGAAATGTCTGAGTCTGAAAAACGTTTATATTATGGACTTATTGATCCCAGATTTTCACTGCCTTCCTCAATTATTAAGGCAGTGATTTATATTTTAAACCTAATATGCCTCTGTGCAGTTTGTCTGGCCCTGTATCATTTACAGGTATATTAACTTTATGACTCTGTGCTCTATGCTTCGAGTTATGAAACTGAGCAGTGTTTTGGATGTCATTTGGTCACCACCTGTAGACGAGATGGATTATGCTGAGACTGAAAACTGACAGTCGTGGTAGGGTTGTTGTCAAAGGGCTGCATACAAACAAGCTATATGAAGAGTTTGGCATCTACATTATCTGGGTAACATATTCTTTTCTGTGCAATTAATGTCTCGATGCCTGTAATCACTCTTTTTCCATCGCCTAGAATCAAAAGCTCCCCTCTTTCTCGCTCTCTTTCTCTCTTGGGAGTTTTGGTTTTGAATTAATTTTGTCTGCTAAAGGGTATTATAGCACAGTTTTCCCTTGTGTTCTCACAAAGATCATTTGTGATCAAAAAAAGAAAAGGGGAGAAAAAACCCTAGTGCTAATCATGAACAGGGAAAGAAAATCTGATCCTTAGTGAATGTGTTGAATATGGTACCAATGACATAACTTCTTATGAAACGCTGGGTTTTAGGGGATCCATTATCCTTGTACGTATCCTTGAGTCGGATTCAGGTTGGGACAGAAAAAAAGTGTGAGCAGAAATCTATTTCGGGCCTGTAATTAAAAGCTTCAGAATATAAGCACTTGTCTGGGCTATTAAGTAAGATGTCTCTGTGGGACTCTTTTGTTGACAACCTTGCTTAACACATTTCTTTATACTGTGGGGTAATTACAGCCAGAGAAAGAAAACCTCTTTCTCCCTTATGTGTCACCAAAATAACCATGCCAGTCGTCATCAGACCACATGGGGTGGCGAGTGCATTCAGAGCAACTTCTTTCCCTCGACGTTCGCCGCACATCACCTGAGGTGTGACTTGATCAGAAAGTGAAGAACTTTTCCTTTAAAACACTTTATCTCACTTCATTAGAATGTAATTGTACAGCACCTGTTTAAGCCTTACAGCTATAATTAGTGCATGTGTCTTTTGCTGCCATCTGTTACATTAAATGGAGCTAAGGGGGGGGGAAAGGGAAAAAGGAAACAATCACCTCTCAGTGCTTGGTGTCTGAATGGTTCTCACTCTATACATCTTGATGTAGTTATGTCATAACTGAAGTTTTAGGGGGGAGGAGCATGCCTGAAACCCCTCCTTCTTCCTATCTAATGGCCTCTAAATACACATCCTCACCTTCCCGTGACGAAGGGCTCGCAATCCCCACTCCCACCCCATCTCCTCCCTGTTCCTCAGTCCTACATCAGTCCTACTACAGCTATGAGGGGGGGGTCTGGCCTTCTAACTACGGGTAGAAGCTGCCCAGACTTCCAGCTCAAGTTCTAAAAGTTCCCCCCCACTTCCTCAATCAGTCTTCCCTCATACCACCACCCTGAACTCACATACTAGCAGGTATCGCCTACAAATTGCAATGCAAATAAATACAGAATCTCAGCATTTGCACTCATCATGGCATTTCAGAGGCCTGCAATGGGCACATGCATGCATTTTGTAAAGATGCCAATTTTTTTGCTCCCTTGGTTTGACATTTGACAGTAAGACTGATTTAAATTACATTCGAACAAACAACATCAAATAACACAGAGAAAAAAATTCCATAATCATCTTAACCTTCATCCTTTTTCAAGAGTGTTTACAGGATATGACTACTTCTCTAGCTCATGGTTATGAAGTAATTAACATTGAAGGCTACGGGGACCAGGGAGGAAGGTCTGAGGGAGCTCTGAATAATGTTGATGCAACAGCCCATTAAATACTTGCATCTATTCCATTGTGAACTATTTCCATTTTTCCATCAGTGCTACACTAATAGATTTAGGACTGATAAATCATGGCTGTTTTTGAGTTTGAAAGGTTTATTCGTGTAAGAAATTTTATTTTGGCCCCGTTTATCATGCTGGACCATCATCAGATTCTTTGACATTATAGCATAAACCAAAGTCAACAAGTAGTGACATCATTTTTGAATTGTGAGGAAAAAAAGGAAATAAACTGCTATCACATTAGTCAACACGGCTCACACCTGCACCTACAGCATATGGATCAATGTATTGCTAAAGGGACAAAAGTTTAGAAGATTTGTTGAGTTCAATAAAGCAGTTTCCAGTATCGCAGGAGCCAGTATATGCTGGATAGGGTGGAAGTATCAATCTAAAACAAATGGTGCCACTTTTGACTCCATTATGGGCAGGAAGCCTGTGCTGGCAGCACCCACCTGGCGCTGAAGACCCAGACAGTGACTGCTTTAATCAGTGAAAACAAACCTGCCTCCTGACATTAGCTAGTAGACATGTTTCATAAGCCGGCAGCGAGGTCGAGCTGAAATGGAAGAGGAAAAGAGTGTCAGGCGGTGCCGTCTCAGAGAGGTAATTATGAAAGATAACAAGATTCAAGAACAAAAATGCCTTGCCATGATGGAAATGAAAACAAATGTACTTCTACCCCAGTTTTACAGCTACTGATATGGTAACTATACTGCTCTTGTAAATGAATCTGTTGACCACATGGTTAGCAGTTTTTCATTGATCTATTTATGCTGAGCCCATAGATGCATTCTTTTGTAGCAAGTGTTTCAAGGTTGATCAAGCTTTACAAAACATTGATAAATGTCCCATTTATACTAATGAGAAACTGAAGCGAACAACTCAGTTTTGGTAGTAATGCATACATCTATAGTGCACACAGCGTATATTGTATATACAGTGTATTTTTTACAGTTTTGTAATTGAGCTAACATTAGTATAGCAGCCAATTCATCATCATTTGTTCCTGCTTGGTTTCAGTTAGCTACAACAGTATATTTGGTAGCGCAGCATTCGCAGTTGTAAACAACAATCGCTGTTTAAAAACAAACTGAAAACTGATAACTTGAAGCCTGATTACTCATTTATTTGGGCAAAGTGTACAATTCATGTTTATTGTAATGTTTAAATCAAAATCAGCACAGACTGATGAAGATGTGTCCACTTCATCCATGGCACTATCTGCCTTTATGCTGTAACAAAGACTCAGCATTCCATGTCTGGGGGATAGTTTCACTTGGTGCAAATTTTGCTTGTGTTAGGAATTTCTAGCTGTCAAAGTCAGCATGATCCAGGCAGTCACCTAATGAAAATGACATATCCTGTTATATGTCATCAGTATATTCTGAAAAATAAATACTACATTACAATGTATTGAAAATATATTACTTTCTGTGTGGGTGTCAAACTGACAGACTGGCAAGCAAGTTAAAAAAAACACGTTTTTTTAGTCTATGGGAAAAATATCAGGATACTGAAACCACAACATTCAGGTTCCAACATATACAGTAAACCAGCAGTCTTCACCTCTAAACAGTCCTAGATTTTACATTTTTTATTTTTATTAATATAGAATATATTTGTTGATTTTCCACAATAACAGGCACATACATACACACTGTTACTGCAATAAAATAAAACAAACACATATAAACCTCACAGACGTTTATAATCAAGGTCTTTATGATCAGCCAGGTATTTACAGTCAGGTGCGTTAAGATTAGAACTGAAATTAAACCCTATATAGAGGAATTAGCCCTCTGTGTTTAATCCGTCCATGCAGTGAAACACCCACATACATGCACACTAGTGAACACGCACTATCCACAGCACCTGGGGAGCAGTTGGGGGTTATGTGCCTTGCTCAAGGTCACTTCAGTCATGTCCTGTCAGCTCAGGGGATCAAACGGGCAACCTTCCAGTGACAAGGCTGGTTCCCTAACCTCCACCCCTTGAGTGCCCCCACATGTACCCATAAACAAACCCTATATGTACCTATATACCGACACATGTAGTAACAATGATTTAAAATAGACAGAGAAGACATAGAAGTCAGTGTCTCACCAAGTGTCAACAAGGTATTTAGCAAAGGAAATAGCACTTTACCAAAACTCCTGCACAGATTAAAACATCTGGCTGTGGCCCACTCCTGCACAAATAGAAGACTTAAATTAAAGACTGGTACTTATGAACTGAACTATTGATGTAACTGATTGGCCACCTAGTGTCATACATTCCTATGACTGAAAAAATCCAAGACCATTACATGCTTTAGCATGAGCCACAGTATGGCACCTCTCAAATTCTGAAAGAGAAATGCTGCCTGTCAAGCCAGAAATCCACTCAGATTCCTCTGAATTATCACATCTTAATTAAAACCAGCAAGGTCCTCACAGGGTAAAATGGAGAGGTATGTGAAATGACATCTGGCTTCCTGGGCAGCAGTACTTACACAGCACAAACTGGGTCAATGATCTGAGTCCCGGGTTCTGTGTGACTGAACGTGGTAAAAATGCAAACATTCTGTGGAGCGCTTAAGGGCACTATTGATGTTACATACAAATCATAGATAAATAAATGGGAAAAATAGTTCATTTCTGCCTCTGTTTTGGAGAGTCAACTCTCAGAAAAAGATAAGTGCTGAAATGTGCAGTAGAATGTTTTGAGGTTTTTAAATATGTTCAGCTTCTTTGAACAACACAAGTTTGTTATGGATTATGCATGGCTTCCAGAGAGAGGCACTTTAGCTCAGGATGCATCCTCAAGTGCCTGTGTCCAAGTTGAGGACTTAAATGTCAAAATATGCTGGTTTTGTAGAGTTGTGGTACAGAGTGTTCTATAAACATTGGTGGACCAAGTTTGTAGTAGGAAAGTGTTACCTATAGATTAGTAGGACAACTGATTTGGGTGATCAAGCTCTTCATGATCAGCTGAATATTTTTAGGCAGGTGCATTAAGATTATGGCTGAAATCAAACTCTGCAGGGCATTGAATATTAATAGAATCAAAACTATACACATAACTATTGCTCTATTTTCTTATTTCTGGCAAGAACTGCAGTTTGAGTAAGCACCAGGAGCAACATGGCATGCTTCAGAGAACAAGCCATTAGCTGTGGTTGTGCTTTTCACAAGATGTAGACCACTGGTCACACAGTCTTATGTTGGAGATGACCATTAGCTTGACCATAAAGTGCTGTGAAAAAGTATTTGCCCTCTCCCAGATTTTCTCCATTGCATAATTGCCACCATCAATGCTTTTAAACAAAATGTAATATTAGACAAAGAGGACATTATCATAAAAAACATGATAATGCAAATCACTCATGTGTGAAAGTATTTGCCCCCTCAGTTACTCAAGCAGAAAATTAACCAAATTTAATAGATAATGAGATTTAGCTTGTATAACACAACCAGACATGAAAGCTGGCAACTTCTCTGAATGAAAACATCACTAATATAGATATTTACCATCAGAGTGTCACCACAAAGTTTTTTCACACTAGAACATGATCAAAAGAGAGATGAGAAAAAAAGCTGTTGAAATGTATCAGTCTGGAAAGGTTTACAAAAACATTTCTGAGATTCTAGGACATCATCAAGAGAGCAATTATCTACTAATTGAACACTGGTGAATCTTCCCAGGAGTGGCCGGCCTGCCAAAATTTCCCCAAAGGCACAGAGGCAATTCTTCTTGGAAGTCACCATAGGTTCCAGTAGAACGTCCAAGGAACTGCAGGTCTCTAGCCTAAGCTGAGGTCAGTGTCCATGACTTCACAGTAAAAAAAAGGACTGGGCATTCATGGAAGAGCAGCAAGGCAGAAACCAGTGCTAACCACAAAAAACATCATTTGCAAAAAACAGTGTCTGAACAAGCTTTAAGCCTTTTTGAATAATGTTCTATGGAAGGTGAGACTAAAGCGTCATTTTCTGGACAACACAAATAACTTTATATCTGCCATAAATTAAGTTGTGCATTTCACAACAGGAACATCGTAACAGCATTCAAACATTTTGGTGGTACTGGTGGTGCTCTTATTGAAGGAACCATGAATGCTGTTCTGTATCACATAATTCCTAAAGATATAAACCATAAGCTGAAGTTGAAACATAATCGGGTTATGCAGCAAGACAATGATCCAAAACAGAAAAGCAAATCCACATTGTATGAGACTTGAACCCAGTAAAGATCATTTGGTAAGGCCTCAAACAAGCAATTCATGCCCAAAAACCTACCAATATGTCTGAATTAATGCAGCACTGCAAAGAAAAGTGGGCTCAAGTTCTTCCACAACAATGTGGGATGTTGGTATCAATGATATCGCAAATATGCAGTAGTAGAGAAAATTAGGAAGGGGGCCATTTTTTTTCACAGCATGTAAAAGATTCACATGATTATTGCTGTGAAGCCCACTAACATGTTGGACGTGGATGCCACTTGCTTGTTGGCCAGAGATTTAGATAACAAGAACAGTACCTGTGAAAAGAATTACTTTCTTATTGATGTGAGTTCTGCTAGCTGGTCTAATATGAAGACCACTGGCTTGTTGGTCATACAGTTATGTTACAGAGATAATCATTTGGCCATAAATGAACAATTTACTTGTTGGCTATGAAGTCTGCTGCCATTGGGGAATTGAACACCCTGTTGGTTGTGCAAGGGGGAAAGTCTCAAGGTAGTGCGTATAAAACAGAATAGTAAAGTTAGATTGAAGCTTGGAGAAATGAGTGTTCAACTCTCCAACAGTACTTCTAAAGAGCTGCACTACTGCAGAGATAAGTGTTTTCCTGCTCCAACACACCTGGCTGAGCTAGTGAAGGGCCTAATGATTAGCCAATCACTGAATTAGGTGTGTTAGAGCATGGAAAATATTAATCAGTGCAATACCCAATCCACCTCTGGGGGCTAACTTCCATCTAGAAAAAGGTGACGCTAGGTCTGTGGGTCTCATGTAGAGATCTATTTAGAAAACCCCAAAGCTAGCTGCTCTTTGGGCTTACCTGAGGTATTCAAGATAGCCTTTGGTGATAGCTTCAATAGTGGTAAGACATCTTCAAATATGCCAAGAGGAGACCAATATTTCTTAACTTATAAAATATATATTATATCTGCCACGGAACCAAATACGCTGATCAGGCATAACATTATGACCACCTCCTTGTTTCTATGCTCATTGTCCATTTTATCAGCTCCACTTATTATATATGTAGTTCTACAATTACAGACTGTAGTCCATATGTTTCTCTGCATACTTTGTTAGCCCCCTTTTACCTTGTTCTTCAGTGGTCAGGACCCCCATGGACCCTCACAGAGCAGGTACTATTTGGGTGGTGGATTAGACACAGCAGTGCTGCTGGAGGTTTTAAACACCTCAGTGTAACTGCTGGACTGAGAATAGTTCACCAACCAAAAATATCCAGCCAACAGCGTCCTGTGGGCAGCGTCCTGTGACCACTGATGAAGGACTAGAGGATGACCAACACAAACTGTGCAGCAGCAGATGAGCTATCGTCTCTGACTTTACATCTACAAGGTAGACTGACAAGGTAGGAGTGTCTAATAGTGGACAGTGAGTGGACACAGTGTTTAAAAACTCCAGCAGCATTGCTGTGTCTGATCCACTCGTACCAGCACAACACCTATATAGTAAGTGGAGCTGATAAATGGACGATGAGTGTAGAAACAAGGAGGTGGTCATAATGTTATGCCTGATCGGTGTATATTTAGAAAAGTCTCTCTTTCTTGGTCAGGAGCACTGGTGCAAATTTAGTAGGAAGACAAGGGGGCATGTCCCTCCCATGTGAGATATTGGGTGTCGCAGGGTGGTTTTCAAAAAAGTACATAGTTAAGTTGCCAAAGAGCTGTCATAACAATTATGATATTGCTGTCAATTCAGTTACTTTCCAAAATTCTAATTGAAGCCACCTTTTTTAGCTATAGTTGGTGAAAAGACTGAAGAACTAACCTGTCCTTAAATCATTTTCAACATGCTATGATTGTATATTGACTATGCAATTACAGTTATTAATAGTCCTGCCGTTTTCTTCTTCGTTATCATCAAATTTATTATTATTGGGATTGGGATAAAAATATGTATAATTCAGATCAGACTAAGAATGTCACTGACACATTCTTAAGAGAAAATGACATTGTAATCGGCAACTAAATTGAATCTCTAAACTGAATGTTTACAGCATTCCTATTATTTGGGGGTTTAATAGTGACATATAAATCATCAGATATCAGTATCATCACTGTAATGGTAAGCATACTCTGTTCACCCATTTTTATGTTCGAAATGCTATTTGGACC
This sequence comes from Colossoma macropomum, assembly GCF_904425465.1. NCBI lineage: Eukaryota > Metazoa > Chordata > Actinopteri > Characiformes > Serrasalmidae > Colossoma > Colossoma macropomum. The sequence continues at coordinate 17,035,687 of NW_023494790.1, read as the reverse complement.
ATAGACTGCCAGCATTGCCCCCCACCCATGCACAAAAATTGTCAGACCAAATTTGCACTCCTTGTTAGGAGTGTGGAGCCAGAATGGCTATTCATAGGCATACTGTATGTACCCAAGAACATCCACAGTTTTATTCTACTCTGTTTCCTGTGACTCTACACTTGACATCCTCAGCATGAGAAACTTTTTGCATCTTTCAAAAGCTAAATACCTGCATCAACAAATTAGCATGTCTGTTGATTACACACTTAGCTGCCTCACCGCACATTAAACAGAGCTGACATCCTGGTATCCTGGTCAACAGCACGCAGCGCAGTTTCACAGCACACTGTCACCACTGCCACTGTGTTAGTGCTTATTGGAGTAACAATTGCTTTCTATTCTTAATGGTTATGTATGTAGCATGATTTCGTCCAAAAAATGGTTTATTTTTTATTTGTTCACAGCATCATTCATATGGAAATTTCATAATGAATGGACCAACAAAAATGCTGCAAAATAGCTTGAAATAAAATCTCTTTACACTAACTTACATTTAAAGTAAAGAACATTTTTGCTTTCTCTTGCAAAGTTACCTTTTTGGAGGTACTTTTTCATTGGACATTTTGGAATGTGGAATTTGCTTTCTCGTCTGAAAAAGCTGTCCTCATCAATGAAAGAGAAAAAAAGGGGTAGATAAATACTACTTTTTCATGTCTGTTACGACACTGATACCACAACCTTGAGCATCTGCAGATACTGATGTCAATCTGATACTGTCTTTTTCCCTCTCCTAAACAACTAAGCTGTTAATAATACATTAGTCTGGATGCACTTCGCTTAATCTAGCCATCTACAAAACATCATTCTCAAACTGTGAAACAAGTAGTCCATCGCAAACTGCAACAGTTTATTTAAGCATTTACATGATAGTTTAAGCTACTGGATCATATTGGATTATACTTTTTTCCCTTCTGATATCTGATCCAGTGATTTTGGCCAGTATTGGACCAATCCCAATACTGAGTGTCTTATCGGCTCACCCCTAGAAAAAAGTGACTGGAGGAGTTCTGATTGGTCAGAAGCCTGGCCTTGATTGGTCCAAGAGCTTTTTTATGATCAGAAATCCCAAACTTCACCCGCCTGCAGCCGGTGTGGTGTGCAACACAAGTTGCCATGGTGATGTGGCCCAGTAAAAAGTGATGCACCATCATGAAACAGAACATCCAAGGTTAGAATGAACTAAGCTAAGTTAGTTGACTGAGCAAAGGATCCTGCTTCATAAGAAAGAGCTGTATGCTCCATGTGATCAACCTCAAAGCAGTATGTTTTCTGCTTCTATGAAATCTGGAAAAATGATTACCTGTAAAATAAATAAATAAAAATACATTAAAATCAATTTAGTCTAAAAAATGAAAATGTAAATGTGTAAATACTACTACTACTACTACTACTACTACTACTAATAATAATAATAATAATAATAAAAAATATAATCTGCCTGAATTGATCTTATGTATAAATATGCCACAAAACACTTTTTAATTTTTTTTTTAACTTTACAAAGATTCTTCACAAAAAAAAAATCATTACAACAAACAAATTAAAAACAAACAAACAAATTAAAAACAACGAAAGGTTCTTTAGGGAACCAAAAAGTCTGTGTCTGTGTAATATCTGAGTGATGGTCCTGACTATGCACTTCATATTCTTCATCCGAGAAGAAGAAACAGTGTCATATATGACTAAAGGTAAATGCATGGTGAGTCATGAACCTTTGCCCTCATGCTTGTAGCCACTCTGGTCAGGCCAAAGGTAACAGCGTGTGTGAATTATATAGTTACCTGTAATCCTCCCTGTGTCCTTTCTGTCATGAGGTTAAAAGCAGATAATCTGCTCTCATCATTTAATCGGACAAAATGTTCAGAATTAAGGCAGGTGTCCCAGCTTAACGCCACTCTGTGTGAATTGCCAGCAGGAAATAGGTCAATGTCACCTTACCTACTTAACCAAACCCAGGCTTTTTGGGAACACTGATAATTGACTGTTTTGGGGACATTTCCTTTTGTCTGTCAGAGACATACATATAGCAGGTAGAGATGTGTGTTAATGTGCATGTTTAATGTAGCCATGGATGACCGCGCAGCATTTCTAGGCATGGAGACGACAACGGCAAGTGCCATTAAAATCTCTAAGAGCAGATTCAAGGGGCCACTGTATATCTCTCTTTAATGGAGATGTAACATAGAGCTCATTGTGTTTCTTGTTTTGAGAGACCAAATGGTGTGTGGGTGAAACACATTTTTATCTGTAGGTGTTAGAATTCTCTAAAAAGCAATGAGTATTAGGAGCCCTACAGGGCGAATAACTAAGGGAAAACTGCCCACAGTTTCCATGGTGCATAGAAAGAATACTCATAAAGAGTAATTGCGTAAATCATGCGACATTATGATTCACACTGTATATGTTTGCCATATGGAACTGCAATGAGTGTGTCAAGGTGTCACTTTATTTGCTTATCTGTTTTGTCATGTTTCAAGTCAATAAACAGTTGGTTGTATATTATCTTTGTATACTGTGTGACTCATAACCACGCTAGCCATTACTGGGGCTAATTTTCCAGACATAAGAGATAAAATATAACAGGTAAGATGAAATAAAATTGTCAATGTTGACAATTCTCAACCTCAATAATTCAGGACACGATGTTTGACCAAGAAACTGAGCACGTGAAATACTAATGAAAACAGAGAGCAGTGATTAGTAAATTTGGTTTGACCTGTATTAAACTGAAAACAATACAAAAACACAGAATTTGTTGTTTTACCGTTTAAACTTTAGTTCTTTTTTGTAAAAAAAAAGCAAAATGTTCCAAAAAAAAGGAGCATGTTTATCACCGTGTTGCATCACCTTTCCTTTTAACAACACTTAATAATCATTTGGGGACTGAAGACACAAACTGATCCAGTGTTGAAAGCGGATTTATTTAAATTCTTCCGTTATCCTTAAGCTGTGCAACTGCACAGAGCCTTCATTGATATATTTTTGCTTCATAATCCTCCACACATTTTCAATGGGAGACAGGTCTGGACTGCAGACAAGCCAGTCTAGCGCCTGCACTCTCTGATTACACAGTCATGCTGATGTAACACGTACAGTATGTGGATTGGTGTGATAAACACGGACATCCCTGAAAAAGACCCTAAAAGACATCAGCATGCAACATGCTCTGAAATGTGTTCTTTCATCATTGATGTTGTCTTCACAGATATGCAGGTTACCCATGCCATGAGCACTGATACACCCCAATACCACAACAGATGCTGGCTTTTTAACTTTATGCTGGTAACAATCTGGATGGTTGTTTTCTTCTTTGGCCCAGAGAACACAATGTCAAATATTTAATAACAATTGGAAAGGTTGACTCATCAGACCACAATATGTTTTCCACTGTACACCAGTCCATTTCAGGATGTTGTTGGCAAAGAGCTTCCACTTTGATGATATTATGCATCATAGAGCGTGAAATTTCTAAAGTCCTTGCAATTGCTCATTGAGGAATATTGTTTTTAAACAGTTGGATTATTCGCTTACGCATTTTTTGCTAAAGTGGTGAGCCGAGCCTTGATCCATCCTTGCTTATGAAGGACCAGGCTTTTGCTTGATGCTCCATTTATACCCAAGCTGCATTTTTATGAAGTTACTGGACATTTAACAATGTTCCTTCTCTCAAATTGCCCCTGTTCCAACTTTTTTAGGACGTGATGTAGGCATCGTTTGCAGAATGAATGTATATTTACAAAAAAAAAACAAATATATAGGTCAAATTGGGTTTACAAATCATTGTTTTTTTCTGTTTTTATTTGCATTTCACAAATTGTTCCAAATTGTATTGTAGTAGTTTGTAGGTTTTTACAAACAGTTACAAAATTTCATATGCTGTGAAATTAATAGTCATACTTGACCTGTATGCTTGACTTAAATATGCTATGGTATTGGTAATAGATTAAGTGGAAAACTTATAATACACACCTAAACACTTCTCAAGCGTACCGGGATATCAAGCAGAGCAAATAGCCATCATGATAAAGGATAATCAAAAACTGTTTGTTAGTCAACCATGTAATTGAGTAACCACATGCTTGCTTTCACTTCAGTTACTGAATGGTAGCCTTAAAAAAACTGTGCAAAACAAATGAGGCATTTGTGTGGATGAAACAATTCCCATTAGTGTAATCTGATGGGCATTAGGGCAGGGGCTATTTTTAAGCACGCTGCAATTTGTTGATTGATAGAAGAGCCTGTATTTATAGAGATTTTTTCTTCCTTTATTTGATCAACACTCAGTCATTGACAGTCAGCCCACAGGGGGCAAACGAACTGAAACCGTCTCCTGCAGAAAATAACAGTTCAGTCTTTCTTTGGGTTCAGTAAGGACACATTATAAATTCTGAGTTGAGTTTGTGTGCAGTACAAGTCAAAGAGGTTGAGGCGTGCAATCTTGACTATAAACCTTGTTGTGTCCTGCGATTACTCTCCCTTTGGAGGAAAAAATGACTTTCATTATTTCATTTAATTTTTAATATCTGTAAACCCACGAGAGGTGTCTCGACAAATACAACCTGCATTTTTATTATTCAACGCATTAACAGATAAGAGCAGTGCAGAATGTTTTTGATTTGCAGTCCATGCTCGTACTTTCCGTTTATAACCCTCACTCTCCAGCAAATAAGCGCAGCCGAATGAATGCAAACACATCCTATTATTGTGTATATCATGGGAGATGGAACGCTAAGAATGAGTGACACATTAGGTCTTGGATCCAGTGGGGAAAATATTAATCAAAACAGAACACAAATTGAGTCATCTGCATTTCTCACAGTGAGTTTTAATTATTAGTAATTTTATCTTCACACGCTGCACTTCTACAAATACAATTTCCTTTTCTTTACTTACTCCTATAGAGCACAAACTCATACAGAAATGCTGCTCTTATTGACACCTTCTGTTTTTACAAAACAATGTATGGACGTCAAATACTGTCTGAAGACACTTTGATCATTTTAGTTAAGAAAGTCAGTCCACTTCCAAAAAATACAGTACTGCGCAAATGTCAGAGATCACGCTTCATTTGTTTACTTTTCTAGTCAAAATGACCGTTAAGTACAAATGATTCATTTTAGTGTCAGGAAAAAAGAGCTGTTATCGACTCAGACAACAAAAATACACAGACACTTCAAAACTTAATACCATTTATAATTAAGTATAATTATACGGTGTGTCAACTCTTTGCCCTGCATTACAGCTTCCAAGGATATTTTTCCACACCTCCAAAGCTCAGTCTTAGATGTTTGGTGCACTTCATTCATATGCTCTGAGTGATCCCAAACACATTCAGTGAGGTTGAGGTTTGGACTCTGATGGTGACATTTTTGGTGGTCAGGTCTTGGCATGGTTGCTAGAAGTCCCAATTTCTCTATCTTTTTCTATCTAATCTCCTGAAGCATGAATGACTTGTACTTAATGGCTGCTTTGAATGGACATTAAATAAATGAAGGGTCAAAAAATACAGTGCAAAAACCAAGAAATTTGTAAAGCCATTAATTTGGGCAGTATTGATTTATTTATTAAAACAATTAAAAATACATAAAAACACTAACTTTAGACTAAACATGAGCAAATTAATTAAAATCTATTAGGATTATATGAGTGTGAGCATGCTAGCTTAACAATTTCCAAACTTCTCCTAGAGGAAGTTTAGTATTTACGGTTGCCATTCTATATCTAGCTTGGCTAATTAATTCTAAATGAGGTGAGCTGCTGATGGAATAACTCTATATTAATGTTTATAAATGCTTATTCCAATAGGCAGCATTTGCCATACAGGTTACGGTATCACTTTCTATGAATGTCACCTTTGTAAGCATCTATAAACACATTCATAACATCTTATAATGCATTCATAAGACATTATAAACATAGCTATAAATATTTATAAAAATGCATTATACATTATAGCCATGTTTATTATGCATTATGAATTGTTAACAATTAGCATTTTAAGTACTGTTCATAACAAATTATAAGAGCTCATAAGTCCTATTTGTCTGCTCTAAGTAAAGTGAAGCATATTGTGCTAAAGCCACCTCCAGTGTTAAGAGTGAGGCTTCAAGTTGAAGTATTTACTGAAGAATTTACTGAAACACTAAAACATACATAATAAAGCACTTTACAGGCTTCAAATGCCAGATTTTAAACTAGTGCTGCCATCAGTGTTTTACCCAATGTGGGAAAGTTAATGTACACCACCGTTAGCTTGGTATTTGTTTTTACTTTACGCTCTCCAAGCTGGGACTGACTTCTTTCGCACTGACATTATAACATGTTATTAACACTATTTATAATGCATTATTTTGACAATTCATAATGTATAATAAACATGGCTTTAAAGTGTAATTCAGTGTAATTCTTTTTTATAAATATTTATAACCATGTTTATAATGCCTTATGAATACATTATAACATGTTATAAATGTGTTTATAGATGCTTACAAATGCGACATTCATAGAAAGTGTGATGCCTTTTGAAATAAGCATTTCTAAACAATTATGTATGGCTAAGTCATGTCATGGTTAGCTTAAGTAGGTGACATGTAGCCTTATGTACAGCACCCTACCGTAAAGTGTTACCAAATATTGTTACATTTTACTGTACTAATGTTTAATTGTATTTATTGTAATGTATAGTGTTTTTACTGGCACACTCAGTACCAAGATAAATTGTTTTTAACAACTTTCAATTTGCACAATACTGTGTAGAATATTTTGACAAGAGAAATAATTAGAAATCTATTCACTTAATATTTCTTTTTCTGATGTTACTGTAAAGATGTTATAATTGTTCCTTCTTCTAGACTTCACAAAAAATACTTGATGTGGTAACAAGTGGTTGAACTAATTTTATTAAAATAAATAAACACTTTGATAAAGCCAAAGGTTCATTTACAGTATTTTACCAGTTAATTCACTTGTTACTACATGAAATAATGAATTTATCAGGTTGAATGGACAAACCATTTTTCACAGTGTTGTTTTATTTTTTCCAGTGTAAGTGTCTTATTCCATCTGCCAATAATTGTGCTTTTCATCTTGAAACAAACAAAATGACCTGCATTGTTTCTAGGTAAAATTATCTGCCAATACAATGAGATGATTTCCCAAGATAAAATTACTTAAAACAAGCAATAATGTCAAGCAATAAGCTGAATAATAAGAGAATGAATATTAATTAATAATATTCATGCTGCAATTTCATAATAAGAAATATGAGATATATTGACTAGAATGATTTCACTTGCCAGGTTTTTACTTCTTGCATTCTGCACTGGTTTGAAAAAATTCTCTATTCATGATTTATTGCAGTTGTCTCTCTCGCTGTTGTTTCACAGCTGCTAGATAAAGTCCACTTATCTTTGAGAGGATGAGGTAGGAATCAAATCATATGCCAGTCCTAATGTGTTTTGATTTTTCCATTAGAAGTTCAGTCGTTCTTGTCCACACAGGCACGATCGTAATTAGCGTCGTCCATCAGCGAAATCTCAGCCAACTGAATAGCTGAAGCAGTGAGCGTGGCTGCGTGCGACATGTTAAAAGACTGATCCATGTTGAAAGTCAGAGCTGGTTTATGAACCCTCAGTGTGTTAAACTTGCCTATGTCAGTGTCACTTCCCATTTGCAAGCGTTGTGTGCGTGCAACCTCGCCTTATGGCCGAATGGAGGATCAAGGCTGGCTTCTGATCAATCAGAGCTGTTGCTTTTTCCGGCTGCTGGTATACGTAGATGCCCTCATGCCACAACTCTGACCCTGGAAACCTGCCCCCAGCAAAGCAGCCGCTGAACTCAGAAAGGTCATCCTGCAAAGCCACCCTCTAAATAATGCTCTACCCCCTTTCTGTCACTCTTCACGTTTTCTGGGTCACCCACCAGTGATACAATGTGGCTCAAAGCCAGGAATCACTTTTGTCCTTAATAACAGACAGATGACAACAGCAGAAAAAAGACACCCTGACTTAAAGGAGCATGGTAAGAATGACTTAAGAGAGATATCATATCTAGATATCAGTTGCTTAGAGTTGCGAAAAAAGGAAACTTCCATCAGAGCTGCCAGGCTTTTCCTGATTAAAGCATATTAGTACTTGCAATATAGTAAAATTATAGGCCCATGTTGTACATTTTTGTTATATTCTTTAACCCTAAATTCCACTATGTAAATAAATGTCATATCTCCAAAATGATAACTTTTTGATTGTAACAATTATCACTTTACTTTTAATAAGGAAAATATTTTAATGGAATGAAATTTACAGACAAAAATGGAGACGAGGTTTTGTTCAGACAACAGCAATATATATATTTATATAGTCTATAAGGAGATATATATATATATATATATATTTATCTCCTTATAGACTATTTAGTCCTGCTCCTTCAGTGTGAATGAGCAGGGCTACATTGCTGTAGGCTGAATAGGTAGATGCTTGCAAATGCACTGGTAAATGCATTTAACTGTAACAATGTTCACAAACTATATAAAAGTCTTTTACGTCAACATAAAACAAAACAAAATAAATCAGTTCTCCATAATTGTCCTTAATAAATACTAGTATATATAAAGTCAAAATGTTTTCAACTAAGTAAATAAAAGTGGATATACAAATTCTAGGCTATCATAACAAATAAGCTAGTGAAATGTCTGATTATCTACTCAAATCTGATTGGTAGAACACAGACAGTGCATATTATTGAAAGTACAGAGATACTGTGGTGACAACAGCTATAAGGCTCTACAACGAGTCTCCTTACCGCAGAGACGGTACTGATCTCCTGCTGTGTGAACTGTGCTAAACCACATCACTATATCACCTCTCCAGTTAATACACACTACGCAATATATCATAACTGCTACTGTCATGAAACTTTCACTATGCACTTTACATTGTAATATTGCTGCAACTCCTAGTTATGTCTATACTCATTGTGCTTTTAGTTTACCTCATACCACTCAGTGCCTGCTATCATGTTAATACAACAAATCTGTCTCATATGCCATGTAAATATGCAAATAGATATACTTTATTTCTACTCTTATACTTAACTTATGTCTATTTTTATTTCTATTTTTTATTTGTATAATAGATCTATCTCTCTCTCTATCTCTCTCTCTCTCTCTCTCTCTCTCTCTCTCTCTCTATCTATCTATCTATCTATCTATCTACAAAGTTGACATGTTGAAAAAGATTGAATTATCAATGCAGCTAAACTTTAGGAGCTTTTATCATCTGCTTTATCAAAGCATACATTCATGTAAAGTCTTTCAACTACTTCTTCTGGCAAAAACTCCCTGTTCATGTATTTGTTTATTTATAATGCGTGTCCTTCTCTAGCTCTGCACAGCTCCACTCCATTTTTCTTCCTTTCATAAGAGGGAAGTGTACAGATTCATAAAAGGGAAGTGTACAGATGACACCTGTGTATTGCAGGCTCTTCTCAGACGAGACTCGTGGCTGTGAATCTATGGGAGCGTGTGGGAGGAACAGGCATTTTTCTTGCTCGTCTCTGCTCTGTCTCTAGAAAAAGGCCACAACAAAATACAGTTAACAAAAATCTTTAACGGAGACCATTACAGACACACTACAGATCCAGACCTGCTCATCCAATGTTTCTTCTGAAATCAGGGTTTTTAGAAAAGAGCTTGTCCTCCTTTTCTGCTGTAACAGTCTCCACTCTCCTTAGCAGGCTAAATGTTGGAAAACTGCTGTGAGGATTTGATTGTATTCAGCTCCAAGAGCATTACTGAGGTCAGGTACTGATGTTGGAGGATTAGTTCTGGATCACAAATGCCTTATCAGCTCATCCCATTGGTACTGGATGGAGTTTCATCACTCCAGAGAATGCATATCCACCGCTCCCCAGCCACTGCTCAGGAGCTTTATACCCCTCTAGCTGATGCTTGTCATTGGGCATGATGACTTTAGACTCATGTGCAGCAGCTCCAGAGCATCTTAATTCAACATATCAATGGCCCTGTAATGCTACTTTTCATTGTATCTGAAGTTAGAGCACTTCTATGCTTGTGCTTCAAGGCAGAGCTTGGAAGCGATATAAAAAACATTTAAACGCTTCTGTTCTCAAGGTTGTTATGATAGTGTAGAAAGCCTTAAATGCAATAATGTAACTACCTTCTTTTAGACATTCAGCTTTTGAGATGCTGCAATATGTGTAAAATGATCCAGTGAATAAAAGCATGTGAGACCTACTATTGAACCAAAGACATCTGAAAGTTGAACAGTTGAAAATTTCGACACCGACGCTACATTTCATAAATGCACTGCAAATTCAGAAAACACATGCAACTTCAGAAACACTGATAAGCCAGTCACAACACAACAGACATGTTTCTGACGGGCTCTCAAAGAGGACGGAGCCATTCACGCTTTTAAATTCTACAAACATTCACCTGCAAAAGTAAGTTAACTATTATTTGAGGAGATTACTGACATCACTGTATCGTAATGGGAATTAGCTGTAGAGTAACTGTAAAAGTTAAACTAGTAACACAAGATAACTCCCACAGTACAGCCTTGACACATCATATAGCAAATTAGCCAGCCAGGTTAACCATGAACTTGGGATGTGAGTGTCTGTGGTTTTATCTATTTCTGTCTGTGATTTTCCATCAAAGATATTCAAACCCCTTTGAGTCTTTCAGAAACATTTCCATTGTGTTGTGACTGGCGTTGCAGTGTTTCTGAAGTTGTGTGTGTTTTCTTTATTTGCAGTGCGTTTGTAAAATGTAGTTCCAATGTAGTCATTTTGAAAGTGTTTTCTGTATTTGCAGCACGTTTTGGAAATGCAGTTCAGGTGTAGTCATTTAGATGAAAGTATTTTCTGTGTTTGCAGTGCGTTTATGAGTTTGCCAAGTGTTTTAATTGTACTATGCATAGGGTCTTGTCAGCCACCTCAAACATGTAAACATTGTCAAAGTTTCAAACAATACTATTTACTACCCAGCTGATACACTCCATATATGCAAACAATGCTGTTTTTAACTCACAATACAATCATTTTAGTGATGTCACAAAAAGCAGCTATCCATCTATTTAGCCTACTGCACTTTAGCTCCACCCATTCATATAGAAGCTCAGCTCTGAGTGCTTTTTGAATGAGACGCAATACATGGCGACCAGAACAGAGCTCATTATCTTAGATCAGTTTAAAGGCACAACAACAAAAACAGCCTGTTTAGTTCTAAGGTATAAAGAGAGATCAGAAAATAGTCCATTATTATTTAAATATTATTTTTGACACATAAAATCACATAAATGTATAAGTGTGCCTCAAGAGAAAAAAAAATACAAACAAATATGTAGGATGTAAGTGAATGTTTCTGCTCTGGAACAGTTCAAAATGATTACATTTTCTTTTCTTTTTTTTCGTTTGTTTTGTTTTGTTTTTTTCCTAAAATAAAGTTCATATCTGGTCTGCATTTTTGTTCTTTGAACCAGTTAGGAGCCCTGCTGCTCTAAGGACAGCTATAGTATATGTGAGGCTGCAGTGTATAAAATCATTCACTGGTTTTATACCCTTCATTGTATTATGCCCCATTGATTTTTTTGTCTGTATTAATCTTTAGGTTAAGTCTGTAATATAAAGAAAAAGTGACCTCAATAAGAAATTCAAGTGACATGAAAGCTCACAAGTTATACCAGACAGTAGTGATAAACAGGGAAAGAACGGAAGTGCTACACAGAGAGGTTATGGGCTTCAAAATCTGTTTGGGTGCTAAGACACAGCTACAGTAGATCTGCCGGCATCTTATAGCTTTTCAAATCTCTGCCTTTAAGCAGTGTCCTATACTACAAAGGAATTTCAATAGAGAATGACTACCGAAGGAGGTCCAAGGCTTGGACTGTGTCTGGAAAACCAGCTTCAACTGTGCTATTTTGGGATTTGCCTAAATGTATATTCTGACATGAAAGGCCTCAGAAGCGCATGGCCTAGATCTACTATTATCATGTACACTAATAGAATAGCATCAATTTGCTTGCTACATTACTGCTGTGAGGTAACACACTATATGAAACAAATTTGCAGCATCTAACAGAGGCTCCTTGTACTCATTTTAGTTCAATCTTGAATCTTAACCACCTGAGACAGCAGAAGTGTTGTTATGGGAATATGAATAATGCTTTTTGGCTGTATCCTCAGCCACCCTACCATCTCTCTATTGTTTCATTTGTATAAGATGGTGAATGCAACTACTGCAAGCACCTGTGCTTTGGTACTGTGATCACTTGCTTGTTTCTGTTTTTTGTTTTTGTTTTTGTTGTTGCTGTTGTTTTTGTTCTTCTTGTTAGAGTGAATTTGGGTATTATAGGCAAACAGGTAGGAGACACTTTGAGAAACTTTATTTATTTATTCCTATTTTAGCTAATGTTTACTGATGTATGCACTGAAAATGAATAAAATGAAAAAGTGGTTCATGCTAATTACATTACAAAATAAAAAATGTCATTATCATTCAGGGTCAATGACATGCATGTCCCATATTACCTGCTACACTGTATTACTGTATAGGGCAAATTCACTGAATGTTCTGAATAATTGATCTCCACAATGGTCTGTGAATGTTGATAATGGTAAAATAGTGGTAAATCTGAAAATATGTTATAGTGTTAAATCTGAACTAATTTTTCTTTGGGTGCTATTTGTGCAAATACTATGTGTATTTGTATTTGTACAATGTACTATCAGCAGCTGTACTGTTTGTAAACTTTTCTTTGGGAACTACATGTACCTCCTCACCCTGTATGTGTTGTAAAAATGTGTTTTAGGTCAAAACTTTATTGCAAAACTAACATAAAAATGTCTCAGGCTTCTGGAACTCATAACCATTTCAAGTAATCACTTTCTGTGAAATAGCTTGTCATTAAAGGAACATTGTGTAACAATTTTACCTTAAAATAACAGCTTCAAAATCAGTTTGATGACACACTTACTAAAATAGGGGATAGTGATGTTTCTGTTATTGCCACTCTGGGCCAGGAATGGCTGCTATAGCACTATGTAACTTTGGAGGAGCGAGTGCAAAACCTCTCATGAGAGCTACGTAATGCTTTACACGACCAACAACAACTACTGAACTTTAGCTAGTTATAAGAAGGTTTAGTATTCCCAGCATGGACATCATGGCAGAGGCTGCGAAGAGACTGAAGAAGATGTTGTCAGAGGAAGCGAGGAATGCTTTCTGAACAACAGACTGGACAAGAGTAAAACTCAGGCTAGCTTCAACTCGTTGGCGAGAGCTAAAAGAGATAGAAGGATGCAAGACGAAACGGAAACCGACAGCAGAGTGTCAATCGCTGCCAATGTTATTCATGAAAGACTGTGTCATAAGCTGTAACCTTATCTGTGTCATCCCTGTCTTGTAGTTTTGTAGTTTTTCCGGATGCAAAAAGTCATTTAACCTCAATCCTGTTTCAGGCTAAGTTAGCATGTAAAGAAATAAATTTATCTCATGCCTTTGGTCAGTCTTTGTCAATCTCATGCCAAATAATCCCTGAAAGTTTACAATAAAATCCTGTAATATTACTCTGCCTTGTTGACGGATACAGAATCCGAATCCACTTCGCATGCATGCGTGTCATGCAGGCATATTGGCGCTACAGATTACACTTGCGATTTCGGTTATTTACACATAGAAACATCTGAAATTACGAGTGTAATCTGTAGTGTCCATAAGCCTACGTGATGTGCGTGCACGCGAAGGAGTGTTGGATTCTGTATCCCTCAGCTAGTCAACAAATACATGTGTACAGCTGTCCAAGCGGGGGGCTCACAGGGCGATCTTTATTTACAACAGTGGTGTACACGTGAAATACACTTTGCAACAATAGGGAGAGCCCAAGAGCAAAAAAAAAAAAAAAAATCTTGCATAATGCTGCTTTAAAGGCTTCACACTCCTATGACTCACACCTAAATTATGTAGAAATTGTGAAAAATTGGTGGAATTTCCCTAATGTAGGTGTTTTATTTGTTAATGACGTAAGCAGGCCAGGTAAGACACTCCTTCATTATATTACTGACAAACATGGCAATTACCTGGCCTCTTGTATTAGATATGAAAGTGATGGCTTACCCTTTATCTGTGCTTTGAACAGACTGCTGAAGGGGGTGTGAATTTGGTTTGGAGTTTGCGTTCAGTTCTCTTGGCTCTCCAGGCTGCATTAATCCCACTGCCCCTCTACAGCAGGGCACCATGAAGCAGTGCAGAGCAGGCTGCGCGCGCATTATGTCTCTGAGTGCGAGCGCCGGGGTGTGGGGCTCAGCGGCTCTGACATCAGCGCGCCCCCTAGCAGCTACAGCGAGGACTACATCACTGGTTAAAGCCCGCCTGAGTTATAACACGTCGCTCTCTCTCTTTCTATATCTCTCACTTCTACTATCTCTCTCTCCTTAGCCCTCTTCCTTTCTTTCTTTCTTTCTTTCTTTCTTTCTTTCTCTCACTTTCAACATTAACTCTCTCATTTTCAGCATTAATTAGCCTTCCAATCTTTCTCAAATAGTTCTTTCTAAATCCCTCAACCTTTCTAACTCTCCCATAGCTTTGTCTCTCTTTCTATATCTCTCACTCCTAAAATCAATCTCTCTCTCTCTCTCTCTCTCTCTCTCTCTCTCTCTCTCTCTACATCACATACCCTTTCTATCCTATTTCCTATTTCTATTCTCTCTCTCTCTCTCTTTCTCTCTCTCTCTCTCTCTCTCTCTCTCTCTCTCTCTCTCTCTCATACTCACGCTTTAGCCTCCCTCCCTCTCTCTCTCTCTCTCTCTCTCTCTCTCTCTCTCTCTCTCTCTCTCTCTCATACTCACTCACGCTTTTGCCTCTCTCTCTCTCTCTCCCTCTCTCTCTCTCTCTCTCTCTCTCTCTCTCTCTCTCTGTCTCTCTCTCCCTCCGTGTTGGATCAGATGAGCGGGTGCATCATGGCCGTGGCGCGCGGGCTGCGTCTCGCTTTCCCGGGAAGGTAAAGGCTCTGTGGGGAGCGCGCTGCTTTTTGTTTGAATCGCTTTTTTGGATGGAGGTTTCTGTGGGACGAGGCGAAGCGTCGTGTGAAGTGGCCGCGCTGAGGATTTCTGGTCGAAGTTTTGCAGTGTGTGGATTTTAGCCGTGGCTTCAGCAATGAGCCTGCCATGTGTGTGCTGAGGAGAGAGCCTGGAGGAAGGAGCGCGCGCCGCATCTGCCACTGATCACCCCGCCTCCCCGTTCCCGAGCGCGATGTACCTGGAATGAAGAGAAACCATGGATATTATCTGGGAACTATTTCTTATTCTGCAAGCCAATCTCATCGTGTGTACTACAGGTAAACTTCACACAGCACACGCATAAACCGCTTCTGTGTTTCTGTTAGAAAACTAAAAAAGTTCAAATGAACGTAAACAGAGTCCTAAATGCGTTTGAGAGGTTCGCACCTTCACAGTGGACTGCGGAGAAAACGCACCAACTGCTGCTATAATCGCAGATTAGGTGGGATTTTTGGGGGGATGCGTCAATCACTCACATGAACAGAGCAGAGGGAAATAATGGTGTCTTAAAAGCACCTCACAGCCTTAAACTAAGAGAATTATTATTTTTAAACCGTGTGTAATTAGATGAATAGACGCGTGTTTATGTGCTTTATTTACTTTGGCACGGTTTAAAAAAACTGAATCTACATGACATTATTTCTTCTGTGCTGTGACATAAAGTCGTTATTAGGGTCGCCCATATTCTGCATTAGACATTAGGAAGTTGGCTGAAGACTGTAATGCGTTCTGCCCACTCGGACACTAAATCTCCACAGAAGTTGCTTTATCGATTTTTATTTTTATGCTATAACCGTCAGTGGAGCTAAAAGCCAGACTTCCTCAGGCTTTTGAGAGCCTACTTTGTGTGAGCTCGTGCCGCATCACTCTTGCGGTCAGATGCTGTCCGGTCTGCCGGACCGCGCTGCACTGAAAACAAAGGCAGCTGCGGTCACTGAAACTACTTCATGTGTGGACAGAAGTCCAAACGCGCGCCACGAGGTCAGTAAACAGGACTAGGGAGCGACTTGCGTTTAATGAAATGAACTGAGACTCTCGGGGCTCGAGCGTGTGGAGAGAGAGGCGGTGGTGTTGGAGGGCAGATGGATGTGCTGCACGCCAACATTGGCACTGCCACTCTCTCACTCTCTCACTCTCAGCACGAGCGGCACTGCTAGGACTTTTTAATGGCTCTTGGAAGACGGTCGACTTTATCTTAATGTTGTCACAGGATTCGTGAGAAACGGAAAAAAACGGCAAAAAAGACAAATTAGCTGCGTGTGTTTTGATTTTTTTCCGTTTCTGATTGACGTCTGTTTTTGAGGGGGTTGCGTCACGCCACACGTAAGCTGCTGGCCAACCCGAAAAGGGCGAGATTTCATGGCGTCGTTAGTTTAGCCCAAAACGAATGGGCGGCTTGCTGTGTTTACAGACTGTCAGAATCACTGAAGATTCACATTCATGCCAAAGTTACACTCAGTGAATCACACGCGTGTGAGTACACCTGCGATTTTCTGCTTCATGTTCCATGGTTGTACACTGTTGGTTTACGCCTGTTAGATTACTGCAGGAAATTGCTCTTTCTAGCCTTGCTGAGAGTTTCTTTACTCCTCTGCTACTTGTCGAGAGGGTGGGCCTGCTGTGTGCTAAAGGCCTTCGTTTGTTTGTTTTTATTCACTTTTGACTTCTGGCATCTGAGAAGGCCAGAGTCTGATAGCAGCAGGGCAGGAAAGCCAAAAGCTGCCTAAATAAAGCATAAATCTTGGTTCTAAATTCTGTTCAGTTTGCAGATGGATGTGTAATGAATGATTAAAAACGCAGATGATCACTTTTTATGACTGCACACTAAACCTTTGGGGAAATTGTTAAGGAAGACAGATGTGCTGCAGATACCTGTGCTCATCCAGCGTTTCTTCTGAAGTCAGGGGTATTTGTGGGGAGTTTGTTTGCCCTCTGCTTTGCCGCAGTAACGGCCTTGACTCTTCTTGGATGGTTTTAGATTAGATGCTGGAACACTGAGGATTTGATTTATTCAGCCACAGGAGCATTAGTGAGGTTGGATGGGTAGTTCTCGATAACCCGCAGTACTCCAACTATTTCAAAGGCTCCGTCACTCTGGAGAACACAGTTCTGGGGGGGGGGCTTTAAACCCCTCTAGCAGACGCTTGGCATTGAGCCTTGGTGGCCTTGTGCAGCTGCTCCAGAGTAGCGGTTCCTTTCTAGGGAACAGCTGTGTGTGTGTGCATTTGAACACCATTGTCAGCAATGGGTTTACCTTCAAGTATGAATTCAGTTCTCTCATTCTAATGACTATTTCTCTTCAGATTGGTAGGAGAGACCAGGTTACCACTAGTATGCGAAACTAGTAGGTCTTACTGCATTTATATGTCAGAGAGGTCTATTAAAAAGAGTTATATTCCAACATGCCTTACGTGGTTAAGGCAGTTGTTCTACAGTTTATAGTGTAAAGCATTGCTCTATTTCAATGTGGTAGTCAGATTACTGACAGTCATTGCATGCGCAAGGTTTTTGTGATAAAGGCAAGCGATGTGTTAAATGGGCCTGATAGTGTTGGCTCTCTTGTGTCAGGGATTGTATTCTGAAGTGAGTCACTGTATAAGGCATCCTTGTCTAGTTAGTGGGAGTATCTCTCTCGTTAGCAAGTGTGGTCACTGAGGTTGTACATATGAGCTGTGTTAAGTTACTTCTCATGCATTTTCAGTGCACACATGTAATGGCCTCCCTAAAACCCAGCCAATCCCAACGAGGTCCATGATAAATATAAATAGATACTAATGCTGTGTGTCTTGTGATTTAGGCACAGTAAAGACATCACATTATTCAGGTATATTCTGAGTGCTGTCACACAGAAATGTCCTGCTAATGTCTTTAAGACTAGGAATGTCTTGACAGTGAGCTGATCATTTTTGTTCTCCGTCAGGTCCACGTCATCTCTAGAACAAAGCTGTTTGTCATGGCATCCACAGAGGTTTTTACACAGTTTTTTTCTGAATAGATTTTTTTATCGTTTCTGGGTCAAAGTAAAATTCTCGGATTTAAAAAATCCTATCTGTGTTGTTTTAATGCCAATGTTCAGTTCTTCTGTAAATAAGGGCTACACGATATCAGAGGCTGACATCTCACTGGCCGATAAATGGCAGATTCAATTATTATTATTGGTCCAATAATCAGCCAATTATCAAAATCAATAACTAGTGTCAACTATGTACTTTTCAGTTTTTGGCATAATTTAAAAGTGCCTGTTGCCCTTTACAATGTTTGTAAGCTTCATGATGAATGAACTAAAAGAAATGGCCCAAAATTACTTGGAAAAAGCTCTGGTTCCATTGACTTACATTAAAAGCAAAGTAGGTTTTTTCCTTCTCCTGTAAAGTTATCATTCTGGAGATACAAGGTTTTCTTCCGACAACAGTGATACACAGAACTGTGCAGAAGTCTTAGCCACCTAAGCACATTATTTAAACTGTTTGCCATGGCAATAAGTGTGTTTTTTTGTAGATATAATTAGAATAAATGCAAATAAGCCTGAAATATGCTAAAAGTAATAAGAATTTAATGGAATTTTATGTCTTTTAGGCTAGTTTGAAGAAAGTTTGATTCCAGATTTCTTATCAGTGCCCCCAGCTTTTGCATGGATTTGATCAAATCCATCACCAGCACACATGATTTAACTTAATGATGTTAAGACTAATTAAACCAGGTACTGAATGATAACTGCTGTTAGTACTGGGCTTCCTTGAGGAGAGCTTTGAACATGGTTAACCAAACACATTGACATACATAAAATCACTGGTGCCAGTTCTAGAGGGAGATGAGGGGTCATCCCTACTTTTTGAAATTATGTGAGAATTTTGGTGGTTGTGAGATGGTTGTTCAAAAAGATCATAGTTGAGTTGTAAAAGAGCTGTTAGATATCAGTTATTATGTAGACTAGCTGTTCATTACAGTTTAAAACGTTTTGCAACAATATTTATAACAATATGCAGATAAGACTAAGAATTTTAGTGACACAGTGCCAGTAGGCAACAAAACAAGAACTGTGTACTGAATATGTGTGATATTACTATTATTATTATGAATTGTTTTTGTGTTTTAATATTGACATATGAAGTATCAGATATCAGTAAGTATATGTAGATGTATTTTGTTTATGCATGAATTCCTGTAAGCTGTAACCTCCTGACATTGGTCCTCCCTGCTTGCCAGATCAAATTTGAATAAAACACTGCACTACTTTTTATATGTTTTTTTTTATTTATTTTATTATTTAGGCACCTAAAACTGAATTAATGTCTAAATCAGCTCTGTCAGACTGAAATTCTAAAATTCATCATTAATCCTCTAGAGTTTTAACCCTTCATGGACTCATTGCACTTCATGTATGGATTATAGTGTGAAATTGTTTTAAAATGCAAAATAACTACAGGTGTTGGTTATTAGTATTGGTATTGGCCATAACAAGATGTTAGTTATTGAGTATTGTTATTAGGCTAGGTATTCCACAGGTAAATCCCTAGTGTACATAGTTAATTCACTCACATTTATGTAATCAGTGTATTTTTGAAAAAACTAATCACATTGAATCAGATTGTGGTGAGATTTTATGATGCATTGAATTGTTTCCTAAGGAACAACAATCAAATTGAATCGTTGTGAGGAGAGCAATTTACACACCTAATAAATGCAATTTATATTGGCTTAGATAACACCTAGTACAGCTGAAACTGACTAAATAGAGTTTAAGACACACTAAAGCCTGTATAATTGATTGTGTTCATCAAGCATAAAAGAAGCAGACGGGGACTTTCTACCTAGTTATATCTCGCTGATTAATTGATTTGTGATTAAAAATAATCCCTACTTTTCATCGATAACTAGAAACAGTAACTGTGGCAGTAATTGCTCAACGGTGCTGCTCAGAGTTTAAGAAGTCAGACAGCTTGCTGTGACTGCAGAGGTCATGGATTGGACCTCAAATAATGACTGCTGCCACTGTGTCCTTGGCGACGTGAAAGAGCTCTTCTGCAGGCTCTACTGGATCAGATTACCTTTTCTGATTACTTTGGACTGTGCTTTCAACTAAATGTTATGTATTTAATAGTTTTGATCAGGCGTCTCCAACCCTGCTCTTCAAAAGCCACCCTGCAGAGTTTAGTTGCGGCCTTAATCTAGCTTTGCCAATCCAGCTAATCTACAGGAGCATCCTAGAGAGAGGCATGTTAGATAAATTTGAACTGCACTTTTTAAGACAGTCGCTCTCTAAGAGCATAGGTGGAATCTGAGAATGTCAATTGAGATTTTTACTTGTATATACAGCACAACGCAAAAGTCAGAGACTTTCCAGTTAAAACTGCCAGTAAATACAGGTTTTTCATTATTTAGCACCAGGAAAAAAGCAGAAAACATGTTTAACAGAAAAGTCTCAACAAATAAATGTAATGTTGGCAGCTCTTTGGCTTTCTTTCAGCTTCCATTCTTTTCAGGAGACTTGCTTTTAGTTTTGCAAAGAAATCTGCAGGGATATTTTTCTACACCTCCAAAATTCAGTCTTAGAAGTTGGTTGCATTTTCTGCTTCTCACAATCAAAGTAACCCCAAACACATTCAGTGATGTTGAAATCTGGACTCTGGGGTGGTCAGTCCATTTTTCTGAGAACACCAACAGATTCTTTGTTTGTCTATTCTCTTTACTCAGTAAAAGATTTGTGACAGCAACACATCCTTTCAGACTCATAGCGCTGGGATGTCTTCTAATAATGGAAGGACGGACAGAAACATCTCAGGATTTTTCAGATCTGAGGCAAAAGTGGAGCTTATTTTTCTCTTATCTATCGAAGATGAAAGCTTTATAGTGGCAGTTTGGGTGGTGTAGCAGGTCTTGCACAGTTATAAAGAGTCCCATATTCTCTGCATATTTTAATATTTATATTTTAATTAATTTATTTATTTATTTTGAAATCCAATTTTGGAAACTTCTGATTTTTTCCTACTTATTTTACTTTGACCTTTCCTTTATTTATGCAAATACATGAGATATTATATCTAATATTAGATATATCCAATATCTAACAACCCCTCAAAATTGTATAACTTGTCCTTAGTAGAGTTTTGACTGAAAATTAAATAAATGAAAGGTGGCCTCTAACTTTTGTACAGTACTGTACAGCCATACTTTTTATCTCATTTTTGCAAATATTGTTTACTGAATGTGACAGGTGAAGTTGCATGCTGAATGTAGGTTAAATTAAAATCGATGAGAAGAGAAGCCCCAGTATCATGCCTTCATTTAACTGGATGATGGACATGTTGTTTGTAAGTTGGTTTGTTGTAATGGTCTGGCATTTTGAGACAATTGAAAAGAAAATTGAACAGTAATCATTGACCAGTCAATCCATTACTCCTAGAGAACTTTATGAATTACAACTGAAAGCTTCCAAGCAAGTGCAATTACAGCACAATTCTGCAGTAGCAAACATTTAAACACAGACGGGCAAATTACATTTTTTGTTGATTTTGTAAGTGCATTAAAAAACCGTCCTCCACAGGGAACAAACTAAAATATGACATCTTTCTGCAAATGTTTGTGCGCAGTTTGCTGAGTTTAACATATTTGAAAATATATATATATATATATATATATATATATATATATATATATATATATATATATATATATTATAAAATGTGACATAACTTCTGCACAGGCCACATTTTATGTTTTATTTTGCCAACATGTTTAGTTCAGCAAATAAACAGTAATTGTGCATTAAAAAGTGCAGGAGTGTGTTCTCTGTAGAGGATGCGTTGCTTATTTTCCCTTAGAAAATCAACAAAATATGTCATTTGACTAAACCTTTGCATATGACTATGTATGTTTACATATACCATAAAATTGTTTTCCTTTGTATTTTTAAGTAGCTGTAGGTGATTTACTGAATCCTCCCTCTTATATTACACCTGTGTGGAGGCATATGAATGTTCTCATTACTTTGCAGGATTCTAGTGTGTTTTAGTGCCATGTAAAAGCAGAGGTAGTTTAACTTGCTGTACAAGTAAAATATATGAGCTGCTTTCCTCAGAAAGCCCTAAAGCAAAACTGCAAAACCATTCAACGGGAGTGTGAAGTAATGGCTTTATATTTTGCACTCGCTATGTATCAAATGACTTCTTTTACCTGGCTTTAATCCTGAACTTCTCAGAGTGAACATTTCATTACATTTAGGTTTTAGTGCCTGTTGATTAGAGAAGGTATTAAACTCACTGCAGCAAATTACTAGTAGCTGTCTACTGGTGTTGTTAGCAGTGTGCATGTTCTTAACTGGGACTGGGAACAGTTTTAATCAAGTTGCAGTTGTGTAAAGCTATGCGTAAGCTGTTGCTGGTAGTAGTGGTGGTTACCGGTATTAGATGTCTTACGCTGTGTCCACAGTCATTTGTATAAACTCTGCCATGTGCTGCGTGTCACATGCTCAGAGTAGCGCAACGCCATGACATGCTGGCACTGCCTCTCAGGCTCCCTGTAGCTTGTAGCAGCCGCTGCTGCGCGATTCCTCTGACCATGCTTACCTCACTGCAGCCTGACAGCCATTGAAACTCCATCTGGGAATCTGTGCAACTCCAGCTCACGTGACTTTCGGAGTCTGTTTGAAATGCCTAAGCAGAGTGTGGATGCGCTATACTAGAGGGTGAGACGTTAAGCTCATAAGCAAGCACTGATAGCTGCAGTATAGAGGCATTCACTGCAGCTGGACCAGACTGACCACTCGTGCTCATGCACACACAATCTCAGCCTACTAATCTGATAATCCTTTGCAGATGTGTGTGTGTGTGTGAGAGAGAGATAGAGAGACAGAGATAGGGAGGACCAAGAGAAGAAGAAACCAAATGCCTGATGCTGTAACCATGTTGGCAGTTGGTGCCACCACTCAAACACAATTACATAACAAGGGCTGACACTGTTATATATTATAATATAATGTTGTTATAGTCTAATTATTATTTCAACAGTTAACCAAGTAATCAAAGTTTTAAAAAGGTCAAACAGTAAAAATAGACTTAACTGAACAAAACAAACCATGCACAGCCTTTCAAATTCTACAATATTGCAAAAAAAGACATTTAAAATGTATACAGTACACTATTAAAAAGAAGGTTCTTCAAGGGTTCTTTAGTAAAGGGAATGGTTCTGTTTAATAAGTTTGAGTTCTAAATAGAACCATTTATTGCTTAAAATGATTAAAAGAAATGGAGAAAGTGGGACTCCTAGCAACCCTGCCAGACCTAGTAGACCATCAAGAGGAGAAAATAAGCTTCACTGTTGCTTTAAATCTGGAAAAATCCACAGGTTTTTCTGTCCATACTTCCACTGTGAGAAGAAAAC
Organism: Colossoma macropomum; assembly: GCF_904425465.1. NCBI lineage: Eukaryota > Metazoa > Chordata > Actinopteri > Characiformes > Serrasalmidae > Colossoma > Colossoma macropomum. The sequence continues at coordinate 17,012,191 of NW_023494790.1, read as the reverse complement.
TCAACACTGAGTTAAAAAAGGTGTGTAGTTCTCAAGAAAGCATTATAGAGAGAAGGAAATAGAACAACAAAGAAGATAATTTGTAAATCTAAAAGGTCTGCTGGTGTTATCAGAACAATGGACTGACCACCTCAGAGTCCAGACCTCAACATCACTGAATCTGTTTGGGGTTACTTAGGTTGTGAGAAGCAACCAGCTTCTAAGACTGAACTTTGGAGGTGTGGAAAAATATCCCTGCAGATTTCTTTAAAGAACTGAAAGCAAGTCTCCTGAAAACAATTGAAGCTGTACTAAAGAAATGCTGATCACTAGAAAAGTTGATAATATAATTCAATTGTCAAAGCGTCTGTGTAGTTTTCTGTTAAATATATGAATTCTGCTTTCCACACACTCATAAATTAAGGTTCCTAAATGGATCTTGGCTTATATGTATTGTTCTGGAAAACCCTTTAACTGCCATGGAACATTTACATTATGTGGAGAAAAAAAATCACATTCACTTCTTTATGAAATGATTCTTTTGAAAGTTGCAGAAAGTACAGAACCAGGTGATTCTTCTATAGCATCACTCCATAGAACCCTTTTTGGCACTTTTTTTTAAAGAGTGTTAGTGGGTCTGTGTATATCAGGCTCTGTTTCTTACTGTAAAAAAGATAAGGATGATATGAAATGAAGTACATTTTAATTATATATTTTTTAGTGAGTTACCATAAAGAGGCTGTATTTAGACTCTCATTATATAATGATGTGTCTGACTGTGTCCCACTATTAGGCTATGATATATTTCCAACACTTATGGTTTTTATATGTATAGACAGGCTTTATAGTAGTACAAATTCAATTTTCCCCAAGCAGTGCGTTACTCAATCAAGTAGCTGCAAAAAATGAGAAATGCTGCAGTATTATTCTTATTGAACTAATGCAAACTTTTATAATGTTGACAGGGCCATTTATTACCAAGAAGTAATAGGAATGCTGTAGACATTAGGCTGTTTTGCTAATGAAGGATCATTTGATCTGCTCTTCAAAAGTCACTGTGCAGAGTTTAGTTGCAGCTTTAATCCAGCTAATCTATAGCGTTCTAGAGTAAGGCACTTTAGCCAAAGCCTGAAACTAGGTTTTGAAAATGCAGTGATGCTATTCATCTCATTCTTATGAATACTGCTTATTGAATATGTGAGATTGAGCTGCATATTGAAAGTGGTTTTATGCAAAATAGATTGGAAAAGTTGAATTTAAGTGTGGTCACTTCAATTATGTGTGTGGATATAATGAAAGTCTGACTGTATCCCACTGACATTCTTCAGGACGTCATGGTTAATATTTTGTGCTTTAATATTTATAGACTAATGCTTTGTGATAGTGCAAACTTCATTTTTTCCAAGCAATCCAATACTCAAATAAGTAATGGGTGAAATGTTAGGAGTACTATACTTCATTACTGAAGCAGTACAAACTTTTATAATGTTAAGGGCCATTTGTTACCAAAAATGAATACGCTATAGACATTAGGCTGTTTTACAAGTAATGCATACGTTATGGGCAGAGGGTGAGGTTTAATGAAAAACTTTAGTTAAGTCTTTTTATTTATTTGTTTGTTTATTTATTTAAGAGTGGAACAACTCGCATCACATATCTAGCACCCCCTCTTTGCAGCTCAGTCCTGTTCTAAAAAATAATCTTGCTTAGATGACGTCCCTGCTGACAGATCTGAGAGTTGATCATATCAAGCTAAAAGGTTAGCTTTAGGGCTATCTAACTAGAAACGGTGTGTGATAGACGATCTGCTCTCGGCATACTGTCTGTCTCAGAGTGGTTCAGGATGCTTTGACTTGATTGAAAGAGTCCTGAGGGGATGAGGCCTGAAACATCACCCTGGTGCAGCTGCATCTATAATACGGTGACACAAACAGGGCCGGGTGAGAGATAATTATCTCATAAGTCAGTAAGCACAGCTGTTGGCAAGGTCAAGTTTCATTTATGGGCGGCATTTGCGCCGCTTTCTCTTTTCCCACTGCATGGATGAGCCACAGCATTGCTTCACTGCTGTAATGAATACTAATGGCCAACTCTGACAATTAGTTTTCAAACAACACCATTTTGTTTCTTGTGAAACTATAGTAAACCACAGTTTGAAACGCCCTAAAGGGTGGGAATGCTTAAAATGTTTACTTGGTAAATGCATGTTTATTTTCAAAGTAGTCAGTACTCCGAGAGGTCATTGTTATTGCCAAAAAAGAAAACATGTGTGATGCTGTTCCCTCTACGTTAAGTGGTCAACTAATCAGTCATAGCGGTTCTGGTCTAGTAAGATCCGGTGAGTCAACTAATTTCATTTATTTACTTGGCTATTTATTTATTTGTGTATATTTTTTAATAAGTGAATTTGAGTTAAAACTAGCTATTGGTAATATGCTAATGAAGTTTGGACCATGTAGTGAGTCTGTAGATATGTTTAAGCATTGTTTTATTTTACTGAATGTCTTGTTCATGTCAGTCAGTCAGGCAGTGCACTGGGTCCTGATGAGTAGAGCAGATACAACACTGAAAAGTCGTCAATGTGGTCACACTTCGAAATTTGTAAGAAGTCTAAAGTAAATTTTAAACTTTGCAAACACCATCAGAACACAACTTTGGATATGATGTTGACCTACCTAAGAGTGAGAGAAAAATATGATATTGACACTTCTATATTTTCACAATAAATATCATGATATTAAGTTTATCTAAAGTTTGATACAGTGGGAGGAAAACAAGCTTTTTTTCTTGTTATTTAACACATACATACATACATACATACATACATACACACACACACACACACACACACACACACACACACAGTGTGTGTGTGTGTGTGTGTTTGTATGTGTGTGTGAGTGTAAAGATATTCTAGGTATTCAAGGAAAAAAAAACGTTTTTAAGTGTATGTCTTCCGTGTTTGGCCGTCTTTAAGGAAAACTGGAGCTGAGCCAAGCTCTGTCTAATGTGTGTGGAATTTTATTCTACTGTCATCAAATACCTACCATCATAATACTAAAAACTAAAACTGAAACTAATTTAAAAAAAAAACTAAAACTATTACTTTTCAGAACATGCAAATAAAAAAAACTATTAATGCGCCCTTAACACGGAAACTAAACTGAAATCAAAAACAACAATGGAAAACTAAATAAAAATAGAAACTAATGAAAATTTTAAGCTATAAAAACCCTCGTGAGCATCATGATGTTGGGCTGCTTCTCACCAAATGTTACTGGGACATTACATGTCTTAGAACATGAAGCCTAAATGAAGTGATGTACGAGAATATATTAGAGGAGAATTTAATCTTACTGGCCAAGAACCTGAATCTGGGGAGAAGATGGATGCTGGTCATTCACAGATGATATCCACAATACACTGAGAAAACAATATTGTAGAGTTGTATGACAAAGTTATCGTGATAATGATAAATATTGTGATATTGCTCACCGTAGTCCTACTGTGGGAGATGTTCTCCTGGTAAGTTAGAGCTGGCCATGCTTAAAAGTGCAATAAAAACATTCTCAGTAACGTATATGGTGAAAGCAAGCTTCCATTTAAGATTCTATTTAAGATCCATTAAAGTTTTAAGTCTTAAAGTCCAATGTTTTCCAAACTGTGTTATTTATTTATTTGTCTGTGTGAGGAAGGGGATGATATGTCAGAGCTTTTGGTCTTTAAGTTGCAAATCTGGCCTTTTTCTCATGGACAGCTCTATCAATTCATTTATTTATTTAAATTTTAATTATTAGTACTAATGCTGCTGATACCTCCAGTATATATCTCTCCACCACAGCATATTTAGTATGTAATTGTGAAATGCTTGTTCCATGGTTTCTGCAAATTCTTCATTAAAGGCCGTGTAGATTAAGTAGGGAGTCTTTGCATGGAGTATGTTGATCTGAGAATGTGTGTTAATTAGTTTTTGATCTATTGACCTTCACTCTGCAGCCATTCAATAGGTTTGTTACCTCTGTGCTGTGAACCACTCTCATTTATTCATTTGATTACGTGCCCCTGAATAATGCACGGGTAAGCCAGCTGCCAGGAAGTCGCTCCATTTATAAAACATTCAGGTGGCAACAAACGGAGCATTCGATAATTGTAATCATCTTATTATCAGTCACTTTAATTATCTTATTAAGCTGGTTAATTCTTCCATTATTTCATTTTAGCCTTTTTTTATTTGGATGCAAGTCATTTCAGGCTTTTAAATCCAGCTAAGATCACAGATCATGGAAACTGATTGGATTTAATGCTAGGAGTGTGGGGTCATTGCTTCTTTGTGATTCACTCTTTGATTAGTTGTGTGACTGAGTGAATTTGATGCAGCTGTCAGCATCACATCCTGACTGCAGACTTTTGCTGATGCTTTCGCTTCCTTTACTGACTTTATGCTAATTGTTTGTTGTCAAATTTCTTGCCTCAGGCAGGTAAAATTAACGGCATTATAGCTATCCAGGGTGCCCTTATGCCCCCTGAGCCTGAGTTTTCACTTTATGGATTTGAGGTGCTCGGTTTTGCTGATGCTAGTAAGTCATGTTGGGCCGCAGCCAAGCTATGTGGGGAAATGGAAGAGGACGAAGTTGGCCTGCTTAAATTGATATTAGAATTAAATATGTGATGTCTTATTTCCATGCGATTCTCCATATTGGTCTCAGTTGTGCAAAATCTTTGCATGATAAGGGCAGCGAGAAGATAAACACTCTATTTTATCAGGTCCTCTTTCTGTGTAGGTGCACTTTTTAGTTGTAGTATCAAAGATTGAAGTTAAACTGTTTCTCTGCACAATTTGTTAATTTTTTAATATCTTTACCCTGTTCATCAAATATTGCTTAGTTTTAGTATTACAGATTGAAGTTAAGCTGTTTCTCTGTACAATTTGTTAATTTTTTAATATCTTTACCCTGTTCATCAGATATTGCTGGAGTTGTTTATAAAGGTCCAGCCAGCAGCACCTTGAGGGTCCTGACCACTGATGAACAGGGAAAGGTGGTGGTAACAAATTATGCAGAGAAACAGATTAACTACAGTCTGTAACTGTAGAACTGCAAAGTGCACCTTTATGGTAAGTGGAGCTGATAAAATGGACAGTGAGTGTAGATTAAGGTAAGTGTACCTAATAAAATTACTTTGTGAGTGTGTATATATAGGACAGCACATATAGCAGAACACCTATTCTGCCTTTTTATGCACATACCTGTGCACACTGTCTCTGATGTTTCCTGAAAATATCCATCACAACCTCCCTCAAAACCTTAAAAGTGAGTGTGCTGATATTGTTAAACAAGAAATGTATTATCTTGACAGAGTAAGGCTGGCTGTCTCAAAAATGATCAATTGATAGCACACGTTTCTATCTCGTCTCGATGTCAGCCCTACTAATGATTGTGACTTTAAACCGCAGGTATCGAGGCTTTGTTTTCCCCAGAGTGAGAGATGGCTTGATGTCTTTGTCTTGTCCCAGAGCTTCTCTAAAGCTCCCCTGCATTATTAGCCCCAAACCCCTCAGGAGAACACGGCTGATGAATTGTTATTGCCTCTCGCACCATGGGTTCTGCTCGGAGATACTTCCTGACAGAATACCTGAGAGATAGAGAAGACAAATATCATTCTCTTTAATAAAAAATGTTTTTACTTGTAATACAGGCAGGAAGGTTGTTCATCATTGTCTGTCTGGTGCTTGTGAAATCAATGCTATTTCAATTGCAGGTTTTACCCTGTGCTGTGGTTTTAGTTTGCTTCAGGCTTACATAAATGGAAAGAGGGGACATGGCAGATGAGTTTTCCAAAAGCCCTTCGCTTACACTGTGTGTATTGGAAAAGCTGCACAGTTTAATAGAAAGGCCAATTTGCATAGAAGTGCAGCCTCACACTTTAAACTCATTTATTTGAATTTTATTGGATGACGATATATTGAAGGGGAAAAAAATAGTGCTTTGAATTTGATTGATATACAAATATACATTGGTTCCACATAAATAAGCTGCTACATCGACACAATTATTGCCAAAAAGAAGTAAGCTTAGGAACCAATACAATAACTGATACACTCACTGAGCGCTTTACTAGGAACACTATACTATCTCAAAACAGCCTCAATTTTTGTGGCATTGACTCTACAAGATGTTGGCAACATTCCTTTGAGGTTCTGGTCCATGATTTTTCAGGTGCCCATTCCACCATGTACCAAAGGCGTTCTACTGGATTCACATCTGCTGACAGGGAAGGCTGCTGAGGAACACTGAACTCATTGTCCTGTTCGTGAAACTAGTTTGTGATGACTTTTGCTTTGTGACATTATCATGCTGGAAGTAGACATCAGAAGGAAATAAGTCTCTTGTAAGGGTAAATTGTGGCAATGAAGGGATGTACGTGGTCAGCAACAATACTCACTCACTGTGGCATTTAAGCGATTATTGATTGGTATTAACAGATCCAAAGTGTGCCAAGAAAACATTTCCCACACAGTTACACCTCGTCCATCATCCTGGACTGCTGACACAAGACAGGTTGAATGCATAGATTCATGCTGTAGGCACCAAGTTCTTATCCTACCATCTGAGTACCTCAGCAGAAATTGAGGTTCATCAGACCAGGCTACATTTTTCTCGTCTTCAGCGGTCCAGTTTTGGTGAGCCTGTGCCGACTGCAGCCCCAGCTGTCTGTTCTTAGCTTGACAGAAGTGGAACATGATGTGGTCTTCTGCTGTTGTAGCCCATCTTCCTCATGTTTCACCAGTCTGGCCTTTCTCTATTAACCTCTCTCATCAACAAGGCATTTCTGCCTGTGGAACTGCCGCTCACTGGATGTTTTTTCTTTATTGCACCATTATGAGTATGCTCTAGAAACTGTTGTATTGAAAATCCCAGGAGATCAGCAGTTATAGAAATACTCAAACCAGCCTGTCTGGCAACAACAATTATGCAACGACTAAAATCACTGAGATCACATTGTTTTCCCCAGTCTGATAGTTGAAGTGAATGTTACCTGAAGCTGCTGGCCAGTATCTGCATGATTTTATGCACTGCACAGCACATGTTTGGCTCATTATTTATATATACATATTCAAATCTTTCAAAAAATTTTTAGCACATGCTACAGAAAGTGATGTCACACTGTTTTCGTTCAGCAGATTATCACTGGCTCTGACTAAAATAGATGGCTGTTTGCATTTTAGGGCACTCTTTAATACATCGGCCATTTTTCTCTTAGTGTCTACATTCTAAAATGAAATTCCAAAGAAATTTTGAGTGAACTACAATCTCCCACAATGCACTTGTAATTTCTGTTGAACATGCCAGATCACTACATCAACTGAGTCTGTACTGAATGCATTACGATTGTTTTGTCACTGCGTAATGCACAGAGGAATATTGCTGAGCTTAAATCAAACTTACCAGACCCTTTTAGACCCTTTGGGAGAAAACAGCAGCACATGACCCTGCTGTGTTTACTGTGTACTGTTCTTCATATAGCAAAAACACTGAATGATAATTGCTGCAATCATGGGGCCAAGAATTCAGTGTATTAAGTAGTCAGGTTTTCTACTTTACTGTACTTTTTTCCTGGCCTTCTCCTCTGCTGTTTTCAAAAACTGTTGCGCCCAAGTCTGTGGCTAGGAAACCAACTTCAGCCTTGCTCAAGCTAATGTTGGTTTGCTAATGCGACTGGTGAAACCTGATGCAGGTAGAAGTGAACGTGTCTGAAGTCTTTTATAGTTTGATGCATCTTACTCCTTGTAAGCTAAACATAGCACAATAATTAAGAAGTCGGCATCCATTTCAGTTCCCAGCTATAGTTTCAGTAGCATCCTTTGAAGTCTTAAATATGTTTGAGTTTCTGTCAGGTCTACACAGATGATTGCCTGTACAAAAATACACAGATACTTTAATACACACCACAAGGTACAGACTTAAGATAGTTAAACCTTAAAGATGTTTATATATGATAATCATCAAGGTAAAGTAGATGGTGAAATCCTTTGTGCTCTTCACATTTAAGTGCTGTTTCCCTTAGCTGGTTTTCCAATAGATATCCTCAGTGGAGGTAGCATTTTTGCCCCTGTGTCCACCCCCTCTGTCCTTGTGAAATTGAACTGCTCTCCTACATTAGTCCTCGTCCTCGCTGGAAGGATTAACCCACCTCCACTTCCATTAAAAGGCTTCCATGCCACCTCTGGCCCTGCCATTAAGCCATGTTTTTCAGAGGCAGGGTTCAGGAAGTTCAGGTGTAAAAAAAAAATGCAATATCCCAAAACCTTGCCTTGTAATTCCAGGCTGTGACCCCCTTTAGTAGTGGGATCTTTACCCAGTCACCTCAATTATAAACTACATCCCTATTCTAATCAGCGATTTCTTGTCAAGTCTACCCAGTGCACTAGGATTCATTTCCATACTAATGCCTGAGGAAGAGTGGTGAATTTTCAATTCCAGCATTGTTTGTTCTGCATGTGTTCTTCTGTCCCTTTCCACACTCCTGTGTTAGTCTAGACCTCACTTTGAGGAGGTTACGATGATAGAGAAACCAGCAGAAATGGCCAATTCATTCTCTATACTTGGAAATGGTGTAGTTTGTCTGACATTGAGGCCAAATGATACCTATTTTCTTTTTTTCTTTGCCTTACAGCTCAGCCAAATCCAAAAATTCACGAGGGATGGTGGGCATACAAAGAGGTCGTACAAGGGAGCTTTGTTCCAGGTAATGCTTCTCACACATTCACATTTTTGCATTTTAATGTTAAATGGAATTCCCTGTTTTTGCCACAGGAATTTACCTTGACAGGTGCTATTATAAATATATATGTTAAGATATTCTGATGTTGAATTCATTTAAACATTTTCATAAGAACTTAGCAATTATGTAATTCAGTAATTTTGAAGTTGTGTTTTTATAATTCTAGAGTAAATGTAATGACGCTTAAACATATTGCAGGCACTCAAATAGAAAGTGACAGCTTGTGTAGTCACAGTGTATTATCTTCATTATTGTATTCAGGCCAGGGTTTGCTTTACTGTGCCTGAAAAAAAATAGAAATGGGTTAATTGTCCAGGTTATCATGTTGTTGCCTCATTTATCATGTGATGTTATTTGTAAGAACTGCTGAGCTAAGGACTCTGCACATGCAGGTGCATCATGCTTATAGCTGTTGAAATCACAGTTTGCTTTAAGTACACTTGGGCAGTTAGCGGATCTAGAAACCATAGTAACAGCTCTAGAAAATGCAGAATTTTATGTGAACTGCACGGTTCCTGAGCAAAGGTAGAATGTCCAGGCAGTTGATGACAGAGATATTGATTTACTTCAGTGCATATTCATCTTCTGCTTTTTGTTCTGCTTTCATTTTGAAAGTCAGTAACTTCAGAATACAATGAAATCACATAAGAGTTCAACTGCTTCTTTTTATAATGGAGACTTTTGCTTCTCAGCTATGTAGTTTTGCATTTTTGCTTTTCACTCATTACTGTCTGACATGTCAGTCGCATTGGCATTGGGGTAAGAAGTGACATGCACGGTTGACGTGAAATGGTTCATTTGCAGAGAAACTTAGACTTAGACTTAGACTTAGATTTCTATGCAGTGGTGGATCTCTACAGTGCAAATATAGCCATTTTATTTACTAACCAAAACCACCAGTGAACCTACGTGTGTCTTCTGACCTTTTACATGTAGTCAATGATTGTAAAATAATGGTCAACCTAGAAAAAAAAGTTTTTGTGTTACAACACCCTTCATGTATCCCTCCATGAATGGATTAAAAAAATGGATGTTAACTACTGTAAAACAGTATCTCAGACATCAGGCAGCGTATTCAACCGTTTCACGTAGTTTATCATGTTCTAGGAGGGAGCTTGTAGAGGTGTTAAACTCCTTAGACACCTGGTATCTATTACCACCACTGTGAACAGTTCTGACTGTGTAAGGTTCTCTAGCTACTAAACCACTCTGAATGATTCTGTTGACATGTTAACCATTTAATAATGCAGAAATGTTGAAAAATCAGTGAAGTTCCCCTTTAACATTATATCAGCTCTTTTTCTGATATTGTTGTTGTGTTATTATTAAAATAATGATGGTAATAAAAATATATTGTAATCTTTTCGTTAAATATGTACCCCAAGTAAGCTATAATGTCCCATAGGCTTTTATGGGGCATTATGGAAGATGGCAGAATTGCTTTATATATAGTGTAGAGGTGGTTGATATGGCAAGAATGTATCATGATACTTCAATACATTTTCATGACAGATGATATGCATCACAAAATGTATTTTTTTTTCTGGGAAGTTGTAATAGAGAGGAAAAAAAATGCATTAGTGCCACATTTAAAAACAAAAAGAATCAAAAACGGTGAATACAGTGATTTTTTTTTCATACTGCACTGTATTAAATCCAGTTAAACAGGCCTAATTGTTCTTATTCTAATGAAACATGCAGGTGGTTAGTATTCTTAAAGCACTGATGATATCCACAATATGCTTAGAAAAGCATAGTTTGAGATAACATTAATACAGTCACACAGTATTTATCCTCCAACAGTTGTCCAGTTATTTCCTTCTCAATATAGGACCTGATAATGAACAGAATACATGTAATTCATAACTAATATGAAACTATTTTATTGCTTTACGCTCCTTTCACTGCTGTGTTTCTATACATTTTTGCTTCCCGCTGCAGATGAACTTGGAACTTTTTATCTCTAAAGCAGAGGATTCAACTATTATGGCTAGAATACTTTCAATCTAATAGGTAAATGAGAAATTTAGGCAAATAAAATGTGTCAGTATTTTAAACAGGCTGCATTAGCAGTGCTGCAGTGAAGGATAGTGGAAACAGTGATGCTGAGTCATGGTGCTTAGATGGAATTTATTACCATGTCAGAGTCTAGGTCAGGTCATGGAGATTATTTCTCCTGCCATCTATGAGCAATCAGAAAATATACCATGCTTCTTTATATGGAATATATAAGCTCTTTATGGGACACCTGTGTGACCAGGGTCATTGTAGGTCAGCGACAGCGCATTAACTTTTATGATTACAGCAGGACGATGAGCTTATACTTTATTATACTTTATTTATTTTGGTTTTATCCTTTTTTTCCCCCCTAAGGATTATGTTGTCCAAAAATGGGTGGGCTAGGATGGGGAAAGATTTAGAGAGCAATAAAGTCAGTTTAAAAAAAAAAAAGAGAGAAGAAAGAAAATTCTTAAACCAGCATTTCTGACTCAGAGTCACATCCTGTGGGAGCTCATGCTGGGCATAGACGTGCACCATCTTGAGCTGCTAAGGAGGGTGTCGGAGATTGACAATCTGGCTCCCGCTTATTCACCAGTGGTGTGGCAATGAGCCCATGGTGAGGAGAGGATAGCTGTATTCCTCTGATTGTCTAGTGCTTTGTGCCCAGCAAACCCAAGCGGCTGTTATTTCCAAGCCCCACTGATCCTCTCCTTTCAAAAGCAGTGCTGTGTCTTGCATCAGGGCTGGATAGACTGTGCTCTAGGGGCCAAGTGACATGCATGGTGATCCCAGCTGGTGCCGTCTGATGATTCTTAGCATGTGGAGTTTTCTGCTGTGCTCTTCACTTGGCACCAACAATTGCGCGCAGCGCTGTTAATAAGCAGCTTTTGAAAAAGCGGTGGAGGAACAGAATAGTGTTAGTCCCCAGAGAGAAGAGAAAGCCATGCCTAAGAGTAAGGTCTTACAGTCTTGGAATAAAAGTGGCTTGCCTTCTGATAAGTGTAGATATGATGGCTTTTTGCATTAAATAGCAAATATAACTCAAGATGGTCGGCGTAACATATGGTTGTGCACATTCTGTGAGCAGTAGACCACTACACAAAAGCACAGCTGCTGCTTTACTGTTACTACTAGTGTGAAAAATACCCTCTGGTATTCGGGGGGGTCCCATGCTAACTCACTCACCATAGTGGTGCTGATGCAAGCTTCAGTGGCAAGAAATGTTTGATTTAACAAGTCTTCTCTTGGAAATGCTCCACACATTAATTGAGATTCGGTCTGAGCAGTGAGTAACAATTCACTCTTTCTACTAATCTCTTCAGAAATTAGGCAGGTTTATATATTTACAAATATGCTACGGTGTACTGTAAAGTTTTTCAGAGGTATCCTAAGCATAGTTTCAGTTGCTAGTCTGTGTGTCAGGGGGTCCAAGAGGTTAATTAGGGGGCCCCGGACCCCTCAGGCCCCTGTATTTCGCACATCGTGCATATTTCCAAAATGGTAACTTTGTAGAAGATGCATGAAATGTGCTTAATGTTAAAGTGTTCATATCATGAAAAACTAAATTTTACTTGCTTTTCTGAAATAAATGAGTTTGATATAGTATATAAACACAAAGTGTTCCACTGACACCTCAGACCAAGGAAGCCATATAAGCAAAGTGATATCATGAAAACCCAGTGTATTTAAATATATACAGCAGTTTGGCCTCACCCATTTGCACTAAAGTTATAAGGAGTGTTTCGACCTGGACTGCTTTTTGAATGAGGCACAACACAGGGCAGCCAATAAGAACAGAGCTCATTGACATACATCAGTCTTAAAGGTACGATAACAAAAAACATACTGTTTAATTTTAAGGGATCAAGAGAGGTTGGAAAAATGGTCATGTAAAAATGAATTACCACTATTTTTGGTACATAAAACCACAGAAGAATTATAAGTGGACCTGAGTAGAAAAAAAAATATATGAAAAATGTAGGATATGGGCCCTAAAATAATATCAATTGTGTGATGATATGATTTAATGTACATTAATTAGGGATGCACCAAGATTTCAGCCACCAACTGTTCTCAGCCAAAAATGGTCAAAAATAGTTGCTGAAAACTGTTGGTGGCTGAAATCTGTTCAGTTTGCAACCAGAAGAGAAAAATGACAGAAAATTTTGGCAGGAAAAAAAACATCAGTGTCCAAAACTAAGACTTTTTAAATACTAATGAAAATCAGAAATCGTGATTAAACAGTCTGGTCAGTACAGACGCGATCGAGCAGTTTGAGCAGCAGCAGAGTGGAGATGTCAGCTGGTATCTACAAGGGATGTTAGACAAATGATTTATAATCACTGTTCATGTCGAATATCAACAATTACAGGTTTGATTCCTCTTGAAAATATGACATCCTGCTCAATATGCCGAATACAGCAAAACAACAGAAGTGAAAAAGAACTTCTATGATAGCATGCTGATGTCATCTGTAGCCTCACAAATGACAGCACCAAACTGCAAAGTATAGCTAAAAAATAATGAAAGTAATTATCTTTGATCATGAGATGTTCACACAATATAAAGGGTATCTGGCATTTTTAACTGTATTTTTTTTTATTATTTATTTATTTTTTAAAGGCAACTGAAAAAATGGCTAAAATCAACACAACAGATTTTTTTTTATTTATATGGTTTTTAAAGAAACATTATTGCACTGGGTCCTGATACTTGCCAGTGTAGGTGTTGTTGTTGGAAAAGCAGTGCTCTGAAGTAGCTCAAAGCTTCCAATCAGTTTTAAGTTAAGCTCTTTAAAATCAATGGAGGATGCTAATGGGCAAGTACTTCCTGCATGTCGAGCAAGTACAAGCAGTTTACATACTGACAGTCATTGATCGAAACTTAATTAAGGAAACAGAGAAATGACTATAGGGGCACAGTGATTTGTGTCTAAAAGATTATTGGAACAGAATGGATGACCATTAGAGACTTGTCTGACTCTGCTTGTACACACTTGTCTTCTGGGAAGCCATGAAGCATAGATTTAATGTTGATGAGGCATTAGAGTGCCTGTTATACTGTGGGTGGGGTTTCTTTCTTTTGTTGATGCTCAAGGCATAAACCTCACATGCGGTATGTGTATGTTTTCTCTGTAGAGGTTTTGAGAGCTCGTACAAACGGCTGTTTCATTGTATATTGAATCTGAATATGAGCAAGTGTAACCGACAAAAGTGGAACAAACTATATTTCAGTTCTGGTTGTTTTGCTTTGTTTTGCACAGATCTCTTTTCATAGCCGAAATGATTTGTGTGCCAGTCAATTTGCTAAGCCTCCGCTTCCATCACACATCATCTGCGTCCCTAGTATGAAGTGTGCAATTGTCACAACTTCCCAAGGCAGCCAAAACAAATTGAGGGCACTGCCAAGAGGGACCGCAGATGGAGGAAATGGTGTTAAGCTTCTTTTTCTTCATGAATTACTGAAGGAAATCTCACTATCTGTGCATACAGTAAATCTGAGCCTCGTTACAGATTGTGTAATCTGATGGCTAATGCAGTGATTCAGACGGGTATGTAAACCGTAAAAATCATATTTTTCATATTGTGTAATACACTGTTTTACCTCATTCTGAAAGTACTGCAACATGTATGTTTTTTGCATGTATTCTAACAAACAAACTGGGATTAATGGCTGTTCTCTTTAAATTATGAATACTGAAATGACTTGTGTGCTAATAGTGCCCCCTGCTGGAGAAGCTTCAGACTGCTAGATGTGAGCAGTGAGCTCCAAAGACGCATGTCCACATGCTGTACCTTTAAAAAAATGAAGGGTTTTCGGCATTAATGCAAAGGGGTTTTGGAATTGAGCTGGACGTGCCTGTAGCGGGGGAAAAGGTATTATATTTTCCATAATTTTATACATACATTTTATACATAAATATTATATAACAGATTTAAGTCTACAATAATCCATTGTTTGATCGGTAAAAGGAAACATTAGTGTACATATTATTTGATATTAAGATGTTTAGAATTGAATTAGTCTTTTCTAGTTCTCATCAGTTCTCATACCCCAACACAGTGATTATTACCTTTTGAAGCATCGTCACTGGCTTACTTTTTAGTCCTTTTTGTTACAGGATTTCAGCTGCTCAACGGTTCGGGGTCTCTTTTGTACTTTTTGTTTCATATTGCACCAAATGTTTTCAAAGGGAGTACAGATCTGGACTGCAGGGCAGTTTTCTACCTGGACTCTCTTATTACAGAGCCATCGTGTTGTAATACGTGCAGAATGTGGTCTGGCATTGTCTTGCTGAAATAAGCAAGACAAAAAAATAAGGCCTTCCATGAAAAAGACATCATCTGGATGGCAGCATATGTTGCTCCAAAACCTGAATATATTGTTCAGCATTAATGTGCAGGTCATACATGCCATGTGGGTTAATGCACCCCCATACCATCACAGATGCTGGCTAATGAACTGTGTGCTGATAACTTACCGGATGGTCTTTCTCCTCTTTAGCCCAGAGGACACAGTGTCCAAGATTTTCGAAAAGAATTTTAAACTTTAATTTGTCGGATCACAGGACACTTTTCCACTTTGCCTCAGTCTGTCTTAAATGAGCTTGGGCCCAAAGAAGGCAGCGGCTTTTCTGGATCCTGTTTATATGTGATTTCTTCTTTGCATCATAGAGTTTTAGCTTGCATTTGTGAATGCAGCAACAAACTGTGTTCACAGACAGTGGTGTTCCTAAGCCCATGCAGTGATTTCCAGTACAGAATCATGTCTGTTTTTAATGCAGTGCCACCTGAGGGTCAGATCACGACCAGCCAATATTGATTTTTGGCCTTGTCTGTTGCATGAAATGGAGATTTCTTTGGATTCTGTAAATAAATAAAGTTCTTTGATATTTTGTGTTGAGAATTGTTGTTGTTGTTGAATTTTTGCACTAATTTTGCACCTGTGCAGTCAGTGATGAACCCCTCCCCACAGGGTTGGCGCCACACCTCCAAAAGTGGAAGTGGTGGAGCAAAACTAATTATTAACAAACAAACAAACAAAAAAGGCTGAGTGACAAAATACAATTAGGCCACTGATGAAAACTACTTCTCATGTTATGCTAACAGCATGTCTCCATAAATCATTTTATGATCAGAGCAGTGTTTGTTTTGACCCTGCACTTTAGTGTGTTCAGCCCCAGATACCAAACTCTGCTAGCTAACATCTCTGAAGAACATCAGGCTGTTTTCATGCCCAGTTCATTTTCTAAAGTCTGCACCAGTTTTACAGAGAAGGCAGGTGCTCTGTTACTGTCACAAACCAAAATCACACATCTTCGCTATTGTTTTATGCTCATCTTATGTTATTAACAGCAGCTCGAGCTGCAGAAAGGATATGAGCATCTGTAAAGAGTAAACTGTTAAAGCAGGCAGATTGTGCAGACAGTACAGCGCTGATGTGCACTGAGAAAAACACGCTCTGGTGTTGAATTCCCTTGTGAATTCAAGAAGTTCCATAGGTCTGCAGCAACCACGGTAGATCTGAAAGTGATTTTAGCTTAGCAGTGTAGCAGTAAGAAATATTCCAAGTGACATTTAATAAATCCACATAGTGTAGTAACATAAACTGTGACTGTGTATTAGTTTGTGTATCACAGTGAAAAACACTTTTATGAGCTCAGTGAGCTGCAGCTGCACTCGCTGAACATGATCTCACAAAGGCTTTACTGTTTGGGAAATGTCCTGCCTCTCAGCTGAAATGGAGATTCTGATTGGTTCTGCTAATACGTTTAGCTCTTAACATCCAGCTCAACGAAGTGCCTTTATATTGAATTATCATATTAACCATCATGATTATGTTGCATGAATAGGATAAAAATGCCCAGATTTTAGAAAAATCTGTTAGTGAATCTAATCTTTGTTAACTTAGCTGTCAGCTAGTTAAAGGTTAGATATTAGCAATTTTCAGGAATTTAAAAAAGGATATGTTGGATGCCCCCCCAACATAAAAGCTGCGATCATGACATGCTGCCGTGTGAACAGCAAAAACAAAAAAAAATGCACACTGAGTGATATTTAGTCAGACTTCAGAAATGTCCAGCATGAAGTTCTAATGCTGTTTTTTGCAGACTGAAATCGAAGTCCTCATTGAAGTTTGCTGTTATTGTTTTGTTGTGAATAGGATTCATCTGACTCAAGGCAGAAAAGAACCTAGTTTGATTACAACCAACAGAAGACAACAAACAACAGAGCAGTCATTATAGTAATTATAGTGCACCGCACTCCATATCTGAGGTCAGTTTGGCAATGCCAAATAGTCAGGTTTAGCGTTGAGGCAGGCAGTTAAAACAACTGTTTTTCCTTTAAAAAAAAACAATAAGCAATGTTTTTGCATTGGGTTCCATTTTCTTTATTCTTCTAATAAATGAATCAGTCATTTAAAGTCATTTTAGCAACCCACAGTAAGTGTTTTGATAGACTGCCAAGTACTGGCAGCGTGTCATTTTTGTTTTGCACAAAGCACAGGCAAGGTGTGCATAACAGAAAATCAAACAGCATATGCCAATTAAGAAGTCTCTAGAGAAAGATTCTTCATCATCATTTAATGCTCAATTGCCCATTTCCTTTGAACAGGATGGGCCATCAGCATTTCTGAACCATTCACTCATCATTATGACTGTTTAGTTTAAGACTGATGTCCAACATGTATTTTCAGGCACTGTTTACTAGGGCTGGGAGTTATTGGCCTTCTGATGCATCACAGCAGATGATGTTATTGTTTAGCTGGAATAAGAGACATACAGTTTAGTCTTACAGTGCTGTTTCTGAGTAGTTTCCTGGAAGCACTGCTGATCAGTCTTTGTGACAGATCAAGCTACAACAAACAACTTCCGCAAAAATTAGAAAGCTGTTTTTTATTGGTGCCTAACTTTGTAGTTGTCAAGTCCCAGTCAAGACAAAGGCTCTGTAGTTGTTGAGTACCAGTCAAGACTTGGACTTTGTCTTACAATGCCATTTCCAGGACTGGATGCACTACAAAACGGTCTTGCTGGAGATCAAGCTACAACAAACAAGTTCTGAAAAATTAGAAAGCTTTTTTAAATGGTACCTAATGAAGCAGCTGAGACACCAGCAATAATCAAGACATAGACGTTGTAGCGGTCCAGTCTCAATCAACGCTAAGACTTTTAGATATCGAGTCTGAGTCAAGAATAACACTTCGTAGTTGTTGAGTCTGAATCAAGGCTGAGCCTTTTTAGGATGCTGAGACCGGGACAAGACTGATGCCATTAATTTGCAGTCTTGTGAATAATATCAAGATCAAGACCAAGCTGGAGTACTACAACGCTCTTTGATCAGGTTAACCCTTGTGTGGTGTTGGGGTCTGTGGAACCCATTGTCAATGTTTACCAAAAGAAAAAATGTAGATTTTCAGTGACTTCACACTGCACACCCCCTACACATTTATATTGCACCTGTGGTGTTGGGGTGAACCCATGGGGAATAAAAGTGTGGAGGTGCTGTGTCCCTTCACTCTGTTCTTCTCCTACATGGCGTCTGCTAGTGTGTGTGTGTCCGTGTGTGTTTGTGGTTGTGTGTGTATATATATATATATGTATGTATGTATGTATGTATGTATGTATGTGTATGTGTATGTGTATGTGTATGTGTATGTGTGTGTGTGTGTGTGTGTGTGTGAGGGTGGACAACATGGACAGGCTGCTGACTGGCTACAGCTGCTAAAGGAGAACCCTATGCTGGCCACTTGTGATATTTTTAACATCTGATATTTTACATAAATTGTTATGGCTGTATTGATTAAAAAAAAAACAATAATGCGGTGGGTCCACCAGACCACTGAATAACAAAAACACCAACACCATACAAAGGTTAAAGATGATACTGCATATCTTTATTACATTTGTCTAATGTTTGCTTTGTAAAAATGTAACATCTACCTCACAGTAAACCATGTTAACAATGTAAGTATTACAGTATAACTTTTATCAAAAGGTGGCGGTGTTTGAGCACAGTAAAGGTAATGGGTCTGTTGATGGCACTTCTGCATTTTTTGTTGGAGAGGGTGATTAGCCAGGCCTAGTTTTTGGAGTGCTAGTGACCCTAATGCATGAACCAGCTAAATGTGAACAAGTCAGCGAGAGAGTTATAAATGAAGCTTCTGAAGTGTTTTGCATCCAAAAACTGCCAAATAACTGCGGTAGTCTTCTTCTGTGCTACCAGATCAGCCACCTCTGCCTTAGAAGTAGTTAGGTTGATTGCAGTACTAATTAACTGAGTGAATGAGTGTAGGCCTGGCAGTGTACACAGTGAGACATTTTTCACCCACTTAACCCTGTTTGCTCAATTAAGCAGCAAAGTTGGCCAGTCGTTGTCTTGGAGTAACAATAACATCATTGGTTTAAAGGCTGATCCATTCTATATTCCAATATTGACCAAGCCTGCTGTTTACCATCCCTAGTTTTAAGACAGAAGGATTTTTTGTGGATATGGGTAATAAACAAAAAGTCTATTGCTTTTTTCCCCGATGAATTTTCAGAACATTTTCCGAACCTGCAGAGCACACTTGAGGGGTAAACACCTTTGTCTCCATGTTACTGAATATTAGCTACAATATTGCAGCCATCTAGTCATCAAGCAAAAGATTTGCACATGCGCTGATAAAAGGACGCCCATAAGCGATGCAGTCGGTGCTCTTTGTTTGTCAATAGGAGGCAGAGCAATACATTGAGCTCCTGCTTTAATCTCTGGGTTTTGAAGAGGCCCTACAACAAAAAATCACCAGCATAGCTGAATGGTAATTCATCTCATTGACAGTCATCCCAGCTTTCCCCAGAGGCCCACAGGAATGCTAAGTTTAGGCAGCAAAACAGATCCAGAGTGGCTAATTTTCTCTTTGGTGGTGAAATACATCACGCAGCAGATCTGCTCTGAAGGGGTGACAGCTGTAGGTATTAAGAGACTGTGTGATGGATGGGGTTGCAGGAGGAAGCCTCTCATAACCTCCCCTTTATTTACCACCACTTGACTGACAGAGCAGAGAGACGGGAGTGGGAGGGGGTAGATAATGGGGGGGTGGGTAGAGAAGGGGGGGGGGTAGAGGGAGGGGATAGGGAGGTGAGTAGACAGGGAGAGGGGGGAGGTAGAGGGAGCAGAGAGAGAGGGAATAGAGAGAGGAGGAAGAGAAAGAAAGGATTGTAGAGAGAGAGGTAAACAGAGGGACGAGAGAGCAAGAAAGAATAGAGAGAAAGAGAGATATAAGAGGAATAGTGAGAAGTAGGAAGAGAAGAAGGGCAGGAGAAAGAAGAGAGTTAAAGAGGTAAAGAGAGAGAAAGAGGAGTGATATAAAAAGAGAGAGAGGAGGAAGAGAGAGAAAGGATTGTGGATAGAGATAAACAGGGACGAGAAAGAGAAAGGAGGAATAGAGAGAGGGGGAGAGAAGGTGGCATAGAGAGAAAGATGTGGAGAGAAGGAGAGATATAAGAGGAATAGTAAGAAGTAGGGAGAGAAGAAGGGCAGGAGAGAAAGAGAGGTAAAGAGGTAGAGAGAGAGGAGGAAGAGAGAAAGGATTGTGGAGAGAGAAAAACAGAGGGATGAGAAAAAGAAAGAAGGAATAGAGATATAGGAGGAGCATTGAGAAGTAGGGAGAGAAGAAGGGGAGGAGAAAGAATAGAGAAGGAAGAAAGAGAAAGGACTATGGAGAAAGAGAAACAGAGGGGCAAGAAAGAGGATGAACAGAGAGAGATATTGTGAGAGGGGAGAGAAGGTTTAGTGAGAGAGAGAGAGAAAGATATAGAAGAGGAATAATGAGAAGTAGGGGAGGAGAAAGAAGAGAGTTAAAGAGGTGAAGAAAGAGAGAGGGGTGTTGCAGCTTGCAAGGAATGAGAAAATACAGTTGGTTCCAGGATCGAGCTTTGATGGCTCTGTCACTTTCTAAAGGCCCTGAGGTTCAGTTATCAGCCATCAGTCAGGACAAGACCAGGACGGCCAAAGGGATTATCAGCAATGTCACTAAAATATTGAAAGCTCTCTGTTAAACGGACACCCTGGATGATAAAGTTTTAGAGACGCGTATCTCGTCCTGGTGTAATGCGATTAGTTAGTATCTGACACCTTTCATTTCCAGTAAGCAACACAAAATTGATCATTTCACAGAGGTGCAGTGGTTCTAACTGAGCCCTCTCGTGTACCACCACCTTGACACAATTTTATTAGATGTCATCTCCACAGACATTTTAACTCGGACGCCGAATTTACAGGAAATGGATTCTGCTCTATTACAGTGAAGTATTTACAATTTAGCAGGTAGATCAACAGCATCTACTCAAATCAGTTTATCTGGCGGGGGGCTGGGGGGGGTGGAAACCATGCTAACGTGTAAATTGCTTTCTGATGATTATAATAGTCTCTTTTGGAATGAAGAAATGATCGAGATTAGTCGCTCTGCTGTCTTTCATATTTGCACAGAGAAAAATGTAACCTTGCAGGGGTATTTAGAGCTTGGATAATTATTTCAAAATTTTGTGAGGCACACGTCTACACTTATGTTTCCACAAGTGTAGTTCATTACTGTGCTCAAAATTACAACAGCAGATTATTTTCACACATGTATTATTCATATGTATAGAAAATCAACTCTGTTATTGAAAAATGGTTAAACTTGCCAAATATAGAATCGTAGAGTTTTCTTTTACTTTTTCTTTTCCACAGAGTGTTTCAGTATCAGTGAGAAATTGGCCTAGAGTCTAGAAATTGTTCTTCTTATAAAATCTACATGTGACCTTGATGTGGGTGGAGCAGATTTGAGTGGTTTTGCTAAGCAGTTTGCTCCATTGAAAGCAGAAGGCATTTGAAAGTTGGTCTTTGTGATTCATGCAGGATCTTTATCTAGTTCAGATACGTAAAGGTAGGACATTATTGTTAAAAGCGAATACACAGTGTTTACCAAATATATCTTGGTAATCATAAAATTGTTTATACTGTTATTTAAGTGTTTATTAATGCTGTTAATGAGCAGATGCTTCTTGAGTACTTGTACCTTATTGTAGGGCCTTACAAATGCAAAATAGCTTGTTTTGATTTGGTTGTTTTGTTCTATTTCCTTCTCATAAAAATACAATATATGAAAACTTAAGTCAAATGATAAACATTAAGCAGAAAAAAATGATTTCCTGAAATGTGATTTTTATTTATTTGTTTTTTAATTTTATATATTTTGAGCTGTTCACAGCTATCGGAATCACTCAGCTAATTCTTTACCTTGCAGTTGAATGGCAGGTCCTAGATACTATGTGTAAAGAGCACAAAGTAGAGTTTAAAAAGTTGAAAGTAAACTGCTTTGCAACAGGGATTCTGTTATTTTATGGAATAAAATGTCATAATAGATCTAATGCTTGTTTGCTTATTACTGGGGGGACATTATTGAAATCAGTCGATTTTTGCTCCAAACAAGCAATTGAGCAAATTTATTATTTTATTTTGACTTATGTGTTGCTTCTGCTGTATTAACTACATTTGTACCAACATTTCTCAGCAAGATTATGCATGACTCTGTGTGCTAAATAACCGGTTGCTTTAATCCCTTTTATGCTGCACTTTATTTGATTTGTGTTTTTTAAAACAGCACTAAAGATTTGGGAATTTGGAGACCTCTCTGGTGAAATGTGTAATTGCATGCAGTGTGCAGAAGAGTGTTTTGTAATGTGAATTTTTCTTCACTGCCCTTCCCCAAATGGATGAACCTGATGATTGCGAATGTGTTAGAGTTTTCAAAGAGAACTTGGTGAAGGACATGTCTTCTCAGGATGTAAGTGAATTATCTTCTATCGTCATCATGTCTTCATCAGTATTTTGCATTTGAGACTGAAACATCAAGCCTTACCTTCTTTTTAATGACTCTTTCCATGTGACATTAATGTATAAAGATGTATGACGTGATTTGAAAAACTTTTCCAATACTGTCTGTGAGTAAAACTCACAACATGAATAACACTGGTTGTGCTTGAATGGGCCAAACCAGCATTTTATTTTATTATTTATCTATCGACCAAAATAAAAATAATACGTTTCATGTTTGGAGCAAAAACTGGCTGGTTCTGATAGCGGCTGTTATTTATTTTGCAACTTTGGCTGATAAAGTATGCTTTCAAACTGCCATAAACCATTTTATGATCTGTTGTTTGCTGCAGTAACAATTGTCTCATTTGCAACATAAGCACTGAATAAGCAAATGCTTAATAAGCAAATCTGTTGGTCCTTACCTTCAAGGCCTTGCTGCTATCCAGAGACATCATAATCCAAAACATGTGGTCTTGATAACATGGCAAAAGTCAGAGATCAGTTAAGAGATCTGTGAATCAAGTGAAAATGAACTCTAGCCCCTGTTACCCATTGTAAGTAATTCATACAGTTATTCTGACAGTTGGGGAAAAAACCTGAATGTTCCCTTTCAAATGAGGCCAAGATCATGGCTGTAGCCCAAAGTATGTGGGGAACAGTGCTCCTTTTACTTTGGGTGTGCCGTTTCAAGCAAAAATGGGGCAGTTAACCCACAAAAATCCAAAATAATCCAAAAAATCTGCCACTGGCTTATTAAGATGTAAAGAAATTCAATTCAGCCAAACAAATGAATTTTTGCATCTTTACTTGTTATTTATCAGTATCACAATGTGCAACCAATACTGATATACTGGTATTGGCAGTGTATCAGCCGGCACTACCTGAAGAATGAAGACCTCAAGGCTGGAGTTGTGGGAAGTCTGAGATTAAAGACCAGACTAGCCTTATTGCATTTCCTCCTTGGTGTTCACGTTAGAAACTCGGCAGCTTGGCAGTTTGTGGTGTCCACGGTGCCCTTGTGTAACTCAGAAGCCCTGCCCAATGTAAATATGTCTGGAGGATTATATTTGGTGGGGGAGCGTATAGGGAGTTCCATTAATGCCAGTCTTTTTGGATGTGCGACTGTTTTCCTGTTCAGTAGGGCTTCTTGTAGACACGAATGCTAATGAGTACCTTGCCTGGTGATGAAAAATGACCCCCACTGCTCAGGAAATCTTCCTGTCACATCTGAGAAGGACAAGATGATGGCTTCGCATGAATAAAGTTATTGGCTTTGACTGGGAGTGTTGATAATGGCAATTGTATTCAGTTTTCCCTGCACTCCGCTGTGACGGTCATGCCTAGCAGGGTAATGTGTGCAGATAAGAGGGAAGGTGTGTATAAGTAGTGTGTCTTAGAAATCTCAGGACTTCAAAGGGGAGCTGTGTTGAGAGGAGAAAAGTGAGGATACTGAAATGTCTGTATTATTACAAAAACTGCATTTACCTCCTCTGCTCTCTGGGCTGACCTTTTCCTTTCTCTGTGAGATCAAGCAGATATAATATTTCAATAGGACTTAAAAAAAAATAATAAAAAGTCCACCTCTTTGTGTGAAATGAGCAATTGAAAGGCTTTCACTCACCTTGACTTACAAAATAATGTCTTTCCAATAATTTGTCCGTTCATTTGAATATGAGCCATTTACTTTCAAAATCCAGTTATTGTAAAGGTCAAACAATAGCTGTCTTAACAATCTGACTCACAGCAGAAACAATCCAAACCTTTCACAATCCATCCATCTTCATTTCCCTTAGATAACAGGAGAGGTATGGTTTAATATCAGAAATTTGCCTTGTTAAAACTGGATTTCTGAAAATGTAATAATAATAATAAAAGTCTCTGTTGAAGTGTGCAGTAAAATCCATATCACTCCTGGGTGTGTGATATTACAAGATTACCTCAATATGAGGGAACAGTAATTGACTAATGTAATCAATCATGCAGAGCTCTGCAGTTTCATGTTCAGAGAAAAGTGTTCCGAGATTCCAAGTTTGGCAGTATTATAGAGGTTTATGGTTACTGGCGAGCGCACTTTGCTGATCTGGTATGTTCTATTTAATGACTTAACTAGTGCTTATGCACAATTATCAATGTAAAATTTCATTGTTGAGTACTGTAGAAAGAGAAGCACACCTTGCTAGTTTAAGCTATTCCGTGAATTAAAATGGAATTTAATTTAAGTTTCTACTCAATTTAACCATTAAGACATAAACAAAGACTTTCAGAGAGGATTGATGTGTAATGTTCCATAGTTCACAGTGAGTCAGAATAGTTCATAGTTAAATAGTTCAGAATAGTCAGAGCCAGTTTATAGTGAGTCAGAATAGTTCATAGTGGTGCTGAAAGGATCCAGGCATCCAAAGCATTTAATGCCTCTAAAAGCTCCCACACAGAGTTATTACATGACAAAGTAACAAACACGCTGCCTGTTAACCATAATTTTTTAGATAAGTGTTGATATTTAAACTACATTATCAGCGGAGAGGTACATGAGGAAGTTCTTTTCACATTTACTGCTATTTTACCTTTATTATCATTTTGGATAGTAAATAAAATGGATAGTAAATAAAATGGCTTTGTGTTATTGTGACCCCTGGTTCTTATCACCATCATTGTACATAAAATCCAACTTTCTGTGCAGTTCACCGTTTCACATCAAACCACTTAATAATAATAATAGTAACAATAATAATTTATTTATATTATTTATAGCACTTTTCAGTGATCACTTTAATGGTATGAAGACCAGCTGAAGATGACCTGAGAGATCTGATAGGTTTATAAGGGAGAAGAAAGTTAAACAGATACAGTGGTGCTTGAAAGTTTGTGAACCCTTTTGAATTTTCTTTATATCTGCATAAATTTGAATTAAAACCATCAGATTTTCACACAATTCCTAATAGTAGATAGAGAGAACCAAATTAAACAAATGAGACAAAAATATTAGACATGGTCATTTGTTTATTGAGGAAAATGATCCGGTATTGCATATCTGTGAGTGGCAAAGGTATGAGAACCTTGGCTTCCATTTTCTGGTGTGACCCCCTTGTGCAGCAATAACTGCAAATAAACATTTCCGGTAACTGCTGATTAGTCCAGCTTGGTGGAATTTTAGCCCATTCCTCCATACAAAACAGCTTCAACTCTGTTACGTTGGTGGGTTTCCTCTCATGAGCTGCTTACTTCAGGTCCTTCCACAACATTAATATGGGATTATGGTCAGGACTTTGACTTGACCATTCCAAAACATTAACTTTATTCATCTTTAACCAGTCTTTAGTAGAATCACTTGTGTGCTTAGGGTCATTGTCTTGCTGCATGAGCGACATTCTCTTGAGTTTCAGCTCACAGACAGATGTCCTGATGTTTTCCTTTACAATTTGCGGGTATACTTTCATTGTTCCATCAATGATGGCAAGACATCCTGTCCCATATGCAGCAAAACGGGTCCAAACCATGATACTACCACCATCGTGTTTCGCAGATCGAATAAGGTTTTTATGGTTGAATGCAGTGTTTTCCTTCCTTCCTTCCTTCCTTCCTTCTATCTGTCCACAAAACATTGTACCAATAGCATTTTGACTTGGCCATATGATCTTTAGCAAACTGCAGATGGGCAGCAATGTTCTTTTTGGAGAGCAGTGGTTTCTCCTTGCAACCCTGCCATGCACACCATTGTTGTTTAGTGTTCTCCTGATGGTGAACTCATGAACATTAACCACTGTGAGGCAGGTCTTTAGTTGCTTAGAAGTTACCCTGGGTTCCTTTGTGACCTCACAGACTATTAAACGTCTTGCTCTTGGTGTGATCTTTGTTGCTCGACCACTCCTGGGGAGTGTAACAATGGTCTTGAATTTCCTCCATTTGTACACAATCTGTCTGACTGTGGATGGTAGAATCCAAACTCTTTAGAGATGGTTTTGTAACCTTTTCCAGCCTGATGAGCATCAACAGCTCTTCTTCTGAGGTCCTCAGAATCTCATTTGTTCATGCCATGTTACACTTTCACAAACGTGCTCTGAAGATCAGACTGTGATAGATAAATGTTCTTTAAATAAAACAGGGTGGTCACTGACACCTCATTGCCATCTCATTGATTGAAAACACATGACTCTAGTTTCACCTTGAAATTATCTGCTAATGCTAAAGCTTCACATACTTTTGCCACTCACAGATATGTAATGGATCATCTTCCACAATAAATAAATGGCCAAGTCTGCAACTTTTGTCTCATTTGTTTAATTTGGTTCTCTTTATCTACTTTTAGGACTTTAGGAAAATCTGATGAAGTTTTAGGTCAAATTTGTGCACAAATATCAAATTCTAAAGGGTTCACAAACAGTCAAGCACCACTGTAAGTAGAAGCAAGGTGTATGGAGAGCTTTGAGTAGCGCTTGCTTTTACAGTCCTGTAAGCTTTAGCTGTTAACTGGGTAAGTGTGAAGTATGAACTCCAAACTACAAGGTAATTATTTTGGGCAACGTGATGGTCAGTTCCAAGACAACAGAATAAAATTACTCTGAAATTCCCAACTGGTTCTAGCTTAATTCTTAAGCAATGGTTGTCACTATGGATGTACTGGGTCCTTACATTTATTTACAGATATTTACTATTTACTTTATATTTAAACATGGCATTACAGTGGAATTTAGTGTGTGTTTTTATTTACCACATTGTTACTCCAAATAATTACTTAATTCACTTTGTCCTTCTTCACCTTAATATCTAGAACCTGTTAAAAATTACAGTGCAATCTAGTGAGGTTGTCATTTTACGTATCTTCATTTTAAACAAAATAATTACACACTATTTTGGAGTTTTTTGAGAATGTAGAGAATTTCTGTGTAATTTAGCTCAATTGTCTTTGAACTCATTATCATGTTCCTCCAAAATAATTACCTAGTACTTACCTCTAACTTAAAGCACTGTGGAAGGAAGTATTACTAAGCTTTGTACATGGTCAAAAGCAGTTTAAAGTGAATGTGATACTTTACAAGGAACTAATGAAGGTTTTGTAGAAGAGATGTAATGATGCCAGGACAGGCTGTTAGAGAAGAAGAGGAGAGGAACTAATGCCTACAAGAAGAGAATTACAACTGTTAAAATGACAACCGCTTGTCTGCAATTAAGATAACTAAAACATTGAATTATATCATATATTTTTTTAGTTAGTACTTAGCAAGCACATGGTCTTAAAAATGCAGAATAAATCCAAATATCATCAAATGTCATCGTTTTTCAGCTTAGTGATCATTTCTGCTTATTAAATACACTAATTTGTTCTCTCTTGATAGTGTTTTGGGCGAGAGGCCTAGTCGAGTGTTAATGGCTGAGACTAATGTAAATTCACAGAGCAGTTTTACCTTTTTTTTTCTCTCTTTTTTTAATGGGCGCTGGTGGAGATGGACATGTACTAGAGAGAGAAAGATGAGTGGTTTTGCTGAGCTCACGTCAGCAAACAAAGCAAAGATGGCTGCTCTGTATTGATTTATGTCACATTGTTAGAGCTGAAAGGACAGAGCAAACACCTCATTGCTGTGAGTACTCTTTGCATGTAAAGGTGTCAAGACTCTTCAGACTCTGAACATAGTGTGAATAGGCCTTTTTGGAAAATATGCACTGTTGTCTTTACATGCTGATGACTGGAATATGTCGGTAAAGAAATCACGTTGGTTCTGTGAAAGTATGCTTAAATGCATATGTGAAAGTATTCAATGAAAATCTGACCTTCACATTTTATCAAAAAAACTGACATAACTAACTCGCATAAAAGAAAATCCCCTGTTCCCTTTGCTTTGAGGTAGAATGCGATTCAGCAGTCCACCATTTGCATGTTTATAATACTCTCTGTCCCTGGAGGCCACAAATTACCAGCGGATGCGTATAATTAACGGAAGCTAATTCTCCTGTTTGTTCTCCCTGTTTCTAAAGAGAACTTTTGAACATAAATGACCATTCCTATACTAATGGTGCAAATCCAAAGGTGGCTTATTATGGCCCTTTTGAGCCTCGATAGAACCTATTTAGTCACTGTAGGTCCATTGAGCAGTCTTGCTTATTGATTGTTTGCTGGAAAGGTTTAATGTCTTCAAGGCTTTGGAAAAGAGAAGGCTGCTTAGTTCTCCAGTAGAAAGCACTTATACGTCTGTTGTTTACATGCGCGGTTACAAGCCAAAAGCACAAGCTCATCAGCTCTGTCAGTGTCAACAACTGATTAGCATGTTCAACTCTTGCTTTTGTTTTCCTTTGCAGCACAGCTTTCATTAATGGAATGCTTCAATGAACTGTTCTCCTGTGCTGCTGCTGCCTCATTTCACTGGTTGAGATAAAGGCGGCTGTAGTTTTTTGCTGTGCGGCTTTTCTGCTGGGATCGTTTTAAGGGGTTTGTCAGTGAACCAGTGCTCATAATTGCCTTATAAAAGGAAAATATCTCAAAGCCATCTTGGGTCTGTTAAATTCTGCATCAGCGTATCAAACAAGCAAGTGCTGTGGGTTGAAGGGGCGTCTAAACACACTCACAGAATCAGATTCGAGTGGATTTCTCTCTGTGTAGTGACACATGAGAGGGACATGGAATACTATCACAGCACAGCTTTCCACCGCATATCAGCAGTGCGTTTGATGCTCCGTGAGCTTTATCTTCCCTTTAAACTGCTGCCAAACCATGGGCCTCTAGAGGCCCAACTACAGCATATATCTTTGCCTCTGGCTCTGGATAGTGACTCACAGTCCACCTTCTGATAATCTTTGTGTGTCAGTCCAGATATTAATGCACCAAAGAGCCATAAACGTCTAATATTTTTTCAGAAATGTCTTCAGACCGTCAAAAGGAATGAGGACTTGAACTGTTGTAATGTTTCAAATTGAACATACAACTGCATATTTGTGAAACTGTGATATGTCTCTTCAGATGTAATGGTGAACAGTAGGTCATTTATAATATCTGGAGTTGTATAGTGAATTATAAATCCCTACTTTTGACAAACATATTGTTAACCTGGTGTTACTTTACTGTAGGGCAGTGTTCATAAGGCTACATGATGCCTACATAAGCTACGTCATCGTCATGACAAATGACGTAAACCTACATAAACATTTAAAAAGGCTTATTCCGAAATGCATAATCTGTCATAAAGGCTGATGTTAAATTGACATTTGTTGTGTTGTTTATTTTTAGTCGTCATGGCACAACTGACTTTGTGGCTTAGCGTGTATATAAGTGACAATGCTGCTTATGTGACATAGCTTACATATTTATAAATGGTAAAAATGAAAATAAAAAATTAAAATCACTTTATATAAAAAGTCACAAAAATATTTTTAGTGGGTTATACTATCATTCGTCAAGTCAAGACACAATCTAACATCAGAAATAAACCAGCATCACCTGACAAATGTCATGTTAACTGGACATTAGGGTGGCAACAAATGTTCACTAATATTTGATAAACTTGATGATTAAAATATTCATTCTCAGCATTTAGCTTGGCAACCTTAAGAAAGTGTTTAGTAGATGTGTTTGGTTGCTCAATTGGCCAATGAGAAGACTGCATATTATTTTGCTCTGCTAACCTCACTACAGAACATGAGCTTCTCCAGATTCCCAGCTAGCTAGCAGACGCTCAGTTGCATTTATTATGAGAATAAATGAGAGCGTGTCTGCTACCTAGCTGTTAGCCATCAAAGCTGCTGTAGCTGAGTTTAGTCCATGCTCCTGTATAAAGCAGTTTTGCATGGCTTAAAAACCTTCATCACTTCCCTGTTCATTGAGAAGAGTTCACCACTCACTGCTGTTTAAACCGAGCCAGCTCAGGGTTGCCAGGTTGGGCAGGATGCCCATTTAAAAAAATTAAATAAAATAAAATATAGTCAACGATAGGAGTCTGTTCAGTTATTAAAATGTACAATGTCTTATTGTTATAGAATATTCAAATGTTTGAGCTAATATTCTATAGAATATTTGAAAATGAAAATCTTTGATATTTGCAGCCTTACTTGACATCAAAGGTGGCAAATGCAACCTTGCCTTTGCCAGCTTTAATGCCAAGTGAGGCTGCAGCCATCAAATATTTTCATTTTTGAATATTCTAGCGAATATATACATAAATAAATAGGTGTCATTTGTCATAAAGTTTATGACAAGTTACACCTTTCAGAATAAGTGTTTATAAATATTTATGTAGGTCTGTTTCAGTTGTCATTAAGGGGTTTTGTAGGTGTCATGTAGCCTTATAAACACTGTAAAGTGTTACTGTTCAACTTGTCTTGTGGCTTCTTTGTTTAACATGGTGAACAGCTGAATATCATTATCGGTATCTTACCTGTGGGAGGTTTAAACTTGCTGCTCAAGTAATAAGACACTATAGCTGCATTTATTATTTTAATATTTTTTAGTTTGAAGTGGCCAATTATCTTGTTTTTTGCTGTTTTCTCAGTTTGCAGGGTGGCAGAGAAGCTCAAAACTTAAACTGGAATGCTTATTATAATGGTTATTCATTTATCATTTTCATTTAGTTTCTTCTAAGCTTTTAGCCATATGCTTTCTTATGACTGTGTACTATGCAGAATCTGTTTTCTGTTTGACCAGTATTTCTGTGGCAGAGTCATCTGCTCCAATATGTTTGCTACAGAATGTAGGAGTATAACATGATGAACTTTCACACTTTAATGAATGTAATCTTTGCACCCCGGCCATCTGGCTGATAAAGACACTGTTGTGGTGCATTAAGAATGGAAATATATAATTTCGTCCTGAAAAGTATGGGAATTTGGTTAAAGATGATTATTGAGGCCCATATCAGCCCACTCAAATGACCTGAAATTACCATCACTATCCAGTCACAGAGTCCTTAGGGATTTCACTGATGTGTCAGAAAGCCTTCAGATTCATAGAAAACAAACATATCATTAACCTTTAAGAACTAGTGGTTTTAGCCTTTTCACAAATAGCTGCATTATCATTTGAGTTATGGGAATGAAGTTTTAATGCATACTGCTTAGGGAGCAATGCAGTATAACTGCACTTAATGTGCATTAGAGTTTTTTACAACAAAAGTAACCTTAAGTTACTTTTTTTTTTCCTGCATTGTTACAAAATGTTGGAGGGATTCTAAAGACATGTCCTCCATATGTTAGAAGCTTTAAAAGATTATGTAAGGCTTATGTAGTGAGGCTCTTTGGGTAAAGGGACCTGTATTTCCACTGTACTTCAGTTTGTGAAACAAAATAAAAATAAAAAAAGTTATTTGTTTTACATATTAACATGATTATGACAGCACAATGCAAAGTTGATAACTCATCTTCAATCTAGTCAATGTGTCTAATATTTCTCAGTATGAGATTGTTGTAAGAATATTAGAAGTAGGGATGCAATGATGTGGGAACTGTGGGGTGATGCCGATGTACAAATGTACCGATGTGATTTTTCATGTACATGTTTGCTGATGCTGATACCAGTGCTGATGCATAAACATATATAAAATGTTAAAGTGTGTGTGTGTGTGTGTGTGTGTGTGTGTACATACACTATATACACTATACAGCCAAAAGTATGTACACACCCCTCCTGATTGTTGGGTTTGGGGATACACTAACAGGTGTATAAAATCAAGCACACTGCCTTGCTCTCTCCATAGGCAGTAGAATGAGTAATACTGAAGAGTACAGACTTTAAACGTGGTACTGTCATAGGATGCCACCTTTTCCACAAGTCAGTTTGTGAAATTTCTGCCCTGACATATCTGTCATGGTCACCTCTAAGTAATATTACTGTGAAATGGAAGTGTCTAGAATCAACAACAGCTCAGCTACAAAGCGATGGACCACACAAAGTGGGGCCACCAAGTGCTGCTGAAGCATGTAACAAAAAAAATCACTACAGAATTCAAAACTTCTGCTGGAAGCAACATCAGCACAAGAAGCTTCACAAAATGGGTTTACATGGCCGAGTAGCTGCACAGAAGCCTAAGACCACTATGTGCAGTGCCAAGCATTGGCTGGAGTGGTGTAAACAGGTGGTCACTTGACTCTGGAGCAGTGGAAACATGTTCTCTGGAGTGATGAATCACACTTCACTGGCTGGCAGTCTGATGGATGAATCTGGGTTTGGCAGATGCCAGGAGAACGCTGCCTACCAGAATGCATACTGCCAATAGTGAAGTTTGGTGGAGGAGGGATAATGGTCTGGGGGTTTTTCAGGGGTTGGACTAGCAACCTTTAGTTCCAGTGAAGGATGATGTTAATGCTACAGTACACAACGACATTTTAAACAATAACATACTTCCAACTGCCCCTGTGCACAAAGCAAGCTCCATAAAGACATGGTGATGAGTTTGGTGTGGAGGAATTCCAGTGGCCTGCACAGAGCCCTGACCTCAACCTCACTAAACATCCTTTAAGATAAATTAGAATGAGCCAGGCTTTCTTGTCCAACATAAGTGCCCAACCTCACATATGCAGTTTTGACTGAATGGGCACAAATTCCTACGGACACACTTCACAATTTAGCGAAAATCCTTCCCAAAAGAGTGGAGGCTGTTATAGCCGCATGGACATTATTATGGGCAACTCCATATCAATGCCCGTGCTTTTGAAATGTGATGTCCAGCGAGCTCATATTGGTGCGATGGTCGTATGTCTACATACATACTTTCGGGCGTATAGTGTATGTATGGGTGTGTGTTTTTATGTATGTTTTTTTATATTCTATTCTGTGGACAATTCTTTCAAATTAGTTCAAACTACAGTCCCAGTTAAAATATATATATATATTATATATATATATATATATATATATATATATATATATATATATATAATAAAATAAAAAACAATGATGTATTCAGACCTTAGAAATGTATAAGGATGATGATTATGGATTATTTGAACTTGTGAAAATATTTAACTTTTTTTGCATTTTTTTCCAATATGACTTTTTGCTTGTACAACTGCTCAGGCTAGAGTTTTTGGATTATTCTGAAAATTTGCTAAAATTGTCACTGAC
Source organism: Colossoma macropomum (assembly GCF_904425465.1). Lineage (NCBI taxonomy): Eukaryota > Metazoa > Chordata > Actinopteri > Characiformes > Serrasalmidae > Colossoma > Colossoma macropomum. The sequence goes on along the minus strand of NW_023494790.1, from coordinate 16,978,552 downwards.
AAAACAGTCTTGTTCTGCTTAAACATTAGTTTTGGTAGTGTTATGATAATGAGAAAATGGAATTTTCAGTCATTTATTTTAAGAAAGTAATCATAATTAAGTTATAGTATTACTCAAAGCAAATGGATTTTAGTCTAGAGTCCAAATCAGCTAAAACTCTGAAACTCTGACTTTGAACCATTTTTTTCTAAAGCAAATATCTGCTGATACCTATGATTCTAGTATCATTCTGATATCTTAATGTCTAATTTTATCTAGTGACATTCTCTTACAATGTTGGCAGATGAGTCATTGCGTATGATTGCTGCCAAGTGGACATGCTAATTTGTGCAAAATAACAATGAGAATTCTAACCCCATAATATTGAAGTTGTGATGGAGGGAAATGTGACGAGTTTGAATATTTCAGGTTAAACTGGTCACCCACTCCCCCTAATCAAGGTTAGACCTCCTAAGATCAGTTTTCAGCAGTGAATTACGTGACATTTCTGTGAATATTAAAAAAAAAAAAACAGAAAAAAATGTCTGTTTTGTGTGATTAAAAAAAACAAACAAAAAAACAGCTGGGTGTATTATGCTTGATGCTTGATCCTTCTTACAAACATTAAAAAAATAACAAAAACTAAATGTCTTTTCCACTTGCAATAAAAACATTCATACACTATGTTAATGATGAACTTTGAATTCACATATTTAAGCTTAAAAAACTTTAACCCGAGATTTCTGTCTCTAATACAAGGTATCAAATGCTGTGGACTCAAAAGGCTCTCTTTTCCAGAATGACCCAGATAAGCATTATTTCTTGAAACATGTAAAATTATGTCTAATATGTCTTGGAAAAAGCAAAATTATCTACCAAAAGATAAGATGGTTTCACTAAACAAAATGATGTAAAACACGTAAAATATCTTAGAAGCTAAATAATCATCTTACAACAAGCTCAAAATGAGAAATATTAAATATATTGACTATATTTTAGATGTTTTCACTTGCTGAGATTTCGTTTTTGCAGTGCAGTGTTGAGAAATCACATCATTAAAAGAGCCCCTCCTAAGTACATACTGAGCACAGTCATGGTTCTAAAAATGTGTCCATTCTATAGCGTCTAGCTTTTCAAAATGCGTTCTTTGGCTGGCCTTTAAGGTTGTAGGTTCAGTAGAGAAAAAGTGGAGGACATGCATTATCAAAGTATCTGTTCTCACAGGAGTATGCCACTGCTTTCAGTAAGGCAAGGCAAGCTTATTTATATAGCACCTTTCATACGCTGTGGTCACTCAAAGTGCTTTACAAAAGATGAAATGCAAAGAAAATAATTCCATTTTAAAAAGTAACAAATTAAAGGAGAACAGAAATTGGAGTCAAGGGGACCACAGTTGTTTGTGGAGAGGGCCTAGTAGATCGGAGTATCATCTGCCTAGCTGTGATAAGATATCCCCTAATCTTGTAGTAAGAGGCAGCATATATAAATTAAATGAGAGTGGCCCATGAATTGAACCCTGGGGGACACCACATGTCACTGGGATTCTCTCAGAAATATTATTTTCTATTTCAACAAAGTAATCCCTTCCTAGCAGGTATGAACTGAACTGTTTTAGAGCAGTTCCTGAGAGACCAACCCAGTTCTCAAGTCTATCCATGAGAATTTTATGATCAATGGTATCAAAGGCAGTGCTGAGATCAAGCAGTAGTAGAACAGATATATTTCCAGAGTCTATATTTAAGTGAATGTCATTAATAACCTTAATTAGAGCAGTCTCAGTGCTGTGATTAGGCTGAAAACCTGACTGAAATTTGTCTAGACGGCTATTTATGGACAGAAAGCTAGTAAGTTGCTTGAAGACTATTTTCTCAATGATTTTTCCAATGAAAGGTAGATGTGAAATTGGTCTGTAATTACTCAATAGAGTGGCATCTGAGTTTTTCTTTTAAGAGAGGCTACACAACTGCAGTTTTTAATGTGCTGGAAAAAACATCTGACATGACTGAAGTGTTTACTATCTGAAGTATGTCCGCTGCTATTGAGTGAAACACATTCTTAGAAAAGTTGGCTGGTAACATGTCAAGACTACAAGTGGATGATTTGAAATGACTCACTGTATCGATTATAATTTCATTATTAATAGCACTAAAGTGGGACATTTTAACCATGATATCTTTACATGGTAGTGGAGAGGTCTTGGGTTCTTTGGTGGTTGTAGATGTATTCATGGCTTGCCTGATATTGTGGATTTTAAAGTATGCAAACTTACATCTCTGGGCTGATACTAGTTCAGAGCCCATATGTGTAGGTGACTTAGTTAGTTTGTCAGTCAGCTACACATACAGTGGTTGCTGCATCTGCTGCATTGTCTTGTAAAATAAACCTCAGCTGTTCCATTTTCAGCTCTTGGAGCCTGACTCCATAATCCGTCCAGTGCGTTGTTAGCCACAGAGAGCCCAACTGTCCCCTTCACAATTACTGCACTTCATACTGACACACTGTGCATACCACCCTGCGGGCATCTGTCAAGCCTTTCCCTCCTACATGTACAGTAATAGCCCTGCCACCAATGAGAGGTGCGTAATGAGAAATATGCTTCCTTTTGTTTCAGCCCTGCTCCGTCCCCCACGTTACACCGCGTTTTTGTGTTTTACTGACTCATTACCACACACATTAGGACAGACGCTGGAAACTGTAGTCATCATTTGTCTCCCACCAATTGATCCACTGAATAGCTGAATAGTGCTAACTCAGTGCATTTAGTTGAGTTTTCTGGTATGAACTGTGTGAATACCCTGTTTACAGTGTGTCTGTGTCAGAATTTGCACTTTCTGAGAGTAGTTGAATTTAGAAAGGAAGCTCAGACGACAGTTACAGAGAGAAACCCGGCTCTAAGCTAGGGTGCCAAGCACAAAGGTTGTGCTCAGTTTGTTCCATGTCGTACAGCATGGGGAATCCCTATTTACTTGTACATGGTCTCAGATACTCCACATGAGCATCTGTTCTCCAAATGTTGATTAATGCTAACTATAGAAGTACTGGATGCATAACTTGTGAAAATAAAGGAGTTTCAACATGCTTGGTGCCATGTTAGTGCTGGACTATGTTATCTGTACCAGTATTAGCAGTCATATCTGTCATTTGCTGGGTGCTTCAAATTAAATTTAAACAGTTCAAATTATACACTTAATTATAGTAAGTCTCTTGAAATCTGGTTTCTGTCTTATTTACATGTGGTAGTGACTCATTATCACACATTAGGACAGACGCTAGAAGCTGTAGTTATTTGTCTCCCACTAATTGCTTTACTGTACAACTAAATAGGGCTAACACTGTATTTTCTACTTTCTCATATTTGCTGTGTAAATGTTCTTCAACTGGTGTGTCTGACAGAATTTGCACTTTCTTAGAAATCCTAGTCCAGGAAACACTGATAGCACTTTAGAGAGAATAAAAACAGGCCCACAACATTAGCATGCTAAGCTAGAGTGCTAAGCACAAAGATCATACGGCAGAGCTGTAGTTATTGACATGGTCTTATTCCAGTATTATATATGTGGAATATAAAGGTGAATATGTATGAAACCCAACTGAAACTGAAAGGGGTGCTATAGACTCCATGTCTGTGCTTGGGAATATATCGTCTGTACCAGTATACAAGTATTAGTGTCACACAGTGGTATTCATGTAGTAATTTTGACTCTATTTATAGATAACAAAAACATTAGTAACCGCAGTGTATGGGTGTTTCAGAATGTTTTGAAAGAACAATTTAAAATACAAACTAAATTATTAGGCAGTTTCCTTTCTTGAAATCTGGTCTCTGTCTAATTAACACGTGGTAGTGACTCATTACCACACATTAAGACACATACTAGAAACTGTATTCATCATTTGTCTCCCACTAATTGATTTACTGCACAACTAAATAGTGCTTTAGCTTGGTTTTCTGACATTTGCTGTGTGAATATCCTGTAACTGGTGTGTTTATGTCCAAATTTGAGCTTTATATGAGTAGTTGAATTTAACTAAGAAGAAAAAAGGCCCTCGATATTAGCACACTAAGCTAGGGCACTAAGCATAAAAGTGAAATACTGTACTCAGTCTACTCTAAATGATACAGCATGGAGATCCATTTTTTTGGCTGTTTTTATTCCATTATGTATATTATATTGAATGCAAAATCGAAGGGAAAATAAAAGAATTTAAACATGCATTTGAAACTTAATTGAAACTAAAAGGGGTGCTATAGGCCTTGTGTTAGTGCTGGGTGCGAGATATTGTTTATACCAGTATGCTGGCATTGGTGTTGCACAACATTGTTTAATTGGCCTTATTGATGGATTATAAAAATACTGTAGATCATTTGCTGGGTGCTTCAAATTGCTTAAAAAATAAATTATAATAAGCTTCCTCTCTGAAATCTGGTTTCTGTCTGATTAACATGTGGTAGTGACTCATTAGAACAGACGCTGGATATCATTTCTCTCCCATTAAATGATTTACTGTACAGACAAATAGTGCTAACACTGTATATTAGTTTATTTTATTTTCTGTGTGAACATCCTGGAAAGTGGTGTGTCTGTGCTAGATTTTGCAGTTTCAAAGTAGTTTTATTTAGCAAGAAACCTCAAACTGAGGTTAAGAGAATAGAAAAACAGGCCCTCAGCATTAGCATGCTAAGCTAGGGCACTAAACAGCAAGGTGAAATATTGTGTTCAGTCTGCTCTCTTGTTATAAAGTTTGCTTTTTCCTGGCAATTTATCACTGAAAGGGCATTGCACATTTATTAAAGTAACAATAAAATAGTTCATTATTGTTAGAACACAGCTTTAGCACAAACATAATAATAAATTTTACTGTAAAAGTCGGTGGAAGCCAAGTGAATAATACCAGAATATATATTAAAAATTAAACCATAGGAGTGGGACACATTTAGAATGAATTATGTGTGTGCATTTATTCATATGTGCTTGTGTGTGTGTGTGTGTGTGTGTGTGCCTGTGTGTGTGAACAAGAGAGAAATAATGAATCACTTCAGGCAACTAAAGTCTTGTGAACTGGAACGGCCCAGGTTCAGTGATAAAGGAAGGGGGTTAAAGCCCCAGTGTGTGAGCGCCTAGATGTGCAGTGAGTTGGATTCGGGGCTGCTGGTGAACCCCTACTGCTCAGCTTGTTCCTGTGCTGTAAATTTCCCACTGTAGATGAAGCATTATTTCTATTGCACCCAAGCCAGCCCTCAGCCTCTGGGCTAATGTGCTGAAATGTGCGGGTAGAAGTTGGCCCTGGCTGCTGATCTTCGAGCAGTTTCTCAGATCCTTTTATAATGATGGAGGTTGGAATTTCAGTTTATGAAGCTGGTTCTATTATAAGACAAACACAGTATCCATGGGGAATGTCCTGCTGTTCACAGATTTGAAATGTTGTCAATAGTATATCTGAATAAATGGAGCATGCTGAATGTTACATTAATGCTCTAAAAGCTGAAATTAGATTTGTGCTCTAACAGTTTTGCTGCTTGCTCCCTGATATTTAGCAGAGGATTTGCCCTGGTTGTCAGTACTCAATAACTCAGTGACTAGTTTCTTACCGTTCAGGAAATTGAATTCCCTTAAAAAATATGTGGTATGGGGAGGGGGGGCAGAGCCCCTGCCCTTTTGCACTCAGACTGCCCTTTAAGTCAGTGTTTATAATAATTGTCTTTCTGAACGATCCGTTTTGGAAACAGAGCTCTGGGTCCACGAGATTCATCACTCTTGAGCACCCCCTCTGGTGCAGTACCGACTGCCTGTGGAGATTCACATTATTAACTCTAATCTGTTTTGGGTGCACGCATCACCACAACACTGGAAATCCCACCAATAAACCGCTGATCTACTGATAGTGAAGTATCACATTCCATATTGTGGTTATTTTGAAAAACAATCAAACAAACAGCAGTAAAGGCCACTAATAGTTAACTATACCATAACTACTATATGATATATAACTTATATTAGTTATGGTTTATGGTATATGCAAAATATAATAATACTATATCAAAATTGTCATCACAGAATTACTTCGGATTATAGTTGTAACTCTCTTGCTGTTAGTAATTCAGTAGCATAATGGGTAGGGGTGGGAATCTCTAGGCACCTCATGATTTGATTCGATTACGATTCAGAGGGCTGCGATGCGATTATAAAACGATTATCGATGCATCTCGATGCATCTTTTTTCTATAGAGCATTTATATTTTCTCACTGTGTGAGCTCAAGTTTCGAGTTCAAGTTTCAAGTTTATTTGTCATTTGCACAACATGTCAGGACATTTATGCATTGAAATGCTTGTGGTGAGGCTCAGCTAATCACTCTACAGAAAGTAAATAAGTAAAAATAAAAATACAAGAAAAACCAACTGAAATATATTAAATATACACAAAATATACACAGAATATACACAGAATATAGAGACAATATACATTTTAAAGTGACTAAGTTACTCGGTGTTATTGTTATTTAAAGTGACTTGGCAAAGCAAAGTATTTATAATGATCCATAATGAATTTACTTCCAATATCTTTTTTAATAAAAGAAATGGAAGTTATGTGGCAAGTGAACTAGAAGGCTCTCATTCAGTGCTCTTGTTTGGAGCACGAGAAGCTGCTGCTACTCATCTGCGATAAAATGCGCAGTTACGGTGAAATAAGATCCAGTGGTAATGGATGTCCACGCAGCACGTTACAGCTATTCTACTCGTTTTCTTTAGTGATTTTATAACTTCGGTTTTGGTCTCGTTGTAGAGACGGGGGGGTCGCTGTGTCAGTAAAGAATCTTTGAGACGGGACGTGAGCAACATAGCCCTGTTTCGCAACGACTGAGAACTGGTGTGCAGACTGCAGGTCACATAGCAGCGATGCGTTATTCGCATTTATAAGCAGCGCAGTTGGTTTCCTGGTACGTTAAATCTGCAACGAGAGACTGTCACACACTAAAAAGTGGCGAAGCTGAAGTCAGCTTCTCTTTCGAATTCTCCCGTTCCACCTTAAATGGTGCCACATTTACATTCGGCACCTCAGTTAGAATTTAAGGTGGAACGGGTAAATTCGAACAAGAAGCTGGAGAATAAGAAGCGACTTCAGCCTCGTAAAACAGTCGAACGCTGAGCGACATTTAACTGATGTACTTCTGAGGAAAAGTTTTCTGGCGGAGATGGAAGAAAAGCGGCTGTAGCTAAAGCTTAAAGCAGAGTGAAGTAAATCTGCGTTTTCGTTTATATTGTTTAGCCTAAACTAGGACATTATCACATACTGAGACATACTGGACATTAAATGTTGTGGCTCCCAAGGTGGTTTGATTTTTGTTGAAAGGACAAAATGGCTCTTCTTATCATTTGGGTTGTGACTCCTGACCTAACCTGGCTTTTAATGCAAAGGGAGCCGGTCGGATTTCTCGCTCATCCAGTGGTGTTTTTGTTATGTGCCGCCACAGACTGTCTGGGCGCTGCACTTCTGCACTTCCAAGTTCCGCCTTTTGCGTTCCGTCAACATTACGTTATAAATTAAATATTTAGAAAATCGATTTTTGACGTTTGTGAATCGATTCAGAATCGTTCACGTCCGCATCGCGATGCATTTAAGAATCGCTTTTTTCCTGCACCCCTAATAATGGGTAATGTTATATCCTTTTACACTGGACAACGGGGGTCAAACCCAGATAAAGATAGCAGTTTGCTTGCTGTTAGAATAACACTAAACACTTTGCTTCCATCTAAAACATGATTACACTGTCTCTCTTGATGAGAGTGGTTGCAATATGCTGTACATTTAATTACATTTAATTTACTTTCACGCTGCCCTTTATTTTTTTTAAAGTCCCTGCTTTCCAAAATGTGTATATCGGATGGGAAAAAAGTTCCATCTATAACAAGTCTAGCATGAAATATCACAGAACAGGGTTTCCTCTCATCCTGGAAAACCTGCAAAATGTGTCAATTATTTTTGAGGGGGGGATTTCCCCAAGTTTCTTGTGTCCAGTGTCACACAATACCACCAGCACTAGGAAGGCGAAGGACCTGTAAAGCGAGCCACTGCATTTTTTCAAACTGCTGCTAAATGCTGCTAATGCAACGTCATTGGAAAGATCTGTTATGTCAGCTAACAGACACCTGCGCTAACTAGCATCATACTGAGTGGTGGGGAGGAGAGGGGGCTGCCATCCTACCTACCCAGAGAGCAAGGTCAATTGTGCTGTCTGGCTGTAGCATCACCAGGGATCAAACTCGCGATCTCCTGATGATAGGGCCATCGCTGAGACGGTTGCGCCACTTGGGAGCGAAAACATATAAATGTTAAACTTTGTGTGCACACATCATGCAAGCATGTCTTAAGTTCAGCTACACAGTGAAGTTTTGTTCATTTTTAAATCTTACAGTAAGTCATATTGTGTCCTAAACCACATCACTAAGTCTGTGCGACCCTAATGAAAAGCTGGATGTGCTTTAAGTGGGTTAAAAGTTTTGAGCATGTATTTACAGAAAAGATTTGGGTAGCTATGGACTTGTAGCATTGGGTTAGGAGCATTAGCATTGTAGCCTAAACTAAAGAAGTTTATTTTGGGCACCAGACATGTCTTGGCTGATCAGCTACATTTGGGATAAGTGGAAAATTGTGCAAATTTTTGGAACCATACCTTAAAGCATGGTCATTCTTAGTACTGTTTAAGTGCTTTATATCCAAAATAGCTCTTTATATACAATATTAGCAGAACAAAAAGAGTACTGTCATGCCATCTCTAAGTATTGTCATGGTATTGGGCATCAAAAACTGCAGGGCACGTTGATTAAGACTAACTATTTTAACTGTAAAGACATTGTATGTAGAATGTCTGAAAGTAAATTTTATATTTAACATTTTAATTGAAGCTCATTTTAAACTGTTTTAAAAGGGGTGCTGTCAGCAAGTAACAGGGTAGATATTGGTAAAATAATGCCTCATACCCTGTTCCAAACTGCAGCCCCATCCCAGGACTGCAGTCTCAGTAAATACAAGTATGTCTAATCCTGCATTTGTGAAATAAAGCTGTTATAAAGACACTCAACCTTTGTGTACTGACAGCCATTGTTTCAATGTGCGCCTAAAGAAACATTCAAAGAAATCTGACAAGCACATGCAGCTCAGCACACTTATAAGCGGAATCAAGTCACTGCTCCCTGGTGTTTAAAGTGAGCCTAGTGTTCAGGGTCCCAGAGGTTTAATGAATGGAATAGTTTGCATATGATCTGTGCCCCGGCTCTACGAGCTGGGGAATAAAAGCTTTTCATTTCTAAGGTGGAAGGGAAGACATTCTGTTCCAATGTCATGTTATGTGGCCAGAGAGCTTATAATATGCAATTTAAAAGTGAAACCTGAAAAAGCTTATTGTATCTTTATGGTGGAAGTTAGAGGGAGAGTTTAATGCAGTTCAGAATGAAGGCAGTCTTGAATTGTTGCATTCAATATGCTCAAAATGCCTAAGAGTAGTGGTGCATGTTTCGGTAATGAGGAATAATGACCTCTTTTTTGAATAGTGGATGAGCATAATTACCATGTTTCCTAATCTCCTTAGTTCATAAAGGGATCAACATAAAATATGTTTCAAAATATCATAAGCTTTTTGTTAAAAGGCCTTGGCTTTTTTTTTCTTCATTACTCAGTGGATTAAAGGTACTGTGTTCAAGGCGTGTTGCAGGGGGGCTGAATCGTAGGAGGGCTCTGACGTGATTTCAGTTTATGGCAAGAGATTTTTAAATAAGAAAGTCCAACACACCACAGAGTTCTGCAACCTGCTTTTCAGAATCCTTAGGGCTGTATGTGTAAAGGAAAAGAGCTACTGTTTAAATGTGGCAGACAGTTTGTCTCTGCTAGAGGTGTGATATCCCACATATCTTCTCTAACACAGCTTGTGTGTGAAGAGATGCTGGAATGGATTCTTATGGAGATAAAAGAACACTGTATCTGCATTTGATGGTAGTTGGGGGCGTCATAGAATTCAGCCCTAAATACATTCAACTACTAATGAATATTTATTTGTAAATCCTCATGTTTAGAATATTTAAAAGTTTTAAACAAATGTGTCTTCAAATGGAAGTGGGAATGAATATATTTCACTTGGCAGAATCCGAAAGGGCGCATTTTGGTTTGCCGTTGTCTGCTGCGTTTGGGATTAGTTAGAAACTTTATTAATCCCAAAGGAAATCCCAGAGTTACAGACGCAACTAAATTAACAGTGCAAATCACATATCTATCACCATAACCCATAAAAATTTACTAGAAACTCTCATACATATGCTGTGCAAAAGTCAGAGACTGTCATTCATTTAGTTAATCAAAACATCTATTAAGTACAAGCTATTCACAAGACAAAAATATGAAACATATAACTAACATAAAATTATACAGAAGCCTCAACAAATACAGTTTCAGATTTGTCAGTATTCAGTATGTCCACTCTTTGCCTTTATTATAGCCTCTTTTATTTAAAACAAAATCCTCATCATTTTACATGCTTCTTGTGAACATCTCAAAAGTCCTAGAAGGTGGTTCTCATGTTCCGGTGATCCAAAACATAGTCAATGATGGGTGATGAATTAAGGTCCATAAGCCTGACTCCACATCTTGTGGTTCTACCAGATGTGGTTCTAGTGCAAATATTGTTTCCTTTTCTCTAACAGTTTCTTGAGAGCTACACATCCTTTGAGACCCATAGTGTTAAGTTGTCTTCTCACAGTGTAAGGATGGACAGAAACACCTGTGGATTTTTTTCAGATCTGAATCAAGAGTGGAGCTTGATTTTCTCCTCTCTCTCAAAGATGAAAACTTTAAGTGCTGTTTATCTGATGGTTACAGTTTTGGTGGGTCAGTCCTTCCCAGTTCTTAGCATGGTTGTTAGGGATCACATTTTCTTAGCTTTTTTAAGGCCAGTTTTGGAAACTCCTCCCACTTATTTTCCTTTGGCTTTGTCTTTCCTTATGCAAGTGGATTAACTGAGTCAAATGCAAGTTTGGGTACCCTGAGGTTGATTTTCTAAGTGAAAATAATTGAACACATTCCTTTACAGAGAACATACTTCTGCACATTTTTCGGTTTATATACTGTTTATTTTATTGTTTACAGTTTAACATATTGGAAAAAATGAAATAAAAATAAAATGTGGTTTGTGCAAAACTTGTAGCACATATTTTATGCTTTGTATGTTTTGTTTTGCAGTATGCAAAAAAAAATGATACGCTAAAATTTGCTCCCTGTAGAGAATGTGTATTTCTTTCTACTTAAAAAATCAACAAAACGTGTAATTTGACTGGAGGTGTTCAAACCTTTTGCATATGACTCTACACCTAATCTCCTCAGGAATATCTCTTAGCCTTTTTAAATGCTCGTGAGAAGAATTTGCAAGGCAGCCAAGATATGTTTCCTTTTTTTCTGACACAGGAAAGTGAATAACTCATACTTAATAACTGAAAATTAAATTAAAGGGTGCTCTCTGAATTTTGCACAGTGCTGTTTAATATAATTCTGTTAAAAAGTGCAATGCAATGAAAGACATGATTAAAATAATTTGATTCAAATCAGTTTAGCCATCAGGTATGGTCTTTTATATATCTTGCTAAGCTTACCTCTGTGTAAAAGATCATACCTTGTGCATTGTACACTGCTGGTTTGCCACCTAAGATGCACAAGCAGAATCCTCCCTCTGTGCTTAATACTAGTGTTGTACGTCATGCAGTGAAAAGATGTGAGGGAGGTTCTGGTGTCACTCTGTGCTGGTGACAGACTGAAAAAAGTTGTAATCCATTCTGGACAGTTTGTTCCGTACACATTTTCATTTTGTATCTGTATCTGAAGGTACATGTTTACAGAGTCTTCTACAGAGTCAGTATCCTGTTATAACACGTCTTATTCAGTCAAAGCAGACAGTAAAGGACCAGACTGCTAAATAAATGTCTTCGCCTTACATGGGACATGTATTTGATCAGGGGAACAGGTATCACATTGCATAACACTGCCTGTTGTGACAAATAAAGAAGGGACAAACATCCAGCATATGTCTGTCAACACTTAAAGAGCAAAAACAAACAAGTGGATGTTTTTTCCTTTTGGACTATGTGTAGATTCGAGTTTCAAGACCAGTCAGAAAAGTCATTTTGTTTTTTATAAAACTGGCAATTCGTATTTATATTGCTTGCATGACCGGAACAATAGTGTGTAATGCGTGTAGTGTGTGATGTTACAGTTCTCAATGTTTGTTGTACATTTTTACCACTACATCTCTGGAGCAAAAGATTGATCTGCTGACATTGTAATGATGAAATTGTAACTAGTCATTTCCAACATAAAAGCTTTTACTCTTGTCTTTTTGAAATGTCAAACGATATTTGAAATTTCTGTTTAACCAGTATTTCTGCTGCAGATTCATGAGTCAGTTGTGCCTGTTAGTTTGCTACAGAATGTAGGAGTTTAACATGGTGAACTTTGAGGCTCTAATGATTGTACTCTTTTCACCCCAGCCAAGTGTCTGATAAGGGCTCTGTTTGGGAGCATAAACAATGAAAATATATAATTTAGCCCTAAAAAGTGAATAAACTTTGAGTTGGATTTGTCTTACGTAGAGTACTTAGAAATTTGGCAGTCAGAAAACCTTCAGATTTAAAAAGAATATAAACATCTCAGCAAAAGGAACTGATATGCTTGGTGCTTTAGAGCTGTCCCAAATACCATTTTTTGGGCTCCTGAGCTGTGGCTGTAATCGACAGCGAAGGGGGGACAACAGTGGGAGGCTGAGGGCTGAGAAAGTAGTTCAGAAAGTCTGTGTACAACACCTTTGTTGAAAGCACATCCGCGTCTTCATCTGCTGGAAAATCCGAATCTCCAGGATAGCTGCTTTCCTCGCAGAGAGCTGCGGCACTCGCAGCACAGTGGGCTAGGGGGTAATAGCACAGTGCATGCAGGGGTTAACTAGCGAGGCGGATGAACTTGAGGTACAAAGGACATACATCATGGCTTTAGTAAGGGTCCAGTACAGTGGGGATCTGTTTGCAGCTGTCCTGGGAATGCATGCTGTCCAGCACCATGTTAGCTAGACGTTCACTGCTGTGCATGAGTGGGATGTCAGGTGCACGATCTGAGACTGTATATGTTTCCACATTTTAGCAGTGCAATTAAAAAGTATAAATATAGTACAAGAATGTGCTGAAAAAGGCCCGATTCCATTTCTCATTTTTACCTCTGCCCCTTTCGAGTGTCACCTTGCCCCCTTGGAATTGAGTTACAGGGGGTAGTGGTTGAAACCATCCCCTACAAAATGGGACAACCCCCCCTAAAGAAAAAAGAACATTACTTCATTAACAGGATACTATCGGTGCTCTGTAGATGACCCTGCCAGTCTGCAGTGATAGCAGAGGAGGGTAAAGTTCAGCAACCTCGCTGCTGGGCTTTAGTTACATTTAGGCAATCATACCCCCCCCCACTTTGAAGGCATATAACAATTATTCATTATCACTCACCCCTAATTCTTTGGTGATATGAAGCTGAAGTCAGCTATTCGCTAGCTTCTTGTTTGAAGTTTAGCTGGCTAGTTTCCAAGACATCAGCAGACTACTAGCGATTTTTATGCTTGTTATGAAGAAAAAGACCACAATACTTTGAAATGACATTAAACTAAGACAATACATTGTAATTTTTTTACTGGGGAAAAACACTCATATTTGTGTGTTTCTTTGGTCACTTGCGCAGCCATCTTGCTGGTTTTTCTTTTGTTTTCCTCGTAACACTCCATTTGGAATTGCCTCTGAAAAAGGGTCATGAAGCACTAACACTTCATCCTGCCCCTCTGTCTCAACAAAAATTGGGACACCCTACCCCTAGACGTGAACATGCAAAATGAAGGGGTAAGGGTTGAGTAGTAGGGGCATAGGGTGAAATGGGATTGGGCCAAAATGTGTTGTGGCGCTGCCACACCTTGTTGTAAGTAGTATAGTTTTTTAAAGAGAAGAAATGCTTATGTTGGGCTGTTTTAGGTTCATTTGGGCAAGAGCTTTTACAATGAAGAGTCTGAATACAGTGGTGGGGTTTTCAGAGTAGAGCAGAGAGCTCAAAAAACAAGAAAAAAACTTGAATATCTGGATCCCAAAATCAAAAACCGAATACCAACAAATGAATATCTGAATAGTCAAACATTCAGGTCTAGCCCTAGGATGTTTATGAACTTACAGTAGCATAGTCATTAAAATGTATCCAGAGTATGTATTTTGTATTTATATATCCTGTATCTGTGATGTTAACAGTGCAGTGCTGCATTTCCTCAGTCATTAAATAAGCCATGCTGCCCGGCTTGGATGAGATGCTTACATTAGGATGTAACTGGCTGGCTAATGTCTGCTTTGTAGCGTACTGAGTTTGTGTGGTGTGATCGCATTTTTTAGACAGAAGTGAAATTCTCAGTTTATTGTTAAAAACAAACAAAATTCAGGTCCCAAGTTGGGAATGTGGCAGGTTTAGCACAAGCATGTTGGCTTTTAGGTCAAAAAGTTTTTCACAAACTGAAATATTAATTTAGGGTGATTTTATTGACATATGGTGTTGAAAAAATGTAAAACTCAAGCATGATATTTCATCTTTGCTGTTTTATTGAAGAGGAATACCATTGAGAGCTCTACCTCTTGGATGTTTGCAGTAATAAGCAATCAGTTTTGTATAGTTTTTTTATGAAGCCCTAATAACCAAAGGCAAATTTCTCTGATTTTAAATAGACTTGACAGTCTAAACAACATTCACTGCTGGTTTTAGGAACTGTTAACACCATTATTTTGCATTTCAACTGACATATTTGCAAATGATCATTTGGCCCAGTATGAACTATAAAGCATTCTGTCTCACATAAATTCTTCTGATACAAATTAACTCTTAATAATGAATGTGTTTCTGCCGACGTGTTCGTTTAGAAAAACACAATCAAGCAGGTCCAGTCAAATCAAGGACTCTCCTGCACTGCTATGGTTTTTATTTTGAAAATGTCACATTGCATTAGCAGCTTTAAACTCAACAAGCAAATTCTAGCACAACTTTTGAAAACTTCAAATCATATGACATCAGATTTGATAAAAACAACATTTCCTTGAAGATGAGTCCTGAAATACTACAAATGCTTCTTGGGGGCAGTGATGACCAGGCCAAAAACAGTTGAGAGATGTCAGGAGTGTATTGTGGTCCTATACGCCTAGATAGCAATTCATATCATCAATGATGTGGAAAAACGAAAAACGCCCTGACAGGACTGAGAAAAATGCTCACTGACCTGTGTGTGCGCACCACTCTGGTGGGAATGTGTAATAGCTCCCAGTGTGTGGAAGAAAATTTTGCAATTTGAGTTGTGTTTCGGACCCCTTCCCTGATTTAGATGAATCTGATGATTGTGAGTGCATTGAAAGAGTATTTAAAGAGAGCTCAAAACTTGATGAAGGACGTCTTCTGAGGATGCAAGTGAATATACTGGTGTCATCATATCGTCATCAATATAATGTTGATTTTGCATTTGAGACCTAAACATCGAGCTGGGCCTTCTTACTGAGTCTGTGACTCTTGAGTGTGTGTCTGACGTTAACATGTAAAGACCTATGACGTTTTCCAAAAAAACCTCGAAAACTGACCCATCACCTCTGACTTTTAGATTATTATTTCAGTAATTTATAAATATTATTGTATGCCAAGATGACACCATGTACGCACAACAACTCTGGGAGCTGTGAAGGTTCTGCCATCCTAGAATACTGTGCGTAATTCTTAGACTGAAATATGAGGAAATCAGCAAGTTCTGAATAGTAGATCAAAGTATGACGTGCTTCAGTGTTCTGAAGCTGCAGCGTCCCCCGCCACAGCTGTATGTTTGAACATGAGAAAGCCTGAGGACACAGTAGCAGCAATAGAGGGATTCTGTTTGTATTTCTTCAGGTCATAGTTGCTCCTGGGATCAAAAGATGTGGTTGTGTACTGAGCTCTGTATCTACTGATATGGTTTTGCCTAATCCTGGAGGCAAATATGTCCTTTGTCTAAAGGTGCACATAGCCTGGTTGATATCCCTGTCACTCCTGTCACTTCTTCCAGACTATTAGACCCACACAAGCCATGTCTTATTAAATTTCTCGCCTCAGGGAGTTCTATGGTGTTGGGCTGTTTTTTGTGGATGTTTTGTTTATTTTTTTTTGCTTCTTTAGTTGATAAATTTAGCTTGTTTTACGTTGAATTTAGTTGTGGGAAGTTTCTTACATTTCACCTCAGTCATTAGTCAGTGCCACCAGTCTGGTTGGACAATGGCTAGCATACAAAAGTCCTTCAGGCATTGAGTGCCTCATCTCTCAGAGAGGAGTAATAGTCCTTGACCCTTTCTCTAAGAGACTTTGAAGTGCAGCATGTACCTTATGTGTCTGTCTGATTAGCTATAGTAGCTGTGGAAATTTCACATATGAGCCTGATTCTATCAGAAAATGACAGTATAGCGGCTATGTAAAAATAGGTCATGGCCCTCTACTAATCAAGTGGCCACTTACATCGTTTGCTTACAGTATTTAAGGACATTTTCACACATTGCCAGTTCACAATGCTGAGCCCAATACTGGAGAAATAAAGGAACATGATGACAGTTTGTTCGTGTTTCATTGTGCTTCTACAGAGAAAACGAACCTGGGTTTGAAAACAGCTTTCACACTTTGCAAAAAGTACACAACTCTCTGTGCAAACAGTATCAGGTCTGGGAAAAAGCCTCAAGTGTGAAAACATCTTAGGTGTGCTGAGAGGTGTGGGGGTGTGAGGTATTTGCCAAGATATTAATACACCTTTGTGTTAAGGGTATACCGATTTCAGCACAGTATCAGAAGATTGAGTTTAAAACTGTATTGTTGATATGCCCCTCTGTCTCTTCCGAGGGTTTCCCATCTTTCATGGAAACCGCTGTCAGTTACGAAAAGGGAGCAGCTTATGTTATGCACTTACATTCAAATCACAGGACATTTTTCTCAATTCACTTATAAATTCTAGGTGTTCTGATTTTTTGGGTGGTTATTTTATAGAGAGCAGCATGGCAGGAGTTGATAGTTGTATTTGAAAATTTTTATTCATCTGACAAACAATTCTGTGTGGTTTATAATTTGATGAGGCTAAAGCTTACATGCAGCAACTCAAATGTTGTTTACACTTTTGTTAATATCTCAAGCTTTATATATCAATTGTAAAACAAAAATAATGTTAACCGGAATATCATCTTCAGTATAGAGCATCAATTTTGTTTCCAAAATTTTTTTTCCAGCCTTTTTTTTTCCGTTGTGTCACTAAAATTCTTAATCTGATCTGCATGTTGCTCTAGATATTTTAGCAGAATCCCACCAAAATGGTAAATAAGCTCTTCTCAGCATCTTTTTCTTTGTCATTACTGACTATACCTGAACAACTTGTTTTGGATTTAATTACGGTGTTAAACTGTAGTTGACAACTATATCGTAACTGTTACTACCAGCTCTTTTGCAACTCAGCTGTACGTCTATCCAGTATTCTCTCACGTGATTTCAAGAGTTGGAGGGGAATTCGCACCTGTGTAATTAGAGCTCTGTGGAGTCAAGACATTAACACATTAACACATGAAATATTGAATATCAGATTGAATCTTGCCCTCAGAAGCAAAAGGTGTTCCAGACCTGAAACGTGTTGTTACACCCCTAGAGCGCATAGCGCAAGCTGTAACACATTAACATATGAGCACAAAGCATTCAGGCACTCCTTATTTTTTGAAATGTATTGTATCAAGACACCAGCATAGCATATCTAATCAAATTCTAAATTTTGTGTTGCAGCCCTCTGCTTTGCATGAATTCATTCAAATATGTTGAAGTGTGAGGTTATATAAAGACACAGTTATGCTATTACGTTCATGACAGTCAGTCAGCCAGAGGACCGCACTGTCCTTCACCTGTGCTTAGCTAGTTATCAATTCTAGATGTTTTATACCATTTAAATATTTTTTTACTTTGGCTTTGTGGGGCTCAGTTGTTATACTACTCTTTAAAAATATGGTTCTTCAAGGGTTCTTTAGTAAAGACAATGGGCCTCATTCACCAGTTGTCCTTAAGAAGAAACTTCTTAAAACCCACTTATGGCATTTTCACAAAGATTCTAACATTCACTTTTTCTTATTTGGGATTTGTTCTTAGGTAAGAACAGAATCTACACACACTGAAGAGAACAAAGGTGGGAACAGTTCTGCAGTTTAAGAACACGTCATGAATCTGACAGACGTTTTCTTAGGACCTTTCTCAAGAACTAATTTAAGAAAAAAAAAACTATTGTTAAAGATATTGCTGAATAACCCCCAAAATGGTTCTGCTACAGTTACAATGTAACAATAGAAGAAGCCTTTTTGTTGCTATACAGAGCCATTTTCAGAAAGGTTCTATATAGAACCATGTAAAACACATTCTCCTTCAATCTGAAGAACCATTTCACCATTCAGAGAACCATTTAAGCATGTATGTATGTCTTTGAGTGTTCATGGTTCTGTATAGTACCACTGTCTTTACTAAAGAACCCTTGAAGAACCATCTTTTCTAAGAGTGTGTGTTAGAACTGTACTGTCATGTAGTGGCTGTACTTTAGCCTGGGCAGCTCGCACTGTGACATAGTTATATACTTCAAAATGGTGCTTCAGCCACCAGGAGAGTAATCAAAGTAATATCAGTGTGAATGTTTTGACTTCACACAACTCAGTAATCGATACAACTCAGTAATCAAAAAATACTTGTGATGAAAATGTCGTGGTCTTCGCAGTGAATGCTCTGTCTGATTGCTATGAAATTTTTCAGGTGAAGATGTTATGGTAATATAAGTGACTAATCATGTTTTTATTTGAATTTGTTTAACCACATTTTACTCCATGTTAGGTTGTGCCCCTAAGACTGACAGTAGAATATTGAACCAAATAGACTGACAGTCACATCAAATTGAAGTAAAATACACCATGCTTGTTGGAATGGATAAAGATGGGCATGTTATGTCCTTCCCTTTGTGTTTGGACACACCATGCATTCTTTAGATGGCACATGAAAGTGCAAGCGTGATGACATTAGGATAGAGCCACAGATATTTCAGCTCTAAATACCTTTAAGTATAAGTCTCAATGTCCAGCCATTCAAGAATAATAAAAATAATAATAATTGTATAAGTAAGTGTGTGCAAGAGCAGAGTATAACTGTCACCATCACAAAACAGTATTTCAAGCTTTCGTCTTTGAGAGACATGGAAAAAGAATGCTCCTCTCTTGCTTCAGATCTGAAAAAATCCACAGGTCTTTCTGGCCATCCTTCCCGTGTGAGAAGACAACTCAATGCTGTGGGTCTGAAAGGATGTGTAGCTGTCAAGAAGCTAATACTAAGAAATGAAAATAGGCAGAAAAGTAGAATATTTGCTAATCAAACAAGGACACTGCTGATGTTCTCAGAACAATGGGCTGACCACCCCGGAGTCCAGACCTCAAGATCACTGAAAGTGTTTGGGATTACTTGGATTGTGTGAAGCAGAAAATGCAGCCAACTTGACTGAACTTCGGAGCTGTAAAGAAGACTGAGCTTTGGAGCTGAGGAAAAATTTTAGATTTCTTGCTGAAAGCAAGTCTCTCAGAAAGAATGGAAGCTTAATAAAGGCAAAGGGTGAACACACTAAATACTGAAAACTGTTGTTATATTTATATGTTGAGGTTTCAAAAAGGAATATTATAAAACATATTGTTGTGGTACTGGATGCCCTGCGATGGACTGGCGGCCTGTCCAGGGTGTATCCTGCCTTCCGCCCAATGACCACTGGGATAAGCTCCAGCACCCCCCTGCGACCCAGAAGGATAAGCGGTTTAAACAATGTTCAGCCCCAGCGTGGTAAGATGGGTGCCATTGGATTGGTGCTATACAAGATTTCAGGTGGTGATTTGATGACCAAAAAGTACTTATTAATGAGGGTTTTTTGCGTTAAACAGTGCTATGTTATCATATGTTCATTATTATACCACAAAAGTTAAAGTTTGTGAAGGCCCACTCCCATTTCTTATTTTTACCCCCTACCCTTTCTTTTCGAGTGTCACCTTGGCCTATAGAACTGGGTTAAAGGGGTAGTGTTTGAAATCTTCTCCAATGAAATGGGACAACCCTCAAAGAAAAAAAGAACATTTACATCATTAACAGGCTACTAGCGGTGCTCTGTAGGCGACCCTGCCAGTCTGCTGTGATAGCAGAGGGGAGTAAAGTTCAGCAGCCTCACTGCTGATGTTTCGTTAAATTCAGGGAATCATATACCTTCAAAGAGCATGAGATGCAGCAATTATTTATTATCACCCACCCCTAAATGTTCACTCATATGAAGGTGAAGTTTCCATTCGCCAGCTTCTTGTTTGAATTTTCCCATTCCACCTTAAATGGAGCAGCAGTTCTGACAGCTGAGGCATCAGAATGTAACAGCTGCACCACTTAAGGTGGAACGGGAAATTTAGCTGACTAGCTACCAAGACATCAGCAATCTACTAGCAATTTTTTTATGCTTGTTATGAAGAAAAGGACTATAATATATTGAAACGACATTAAACTAAGATAACATAATGGTTATTGTAATTTTTTTAACTAAAAAAATACTTACATTTGTAGGTTTCTTTGGTCACATGCACAGCCATCTTGCCAGCTTTTCTTTTATTCTCATAACACTCTATTTGGAGTCTGCCTCTGAAAAACCTCCGTTTGGAGGGCCACGTAGCCCTGACGCTTTGCCCTACCCCTCTATCTCAACAAAAATCAGGACACCATACCCCTAGACATGAACGCACAAAATGGGGTAAGGGGGTGAAATTGGATTGGGCTCAAATGACCGCAATATAAAGTAATGGGTGACCAAACGTCATTCTCCTAATTCAGCGGTCCATGGTTGCTTGGCAACGATACCATACTCAAAAGGAACTACATTATAATAACATAATTATAACAATTTTTTTTTATTTTTCTTGATAAATTTGTATTTTATCATATTTTTATGTTGGTCGCAAGTATAAATTAAAGCAACAAGCCACGAGAGGCCATGTGTTACACTGATTTTATCGTGGGGAAGGGGTTTCCCCCTGATAAAATCACAGCAACAGACAGCCTCTCATGGCTTTTTGCTTCAATTTATACTTAATGGCTGTTTTGACTAGAAATTAAATAGATGAACCATAGTCTCTGACTTTTGCACAGAACTGTACAACAAAATGAGCGTGTGAGGAACAAAAAGAGTTGAATTATTCAGTGAAGTTATAGTGGACTTTGCCAAGAAAGACTGTTTCTAAATGGAGTTCAAGTCTATCTCTAACGCATTTATACACTTTCATCAATTATTCATTCTTCTCTGTCTATGCATTTGGACACTTTCATGTGTGCACTCGTGTGTGTGTGTGTGTGTGTGTGTGTGTGTGTGTGTGTGTGCACAGTTACGCATCCAGGCATCCACAAGTGCTGTCACTCAAGTGATGTTCTGCGATTGTACTTGAGATCTACACCTCCCACTCAGTTTACTCAAAGCTTTGATATGCTGATGTTTCTTTTTATAATCTGCAAGTTAAATAAGTGAACTTTGCCACCTTTTAAGCATGTTTGTGTGAAACTGATGTCTGTTGAGGAATAGTGGTCTTAGGTAGAGGATTGTTTTCCTTGTGGAATAAAAAGATGCCTTTAGATTGCGTTCATTAGACTAGGGGAGATGGACGTCCTCGTTGATTTAGCTCTGGTCAGAAGAACGTGCACATATCTGGCAATTTTATCAGCTCTTCTATATACGGAAGACGAACCCAGTCCTCAGCATGATGGCCATTTTGAAGGAGCTGCTCCACTCTAGTGGATATCTACTTCGGCGAGGCGAGGCGAGGCAGAGGAGAAGTGTGGGTGGGAGTTAGAGTCTAATATGAATGAGATATTCCATAGCTGTTCATGGCATATTTCTGTGCCTAGTGATTGCATCTACAAGGAGCTATTATTCCTTTATCATACAGACTAATGAATGACGCAATGGCATCTAACGCAGCGCATGAGTCAGTGTAGTCATTAGTGTTATATTTTTGTAGGTGGAAATCACATGACCTCCCGTTGATTCTGTGAGGAATTAACAGTATTTTCTAATAGCTTCATTTAGATGAGGCGATCATAATCACCGTTATACTAACATCTTGCATTCTTTTGTTGTTATTAATGCGTTGGTCCCAACTGTCTTGTCCTCATTCTTACTACCCTTGAACTCATTCTGAAATCAGCACCCTGAGACTGAGGCCTAAGAAATACTGCTCCTCCCTCTAATGATTGTATCAGATGCAGGAAGCACTGATGCGCTCTCTCTCTCTCTCTCTCTCTCTCTCTCTCTCTCTCACACTCACTCTCCCTCCTCCCCTCCACAAAAACAAGTATTTTATTCTATATATATATATGTATGTATATGTATGTATTACAAACTAGACATCAGAAGGTATTTTAAAATTTTAAGAAGTGTTTTGGAAACATGAAGTTATTAAATGATGAATAATATACTGTAATTATGTATTTATAATAATTTCTTGATCATTTATTAGTCTTGTGAGGCCAAATTTGTAACAAGGAAACACGTCTGGGGACTTGTCAAACTTTTGTTGCTGGATTGCAGCCAAATTTGAAAAACTATCATTGGCACATGAAAAGGCATGCATAATGGAACTGTTTTCCCTTACAAGAGGTATTGTTTATTTTTACCATGTGTTTTCTGCACCTGTGCCACTACGTTATACACTATCCTTCAGTTTGTTTTTTTTTTACCAGTGCTAAGGTAAGTTACATTCATGGGCTATTGACAGGCTCGTTAACCACTGGACAGTGTTAATAAGAGCACCATCACCATGTACATTGAGCTCCATCTTCACAGGCCTTTGGATTGGTTGAGAAGTTTCATACTTTCTCACTATAAATATTTATATTACCCACATTTAGTCCAAAATTTCTCAGGGTTGTCCCCAGACATTTTCCTTTTAAGATTACGATCTTATCTGGCCCCACTAGCTCTGTTAATCATTCTGGATACATCTAACTTTTTTCTTTCTTTCATTTTATTTATTTATTTATTTATTTATTATAGCTCTTTACTCATTAGGCAAGTTTGTAGAGTAGTAGCAATTACACATTTCCACCAGAGAGGTCTCCAAATCCCCAAATTGTCTGTAGTATAGCTTTAATATTTGATTTTGTAGACTTTCATGATTATTAGAAAATTCAAAAGAATTCAGTCATCTGTAATTTCTGCAATAAAATGTGCTTTATTACATAATTTTAGTAATGGGTTCAGCTATGCTAAGAAGGCTCTTTTGAGAGATCTTTCTTTAGAAGAATCATAAATGGAAAATATATTCAAAACATAGTTATGAATTTACTGTATTATCATAACCTAAATGAGCGCTGCTGCTATAACCTTAGTGTATAAAGGTGGTTATTTCTGTATGGAGAGAGCAGAAGCAGGGCAGGCTTTTAAAGTTATCTTCAGAGTAATTGCAGTGCCGTTTGCAGACGGGACTTCAAACTAAGCTCAATAGATAATCACAAATGTTTAAAGCTCAATTTCACTCTAACTCGGGGGTCAGTTGAGCTTTATTGTCACTATAAACCTTCACAGTAACTAGCAGTTGGGTTGTGCGGTGTAATTTGAAACGAGTTAGGATTGACTATCGCTGATTACCAGCATGTTATTAACCTGTGCGCCTATCGCAGTGTTTCCTTATGCACTGAGGTAAACATTATTATTACCCTTCCATCTATCAGAGTGAAGCGCGTGCAAGCCTCGCCGTCTCTCTCCATTACCGTGTCCTCAGTCACGCCCTGCTCATTTGCTATGGTGTCATTCTTCTCGCTGCAATTAATGAAAGAAAAAGAAAACAAAGCAGCGGGGGCTGTTGAATTATTTGATTAAGTAGCTGCAGCTAATGGAGTTTCAAGATTTAAGAGCAGATGATGAATTGCAGATGACTCATCAAGGCATTTAATTCATCCATTTATCTGCTTATGTATCATCTCATTCATAAGCCTATATATCTTTATTTCATCTTTTCTCTGCACTCTTTCATGGGCTGGGGGAGGGGCTTGGAGGGAGGCAATGGGGTGGTCACTGTCTGCCCTATTGATGTGTCAATTTTGGGCTGCTTGATGTGGCATATTTGAGATATTATCATGTGTTTTCTACAATTTCGTTCCGCTTTTCTTGATGGTGTTTGAGTACAGAGGCAGCTATAGCACTCCAGATTCATTTGATGTTCCTCTCAAATCCGTTCAAAGACCACATGCTTGTTTACTGCTTCTAAGCTTAAAGGATGACTAAAGCATGTGCCTTTACACTAATCAGTACACCAATCAAGGCACTAAACCCACTATTTCCTCTCGCACGCAGCTGTTTTACACAGCACTCTCACAAATCACAGTGATTACACGATATATCATAATATACGTGCTGGAGGTTGTATGTTTAATGAAAGCATCATTTCCAAAGCAGATATGGTTACTCATTTAGAATTAACGACTATGTGCAGCGGCTTGTAATTATACAGGCCTTTGTACATGCATGAGGTTTTTGTGCTGCTGAATGCTACTTAGCTTAAGCCTCTGTATTGAGACTTTGAGAGGTTATAAGATATTATTTTCACTGTACATGATTTTTAGGGATATATATCTGATAGAGGATTATGTCTATGATATAACACCAGTGATAGCAGTGTTACTGTTACCCAGCGATTTATTTTTTATTTTTCTATGCACTTATAATACACAAGACTTGACAGCTAAATATAAAACAAGACGTTCACAGGGTGCTCCAGATTGTTTTGAGAGAACAGTTTAAGATCTTTTGAAAATGAGATTTTCTTCCTGGAAATCTGGTTTGTGTCTAAATAGCGTTAGTAAAGCTCTGTAAGGTTCGTTTTAGTTACATTTTAAGAGAAGCAGAACAGAACAACCAGTCCAATCAAATCAATTTCAGGTTTATAAGGCAGTCTTTGAGCATGAACTAGCAGGACTCAGCAGACCCAACAGCAGAGTTATTGGGAAGGAGGGACTTCTATATTTATCAAAGATTGACCGCCTTTAATGACGTATGGACTACTCTGCATCTGATTCGTAATGCTTTCGTACGACGTGGATACGAGCAAAGATTTGAGCACAAATGATGAGTCAGCTTCAGTGCATGAAATCAAGCACCAGCGTACCAGTACCTCATTTACATATCTTTTACATAAAGTATGTCCTAATTCTTGCAGATGTTTCACTTGGGAGCCAATAAAACGACAGCATTCAGTGGCTTATGAGCCAATAGCTGTGCTCGTTGGCGGAGTTTGAGGTTGAGCAGGGTGTGCACTGCTCCCCCTACTAACCAAACTTTATAATGCTAAAATTACAACTATGGGTAAAATATGTGTGCCCTCATTTTAAAATGAGATGAATAAGGGCCAGTGTGTGTTCATGAATCCTCATCCACAGTTTTAACAGAGAAATAATGAAATGAAAAACAGAAAAGTCTGTGTAGAAAAGCACAAAACGTTTAGGAACAGTTATGCTGTCTTGCTCATACACGTTCTGCTGGAAAGACCACACTAATTACTCGTATGCATTTAAATCAGCATTTTAAACACGGCTAAGCTCCATTAACTAGCCCATTGGTTCTCAACCTTTTTGTGCCGAGAAACCCCAAAAATGTAGGCTGGGGTTCACGGTCCCTCCCTTTCTCGGGGCACTGGAAGATCTACAGTCCAGTATTCTGTTTTGCTAGTTTTGTTCTTAGTATATTTGAGGCCAAGAGTTATATTATTACACAGTATGGCTACCAAACGCATGACATTGCTGACCATAAATAAACCGAACAACAGATCTTACATGTTTTGATGGATCTTCTGGACATGTTGATATAGTGAGTAGCTTTATTAAGCATGCCTATGAATAGTCCTTCAACAGATTGGTAATATTTAGGCTACTAAGCTAAATGTTGCTTGGGAGGGCATAGAGAGAAGTCACAAGCTGGCACAGTGGTGGTCCAGGGTGGGTCTGGCCTCCTAATGTCTGCCCATGGTAACAGGGCTGGTAATCTGGAAGCATGGGCTTATTAACCTTGTTAAAGCAGGCAGAAATGTAATTTTATATCATGGTATATTTGGGAAATACAGTAATTTTTATCAGAGCTGTTCAGCTTTATTCCGGCTTTGTGTTCTTACATGTTGCTGTCAGAACAAAACTTTATACACAAAAAAGTGCTGTATTTGCTTAAAAATGTTATATTAAGTGGTTTCAAGCAACCTAAAGTAGCTTTTAAGATTTGATTGAGCATATGCACTTAACGAATTCATTGAGTATATGTACTTAATGTATATGCACTTAACGAAAGTAAATTATTAGTCAGTTTTAAGTAGCTTTTAAGTTGCTCGATTGTGTAATTTGTACTCAATTGTAAATGCTTATGTTCTACTAATCAAATTAGAAAAAGAAGACAAAGCTAATAGGTTTAATTTCATCTATATAATCTTAAGTTATAACTGTGCTGCTGAGCCGTTGTAGAATTACATTCAGCAGTAAGTTATGTGGCTAATCTGTTAAACATGGAGTTTAAGGAAGATACCATGAAAACAGGCAAAGTGATATGCAAACAGGTGATGCCAGGAGCCAATGGGAACAATGTCGAGTTTTACTCAACAAGATTACATTGACCAAACAAACACTTATGAAGTAAATCAGAGACCTTTTTGAATTGCATTGAAACAACAGAACTAACTCAGTTTCATTGACTTACATGCATTTGTAATATTAACACTGATTTAAACCAACAACAGAGTGATTTAATCTAATTTTTTTCACGTTTTTTATTTTCTTTTACATAATTTGAAAGTGCCAGCGGTCACATACATTGTTTCAAAATTTCATGACAAAT
Source organism: Colossoma macropomum (assembly GCF_904425465.1). NCBI lineage: Eukaryota > Metazoa > Chordata > Actinopteri > Characiformes > Serrasalmidae > Colossoma > Colossoma macropomum. The sequence goes on along the minus strand of NW_023494790.1, from coordinate 16,951,592 downwards.
GAAATAATAAAAATAGTCTAAAATTACTTGAAAAGTCTTGTAATATTAACTTACATTGAAAGTTAAGAACGTTTTTCCTTCTCCTGTAAAGTTCCTTTTTTTTGGAGATAAGAGGTTTTATAACGAGGATGTGTTTCTGTATAAATGCTGAGTGCATTCATACATGTTTTTATACAGCACTTTGAGTGTAGCGCATGACGAGCCCTTTATGAGCCAAAATTATTGATGATGTTATTGATGGTTCCAAAGAGTAGATATTCCACATTTGTCTGAATTTTTCACTGAGCAAATGATTCAGAACACTTCTGCCACACAGATCAAAGTAATCCACCATTGGTTGTGCAAACGAACATAATCCATGCCGAAATATGATTACAGATTAATTAAGACTAATTAATTAATGTGTTTACTATATGAAAGATGTTACTTGCTTCTTCCAAACCGTATGACAAAGTAAAGGAGCTGGAGGTACATCAGAGGCTTCGAGAGATCACTTTTCATAAAGTGGCCTCCTCGCTCTCTGGCTCTCTGTGAAACATGGTGGTCAAATATTAATGGGGTTCAATGCACAGATGTAGATGTGTAGACGTGGCCCCTTTGAACAGGGCTGCGGTGTTTTCAGCTGTTGCGTATTCCTAGCACATAGCCACAACCAAAAGCAGCCTCGGGCTAGCCTCTGGCTTCCAATGCCATGCGCAAATGCAGAGAGACTCCAAAAGCTACACCCTGGGCAAGCACACAAAAGGAGTTCTCCCACTACTGAGCAACCTTGAGCCATGACTCATCCACTTTTCATCATCATTCCGACTTCTCTTACATCTCAAACACGGTTCCGTCGGCACAGCTACAAATGAATTTTTTACACGGCGCCCATTGAAACGGCGACGCGTTAACAACCACCTGAGGAAGATGTGGTAGAAACGGGTCATATGTGCCAAGTGCTTTAAGCCATATGCTCAGTTTGAGTTTGTAAGATCATGTTATCCATGGTTCATCAAAGTCTTCATGCATGCATATGCAGCGCTTCTGGAATTTTTTAGTGTTTGGATGAACTGGCCGTATTTTTTTTTCATAGACTTAGCAATTATATGTTTATCCCACTTCAGCCCTCGCTGCAGTTTCGCAGCCCATCGTGATCCTGCTCACTTTCTGATGCTCTCTTTCAGAAACTTTCCTTCAGTTTTATCCAGTAATGTTCAAATAAACAGTTCTATTCAAATAAACAGTCATGACAAGAATCAGTAGCAATAAGAACAATGTGTTGTAACCAGCTATATGCCCGATTGCAGTTGTCTTTTTTGGCTAAAATCAGTTTAACATTGTTGATTCCTTTTCGCAGTTGCCTAGCAGCTAGGAAAGATAAAACCATTGGCTCCAAATGCATTTACTGTTGCTGGTGTCACTAATGCTGACCACGGTCAGAATTGCACTTATAAGTCAAATCTGCACATCTGTCACTTGCAGGCATGCAGTCCGGATTTGTCCTTGTAGTTTAGACCTGATTAGATTCTGTTTCTACTTATTTCCACTGTGTTGAATAACAGGATGTTCCCAAAATCAGTTTACTGTCAGGCTGAAACTGTTCCCACTCCTTTCACAGCCAAAGTGGCAAATACTGTTGGCATTTTTTTCTGATGTCTTTTTTCTATATTTGCAAAAACTGAAATGTTTAGATCACTTTTAAATCTTAAGGAATCAGTTATCAGAAAGTGTGAACCTCAAGTATTATAATCTCTTTGTTTGTGTTTTTGTATCCGTTTGTTATGCACGCCCACACACACAAATACATATAAGACATTATACATTATACTTGATTTTCACACTAATCTACAGGAATGTTTTTCCACACCTCCAAAGTTCAGTCTTAGAAGTTGGTTGCATTTTCTACTTTTTACAATTAAAGTAATCCCAAACACATTCATTGATGTTGAGCTCTGGGCTCTGAGGTGATTAGTCCATTATTCTGTGATCCCTTCAGAACCATAGTGTTGTTGTCTTCTCACAGTGGAAAGATGGATGGATGGTGGATTATTTCTGATTTGATGTAAGAGTGAAGCTTGATTTTCTCTCTCTCTCTAAGATAAAAGCTTTAAGTGCTGTTTATCTGATGGTGATAGTTTCGGTGGGTTACTAGGTCTTGCACAGTTGTTAAGAATCCCTTTTTTCTCTACATCTTTTAGTAATTTATAAACTCTAGGTTTAAAAAACTCCCATTTGATTTTTTTTTTCCTTTCTTCTGCAAGTAGACAGGTACTGTGAGTGAGATAAAAATTCCTAAAATTTCCACTCTTCACAAGGAAAGGTGCTCAGGCCATATTTGCTTGGAAAATCTTTCAGAAGTTTGGATTAGCTATTAGTCCATCCAGAAGTTGTGATGTGGTTATAAAGTTTGTATCTTACTTTGGTCTTTCTGCTTTCGTCTGTACATGGCTGTGTTCCTTCCTGCGTTAAAAATAAATACTCTCCATGAAACTAAATTTGAAAAACATCAAACAGTGTGGTGTCAGTACATTAAATGCTAAACATCTCAAAATGTTGTCAGTGTCCCTGCAGTGTCAATAATCCACACAGAATCAAGGCAGAGGAAATTACAAAGATGTGAGAGCAACCAATGAATCCCTTCAAACTGACTCATTTGGAACAACACAAGGCCTATATGTGTGATCAGTTAAGGTTATTCATACTAACTAAAGCTGCCTTCAAACAGTGTAATTTGCCAGCTGGTAATTCACACAAGATTTATATGCCCTTCATGAGAGAACTATTTAGCGCTTTTGTCCATTTGCATCATTTTGACCTTTTAAAACAGTTTCTCACTCAGAAAAACAGTGCGGCTCGCTCCAATTTGTAGTCATGGTGGTGGAATAGGGCCTAACCTCTCTCTCCACTCCATGTTTCAATGAGTGTTTAAAGCACAAAAAGGCACCCACCCACGTACTGACACACTCCCTAGCATCATGGAAATGCCTTTCAGAGCTGTAAAGCGAAGCTGTGTTGGTTTACGAAGCAAAAACATCCAGAATATGGGGACACGTGGAGGGAAGGTAGCTGGGATTTGAGCCATGAGGGAAAGCGGATCCTTAGACTTTGCTTGAGTCCTGCCGCAGTATAGTGGGGCTCAAGCAAGTATATGCAACTTCAGTTGTTTGTATATATAAATTTTACATTTTAAGTTTTCATTGATAAAGAAAAGTCTTGCTCCATAGTTTTGGCCTTTATGGCTCTGTCTTAGGAAATTCCCATTTTGCCATTGTGGAATTCTTTGCATCCCTAGTGATTTTATTCCTAAAAGTGTTAGAAGAAATAAACTCACTCTCCAAGTCTTTTATCTAGACAGAAAGATTGCAGCAAGACACAGGAGAAAAGGAGGTAGTAAATGCTTTTATTCCATTTCATGTCACATTTAAGTCTTTGGAGATATCCAACCGAACCAGACATGTCACACTCTCTTACCACATTTAATCATGTTTAATCATTATGGCGTACGAGGATCAGTAACACATGAGGCCTCTCTGTGGATTGGTGCGTTCAAGATAACAGCCTGATGACTGAAGGAAAAGAGATTATTCATAGATTCAGTCAGAAGTTTAAGCTAAACTCCTGTGCTGACATGCCTGATGCGGTTTGGTGGATGGCCAAAGAGCAGCAAAGAAATACAACCAAAGACACAAGCAGGGAATGAGGAAATTCATCCAGTGGTGCAGCTGATGAAAGAAATGGCCTGAGGATTTATGAGTATTTAGGAAAGTTTTGGTGTGAAATGCTGATTGATTGCTTGTTCCTCCATAATTATTCTGTTCTGCTTCATTTTTTACCCAGTTATTGTCTAGACTGATACATGAATTAACATAATGAAATTAACGTAATGAAACTGGAAAGAGTTATTTCTTTGAGAGATTTTCGTTTGCAGTCTGGAGATGAGCCGAATCAATTCAGGTCAGGCACATGCATATTGCGGCGATTATTTAGCTGCCTGCTTTATCTGAACCGGGCCAGCAGTCTTGATGGCTGTTAGCTTTTTTGACTATGTGAGAAATTTGAATCTGAATACATACGGATATGATTTTCATCTTCAAAAATACTTCATTACAGCACAAGAATGTTTAATTTCGCATAGCAACCAGTCATAAGAGCTCAAAATCATATTGTATTTATTGAAGTAGCCTGAATCTTCCAGAGATCAATGGCAGTGTTTGAAAGGTCTTCAGTACACTTTTGTAAGGAGTGCACCAATCCAACTTTTTTCTGTTGATACTGATTGCAGTGTGTGAACTCGTCTCTTACTTTCAATGCAACTCTTTTATTGATTTGTCATTTAAATAGGTGACTTATTTCATTGACAAATTTAAAATGGCAGATTAGTTCATTAAAAAGCAAGCAATGTTATTTATATTGCGACTTTGGCTGATACAAACTACTAGAAATGTCCTGCTGTGTGTGCCATGTTCATTTAGCCAAACAGTGTGAGTTCTGAATCTTACAAGTTGGTTGCATTTTCTCACGATTCAAGCTATCCCAAGCACATTCAAGGATGTTGAGATCTAGGCTCTGTGGTGGTCAGTCTGTTGTTCTAAAAGCACCAGCAGATTCTTTGTTTCTTGATAATTGCTTTTTGACACACCCTTTTAGACTCCATGTGTCAAACACAATGGCCGTAGGCCACGTCAGATCCGCGACACAATCCTGTCCGGCCCGCAAAAGCATTTGAATTTTCTTTTCACAATGTGTTGCACTACAGTCCCCAGCGTGCACTGCAACATAATGTGTGCTCTGACTCTCCTACCCCAACAGCAATCTATGGGACAGCGGTTACACCTCAGTTCTACACAATTCCACACAGTTCCACACCGGTCATTTCAGCTGCAGTTCGACCAATATAAACACTTAACATCAGCTCAGCAGCTCAGACATTGAACCCAAGTATTAATGAACTTGCAGTAAAGAAAAGATGCCAGGGGTCTAGTTCAAGCAGATAGGTAGGTTTAAAAGACTTAGCTCCTGGGGACATTTAAATTTTGAATATTTCAAATATTCATGTAATACTTCAAGGTCTACTACAAGTGCCTATATTGTACTGCTGAAGTTTCTGCATATTTTGAATAAACAGTGGCCAGTTCGGGTTACAGCACAACATTAATTAAAAATGAAATAAAAACATCTTTTATACAGCCCCTTTAGTGGTTGAGTTTGACACCTCTGTTTTAGACCAGTGGCAATGAGATGGAGTTTGATTTCCTCCAGTCTCTCAAAGATGAAAGTAGTTGTGGTGGTCTCCTACGTCTTGCACAGTTTTTAGGAATTCCATTTTCTCTATAACTTTTACTACTTTTTTCAACAGTTTTGGAAACTCCTGTTTTTCACTTACTTTTCTTTTTTTCCTTCCTTTATGCAAAATGATTATTGTCTTGTATCTCATCTCCTCAGAAATATTTCCTGAAAAATGAATAGCTTGAACTTAATGGCCATTTTGACAAGAAACTGAATAAATGGTGGGTGTCCTCTGACTTTTGCGCAGTTCTATAAATCTGAATATGCAGTAGAGGTAATAAAAGATACATAAAATTTTTAAATTATATGTTCCTCAGGATAAGGTTTCAAGAAGTGCGCTGTTACTATCAGTGCCAAGACTGGACCAGTGTTTTGGATCAGTGTGTCATTAACTTTTTATTTCGCTCCACAGTGCGGCCGTTGCTTTGAAAGTGGTTATCAGCACCAAAGAAATGCTCTGCAATTGAGTCACATATCAGCATATCCCAGGGAGTCTATCAGTTAAGGACTCCCTGGAGACACAAGCTGCCTAAACAAGCACACAACAATTAGTGTGCTAGTGGACTAGTCCCTGCTAAGCGCTTTGTTACTGCCTCTGCCCTGCTCGAGCTGGTGCACAACTTCTGCCAGTGGAGAAAGCAGAGACAGAGCAAAGCCATCAGTGACCGCCTTGGTTCAGCTTGACCCGCTGCTGACGGCTCCTTTGTGTTTAGCCCACCATGATGGATTTGTCTGCCGCTTTGCACCCGTTGGTGCTCCGCTTTGAGAAGCCTCAAACCGCCAGGTTGGATATCCCTGACCATTAGCAAATGACAGGAGGAGTTAGCGTGACTGACATGTTTATTGTGCTCTGACTTGAGTGGCCTAATGAGGCCCATCAGCCCAGGGTGCTGAGATTACACTGGCATTAGAGGACACGCTGTAACAAGTCCAGCTGTCGTCAGCCATTTGAACAGAGGAGCCCTCCGGTGCTCTGTATAGCTCTTAGCGTCCCTTTTTACCTGCACAAGTATTTACCTTTCTAATGAAAGCTTTTGAATGATTTGCAGGCTTGACCACTAATCATCAGCAGGGGGCAGGTACTTCTGTTGGCACTAATGCTTCCACTGATAAAGTGCTGCTTGATTAAGTGCTCCTATTAGGTTGCAGGAGGCCTGAATTACCTTAGCCACATTCTGACCTGCCAAATGCAAGGCACGTAGAATTGTTGTGTTACAGGACAATTTAGAAAACATGGTGAAGTAGTTTCGCTTCGATTGCTAACCATGCAGCCAGAATAGAACAATGTAGAGTACGATCCAATACAACAATGCATAGTAAGAATAATAGTAATTAACATCGTAAACAATTTATATTTCCTTTTTCTGATTTTGCTGTTTTCATGGAGTTGTTTTTACTTAATCAATAGAACAGAATAGATCAAGTCAGAATGTTTGTAAGCAAAGGTTGGCTATACGTCCGAGTGGATAACTCACATCCAGTCAGCATGGAAACATAATTAATTCTACTAACATTTCCCATGTTTCCCAGCTTTTGAAAGCAGGTGAAGTTGCTATAAATAGTATTAATCAAAGCGAGGGACCCTATATATTACCCAGTGGGGGTAACACTTGCAGCTGAAGCCAGTTCTTTTCTTTTCCAGTTGAAGATAAAGATGCTAAGCTCTATCACAAGACTAGTAAGAGCACCAGAATGTAAACTCAGATGATATGATGATGTGTTGATTGCTATTTCTAGAATTCTTACTTTGCATAAGGTAAGGAGAGTTTGCCATAAGGTGACATAAGCAAGTTAAGAACTGAACGCTTAGTATTTTTGTTAGCAGCCACAGAACGAGTGTTTTTGCTCATTTTTTCCCACTCAGTGGAGAAAAACCCTGCAATGAAATGTGGTTCTGGTTAATGATTATATGACGACAATTAACTACACACAAGTTTTTACTAAGGATCAATTTTAAAAGGCTTTTCGTTTTTCCAATATCTTGGTTAAATATCTCTGCGGATTAGTACATAATGCTGTTGTTCCAGTGCTGCACTGCCTGCCTTATGTGGTGTAATGCTGATATAGAATAGAACTGCGGAGTAAAAAAGTATCACGACAGTAGCTGTGGTAATGCAATGCAAATTTCAGTGTGCAGAAGATGTATGGGTATAGTTTTCAATTAATGCCTCAATGCAGTGTGATGATTGTTTTATCAACCTAAAATTTAACCTCAGCAAACTGATGTTAGGTTCTTCTAGCTGGCCATCCTCTGATAGTCTCCACTCATGAATCATAATAGCTATTCCCCATCCTGTAGCTCTGTCTGACTGTAGTTTGTCCTTATTGATTTTAGCTGCTTAAAACAAACACCTGTTTTCAATGACATAATTTTCTCCTACTACAGATGTCTGTGATGAAATGAGCTTAGTAACTAAGCTGACTATTACATAATTGGGAGAAACTGAAAGCTTGAGAGCTCCAAATGTTCATCTATAGAGCTTCAGCCTTATGTTTTTAGGTAACGACACTTCCCAAATGATTTTTTTTTAAACCACAGTTTGTCTCAGGAGTAATAAAGCATCTCAGTACTGTATTAATGAAAAATCCCAATATCTGAATTCTAATCCTAACGTAAGCAAATCAGTGTAAGAAGATCTGGAAACAAATGAGAAAACTGTAAGATCTCCTTCCACACTGATAGATTCCTGAAAGATTTATGAGATGTAGAAGAGAGCTGTATGAGAAAATGATGAACAGTATGACTCTTGTTCACCTTAGCTGTCAGCTTGACTGTTTTCTGAGACTTTTTTTGTTCTTATAAGAAACGTGTTAGTTATGATGAACAGTATGTAGTATGTTAGTGAATTAGCAAAATAGTGGAAAATCCACTGCAAAGTCAACCATTTAAAATATTTTCTTAACACTTGCACATTATTCATTTTTATTGATGTGTTGTTAGCGCATAAACTCAATTATAGATTGTGTTGTCCAAAATCAGTAATACCGGTCAGCAGTTCATATGGCTATCATGTGTTTGGCAAATCAAATCATGAGCTGAATGTGCTGTTACACCCCTCAACTGAATAGAATAGAATAGAATAGAATAGAAAACCAATTAGCATTATGAAGAGTCTGTGCATTTTGCTTTGCTCTATTTTCATCTGTTTAATATGTCTACCTGGTGCATGATGGCCAGGAGCTTATCAATTTATCCATTTGGCCATGTGCTGGAGAAAAAAGTAATAAATAAATAAATCTTCCAACACTCTGTACTGATGCTTGGAAGTGCATCTGCAGTACTTCAATTTTAGAGTTAGCTGAACAAGTCATACATTTTAATATATCTCCGAAACATTTATTATCATTAAGATGTTATTTCCCGTACTTGCTTTAGTAAGCATTTATTGGCAAGCTCTTTGATTTCCTGCAGTGCAGAAAAAGCAGCCATAACATTTTGCATCAGCATATCAAAACAGACGGTAGCTTTTTTCTTTTTTTGATGCTTATCCAGGATATCCACAAATTTAATTGGATCCACCTTGTGCTTTTTGAAGCTTGCTTGCACTGTGCATACTGTATCTCAAACTTGTTTATTCACTTATTTATTGCGGGATTTTTTTTACTTTTTAAGCCATCTAAAGAACCGTTATTACTCCGGCACTTCTCATTTAAATGTTAAGTGGGTAGCTCTGCTGCAGTCAATTGCATCTTGGGGCAGAGGCTTTATGATTTGTGGTGAGATGTGGAAGAGGAAGTAATTAATGGGGAGCCTAATTGGTGTGAGTGTGTCCTCTCAGACCCAGTCCATGCCTTCAGCTCAACCCTGAACTCGTAATAAACCATGGGGAAGGCCAGAGGAGTGGCTCCTGTTATTGCAAATTGGAAAAGAAATCATTAGACTTCACATGCACTGTGTTTTACGCCTCTTACACCTCTCCTTGGCTCACTAAAGTGAGAATGAACAGTGTGAGACATGGTTGGGTAAACCCAGAAAAAAAATTATGGTTTGTGCCCATGGTGCTGTCTTTTGATTAAACTGAGTAATTCACTGATTAAAAGTCCTTTACAGTTTGTGTGGTGAAACAGCACACTGTTCATAACAAGGTTATCAATGGTGAAGTGAAACCCCACTTGCATGATATTATTTGACATCATTGACGTGTGTATAGTCTCACAGGCTGTGGAATAGTCTATGCTCCTCCATCCACAAATGCATTATTTCATAGAAATTGTTGCCAAGTGGACAAGCCTTAGAAAACTTTCAGCCTACAAATTCTCATGACTAATTTGCTTTATTTGAAGTTGCTATATAACTCTAAGTTTCCAGTTTAAATGTTTTGCTAGCAAGCTAAACTCTGTTGGTAGACTAGTGGTAGGAGAGGTGAGTCATAAACTGGAAGGTTGCCGGTTCAAATCCTATAACTGACTAGGTATACCTGGTTGTGCTCTTGGGCAAGGCACTTAACCCCTGACTGCCCCAGGTGGTGCTGCTCTGCTGGCGATGCTGGGCTGCTTCCAGATAGGACATAGTTAGGTGACAAAATGTCACATTTCCTTTGCAGGACCAATAAAATACATAACAGTTTCTAAATTAAGCAATATCAACAAAAATCAACTAATATCTTATTGAATGTAACAAGATTTTTTGATCACGTTCAGAAAGCTGAGCACCGTTTCTTATTGGGTTGAATAGACTTCAGTAAAGCTTGATTAACCTCACAGCTGCTGTCAGGAAGGAACACATTTGTGAGCAGAGCATGGATAGCCAATTACTTAATTATTAATAATTAATTGTTGACCACAGCGACTTCTGTTTAGAGCAGGGGTCACCAATCTTACCCAAAAAGGCTCTGTGTTGCTGCAGGTTTTCATTCCAGCCAAGCAGAAGCACACCTGGTTCCAGTTGTTTAATCCGTTGGTCTCACTCTCCAAACAGCTGAGAAGTTATATGTGGTGTGCTGCTGCTTCATTGAAAACCTGCAGCGACACCGGCCCTTTGCAGATAAGATTGGTGACCCCATCAGCGTTAGAGCCATTTCAATAATTTAGCAAGTCTTTTAAAACAGTTTGGAACAGTTATTTTTGCTGCGTTAAATCGCACTATACATCACCAGACTGCGGGAATCTTCTCTGGTGGTAGGTCTGTAATGCCGCCAGTTTTAGTTCTTGACTATTTTGGGTGCTTTTTGCAGTGAGTCTTTTCTTGGGTGTATGAAATGTGCTCAGTGGGGTTCAGAGCAGGTGATTGACTTGGCCATTCAAGAACTTTTCAGCCCTGAAAAACCATGTAGTTGCTTTGGTACTATGTTTCGGTTTGTTGTCCTGTTAAAGGGTGAAACCACTGTTTTAAGGTATTTGTGTGGGTCTGAGCAGTCAAGATGCTTCTGTTTGCTTCAGAATTCATCCAGCACTCATACCATGTCCATGTCTTTGTGTTTCTGAAATGAGGTGGTTTGCAGTGGATCATAGTAAGTTCCTTTTTTTCTCCATACTTTCTTCATTCTATTATTCTGAGTTTTGTTGTGGTGGTCTGTGACTGTGTCTTGTAGTTTACTGATCTGTTCCACACTATTTGTTTGTGATTGAAAGTGTTCTTTGATCACCTTCTGTGGTCTTGAGTGGTCTACCAGGTTTCTAAGCTTAACTAATTGTTGTTGTTGTTCTTGCTTTTGAATAATTGTTACTAATGTTTGGCTGTTTCTATGGTTGGGATTGATTTAATTGAGCATTTTCAGGCTCGTGTTGGTCTATTCTTTAGCGTTTTCACTATTTTGGTCCTCATGTTGAGAGACAACAGCAGCAGACTCAGGGTGAAAATGACACTTTTTGAATCAACACCAAAACTTCTGTTAGCTATCTTATTCATAGTGTTTAATTATGTCATTAAGAAGACCACGTTGCCATGTTGGTAGGTTAATGGTTGGTAAGCTGTAACTCTTACTGTGCTCTGATAGAGCCCATCTCTGCAGCTATAACCCTGCAGGTGGATAAAAACCAAGCAAAATAGACCAAAATGGCCACTAAAAAGATTTAAAGACATGTAGATGCGTCTCCAGAAAATGCTATGACAAGATCAGCTAGATTGGTGGACTGGATCTGTATAACCTGCACATCCTGAGAGTTCAGAACATTCCAGTCTGTGATGTTTTACAAAAACTAGTAATAGTTTAAATTAAAGCTCTTAAATAATAAACTCATACATGTATATCAAGCTCAAGTCAGCTTCTTATTCGCCAGCTTCTCACTCAAATTTTCCAATCCACCTTAAATGGTGCTGCAGTTACACTGAGGTGCCTTAAACGCAGAACGAATTTTGAAAGTTAGTGAATACAAAGCTAACATTGGCTTACCTCAATAAATGCATTAATTTACCTTAATAAACAATCCTTAATCAACAAATTCCATCAGATTTTTGCTTGGAGATGTTTAACTGTTACTGAGCAACTAATGTGTAGCACAGTAAAGCTGTAATCAGCCACTGGAGCTGTTGAACGCATCTCACAGGCTGGTCTAACGCTGCATCCCAAAACACACACTTCTGTACTTCAGCTACTACACTAATGAGTGCACTTCTTATGGTATATACACTATTTTTTGCATGCTATTTAGTGTGCTAGTGTGTGGTTTGGAACACAAAAATAATAACTCAGCAGGAAATATCAGTCATTTAGATTACAGCTTTCATTTGTCATCATTACAACCACAAATCAAATGAAACCAAGATAGTACACTCAAATAGTGTTTTAAAATTTTAAAACAGTTTAAAAATGTGTTTTATTACCTTTGCTGGAAGGTTATGGCTTTGTTATCCTATTACAAACAGCCACAGCACTGCTGAATAAACTTAAAGTTGCCATCCAAAATGGTGGCAGAGCGATTGTGACGTCATCGTCAATACATGAACTAATGATGTAGTAACACTCAACCAAGCAGTCAGTGGTTCATTCTCTGTACATAGAAATACTCTAATATCAAAGCTGACGTTCTGTATTTTAACCCTCAATAGCCATTCATTCATTTCAAACTTATATTGTAATGGCTGATAGCACTGAGAGCTCTTGTTTTTCAGAGATGTCCATCAGCCACATGGACACTTTGGTCTTGGCCTCTGACCAGTCAGTCACTGTTGCTTCCGTCCAACCAGAATGTGCCCTTAAATGATTTCTGGCTACATTCCTACACTTCTAGGTCTAATTGGTCTCTTCCACAGAATGACCCTGAAGGACACCTTTACAAAGAAGAGTTTATTTAGGTGTATATAGAAGTGCATCTCTGCTCAGTCAGATGATTAGTTTGAGTGCCTTAGTTGTATTTTGTGGCTAAATTGAGAAAACAACATTAACATGATAGAATAGTGTAATGAGTAATATTAGTCATTGTAGCAGCTAATTGTTTGTGTGGGGGGGGAAATAAGGAAATGATTCAATGCATCATGAAAGCACAAAATGTCAACATGACTGAATTAATTTAGTATGATTCAGAATTATTTTTAAGTACAATAGTTCAATAACGGATATGAGTACGAGTGCAGGCACAGTGCAACATGTGTTTTGATGTTACCAAAACTGTGCATAGCTCTGCCCACTAACTGTTCGCTAATGAGGCACATAGAAATAATGTAGAGAACTGACACAAAACCTGAAGCTGCATGTTGCTCATACTTTACCATAGAGGTGGGTGATATGGCAGAAATATAATATTGCAGTAGTTCAAGAAACTGTCATGATACACGTCACAATGTTTATTTTTTCAAACATCTGATCAGTTGGAACAGAGACAAAAAAACAGTAGTGCTACTTTTGAATAAAATGCTATAAAGAACTGTGAATGAAATTAATTTTTTGGTATTTGGTATACTGTGTTGCACTCAATCTAATCAAATGGGGCTCATTTTGCTCTCTTCATAATAAAACATGCAGTTGGTCAGTTTTCTACAAGTACTGACAATATACGCAATATGTTCAGAAAGGCATATTGTATTGTGACATTAATTTATCATGATAACTGTATATATTGTCATATTGTCCAGCTACTTTAGTAAATCGAGTATAAAATGTAATCAGCTGTACATGTGATTTCTCCACTCGCTTTTTGCGCAATCCTCCTACGTTTTGCTTAGTCCTCCCTTGGATGCGTATGCATGAGGAAGAGTACCACATTTTGTATTTAATCAAGCACACGGCATATAACATCAATGTTAAGGCTCATTATCCAGTTTCATGAAATGTGTCCAGTTTGCAACTGAAACTGGTGCAAAAGGCTTTGTACATCAGACCCTGTGTATGCAGATGTAATTTACACAGCAGTGGAATATAGTGAATAAAACCAATACACCAAGCTTTTTTTTGCACATGGAAATGACCCACGAATTTTATTTTGGCAAAAAACTTAGCACATATTTTATTGAATATTATTCTAACCAATTATAATAGATGCTAATATTCCAAACTTGGTGTAGCTGAATTGCTGCCTTCAGGTCAGATTTGCTTGTTTACTTATTTAATTGCTAGTTCATGCATATATAGAGACAGAATACCAAGCCACCTAATTTTGCTGTTGCTCTCAATAGGTTCCCCTTAAAGGTTATGGAATTCACATTAAAAAAGATCTCCAGGTTTTATAAGTGCGTGTTCACATTAAACAGACCATTAAACAGAACAAGCTCCTCAGTCTTGTCAAAGACAGACAGACCTGAGACCAAGTGGCAGCTTTGCCACACCTACTTGATCAAGAGTGAGAACATGGATGGTAAAGAAATGGCGCACAGCCAGAGGTGTAGAGTTCGGAACGGGTGAAAGCTGCCTCATTCTTGGAAGTGGAAGTGTCTATTACGTGAAGTAGCATGTTGATCATATATAGTAGTATCCTCCCTTGCATGTTATTGACAGTAGTAGATGGTGTTAGTGAAAAGTGATGCTGGCCTTGGTGGCTGCAGTTGAGGGGCTATAAATGGGTAATAAGTATGTGTACATTTTGACAAAAGGTCTGTGTGTAATGGATCAATCCCATACACTACAAATTCCCAATCTGGCTATAGATTTTCTGCCATTTCACCGAATGATATAGATGCATCTGAACTATTTGCCATTTTCCCATCAGCGTGCTGCAGTAGAAGATTACTGCCCAATTCAATAGCACCTTAAACAAGAGATCACTCAGCGGTTCCCTAATGTATTTTCATTCTTTTTTTTTTTTCTTTTGCCCTCACAGCACTTTTGTCCAATACAGTAATTTGTTTTTTGACAGTAAGGTGGAGTGGAGCAGCAGCTGGCGGCTGAGGGGGAATGAGGAGTGCCGCAGTGATGGCAGCCTTCACTATCCGGGCGTGTTTTTATTAATCAGAATCAACTTAGCTGTCTGGGCCTCAATTCTGCTACACTCATATTCATCAAGTGTACTTCCACTTCAAAGCGTTCAGACCACTTTAGGATCTGAACAGGTTTAGTTACACAAACACGGTGTGTGTGTGTGTGTGTGTGTGTTTCTGTGTGTGCGTCCATGCTGGTACTTTGTCTAGCTTCACTCTCATTTTAAAGGAGAGTTGTTGAACGCTTTCACGCCAGGAAATAGCAGGTGGTGCCTGTATTGGAAAATGTGGGCCCCCAAATTAAGTCTATTCTCAACATGAAAGGACGATGTGGATACCACCTGCTTCTCCATACTCCAGGACGGTCTCTGCAGTGATTTATGAATTCTCCAGACTTATTTGGAGAGCTGCTTCCATCCCTGGAGGACCAAAGTGCTGATACTATCGTAGTGGACTAAACATTAGTGAATTGTATAATTAATCTTCACCCTCCTCTACTGCCAATGGCTTCGAGTGATCAGATTGAATTTCTCTCTGGTGGAATTCACTTTTCTAGGAGGTGTGACTGTGGAAGCTGACGAGTGCTGGAATAGTTGCCTGCGAAATCATTAATAAGCAATCTCATTATCTACAATATGCTGTTTTGTCAATAATCTAATAGGATTTGCTGGATTTAATCAAAGCAAAGTGAAACCACATGGTTGTGTGTTTATTCATACATGCCTCTTAGGAATCATTTGTTTCTGTGCAAATGTTAAGCGATTCCTTTTGGGTTACAGTGCTTTATTTAGTGTTGCAAAGATCTGTTACGATGATGCCTGATCATGTTCTGATTGCATGGCGTTTTTCTTTTCGCAGTTCCGTCTTTCTGGGGGCTGGTGAATTCAGCCTGGAATCTGTGTTCAGTGGGGAAGAGGCAGTCTCCAGTGAATATTGAGACCAGCCATATGATATTTGACCCCTTTCTGACACCACTGAGGCTCAACACCGGGGGCAGGAAGGTAAGCAGAATTTTTACTGTCTGCTCGCTGCTACAGTGGGGCTCCTTTGCCAAAAGGAACGTGTTTGCACTTCAAAGTGTTGAGTTCTTCAAGCCGTGCTTTTGTTAGTTCTAGGCTGAACTATGATAATGTATTCTTGGCTAAACGCCTTGCTGTGCTCTAAAACAAGCTTGTTTTAGGATGTACTTGACAAAGTACTCAGCGATTCACTAAAACCCTTCAAAATATTGCTCATATCCTGCTTTCTGATCAAATTTGATCAAATTTTAATAGTCGACAACTTCAGTACTTAAATGACCTGCCTCCTCAAATCTCAATGTTTGGGCTTGCTGTCAGCCCCTAGATTAGTGGAAAAAAGTTCTGCTGCAGAGCTTTCTGCAGACACACATCTACATGATGAGTATGAGGCAACATCACTCACTACATTTAAATATAGACTGAAAACATGTTTGTCAAATAAGACAATATAAAATGTTTTTTTGCTTTCACATGAGTTTT
The DNA here is from genome assembly GCF_904425465.1 of Colossoma macropomum. Lineage (NCBI taxonomy): Eukaryota > Metazoa > Chordata > Actinopteri > Characiformes > Serrasalmidae > Colossoma > Colossoma macropomum. The sequence goes on along the minus strand of NW_023494790.1, from coordinate 16,935,536 downwards.
AATGAGTTCTTGAACTTATTTCTCTTTATTCTTATTACTGCTTTCTGTGTCTTTTAATCTAGTTGACAGTTGGTGTCGGTATTTCTCTGCTCTTTTTGTCTTTCCATATATACTTTGTCATCTTTACATTTTATTGAATCTACTTTATTCGATATGTTAAAAAAAGACATCAGTGTATATTAACTGTTATGACGGCTGTGGGTGAACTATTGAGAGAAAATCTTTCATTACAACAGCACACTATTGGAATAGATTTTATAACAGCTACTTATAATAGATAAACTTTGTATATCATGATTTCAGATAAATCAGTTTCAAGAAGTTAGAAAGTTTTCCATCTTGTATTTTTATTCATTCTGCTTGATGAAGCAGGGCATTCTCAAAGTAGCACATTTAGCGCCAAAGTTTACTCATTAATTGACCATTTGCAAATACCTGCCTCCCTTAGTTACTGTTGCTATTAAGTGGAAACAAGTTTCTGACTTTTTGGTAGGAAAAATCCATTTCAACATCATTTCAGTGTCTCACTCGGAAAGTCTGACTTTCTCAAGAGCTCCGACTTCTCCAAGTTTCTGATTTGTGACGTTATTTCAGTGAGGAAGCACCCGAAGAACAAGAAATAGCTTTGTGAACAGACTTTTGAGTGTCTGTTTGTGTATAATAAGCTGTTTGTGTATATTATCCATAAGCACGTGGGGATGTGTGGATAAGAATAAGGTTAAGACATTATGTACAAGATTTTTGATCAAACTGCTTGTTGTCGTGTCAATTTTTGACGTTTATATTAATGGTGAATTGCAATAGCTGACATCCATCCATCCAACCAAACAGCTCTTTAATTCATCTGTAAACGTTTTTAAGGACCTTTTATTTACAGCAGCCAAACAGCTTAAGTGGCATAAACGCTTTTAAGTGGGAAGAGATTCTGAATTGGAAGATTCTGAGCTACCAGCTGTCTTGAACGCATCACGTGTCCATCTAACTTTCAGCTTAGGCGACATGGTAGCATTCATAGCACTTGTATTAACACTCTTAACATTTAGTAGCAGAAAGAAAAAATTACAATAACTGAAACACATTTGAAACATTTTATTATTTCAAGCTCCTGGTTGTCATAAACACAGCATATGTCCATCTAACTTACAGCTTAGACCTCCTGATAGAATCCGTAGCATTTGTGCTAACATGTTGAACATTCAGTGGCTCAAGCTAACACTAAAACTAACATCGGAGCAAAGAAACATTAAAAAAATTCTTCTCTAATGTTATTTGTTAGTTATGATATTAAGATAAGTATTTGGAAAATCAGTAGCCTAAATAAAGTTAAGCTTATCCTTAAAGCCTGTTAATAGTTTTGCTGTTGAGCTGTGTTTAATCTCAAACTTTCACTGTTCTCACCACAATTCAGGACACAGCAAACGACGTTCCTCAGCAACATCTCTTAACTGACTAATTTACTGTTACTGTACTGAGGCATGTCAATCATTATTTTACCAATGGGCAGTGAGAGAGAAAAAGAGAGAGAGATTTGCAAAATCCTGTAATGTCACTCCTTAGCGGTCAGTATGATGATGATATTGGACAGCGGAGCATTAAGATGGGCAGGCCTGTGGCAGGCTTTGAAATTAAGCTGCGTTTTTGTAGGCATTTTACCGGACTATTCAGGATGTACATCACTTCTCTTCTAACACGTTAACAGCAGGTCAGAGGAGGGCCAGCTTTGGGTCGTGTAAGTGGCAGCGGTAGTGAGAGAGGCCAGACAGGTTCAGCTCAGCCAAATAGCACAGAGCAAGAGAAAGAGGACAATAACCCACCACATGGAATGTTGGTCAGAGTGGAAGAGATGTTGACAGAGGTAATCTTACCAAATACAAGAACTGTTTTAACAGAAAGGTTATTATATTACACATCACATCATGCAGATGTAGAGGACTGTGCAAAAGTCAGAGACCACTGCAAATATACTTAATTTTCAGGCATTAAGTACTCAGCAATTAAATATAATATCAGTTTTTTTCAGTATTTTATTATGTCCACGCTTTGCCTTTATTCCAGCTTCTGTTTTTTTTTAAGAGACAGATATTCTTCCACACCCCCAAATTCAGTCCTAGAATTTGGTTGTATTTTGTGCTTCTCATGATCCAAGTAATCCCAAACACATTCAACAGTGTTGAGGTCTGGATTCTGGGGCGGTCTGGATTCTGGGGCGGTCAGTCCATCGTTCTGAAATCACTAGCAGCTTCTTTATTTGATTTGCAAATGTTCTTGCTTGGCTATTTTGTTTTCTCAGTAACAGCTTCCTAACAGATACACATCTTTTCAACCCACCGTGTTGTTTTTTCACAGTGAAAGGTTGGAGAGAAACACCTGTGCATTTTTCAGATCTGAAGCAAGAGTGGAGCTCATTTTTCTCCTATTTTTATCAAAGATGAAAGCGTTAAGTACTGTTTATCTGATGGTGATAGTTTTGGTGGTCTACCAGGTCTTGCTTGGTTGTTAGGGGTCGCATTTTATCTTTTAATCTTTTTTTTTTTTGTATTTCTTTTTTGGAAACTCTTGTTTTTCACTTATTTTGCTTAGACTTTCCCCTTTTGCAAGCAGGCTTTCTTATCTAATCTCTTCAGAGATATCTCCTGAAAAATGAATCCACTCATATTTAATGGCCATTTTGACTGGAAATGGAATAAATGAAGGGTGTTCTGTGACATTTGCACAGTTCTGTAGATGATGCATAATAATAAGTAGTCTGTTTTTGAAGTTCTTGCCAATTCAGAAACAGCATTATTGTTCTTTTCACAGCAAATAATATGTGCAAGACATTTCTAAAGCAGACCTAATCAGCTGGACAGTATCTTTCTGTGCTACACCCTGTTGAAAATAAGTCTGCTTTATGCAGCCTTTAGACATTGTTTGTCATAAGGAAGCAGGATTATAGCTGAAGAGAATGAAATATTTCCAGACATTGTCCTTGGCCGGAAACCGACATGTGTTTTTCATGAGTGTGCTCTACATAGTCACCCCTCCATCTTGTGTTTTACGTGTAGGAGTCGCTCAAATCATTTTCACACACTAATTTGCCAGCTTCAAGATGCCTGACGCTCAGCTGAACAAAGCCTGCTTCTGTTCACAATACGTGCTTAACCTTCCCTCACAAGAGTTTACATGACTAGACGTTTTCATGATTTATAAATAGACTGAAATCCTCCCCAATATGGCTTTTCTTTTTCTTTTTTTCCTTTTGGCTGAACTGTACTTGGGACTAATGAATAGTTAAAGCAAATTAAAATGACCTTTGTATAGAAATGCTAATTAATCAAGAGAAGACATGCATCAAGGTTATGTGCAGTGGGTTGAAGGAATCACAGTTATTAAATTGTCGGTATTAATTGAATATTTGCTCTGCTGTAGATGAGCTGCAATTACTTGAAGGGCTTCTAATGAATTTAATCACTCTGGCTGGGGAGAAAGCCAGCAGGTTCGTATCACCTTTCAGCAGTCCTGCAGCAGCAAAGTGGAAGATTTGAGGCCCAAATATGAGAATGTCATTAGTTTCAGTGAACTGTCCGTTGTGTGAAATGCCTACGTTAATGTAATGAGTCCTAGGTGCACTGTAAGGTGTTTAGTGTTGGTACTTTAGTCATGGCATATAGCGTCATATTCTCCTAACAGGGTGTTTACTGCCTTGGAATCAGACTTAATCATGCTCTGATTATGTATGCATAACCATTCCTTTTGGTCCAACCGTGCTAATGCCTAGATGCAATCTTTGAGTAGATCTCATTTAGTCGTTTGAATATATTATCAGATTTGGGTGCTCTGTCATTGAATCAGTCCTGATATTGGCATTTATTGACTTGTGTTGCTGACAGCTTATATAAATAATCAAGATTAGACTGACTGCTTGAATGTACAGGTTGTTTGTGTCTGTTTACAGCATTCTTTTCAACAAATCTAATTAATTTTAAAGCTTCGTTCCAGTGCTCCTGATCCTAGTGCAGTTTCAAGTAACGGATTCAGAATGTATAATGCCATCCCATCATTGCTGCCATATCAATAAAAAAATAAATAAATAAATAATATATATAATAATTATGTTTGGAATGCTAGCTGGCTTTCACATTGTGTAAACATTTAGTGACAGACCAGTAGAAAGGTTTCAAAATCACTTTAATATGCGTTAAAGTTAATATTTTTTTCTTGGGATGTTTAAAAGTGAGTTTCCGTCCCATGGGGTATGTGGACTTATACTCTTCCAAAGCCAAAAACAAATTTTAAAATGGTACTGTCATCAGTTCTCTTAAAATTTGGTACTTACAGTGCTCTTTTACTAAAAAAGCTGAACTGGTGACAATGTCAGAGCAAATGTACACTGTTACTACACCAATAAGACATCACAGGTAAGACATAAATGGACCACAAGTATTTTTGCTGCTGTGGCAGTATTTTTGCAATGATTAAATTTCGTAAGTTTATTGTGTTGTTTATGTCAGCTGTCTGATTTTATCTGTCATGTCATGCTCTTTGGGTCTGTCCACTGTGGCAGTATGCTTAGCCTAGAAAGATTAGGTTTAGTTTTGTTTAAGTTTGCTGTTATGTTTCATCTTTGTACATCTCAGTCTGATTTTCCTTTGTCTTCTTTAGGGAAGCCTGCCTGTGGCGAGCAGATGGATGTTTTACAGTAAAGTGTGCTGCAGTGATGTTTATGCGAATCCAGGATGCTGGTTGATGTACACAGTCTTGCTGTGATTTTTTATTACTCTAGGGTGGAAGAGTTGGAGTAGGCAGGGTGATGACTGCACAACTGTCAGGAATAAGCTGTAGCCTGATGTAACGACACTCCGGGACATTAACGCGTTTGGAAATTGTATCTACCAAGTTGGCCTACCCACTTTTTCACAGGCCTACGCAAAAATGTATTTCTGTCAACTGCACTGGGCTACAGTGGCGGTATCTGACATAGATAGACGCACAATTGTGTAAATGTTTCTGTCTTGACCAGTGGATGACTGGAAGTCTCTGTGAAGCGTTTTAACATGCAGGAGGCATGTATGGCCAGATGGGGAGTTCTTATGCCACAGGGACCGAACACTCTAGCGGTGGTACAGGATCAGTATAATTACCAGGAGAACAAGGAGAAGCGGCAAGCATCAGGCTGTGGGTTGACATCTGTACTCATCTGCAGGGGGAATACGCTGTCTAGTGTGTCATCCTGCTTCCTGCTCCTCTATAGCTTTCATTTCTCCCTTCATGTTCTTCGCGTAATGATATGTTCAAGCTTGCCTCGCTCTCTTTGTGCTTCTCTCTTACTGTCCCCTACTTATTTTTTGTGTGTGCCTGTGGTTTGTATTTCTGTCGGTGCCTTGTATTGAGTGGTTCATATTGCATGACCACTAGAAGGCCCGACATTATGCCAGGAGCCTCCTACATGAGAATTTGCCTCCGAATGAATGCGTGAGTAGCTCTGGCAGGCCCACCAAACATTTTGCTGGGAGCCATGACTGCTCCATTACCTTGGCAATTATCTTGTCTTGGCAGTCCCAGTAGTGCGTAAATGCACAAAGCGCATGTATATTTGAAGTTTAGCTGGGCAGAAAGTGCTCTAACTCTTTTGTTATCTTTCAAATTATCTATTACACTCTATTTGAGAAAGTTCTAAATACTTTGCAGAGAGACAATTAATATTGTCAAACATCGGCAAGGTCTTTCATTGCGAATGTGATATCTGACAAAGGACACAGATGTTTATTGCTGAGGGTGAAACGCCTTGTGATTATGAGAATTGATTTAGTTATGCAAATTACAGATTCAAATTAATTAGACACAAGTTTGTGTTGGCTGAATCTGCTAAGCTGCCACCGTATACAAAGCAGTTTGTGCATGAATATCTTGAAAACTGCAATTACGGCTGTCTTGCGCAGGCCCCTCGCTTGTCAAGTCACAGGATTTAATTATGGCTGGATTGCGAGAGCTTCAAGCTCTGATTCATTTTATGTCTCTACCATGGAGAGCTGGATACGTAACAGAGAGGCCTAAGCCAGCGTTTGTGGCGTGTCCATCTGTGTGTGTATGAATTTGAATTACAAACTATGCGAGGAGAAGGGCTGAGGAAATAATTAAATTGGATCATTTGTGTCTTCAGTGGGACACAGAGGTGCAGGGGGTTGCGAGGCAGTTTTTCGGTTGCATGAATTGGGGGAAAATGGGTCATGATGAAAGGAGATGGCGAGCAGCAGCCTCCTGGCCTGCGTTCTCTCAAGAGAGCCACTGGAGTGGGCAGCCACGCAGTTAGCCGGCTACATCAGCAGACCTACTAGTGTCAAGCATTTGAATCATGAGGTGTTATGTGTGTTGGTTGTGCTCACCATTACAGTACGTTCTGCACTGATTTCTTTCAGTGGTGTGAGATCATTAGTCCTAATTGTTAGAATTTTAATTACACAGACAGATTAAGTAGAAAACCTGCCAGATTATCTCGAACATTAACTACAGTGTTTTACAGCACTCTGCAAAAGTCAGAAACCCCCCTCAGTTTATTTAATTTTCAATCAAATTGGCCTTGAAATACAAGTTGTTCATTTTTCAGAAAAAGCTGAAAACATATATTTAATAGAAAAAAGACTTAATTGAAGTAATATAAAATTGCGTATTTAATTTGTCCACTCTTCACTTTTGTGACCCCACTGTCACTTTAACTTCTCCATCCTTCCAAACTTAAAACCAACCTCCAGCAAATGATTCCCAAAGGTGTCACTGACATTTTGTTCCCTTTCAAAAAGAGACGCTAACATTCACACATTATTAAAAGATATTGAGAAAATGAACTGAACTGTGCAAGACCTGGTAGACCACCCAAACTCTCACCATCACAAACAGTACCTAAAGCTTTCATCTTTGATAGACAGGAGAAAATCAAGCTCCAGTCTTGGTTCATCTGAAAAAAAAACTGTGAGAAGAAAACTGCAGAATAGAAAAAAGACCAAAACTGGACATCTGAGATATGAAGTAAGGTTTGATGGACTGATGAATCTAAATTGATTATTGGGATTGGGGTTATTGGGATTACCTGGTTCGTGAAAAGCAAAAAATGAAAGCTGTAATGTATACTGATTGGACAAAAATGTGTAAAATTGAAGAAACTAATAAATACATCAAATTTAATATATATTAAACAGTTATATTATTTAGTTGTTCAGGCTTGATTAGATTTCATTAAATGTGTTTTTTCTGGCACTGACAAAATGAATAACCTGTACTTGATTGGCAATTAAATAAATGAAAGGGGTGTCTTTCGCACAGTACTGTGCATGTGAAAGTTATCCATTTTAAGTAAGTGCATTTTAATTACATTAAGAGGATAGAAAGGCTGTTACCTTTTGTTGGTGCCTGTTAAACATGTGTAAGGCGTTAAAAGTATGCTATGAATCCCCTTTCTGCAGTTGTCTAATCCTCCGTCACAGGGATAAGCTTGTTAAAACCTCCTCCTTGATCTCATGTACCAGTGCTAAGTCACTGGTAACTGTAAATTGGCCAGTCTTATCCATAGTGTTTATCTGATTTGCCTTTATCCTCTCCAGTTTTCTGTTTAGTCTGTGATGCTGTATTCCACACTGTTTGGCATTATCATTTTAATTTGTGTCTCTGTTCCTTTTGTTGCTTCTTGAAGTTGTTGAAGTCTTGGATTGGCCAGCTTTTGAAAGAGTTTGATTGAAGCCGGCCAGGTGGGCTGTCATCTGAATAAATATCAGAGCTGTCATAAGGCAACCTCCTGTCTCCAAAACAGTAACTTTTTCAGAAGATGAGCGAAACATCTGGTGTTTCTACTGTTTTGGCCTAATTTTCATCACATTTCAAGGTCTTTAGAGATGAATTTTAGCTCCCAGAATGATAAAATGCCTGGAGGCCCTATGGAAGTGTGTCAGCTTTCAATTTACATGGAAAAATAAAAATCAAAACAGTCAAAAATGGAGATGAGAGAGTTTCTCTCTTTGGTGCTGGTACAGCTCATGTTGTCTGAACGTGGCGATGATATCAGATTAACAAAGGGAATTAAAGATTTCAGTGTTAGTTTATTTTTCAGCACACACTGTTGGTAGTCCATGACACACATGGCAGCCATAGATGTGATCAAGACTGAAATGTAACATATGTTAGCGCCGTCTGTTTGTCAACACACTGACAGTCAAAGAGAATGAAAAACATAACCACTGGTGACAAAGGGCTAGCCGTCATGGAGGCAGCACTGCTGAGAAAGTGTTCATTGTCACACTGACTCTAGGCATTAATAGTTGAAAAGTCTGGCTGATTGGCAGCAAAGTCTACTCCCAGTTCCCGCTTAATACGGCTAGAGCTGAAATCTAGACCGTGACTTTCAGTACTGGAAAGCCAAACGAACAATCTTCAAAAATCCTTGTATTTCTCATTATTAATTATACTAGAATGAATCTAGTATTATCCGTTGTAAACGATGAACATCATTTGGTTGTGTATTGGCAGTTTTATGGAATGGTCTATATTTATTATTTATTTATTTATTTAGCTAGCCATTCTTCTGTTATACCAGTCTTCAGCTGTTTAACTGTATGGGTCCTTCATTGTCAGATTTTGTTCCTCATAATGTGCCACACATTTTCAATGGGACACAAGTCTATACTGTACACAGACCGGTCTAGCACCTAAACTCTGATTACACAGCCATGCTGTTGTAGCATGTGCAGAATGTGGATTGGCCTTGTCATGATGAAATAAACACGTACTTCTTTGAAAAAGATGTCAACTAGAAGGCAGCATTCGTTCTTTCAAAATGTGAATATATCTTTTCAGTCTTTTCAATGCCATGAGCACTAATACATCCCCACACTATGACCGACCCTGGCTTTTGAACTTTAAGCTGGTAACAATCTGGTTGACCCTTTTTCTTCTTTGGCCCAGAGAACACAATGTCCATTATTTCCATAAACAATCTGAAAAGGCTGACTCATTTTCACTGTGCATCAGTCTGTTTCAGATGAGCCCAGAGAAGGATGTTTGTGGATATTGGTGACATATGGTTTTCACTGTGCAAAGAACTTGCATTTGTGGATGCAGCAATGAAAAGCATTTATTGACAATGGTTTGTCAAAGTATTCCCAAGCCTTTGTGTTTATATCTGTCACCGAAACATGCCGGTTTTTAATGCAGTGCCATCTAAGGGATTGAAGGTCACAGGCATTCAGTTGGGGTTTTCAGCATTGCTCTTTATGCACAGAGATTTCTCTGGATTCCATGATTCTTTGTTAATGATAATATGCATCGTGGAGGGTGAAATACTTGTGCGATCGTTGCAATCGCTTGTTGTGCAGTGTTGTTCTTAAATTGTTGGATTATTTACTGAGGCTGCTTTTTTTTGTTTGTTTGTTTTTTTGTTGTTTTTTTTGTTTTCTTTTGCCAAAGTGGTGAACCTTGACCCATCCTTGCTTTTGAAGGACTAGGCCTTTCCTGGATGCCTCTTTTCCGCAAGCATGATTGCGTCACCTGTTTAAGGTGTTTTAACATTTTCACAATGTTCCAAGTCTTAAATTGCAACTGTACCAGCTTTTTGGACGATGTTGAAGGCATCCATTTCAGAACAAGCGTGTATTTACAAAAGCAAAGTTGATTAAGCTTTTTTGAAATGAAAATTTATGTAATACTGTCAGTACTGCCAAAAGATGAAATTCTCTGTTGGTTTTGCAGAGATTTGCACCCTCCACCTCATCAGCATAAACATTTGGCATCGACATGTCGTATCTGCACCCACCTACTTGACCAATATAATCTGGGAATAAATCTTTTGTCATTTGCATTCTTACTTCTAGAGTCATACATACTTAGCCTCAGACTAGAACGGCTGGTGTGTGTACATAGAGGTCTGTGCTTATGTAAGCAATTTATAGACATGCATTTAATTATGTAAATGAAGTTTCTGTAAGTAGACCATATATAATGAGTTATGATTACATAAACCTTAAATTTCTGAAATGTGATGCCAAACATGAGTAAGCCGTTTCCAATCAATGTTTATTTGCAGTTGTATTCCTGTGCTTTGTAATGTAGAGCACACTGGGAGATTGTGTTCCTTAAATGAAAACTTGCAAGCTAAAACTGATGTATACCCTCAGGGTTTGTAATAATTATCTTCATTGCTATGTAAAGAAACACACCATGATTTGCAAGTGTTAATTAGAGGTTGGAAATGATAATTTCATAGGCTTTGCTGGGTACACCACAAGCGAATTATCCATATTACAATACTGAAAATAATCAATGTAATGTACATATATATTCTTGCCTGTTGTATTTACATTGTTCCTTCTGGCCACTCAAGAATGACCATTGTATTGTGAAATATTCAAAGGGATGTTCTGTACCCTTGGATTGTACTTTGACAGTCTGTAATTTTAACATTTATTGCACATTTCTACAGGCTGTACAGTCCTTTTTTTTATAGACAGTTTTTGAGTGGTCTTGGGGGAGAATGCTGTGGAGGAGGCTTCATTGCACATACTGAACATAATCATCAGTGTTTTGCACCATTACATTGCCAATGACACTTTAATTGGTAGGCTATTGAGCTCTGGCCTTATGGCAGAGAACACCAGTGCACTGAAAGACATTATGCACTGTACCCAGGCAACATAACCATGTAGATTGCATATATTGTTTATGATCTTTGCTGAAAGTAGTATTGATCCTTCTAATGCACATTTTTCGCCTGCAGCTGTTGACTTCAAAAGCATTAGTGATCCTTTTGCAGTCTTGTTGTGGTCATGGTAACTTTCATAATCATCACACTTAAACACTTATGAAAGTGATTCTTATGAAATAAACAAGCGGTGAACACTGTCATGTGTCTGTACATGTGTATCTTGTCGTTTTGGAACCCTACCTTTACAGAATGTAGCATATATTGAAGTAACTGAATACCACAGAAAATGTCCATAGAGTCCCTGTGAATGTGAGTGAAAGAGCGTGAGATCATTGTCTCTCTTCTCCCTTGACTGATACATGAGCAGGAGCCCTGTGGCCAGCTGTCAGGAAGACTGATTGATCCTGGATAAATGGAAGGGCCTTCATGAAAATGTAAAGAGCGGAAGCTTCCTGCATACATCATAACATACTTCACCACAGACTGCATTTACAGTACTGTCTCCCTACAGGAAAAAAAAAGTGCTTTATGCATCTAAAATACACACTAGTTAAAGTTTTCTTGCTTTTCTTACTTGCTTGCTTAGCATATGTTTAATATTAAAGACTGATATGGATATGAATTTAAATAAGATTGGAAAAAAAAAAATTATAGGCACTATAGTTGGGTCATTCTGCCCTTGAAGTGGCAAATAGGGTATGAATCTTAACACAAGTGTATAACGTAGTCATTATAGTGAAGAACAGCAGTAAAATTTGAGCTTTTCTAAAATGTAGTCCATTGCCACTTTAGCTTCGAAGTCACATTATGTATGTAGAAAAGTATTCTTTTTATTTCAGTTTAAAATCGCTTAATATCTGTTGCGTAATGCATCCTGTCCAACGCATGAATCTGTCTGTATTTTAGCCAAATTTATTAGTAACATTAAAAGAGATTCCACTAACCAAGCACTTTTTTCAGAGTTCAAAAAGTAATTTAAGAAGACCTTTCTTTTTCTGTTCCTCTTTAAATGACATTTTGTTTTTGTAACACCACTGACAAAAATCTTGGGAGAATATTTATTACTAAAACTTATCATTTTGATTAATTCTGAAAATCAAGCATAACATTTGTTGTTTTACATGAAAATAATATTTCAGAATATGTGAAGCCATGGGTGTAACATGCTGTTTGTCATGCACGACAAGATGAAAAATCGCCAAAATAAAAATATAGAAAGAAGAATTGTCGTTTTTTGTTGGTTAATTTAGGAATATAACAAAAAATAGACATCAACTTTCTTTGTTTGTTCTGCAAAAATCTTAAATTCTTCAAAATCTTAATGTTAAATGTTATGTCTGTTCTTATTTCCCATGAAAATAGATTATTTAAAATAATTGGTACATAATTAAGCCCGAATTTGTCTGCTTTTTAAATTCAAGACCATTTTCTCATTAAAAGTACTGAAATTTATGTCCAAAAAAAGTTGTTTTTGTTAACCCTTGAGAGTATCGGATAATGCCACCATGTTTCCACATAGATATTAAAAAGTAATTATGAAAGACAACCTTGCCATTTAATTAATGACAGACAGCCTTGCAGAGGTGTTTTTTTGTTCTGTCACTACATTCGGCTGAGGATTTCAGGCAATTACTGAAGTCATTAAGCTCAAGGTGGATGGGGGCTTTATTATTTACGTTATGAAAGTGTTTGTGCAATATGAACTTAAAAAGGCTTTGAATTCCATCAGTAGAACTGCTCCACCACCACACCAATAAAATGAGAGCTTTTATGTTTCCTTTTTTTCCCTCTATGTTGCTGCAGCAAAAGATGTTCTCTGTATACTCTTTTCTATTCATCTGTAGAAGCAGCTCTATTGACCCTACTCATGGTGGAGGCCCATTTCACATCTCTTTGGGAACATATCGCATAATAGCGCCATTGTTTATACCCTATAAAACAGCAAGCAAAAACTAACCACGTAGAGTACTTTCTATTTCCTGTGGTTGGGCCTTTCCTCAGCACCTTACAAATAGTGCATAATGACTGCTGAAAATGTCCATTTGGTGCGAGAGTATGGATTCTGAGGCAACACGTAGTCCACCACGTAGTCTTCAGAGAATTTTCCAAAGAACATCTAGCAATTTACTTATCTGCTGTATCTGTAGCTTCATTCACAGTGTTTTCAGTTTAGCAGAGAGCCCTATTCAGGGTATTCAAAGGACTACCCTTAAGATTGCCTGCACTCTTCTGTTTTTTAGAACTGGACGAAAGCTATTCAGCTTCCATTTTGTATAATCTTACTCTTGGTAAATATGTGCCATCTGTCCTAGCTTTCTATAAGTTTGGTATTTTTCCTTCCATTTGCGAGGTTAGCCCGGAAACAGACTGAAAATGTTTTACCCGAGCTCTCAGAATCCTATTTCAGATGTCCATCTCTTTTGCCTTAATGTCTGTGAACGAAGAGTTCCAGGAGGAGGCAGACTGAAAAGTGCTTTTATCCCTAATAAAATATCCCCCTGTCGAAATATTTGTCATATCAACCCTCTCTGTAACCTTCTCACTCAGTACCAAAGCACTCCCTCGCTCTCTGCAGTTCTTCTGTCTGTCATTGTGTTCTCTAAAGACTCTCCACCAAGAGCCTGGCAACTGATACATCAGTGTCTGAGACGCAAGCCGACAGTAATATCTACCTTACCACTGTTTTGTTTTCTCCATTGATGTGTTTCACCCTGGCGTCTAAAGAAGAGTTTAAAAGCTGTAAAAATAACTTCCAACAGATCTTTTAACATGCAAGCTATCACCCATAAGAAATCACTATAGTCTCAGATTTGTAGCTTCCTGTTCTAGAAAAAGCTCTTTACTGATGGATCAAATGCGCTCATGGCATGTAAGTTTCCAGTGCAGCCGTAAAGTTCAATTTCTTCCACAAAAAGAACTTTTCAGACAAGCGGGGAAAAAAACAAAACTGGAAATAAGTCTAGAGACGAGAGCCAGAGTGAGACAAGTCACGTTCCTCTTGTTTGAGGCAGACACGACCAGGCCCTCAGACAAAGCCAGGGCACATAAGCCAAGCCCTTGATGATGCAACAGCGCTCTTAAGCTCTTTGGCTGGGGGGCACACGAAAGCACCTCCCTGTTTTCCCGTGCCAAAAGATCAATACTGGACCTGATGAAGGTATGCACAATAGATTTCTTCTCTGTCATCTTCTTCAAAGATGCCATATTTCTTCCGCTAATGATGCTTAACCCAAAGTTCTTATCTTCACTACCTTAATTTCTGTCCAGCCATTACAGGCAGACAGTGACTTAATGAACTGCAAATGGAAGAGGAGAGGAGTATAAATCATCTCCTCCTTGTTCCACATGGAATTATTATTGTGCCTCTTTTCGACATTACCATAATCTCAGTGCCTTTCCAATACACATTTGAGATATGCATTGAAATGGAAAATTGCCCCTAGGTTGAAGTGAGCTGATCCCCCCCCCTTTCCTTTCACTTTACACCATCATTTGTCTGTGTTTGAGAAGTGCCTGTTTCTAGAAATCTTTCCAGTGGTTAAAGGTCTGTTCACTCTGCTCCTCCTTTGGGAGGACTGGGTTTCTAACATTGGCAGAAGGGTTAGAGTAGTGTTGAGACACATAGGAAGTGCTCACCCCATTATTTCTAGATGACTGTGTGCTTCCACAGCCTACAACTCTCACACTGTGTCCATGGAATGGCTTTGATAGCTGAGTACAGTAGTGGTACAGAGGAATTTTAAGGAGCTAAAGAAAGAGCCTAATAAAAGAAAGCGTGCCAGGTGAACGACCAGTTAAGTGCACTCCTCGGGTAAGCGGTAAGTCTGCATATTCTTTAGCTGTCTGTCAAGTGCCACCTTGTTGTGGTTGACTGTAGCTGGTCCCATCTCCTGCTGAGATCTGAAGGAGATCTGCTGCTTCCCAGATAACAGCCTGGGAGCAAAACCAACCTAGTGCATTGCTATAAAATAACACTGCTTGCTTCACATGTATAGTGTCTTCTACATGGTAAGCTATATCAAGTCTGAAATATGTCTTAGAAACCTTTTGCTTGTTTTACTATTCAAATGTGATTACATAATTACATAAGTAATTACTTGGTAGTTACACAATTACATTTGCATTTGATTTCTGAATCAGCAGGTTAGTCTGAGCTTTTTTTCAGTTCAGTTTCTGTTTAGAGGCCAGGAGATGACTTTCCACAAAACAATACTTCATAATAAATCACAATAAAATACCTTCTTTTCTGCTTATAAGCACAAATATGGTATCAAAAAGTTTAGAATCTAAACTTTCAGCAGAATATCTCCACTTCTTTTTATGAGTTATGAGTAAGAAACTATTAATATTAAATCACCCAGTGCTTTTGTTACCATCTGCAGTAACTGGGACTTCTAAGGGTTAATCTATTTTGTAATTTTTCCCATCTTTTATGTTCCATAGACAGATTCAGGCTACTATTTGGCAAGTCCAATTAAACTAGCACAAATAAGCTTTGCTAACTTCAGGCACTTTCAGTTTTTTGTGTGTCCAGAGCCAGGAGTGAAGAGGTTGAGATCATCATTCTGTTGGGAGCAGCCCTACTAACATGCAGCAGTGCACCATACGGCATGATGGGGATAAAAAAAAAGAGATTTACAGTCTAGACTGTGAAACATTTTCAAGGTTTACTGTAGCCTGAGGCACAGTATGCCTAACCATGCATTTCAGGCTTCTCAGGAGCACATGGGCCATATTTATTCACAGTATTTATGACCTGCAAAAGCCAGCTTCAGCTTTGATTATATAGTCGATTACACTACAAAACAGGTGCTGATGAGCATGAGAATGGGATTTCTTCATGGTATATATCTCTCGTCTCTTGTTAGAAAGAACATAATAATATTGATGTATGTAATAAATAAATCGCTGCTGTTGGGACAAAACCTTGTTTCTCCAAAATGATATCTTCACGGGAGAAGGAAAAACCATACTTTACTTTATTATGTCAAAAACTGAACAATAACAAAAATGGAGATCTGCGGTTTTGTTCTGACAGCAGCAAAATACTGAAAATAAAAGATAATATGTATTATGTAAATTGATTCTAATGGTGATAAGACTGAGTAATAGCTGACCTGCGGATCAAAGGATGACCTATTTGTAATGGTCCACATATTACTTCCCCAGTGTTATGCTGCTGTTAGAGATAATTGTATAATTAGCACTATAATCTACTGCACTCTTTGCTCAGCTCACATTCTTTTACATTTCACCATCCGTATAATATTGCCTTGTCTTGTGCATTTATTGTGGGCTTTGAGTAAATCTGTGCCAGTACTAAAAAAATTATAATAGTTAAAGCATTTTATCACAGTATATTTTTATTATTATTGTCCACACAATGGTGCCCATGCAGGACTATTGGCAGTCAAGACTGGAGTTGAAAACCCTGCTGTAAAATACTGAGATCTCGACCAAGAGCTACATAAATACAATAAATAGTGTATATGGATGCCATGCCAGTCACTTTTACTTTATTAGCAGCCTCTGTTTATCATATACAGTTATAACAAGAATGCTTGTTTTTGCTAGCAGAGAAATGAGATTCTCCATTCTATGATAGAATCAAGCTAACAATTTTATTTGTCTCTCACTGGGTTCAATATTATATAAATGGACTGCAGACAAATGAATCTTGTAACAGACATTCAGGGAATCCTTTTTGCTTTGTATGCTGTACATACACTGTGAATCGTTCAGTAAATATTTTAACTTAATGCTGAATTATTGAATTTGGCTGTTAGCTCAAAATGCAGCTGTCTACTGAACAGCTTAGGTCAAGTATTAGAAATCCCATAGGGATGCTAGCAGAAATTAAAATTATCATAGAGGAGTTTTTTTTTTTTATTATTTGTTTTGTTTTTTGTTTGAATTTTGCCATCTATGCCTCAAACTGAAGGCTTAGTTGTCATGGTCACCACCACATAAACAATTGTTGTCAGGCTGTTCATGTCTGACTGATTATAACTGACACACCTCTAAGTCAATCACAGTCATCTCTAAATGATCCTTCCTCCGTCAAGCCAAAGAAAAACTCCACCGGACTTCTCAAAACAAACCAGCAGTAAGAACAGTGGTGGCAGTAATTTAAACTTGCATCATTAAATGTGTTTACATGCACAAAATAATCTGATCATAACGCTAATCTGATTATTCAAATGGTCACGTAAACAGCATACTCCCGATTTCTTAGGTCAGAGTAAGGTCTAGAAATCCGAGGTGGATTTTAGCTCAGAAATCGGATTCAGCACATGTATACTCTTTCTCTCATGTCTTTTGGATTTCTCAGTCTGCGCATGTGCGAAAATATATCACAGTACTGAAAATAAGTGAGGAGCGTATAACTATCGCTAAAACTTTCTCCTTATTAGACCTGAAAATCTGATGCTTTATTGTCAAGGGCTAAATGATTTCCCTGGTTTGTCTAATGTGAACGTTGTTTCCAGAAACCTCTTTTTGTTTAAATTGGCCAACATTTATAGTTTGTTAGTTCTCAAACGTCTGCACTAAACATCTTTCAAAGCCAGTTTATTTTGGAATGAAAAAATGTTTCAGATGTGATTCTCTGTTTTCTTTATACTGCTGAGCTGTTTAGTCTGTTAGTACAAGAGCTATGGATGCTATCAGGCAGCCTGAACTGAACGTTTGATGGATGTACCAGCAATAACTAAGGGAGGCGGGACTTGTCGGAACTGTCAATTGCAACATGGATCAGTATGATATAATCGCGGCAGTAGTATTTTGTCCATGTTGTGCAGCTCTTATTCCTGCTAGGGGCTGCTCAGCGTTTGACAACAGAGATGGAGGCTGAAATGCCTTTGTTTGTCTTTTTTTCTTTAACCAGGCATCTGCCTGAGTTGCATTAGTCAGTCTGTGTTTAAGGGACAGGCAATGTATCTGAGTTCTCTTGGCAGAGGATGAAAGGAGCTCTGTCTTGTTTAGAGACTGCACACACTGCCCTTTACACTTCACGGTCAGATCATCATGCCTGGCTTTGCTGGTGCAACCCTAACACAGGCCTCAATGCCCAGTCAGCTCTGCAGGGCTGCACTGCACCGCACCTTCAGGGAGTTTCCTGTTTGTTTGTTTGTTTTGTGGAGAGAACTGCTGTTCCATCTCCACAAACAAGCAGCGATGGTTGTTTCCATTATCTTGTGTTGTCATGTTTTGCTCAAGGACAGTAAATCTGAGAGAACGGAGCAACGCGATAGGGGTGCAGTGTGACGGAGAGGGAATCAGAGTTATGCGTGCGAGACCTGTGCATACATCATGTCCCACACCAGTTTGGATCTAACTTCGCCAAGAGAAGGAACAGTTTCAGTACAAAAAGCCTGTCATAGTTCACTGCTGTCCATTAGCTCAAGGACAGTGAACTCAGAGGAGGAGCAGGTGAGTTTCTGCTTCAGCAGCAGAGCTGACTCGGGCTGGGTAACACTTACTGTTTAACAGCAGGTCTAAAGGCTCAGGGAACCAGGGGGCGAGCCCTCAGCGGCTGGTGGTGCTTTCTTTCCTCCTCTTTTGTTCCTGATTTCTCCTCTCTCCTTTCTCTGCACTCCTTCTCTCATCTTATATCCTTCTCTCCTCCTTTTCCCTCTTTAATATCCTTCTTTCATCTTTTCTCCTCTGCTCTATTCTTATATCCTTTTCTCCTCCTTTCCTCTCTTATTTTATATTCTCTCTTCCTTTCTCCTCACTTCTCATTTCCCTTTTTCTTTCTCTCTTTTCTTTCTCTCTTACTTTCTCCTCTCCTCTTTTATCCTTTTCACCTTCTTTCTCTTCTCCTATCTTCCTATATCCCTCTCTCCTCCTTTCTCCTTTCCTCTCTTGTATCTTTCTCTCATTTCTTATCTTTTTATATCCTTCTGTCCTCCTTTCTCCTCTCTTCTCATTTCCATCTTTCCTTTTTCCTCTCCTCTGTTCTTGTATCATTCTCTCCTCACTTCTTATAGTTTTCTCTCCTCCTTATTCCTTTCCTCTCTTCTTATATTCTTCTCTTCCTTTCTCCTCCCCTCTGTTCTTACATCCTTCTCTCCTCCTTTTTCCTCTCCTTTCTTCTTATATCTTTCTCCCCCTTTCTTCTTTCCTCTCTTTTTATATCCTTCTCTCCTTCTCCTTCTTTCTCCTAATCCTCTCACCTCATTTCTTTCATCTGCACTTTTCCCTTCTCTTTCTTGCTTCTCTCCTCCTTTTTCCTTTTCTATTTTCTTCTCCTTTCTCCTCTCCTCTCCTCTCATTTTGTTTCCTCTTTTCTTCTCTCTCCCCTCCTTTGCACTCTTTCTCCTTGCTAATTCTTCTCTCAGTCTTTCTTATCTCCTCTCTAATCTTTCTTTGCACAGTTCTTCTCTTTTCTTCGCTATTTTCTTTTCCTCTTCTTTCTCATCTCTCTCTACTTTCTCTTATCTTCTCTAATCTTTCTGTCTGCATGTCTCCTCTTTTCTTCTCTACTTTTTTTCTTATCTACTCTCTGTCCTTCTCTTTCATCTCTCTCTTTATTTTTGTCTTCTTTTTTCTCTCCTCATCTTATGCTTCTCTCCTCTTTTCTTTTTCCTCCTTTTTCCTCTCCATCATTCTTCTCTCCAATCTTTCACTCTTTTTAATCCTAGACTGTTTCCTCCTATCCACTGTTCTGTTCTTTATCTCTCTCTCTCATCTTTTCTTCTCTGCTGTCTATCTCTCCTCCTTTTTCTTCTCTCTCTCCTCATTTGTCCTCTTCTCTCTTACCCTTTCTTTTTCCTTGTCATATTTTCTCCACTCTCTTTTCCGTTCCTCTCTTATCCTTCTCTCTTCTTACTATTCTCCTTTTTTCCCTCCTTTCTACTCTGTCCTCTCCTCTGCTCTTTTCTCGTATTCTTCTCTTCTGTCTTGATTCCTCTCCTCGACTGTCTTATCTTTCTCTCTTCTCTTCTCTTCTCTTCTCTTCTCTTCTCTTCTCTTCTCTTCCTTTTTCCTCTTATCTTCTCTCCACATTTCTCTCTCCCTTCCTCTCTCATGCTCTGCTGTTCTCTGGTTTTCTATGCTGCAGTGTTAGCCCCCCTGGCTCCTCTCCACCTCCGTAACCATCACAAATTAGCTCATGATGACTTTATCTCCCCTGCTTTTCTCACACAGCTCTCTTCCCTCTTCCTCTGTGCTGCTTTCGCGTTTCTTTTTTTGTCGTGTTTCAATAACGTTGATTTCGTGTGGGCATGTGAGCCCGTGAGAGACACAGCACTTTGGCCATCAGAATCAAATTTTATCCTCAGTTTAATGTTCACTATTACATCATAAACTGTATTGAAATATATTGAAACAATGTGCTGTTTTGTCCTGTAAAGGCACAGAAGAAGAGCCCACTGATTTCTCCGAACACAGTTTCCAGTAAGCGCAGCAGCTGTGAATGGGCATCAGCTGCTCCTCTCTCATCCAATCAAAGTTGTTTATTAAGCATTTGTTTTACCTAATTTCCTCTCAATTTATTTTTCTGTCAAATCTTGTCAAACATTCCTAGTGATTTGTTTTACTTTAGTCATCACAAACTGAAACAAATTGACAAACACCATTGACAAACATTGACAATTTGTCATGTTTATATATCACGGTGGGCGGCTGGCCTGCGGGTAGCCTGGCACCTCTAATGAATATTGCAGGGCTCTCCTGTGTGCTGCTGTGCGAGGGAGCGAGATGAGGCGGTGTTCTATATCCACCGTGACCTTTCCCTGGCCGCGCTTGCCGCAGCAAGCCCCGAGCCAGCGGGACGCCTGACACTTGCTGATGCCAGGGGGGTAAGGGCTTGCTCCTGGGGTCAGCAAGTGAGGCTGTTTGCGGGTGGAAGTGGGGCTTAAAGGCCACGATCCCTTGGAGAGACCTGAATGCATTTCCGCCACACTTATCAATGATTTACCTGCAAATTAAAGCATACGACAGCGTATGCCACAGTTGTTTAGCCGAGGCAACACCAGAGAGCCATGTAGCTAATGTGCCATGTGCCCGAGGAGAGTAGGGATCGATTTAATCCTGTGGGATGATGAAGGCCGAGGGTCATTTAAGCTGGGCCGCTGCTTACTGATGCATCCAATGAGCATGGCGGAGGGTCGTTACTAACCGAGATTGTTTCTGGAAAACTGAGTTTCACTCTATTAGGGCCTCTCATCCCCTATTCTTGACTCTTAACCTTCCCTAAGCCATGAAGAATTAAAACGCTCAGGGCTTATTTTGTGTCAGCACAAATGTAATGAAAAATATAAAGCAGGTAATGTGTGGCTGGAGATTTTTCACCACTTTAATTTGCATTGCATACCTAAGCAAGTGTGGCGGTGTAATTGTACCCCCCTCCACCCCCCCACCCCCCTTCCATCCCTCGCACTGGCGCGGCTCTGACTCAGTGTGCTGCTGTGTTTTGTCCACGTGTATGTGTGGGACTCTTCATTTGTCACACTTATTAAAAATCCTTGGTAGCACAGCATATTGTTGGAGCTTGGCTGAGCCATTTCTCCTGCACTTCACACAAGATTAAAAGACTGATTCCTTATTGGAAGCAAGTAAGGAGCTGGCATTATTTCCATTTTACTCACTGCTGAGACAGGGAGTCATAGAGCATTACCCAAGTTGTCAGGTCACAATGAAAGCATCATAAATCTTGCACCGCCTTTCAGTATATCAAGGGGCACTTTGCAGGAGCTGTCAAGTCAATAAACCCCACTAAAAACCCAAAAAAAAACAAAATAAAAAAAATAAAGTAAAAATAAAGTAAAAATTGCTGAGCTTGACCTTGAGCCAGTATGATTTGTTTGGTTGAAAAATGGAAGTAATCTTTTAACATGGATTTGAACAATGTCCTGAATTTCAGCAAACAAAACCTGTGTGAGGTGGGAATGAAATGCTTCTTCTCTTCAGATCTGCTCCTTTAATGTCGAGTAATTGGCCATGATTCACGGTAAATCACAGCCTTTACCTGCTTTCTGCCAATTTTTCCTGCGTTTATTGTTTGACATAATTAAAATGTAAACCAGCTCCTTCAATGGGCGACTTCTCCGCTGACGTTCAATCACTCTTTATTGCATTGGGCCTTGGCTATACAAAAGATTCTCAGAGGAATCATGGGAAGATTGAATAGGTCGGGAGCTGAGCTGGGCTATTTCCTCTAATGTGCGGGAGGCTTGAAGGCTATCCAGGAGATTAATATGGCCTCAGTCTTTTTGGAACAGTGACATTTATTCTCCCCAAAGTTTCCCTTGTTTGGAGGCACTTCCTCATTTCCCAGTGTCCCTCTGCCCTACTGCAGTCTCTCACCTCTCTCTCTCTCTCTCTCTCTCTCTCTCTCTCTCTCTCTCTCTTCTTTTCTCTCTCTCTCTCTTTTCTTTTTCTGTCTCTCCCTCCCTTCTTCTCAGTCTCTCTCTCTCACTCTCTCTTTCACTTTTCCTTACTTCCACTTTCCCTTTCCTTTCTCTGTATATGTTTTTATACATCTTTCACTTTTTCGCATCTCTCTCTTTCCCTTTCTCTTGCTCTTTCTTTCTCTCTCACACCTTTCGCTCTGTCTTGCTATCTCCCCCCCTCTCTCTCATTTATGCTTACTTTATCTCTCTATATATACATTTTTATCTTTCTCTCTCTTCTCTCTCCCTCTGTCAATCACTTTATTTCTCTTTCTCTGTTTTCTCTCTCTCTCTCTCTCTCTCTCTTCATCTCTCTCTTTCTTTTCTCTCTTCTTTGTGTTAATCTCTCCCCTATTTCTCTTTTTTCTCTTTCTCACTTTTTCTATTTCTGATGCCTTCTTTCTTTCTTTCTTTCTTTCTTTCTTTCTTTCTTTCTTTCTTTCTCTTTCTCTCTTTCACTTTTACTTTCCCTTCCCTTTTTCTGTGTCTCTTTCACATCTTTCAGTTTTTCACATCTCTCTCTTTCCCTTGCTCTCTCTCCCACTCTCTATCTTTCGCCCTCTCCCCCTTACCTTACTTTATCTTTCTCTTTCTTTCTCTTCTTACTCTCTCTTTAGCTCTTTCTCTTGCCTACTTCCTTTCTCCCCTCTTTCTCTTGCTTTTTCTTTCTCTCTCACTCCATTCTCTCTTTTTCTCTTACTTTCTCGCTCTCTCTTGCTATCTCCCACTCTCTCTCGTTTACCCTTACTTTATCTCTCTATCAATTTTTATCTTTCTCTCTCTTCTCTCTCCCTCTGTCAATCACTTTATTTCTCTTTCTCTGGTTTCTCTCCCTCTCTCTCTTCATCTTTCTCTCCCCCTCTTTCTTTTCTTTTGTTTTCTTTCTTGCTTTTTTCTTTCTTTCTTGCTTTCTTACTTACTTACTTTACCGTATTTCTTTCTTCTCTATTTCTCTTTTCTCTCACTCTTACTTTATCTTTCTCTGATGCTCCTTTTCTTTCTTTCTTTCTTTCTTTCTTTCTTTCTTTCTTTCTTTCTTTCTTCCCCCCCCCCTCTCTCGCTCTCATCTATTTCTCATCTTTCTCTCATTCTAGTTTTTTGCTGCTTCCAGCATTGGCGAGCTCTGTTCCCCTCCAAAATCCTGGCTTTCACAACCGCCCTACCCTGCAATCTGTCATTTCTGTCACACGCTCCTTCATTATACATTGTATCTCAAAAATGCTAGCATGGAATGTATAAACAGGATTTGAACAAGAGCACACGGGACATTTGGTCTGTTTTTTTTATTGTTTTCTCTGTAGTGCTTCTCCATAAGCCTTGTCAGTATCAGCAGTATCACTGACTTCATTTTTAATAAATGTCGTCTGCAGAGACGTCGGTGCGCAACAACAGGCCTGCTGGCATGTACAACTGGCTTGGCTTTCCACATAGTAGATCCAGTAGCTCTGCACACACAGGTCAGATTCACTCATGCATACAATGCAGTGTATTGCATTCTCACTGTGAATCTGTGAAGTCATTTGAGACGCATGTTTGTTGTCTAGTTATTGTTTGTCACTGTTAATGTCGGGCTAAATTCAGTCTTATGTGAGAGGTTGAATTTATGGACTTATCTTTCTGGAGCTGATTCTGTAGTAACATCAGAAATAGTACTTATTGTGTAATACCACAGATATGACTCACTTAGCCGGAGGAAATTCAGTCGTATCGCGAAGCAGCGCAATGTGAGCGCAGACCACGGCCGCCCACTGACACTGCAGCATTCTCGCATTTAGCATTTCCATGTCTGATTACGATAAACTGAACTTTTTTCTTTCTTGTATCACAGTGTTTAATTGGGAGCATTCTTTTAGGTGGGTGTGGTGAGTGTTTTGAGGAAAACTTTAGAGTAAATCCATTTTTCCGTACTTAGTTACATTCATCATCTGCCTCTGTGGAAATTATCAGACATAGGACAGAAGTGTCAACTGAAATGAATGGGTTGCAGAGAAGGCCACAGGGTTTATCAGAACATGTCTGAAGCACATCCTGGCAGAACGACAGGAAAATCAGCACTACCAGTGAAGTGGAAATCACTCTTTTCCCTGCCAGGACGGACCCATTTCTTTCTGCAATGCTAGCATCCTACAAAATGTAGGATGAATTTGAGGAGGTTCATGGTGTACACTGTTTCCTGGGCTCCCATTTTACAGTGGTATTTTTCTCTACTATGTTGCTACCTAGCTCTGGCCTGAATGGAGAGGCATTAGATGTTTCGCACTTTTTCATCAATCAAGTGTTTCAGGCTGCCGGAGCATTTCACATCAAAAGAATTTTTCCACCGAACCCTATTATCCAGGGTCTCCCGTTCCATGCAGCTGCCTGCTCTGAAACGTCTTAAGCACTTAACGTTTTCAGGTTTGCAGTCCTTCTCTTCTTCAAAGAGCAAACTTAGACGTAGATGGTCCATACGTCTATCAGAATTTGGGACACGACTGAGAAAGCAAGCTGTCCTTGTTGTTCAAAGGGATTGTGTGAACCATAGAAATCGATTACATTGATAACAAAAAATAGTTGGCAGTGAATCTTATTGATTAGTTGGCTTGACTGGAAAGGATGTAGCTTCCCATCTAACTTTGCATCATTTCCTTAAAAGAAAGTGCAGACATTGCAGACCACAGTACAGCGTTATGCATGACGCAAATGGTCAAAAAATATGCCAGTATTTCACTTTATCATCTGAAACAGTGGTTCTCATAGCAGTCCACAGGACCCTGCACCCCCAGACATTCCACATCTTTGCTGAAACGTAACCGACAGTGCATGGGGATAGAGTGAAAATGTGGACTGTCTGGGGGGGCACTGAGGACCAGTTTGGGAACCACTCAAAAAAAATAAACGTCTCTTGTAAATCAGGATAAACTGAGCTCACCTCGCACATCAGCACGACTGTGAGAGCAGTAAACTCTCTGTATCCATGACAGAAGCTCCGCATGTTGAGTAACTAAGATACTAAAACTGTAGTCAGAAGTCAAACATAGCCTGTCAGTGTCTGATTTTGGGTTAATTCTGTTTTAGTCTAGCCAATAATTGACTACCTTGACTAAAGGGATGAGATATTTTGAAATAATTTATTTAAACTTGCTCGGCTAAAATATGCTGTTCTCTTGCCACATTTTTTTTTTTCTTTTGCGTTTTGGCCACCTGTCTGGGCTAAAACAGTGCTTCAGGTCAGTGAAAACTGAGCTTTTAGAAAATCTCCACAGATTTTTACACTTCAGTTTTCTGTGTTTTTGTTTATACTGTTCAAATGTAACTTTTTACAGTTCAAATCTGTTTGAAAGTGCTGGCCACATGCATATGCTCAGTGCTGGTTTGCTGTGCTGAGTTTCAGGACTGTGCATGACTAACATGGGTAAAAATGTCTGAAATAAAAATGCATGTCTGTAATTTTTAGTTCTCATTTCATTGTTAAGCTTTGGTTGGAAGCAAAAGGATTACATTTCTGAAACAAATTTTCCAGGATATGTTTTTTTTTAGTAGTGTCTAGGTAGAAGCAGCCAAGCCTCTCCCATTGGTTAGGGCTTCAGGAGCTGAACTGAAGGGCCTAACCTGTCAGATTAAGCACTAACATAACAAGTAATAATAAAGTAGAATTTACCAATCATCATTTACAGTGGGTGTGACCAAAAAAATGGAAATTGGAGATACATCACTGTCTATGAATGTGTCAGTGACTATACTGATAGCTCTGTGCCACAGCTCTTTACTGAAGGAGTCACAGTAAAACTGCTACAAGATAAAATATGTGTCAAAATGTTTGTTACAAGCGTCTGATAAAATGTGGAACATCTTTTACGAGCTTCAAATGTCAGTTCATGTGAATTGCTGTTAGCTTAGTGCTAACAAACTATTAGAATCCCATAGGGATGCTAGCAGAAATTAGCATTACTGTGTAGGAGTTTTTCTTCTATTTTTACATTTTTTATTCAATTTATTTTGCCATTTATGGCCCCAACTGAAGGCCTAGCTCTAATAGTCATGGTTCACCACTGGTGGTTGGTAATATAAGGCTTAGTTAATGTGGGCAGAAACAAATTAATTTAAGTTTACTTTCTTATTAGATGGAAAATAATGGTTTCTTTATTGTTTTTGTACCTTTCATGCTGATTAAAATAGTATTTTCAAGTACAACATAGAATTTCTGTTTCTATGCCCTGGATAAAAGTTCTATTGTTATTCTGTAACTATGATTTAGAAGATAGGATTTGTGTTTTATGTTTGAAAAATGATTTTACATATATATGTGTGTGTGTGTGTGTGTGTGTGTATATATATATATATAATACACACATATATATACATATATATATATATATATATATATATATATATATATAATACACACACATATATATATATATATATATATATATATATATATATATATATGTATATATATATATATATATATATATGTATGTGTGTGTGTGTGTGTGTGTATATATATATATATAATGAAACATTATGTATCGTTTTAATTATTTATTGTTAACTCATAACTTCACTATTTCTTTTCCATATTAATCATAATCATAATGGACCAATTAATTGATTATTAATTGATGGTTCTTTGAAGCCCTAGTGTGCATGTTCTGTTTTCCTTCTGAGAAGTTTGAAGAGTTTTCTGTTGCCAGTAGCAGCTGTGTCTCAGTGCGTGTATTTGCTAAGCAGCTTGTAGTGACAGCTAAACTGATAACTGGCAAATCCATACTAGTGCATATTGGATGTTCCTTCATATTCATTTCTGTCCATCTCGTTTTTGGCTGCTTGGTCTTTCAGCCCACTCAAGACCCCCCAGCGAGAAAAAAACAAGCGGGCGTGTGTCCAGGCCTGCAGAACCTCGTATGCATTGTTCGGACGCTGAAATCCCCAGGCTTTGGATTAGCTGTGTGCTCTCAAGCTGACTCTGGATCAGAAGACGTGAGTCCCAGCTCACTAATCTGCCTGTGTGGGGTTAGAGGCGCACTCTCTAGAGTCAGTGAGCCAGCACTGTTTGGACTCCTGCGAGGGTTATTAATTCCCTTTTTGCCACAAGGCGCTCTGTCAAGAATCGATTGTGCTGAGAAATTGACAGCAGAAGCCTTCGCTTTCTCTCGCTCTGTCCCTCTTGGTCTCTGTCTCTCTCTTTTTCTCTCTCTCTCTCTTTTTCTCAGGCTCTGTTCTCTCATTTCTTTCCACAAGGTAATTGTCAGACTCTCTTTCTGCAAATCTCAGCTTTGACTTGGCCGTCTTGCTGCCTTGCTAGCCTCGCTGTTCCTCGCCATTGTGCCGGGATGTTGTTAAAGATTGACACTCTGCTTCTCTTTGTTGCACCACTCCTGTATCTGCTCAGAATAAAGGGCAGGCGACGGTGACCCGTTCTGTCTCGCCCCCTCCCTCCTCTCCTTTCCTTCCTCAAGGGTTTGAGAGTGGTCAAGGTGAGATGTATAAGACAGCCGTCCTCTCCCCTCCATTCATCTCGCGGTGCCAAAAGCAGAGTGCACGCAAGCAGAGCAGCACGTGGCAGCGCTGACGGGAAAACGCACTGAAGTGTTCCCGCTTCCATACCCCAAACCTTTTTCCTTTCCTCCGCAGCCTTTGTTCTTGGAGTGCTTTGAAAGAATGAAGTCCTCAGAATATCTCCACATAACGCGATCTCAGGAAAATCGCACTTGCACGCCCACATCGTATACATCGTCCTATATATAGACAAGATAGAGGCGGAGTGCAACAGTGGTCCAAGAAACCAAGTGTGACAAGTGAAATTAGGACATGAAGTTTGCTTCAAAGCACAGCTGAACAAAAGCCCGGGTCTCACAACCGAAGTGTCCTTCACCTCTTCGAGTCAGTGCAGAAACTGCCAGAGGCCACTGTTAGTGCACGCTTTGATCTTCTCCTACTCCAAACTTCGTCCTTAGTGACAATAATAATGATGTTTGGTGAAAATACTTCTTCTTTTTTGAGGAGGGAAAAGGACTTTCATGTGTCTGCTCTGACGCACTGCAGTGTATCAAGAAATAAACAAGTACATGGTGCAATCTTGGAATAGTTTTGTCTAAAGGCCAATTTCTAAAGCAGCTCTGTTGTGAAGAGTAATCCCGGTGGACTCATGTCACAAACCATGATAAGAGAACAGCAATTGGCAAATTGGCCACATGCATGAGACTATTCTGTATGCATGGTGAGCAGGGCCAGCTCTAGGAATTTTTGGAGGGCTCCCATCTTTACTGGCTGATATATTGTAAAAATAGAGGCTGACTAATAACAATGACTACTAATCTGAGTTATAAACTGACTAAATTATGTACAGGTATAACCAGACAATTGTATGTTGCTAATGATTAGATGCTCATTTGAGGTTCTAATAAGTACAGTTTATTTACAGATATCCTCAGCCTTAAGCTTAGTCCCATCTAACTCTGCTGGCAGTGGTGAAAGAGTTGCTTTTTTATTGTCATAAATGCTTTGCTTTCTATATATTTAGGTAGTGTGATTTCTTTTTCTTTCGTAGGAGACTTCGTCTCATGTGTCATGCAGTTGGCTGTCCGTCAGTATAGTCAAGCATTCATATGCATGTACATGGAGACTAATTGTAGTTTGAGTATCTAATCCTGGATTTGCGGGTTAGGGTTAGGTTAGGTCAACCATTGTTGACCTAACCGCCAACTGCGGCTATGTTTATTAGGTTTTGTGACGCTCGCGTCAGAAAGCCTGGTTAAATTGAGCCCACTTCGTTAGACAGACCCCAGATCCAGTACTTTTTATTGTCCAACTACAAGCTACGTATTATGGCATAATATTAAAACTATAAAAAACAAAATGCACTTTATCTTAAGGATATTTCTCTTTATCTTCTCTGTTTCCTTTTCGTTTTGGCTCCAAATCTATACCTCATTTTGTTTATTAATTTTTTTAAACTTGATTAACCAGTCTCTTTTTCCCATCACTAAAGCATCTTAGACAACATAATGGCACAGTAATATCACAGAGGTTGCTACGGGGCCCCATGGTGGTTGTTGTGGCCTAAGCAGCTGCTTGTTTTGCCTATTAAATAGCACTGACTATGAGTGCTGTATGGATTTAAAGTTTGCTGGTACATATTCTGTATTGTCACAGCCATTACAATTTGCAATAACTTTTTGGTTTGTTTTTTTTTTGTTTATTTGTTTTGCTTTTTTAATTTTAAAACACCAACTGGCTGTCACATAGTTTATAACACTTTACAAAGAATGATCTGTAAGCTGTCAGTACTGAACATTCCCCGTATAGTTTTTATATGTGGGTCATGCTGAACTAACTTTTATTTAAACTAAATATGAGCTGCTCACCAGCAGCAAGCAGTTTGTCGCTGCACGTAGTGACAACGAGTCTTTTGGTGCAAGATATATCGGTTATATTGAAGATGAAGTTTTTGAAGTTGACCTGAAAAATTGTTTAAGAGTTTGGTTTGAAGCTGCTGAGCCACTGTTTCTCATGGGTCTGCTTTGCTCTAGCACTGTAACACCTGCCTGTGCAAACAGTGCTCTGTAGTTGGTCGCATTGCACATCAGTCAGATTCCCTCTTCCTGTAAAAGAAAGTGTTCCTCGGCAGAATTAAACAACAAACCCGTGGAGTCACAGGTGATAACCAGAATGGTTGGTTTGCAAGACTTCAGAACTAGACTTCACATGGTTAGTTGCTGTTTTTCAGTAATAGGACGCAGGACAAATGGATTCTGCTTTAGTATGAAGTATTGTATCCAAAGTAGACATCATCTCTTGTATTTGCACTTGATATGTGATTGTTCTGTTTTGGTGCCTCTGCTGCTTGGGGTGGTCAGTGTAGGAAGATTCAAACTGAAATTGCTTTTCAACAAATTTTACAACAAACTAGCAACAAAATAGCAAAGGGGCTGCAAATTAACCTGTATTTTGGTTTGCTTAAAACAAGAAAGATAACATAAACGTTGGTCAATTTGAAAAATGAGAATTCATGTGAATGTCTTTACAGTGGACTTTGCACCTTATCATAGGAAAGTGTAAAATGTGTTATAACTTCATTAAAACTGTTACTTGGTGCAGCCATTTAAATTTTAATAGCTCCCAAACTCAAATGTAGTGGCAGTTTATGTTCAAACTAGGCTACAAACTTATGTTCAGCTGGACAGGGTTGCACCAGTTTTGCATTAGTTTATAGCAGAGATCGCTAATAGGCGGACTGCGGTCCGAGTCCGGACCCAGACGCTGTCCAATGCGGACCTGGACCTAAAATCGATAAACTATGGATAATTATTTAATTTCGACAGGGTGGTCCTATTTTAATCTGCGTAACTTTTCTAACCTTTACGGTACCTCTTTAGCAGCCCGGGAAACTCACAGACCAATCAGATGCGTTGTAAATATCACACATGATGCTACTCAGCCAATCAGATTTGTGCATTACGATAGGCACTGAGACTCGAGTGAGTGGTGCACAGACAGTGG
Source organism: Colossoma macropomum (assembly GCF_904425465.1). Lineage (NCBI taxonomy): Eukaryota > Metazoa > Chordata > Actinopteri > Characiformes > Serrasalmidae > Colossoma > Colossoma macropomum. The sequence continues at coordinate 16,904,993 of NW_023494790.1, read as the reverse complement.
AGGGACAAGGTGAGAAACAGCAATCAGAGGGAAGTTATTTCACATGACGCGCTCTAAAAAGAGAAAACTAACAATAAATATTGAAATATTACAGAATTGTACTTTATTTGATTTGACATTCAGTTGTTAACTGTATAAGATGTTGATATAACTACTAGGCTACTTCAGTATACAGTATATGGCACTGAATCATGATGCAAGTTAGACATTATGATTTTCCGGACCTTTGCCTGAGAAAACTTTCTCTGACTGGACCGTACTGAATTTTAATTAAAGACCCCTGGTTTATACTTTAGTTTAATTGTAAAGTCTTCACTAAGTCCTTAATTATCACTAGTTTGTTTCCTACTATCCGTTTACTAAATTTGGTTGTCCCACAAATCCTTAAGTCATTCCTCAACTAGTAGCAACTAACTAATCCGTACATGGCTTTAACATCCCAATATCACGTTCAGAACGTATAATCTATAAGTGTGCTACCGTGCAAACGTGATGGCAGCTTGAGCTGATTTAAAAAAAGATTCAAGTACACTATCAAAACAAAAAAAAGATGGTTCTTTTAAGGTTCTTTTAGTATGATGTTTTTCATGTAACATGTCTTGGTTTCCATTGTTTTCCCCTGCACCTACACCAGCTTAAGAAGAGGAGTCAATATTTAGCAACTGCTAAGCTCAACATCAAAGCTAGTTTGTGTGGTGCAACCCATTATGATTTAGTAATGCATAGACCTGAACTTAGTAAATACATACATTACAACTAGCCTGTGTTTAAACGTATGTACAGCTGCTGCAATCGGCCCCTGATGCAACCAGCTACAGATGCATATTTTATTTCCATCTCGGAGCCGCAAGGTTTCGTCACGACAGCAACAGCAATGTGTACGCAGGTGTTGGTGTGTGCATCGACATACTATAAGCACATGTTTATCACGACTCCTTTTATCCCCTCTGCAGTTTAAGAGTGTAGTGAATGTGCAGAAACGGTAGCCTTTCGCTCTGCCTCACTCAGCTAGTGAGGTGAAGGAAATTGGGTTAATACAGTATATAAAGTATTCACACACAAATAAAAATAGCATTGTCATGTTCCATTACCTAGCAACACATACCTCATGCAGTAGTGCAGATGGGGACTGTTAATGTGTACAGTATGTGCGTGCACACAGGTTTTAGGCACGCCTCCTGCGTTAGTGATCAGAGTTGTGTATGACCTTGATGTGAAAATGGAGAGAAAACAGAAAAGGAGCTCCTCTTTCCCCGTCTTTACTGCTCGCAAGATAATGTCTGCGGTTGAAATATGAATAATAGATTTGTGTTTCTTCTTCTCCTCTTATCTGCTAAGTAAACAATTCATCTCACTCGCAGCCCATCAAACAATCTCGGAAACAAGAGAGCATGCAATGCTCTGGCTAGTGCTGTAGGCTTTTGTATCTATTGTCTGCTATTTATCTCTACTTGCAAGTGCTCCCTCTCCCTCGCTTTCTCTTTGTCTCTCTCTCTCTTTCCCTCACACATGCTTTCTCTCCCTCTGTCTGTCTCTCGCTCTTTCTCTTTCTATGTCTGTCTCTCTCACAAACTGTAATGTAAACCTTTCAGATTGCTCTGTCCACATGCTGCAGCGTGATGAATTGCAGCAATACGAGCTGCAAAGTGCATCCTTGGTGCTCCTTGAAAGCTTTTATCTTAGATTCAGCGTAAGTGCATGCTCGATAATCAAGCCAAGCGTGGAAACCTGTTTATTCGGAATCCAGCACGTGGCTGTCTGAAGGAATTAAAGCTGAAATGGAAACATTTCAGGTTTAGCTTCATGACTCCCATGAACACAGAGGCTGTTTTTTTTTTTTTAACAGTAAAATATGCCCTTTGCCTGAATGTTCTAGACTGTTTAGTGGAGCATTGGGATCATCTCCAGCTTATGTAAATGTAGAAGTACTACATTTTTTCAGAGCGTTGAGAATGTCTTACGTTTCCACAGAGGCCAGTCTCGTTTTCATGGCATTTTATGTCGTCGCTGTCAAATCAAAGCCTCATAACTGTATAAATACTTTTTTTCCAGTTTCTGTTTGTTTATTCATTTATTTATTTATTTATTTATTTATTTAAACTATTTGATACCAGTTTTATACATTATATGGAGATCTTATGAGAATTGGGTCATTATAAATTGTTCAACAGAACTTGGAATAAAATCTTCTTACGTTAGTATGTACAGTACTGTCCACAATTAATTCACAATTATGTACTTAATTCACAGTCGAAGCAGCTTTTAACTACAAGTGGTTAATTTTTAGTGGAAGAAAAAAAAAACAAAACATGTTTAACAAAAAAATGCAACATAACTTCAACAACTAAATATCAATCATTATTTTCAGTATTTAGTGTGTCCATTCAGTGATGTTGAGGACTGGACTCTGGGGTGGTCAGTCCATTATTCTGAGAACAACAGCAGCTTCTATGTTTGATTTGTAATTGTTATTTTTTTATCTATTTTCTTTCCTCAGTAACAGCTCCTCGACAGCTACACATTATTTCAGACTCATAGTGTTGAGTTGTCTTCTCACAGTTTAGGAAAGACAGAAACACCTGTGGATTTTAATCTGAAGCTTGATTTCTCAAGGATGAAAGCTTCAGTACTGCTTATCAGATGGTGACAGCTTTGGTGGTCTACCAGGTCTTGTATGGTCCATGTCTCTTTTAAGATGTTTTTTTTCAGCCACATCTGTTGCTAAAAGGTGTATAAAATTAAGCACAGAGCCTTGCAGTCTCGATAAACAAACACTGTCAGTAGAATACCACTGGACTTTAGAGCAGTGGAAACGCATTCTGTGGAGTGACGAATCACACTTCTCTATCTGGCAGTCTGATGGACGAGTCTGGGTTTGGTGAATGCCAGGAGAACGTTACCTGCCTGACTGCACTGTACCAACTGTAAAGTTTGGTGGAGGAGGGATAATGATGGGGTTGTTTTTCAGGGGTTGGCCTAGAACCCTTAGTTCCAGTGAAGGGGAATCTTAATGCTTCAGCAGTCTAAGACATTTTGGACAATTGTGTGCTTCCAACTTTGTGGGAATGGTTTGGGGAAGGCCCTTTTCTGTTCCAGCATGACTGAGCCCCAGTGCACAATGCAAGGTCCATGAAGGCATGGTTGGGTGAGTTTGGTGTAGAAGAACTTGACTGACCCGCACAGAGCCCTGACCTCAACCCTATGAAACACCTGTGGGATGTGCTAGAACAGAGATTGTGAGCCAGCCCCTCTCGCCCAACATCAGCAAAGGGGGGACCAACTCCATATTTTTGCCTATGGATTTAGAATAGGAGTTTACTTAATGGCAGTTTAAATAAATGAAAGGTGATCTCTGACTTTTTCATGACACTGTAGATTATATATATATATATATATACATATATTATTTGTTGTTATGACACTGAAAATTATTTTCTTTATATATTTGTTTATTGGATATTTTAGCATATTTGTTTACGTGCCTTTGTTGTAAGCTCATTTGTATTGAATGACAAATTCAATTTATGGCTGCTTCACTTAAAGTGATGAAACCAATTCAACATGTCCATAACTTTATTAAACCACCCCCCCCACACACACACACACGTACTGTTTGTAGTAATTGGCACATCAAATCAATTTCCATGCAACAAAGACATTCTCATTTCCTCTTTGTTAGTCTCTAATAGTTTCCTATCAGTAAGGTAATCACCTCAGTCTGTCTGATACAAGCAATGTAAGAAAGTCAATTGACATTTTGGTCTATTAAAAGCTTTTTCCAGGTGACCTTTGGACTTTGATTGGCTGGCTGATAGGTTGCAGTCTTGTGTGACATTACATGGATAGGATGCTTTAGGATTGCTGTAGTGAGTTTATTTGGTGGCCTTAGAGGAAGAATGAATGGGACCTGCAGGTTGAAGATGTTCTCCCAGACCAAGGCATGGCATTTTGTTTGCCACCTAATTCCTCTGTGTGTGGTTTTAAAGCACCTCTGTGGTAAATTATCAAATTGTGTATTAGTTTACCTACTAAACAGTACATACTTTTTTCCATTGTTGAGCCAGATTGGCTGATTACTATAACATATTTGCAGCATGATTTCCATGCTTTTCAGTTACCCATCATACAACAGCCCTGGCAAAGCCACAATATTTGCAATGCAAGCATAATCAAGCATGCAAAGTTCACCATTTTGATGTTCACGTCAGTGTAGACTTGTTACTTGTTTGTAACACAGTTTACTTTATCGTACATTTGCCTGTAACTAGGTTCATGTATGTTATTGGAGTGGGTGAAACAGTCTAAAATAAAAGTATTGATTTAGATTTTCCAATAACAAATCACAAAGAGAAAGAAATGGAATAAGAGCATCACGACATCAGAAATGCATGCAAAGTTTGACATGGCATATGATATATTTGTGACATTTGCTTTTTTCTTTAGTCACCAACTAATTCTCAGCCAGACTAAGAAAAGGCATAGACATTTATGGAGCTTGTGTCCGTGAGAATGTGAAAATGGAGGTTTTGCAGAGCTCCTGCACAAGGTCACCACACTTCTCAGTGCTAGGATGAATCTTTTCAAATGAATCTGGGCTCCTGAATGGCGTAACTGGCTTGGAGAGTTGCATCCTGTCACTGAGAGCCAATTTCCAATCCCGCCAATGTCACAGCCATCCATGGCCGAGAGGCAAAGAGAGCCCAACTGGCCCTGCTGCTCTCTGGGTGGGAAGGCTTGGTCCATCTATAGTGTAGTGGTTCTGGCCAACCTCACACATATATAGAACTTGGCAGTCAGCATTCTTCTCCAAGTGTGTGCAGCTGAACTATGATGTTACGCAAGCAGCAGCTCGACAGCAGCTCAAAAAGATGCTGTGGAGGCTTTGATGTCTCAGAGGAAGCATATACATGCCTTCATACTTTGGACAGCTGGTAACGTCTAACACTGGGGAAATAATTGGGTACAAATGAAAAAAGTAAGTAGATTGATATATAGGGCACAACCAATATTAAATTTCTCTCAATGATACTGATTTTAACGAGCTAAAGATTCAGAAAAGTGATGTATAATGATATGTTATCTAAATGTCAGCTCCTTAAAACAGTATTTATTAAATTGATTAGATTATTTACACCAAACAAACAGATTAAACAGTTCTTATCTGACTAAAATGATTCAGTTAACTGTGAATTAAGTAATTTGATTTTCATTTCAAATTCTACTGATATAAGCACTTTTGGCTGGCCAAATGTTTGAAAAATGGATGTCAACAAAAATAAATTTAGGTGTCACCGCCTGTGATACAAATAATGAGCTTGTAGGGGTATAATGATTCACAAAATGAATAATTTAGTTTAGTCCCATACAGTGGTGTCTTGGTATGAGGCATTTTTCAAAGCAGAAAAAAATGGGCAGTGCCTAAAAATCCACCGTATGGTAGTATTCTAATGTTTCCATTTCCAGCTTATTATAGCATTCAACGTTATACGAATACAGTATTTTATAATAACTTGCTAGCCACACGTTAATATGTGCCTATGAGGAGTGTGCTGGATTTTTAATGTAAAGAAGCAATGTTTATGCAATATAATAAGTGTTAAATGCAGTACTTTATAGTTTGATAGCTGTGCACATTGAATTGAGAGGCTCATATTGAACTACACAATTTGTTGAATTGTTACGCTCCTATACACTGAAAGTGTTCCTCTGACTTTATTTGATTCGAGTGTGTACACTGATTACACTTGAGTGAGATATATTACATCAAACTGTGACTGTCGCTCGTTTTTCCTACTTTTGGCAACAATTGTGTTGAAGTCTTTTATTTATGTGGAACCGAAGTGTGCTTGTGAAACAAAGTATAATCAAAGGACATTTTCTTCAGTATGAGCCTTACAAAGTTAAGTATGATTTTAAAAAAGTCTGATCTGAACTGAATTTACAACTCTGAGCTGTTCCGATAGGGAAATGTTACAATAAAGACTTTTGCACTTTTGGGTATAAATGGCAAATAGCATGGTCTGTTAGATTGACAGGCAGACTTGCAGCTTGTAATATATTTATTTTAACTTAATGTGATATATATAATGTGACGTGTGTGTGTGTGTGTGTGTGTGTGTGTGTGTGTGTGTGTGCATATGACACTTAAACAGTGCAGATTCTGTTTTTTTTTACAGTGCATTTCTATGTAATCTTTGGAGTTTTAAGTGTAGGACATGAATAAAACTGACATTTTCACACCCAAAATATGCTTTATAAATTACATTAACCCATTATATTTATTTATTAATAATACTGTATGTGAAAATGTGGTATGTGGCTAATAAAATACTTTCAGTACTAAAAATGTAACCATATATTCTGAAATCCTAAAAGTGCCTGTAGTTGCATCCATAAGTTTGCCTACGATAAGGGCAGAGCTTCCTAGTTTTGTTTAAGAACAAAATGAGAACAACTCTCCTTACAACAATATCTGCTGATTTAACCTGAAACTCTTGCTTCTACAAATTCTGCTCTCATTTCTTTGCTCGAATCCTAGAGCTGACATGAACACATTTCATCCAGTATCTAGGGTGTCAACTTGTGGCTGATGAACTCATCATTATGGTAATGATGATGCAGCAGATTACATATTGGCAACTCTCCTGCTTACAGAAGCAATAAAGATTTTCAGGACGGCTACACATATCAAAATATGCTTATCAAATATGCATCTTCAAATTGGTAATCAAAAACCCATCACAAACTGCAAGTGAGGTTTTCAAATTCATACGACTCTCCTTAAGGGAAAATGTACACATCAGCTCAGTCTAAATAACCGCAGAGAGCTGGGGGCATCGCAGCTGAGAATCACCTGGAATGATACCATCTGTCTGTTCAGGTCCCAATGAGTAATGGCTCGGTGTAATGGATTAAGAGAAAATCCTTACAAACGTAAGGACTGAAAAAGACAAAGCTGTAGCCACCTACAGTCAACTGTTGCCTTGAGAGTTGCATACAGAAACTTTTCATTTGTGACTCATAGCGATCTCTGTTCATTACAGCTGGCGAAGAGCATTACCAGCTGGCATTAAGCGTATTAGCCCACTACCACCAACCACGGTGATCATTATGAGTATAAACTGCACTGCACTTTCTCAGGAATGCTGCAGTCTCTCATACGTGGCAGGTGTTTGTATGTGTTCAGCAGAGGTGTATGGAGGAGCGGTTGTATACATGCTGAAAGGAGGGAAAAAAAAAAAACCTAATTTCAGACTCCTGAGGTTTTGTGTATGGGAGTGGGAGGGCAGAGGAGGAGAGGAGCCATCCTTGTGCTTTCAGAAAGGCTAGTAATTAATGAGGCAAGTGGGCTCTCTGACCTCACGGAGAATGGAGCGGATCTCTCTAGCCCAGCCGTGCTGCGAGCAAACCCACGCAGGGCTTTTGTCTCCAGCCCTCAGTCCAAGGCTGCAAGCACCAAGTACTGCCTGTCAGCCTTGCCTGAAGAAAGCAGCGAAGTATGTATAAAAAAAAAACAAAAAAACAACAAAAAAAAAAAACACGCTTGGCTTGTGAGGCGCGTCTCCATTTTTTTTAAGAGTGTTCTTCCTTAACACTTGGCTTTATTGCAATTCTGCCTATTTAGGCTCTGTTGTCCTCTGTGAGCCGCGGTGTGCGTTCTGCTCTGATTGCTTCTCCGTACAGTAGCTTTGATACAGGAAATGGCATTGACACCGTCTCGATGATGATTCCTGGCCTTGGTCTGTGGGCGAGCCCGGATACGAGATAGCCAGACTTTGATGCCTTGCTGTGTTTAAAGAGAATATTGCTTCCAACTGTATTCTTCTCCGCAGTACATATATTTCCATTTACATCAAAGGACCTAGCAGGGCCGGATGATGAAACCTCAGTGTCACCAGTGAAGACAGCAAGTCTTCTCCTTCCTCCGCCTTTCTCCCGCTGAGGTGTGCTTTCTCTGCAGTCTGTAACCTTGCATAGAGTTGTTGAGTCCAACTTTTTTCCCCGCATTGTTTATGCCGTGTTATTAGTGCCAGTCTCTCTCTGACGGACAGCTGACAGATGCCTGTTGAAACACTGTTTTACTATTGATGGAGGAGCCAGGCAGGCTGAGCAATCTGCCACTCAAACTGGCCGAGAGAGATGAGAAGAACTGATCTGCTGGACAGGTTGGGATGGACTGTGTTAACAGCTCTACTTGGTTGGTTTATGGAGGCTACCCATCAAGTACTTTAGTGCTGTGGGAGTGGAATCTCTGGAGTGAGTGGTTCAGGCTTCATTAGAGACCCTACTAAGGAGGAATGACTCACTCAGAAGCACATCTATCTCTGTGGGCTCAGATGATGCAGCTGTGGGAGTTTTTACTGTTTTTTTTTCAGTATCTTTTTGCAAAGAGCATGCTGGACCATTGCTTCCCATTAGTATTTGCCTGCCCTCTTGCATACCTGGCTGCTACCTGTGGTAGTGCTAGTCAAACAGTCCATTTGTGAATACGAGGTGAATTACAAAAACATAGGAAATGCAGATCCACGTCCATGTTTCAGACTCTTTCATCACAAAGGCTGCATTTGTGGTTCAAAAGGACTCCGCTCGAGGGCTTGTGGATGTACAGTTTGAGAGAAGATCTGTTGGGGATATGTGGTCAGATACTGTTTCCGTATTGATACGCAACTTGGCCTCGTGTTGGCCTCTGCAGTTGATGGGATTTGACTGAACTAATCCACGCAGCACTTTCATCCATAGCAAGGTGTAGTAATGAGGTAATTTGTCAAAGTTATGGAAAGCGGCCCATTCCAACATGTATTTCCATCTCGCTGAAAAGACGCGTGTCTCCAGACAAATTGCCTCCGAGTGCTGATAGCGGTAATCCCTTAAAACAGACGTGTTTCAGTGCCTGAGGCATCACTCCATTCTGGCCAAGGTGCAAAAGCCATTAAAAGTTGAGAATGTGGTTATAATGTGCATCGAGAGCAAACTTGTTCCCTCCGTTCCAATAACGACTTCCACCTTCCACCCTGACGTGTTTCCGTAACGTGATCCAGAGGCCTGTCTGTCCACCCTTTTGCGTGTCCGCAGTCCAGCACCAAAGGGCCGAGACACAAAGAGCTTCACAACTCACTTACCGTAAACCGTGAGTGATAAAGAGAAGGGAGAAATCAATAGGAGGGAGACACCACAAATCTGTCGATGGAAAAAAGAAACACTGGAGTCTGCCCAGATTAAATCCGCAAAGCCCTGTACTGTTAAAGAGAGAGAGAGAGAGAGAGAGAGAGAGAGAGGAGCGCCTTTAGACACTTTTCTTCCATTCTCATGCCTTGTCTGTTACAGTACAGAACTCTGACTTTTTAAATTATGCCCTGCCTAAATTAGAGGGATTTAATGAGGAAGGCTGAGATGGTGAAAAGAGAGCTAGAGAGTGAGGAGAAGCTATCATCAGGAGCTAGGTTGTCTTACAAGCCAGATTTGGGTCTATCATCAGAGAATCTGGTATGTTTCATCACTCAATATGTCCAAGAACTGCCTACTTTGATTGACATGCAAAAAAAACAACCACTAACCATTGTTTTTTTGGTGAGATATGGGGACAGGTGATCTGTCGTGCCTCAATTTGTCAATGAAATCGACTGTATTGTCACTGTAAATACACCACTTTGCATATTTATGGTTAATTTGTATTCTTTCTTCCTTTATTTATTTCATGCGTAGAAAAAAGGAGCCACAAATTAAAGGCTCCTGTTTTCTGTCTGAGAGGCTGTTCCCAACACTAATGTACAGACTGAGGAGCCTCTTAATCAATATTTGTGGCACCTTTTTCCAGTAACTCATATCGTCATAACAGTCAGTGTGTTAGTGTTAGAACACTGCTTCAACTGGAGAAAATAAACATGCTTGTGTTTTTGGTTAGAAGTTCTTAGTAATTATTTCTTGTTATGTTTTGGTAGTTCTCGCTATAGTTTTGATAAATCACACTTTAACAGCCTATAAATTGTTTTTATTAAAGTAATAAAACAGCTAAAGCGTATTGCATTAAGTTATCCTACAGGCTACGGATATTGCTGCCTATTATTGTGATAATGCTATTAAGCAAGTAGTTTTCAATTGTTTTTTGTGTATTTTACAACTTTGTTGTTACAACAGCTTAAAAATCATAAAGTTCACATTCATGATTTGCATGTGAGGATGTTATGTGCATGAAAGGCTTCAGCACGTTATCTTTATCTGTGTAGCAGCGGCTGTTACTGAAGATGCTCCATGTGTTAATGAGCTGCTGAAGCCACAGTTAAATTCTTTATTGGAAAAATAAAATGTAAGTGAGCTTTATATTGTCCTATAGCTTAATCTTCATGAAAACTAATCGTTTAGATCACAGAAAGCGAACTGCCGAGTCCAGCGCGGTGTTGTGATTTTCCTGCTCTAAAATATCAATTAGTCAAGACTTACTATGTGTACTATGTGTACCACAACAACACTGGAATTATTTTGTTTTCACTCTTTGAAACTGCCTTCCATTCCCTCCCAATCACACAGAAAACACCCCCAGGATTGACTGCCCAGCAGAGTTGCTTTACAGTTTACTAGCATTATCAAGGATTGTCTTGACTTCAGTTTCTAGCGATGAGCGTAAAAATTGTCATGAGTTCATTTCCTAGCGAGGAGGCTGTTTATTAACACTGTAGTCTTACTTTGTCCTTTAGTTATAGATGATAAAGTATGACATTATGCTATCATTGTCTGAGAGGAGATCAAAATACTTTATAAAGCCTACATTTCAATAGAGCACATTGAGTGGGGTCCTTTTCATAGCTAAAACAACAATTTCACAAGTTGTTAACAAAAGATATAAGCATGAATTTGGCAAATTATGATGATGTATCAATACATTTCACTCTTTCAGAGAGACTCTTCACCTGATTATGTTATACAAGTAATTTCCAAGTACTTCTTTGTACAGTTGCACTGTTTGGTCAGAATGAGCTTTAAACTCCCGTGTCTCTTTTGTCTGGGAGGTGTGATTATGTTAGCACACCTGGTGTTGCTCACTAGGAAATTCAACTGCTTGGTAGCGAAGTCAGGTCTGGTCCATAGTGTAGTTTTGCAAATGGGGTTTCTCAAGTACATAATACACTTGTGCTGATACCATCGCTAAAAACTATTTTTACATATTTCCTAGGTTATGTATGCTAGTCAGAAAAAAAACTTAAAGTTTAATAAAATTTTAACACACCCACTAAACCTGGCAGTTTTCTGTAAGGTTGAATCAGGTGTGTTTGAGTGGGAAAAATCCCTAAACTGTGTTGGAGACCAGCCCTCCTGGACTAGAGTTTGCCACCACTGATCTAGATATAATGCTGCAGTAATAAAATAATCTATAGATTAATCAAATACTTGGCTGTAGTGATGTCATTTACTCTGGATATACCATACAAGCTACTAAATACTTCAAATAAACATTTGAAGAGCCATTAAATAGGGATCCACCAATAAAGGAATAGATATCGAGTATTGTTCTTATACATGTCTTCTAATGCTGATACAAGAACATTTATAAAATGTAGAAATTGGGACTGAATGTATCTATTTTATGAGTACACAGAAATAATACATATATTTCTGTTGGCTTGTAAATGCAGTAAAGTGAAGAAAATACAGATATAGATACAGAAGCCTAACATTGTGCTCTTCTGGAGTACAATAAATACAAATAAATCTTCAAATATCGGTTAGAAATATCAGCCAAATTGTCTGATGTTGATTATTTTTAAGCAATTATCTGCCGCTACTAAAATGAATATCATGCAGTCTATTAAAAGATTTTTCACTCTGGCAAAATTAACCAAAAGACATATTCCTTGCAATAGCACCCCTCCTTTGATCTAATAGAAAGCAGTGAACAGAAGTGTAACAGACAGAATTCAGATGACTGTGACCGTCTTTATACAGAATGTTCATGTACTTCTGTGTTGTAGCATCTGAGGTAGAGACTGGGTTCTGTTAAACTAGCCTGATGGGTATCAGGGTGGGTGCACGGTGTTATTTCACATCGGGAGAGATACGATAGATTACAGTGGATGATAGCCCCTCTCTGGACCCCCTCCTCTGCCATCTCGGCAGTGTTCCCAGGAGGGTCTGGAGAAATTGCAGCCACGCTGCTGAGTATCAACGGCTTCATGTAAGATTCAGCAGGGCTCCAACTGGCCACCGCCTCACGGAGAACTCTCCTCCTCCAGCCCCAGCCTCGCACCGCCTGCTCCTGTGTCTGCCCTCATCACGGTAGGTGACTGCTATGCGAGAGACAGTTGCCAGAAACCTTTTACCTCACCTTCCCCCCATCTTGCATTCCACCAGGCCCGCCCAGACGTGAGGTTCAGCTGGGAGCCAAGACCCAGTGAAAATAGCCAGCTACTCCAGATGGCGGTTCAAAGCAGAGGAGGGGAGGGGAGGGGAGGAAGGAAAAAAACTTGTATTTGTTCACAGCATGGAAAATGATCCAGTCTACCCAGGTTGGATCACTTGACACTGAAGGAAATGACGATTCTGCTGTCTGCTGTTATTATTTCACAGATCAAAGGATTTAAATAGAACCTGCCTGTTCTGCATATGTACCTTGCCATGCTTTTCTGTTCCCTCTTTCTGTTGTTCTCTCAGGCTTCAAGAAGTTTGCTTCTCCTTCAGAAATTAGTCTGAATGCTCCCCCTGCTGGTAGCCAAGAAGGAGGATGAGAGGAGGGAGGGAGATGGTTCTCTGAGTGAAAGCGCGCATGCGAGCCCAGAGGGAAAACCTGTGCCTCACTACAGAAGAGACTCCGAATGATGAGGCCCTAATGATCAGTGAATCAGCATTTCTAAAAGGTTTATGGCAGATTCTGAGTCAGACGATTTTCTCTAATAGAGTGATTAAAATGAAGGGTCAAGTGCTCACCATGCTGATTATGACTCTCCTATTGACTGACTCTCTGAAACTCTGAGAGGTGATCTGTAGCCCAGTCTAACACACATCAGATATCATAAATATCACAAAAGTGTCCTGCTTTTGGCAAGAATCAGAACATTTTCTGACTTCTTCGGTGATCTTCAGGCAAGAGACCACCGCTGTGCTGTATTTCATCCATGAGATATTTCAGATCTGAACTGAATTCAGCCTCTACATGAGGTGTGAATGCGTTCTGCTTGTCTTGCTAGTTTGTCAGCTCGTTCTTTGCTCGGCTGTTCTTGCTCAAAGCAGCTGGGTGCCTTTTTGAAGTTCCCAGGTGGGCTCACTGAGCAGCTGCACTCCCCCCTCAGCCAGAATCGCCAAGATGGAGAAAGATGACAAGTTGAGAGTCCCTCATGCTCTCGCTCATCAGCCTTTCCAAGAATTCCTTTTTTTTATTTGCCATTACTTCTTCTTTTCTCGCCTTGTCACATGGACTCTCACAGAGATCTGTCTTTAAAAGACAGGCAGATGGGCTTCCCAGCAGGTAGATAAGCGGTACTTGTGTCTTGATGAGCACTTAGACAAAACAAGGGGTCAGGCAAGAGATGGGAGCTCAAATGAGCCAGAACAGCTGCTTTCCAGTGTCGGGGTGGAATTGAATTGTTTCATCCCTTTGTGGCCTTCACCTCCATTCTCTAATTTGCCAATCAGCCCCAGTGTAATTGCATTTAAGATCTATGCCGCTGCTAATATGGCAGTGTTTTGCACTTGAGTGGTGCTAACAACCCAGAACCCCTGTCACTTGCAAAAAGAAAGGACCATTGAATGGTAAAGAGGCATTCTCTCTAAATGAACCTCTCTCAGATTAATTAGGAATGCTTCAGTTCTTTGGTTCTTTGATGCAGGTAATTAAAGACAGATTAATGATCATGCTAATACAGTCATCTACTCTCGTGCAGCAGCGGGATGTGCTTTCAGCACCTTGGATAGCGCTGTTGACTCTTTAGCACCATGGACAGAGGTCTTCAGCGGCACTTTGACCAACAGGGCCAGTGTGAATAGTGTAATAGATCCAGACGAGGAGGCAATATTGGGCTGCCTCATACTCACTGACACGCTCAAATAAACTGCTCCTCCATGCTCCCAGCGCTCATCTCTCACAGGTAGTTTGTCTGTTCCCTCTGCGGATCCTTGGCAACATCCCAGTGCTTCTCTCCAATCTGGGTAGGGTGTGATGGAATAAGCCTGCCACTGCTATCGGAACAGCATGGCAGATCGCCACATAATAACACTGTACTGTGACCAGCGATTCAGTGCCATATTAGATCATCACCATAAAAGTACTCCATTTGTAGATGCACTTTTCTTTTTGTTTTTACTTTCAACATTACTCCAAAATTCAGTTGAATGTGTCCTTGACAGGGAAACTGGTCAAATAATAGTCTCTCTACAAGCTTTTTTTTTTTTTCTTTTTTTTTAACCTACCTGCAGGGCTGTTCTTTGGAATTGCACTCCTTACTCTTCTGGGAAGTGGCAAGAAGCCCGGCAATGTAACCAAGAAAAAAATAAACAATTCAAGGAGGTCAACTAATGGCCAGGGATTATACAAAAGAAATGTATTATAGGTTACCACAATGTCTGAACCACCGTGCCCTGTAAAAGTGCTGGGTCAAATTTGAAGCCTCCCTCTAATTGTTTGTCTAATTGTGAATCTTCCAGTTACTTTCTAGCCTGTCTCTCTAATCTCATGCTAATACTACAGGAAAGAGTTATCCTTTGATTGTCTGTGTTACATTTACAGACAGCAAAGACATATCTGACGTCTTTACAGTCTTTACTTAAGTTATTAGATTGTCTACCCTCATCCTCCAGCATGGATCTACAACATACTCCATTGTAAAACTCTATGAATGTAAAGATACACATATTTTAGGTTTGGTATGATTTCAGAGGACAATATTTAATGTGAATTTCAATTTTTTTTTAAAAAAAACATTCTACACATGCTCTAATTTCACACTACACAGATGGATTTGGTTCAGATTTCAAATTAAAAGATTGCAAAGTAGCATATCCTTTTGCAAAGGACAGTGATCATATAAAACAATGCAAGTGAGCTACTGTATTGAAACCTGAACTGTCTCATATAAAACCTTAAACTCAACATAAACTATAAATCATAATGCATTTTCTTTCCATGATGAATTTTTAAGTGAAACATGTTTTAGGGAGCAGGCTGATGTCAAGGGTATGATGTGAAAGGTACCCAAACATGTTGCTTAAAATGTATACAAAACTTGGTGATAAATTAAAATATTTTAATTACAGACACCAAAGACTAAGAGATTTCATCTTGCATTGTATTCAATGTGGACACATTCTTGTTATTGTTGCATTGTAGGTTTGGATAGATGATGACTGTGCTGCTGTCAGCCCTACCCTGTAACCTGATGTAAAGACACTGTGGGACACAGCATGTTCAGAAATGTATGAAATGTGCACTGAACCCCTCCCACCAGCCACTTTTTTGTGCCTTCAGTGTTCGATCAATGGTACAATGAAATGTAGTAGTCTGAAATAGTATGATGAAATGCCTGTGCGATATAGTTGTTCTGGCGTTTGGGATATTAGTGCAAGTCTCTGAGATTTTTTTTTTTTTGTCTATTCATCCCATGATGGGTGGATGTGAACCATGATGTTATTGGTTACTATACTTCTCCACTCATTGGTGCATGGATGTTTTCAAGACGGGCAAAAGTCCGATTTTTGGTGGAAATTTTCTTTTTTCTTTATTTCTTTTTTAAATGATATGGTGTGATAAATCATGCTTAACATGAACTGCACGCTTATTTTTAAACAGCATATTTCTGTTTTCAACCCCATAAAATGGAAATATCAACGTGTGCAAAATCAGTCCGACACTAAACCTTAACTACGATCAAGTTACTCTTTCGAAAAAATAATACTCTTTAGAAAATAAATTAAAAAATTAAAAAATGTGACCTCAGAAGAGACTTAGGAGTGTATCAGCAGTAGATTTTTTTTATGTCACACTGTTTTGAACAGTTGATTTTCAGGTGTTTGAAGCTGTATTGGAATGTTTACACCTTTATAAGGCTGAGTCAGTAGGTGCAAACCTTGTGGGCTGTAGAGTTTTTTCCTTGCTGTCAATTAAGTACATTTCTGCATTGTACAAAGTCCAAAAGGGCAGAAGCTGATTTGAAGTGGTTTGAAATAATATCAAATGTTGCTTTTGTTCATCTAAACTACAACCCTAATTCCAAAAAAGTTGGGATGCTGTATAAAATAAAATGTAAATAAAAACAGAATACAATGATTTGCAAATCTCATAGACCCATGTTTTATTCACAGTAGAACAAAGAACACATTTCAGATGTCGAAAGTGAGCCGTTTTACCATTTCATGAAAAATATTAACTTATTTAGAATTTGATGGCAGCAACGCATCTCAAAAAAGTTGGGACTGGGCCATGTCTACCATTGTGTAGCATCCTCTCTTCTTTTAACAACAGTCTGTAAACATGTGGGAAGTGAGGTGACCAATTGCTGGAGTTTTGGGAGAGGAATGTTGTCCCATTCTTGTCTGATGTAGGATTCTAGCTGCTCAACAGTCCTGGGTCTTCTATGCTGGATTTTTCATTTCATGATGCGCAAAATGTTTTCTATTGGTGGAAGGTCTAGACTGCAGGCAGGCCAGTTCAGCACCTGGACTCTTCTTCTGTGAAGCCATGCTGTTGTGATGGATGCGGTATGTGGTTTAGCATTGTCTTGCTGTAATACACAAGGCCTTCCCTAAAAGAGACGCTTTCTGGGTGGCAACATTTGCTGTTCTAAACCTCTGTATACTGTTCAGCATTGAAAGTGCCTTTCCAGATGTGTAAGCTGCCCACGCCATAGACACTAATGCAACCCCATACCATCAGAGATGCAGATTTTTGAACTGTGCACTGATAACAAGCTGAATGGTCCCTCTCCTCTTGAGTCCTCAGGACATGGCGTCCGTGGTTTCCAAAAGATTTTCAAATTTTGATTGAATCTGACCACAGAACAGTTTTCCATTTTGCCTTGGTCCATTTTAAATAAGCTTTGGCTCAGAAGTCGGTGGCATTTCTGGATCGTGTTGACATGTGGCTTCTTCTTTGCATGATTCAGCTTTAACTTGCATTTGTGGATTGCACAGCAAACTTTGTTCACAGATAGTGATTTCTGGAAGTGTTCCTGAGCCCATGCAGTGATTTCCAGTACAGAATCATGTCTTGCTGAAATGCTGTAAGATGCTTTTATACCCAGTCATGTGAGTTAGTTTGCAAATTGCTCCTCCAGCTGTTTTTTTTAGTATCACTTACTTTTCCAGCCTTTTGTTGCCCTGTCCCAACTTTTTTGGAGATGCGTTCCTGCCATCAAGTTTTAAATGAGTTAATATTTTTCATGAAATAGGAAAATGTCTCACTTTCAACATCCGATGTGTGTTTTATGTTCTATTGTGAATAAAATATGGGTCTGAGATTTGCAAATCATTGCATTCTGTTTTTATTTACATTTATTTACATTTTGCACAGCATCCCAACTTAAATGTTGCTGTTTAATTCAAAGTATGAGCTGACTAAAAACAATTGATTTGCTTGTTACCACATGAAGTGATTTTTAGGCTAAACTGGCAAGCCATTTTTTACAGCATAGACTATATGTAGAGATATTAGAGACACATATTTTACATTTAATAGCCAGTGTCACCAACACTGAGCACAACAGAGTCTGATCCTGCAGCGGTAGAGAAAATGACACTGATGTTTGACGTTGTTTGTATCTTCTTTCAGGCTGAGATGTATGAACCCGGAGTATACATATTGCTTTTTCCCAGGTCGTCTGACAGCAACACTGTAATATACAGGGCCAGTCTTGTTATCGGAAATCTGACTGACTGTCAATTTCCCAACTAAATTATCCCATCTGTTATTCATGTGCGGTCTCCGGGGGCCGCTAGAATGAACGGACAAACAAAATCAATCTGCAGACCTTATCCTCTACATGCTTCCACAGATATTTTGCTCTGTGTCATGTCATCACTTTTCTTGGTCCCTAAAGTAGAGGGTCCATTTGGTAGAGAGATGCAGTCAGAAACGTCACAGCTGAGCAAGTGTAATGAAATCTGTTATGTTCTACAGCAACGTGTAAAGCCTTTGAACAAATCAAATTTCCATGGTTGGTCAAAAGGTATTTCAGAATGTGACTGTGCACACATTACAGCTTGTGAAGAGCATGAGAGAGCTGCTCTTTTATGCATTGCATGTTAGCTCATTGTCAGCCAGCGATTTGGAAAGAATTGTTAGGTTTTAATTATTAAGCATATTTTTTTTCCTACTACTGTCCAATTTTTTGCCTCTTGGGCTGAATATGTCCCAAATTCTTCTTGTAACATCTGGTTTAGAAAATTCATCCACACTTTGATGTTCCCATTTTTATGTGGATCAGCAGGGCTTCTCCCTCTTAGCACCGTGTTTCCAGAGTTAACCAAGCCTTCATTAGTGCTTCTCAGTGTCCTTATCCTGTGTTCTCATGCACTAAAGCAGCTGCTGCCCTTGAGACCCCCACACTAGATCCACTTCGGGCTACTTTTCTCCTTTTCTCAACCCAAGAGACAGCTAGAGCTCCGTTTTTTCCTCTCTCTCTCTTTCCCCACTGCATAAGAAGGTCCCTCCAGGGAATTAAAAGCAGAAACTTTAGAATCAAAAGGATGGAGTGAGAGGAGGATAGGGAGAATGAGGACTCAATCCCTCATAAATCCCCTGCCCTGCCTGCTCGGTCTTTAAACAATCACTTATCAGATGCCTGGACGCCATTGCTCTTCCTGCAGAGCACAGAGCAGAGATGGGAGAAAAGCTCTTTGTTTTGGATCAAGATAGTGCAGCAACACAGAGGGACATCAAATGAATATACATGAAAGAGATGGAATTGCATCCCTATCCCTGATGTTTTGTTGATGTTGTTAGAACATGTGGTCTGGTGCAGCGCGCTGCAAGGCTTAAGCTCGTCTCAGTAATCTTTGTCCACTTCTGCAAGGTTGCTAAATGTCATGTGCACTCGGTGTGAAATTGCAATTAGAAAAATAATAAATAAGTGGAAAAAACACAGAGTCAACCTTCACATAGCCACAGAGGGTAATTTATGCAGGGAAGGACATTAATATGATAAAGAATTAATGTCATAACTGTGTCAGCTATTGTCAGGAAAATGGAGATATCAGCAGAAAACGACAAAAGGCGCTGCTGAATTCTGGCAGAAATGGCTCAGGAATGTTTCAGCTGTCTTTTCCTTCTCTATGCACACACACACACACGCGCGCACACACACGCACAGGAAAGAACTGTGAAAACTGTATTATACCCATCATACACCATTGGTACAGAAGCACCCCATGCAATACTGTGCAAAAGTCAGAGACCACCCTTCATTAATTTCCTTTCCAGTCAAATTGGCCTGTAGCTCAAGATTCTTTATTCAACATCATGAACTAAATATATCTTTGTTTCCATATTTAGTGTGTTCACATTTTTGCCTTTATTACAGATTCCACTCTTTTTGGAAGACTCACTTTCAGCTTTTCAAAGAAATCTGTGGAGATATTTTTCAGCACCTCCAAAGTTCTTAGAAGTTGGTTGCATTTTCTGCTTCTCACGATGAACCCCTTAAATGGCCAGGGTCCACAGGCAGGCCCAAAGTTTTACTACACACCTCTATAACCTAAGAACAGCTCAGCTAGTTTGCATTGTAGTCCTTTTAGTTACTGAATGATAAGCCTTTGTATGTAATACGCCTGGAATTTTTGAGGGGTTAAAGTAAGCCCCAGTACCATGATGTTGAGGTCTGGACTCTGGGGTGGTCAGTCCATTGTTCTGAGGACACCAGCTTCTTCTTTAACTTGAAAATGATCTTTTTTTGTCTATTTCATTTTTTAGTAACAACTTTTTACTACACATCCTTTCAGACTCATAGTGTTGACTCGTCTTCTCACAGTGACAGGATGGACAGAAACACCTGTGGATTGTTTCACATCTGAAACAAAAGTGGAGCTTGATTTCCTCTCAAAGATGAAAGCTTTAGGTACTGTTAATCTGATGGTGACAGTCTCGGTGGTCTACTAGGTCTTGTTAGGAGTTCTATTTTCTCTTCATCTTTTTGAACTCCAGTTTTGAAAAAAAAAAAATTTTGTTGCTTATTTTCCATTGACTTTCATCTTCCTAATGCAAGTGGATTGTCTTATATCTAATCCTCTCAGAAATATCTCTTGAAAAAATTAAAAACCTGACTGGAAATTGAAAAAATGAAGGGTGATCTGTGGTTATCGCACAGCACTGTACATTAAAAGTAGGCCTGTTTAGTATGATTAAAATAATTTATTGCAATTAACTGCAGTATTTTGTCTGGTTAATTGAGATTAATCACATTCTTTGTTCTATGAGAATGATTGTCTTCCATTTGCAAAGCAGTGCATTGTGTTGTAGCTAGTAATTAGAAAATATGGACAACAAGGCATCATCAGAAGATATTCATTACTTTTAATAGTTCAATAGCATGATGAACATTATGAAAATCACGTGAACACAAGGTGAACTGCTTCTGTTTGCTGATTCTGTCATACCAACATGCAGCACAAGCAGCTGGGCTTCAGCCTGAACTACTACAGATGGTTTGAATGTTCAAACAAAGAAAATGCAGTAATGGTGGTAAAACATTAGTTAATCGTTTAATAATTTACCTTGTTAACTCATTAATTTTGGCAGCTCTCATGAAAACACATTGATGAACTTTTGATATGACACAAAGCTTAGCCTGCGACACCACATTGCACTGACCAAAATCATTTATATTTCTTGGATCACCTGAATGCTTTAATTCATCCGAACATCCAGACACATTCATTTGGCTCATGTGAGGTTGGTCAGGATGCTCACAGCACAGTAAAATAAATTGTCTCCTTTGTCTTGTTGGCTTCAATGGTATCAGTGTTTCAAACACCAACATTGTGTTAGCAGTTAATAAATAATATGTTTTGTAGTTCTAATAGTATAACTTTTTTAGCATAATGTCAGTTGTGCAAATGCTTATTTGCTTAGCAGATCAGGACATTGGAGATGGTGTGCTATTATGGCATGCTGTGAACTGTTTCCTCATTCAGACGGGGGCTGTCTGCTCTCCTATAACAATGGGGTTCCACCAGTTGTTCTCACCTTATCTCGCTGGGAACATAGGAGAGCAATCAATTTCATTGCTCTGTGAACGGCTCAGTGTGTTCGGCATGCTGTGCAGCTGGTCAGAGACGAGCACCATGCAATAGCAGAGCCCCAGACTGATCTGCTCCCATGGTGGTTAGATAAAAAAAAGAATAATTGTGTTTTACAGGATACGCAGGTTATGTAGAGTTTCTTGACAAAGGAATGGCAGAGATTTGTGGGGATTGTTAATAAAGTTTGGAGATTATAGCTTATTAGTACATCCCCCAAAGGCAAACCCTGCAGAACAAGTGCTGTGTTCTTGTTCAATTAAAGTGCAGTTTGAAGTTAATTTAGTCCATGTGGTATTTTTTAGTTAACTGGCCACATCCCTCATTGGCTGAATCAGTTCTACAACAGTACAACACGGTTTTCTTCAGGTTTGTGTAAATCACTGCTGCAATATTCCAACCTTTAACTGCACAGTGTTTGTAGGGGTGAGAATGTTGGTGTGGATTTCTATACTTAAAACAGTCACAGTTAATTTTCACATTTACATATTTAGCAGTTGCTTTTATCCAATAGTCCAATAAGGACTGTTATTGGTGTGATTTTGGTGGTGTTCCTGATTCTTGTTTAGATGGTGAAATGAACCTCGGCCTCTCATGTGTAGGGTGATGGTGTTGTATATGCTGTCCAATCATTTGTGCCAACAGCACCAATAGTTTGTACCAATGGTAAACTGCAAAGAAGACATTTTTGGTATCCCATTAGTCTACCAGTAAATTTACAATGTTTTCCCAATTTTACTAATAATAAGAAAGAATAATAAAATACCCTTATTTGGCTTTTTTGTATCTATACTCTTTATTTATATATTTTTTTTTACCCAAAGTATCATGATACTACACTGTATGGACTGTTTGTCTCACCTCTATTGTTTAGTAATGTTGCAATTTCTGGAACAATGATTTACCAGCTTTTTACTAAATTTTAATTGCATTGCTGCTCTTTGAAACTTGCCTAAATAATATAAAGTGTTTAGGTGCAAATTTCAAGAATTTTCTTTTTTTTTTTTCTTTAATTATGTTGCTGGAAATGAAATGTATAATGTAGCATAGAGCACTGATATTTCATGTGTGTGACGTGCTCTATGCTACATTATGATTAGTACAGTTTTAATGAAAAAATTAAACACTGATAAATTAAATGTTTATCAGTGTTTAATTTGTAATTTTTAATGTAGTAATTATCAGTAACATAATGCATTATGCTTCATTACTAATGAATGAACATGAGAAGGAATTTGTTGTTCCTGCTGTAATTGACATCAGACAAAGTACATTTACAGAATGGAGAGACAGATGAACTACTTTAATAACTAATATAGCAACTAGTAACTACTTCTTTTCTCATCTGACTCTCTTCTGGTTCTTCGTGATGATTGAAGTGTAAATGAAGTTCTGAACATTCTTATTTATTAGATGAGTTTCCTTTGGTTTTCTTTAGCTTAGCCTCTGGCCAAATGGCATCTGAACACACTATTTAATCAGGCCCCCAGTAACACTTTAGTACATTTTAGTCTTTGTAAAAGTAACTGTAAATGCATTTTCTGCTTTGGTTATCTTCATCACACACATTTACTTCCCTACTCTTGTTTGTACTGCTGTGCTGAGGTGAGCAAAAGGGACTAAATGAAGACTAAATTCTGTTTCCTGAGACTTTGTAACTTTAATGATATAATTGACTTATTGGCATCTTATTTGTTGATTTTAATTAAACTACCTTACTGTTACTGACTTAATGCATGTACCTAGGTTCAGTGTTATTTAGAAGGGCTCAGGGTTGCTTTTAGATTTTCTTACTCCATACATAGCCCTCAGGGAACAGTTTTTGGAAGTTATCCAGATGGATTTTGCCATCTCAATTGGATTAACCTGAAATCAGGTTATTTTATTTGCTGTTCCAGGAATTGAATAGAAATCCTCAAGGCGAGTTCCAATTGGGCATTGTTTGAAAAACTAGCTCATGACATTTGCAGTCTTCTGACTGTTCTGGAAGTGCTGTCTTCCAGTAACCACCAAGTGGCTTTATGTTTTTGTGTTCTATATCAGAGATAATTATTTTGTTATTGGCTCACTTAGTAAACTGTGGTCCTTTTTGTGGCATTTTTCAGGATGGAGAGGTATTTATTTACAGTGAACGTGCAGAATGGTGGCTTAAATCCCTTTTGACTTGACTTCGTTTTCTCTGTATGCATTTGCTGCGGTTGTGTCCCATGTCTTCCTGTAAAGAAACTACTGAAATAACCCTTATTTGGAGGGAGGGGTCAAAGGGCCATGTACTCGCTGTGTCAGTGGTTTATAAACCACTTAACTGTTTATTTTTAAATATACATGCAGCGTAATGAAGCAAAAAAGAAGACAACATTGAGTGCAATAGACTGTGGTAAACGATCCTATATATATGGAGAGAGTCAGTTATTGTGCAAAAGTCAGAAACCACTTTTTCATTTAATTTTCAAGCAAAAAGACCAATAAGGACAAGCTATTTTTCAGAAAAAAAGCAGAAAATGTGTAGTAAAGTAAATGTTATTTGATCTTTT
Source organism: Colossoma macropomum (assembly GCF_904425465.1). NCBI lineage: Eukaryota > Metazoa > Chordata > Actinopteri > Characiformes > Serrasalmidae > Colossoma > Colossoma macropomum. The sequence continues at coordinate 16,881,249 of NW_023494790.1, read as the reverse complement.
TTCATTTTTTATCCTGTGCCTTTATAACAGTTGCTTTCATTTTTTAAAGAACTCTTAACCTCCATAGTTCAGTCTTAGAAGTTGGTTGCATTTTCTGCTCCCCAAAACCCAAATAATTCATAGTAAGAATACAGGGTGTCCCAAAAAAATCGACATCATTTCGTAGTTTAATAATATAGCCAATTCTCCCTCAAATGATCTCAAATTTTAACAAAGTGTGTAAAAACTAACCAAGTTTAATTTTTTATGTTTTTTTTGTTTTTGTTTTTGTTTTTTGTTTTTTTTCGGATTGAAGAATCATGTTCACTAGAAATGAAAAGGCATTCTGTGTGTTAGAATATGCTCAAACACAGTCAAACAAGAGTGTGCAGCGTGCATTTTTGAGAAAATTCAATAGAAATGCACCAACTGGAAAGAAGATTTGGACATGGCACAAAAAATTCAAAGAGGAAGGCTGTCTGTGCAGGGCAAAGGGATCTGGACGACCACCGGTATCGGAAGAGATTATATTTGTGAAGCTTTGTGAAATCGGTTCTAAAATCTACATCCCTCTGAATTTCTTGTTCAAATTTTGATAAATAAATCTTGTATTGTTCAACATGAAGCCTATTTAATTTCGTTTACCTAGGACATGTAGCTACTCAGATATTCACATCTCAAATGATGTCAATTTTTTTGGAACACCCTGTATATAGGGATGGATGGATGGACAGACAGATCGGCAGACACATAGTTTGACATTTTGGACAGAACAGCGATGTTCACTGGAATGTTAAGGGTTAATTTTATTGTTTATCATTATATACTATATAGTGAAAAACCCAAAATGTAACGACACAGTGCTTGGGAACACGTTAGAAAAGTCTGGATTTGTTACAATTCAGAAATGTATTTCTCACAAAATATGCCAGTTACTTTAAAAAAGCTAGGAGAAGTAGGTCATTCAACACCTGCTTAACCTGGCCTCATACACAGTATGTATGTCAAATGCATGTCAGAAACTGCTGTTTGGTGTCAGGCTACAGTGAACTAAGTGCTGTATTTATTATTCTGTGGCGCGCTGGAGGGTATGAGACCTATTTGTCCTCAGACATTCCTCTTGCTCTCGCTGGGTATTTTGGAGTGTTCTGGTTCTCTTGTGCTCATTAAGCACTTGCTTACACCCCCAAATTTGGTCACGCACGATTGGATTAGATGTTTTTAGCATGCTCCCTTTTGACATAGCTCACGTCATGGCCTATGTCACAGCGTGTTTCCTGTGTGGGTTTTTTTTTCTTCTTTGCTGTGTTTGGAAATAGCTTTTCATTGCATATAATCCATCTCCCATTCCCAGAATACTCTGCAGCTTCGCAATCAACAATGTGAATAAATGCGGCTGAATAATAAGAAATCAAAGAAAACCACTGGCCTTGATTACCCTCGCTCCTCTCCACTGAGATAAAACAAAGGAGCAGCAGAACATACAATCAACCAATTTGTGGACTGGTTGAATCCATGGTTGGGAAATTACACAACTGACATCCATTTGATTGTGGCAATTAAACCATTCACTGAATTATGAACTCACATTGTTGTTAAGATAGCACAGCAGTGTGGAACATGAAGAATGCAATTTTGTTTTCTAGGGAGAGAAAACAGTCATTAGGCTCAAACATGCATACCTGTAATTTAGAGGGATGGAGAGCAGAGTTATTGTGACAAGACCAGTCAGACACAAGCTTATTAACAGAAACATTTTAAGCTAGAATCTTTTTTCTTCCCTTCTTTTTTGTCCAGTTTCAAAGGATTGGAATCACTGGTTAGAATAAGAAAGTGAATGCTTTGAAAAACTCTGGCGATATTTGTCTTCACACTGTTTAAGCCTAAGACAGAACTAAAAAGGATCTTCAATGTATAATCACCACTGCCAGTAAAATGAAGTCCATAACTAGTCTTCTGAAAAGTTGTCAGGTGTAATTGTTAGCGTCATAAAGCTGGATCATTCTCCATTTGGAATGGGAGTTCAAGTGGATACATTTTAAAAACATAAATTTCTTTCATCCTAAATCTAAATCTTAATCCATTGTCCATTAACGTCTTGTATTGTCATATATGTATGCAAAAAGGAGAGCCTAATTCCAAACATATTTTACAGCGGGCTTATATGAATATGGTGTAATACCAGTGACATTCTGGTTAAAATTGAGGATTTTGTAAATTGGCTGACTCATTGGTGGTCAGGTGACCTTGTGCAACTGTTGAAAATCAGTGATAAAAATGATAAATGGCATTATTTTAACAAAATTTTAATTACCCAGCCATTAAAGCACATAACACCGGTGACACACAGAAGTTATGTGCTGCCTAATAAACAAAATTATTAATAAATTCATGGAAAATAGTGACCAAGTGTGGCAGTTTAATGGAGCTGAAAATACATGTTAAAATGTAACACGAGTCCTGATAACACCAGTGACCAAAATCTCATACTTAAAAATTATGTATTTTTTAAATAAAATACATACTTTTTAAATGTAGTATAACATTAATAATCGAAAAAGTAGACATGATTTACATTTTATACAAATTTCTAAGGTAAACCTCTTAAAAATATTGTTTTATATCAAAAATGGTTTCTCCAATGTTGAAAATGTGACAAGCTGTTTTACACATGCAGCAACTATGAAACAGGATAAAAAAAGAAAAATCAGAGAAATCATAGGGGAAAAGTATTATTCAATCTTAGGTCAGCTGTGTAAATGTACATACGGACTTTTGGAGCTGACCCAGATATGCAATATTTCAAATCTTAATGTTTCCTTAATTTTTCCAAAGTTCTAAGAGGGGAACTTTGATCCATGTTTGATCCATGAACTGCTTTATTCCTTTAATCAAGTCAAATTAAGAGGTCACAAAATGTCGTTCTTCGGGCCACATGGTTCAACACACAACTGCAGTACATTACACAGAACTATTAGAGTGGACATGCACAACAGTGTGAAACAAGTGCAGAATATACATAAATACGACAGACCGTCAATATACAGAACAGTAAATACACAAGACAATAAATACTAGACAGGTCTACAAAACAGTATATGCGATTGGGCATAGTATGTATGTATATACACACAAGCATGTATATGCATGGATTGGCATCAAGCAGCATGTTAGTGATAAAGGAACTAGTGCCAACGTTGTCACTGTAAACTGTACAGAAGGATTGAAGTCGCAAAGCAGATTAACTTAGTTAAAGAATTTAAACTGCAGTCTATGGTGGATATTGAAAAGGGTCATGATTAGTCCAGGTGTATGTTGGGGGGCATCAGTGTGTTCAACAATCTGACTGGAGAAGTAGTTATTGTGGAGTCTGTTGGTGGTGGAACGAATACTCAGGAACCTACTGCCATCTGGGTAGGTGAAGGGTGGGAGGGGTCATCCACAATGCTGGCAGCCATGTGGATGCAGCGGTTGTGGTAGGAAGTGTCGATGGTTGAGAAAGACACCCCAAAGATTTTCTCAGCTGTCCTTACAATCCGCTGTAGGGTCCTGCAGTCCAAGACAGTGCAGTTCTCATACCAGACAGCTGGTCAGGACACTCCCTACTGTCCCCCCTGTAGAATGTAGTGAGGATGGAAGGGGGGGGAGTTTGCTCTCTTCATCCTTTGCAGTAAGTAAGTCGCTGCTGGGCTTTCTTGACTAGTCAGGTGGTGTTGAGCGTCCTTTATTTCCTTTATTATGTACTTTGTACAGACACTCCTTCACTCTTTTTTTTACAGACAGGTTGTTCTTTGGGTTTGCTTGTGCTGCTCAAAATCCCATTGCCCATCAAGTGAATAAATGCATATAAACTAATCCTTAATTATTTAAAAAAAGAATTAAAATATGATGATTTAAAGTACAATTTGATACTGAAGCTCTTATTTTTAGAGGATCTGTGTCTCTGCTTTTAAGAGGATTGACAGTACTGTGTCAGAGAACACCTATTCTTTTACTTAATTTCCAGTCATAACATCCATTAAGTACAAGTTACACAAAAACCTCCAACACTACATATAATACCCAGCCTTTCAGTGTTTAATCTGTCCTCTCTTTACTTTTGGGCACTCTACTGTCACTTTAACACTTCCATCCTTCCAATCTTAAAACCAATAAGGTTCAGCTGTGTCTTCTCAACAAAAGCTGTTCCTAAAGGAGTTTCTGAATTTCTTTTGTGTGCATCTAAACTGCCTAAAGTAAATATCTCTGAGGATGTTATATGTAATATAATCCACTTATAGAAGGAAGAGAAAGTCAAAGGAAAATAAGTTGAAACAGGAGTTTCTAAAACTAGAGGTAGTTATTTATTAAAAAAAAATGATTGAAAGATATAGGGAACATATGATTCCTCACAACAGTTTAATACTGGGTAGACCACCAAAACAGTCACCATCAGACCAACAGTACGTAAAGCTTAATCTTTGAGGAAAAAAAGGTGTTTCTGTCCATCCTTCCACTATAAGAAGACAAGAAGCTGTTACTGAGAAAAGATAAGATAAGATAAGATAAGATAATCCTTTATTAATCCCACAACGGGGAAATTTGCGGTGTTACAGCAGCACAGAAGACAGAGCAGCAGGAAATATACAAACAATATATAAAATAGAATAAACAATAAAAGTATAAAGATATATATGTATATCTATATAAGCAATTAGACAATAGATATTTTACACTAGAACACCAAGACTGGCCATGTGGAGTAAGATGTGTAACTGTGGTTACTTGGATCAAAACAGAAAATGCAACTAGCTTCTAAGACTAAGCTTTAGAGGTGTGGAAAAATAACCCTGGAAATTGAAAACAAATCTGCCAAAAAGAATGAAAGCTGTAAGAAAGGTGAAGAATGGACTCACTAAATTCTGAAAATGTTGACGTTATATTTAGTTGTTGAGGCCTCTGTGTAATTTTATGTTAAATATATGATCTGCTTTTTTCCTGGTTTTGAAAAAATGAATAATTTGTGCATAATGGCCATTTTGACTGGACATTAAACAAATAAGGGAGTGATCTCTGACTGCAGCTTGTTATTTTTGAGGGAACAGAGTTTCAGCAAAGCGCCATTGATGCTGGTATGATGTCATTGCTATATTAATCTAGGTAAGTCACAAAAGAGCTATTCAGTTCTGGAAAGTAAATTCAACCTTCACTTTCTTCTGCTTCACTTTGGAAGGTCACAAACAAGCCCAGAGAAGCTCATGGTGGAGAGTACACTTTGCCTGTGTAAGCAGAGACGTTTTCATAATCTTTGCACAGTATAACAGTTATCGTGACGCACAGCAGATTACACTAACCTCGAGGCCTTCTCCTGACTGGAATAGAATGCAGGCATACACTGTAGAGTCTTTCCATTTTAATCTTGCTAATTAAATATTTAGTTTTGTCTATTAATTGACATCCCTGTTCGGTCCCTTTATACCTTTTTGGAGGGCTTTTGGAATGTCTTGATAATAAGCTGGAATAAAACATGCCTGAGATAAGTAGAGGAATGGAGGCGCTAAAATCGCCAGATAGCTAATTAGAAGGCGATGCCCCGAAGCGGAGTCGCTCCATGCCAAATCACACATCTCCTACACAAGCCTGCAGAGGACCATGGGCTACCATCATGGGCTGCAAATTCCCATTGCATGAATATGCTAATATGATCTGTGGCCACCCCTCCTCGTTACCCTGTTCCACTTCAGCTTTAGCTCGCACTGGCTGTCAATGTCACCGCCACGCGATGAGCTGACCTGCACTGACGGAGATGTCATAGCGCAAAAGACAGCATCTGTTGGCTACAGAGCTCTGACAAAGTGTGAAGTGTGGTCCACTGGAGGAAGGATTCAATATGGATTTGCTGTGGATTTGCAGTAATTGAGTGGTTAAGGCACACAACCACAAATCACTGCCTCTGGCAGGCCCCTTGTTTTTACTATAATCAGAGCCAACAACAATAACAACACAGGACGATGCCCACTAAGACAGCTATTACATGCGCTAGTAAATTCGAATGTGTTTTGAGGCAGCCGTGGTGCTTCTTGACACTCTCTTAAAAATAGGTGCCAAACAGATTTTTTGGAGTGATGCCATAGAAGAACCACTTTTGGTTCCCTAAAAAGCCTTTCAGGGCTGGTGCATGTGATTTTGCCACTCTAGGTGATTTGTAATATCACAGCCAATAGGCAGCAACAAACAAAAGCCAAAGCTCCTCACAAAAACACACATTAAATATTAGTGAGTTAGCATATGCTTTCAGTATTCGTTACACAGGCTAGTCCAGGGGTCGGCAAAGCTCTGTTGACAGTTCTAACACAGTTTTAACATTACATGATCATAAACGCTGGAGCTCATGTAGCCTATATCTGTTAATTCACCAAACTTTAATCTTGAAGCAACATACCAACATTGCACAGCAACAAACAACAGCAAAGAGAAAGATTTAAGACGAACTTTAATAATTTAGAGACAAATGGATTTATTTGCATTTATAAGCACTCAGCTGATTTCCTAATACATTTAATCTGCAATGAGAAACTGTCAAATACTAAAAAGTCACGAAGCTGAAGTCAGCTTCTCCTTTAGATTTTCCCGTTCCACCTTAAATGGTGCCACAGTTACATTCTGGCACCTCAAGCACCATTTAAGGTGGAAAATTTGAACAACAAGCTGGTAAATGAGAACCCGACTTCAGCCTCATAAAAAAATCAAACCTTAGGAGACATTTTACAAGAAACTATTCTGTTTTTGCAGAAAAGTTTCCTGCTGGAGATGTGAAAAAAAGTGATTATAGCTGAGCTAAAGCTTAAAGCATAGCAAAGTAAGTCTATTTTCATTTATGCTATATTTTCTACCCTAGGCTAGGACAATAGCATGCACTTGCAATTGAGACATATTAACTATCAAGATGTTAAAATGGACATAAAATGTTGTGATTTTTGATCTCAGCTGACCCTTCGCTTGGTTATGGAGCAATAATGCCATCATGAAATAATGATCTGCGTAGATGAGATGAAGAAACCAGAGCAGACTGTTCCTTGATGGCAAGACAGATAAATACATGTTTTAAGTGTAACATCTAGTGTGCATGAATGTAAAAATTTAATTTAGCTCCATGTGACACTAAATATCATTATCAGCTTAGCCACATAAGACATGCTCTATGTATTTTTTTTTAAAGCAGGTTTAATTTGGTAATGCTTTGTCCAACATGTTTAATCCGCAGCATACACTTCTCCTCCTGCATCTTCAGTTTACAAAATGAGTAAAATTTCGCTGTCTTCTCCAAACTCTTGTCAAACATGCCTAGTTACAGTTGCTAAGCTGGGATGTTTAGGGATGGATTTTAGCACAAGGTCTGAGCAGCAGCTGACACATTTTTCAGCCAATCAGTGCACTTACAGAATGCACTTATAGAGAGCTTGGTTAGATTGACGTACTCTTTAATCAAGTTCCTTATAGGGCCGCTCTAGGCAACTGCCTAGTTCTCCTAGACATCCCGGCCCTGGAGCCTTTAAATGGATGCTTTTTAAAGACTCATTTTTAAATGTCTGAGTGTAAAGTACCTTTTTAAAGTTTAAACAGCTTCCACAAAGTAAAGGTAGTATACCAGTCAAAGAAAGTTTTAGTCCCCAGCCCATTTTAATGAATTGCTTTTATGTTGTCATGAAAACATGGTAGCACTTTCTTTTACAGTCCTCTAAGTTCTATATATAGATATTAACCGAGTAAGTATGAGGTATAGACATCAAAGTGCTAGGCAGTGCTTTTGAGTAACATGATGGTGAGTTCCAAGACAGTTTAACTATATTACAGTGAAAGGCCCAAAAGGTTCAAGTACAGGATGAGTCATCTGTGTATCAGTAACGGCCCATTTTCAGCCCAAGTATGCAGCCGGCTGATATTTCTTTAACTTATCCGATCCTGAGAGCTGATCAGTGACGTAAAACATATGAGCTACATTTCCTGAGTTAAGGATTGCTGCAGCCCTGCGCGAGGCCTCTTGGTCACAGGACGCTGCAGTTCCTCATTCAAATAGTAGATGGAAATATAGACCTTTTTACTTTGGGCTGCAGGAGTCTGATTTTTACAGACAAATAAAACACACATCAAGTTTTGGAAATGAACATGTCTCTCTCACATCAGGTTCTAAACTGATGGACTGCGACGCTGCCTATTTTTAAATCAGAGCCTGCTCTATGTTCTGTGTTGTACGAATGTGTTAAAATCAGGCTGACCAGTCAGTGCTCTTCTGTCAATGTTGCAGTTTAACTAATCGTATGTTAGGATGGCAGCAGAACTGTTGCTTGTAGCAGAGCACAAAAGCTTATACAACTATGTACCTTTTGCCCGACCCACAGGCACCGACGACGGCCGCGAGAGAGGACGGGAAGGGGGTGCCCGTAGGTCGGACAACTGGTACAAATAAGTAACACACTGACTATAAATAGCATTCCCCTGAATCCCCCCCGACCTGTGGAAATACCTCCAGAATCGCTCAATATACACCTATAGTTCTTGTAAGAAGCAGTGAAACTCGCTGTGTTGTCTTTTTTGTAGAATGTGATGGACCCAGTATATGCACCGTTTAGCTTCAGTGCTTAACAGAGAAAAAGTTTTCAGAGTGTTTAGACAGAAAAATGCTTCAAACTTGACGTGAAAGTCCGACAACATTAAAATCGCATCTGTTCTGACATCCGAAAAATCGTTTTTTGGTGTGAATAGGCCTTAACAGCCCAGCCCCGCCCTTGATCGGTATTGGCTATTGGCTGATCGTGCAGAAAAGTGATCGTTATCAGCCCCAAAAATACTGATCGGTCCATCTGTAGGTTCTAGCTATTGGTTAGGTGAGTGTGAGGTACATTCTTCAAAGTGCTATGTAAAATACCTTATAAATGGACAAATGATTTGGAATAATAAGATGCTAAGTACAAACAAACTCTTACTAAATTTCATTGTAATGTCACATGTTTGGGCAGAAAAGTAAATTTGAAAAAACTGTAAGCACCCAGTAAAACTATAGTAAGAATCATTGCTTTCTTTCACAGCCCAGTGTCAGTTTCATTTTTAGGTATGTACTATTAGTAAGACTCTAATCACATGTATCACATAATAATGTATCACCTTTTTAAACCATGTAACTGCAAGGCACTTGGAGGTGTTTTAAATGTACTTCCCTGGTTAAAGATGTGACATTACAGTGAAATTTAGTGCAAGTTTGTTTGTATTTAACAAGAATGGTCCAAATACAGGATACTTTACTATGCACAGTTACACAGTACTGTGGAGCTGAATACATAGAACCTCTTGCGGATTTCAAACTGTCTTGGCAAGCAACATAATGTTACTCAACATAATTAAATACCTTGTACTTTGGAGTTTGTACCTCACAATCACCAATTTAATACCTAAAACTTGGAGAACTTACTTGGAAACATTACTGAAAACATTTACATACAGTACATCTGCAAATTCAGCCTACTGTAGTGTATCCCCCATTTATGCCGAACTTAGAAGTGCCCTGGACTGCTTTTGTAATTCTAATGCTGCCTGTTTAATTCTAAAGGAGAAAGAGAGGTTGGAAAATGGTCAAAAAAAGATTAATGTTCTTGGCACGTAAACCCACAAAAATATAATAAGTGAAATGAGTATAATAGAGAAATAATGTAGCATGTGGCCTATTTCGTAGAACCGTACATCCAAGCCAAGAACCCTTCGAAAGCCTTTATTTTTAAGAGCATATGTGTTTGGAGTTTTAAGTCAAACACAGTAACCTGTTTATGGTGATGTGGCACTGTAACATAACTCCTCAGGCTTTCTGGGACTGAACCCAATTACCGGTGAGAAAGGTTAGGCCATTCTCTATTCAGAGCACACCATCATTCATTTGTTGGTAAATGTCTTATTATGGGTATTACTGAAGTGCAAATGCGTGTTGAGTGGAAAGTCTCTGCGGGCAGGCCTGTGTGGAATAACGATGGTGTCAGCGCGGGGCTGATGGCCAGATGAAAGAGCGAGAGCGCTGCACATACTGTATGTTTCTGTATGATAAGCATGCAGTGTGCTATTAATCTGCATATGGAGGGAAGTCAGTCACATGTCAGGCTGTCTATCTTTTACTCTCCTCTGCATTATTACCGCGCAGGCCTGGCCAGGAGCGGCCGGGAGCTAATATGATGTCTCCACACAGTCATGAGGTAAAACTCCTGGGCGATTCTGACATTAATAGGGCAGCTTCTTTCAAAAGCAACAGAAGGATGATGACTACCCTGTTCAACAGGGAATGAGACTCACAATGCCATGTCTTCTTCATCAAAAATGAGTTCCACAGGCACATGAGGCCTAGCATACAGATGAGGACTCCTCCTGAAGTCCCTAAAGCAGAAACCAAGTAATGCGGAATCATATAAATAATGTCTGTAATGGAGACTCATGACTGAAAGTTGGCATAATTTGAGAATCTTGCACGCACTTGCATGTGTTCATGTTCAGGGAAAAGTTTCTTTTTTCTTTTTTTCTTTTTTCCCTTCTGAATCTACAGTACAGCCGCTGTTGTTTCTGAGGAGCGAACAAGTGCAGCACTTTCAGGAGTGAGCAAGCACAAAGGAAGTGACACTTCAGGCTGCATAAATTTTATAGTGCAAGACAAAGCATAACATTGCTGTTCTGTGGCAAATAATTTTGTGTATTATGTAATTTTTCACTTAAGGTGGCTGAAACTTTTTAGGCACTGCTGGGAGCGCAGCACACACACGCACAGACACACATACACCTTGCCAGAAACCACTAGCCACTGAAGCGTAGCTGCTACTGATATTATTAGAAAACTAAGCCCTGTGGTCTCCCTTAAGACGTACAGGAACTGCTGCCTCTATCGCTCACTCACTAGTAACTACAAACTGGAAAATGGGAAATGAGAGACACAAACTGAAAACGGAATGCCTTTTGTCCGCCACTGTCTCCAGACCCTTTGCGACACATTGCTTAAATAATGTAAATAGGCTACCTTTAACGTACTGTAACGTGGGCTTCATTGCTATCACCCTGTATTAGAAAAGTGTGTTTGGATGAAATAGCTCCAGTATTTTCCCCCTTGGGTACAATAACAGAAAAGAAGACTTTAATCATCTTTAATGCCTACCCTTTAATCCTTACTCAAAAGCTAATCCGTAATCCTGCCCAGTGCTGAACAGCCCTTTGGAGGGGGGACATGTTTTCTTTTTTTTCCTTTGAGAAACTATAAAGATTCAGCTGTTCTGGCTCGTAAAGTACCTTTCAAGTAGAGTGTTAAATACATTTAAGCAATGTATTGTTGTTTATTTGTGAATTTTCTGGGAATTATGTAATGTTATGTTAATGTGTGGACGGATAACTCACAGTCTTAGTTTTTCTTCTTTCGTGACGTCAGGCTACTGTTCTTTGGTCTAGTGCTGGACTATATATCATCTGTATCTACTATTATACCAGTATTGGTAACAGTGAACAATTTAGATGATCAGGTTTAGTGAGATTGATTGATTGATTGATTGATTGATTGATTGATTGATTGATTTAAAAAAATAATTTCCATTCAAAGCTACCATTAATTACAAGTTATTCATTTTTCAGCATCAGAAAAAACAGAAGAAGTCATATATTTAACAGAAAAGTATGTAGAAACCTTTGCAACTAAATGTAGCATCGTTTTTTTTTCAGTATTTAGTGTGTCCACCCTTTGCTTCCATTCTTTTGGGTGACTTGCTTTCATTTTTTGCTTCTCATGACCTGAGTAATCCCATACACATTCAGTGATGTTGAGGTCTGGCCTCTGAGTTGGTCAGTCCATTGTTTTGAGATCACCAGCAGCTTCTTTGTTTGTTTTGCAATTTTTAAAAATCTGTTTTCTTTTCTCAGTAACATCTTCTTGACAGCTACACATCCTTTCAGACTCATAGTGTTGAGTTGTCTTCTCACAGTAGAACGATGGACAGAATCGCTTGTGGATTTTTTTCAGATCTGAAGTAAGAGTGGAGCTTGATTTTCTGCTCTCTCACATAGATGAAAGCTTTAAATACTGTTTATCTGATAGTGACAGTTGCTCATCTACCAGGTCTTTGTTAGGAGTCCCATTTTCTCTCTTTTTAGCATTTACTTCAGTTTGGAAACCAATTTTTCACTTATTTTCACTGACTTTCCCCTCCCTTATGCAAATGGATTATGTCTTATGTCTAAACTCCTCAGAAACATCTCTTGAAAAACGAATGGCTTGTACCTCATGGAATACCTCATGGCTGGAAATTAAATGAATGAAAGGAGGGTCTCTGACTTTTGCACAGTACTGTATGTCATTTGCTGGGTGCTTCAGATAGTTTAGATAAATAAATAAATAAAAACAATTAAAATACATCAAAGCCAAATAAAAGAAATGTGGTTTCTGTCTGGTTAGCATTTATAATACTGTGCACGGTTCCCTTTGATGTGAACAGACCAATCAAAACTTTACGACTTAATTAACTTCATCAATGCAGACTTAAATATCGTCTGATACTGTAATATTGTGATATATTTGATTTGTCAAATATTGGCATTGAATTGTATTAGTACTGCCCAGCACTGCTTTGGTCCATGATAAGCAAGAAGCCTTCGCTCAACTGTGTGCACTGATCTCTAGTGGATTTGGGCTCCATAATGAGAGTTTAAACAGTGTTTGACTCAGAGGCCCTCCATATGTAGCCCGTGACAGCTCCGAGTCCCTGGTGAGGGCTGTGTGTGAGAGGCAGCAGCAGGGGGGTAGTGCGCAGCTGGGAGAGATGGGGAGTGGACAGGAACAGCTGGCTTGCGCTTGGCACTGGCTCTGGCATGTGCAGAGGAGAGCTCAGCGAGCAGGAGCCAAAGCTGGCTTTATGTTGCCTCTGGCCTCCAGCCAAGCCTGCAAGCTGCCGCTGAGGACTCACAGTCACTCAGATGTGTAATGCTCTGTCTGTTTAGCGCATCAGGACGTGTGCAAACACATACGGACACTCATGTGTCCTGTAGGTACGCAACACAGGCATGTAGGGATGTGCTAATCTAACTCTTTTTCTCCTGATACCGATTCCGATATCATAACTCAGGGTGTCGATAAACAGCTTATCATTGGTGTCACAAAAAATCTTGAATCTCCATTTTTGATGTTTTTAACTTTTTTGCGTAAATTGAAAACTCCATTTGTTGTTTGCATTGTGTTCAAATTTCATGGTGAATAGACTATGAGAAATACTCCAAACTTCCTTGAAAAATTTGTTTTACATTAACTTCCATTACAAGTTAATAAAGTTTTTCCTTCTCCTATGAAGTTACAGGATACAAGGTTTGTTCCAAAAGCAAATGGCATTTCATTGACACACTGTTAGAAATAAAGGTCCTGTGTAGGTACATTTTTCATTCATCAAGATAGAAACAATGTAACTGTTCCCTGAAAGGTACCTCAGTGGTTTTAAGGTCCAGTTGTGCACCTTAAATAAGCTTTTTCCAGGTGAAAAGTACATACTTGGAACTTTTCACAACCTAATGTTTTAAAACAGAACAATAAAGCAAAAAGCCTGACGAGACGGGGTGTCTGGGGTCACTGCAACTTAGAAAATATAGTTTCAATGGAATATGGTACAATTATGTTCCCTGACTAAAGGTACTGAGATGTACCATTGAGAGAAGGGTACTGCCCCAGCGACAGCTTCATACCTTTTTTTTTGAGAGTGCATAAGGGCCATAAACTAAAGTGACCGACATTTGTTCCATCTATAACACTGTTTATGAAGCATCATTCAGAGCACTACATATTAGTTCTATGGAAGATTTTGATGCCCTCGAACACGAGTGATATTTTCATGCATATTTTAGCATATTGATAAATAAACATATTGCAGTGCAAAACTTGAATGAAAGTTTAAACGCCCGTGGAAAAATAATTCTCCAGTTAAAGTTCCTGTCTGTATTACTACTTGAGTACAAAAGTACAAAATGACTTGCTTTTAAGTGCACTTGAGTATTAAAAGTAAAAGTACTTTGACTTATTATAGGTATTATGTTATATTGTTTTGATTAATCTATTAATGCCTGCAGACATAAAGAGTAGAGTGAGTTGTTCATGTCTGCCGCCGCTCAGGTCTTCTTAATTGAAATTGTACTTTTGGACTTTTAAATCGAGTAGAAATATTTACTATAGAACTGGTAAATGATGTTCTTAACTAGGCATCTGCATAATAAACTCCAATACTTGAAGATGGTGCTTCATAACATTGTTATAAAAACAGCAAATGTAACAAAATAAATGTTGCTTCAAATAAAGTGTTACCATTTCTCTCACTGATAGCAATGCAAAAGATCGTATCGTCGCTGTCATGAGAAACCATAACTCCCTTTTTTGTTCTTTTTGCATAATTTGAAAACTTCTGTTCTTATTTATAGTGTGTTTAACTTTCATGATGAAGGGACCAACAGAAATGGCCCAAATTACTTGGAAAAAATCTTCTCGTGAAGAATGTTTTTTTCCTTCTCCTGTTAAGTTACCATTTTGTGCACCAGTGATGATATGTGTGAGTGCATTAATATTAATCCTCAAACAAATTTTACAGGCTTGCTCAGAAATATATTTTCGAGCTGGTAAACAATCACACCTAAATCCTGTTCGAATAAACAAAGAAACACATAAATATACAGTAAAGGCGGGTCAACCATAGTGAAGACAGACAACAGCATTGTTTTTACGACTGTAGAAGGTTTATAACATTGCAGTTTTACAGTTTCGTAACAACCCTGACAAAGAAACTATATCAAATGTGGATCAGTCACGTCTGCCTGATATGCGATCCGTTTAACAGGGTCCGTTTCGGTGCCGCTTCCGTTCCAGTATATTGGATCTGTGCATCACTACTGGCATGTTATCAGTACGTTGTATTTTGTGCTTTTGAAGACGGGGCTTGTAAAGCAGCCAGGATGCTCTTGTGTTTGCTCGGTAAATCTTGTTCTGTCTTTCTTCTTTGCTGAATGAGAGTGCTCTTCCTTGACGCTCCTGACTGTCTATACTGTAAATACAGCTGCCTCCCACTGAGACGGACTCCCACCGCTCTGCTAGAGAGTGCGTTCAGTCGAGCATTTCAAAACGCTCACGCTGCCCTTGGCATTTGAGATTGAATAAAGCATGGCTTATCCATCTAAAACAGCAGCTCGCTATCTCCCAAGAACATGACATGGAGAAGTACAAGAGAGGCAGCTAGTTAATCTTTCACCTCCTCTAGAAAGGCATGGCAAGCATAAACCAGTGCACCTTCATGATGGGTTCCCCTCTCCTCCTTCGTCCTGTGTTTTTTGTGTGTTTCTGTGTTGGCTTTGCAGAGTAGATGGAACACACAGACAGAAGATTTCCCAGAGGGTTGCTGGATGACATGGGCTGACCCTCGTCTCTGCGCCCCCCCCCCACTGATTGTAAGCACTGAGCAGAAAGGAAAGGAAGATAGAGTCTCCCTGCTTCCAGGAGTTAACACGTAGAGATGCTTTAGTGTGCAGCTTAATGGTTTTCTTCTCACTCCTTGTATGGTGAACACATCTCAGTTGCTTTAGCGTTGCTGTGGCCAGTGGAACCCGCAGGAAATTGCACTGTGGGTGGATTGATTCTTGACTAATTCACAAGACTGTTTTAAAGGTTCAAAGCCTGTTTACCCCCAGTGCACTTCTACTCGAAGGAGGTCACAGATGTTTTATTTCGTGGAGAGAAATAAACAGAGGCAGAGCTCAAAGTGCATGCAGCAGGAAGTGGAGCAACAGAGAGAGAGTCCATAGTATGGAAAGTATGACAGGATTTTTTTAGATGCAAAGCGCTTCTTGGACCTGGCTTGTAACTCACTCACTTACGTTTAAGAGGCTGAAGATTCTCCACAAGAGGGTGCTCTTAGCACTCAGGTAGCTTTTTGCGCTTCATGAGCATGATTATTTGCGTCAGTGACAGTGTGTTCTTGTGTGTAGATAAAATATTGTTTGAGTGCGTTTGTTTAAAATTTAGCACTTGCACCAAAACCCAACCAGTATGAATTTTTGTCACTGATGCCGTACTTATTTTAAGGAGCCAGAAATTGTAATAACTGATAGTATCAGCCAATATAATTTTATGTGGTCAAAAACTAAACTGACTCAAGGGTGAGTTTGATCTCCGGTGATGCCACTTCCTTCCATGACCAGGACTCCAATAGAACATAATTGACCTTGCTCTCTATGAGAGGGAGGATGTCCCACACTCCTGCAACCACTCAGCCTGACGCTAACCAACGCATGCATCTGTTAGCTGATGAAACAGGCCTGGCAGTTAATGTTAACCTCCAAGCATGTTGGGCTGTCCATTAACGATGCATTAGATGCAAAAGGATGTGGTGGATGGCTCCACATGTGTTAGAGGATGCTTGCGCCAGCCTTTATCCTCCTAGTTTGGTAGGGGCATGTGGTGGGCGAAGACCCAGCTAGTGGGAGAAGAATTTGGTAAAAATCACAGTGCCTTACTGACTGATGCACTATATGGCCAAACATCTGTGGATGTCTAACCATTACAACAATACGAGCTTGTTGGACATCCCATTCCAGAACCATCAGCATTAATGCGGAGTTGACCCCGCTCCTTTGTGGCTATAATGAAAAGGTCTTTACCAAACTGTTGCTACAAAGTTGGAAGCATATAATTGTCTAAAATGTCTTTGTATGCTGTAGTATCAAGATAACTCTGCATTGGAACTAAGATGCTGTGCCAGAACCCATGAAAACAGCCCCAGACCATTATCCCTCCTCCGCTGAACTTTACTGCTGGCACTGTGCATTTCAGTAGGTAGCATTTGTCTTGGCATACACCAAATCTAGATTCATCTGTCAGACTGCCAGATAGTGAAGTGTGATTCATCACTCAAGGGAGCACATTCACCCTGTTCTAGAGTCCTGTGACAACATGCTTTATGCCACTTCAGCTGGTGCTTAGCACTGCATATAGTGAACTTAAGCTTATGTATAGCTGCTCTGCCATGGGAACCCATTTCATGAAGCTGCTGATGCACAGTTCTGGTGCTGATATTGCTTCCAAATGCAGTTTGGAACTCTGTAGTGAGTGATGCAACAGAGAATAAGTGTTTTTTATATACTACATGCTTCAGCACTCTGTGGACCAGTTAGCGTGGTGTACCACTTCATGGATGACACTTCCCTTTCACAATCATAGCACTTACAGTTGGCCAAGTCAACTGAATTGTGGCAAAAATGGCATCCTATGACAATGCCATGTTTAAAATTACTGAACTCTTCATTATGACCCATTCTATGCCAGTGTATGTCTATGGAGATCGCATAGCTGTGTGCTTGATTTTATACACCTGTTAGCAATGGGTGTGCATGAAACACCTGAAATCAATAATTAGGAGGGTGTGTCCACATATTTTTGGCCATATAGTGTGATTGCCAGACATCCACTCAGGATTTTCAAGTATGACTATCAGTACTGTAATTTTTTAACATTTCTTAAATGATATAAATATTGTAAGATCGGCCAGAGGAGCATAATCTAAACCCTGGGGTCAACAAACACATCTGCATATCAAATTTGATGTTTCTGTATATATGTCTCTATGTTTATGGTAATACAGTGCAGAAATACATCCCCTGAATCTGATCACAAGATCGTACCTGACTCGTATTGAGTTATGAGGCTATGAAGAAGGGTTGAGATACACAATACCTGCCTCTCACCATATGTAATTGCTGGATTTCTGTGTCCTTCTACATTTTGTGTGAAACTGACCAATGGACAGTGGAAATTACTAAGGACCTACTATCATGCCAGAAACACGTCATTCTAAATAAACTTTGATCCATGTTAAAATGTAGCTGAGAAACTGGTAATAGTGAATCTCATCTTAATGGCTTAACTTAGGCCAATAAAGCAGCCATGAAATATGTATTAATGCACTTTTTAGCTTATCGATAAAGGGAAACTGAACTGTCTTTTACGTACGTAGTGTGTCAGTCAGACACCCAAACATCAGCCCTCGTGTTCTATCTATGGCCACTGCTCCGTCTCAGTCAGTGAACACCAAAATGATTATACCAGTCCCTCCCCTGTATCGATCATTCATCGGACACAGTTAATGCCACCATTAGTTTCTCTCAATCAGGGATTGATTGGTGTTAATTTCACTGATGAAAGCAGCATACCAGCATTGATCTAAAGGATATTGATCACTTTTGCTCACAGCTCCTGGCACAGTGGATTTCAGTGTCTTCCCGTTATGTTCATTCATTTCAGACCATGCCCCACATTGTGCAGATTCTGGCTGAAAAAATAACTGATGCGGTGTAAGAGCCCTTCAGCCCATTAAAGAAAATGTGTCTCATAGCATAAAAATGTCAGGATACATGAGTCATGCTCATACAACAAAAGGGGAAAGACATTGATTTCACTAGAATGCGCACAGAGTACGGCTGGTTGCTTAAAAGCACCATCCCTAAAACCTAGCCCTGAATCAGATAACAAACTGCTATTTTGAACTCAAGGAAATGTATGGTTCAATTCTCTCTGCTTGTGTTTCTCAACACGTTTGATTTGCGTCAGAAAAGTTATGTTTTACAAACTTTGAGAAACTCTTTTAAGAGAGGCTCTGTGAGTATGCCAACCTGATCTCCACTGTGACATTATGTTCCACAACAGGAACAATAAGGGCTCTCTATGAAAGGTCTGGTAACACTTTATTAAAGGCTACCTAGCTCAGCACTTTATAGTACTTGCATAGGCCTTGAATAGCATATTTAAGACATATTAATAAAGCAATACTTGAGTATTTATGAACAGCTAATGTCATTAATCACAAGATGATGTAAGATATATTCAGTATATTACATTGCATTGACATAAGCGTTCTTAAACTACAGTAATGGACATTTGTTACATATATAACAATGTTATGAAGCATCATTCCCAAATAATAGAGTTATTATTGATATGGTAAATTATTACTACATTTACTAAGGAGAACTGTGGAGAACTTCTGCAGCCAGTTGAAACTGTACTTTTATACTGAACTGTATAGAACTTACAAGTTCAGTTTCGAATTGATGCTTCATAACAATGTTATAAAGTCTATCATTTTAGTTTAGGGCCATTTTAGTTTAAGGCTCTGTAAATACAATGTGATATACATCATATAACATCTTACATCATCTTGAGTTTACTGTTATAATCTGTTCATAAATGCTCAAATGTTGCTTTATCACTACATAATTCAGTGCTTATGCATATGTTATGAAGTCTCTTTGGTAACACTTCATTTGGAGGCTACATACAAAGTTCTTTATGCTAATTATCATATCCATAGTGTTTAACAAATTGCTAATAAATATACTGTAAGCCAGCATTTTAAGTTGCGCTCAAAGGCATTTGATTAGTTTTTAACTGTTTTGTTTGCTTCAAAATGGCCTGTATCTACATATAAAGGGTCACTTGTTTGCACAGAGGTCAATCCATCCCATCCGATTCACCGCCAACTGGAAGAACAAAGCAAAGCTGTCGCTTTCACTACTGTTCAGCATATCTGTGACTTAGCCCTTGAACAAGTACCCAAACACAAGCAATGCTAGTGGCTGGAGTTGTACGAGTTTGTTCTATTCCTCTGTTTAATTCCCACAAGATTGTCAACATTCTCCCACTCAAAACAGGCCAGTATACTTTACTGCTGCCTCTGAAAATACCCCCAGGCCAAGTATGGCACTTCCTTGAAGAGAGAGCTCGATGGAACTGCAAAACAAATAAATAAATCAAATGCTAAAAAATGCAGATATTGGAGACACTGGGTGTTTTCTCATTTTGCTGCATGTTGTAAAAAAATGTGAGAGTCTTATTCTGGATGTGAAATAATACTGAAGTTCAAAACAGAAGTAAAGCCTATGTGTGTGATTATTAATTGGCATGAAAACAGAGAAGATAATGTTGAATCACATTTTTAATTTTATTGTTTGTAGATTTTTTACAGAATGGATTTTTTCCCAGAAAGCCACTCAGAAAGACAAACAAGCCACTCAGAA
The DNA here is from genome assembly GCF_904425465.1 of Colossoma macropomum. NCBI lineage: Eukaryota > Metazoa > Chordata > Actinopteri > Characiformes > Serrasalmidae > Colossoma > Colossoma macropomum. The sequence continues at coordinate 16,861,191 of NW_023494790.1, read as the reverse complement.
CGGCATAACAATCCATATCTTGTTTGTGAAGAGGCATAGTTTAGTCCTAATTGAGCTCTAAAGAACCTTCTTTACTTTACACTTCTCTGTTCATCAAGGATGCCTAATCAAAGCTTCACAATATCTCCATGTTGAAGACGATGAGATGCTTACGCAGTGAAAATAGGTCACTTGTTCTATATGAAGAAAATACCATATGGTGATTATATTGCTACATGTTGTGATTAAGACATGCCCAGCAATATACTAAACACACCAGCGCACCTTTAACTTTTGATAGTTAAGGGGGAATTTCACAAATCTTTCACAATATCTGCATAATTAAATCCTTATAATGTAAACAGTGGTTTAAATTGAAAAGCGTGAGATCTAGAGAAACTTACTGAGACAGAATTTTTCACATGTCATTATCACCTAAAGTAAATCTAGGTTGGTAAGTTTCTCTGCAAAGCACTGCTTCACATCAAACCACTCTGACATTTTTTTTACATATTGATAGTTTAATAACACAGAATTTTTTGAAAAATTCATGGAATCAGTTTAAAGACTGGCCTTCAAAGACTGGTATGCATTATTTTTGACCAAAATATTTACAGTTGTTGGATCATAGAAATGATTTGATGCATCTAAGTGCCCACAAAAACATCTGTGATTGGTCAGGACATACAGCGTTTAGCAGTTGGTTAAAGCCCATGTGTCAAGTGGCATGATACTATTGGCCCCACAAAATTATTTAAAATTTCTATTAATATTAACCCATTTCACCCTGAGCTGCACTACAGTTCCAAGCATGCACTGCAACGTAACGTGCTCCCGCTCCTCTCCCCAACAACAATCTAAGGGACTGCACCACAAAAACAAAACAAAACAAACAAAATAAAAGATGCTACGTGTCTAGTTTACCTACTGTACACTGGGGAGATTTTAAAAGGTTTAACAGTTATCTGCACCTAATGTAGTCTATTGTTTTATATAAAACAATTTGTTTTTATTTGAAATTATTTTTGAATTGTTCAAGTATGTAGTGCCCCTTTTTTGCCATTGTAGTTTTAGCATGTTTTAAATGAACAGTAGCCAGTTGGTGTCATGGCAACGTGTTACGTAAAAATAAAGTAAAAACACAGCTGGCCCTCAGATTTGTTGAGATTTTTAATATGGCCCTTTTAGTGGTTGAATTTGAAACCCCTAAGTTAGAGGGTCATTATCATGATAATGATTAAGAAACAATATATTTTGCAGCACTGTACTCTTAACTCCTAGGTCGATGCAGGTTTCTTGATGGTTCTTGGCAGCAACCTACGATTTTAGAATGTAAACTTTAACTGGAATATATGAATCACATAATGTGAAAGTTCTTAAAAAAGGTTTTTTGGTAGCACTTTACTGCATTACATTGACATAACCATGTCTTATACACATCAGGATAGATGTCGTTCAGTTACTATTACTGGTAATTGTCATCACTGATGCCATATTGTTTGATGTCATGACGGCTTATGTCACATGCAATTGACATAGTCTGTCGTAACATAATGTTACCACTTTTGTTGGCTATTGGTTATTTTTACTTGGCCTAATTATTACCTGAATGTTGCTTAGACATATAAAGACATAGTGGACACAAGGGGAGGTGGTGGGGCGGTTCACCAGAGCTTCTGAAGCCGAGGGCTGCAACCCAGTTGTGCCCCCCGCAGTCCTGTACAATAAAGTCTAACTGTAAAAACCCTGGCGAAAATGTGTTCCTGCTGTCCCATCTCACCATGATATGTGGCAAGACATCGGTTTTACAGCTCACCTCGGCCTCTGCATCCTAATGAGGACGTTTCACTGACACAGGCAAGGCTAGGCTGCACACCGCGGATCATGGAGTCGCCCGACTGGCTCCTCGCTCCTTAATTGGATCCTCCCCCTCCTTTAAGCTCTGACTGGCTAGGAGTGAGCCCAGGGTGTGTTTAAGTGTTAATTTGTCACCTGTGGCGGGGTGCTGTCCGGGCACTCGGGTCTGCCTTGGCTCGGCAGGGACACCGCAAGAACAGATGGTGCCGAGAAGGGGCTCCGGAGTCGGCTCAAAGACACCCCAGGTGCTTCTGCTGTTAACATTCACTTCTTAATCATGTGCATAAGCACTGCCTCCGCCACCTCTATCTAAAGACATCTCTTTGAATCAAATTTCATTTGGTTGATTTGCAATTTGCATGCGCCTTGAGTCGCTCCGTCTACACTCTTAAACCTCATTCATCAAAGATGAAAAGGTTCTAATCTATTTCCGCTGCATGGACCTGACTCTGTTATGAAACACTGAGTTGTGCCTCCTCTAGTTTACTATTTATTCAATCCATCAGTCATCCATTACTGTTTAGGTTCCAAGTTTATCTGCTTGAAGGTTTATTTATTTAATTTGTATTTGCATTATCTCTCACATAGGAAAATTACAACACTGCAGCTTTATTATGTTGGCTTTGAATTGATAAAGGCTCTCTTATACCTAAGATTAAACTCAACCCCAGTTCCAAAAAAAGTTGGGGCAGTGTGTGACAAGCTAATAAAAACAGAAATCAGTGATTGGTAAATTCTGTTTGACCCATATTAAATTGATTAGATACAAAAACATGATATTTGATGTTTTACCTTATGAACTCATTCCAAATTTGATGGCTGCCACACGTTCTAAAAATGTTGGAACAGGAGCATGTTTACCACTTTATTATATCGTCTTTCCTTTTAAAAGCCCTTAATAAATGTTTGGGACTGGGGACTGTAGTGTTTGGCAAACTAACCAGACGCTCGCGGATGTAAAAGTTCAAAGAGCAACAATACATACATGGGCGCTAGTCGAAGAGACCAGGTCAAAAACATGCACGAGTCAAAGCCAATACAGCAAACAGTCTGAAATAACAGGACCAAAAAGGGAAATTCAGAAACGAGAAATTCTTCTGTTATACTAGTCTTTAGCTATACATTCATACAGGGCCTAGTTAAAAAGACAATAGGAGACAGTTCTAGACTGCAGGTGGACCAGTCTAGTACCCGCACTCTCTGATTACTCAGCTAAGTTGTTGTACCACGTGCAGAATGTTTCTTGATGTTCTCATGTTGAAATAAGCACAGATGTCCCTGAAAAAGACACATATGTTGCTCAGTATTGTACTCCGTGTTAATGGTGCTTTCACAGATGTGCAGGTCACACACCAATGAACACCCATAGCATAATAGACATTGGCTTTACAGAATGAGCCTATGTTTACCAAAAAAAATATATTTTTTTAATAAAACATTAGGTATCTTTTATTTTTTGTTCAAATATTGTCCACGGCAGATTTAGAAATCACTCTTTTCTATTTTTATTTGCGTATTACCTACTGTCCAGCTTTTTGGCTTTGGCTTTGTGTTTAATATGTAACTCTACTTGTAACTTAACGTTTGTATGGGGTTTTCACGATTTTTGATGTTAATATCCAAACATTGCATCACAATGCTTGAAACCAAACCATTGCAATGGCATAAAACTGAAAGCTCTTGCTGTTGTCTGAATGCCCAGTGTTTTTGCATTGATTACAAATTCATATAGCTTAATTAAGATCTCTGTTTTTTAATTCAGTCTCTTTTTTCAATACAAAACTCTTCAGATGTTAAATAAATCAGGCAAGTCACTAAATAATTTAAGCATTGGCCTCATTCAGCATGTTCTACAGGGAGATTTACTAGTGAGATGAGGTTATTCTCCAAATTGTGTTAACAAATACAAAGTGGGTTATATTTAATGTAGATTGTTTCTTAGAACATAATGTCGTATGTTACTGAAGAAAACTCCTCACCTTTGGAGGTGTTTTGATTCACCTATAGGTAGAATATATCAGTGTAGCCTATTTAAATAATTTTACAATATGAAAAGCAGTATTTCACTGATTTTCACATTGTAGTATTGAAAAAGCAGCCAACTTTAATACATCTAATGGCGTTAAGCAGTGGTTTAGCAATAATCGCTCATTTTCTGCATACCTGTCAGTCTTATCAAATATTCAGAAGTCTCACTGAAATCCTTAAAAATCCTTGCCTCCTGAGTCTCTTCAGCTTCTGTGAACTACATTGTCAAAATCTGAAAAACATCTTTGATGTGGGTGAAAGACCCCTTTTATCCTCCACCTTAAAGTCTTCAGTATCAGGACATATTGCGAAAAAAAAGAGGAAAATTGCACGTTTAACCTAGCAGCAGTCCCAGAGACAACTGATGCAACACCTCGACCCCATCATGTTCTCATATAAATCTCATATTTTCCTATCTACTTTACGGTTAGATTCCTTTAATATACTCTTAAATATAGAGGTTCCCAAAATTGGAGTGGAATCTTTACATTATGTGGAGGTACTTTAGCCCTTTTGCAAGTATGTTTGGCACTGAACTGGAACAGACCAATTTAAAAGAACTTTTTAATGATGTAAACAAAGCATGCACTGTTTGTTTACATTGTTGTGAGTTACTGTGTTCTGGATCTAATGACAGCCATGCTATACTGAGTATGTGGCGAGATGTGTAAGTTATCCTATTATAATATCTACAGAAGCAGCATTAACATACTTATTGCGATTCATAACACTGAATCAATACCAGATTCGACACATCAGCATCACGTAAGCGCAGCGCATGTGAAGCGTGAGCATCCACACGTCTGCATCACCATCGCATAAACACTTCAGGCGGGAATATGAGCTCTTTTTTCCTCCATATCCCTTTGTAGTTAAAACAGTCTTACAGCGGTTTTAATGCTGGACGTCACAAACAGCAGATTTTTTGCAATGAAATCACAAGTTTTCACTGCTGATCGTGTCAGATAAAAGCTTTATCTTCTAGGAGCTGCTCAGTAACTATTAGGCCAACAAGATCATCACATTTTAGTAAATTATGTTAAATATAGTGTAGAATGCTGTAGAAAGTGGGTGAGTCTAATATGACTGGAGTTTACGCTTCACTCATGCATTCATTTAAAATAAAGATGAAAAAAGGCAACAGTTTTGAAAGACTTTTTGATGGACGTAAGACGCGCCTCTAGCGCAGATTGAAGTAGAGTAGATTGAAACACTGATTATAATGGAAGCGTATCTGTTCCATCAGACAGGCAACTAAAAACCGTTTCAGAAATGCATGTGAATTGGCCCTGAGTTTGAGTTGGCAGATCTCATGGCCATTTGCATTCGGCTAACTTAGTTAAACTTTGGCAAGCCTGCTGAACAGAGCATAGAACAGCTCAATTTAGACAAGCTTGTTTTGAATCCGTGCACAACAACGATGACCAAGCAGTTTTCATGATGCTTTTTTTCCCCCCCAAGTAAAATGAGTGAAAGACGCTGCAGTAGATTATTTTGTACATGCTTCTAAAATACATTGTAGGCGCACAGTATAAGAGTGCTGCCACAGTGCCCGCAATGCCCGCCCTGTGACAGGTAAGAGGACTAAAGGCAGGTCTAACTTATATCGATTATCAAAGACGTGTACTGCAGGTCTCATTGTGTTTTGGCTGCAGTTTGGGAGCACGCTGCATGTTGTGAGAAGACCGATGGATTAGATGAGCAGGTAGAAATAAAGCTGATTGTTGTGTCAGTGTGTGAAGATGAACCGTCTAATGCTGTTCAAACGCAACAGTAAAACATAAAATTTGACCTGTGCGAACGATACAGCAGATTTTATATTTGGTGTTATTTTTATTTTTATTTTTTTTCCAATATGTTAAACTCAAATTATGGAGCCCCACTGGTGACATCCTGTATAAATAAAACTAATGCGTGGGCATGACTTACTAAGACATGGGAACAAGATGACTTAGAATGACTTATTAAGACATGGGAACAAGATAATTAAGTCGTGGCCATGACTTAGTAAGGCATGGGAACGAGATCCTAATGCATGACCACGACTTAGTAAGGCATGGGAACAAGATAATTAAGTCATGGCCACGACTTAGTAAGGTGTGGGAACGAGATCCTAATGCAACAACTTAGTAAGACATTGTCATTCCCACACCTTACTAAGTGGTGTAAGTGGATGTCACCATCAGGGCTTCGTAGCAAATAGATACTGTCTGCTGAAATCTGGAGAAAGTGCCATATTTAAATGTGTCCTCTGTACAGGATGGCTTAATGTATTTCTGCTTAGAAAATCAATAAAACATGTAATTTGACCTGCGGTGTTCAAACTTTTCCACGCGACTCTATGTACATAAAAAAACATCGGATATCAGCTTTGTCCCACACTTCCTGTAACGGTGCAGCACTGATTTAAAATCTCATTTGTAAAAAAAATGATTCTTTTAAGAACAGTCCATTGAAACCCAGAGTTGTTCCCCTGTGTCATTGCTCTGGAGAACCCATTGTAGCACCTTTATTTTTACCTTATTATAGATAACTGAACTGAACTGAACTGAACTGAAATTTGGTCAGTGGGGCTCTTGTGTGTACTAATAGTTACTGTGCTGTTGCATTGCCAAACATTAACCCCAAAGGGGTTTATTTTGTGGCGCTGAACCCAATTTGGACATCTTGAGCTACTTTGTTTTACAATCCGAACCAAATTGGCAGACTGATCTAAGAGCTTGGATTGAATTACGTTCCTTTGGGAGATTCCTTGTGATCTGAAATAATTCAGCACGCCTTTCTCTTTCACAGCATATTCTCTTTTCTAACAAAAGACTATAATAAGCTTACAGTGGCAATGGGTGATTTGTGAGTGGGGCGTGTAGGAGGGGTTTGTATTCGCATGCGAGTGTTTGTACACATGCGCTTCCATGTCATGCTGAACCATATGCATGTTGCTAGCAGTGAGTCAGTAATGATCGCAGAAAAGCAGTGACAGTAACAGAAGGATCAACTATTCAGTGAATCAGCAACATCCAGACACTACAGCCCTCTTCTTCATCCTCCACCCTACTCCTCCTCTCCAAACAGCCTACTTTTATTTCTTTTGAACTCTCTCTACAAGAGATGAAGCAGTTCTCTCAGTGACACCAGCAGCAGGCAGTCTTGCGCGTATGTTTTCACCCCATTTGAATAAATGTGTATGCATGGTCTGTGGGAGTGCAAGAGATAATCAAATGTTAGCATGACGGCATGCAGTGTGAAGAACTCTCGCCGTCAAACAAAAAAGCAAGGCCATGCACAGGGCAACGCCACACTGTTCAAATTAAAAAACTTGTGTAGAGGATTTTTACTATTAGCATTATTGTTTTTACACAGCAAGCAAAACACTGTAGAGGCAGCACAGAAATGAATCGCCATCATGATGTAGCGATGTAGTAATGTTCGTTGTTTTCAATTAGAAATGCAAAGCTGGTTCAAGTCAAATGACCTCGCGTTGCATATTTTGAATGCAGTGGAGCGGAAGTCTAGCTTTAGCTGCTGTCTGATCCACTCGTACCAGCACAACACACACTAACACACCACCACCATGTCAGTGTTACTGCAGTGCTGAGAATGACCCACCACCCAAATAGTACCTGCTCTGTGAGGGTCCATGGGGGTCCTGACCACTGAAGAACAAGGTAAAAGTGGGCTAACAAGGTATGCAGAGAAACAGATGGACTACAGTCTGTAACTGTAGAACTACAAAGTGCACCTATATAGTAAGAGGAGCTGATAAAATGGACAATGAGCGAACAAGGAGGTGGTCATAATGTTATGCCTGATCAGTGTGTGTGTGTGGTGTGTGTGTGTGTGTGTGTGTGTGTGTATGCATATATATATATACACACATAATTTATATTCATCCACTCATGCCACTCATATAGATTTACCTTGATTTTTTTCTTTAGCTATTCTTTTAATACTTTTTAGTAGGGCTGTGAAAGTTAAAGGATAATTCCACCGTTTTTTCCCCAAATTTCTGCATAATTAAACAGTTAAGAAGTAATCAACGTAAGAAGTAGTCATTCAGAGTAGTTTGATGTGAAACGCTCCATCCCAGAGTCAGAATTGTTCACAGTGGTGGAAATAAGAACCAGAAGGCTGGAGAGTTGGATGCCTCTAAGAGCTCCCTCTCAGAAAGTTATTATATGAAATGGTTATAAATGCACTGTCTTGATACCTGAGGCATTGTTTTACTGCAGGTAATAGTTTTAAAATACAATTTTGGCAAACGATTTAAAAACGATTTATAGTGGAGACATACATACAGGGCATTGCAAGGCAAAATAGCACCCAAAAGAACTGGATTTACCACTTTTTTGTTATCAGCATTACATAAGTATAAAACTAAGAATACTCATTTAGGTTTACTGGTCATTTTGAACAGCAAATAAAATGGCTATGTTTGTATTGTATACCTAATGACCTCTGGTTCCTATCAGCAGCACTATAGAAAAGCCTGAGCTTCTCTACAATTAACCATTTCACATCAAATCACTCTGTAAGACTTTTTTTTTTTTTTACATCTCAACAAATGATTTCTTTAGAAAATTATAAAAATTGGCAGATTTCCACTTTAACATGTTAATAACTGTTGTGGATCCTTCCTGTGAAGACCCTGGATGTGATGCATTAGTTGTGCCACTCTTTCCATTGTTGTTGTTTTTGTTGTTATTATCACATTTTCCTAGTTTGAGCATTCTAACCATCTGGAGTAGTACAGGCTGTAGTCCAGCTGCTTGAGCTGTATGTTGTTGTGATAGAATCTGTGATTTAAGCTCTCAGATTCAAACACAGCTTTTCAATGGCTTTTAAAGCGATGCCTTCAACACCTTTAGCAGATGACACTGTACAGTGCACACAGGAGACCTATGAACAAATCAACAGCATTGAAAAGTGGAAAGCCACAGTCCCCCTGGAGAGCCTCCACTGTAACATGAATCCATGAGCTGCACAGTCACAGAGGAGTTGGAACCATTGACTGTATATATGATATATATGATGTACTGTACTGAATGCACTCATTGGAACATGCGGCCACTGTTGCTCTCACTGGACATTGGTAATGAGAATTGGAAGCTACGTTCACTCTATGGAAGTCATGCGATTTATATGTTCGGGTTCATGTGAACATAACGTTACTGAATAACTTAAAGTAATATATATATTAGGAGGAACCTTATTTTGCCCGCTTAAATACCAATAACCAATTGCACTGCTTTTTAAATGACAAAGATCTTTCTTAATGGCTTATTTGAGCAAATAAGACAAAATTCAACTCAAGATATTCAATCCAAAATGATGTGTATTCATTTGTAACAGTTTTAGATATAACAAAACAGCTAGAGAAGACAATTTTATGTGTAATAAAGGTGGTATTACTCATAGCATTAATATTTCTTGTATGTGTAAAGCCCACTCCCAACAACGAATATCATGGAAAAATGGTCTGTAATGCATTTTGGAATGAGACCCTTTAATTGATTGTGGATAACTAAACAAAATAATGTGATTTACTATGATTATTTTACTCGTTTAACAGCCCTAACTTTTAGGTTTTTTGCAAGTCAGAGTGCACAGAGCAGGTCAGTTAAGCAGGTAAGTGAATTTGTACTGCCTGAGGCCACACTTGCTTAGCTGTTCTTCTGTGTCTGTTAGTGGAGTTAGAGTACAAGTTAGTAAATTGCCATCATTTAGCTGTTTCCACCTAAATGAGGCTGAGTAGGATTTTTGCCTCTCTGACCTGTTAATTCCATCACTTAGAGAAAGCTCCTGTAAAGCTCTGCTTGGAAGCCCTTTTCAGCAGCCTGCAATTAAGTGAATTGCTTAGCTAAAAAAAAAAAATACATTGTCGGGTGTTTCTGTGAACGTAGCAGAGCACTTTAAGTCATATTTAATTGTGCAAGTTTGGTTATTTCTGGCCTTATGCGTTTTACATAGGGGGGTTCCAACATTAAGCAGTGCGTTAGCAATTAAAACTGTACCGGCATTGGCATTAATGACAATTTCCAGTAGCTGGATCAATTCTAAATTGAATTGTGTCTCAGGGGTCAATTTGCATTTATGCGTGATGATGCGTGGGCAAAATTGAAAACTCCTTTTAGCTTACTCCATTTTAAAGGAGTGGATCTATAAAGGGAAATTAAATGGGAGAGGAGGCAGACTGGCAGACCAGAGAGCAAGACTCTGTGAAAGGAAACCACGCAGCATACCAATGACATCCAACTAAAAGACATCAAGGCATATCAGCTTGATTATCGACTGTCATCAAAGGAATAAACAGAAATGCGCAGAAGGATTTCTCCAACTTTTAATCAGCACGCCGCCTGTGTCGTTTTCGTCATGTTGCTCTTGGTTTCATAGTATTTCGTTGTTGACATAGTAAACAGGGCTTAAAAAAGCTCCAAATGCATAGTGTCACCCAACAGCGTCCCACATCTGCTTTGACAAAAACAGGTTACGCGGAGCTGGAAATTAATTTGACAATTCAGAGGACTCATCTTTCCTTTTTGCCTGAGACTTCACTCGGCTGAGTCAAGCACCCGGAGGAAGCTGATATTTTATTCATCAGCATCACGCCTCTATCACCTTAATGAAAAAACACACACATCTTGTCATTTAATCAAATACATTACGCTTTAACCTTGATTCAGGTGCGCGCCGCAGGATGCCGGCAATGGTGCTAAAATGTTTTTATGATTGCTGCAACCGCAAGACCCGCGAGGAACTTGGAACAATCCACCACAGCGTTTGACCTTCTGTTGTTTTCTAATCAACTTTAGACCACATGGGTGGATGCCATTTTGATCCCGATTTTTTATTCATGTATCATACTCTTGCTTTCAGGGAGATGGATGATAATTTAAAGAAATGGAAATCACAGATGCCTAATTTGTACTGGGTGAAGAGACATTACCCAGATGTTTTCTTGTGTCTTTTTTCCTGTAGCTTTTAATTACTTTGGATGTCTTACTTTGCTTTATTGTTGCCTCTACTGCTGAGTATTCTATGGAGGATCTGCAGAACATTTACAGGAACGCAGTTTCTTCTGTACGTCTGTTTAGCTCACCGCGCGTCCTCTCCTCCAAGTGTTCTTAAATTTTACGTCCGAGAATGAGACGATGTGGAATGATCTTTAATGTTGCAGTGATGAGTTGTATCATTACCTGCTCTGAACACGATCCAAGGCTCATCTTTTAATGATGGATCCATATAATACATTGAAGACACAGTAAATTGTTTTATTTTCTCTTTAAACCAATGTTACAGTTTCAGATCATTTCAGTGCCCATAAAGCCAGTCCCCGCTGACAGATCATACGCTTCTCTAATATCTTTATTTCATTGTTCTTTCTCCAGAGCATAACAATTACATGATGTTATTGCATTTCAGACCATGCAATCATCATTACCTGCCCAGTGAGTATTACCCACGTTTAATGACTGGCCTTTGGCTTGCAGATTTGCGGTATCACTGTTCGACAAATTAAAAACATGTTTACCAGAATCAGACTTTTGGCTTATTAATCTTTGCGAAGTTGATTTTACGTAAAAGCTTGTCTCCAGTTCTGTGGTGCTGTGGGTGAAGAAAGAGTGTATACCTGTCATCTTTTCTTCGCTACATTTGCACATCTGTCCCTGTTTAGAAAACACAGACTTAACAGATAATTACACAGAAGCTGCTAAATATAATGTCAAATATAATACAACAAAATACACACACACACACACACACACACACAATCTAAGCCACTTATCCTTCTGGGTCGTGGGGGGGGTGCTGGAGCCTATCCCAGCAGCCATTGGGCAGAAGGCAGGAAACACCCTGGACAGGTCACCAGTCCATCACAGGGCAGACACACAGACATCACACCTAGGGACAATTTAGCGTGTCAAATTGGCCTGACTGCATGTCTTTGGACTGTGGGAGGAAACCGGAGCACCCAGAGGAAACCCACACAAACATGCACAAACTCCACGCAGAATGGACCCTGGTCGCCCAGCTGGGGAATTGAACCCAGCCTCTTTTTGCTGTGAGGCAACAGCGCCACCGTGCCGCCACAATTGTCAAATGTTGTCTAAAGCATTCAAATGGATAGTTTGGCAAAAAATCTAATTTAACCAATTTTCCACTTACTCCAGATGTTGTTAATGAGCCTAGACATGTCTAAATTTTGCCTCTTTAGTTTAGAACTGGAGCTATGAGGCTAATGTTAGTAAGAAGCTCTAAACTCAATAGTCACCCAAACAACCCAAATCATTTCTGTAGTAATATATCATCAAAACGTCTCTAAACCTGCTCAAACCACATCCAGATCTTCATTAAGGTCACCCAGACCATGAGGCCATTTCAGACAACAGGGCTGGTATTCAGAAAGCCGGATTGACCTTAGATCAGTTTCCTCTGTATTTATGACGCTCATTGTCACATATCAGTATTGATTCTAGATCAGCACTCCTGTTCCTGTGGTGGTCTGTAAATACAGACCCTGTTGTCTAAAGTGTCTGCCTGCAGTTTTGTTTATTTTTATTGTTCACAGTAAGTCAAACTGTGCCCTAATCCACATCGACAAGTCTGCACAACCTTAATGGAGACCATAGTGCACTTTGAATGGGTTGAAAGAAGTTTAGGTGATGTATTTTTACAGGAACAATTTGGGCTATTTGGGTGATTATTGAGTTCTAGTGTTTTGTTAACAATGTTACTCTCACCAATCCAGTTCTAAACTAAAGAAGCAAAGGTAAGACTACTAACATGTCTCAGCAGACCAATGACATCTGAGCTAAGTGGAAAATTGTGTGTGTAAATTAGCTTTTTCCCTGGACCAGTTTTCTAACAGAGAATAGCCTTGATTGGCTCCATCTGCTTTGTACAGGTGCCACACCAACCTGAATTTAAAAATTTAATATACATGAACAAATGAGATCTGATCAGTATCTTAAAGCAAAAGCTATAAATGTAAACATGCTGTGTTTTTGTTTGGTGACAACCTGATCACTGTGATCAGATGTTAATGTCAAGTGTAAACAAGGCCTCTGGTCCTGTAGAGACCACAGACACAGTGTTTGGCACTCCTTGTGCTCAGTGTGATCATGTTTGTACAACTTAGACCTGGCATACTCCTCAGTCGTAGCATACAGTTATGACTTAAATCATAATACTAACTGTCAGCTGCCTCCAAGTGGATGACTCACATATTGTTTTGCCATGGCTAACAGCCACACAGCATTGCAATGGCAATAACATCATATGTCTGGGAACTGTTTTTAATACAAGTTAATAATCTCTGCCAATTATATGTAATGCCTGGTGTGAATTACCAAGCATGTGTGAGATCCCCCCAGCAGCGTGGGGTCTCGGTAGCCGTGCTCACCAGCTCACTGACTGTTTCCATCTTCAACACTGAGCGTGTCGCAAACAGCCCCGCTCCCCGATGTAATTCCAATTGTTGTCAGAGCAATGTGGGGTGTTATACATAAAACTGTCAAGTTAAGAAATTAAAGTGCAGCAAAGCATTTACTCTCATGATTTTGAATGCATTAATACAAATTATGCTGTGAGATGCAGAGTCAAACAGCTCAATGCATTTAGCAAGATGAAGGAGCTATAAAGTTGATGACACAATCCTCACAGGATGGCAGCTTATAAGAAACCGACGGCATGCGAAGCTGACAATGAAGTGCTGACCTGCGTTGGTCTTCTGCTGAGAGCTGTGTCAAGATGGCTGTACATTACGGAGACGCCACTGTCAAGTGCAATAGTTTTTCAGCGTGCTTGTCCTTTCTGAACTTCAATACGTCATGAAGTGTTTAAAGCAGGTTGTGCAATCAGTAGGTGTGTGAGCATGTACAGTAAGCTGCAGTACATCAGACAAATGAGTGTGAATATTTCTATATGTAAAGCGTAGCAAAAAGCTGAAGACCAATCTCTCTACGGAAAAGTGCAGCGCAGACCTGTTGTATTTGTAACAAAACAATATTTGAATGCACAGGATACACCTTGTGGAGGAAATGTTCAGTATGCCCTTATATTGCCTTCATTCAACTCGAGCACAAAGCATGTTATTTTCCCTCCAGCTTTAGTTGGCCTACAGATACATTTTTCCCTCTCTCTATTTTCCCTTCAAACCTTGGAACCAAACAATGAGGGGTTTTCAATCTACCTTAGACCATCTGTAGCTCATGAATAATCATTGAAAAATGACCTCTTCAGGGTTTCTAAAATGTCTCGCCCTTTTCTTGGGTAAGTCCGACACCCCAAGGTAACTCTGCGCGTCGGTAATCCTTTAAGTGCTGCCACACATTCTTTGCTCTCCCTTTTTCGCCTTTGGCACTCGAGCTAGTTCTCTCTCTCTCTTTCTTCTGTACACTCATCTACACACAATCTCTCTCTCTCAGTCTCTCTCTCTTTTCTCCTCTTTTTCTCTGCTTCCCTCTCACTCTCTCTTCTTTCAAATCATTGATTTTTCAGAGGTTCTATAAAATATTTACGATGTGTGGGCAGGCCTCTTTCTCTGGGAATTTGGAGAGGGAAAATCATTTTGAAGGCAAGTGGTAAAAGGAAAAAGAGAGAGAGAGAGAGAGAGAGGGAGAGGGAAGGGCGAAAAAAGAAAAGGCAAGATAAGAGCCATGGAAGCCTTTCTAGAGTCGTGTTTGGAATATCAATGCCTCACTTCGAAACTACTCCTGAATATAAATAAATAAACATGTACACTGATAAAGATTGTTATCCAGGGCTCTTGTATCACTGTGCTCTCTTCTTAAAGCCTCATGCCCAATCAGTTCCAGGCTGATTCCGGCCGGCTGGGGCTTTGAAGACCCAGTTCTTTCGCTGTGCCTTCACTACCACTCCAGTTCCACGCTCTTTGTACTTGAAGTGGTTTGTGTTGATGATACAGTACCATTGTGTCACTCGGTGGTTTAATTACGGACTTTAAGCCCTTACCCTGTGAATCACCGCCATACTCATTCTGTAGTACAAAGTAAACAGGCAACAAGGTCAAGAGACAAAAGGCAGAGGTTTGTTATGTACACACCAAACTACAAACTTACTTGACTCCTGTTTCAAGTTTTGTATTATTTCACTCTCTGTATTTGGTTTGGTGCCTCACTGTGAGCTTCTCTGACCATTTCTCTCCATTCATCTTTTCGTCTCCTGAAGGTGGGAGGGACCATGTACAACACTGGCCGCCATGTCTCGCTGCGATTGGATAAGGAACACTTGGTGAACATCTCCGGCGGACCAATGACGTACAGCCACCGGCTGGAAGAAATCAGGTTACACTTTGGCAGTGAAGATGGCCAGGGCTCTGAGCATCTCCTCAACGGCCAAGCCTTCTCCGGGGAGGTAAGCTGAGAGAACCCTCTTTGTGCTTTACAGGGCTGGACCACAAGACACATCAAAGTGTCCCACATGGTTCCCAAGAAATTTCAGCTTTCATACTGATCTGTTGAGGCCATTAGCAGAGTAAAGTGAATGTCACAGTAGTCAATAGCAGGAGCTGACAGGACACAAAGCTGCCTCAGTATTGAGTTTGCTCTTGTAAGCGATATATACACATAAAATATAAATGCAACATGAAACATAATTATAGTTTAGATTTTTTTTTATCCTCAGAGGTATGTTGGCTTAAGCTATAAGGTTAAATCTTGTAATGATTATGCAGTATTTTCTTGTTTGTTTTTTGCTCATTTCTTTGCGTTTTTGCAGTTAAACTGATTTTGTCATAACTGTTACACCAGTGTTCCACAGAAAAGCACAGATAATGTGATGTACAAGCAATGCAGACCACACTAATGCTAGTCTATTTCGCTGAATGGCTGAGCCAGAGATGTTACAGTCACATTTTAAATGAAAATGAAAATGCAGCAGACACTCAGTCACCTCCTGCTGTCTGGTCCGTTGCATAGGAACTAGTCCACTTTGTTTGCAAGGCAGCGGACATAAAGACAAATAAAATGCCGCCTTCAGCCTTATAGAAATTCAGATGTAAACAACATAAAGCAGCATAGATAGTGTTAAAAAGCACTGTTGACATGGGTTTATCTATATATTGTTCGGTTGTGTACTATTTTGCACAAGTCTTCCTGACTTACTTTGGTTGTTAACAATGGTTCTTATGAAGAAGTGAAAAAGACATTCTACAAGAATGAGCCACTGTGAACCTAGAAAAATAGATTTATGGAAGCATCTAAAATGGTTTTATTTGTCTGTATATGTGTGTGTGTGTGTATAGGTGTGTATGTGTGTGTATGTGTGTGTGTGTGTGTGTGTGTGTGTATTATATATATAAAAATATGAAATATACCGAAATCATCAATTTTAATTATGCCCTGATGTAAATTATTTGCCATACCACCTGCAACTACTTCACAGTGGCAGTGCTAGGAATCTACATGTGTCTTCTGAGTGTTATTTATATGTAATGTTGATAATGGTTGAATACTTCTAAATCTGAAAAAAATGATTTGTCCTCGGGCTCTATTTTGCCTTACAGCCTCCTTTACCTCCTGTACCTCTCTTTGAGGAGGAGATAAAAAAAAAATACATTTTAGACCAAAAACATCAAAAGTATCTTAAGACAATGTCTGAGGCATCAGTGTATTGGTAACCATTTTAGTGAATACCTTTCTATGAAGTAGTTTTAGAGTGATTATGCTTCAAACGTTTGGTTTGACCTATTTGAACAATTCTGACGCTGCAAGTTTCTCTAGAGCAGAGCATTTCTCATCAAACCGCTCTAAATGAAAGAAGTCTAATTTTGTAGAAAGTTTGAAAATCAATGGAATTCCCCTTTAATGTAACACAATTATATTCCAAGTCCTTTTGCAATTTCTGTTGGTTGATTCATCATAAAATGTTCACACATTATAAAGATCAGATTGCATAATCAGTCATGTAACAATAAATAAAAAAACAAAGCAGAGTTATGAGATTTTGATAAGACAGTGATGATGTGTTTAAGTAAGCACATACTGGCGTACTGTAGGGAAGGCATTTCATGAGATGTTTATCTTGCAGTATGTTGCATCAGGTTTAAAAAACACAAACTTGAGATTGTTGGTCCCTGCCCAGAACAACAAGCATTATAGTGAATTGTTTATTGGCCATAGCAGAATATTTTCCTCAAAACCTTTTTGTATTTATGCTGCGCTGCATTTCTGTACCATTATTTTTTTTACTGAAATGATCTCGGTTGCCTTTGTTAATGGGTGATTGTGTTCATATCCAGACCACAGTGCTTTTTCACAAAGCCACAATAGCTGGGTAAAGCATCTCAATTAAGCTAACAGTGTAATTTTAGAAGGCACAGCACTGCAGCCTCCATCATTTGATAAAGTCACCAGTCAGTGCAGGCCTGACATTTCTCTTTGGGAGTAATAAGACCAGCGATTAGAACGGCAACAAAATAACCGTGAGCCTGACAGGCAAATCCGCCATAATTAATGATTATAATTTCTTTCCCCTCCCCCTGTGGAAGGCAGCCGATATTTAAATAATAATAAAACAAAGTGGAGACAGTCTATCAGGGCATTGCAAGCTGTGACCCGGCCACCGATGCCCAGCTTTGTCTGTTTACTCTTCATTACTAAGCCATTATCGCTCTTTGCTTGACACTAGCACATCTTTCTTCGGCCTTCCGCAGTGCTTCTTAGGAAAGCACGGCTGGCCTTCTGTGCTGCCTTTAATGCTGCAGCGAAGTAACGTGAATATGATCAATATCTTTCCAATGGTGGCTGTTTTGCATTCAAAATCAACCAGGCTTTTAAGCCTTATTTAATATCTGCCTGGGCCTCATGGAATACATTTCTCTCCCCCTCTTTCTTTTCCTTTTACCTTTGTTTGCTAATATCAGAAGATTGCATTTGAGTCCTGTTTGCTTCGGTTAGAAAGACGCTGCCTCGCTGCAAATGCACTCTAACACCTTAGGGTTAATTTACTCTCCCCGCTCTCTGATCCAGGCCTTCGTACGCTAGCCGAAAATGAAACACCACTGATGAAATGAGCAATAAAACATTCGAGCTGTTACTCGGAAACTTCTTCCAAAGCCTGCTGAGCTAGTTTTCCCACATCTCTCAGGCTGTATAGGCTGGAAAGAAGATTAATCTTTAAAGCAATATGACCACACATGTAGTGGAAGGAATATATAGGAGTGGAGGTGGTCTTGTAAACATGATCCATTGATAAAGGAACATTTACAGAGAGCTGTTGGGGTCTCTTTCATATAACTCACTCTGTACATCGTATCACATCATTGCTGTTTGATTTGATATGTTTGAGTGCTGGTGTAATACGGCGGTTACACGGCCGGTTATCAAGCCGAAAATGCTGTGATCAATCACCAGATAGCACAAACATACAGGAACACTATACAATACACAATTATATTAGACAACTTATCACACATCTCCACAAGCCCCCCCAGCTTTTATGAGATCCACAGTGGCACCTAAATTCAATACATTTTCACTGCTGTTTCGAACAGAGCTGGTCCTGAGGAGGTGCACGCTACACATACACCCTATATACAAATAAAAGTTTCTAAATGGTTCTTGGTTTAGATCAGGGGTCGGCAACATGCGGCTTTTTTACTGCCTTGTTTCGGCTCCACAGCAGAGTTAGATTTTTAGGTAAAAATAAAATAATCCTCCTTTGCAGTAAAATAAAGCTCTGCTGATCGTCCAAACACAGTTTTAACAATAAAAACGTTGGAGTTAATATATAACCGCTAATTCACCCTTTAACTCTGAAGACTGGTGTATAGACTGCTGGTCACCATAGCAACACAGACAATCTCACCTAGCTAGTACAACGTTGATAATTTGGAGACAAATGGACTTATTTGCATTTATAAGCACTCAGCTAGTTTCCTGATATGTTTAATATGCAATGAGAAACTCTTAACCACTAAATAGTTGTGAAGCTGGAGTCTCATTCACCAGCTTCTCATTTGAATTTTCTTGTTCCACCTTAAATTGTGCAGCATTTGCATGCAGGCACCATTTAAGGTGGAACAAGAAAATTAGAACAATCAGCTGGCGAATAAGAAGCTGACTTCAGCCTCGTAAAAAAGTTGAACGTTGAGGGACATTTTACAAGAAACTGTTCTACTTTTGAGGAAAAGTTTCCTGCCGGCGATGCAAAAAAAGTGGCTATGACAAGCTAAAGCTTAAATCAGAGCAAAGTCTGGATTTTCATTTTTATTAGATTTTCTAGCCTGTACTAGTACGTTAGCACACTTCAGTGAAATGGACATAAACTGTTGTGGCTCCCGAGGTGGTTTGATTTTTGTTGAAAAGACAAAATGGCTCTTCTTAACATTTGGGTTGCCAACCGCTGGTTTAGACGTAAGATTCTGGCAAAACCATTAACAGATATAGAATCTTTACATCATGTGGAGGTTCGTCAACTTTAAAAAGGGTCTTCACACTCATATCTCATTGACAAAATGGTTCTTTAAAGAAGCAGCCTTTGAAAAGTTCCTCCATGGAATCCAAAGAACCTTTAGTGGCATAAATGTAAAGAACAATTCTAATGTGCCGACTTCACAGGTTTCACCTATTTAGTAGGAAGCTAGCAAAGGAAAAGAAGCTTTTACTTGTTTCCAGAATGATGAACAAAGCTGTACAGTATATGTGTATTAGTCTAAAATGACAGGGACAGCTGTATAACATCAAAAATGAAACTCTAATTAATTAACAAAATATTATAAATAAATAAATTACAGTATTATTAATCATTTAATGAACTACTCATTGTTCCCAACTTGAAATTTTGAAAAAACATTTAAAAATACCTTTTGGTGTCTAGTTTATGGTCTTTATTATGATATCTAGTTTATGATATTGTATATATGGCAACAATGATCAAAATGACGATTGCTTACAAACTTTTGAATGGTAGTGCACATGGATGAGGAACATTATTAAACTTTACTGTTGACATATTTGCTGTATGTCAGCAACCCTGCTCCTGAAGATCTACCTTCCTGAGGAGAATTCCAACTACTGCTCCATGTAATTACCTTCTTCAGAGCTAGAGAAGGGGACTCAAGTCAGTGATTCAGGCTCAAGTTTCTTACTGACTGACTTGCGTTTCGATTTAGAATCGCTCTTAACTGAAAATTGAAGTCTGAGAAAATTTGAAATTTCAGTCGGGGGAAAAAAACTGATTAAATTAGGAACTACAAGTTCAGTTAATGAGTAAAGCCTTTTTGTTTGCAGTCTTATGTGTGGGTCTTTGCAGGTCAGTTTTGCTGTGGTCATGCATGGTTATTTCTGCTGTGCAGTTTGCCTGCAGCTCACAGCGACATCAGGTTCAATATGGCTTTAAATAATGAGCCTTTCGTTGTAGAAAGACCTTCAGTCTAAAGGACAGAACTGAAGCTGTGAACAGTACAACACAAAGTGTTCAAAGAAAAGAGGCAACACAACTTGTCTGTAAAATCAGTCTTTCCCTTAAAAAATTGAGTTCATTGAATTTCAAAGAATAAGTTAACAGAATAATAATCTGCATTTTACATTCTGTTAATTTATTGTTGAGTTATCAATGAACTCAAATGTTTGAAGCAACCAGGTTACTAACTTTTTAAAATTAAAACATCAAATCAGTTTTTACATGGGGTTTCTGGCAAGTGTTGGAGCTAGCACAAAGGCTAATTTAACTGAAGTTGTTAGCTCATCTATCTGATGTTTTACTAAATTACAGGTCACATTCTCTTAAAACTTACTAAAACTACAACTGGATTATCAATAATGTAATGCTGGCATAATTGCTGTACAAACTACAGGCTTACCAGCTCTTTTAAGTTAGTTTGCCCCTTGAAATTCTGCACTGTAGCACTTCAGTTCTGTCCTTCAGACTTTTTTATTGAAAGGCTCATTATTTGAATGAACCTGTCAGGTTTTCAGTAGGGCTTTACTTTTGTACAGTGCAATCCCTGAAGCTAATAATGAGACTAAACCAAAACTGTAAAAGACTCCACTGAAAAAGTCAATGATGTTGGTTAAGGGGGAAAAGCGTGCAACATGCAGGTTGAAACTGAACTCTACAGGAAAGATAATCTCCAGAGGGAGAGTTAGTGACCACTGCTGTAGGTGGCTGTGTGCCGTTTTGTCCAAATTCAGAACGCTACCAGTATCAGATTCAAAGCATGAATACACTGAAAATTAAACACTCACACATAAAAATTAGAATGTGATGTTCTTCTAATAATGAATTAACACCAAAACAAATCACATTCTGTATTTATAATTATTCTCCACACTTCTGTTTCAGCAATTTTTCTCCCTTAATATATTTCCAGGAAGTTCTAATTATCAGTGGTAGAAAAATAACACATTAGCATCTCAGTTCAGTGCTTAGATGCTGGAGCAAATTTACTCATTAAAATCACATTTTCACATTTGCTAAATATGGCAAAGTGCTGAGTATAAATAGGAAATCACTGAAAGCCGCCATGGTCTGTGCGTTTTCACCCATACGCAGTTATTGCAAGATGGCATGAAAGCCTGTGCATGCTGAAGTAGGACTTGGTTTAAATAATGAACACCTTCCTTCTAGAGGAAACGTGGAGCTGGAGAGCAGAGGACATTTAGATCAGCCTTTGTTTTTCTGCTGTTTTCGTGCTTCTTGTTTCGTAATCATTTGTTTTTCAACCATGGAGGCGATAGCACTTTGTCTTTGAAGCCAATTCCAGCTGTAGCTACAGTAGTTCTTTCTTGCAACAACAGACTAAGAGAGTGAGGCTACGTGCACGTCTACAGGCTAGCTTAATTCAAAAAGCCTGCTTTACTGTAATCAAATTGGATTGCAGGCTGTAGTCTCAGGCTGTCTGTTTATTTGCTTTATGAGCGTACGCTCTGATTCATCCGCTATTGGATGGTGGTTCCAGACGGCCGCTTTTCATTTGGCCTGTTAGCGCTGTCCACCCCTCTTCCTGCTATCGACTTACTGTCTTCATATTTCGCCCATTCTCAGGCCCAGACCAGCTATCACACAATAAAGAGCTTGTCGGGTGGGGGGGCCCAGCAGAGGTACAAGCTGTCTCCCGTCGTAGCGTAGACACCTCCTCTCTGGCTGAATGACAGGTCCGGCTGTGTGCAGGTTCAGCTCCTCTGTCAGCACATCCTCTAGCCCCTCTGGCTCCATTCAGATGAGCATCTGGGCTCTTAGCACATCCATAAATGTGCGAGAGCTGGAGAGGGTTAGAGAGTGATATTCCAGAGTTGTTCGCAGTTGACCCCGCAGAGTTCGGCCTCATTCCGGGTAAAACTTAGATGAGTTTGACTCTCTTCTAGGTTTTGCCAAACACAATAATTGCGTGCGGACGTGTGTGTATGTGTGTTTGTGTGTATTTTTCACCCTCGCTTCCGTGCTCCTCTCCAGAACTCATTATTGTGCTGTCTGCTCCTCTACACTGTGTATCTCCTGATCTTTTTGGCACGGTGTGGAGCTGTGGCCCAACCCTGTTTTCCAGCTCAGGCAATTTGCTGGTGTGGGAGTTTGGGAAAAGCGAGCACTGGCTGCTTTTCACCTTCAGGAAAGAAAAAAAAATCTAATCAAATCAGCATTCGCTCAGTAATCACTTCCTCCACCCTTGATTAAGTTTATAGACGATCTGTCGCTCCTCGACTCCGCTTTTGCATATTTCATAATTACTATGAACCACAATTTTTATTGTGATTATTTATTTCTCCTTCAAAATTGTGTGGGTAAAGAAAATATTCAGGAATGGGTCTTCTGGCTCCAGCTGTAATCTGATTTCTGAGGGTGCACAGATATGGGCATATTGTGGTCTAGATGTGAGCGATACAGCAAATATAGCAAATAAAAATATAACCTCACTTGATACTTCAAGACATTTTCATGATGTATGATATGGATCACAATATTTATTTTTTTTGCTTGTGAACAGGATGGACTGGACAAAATTTAACAACAAACCATGAGTATAATGATTTCTTATAATCCAACATTTGCATAAATGCAAACTGTTTAATAGAAGAAAAGAAATCAAACAGTTGGTCAAAAAAATAAATAAGTTAATGACACAATGGATCAACATTCAGTCTTGTTACTATGCACTTTATGCAATTGCTGTACACTGGTTGTTGTTGTTGTTGTTGTTGTTGTTGTTGTTGTTGTTGTTTATAGGCTCTCTACAATTGGTCTTTTTATAATGCGCACACTCAGAAATAAAGGTATGAAACTGTCACTGGGGCAGTACCCCTTATCACTGGGGTGGTACCCTTAAGGGTACATCTCGGTACATTTAGTCAGGGAACATAATTGTACCATAACCCGTCTCGTCTCCAGGCCTTTCATTTTATTGTTCTGTTTTAAAACATTAGGTTATAAATAGGGCCAAACGTGTACAAACCTATTTAATGTACACAATTACACCTCAAAACCACTGTTGTACCTTTTGAAGGTAGATTTACATTGTTTGTACCTTGATGAACGAAAATGTACCTGCACAGCACCTTTATTTCTAACAGTGCATGCAGTTATTTAGTGTTCTAAAGTACTCACAATATACTCAGAAAAGTGCACTGAGACAGAACTTATCATGACAGCTGGGCTGTATGATATTGACAGAAAATGCAGTGGTTAATAAACAGGATAATCAAGATCAGAGTGTAATTCTGAAGTTTGGAAAATATGTAGCGACCTGTTACTGGTTGAGATTTGGGGAGTGGCTATGAAGACGGCCATGCGCAAAGGCTCATGGTATGTGCACGCTTTCCGACAGAGGGACTTATTGTGTTAATTTAAGTTGTTGTTAAGTCATATGTGTGTGTTGTTTGTGTAATTATGTGTTGGGATGTGGGGTTGGTTTAGTGGGTTGAGTGTCTACCATAGATAGAAGTAATATGGTTAGAAGTGGCCTCCCGCTATTCCGGTGGTCTATATGTGCTTTTCTGCTGGTGTGTTGAAAAAAGAGCTCTTACTTGCAGCAACCCCAGCTATCAGTACAAGCTGGTTATGTGCAGCTGACGGTATTAGAGGAAGTGTGGCATCTGGTCTATTGTCCATGTTAAGCATAGGCTAACTCAAAAGACTGCCCATTCCGTTATGTCTGCTGCCTCAAAAACAAAGTGAACTATTTCAGATGCAGTGAACTAGACAGCAAGAGGTTATTGATAGTCTGCTGCATTTTCATTTTCATTTAAAACATAATTGAAATCCTCCTGACTCAGCCATTCAGCTAAAGAAGATAATGCTAGCGTGGTTTGCACTCTTTGTATATTACTTTATTTGCATTTATTTGTGGCATACTGGTATAATGGTTATGACAAAACACACACCTGAGGAAGAATTTCAACTGGTATTCCACCCTCTACTACTGCCAACCTATGCCAATGAATCATTTTCACACTGTGCAGAAGAGTGAAGTAATTTTGCTCTGTTCATGAAATCTGATTAACAATGTGTTTATTGGGGACACTCACATTGTGATGATGATGGAAATATGGTTAATCAAACACCCCTACTGAAACCAATAACTTATCACATTGCCAAAGCCTCTTGTGGTCTTCTGCTTGTAAACTTGAAAAACAGCAAGAACGAAAAGCTTCTGCACTCTGAGAAAGTTGTTTTAATATGAAAGTGACTAATGTTTGTTGTATCTCCTTATGAGAAGTTTATGATGAATTTCTGTAAGCTCCCATATCTCTCTCTACAACACCATTTCCAGCACATAGCTCCTGAAGAATGCGAGCAATTGCGGTCTCACCTCCGCTCGAATTCTTAGTTTCAGACCTTTGTTGCAGGCTTGCTGTGTGCTCAGGTAATTCACAGAGAGAAGATTACTTGTGCATCACAAAGGATTCAAATTTAAACTTGACAGGCATGTTCAAACAAGGAGAGAAGCCAGCTGTATACCTGTGATTGGGGAGCGGAGCCACCTGACTTGACAGGGGCTTGGCATCTCAACCAGATGAACACACAGCTAGGCGCAAGAAAGGCTTGAAACACACAGACAGTTCTAATTATTCAGGACTGTTGCAGCAACAGTCATGCAAGTTATTGTATAGACCCTCCTATTGTGGCTCAGCAGTATATGTTGTTTTCAGTCTGTACTTCAGTGCTGCAATCTCTTGAATCATTGCTGATGCTTTTGTTTACCCCATTTTGTTCTTCTTAAACCCAGGTTCAACTAATACATTACAACCATGAGCTGTATACAAATTATACGGAAGCTGCAAAGAGTCCAAATGGGTTGGTGATAGTGTCTATATTCATGAAGGTAAGTACTTCTGTAAATCAAGTAAAGCTGAATGCAAAGGGTAAACATTTCTGAAGGCAGAAATAATAGAAAGTATAATCGCCATGCTTTTATTGCGTTCAACTAAACATCATCATTTCGAAAGCCTTCTCTGCACAGCTAAGAAAAACACAATTTGACAGGAATGGCTGCATGTCAATAATCCTTTTGTGCATAAATAAATTATTCCTCCAGTTGAAGGTCAGTATGTTTATTCAAAACATAAAAAATCACAGTAATAATTAGCTATGCAGTTACCAGACTGCAGCTGAGCAAGTCGTCCTTTATCTTCCTGTCAGTCCAGGAGCCAAAAGTTAGGAAATGACCTGCTCCCTTAAATAGCTGTTCAAAGAAATGTCTGCACAGCTATGATGGACCTTCGCTTTATTTTCTCCCTCAGGATGAAAGTTCAGGCTAATCTAATTAGATTGCCAATGTCAATCTCAGGCTCAGTCATCGTTGCCTGTACGTGACCATGAGCGAATCCCATCTGCCCTTAGTTCGTTCGGAATGGTCACTGCACTGCTCTGTTCGTTCACTGTAAGAAATAGAGGCTAGTTTGCCTCAAGCTGCAAAACGTGTAAAGGCACAATTGCCCAACTCTTTTCACTCTATGTAGTGCACTCATACTGTTTGTTCAACTATTCTCCAGTGTGTAAGCTAGACAGCAAGAAACATTACCAGCACTCAGGGAACATATGATCAATTGTTACATACTATTTAGCACATCCGAGGTCTATAAGGACAATATTAATGTAAAGCTTTATAACAACAGATGGTGTTTAACATTATTTATCCAACTGTTTCTGTCTTTTAATTGTGCTTTGATTTACCATTCATTTCAGTCTTATTTGACAACTCATAACACAGTATAGAGCATCAGTGCCATGAAGTATTAGTGTCTAATGCTGTTCTGCTTCCTTTTCCCCTTTTGTCATATCATGTCCTCCTTTATCATTGCTAGATTTTTAAGGGATAGTTTGGTGAGTTCAGTGGCATTTTCCTGCAGGCAGCATAGGGAGCTTATTCCCATTATAACATGAGTCAGCCTCAGAGCCCCTCTCTCAGCTGTCTCATGCTGTGTTCCCTGTCATGGCACCAGCCTGCCAGGAAGGACTCCCTCCTGAGTATAAGTGGTATGAGCTTGCCTTAACAAAAGCCAAGGATGCCAAAATGTGCACCGTCACCGTGCAGACATGTACAGAATGGGGAAGCGAGCTTTGAAACGGAGTCAGCCATTTTCTTCTATTATAAACAACAAGCGGTTATTTATATGTAAGTAGGGGCTGCACCATTAGAGGAGGTCATGTTTGAGGCCAGAGCTGATTTCCTACAGTATCAAAGAAAGTTCTGTTTAGCTTCTCTTTGCACTTTTCCCCCCACCTACATTTCATCCCAACAGTAATTATGTCTGAAAATGAGAAACCCTTCATCATTATGCAGAATCGTCTTTAAACCAGCCTTTAGTTCTCAAAGGCCAGTTGCCTAAATGAGGAGGTGAAAAGCTGAGTTGTAGCAGTGCAGCACCTTTCGTTCTGATCAGTAAAGCGCTTTAAGACTTTCAAATTAGTGAAGGAAAGAGGATAGTAAGACATCAATTAATGGCTCTGTTTCTCAGCTCTCCTCAGATATATGACTGTGGCAGTATCAGTAGCTAAAAGCAAGCACAGCATTTGAGAACTTGTCAGCAAGCTTGCGTGGCTAACACTTCACTCAGCAATAAATGAACATGCCAGGTGTTGTGCTATGGTAAATCACTAATGCTGTTACACTCACATCAAAGTCTCTCATTCACTCTATCTCTGTCACTCCCCTTTTCCCCTATCCTTTTTCCTTTTTCTAATTCCAGATATCCGAGACTTCAAATTCATTTCTGAATCGAATGCTGAACAGAGATACCATCACAAGAATAACATACAAGAGTAAGTGAAAGGCCTCCAGATGAATGAGATTATGAATGACATAAATCATTGCGGGCTCACTTGTGTTAAATGTAATGGAAAATCCAAAGATGGGTCTTTCACTATGAGTACTTTGAGGACCTTGCAATAAGAGGTGAAAGCTATTTGAGTGTGAGCCACTAGACAAAACACTGGTTACAAATGGAACTGTGGTTCTATGAATTTTAGATGATCAGAAGTGAAGCACAGTGCATAATCCTTGTGTCATGCAATGATATGATGGGCAGAAATATATTTACCCTGCTCTCATGGAAAATGTCCTTCAGGATTCTTCTTGCAGAATCTAAATCACTGGCATCTGATAATGATCTGGAATTCAGTGAAGCACGTTTACAAGTGTTGTTTTATTTCCACGGACCACCAGAAGTGGGGTGAAGCACAATGGATACCAACAAGGTTATGAGATCTTGCAAGACTTTGGACTATCTTCAGAGACTCTGTTGCATTTTGCAGCTTAACATGGCCAAGGACCACCTACTTTAACAGTACAGGTACAAAATAACCAACCACTGGTATGACATGCAATGTTTCAGCATAATGTATAAGGGCAGTTAATTTTCAGCATGTGGCTACAACAAAAACATACCCTAGGGAAACAAAGTGGTTTGAGTCAACAATCGTAGAAAGATATCTAACTTAATGTCCTCCAGGAATTTTATTGCAGACTCTGAGTCACTCACAATTCTGGTAATCTTCTGGAATATACAGTTACACTAATAACTAGTGTTTTATTTCCACTGACCGCCAGAGATGGATGGAAGCCATGAGGAACGCGGTCTTGCAAGCCAGCCTTCTGCCTATCATCAGAAAGTGCCTTTTGCAGCTTGACCAAGAACTGCCTGCTTTGACAGGAAACCAACCACAGATCTTTGTTTCAGCATGACATACAGGAACAGTTGGTTTTCAAAATGGGGCTGGAGTGACAATATGCCCATAGGAAACAAAAATACACCAGTAAACATGGGAAGATGTCCAACTTAATGTCCTCCAGGAATCTTATTATAGATTTCGATTCACTGACATCTCTGGTGATCATCTGGAGTGCATATCTAATTTAATGTCCTCCTGGAATCTTATTGTAGATTCTGAGTCATTGGAAACACAGGTGATCATCTGGAATTCAATGTTGAAAATCAGTGTAATTGATTTTCGAAACAAGGATACAACAAAAACATACATGTGGGAAATGAAGCCAGCAAACACAGAAGGAAATTTTACTTCCCAGCTTCTCAATGCTTCAGAGAAATCTGTTGAATAACCATGTGATACCATGGACTACACACATTTTTCTTGCTGATCACAGTCCACAGAGAAGATAACTTCATCAAATGGTTAATAAATATTAAATGCTTCATGTCCGACACGTCTGAGGCTATGAGACTGTGAGGAATGGGACATTGAAGCGGAGACACTCATGTTGTTGAACGAAGGGAGCATACAAAACAAATGGCAAGTCGCCACAGCACTGTCCTCTACCAGTGAAACCTCCTTCAACACTGCGCAGGAAGATAATATGCTCTGACTATAGTGGCAAGACATTGATCCCTGATGTCCACTACTGGATGAACTTATTGGCCAGAGAGTTCACCTCCACCACCCATTGTGAAAGCTCCTTTATTATTCCCACTGAATCAGACAAACAGCTGGTCTGTCTGATGAATGCTGGCAGTTAAGACCACATAATGCCACAGGGGCCAGACTGGGCACAACAGGGAGCGACAAGCGACCTGCTTGTCAGTGAAGGAAGCCAGCTCAGTATGCTGATTCACAAATTGAGAGGATAAGACCTTGGAGAGGAACACTGCGTTGGGCCATAGCGTGATGCCAGAACCATCTGGACTCCACTGCAAGTAGCACAAGCTCACAGATACTGTAGCATACTCATGTTTAGCTAACAAAGAAGGTTTTCCATAAGATATGGCTTCAATCTAGTGGCCATAGCCATAACAGGAGACAGTGTGGATGAGGGCCACACTCGGACCTCTCTCTTAGACAGGTGGTTCTTACAAGTGGAAACTGTAGTGCATCACGGGGCCTAGCTCTGAATTCTGTGTGGCATGTTCGAGGATGAGAAGGAATAGAGGAAAGGCGTAAAGCAGCTTTTCTAGCCAGTTCTGTGCCAACATATCCAGGCTCAGTGTGCTGGGCAGGTTTGATAGGGAGAACTATCAAAGTTAGAATCTCACCCCAGCAGCGAATCCGCTTCCTTGCTGGTCTGGCAACATAGATGAGTAGCTCGTCGAGAGGCTAAGAAGGGAAGCAACCATGTCAGCAAAAAGTGTGTAAGATGTAAAGAGCCTCTTGTAAAAAAAAACCCACATTGCTATGCTTGAAAAGAAATGCAAACCAAAGGATCTGTGGGTAAAGACCTTGCTCCACACTCAATAATGAATTGTTCACTTTATTTGCCAGTTTGTAGCCATAGATTTCTTATTGTTTTTGTACCACTTGCTGTGCTTCAGGGATCATGGCTAGTCAGAATGTGGTTTTCTTGGGGTGTAGACCAGCAAGACTTGCCAGTCTCTGGGGCATTGATGTTATGCTTGTCATACAAGATCAGCCACTGCTTGTAGCCAGGCACATCTCAGAGTTCGAACTGGTTTGAAAAATGAAAGTGAAAATCATAAACTGATGATATATTGCAAAGAACAAAAACAAATACATATTCATCTGGAGCAGAAACATTAATTTCATATCAGTGAAACAGTTAATAACTGGAGTTCCATGCACCCATGTAGTGATGCCATGCAGGTTATTACAAGCCTACACACTTAAAATGATGGATCTTCAAGGGTTTTTAAGTGAGATAAATGGTTATATGTAGAACCATGAACACTCAAAGAACGCTTTGCATGATTAAAGGGTTCTTTGCATCATGAAAGCTTCCTTCACATTGATGGAGAATGTGCTGTAGATGGTTCTGTATACAACCTTTTTGAAAATTGTTCTATACAGCGTCAAAAAGGGTGGTTCTATCATTAAAAGCTTGACATCATAACAGTTGAAGAACCCTTTTTGGTGTTATAGAGAACCCTTTTCAAAATGTTTCTCTATAGAATCATCCACAGCACATTCTTCATCAATGTTTTCTTTACTGAAGAACCCTTGAAGAATCATTTTAAGAGTGTACCCAGAAAGGTATGAGGAGAAATATTATTTAAACTGAATCTTTAAGATCTTGAAATTTGATTTGTTTTCTGTGAGTGGCATTGTTTTTTGGCCAATCAAAGCCAATCTTTGAAATCTTAGCCCTCCTTCGCCCTCCAGTCACTGCTTAGCATGTCAGTGTTTTCTGTGGACATTTTCAAGTTTCAGGAAAAAAAGGTAAAAGATATATATATAAACAAGTTCTAATACCCAAACAGAATATTTTCTAGTAATTTTCAAAGCCAAACACAAAAAGGCAGCTTCTCAAAGAAATGTTGCTAGGTTGTTGTCAGGTACAATATCCTTTTACAAAAATGTCTACATCCAGTCCTTAAACAATTTTCGAGCCATATGTAGCATTATGCTTTTAGGACGTTTGATGTTTTGAGTTTTGATGGTGTTATTTTTCTTGGCTGTCTTGTCTGTCTGTCTGTCTGTCTGTCTGGTTTGTCAGTTGTCCTTGTTAATTCATGGTGTCTTAATTGGGGAAAAAACTGTGCTTGTCATTAGTGGATTTTACTTTATATAGAAGGGTGTTTAATTGTTGGTTGGGTTTATGTTAAGCCAGCGTTCTCATTGATGTTTCATTATGGCTTGCCATTTTTTCAAATGTATTTCTGGCAGAACTTATTGCTTATGTATATGCAGGCTTCCTAAAGTCTTGGGATCAACAGCTTGACTTGCATGCCTCCATTTACTGTATCATTTGATGTGTGCTCTGTTAATTGAACTGTAGGAAAATCAGTCACACTTTACAGAATGGTAATAAGTGGGTAATGATATGGTAACATTATGGCAAACAAGTTGTACCAACCTAAACATTTCATGCTAATCTTGTAGTTATTACTAAATAATAAGTTATTAATTATCTTAAGAAGCTGGTAATAAAATGGTGAGAAGTTATACTAACCTAAAAATTACAGCTCTCAGCTCTTATAGCGTAATATCTGCTTTATGCACATATCGGTCCAATTATTTTAAGTTCTTATTGAGTTTAGTGTTAGGGTTGTTACCCCAAAAACTATGATGTAGTTCTGCTGAAATGATGTGGTACTAGTGCTGTAAAATACTAATGCTTACACTTTGTTTACTGTATTTCCGGCACAGTATGATGTACAGACATAATTACAGGCTGTAATTACAGTGAAACTAAATAGTATTGGAGCTGTAATAAGCAAACTTACCATTTTCCATTTTGTATCTCAGTTACTGCATCTCTTATCAGGTGAAAACATCAGTTCTTCTAAAGAATGTGGATGATAACCTTTACATGTAGGCCCACCTACAAGGGTTGTTACCCAAGAATGGTTGAAGTACATATATATTGAGATTACACCGAATCAGGGCTGGAAAACACATCACATGCTCCTTTTGTCTTACCTGTTAACAAAATACTGTTACTCTGTTACAAAGTACAGATCTGACAAAAGGCTCAGTTCAGGAGTAGAAAACACCGCACCAGATAATATCTTTCAATAACCTGTTTATCTTAACTGTGTTAACTTATTATTAACAAGTAGAAAATTTGCATGCAATTCACCATTTTATTACCAACTTAATACTGTTATAATTACTAACTTATTATTTACTAAGAACCTAAAATTTAGTATGTAATTTTTTGTAAGTACAGCTTGTTGCCATAATATTACCTTATTATTACTCATGTATTACCAATCTGTAAAGTGCTATCAGAAAACCAATTTTAGGAACCCAAGCTAGTAGTTAGCCAGTTAGCAAGAGTGCTGTATGGAGAAGACCAGCAGTAGGACAATCTAAGCTAGTAATGTCAGTCCTAGTGTTGGGGCTACTCTGGTGAAGTGACTGCTTTCACAGCACGTGGACAAGGACATGACACAGCAGCTGGAGCTTTGAGTTTCAGGGCAGGGTACAGGCAATCCAAGCTGTCGACCTGTGTCAGTGCACAAAGAGAAAAAACATCTCTTCTGTATGAACAGGGTGTTTCTGTGACTAGCTGTGTCACACACCGTGTCACTGTGTTACATTGTTTGTGTAAGATCTCGACCTGTGTGAGGACCCACAAGAAATATCCACTGTGCTTCACAGCATCCCTGGTGGTCAGTATGAATGAAATAAAGCTATACCTTACGTTGTTCTCTAACAAGAATTTTTGCCAGCATGACTGTATTATGGTCAGCCAGTTGGATTGATCAGACATGCAGTAATTTATGTAATTTCTGTAAATATCACTCATTGAAACAAATACAGAGAAAGCACTACATTATTATAGTAGTATCTCTATGAGAAATAAAGCTCAAAAAGGAAAAAATCAGAGCAGATACTGCTGTTCTTCTAAGAATACTTCATAGTCTGTACAGACGCCCACGATCTCTGTGGCATAGTGCCTTGGCTCTCCTCAGGGAGCTGTGAAAAAAGAGCTCCCATAATTGAATTAATAGGGGTGGCAAAGTGTGGGTGAAGAGAGGAGTATGCTGACCCCTGGTGGCTGGTGCATGCCTCTTGGGTCTCAGTGGTGCGTGAACGTGGGCAGGCCAAGCAGAGGGAAGTCTCGACGGCACTACCAGGGGTATGGCAAAGAAGTGTGGGCTTTGACAGCTGTCAGAACCCCCCACCCAGACCAGCAGCCTGCCCCCGCCTGAGGCCTTCCAACCTGCTTCACCGTGCCGTCAGCTGAGCTAGCATGCATTTTTCAAGCCCAGCCCCCTCCTCCACATTCAAAAGGAATTATTTATGCCACCAAAGCTATCAAAGTTCGATGCGATAACAGCACTGGAATCACAAACACGCAGGGATTTTTACATAGGCTTGGAATGAGTGGTAATCAATGGGATAGGGGGAAAAAGTAATGAATTGTTTTCTCTGGCTGGCTCAAGTCAAAGCCTATTACATGTCTGTTGTCAGGATAGGAGAGTTCAATATGTTTCACTTGAACACAATGCTGTGTTATCTTATGAAGGCCTGGTGTTGTGAAACTTGTCAAAACAATGTAAGAACATTCACCAGCCATCCAGTAAACTACAACCAAAGCACAGCCTGGGGGAGTAAAACGTTGACAAGCAAAAATGCAGGATTGAAAAATGATCTGTTCATCAAAGCAAAAACATGTTATTCCTAACAAGATGGAGGTCACTTATATAACAGCTGTCCAGTCAGTAGCCTTCTTACCTTTTTTTTCACTTTTTGTAGATGATGCTTATTTACTGTCGGGGCTAAACATTGAGGAGGTGTATCCAGAAACATCAAGTTTTATTACCTATGAAGGATCGATGACCATCCCTCCATGCTTTGAAACTGCAACTTGGATCCTTATGAACAAGCCTATATATGTCACAAAAATGCAGGTAAACCCACTCAGGCTTCATCACCATTCAGAAATCAATCATATGTACCACATAAAGTACTTTTGCTGACATATACAAGCCTATAAGCCATATATTGCATGGTTGTCTAATAAGCTATGGCATCTGGAAGCACAGTGGTGCTCATGTGTACTGTAGTCGTCATTTAACAGGTTTAGTGATGTACCAGTCCAGTTGTGTGCAGTGTTTTGCTGTATTGTCCCTGTAGATGCATTCCATGCGGTTGCTCAGCCAGAATCAGCCCTCGCAGATCTTCCTCAGTATGAGCGATAACGTGCGTCCGGTCCAGCCGCTGAACAACCGCTGCATCCGCACCAACATCAACTTCAGCATGCAAGGGAAGGACTGTCCCAACAACAGGGCTCAGAAGCTGCAGTACCGAGGTCAGTGTCTTTGGAGCTTCTTGTGATTTACTGGTTTACTGGTTTATTTGCACACCCGTTAGCCATACTAAAGTCTACAGCTAGTCTCCCTGGGGTCTACATGAACATAAAAAAGAATAAAAAGATACACAAGACCACATACAAAATGACTTTATAAATTACAATGTAGAAATCAAGATGTTTAAACTGCACTCTATATAATATAACAATAAACAATACTCATTCATTATGCTGGTATGTTTCTCTGTTTAGTTTTGTGAAGCATCATCTTTTTCAAATTTTTAGCTTAGAAAAAATTTCATCATCAAAAGCCTAATTGTTACTGTTGATACAGTTGTATGCAAGTGTTTGGGAGCCGCTGGTCAAATTACACGTTTTGTTGATTTTCTAAGTGAAAATATGTTAATACATCCTCTGCAGAGACACACCCTTCTGTACATTTCAGTGCATACTTTACATTACTATATATTGGCTGAATCTAACATATTGTAAAAAATAAAACATAAAATGTGGTCTGTCCAGACGTTATGACTTATTTTATTTTTGTTTTATTATTTTTTTTTTTTTTGATATGTCAGGCTCAGCAGAAAAATTGAAATTTTTCACTGAACTTGCTTACTGTAGAGGATGTGATAACTCATTTTCAGAACTTGTTTGTTTGCAAATCAGCAAAACGTCATTGGTCATGGGTGTTCAAATTGTTGCATATGATCGTATGAAGGAAAATGACAATAAATAAAATACTAGATGGTTTAGCTGAATGTCATAAATTCATTCTAGACATCCACATCAACTCCCCTCAGAGGACAACAAACTGCACCACTTTCCACGTAATCACTGACGCTAAGGAGCAAAGATTCCTTAGGAAGAAATCACACGTGTGGAGCATTTTAAATTATTATTATCATACAGTAAAAAAAATTGCAGTTAGAAGCTGTTACACCGTAGATACGCAACATGTTTGATGACGGCACAAACAGATCTGTTTATTGCACTAACAAAAGTTTTTCCTACTGTATCAGAGAGGAGTTTCCTCCATGCATTGTCAGTACAGCACAGGAGCTGCTCTGTAAATTTCACACCAACATCACAGTTTACTTTATTTTATACATACTTCACAACAGTATAGAAATACACTCATGCTCAGGCAAAAAATAAAATGTATGCATCTTCACGGATGCAAGACGTACATCTAGTAAGAACTGTGTAGATTGAAACACTTTAAAATCCATGCCTTTTGAATCTTTGCACCAGCCTTAAACATAGTATAATATAAAATGTAGTACAATCAACAATTACCTTGTTCTCTCTTAGAGACCTTCTCCAAAACACAGTGCAAGAAAAGAGGTTCTCTGTTTTAGAGAACCTCTTTTTTCAGCGATGTATTGTTCAATGCCTCATGGCAACCAATGGCTGCATAAAGCATACAAATATTGCCATGATGACAGCATTACCAGTGAAACTGGTTGACTTTCAGAGGAGAGCTTTAGCTATATTGATGGCTTATTTAAGGTGGGGAAAAGCATCAGGGTGTACTCTTTTTTTTGTTGTAGTACACTGGGTGTGCCTGGATTTCAACAATGAAATGTTTGATGCCCATGGCTCCCAAAAAAACTTAACCACCACAGGCGATGGCAAAAGGTGACGGCAAAATCTCTTGACCACTGCAGTACACTGGCAGTGGCAGAATATCATGATGCTGCTCTTTTGAAAACAACGCAATATCCAGGTTGCTGTCAACCACCTATTGCTAACATTTAAATGCAGCATTACAGATTGTAGTGCTATGTGCAGCTAGACATCAACACAGTAAACAAGCATCTTCAAAAACCTCTATTAACATTTCAAATGTACAAGTATTCTGAGAGGTTTGGGGTTTAAACCACATTCATCAGAATGTGTGCAGAAAATTACTAATAATCTCCTCTCGAACAGGAGACGTTCGTTTTCAGAGCTTGCGTGAGCATTGAGAGGTCTCAGTTATGTACCTGTTTGCCTGGAGAGTCCTTTGCTTCCCCACAAGTTGTCTGCGGTCTGTTTACCCCCTTCCACAGCCAAAATACCTTCAGCAAAAGAAAATTAAAATTGCATTTCACCCCCTGAAGTAATACACTGAGTGCCAAAAGTAACTCCTATTATCTGTTGTACTATGATCACAGGATTTCATTGTACTCAATTTGCTTGAGCTCTTTGATGAAATTCTAATTGTGTTTCGTTCGAGAGGTTGAACCCTCCACCCCTGAGAGTAAACAAGAAAGATTTCCTCTTTAATTGCATTTGTTGTTTAAAGATGTAAATATCTTGACAGTGAAGGAAATAGAAAATACGTCTAATTAGACTTGGTTATGCAACTGAGGTTCTGAGACAGAATGAATGTATGATTTTGTAAAACTAACACAGTGAGATGTCTTCAGGCTAACTGAATGTTAATGTTTAGCTGGAGGTGATGTTGAGTGTGTTGGAAGCAAATGTAGTGCAGTTTTGGAAATGAAGCTTATTTCTGAGTTATGGATGGATTTTTCCCTGATTTGATGACTTCATTCCCTCACATTCAGTTGCATAAACATGTAAACATTCTTAAGAAATGCCAGATCCTCTATGTTTTTTTTCAGTCATATCTTTGTAATAACATTCCTTTTCTCCAATGCAGTGAATGAATGGCTGCTGAAATAGATCCCTTTCATGGATAAACCCAAATATAAGACATATAGGGAAAGGAATGGAGAAAGACATCGGAGGACCAGGAAAGACTCGAGACTGCATCACATTTGTCCTGCCAGATTAAGTCATGACATTGTAAAGAAAAAAAAAATACATAAGAAGAAAAAAGAAACCTCAGCGATAAGAGACTTTGCACTGTTGGCAAAGAGACTCAGTTTCATACATCAACTCAAAACCAGTGAAGTACAAATATAACTATACAAATGTTTTGATACTTACCTTTTTTTGGTGGAAAGAAAAAAAAAAAGTGAAAAACATACAAAGTTTGAAACATTTATTTCATAGTCGCTTCACAAAATGGAACTAAAGATGACTTTTTAGCCTTTGTATATATGGATACCTTATTCGAAGCGTGCAAAAGGGGACGGACAGTGAGCCAACGTTGCAGAATGGAAACATCCTTGATTCATAATTGCATTGTCTATCATAATTCTGGGGCACAGCGGAGAGGACGGTGGAACGGCAGCCGCTCTGTGTCGACTTTGAAAGATGAAAATCATGTTAAAGAAGAATGTGCGTCGTCTGTACGACAATGCGTGTCCTGGCTTGTAAATAGAATTATTCATGCTGAAGATTAATATGTAAAGATACAAATAAACATTTAAAAAATATATCAGAGGGGAAAAATAAATGGAAAAAAAAAAGTTGAATATTTTACGCTTGGCGCACTTTGAATTTCTGGAGCAGAGCTGATGCCTTTTTTCTGTTTTATTGTTTACAATGGTCATACACTGTGTTTGTTTAATGTTATCGGCCCAATAAATGTGTTTGGAAAGTCCGTGTCTGTAGTTATGCTTCAATGCTTTCAGAGTGGACAAGCTGTTTTGTAGAATGTTTCAAATGCCTGTGATTATGTTTATAGATAATATTTTGTCATTTGTCCAGAAAACATATACACAAATTGATGTGTTCATGTTTACAGTGCTGTTTATTTCCACTGAGGGAAACCTTTGATCCAAAACTCATGAAATCCCAATGATCTTTGGGGTATAATGCAAAGTAATGAGATGATCTTGATGGAGTGGGTTTAATGAGGCCCACGCTCGCTGAAGAAACAGCCCAGCATGCCTTCCTGTGTTGTTGATCTGCTGGAGCTTTCTAGGGGGATGCAGCATTGATTCCGCCCCCTTTTGGTTTAATTATATCCCAGTCAATGAAGGATACCTCCTGTTTTAACCCTGATGTGAGCAAGACCACTGAACCCTGGTGCCAGGGTTTCATCCCTGTGCTTTATAGCTGGGTAATAAAAAACGTAACGGGGAGGAAAAAGTTCCCACAGCTGGAGTTCACAGTTATTGTGCCCATCATTCTATCAGGTGAGCGGGCGGAGGAAGCTATATTGAGCCTTTTGATAGATAAATACTCTCAATGCCTCACTCCAGACAAAATAATCATTCCCAGCTCCACAACATCTCCCGATACTGTATATCTCAGCGGTGCAGGCGCATTTGCTCTCTGCGTGATATCCGTCCGTGCCAAAGACTATAAACCTCATAAAACTGAAAACGGATGCCTTCATATGTTTCAGAGGGGTATTAATGATAATACATTAAATAAGGCAATAAAAAAGTTCTCTAGCTGTAGGGTAATCTAAGTTGAGTGCAACAGCTGTTGCGCAACATAATGCGTGTGGTCGTAGGGGGGAAAAAATAAAAAAATAAATAAGTGTCCATTGTGTCGGTGCAGACCTAGACATCCAGATGTTGAGATATGTGCGGAGTGCTGAAATAAAATGCATCTAGTGGAGAGATTTTTACCTCCACCACAGCAAACAGGCCTATGCTATTATGAGGGGGAAATTTATGTGACATCTGTACCGATCTATAGCAACAGTGCAAGAGACATCTGTTGTTTTGAAAATACTAGGAAGATATTTTTTCGGGAAAGATGTAAATAGGATCACTGATGGCTCTGTTGTTGTTTTTTTTCCACCTCCTGTAAGGTCAAAGCGCAGCTAGCTTTCTCTTAAACCATCCTCAAACATACCTCTTTATCCCATCATCCGTGATAATCCTGGGTTGTGCTGTTTCACTGGTTCAGAAGTTCCACTTCTTTTCCCAGCCCTGGATTTGCTCTTTCTGCATGACTTTGCTGCTGTTCTCTCCTCCACCTTCATCCCCTACAAATCGCCGTCATCTCAGATACCGATATCATGCATGGGCCCACCTGCATATACGCTCTGTTCGCATGGTGATTATTGTTCCCGACATCCTGAAATCCTGGCCTTGCGTAAGAGGGTGATGTCAGCTTTTCCTTTCCATTTGCATCCCCTGAAGACAAACATCCCCTTACCATCTCTGCTTTTTAAGATCATGAACACATGCATAAAGCTCAGCAACTGTCTAAGGCCTGTGAGGCTATGAATACAGTTTAGAATAGATCAAAGGAGCAGCTTCGTGCTGCAGCATTGGCGTTTCAGAGTAATATGTCCTCTTTCACTGCAGCTTTTGGAATCCCCTGCTTGATTTTCTCTCTCTCTCTCACTTTCTCCCTTACTCACTCACAAACGATCCCAATGTGTCATGGTTTATGAACTCAAAAATGGAAAAAAAAAGTGCAATGTGCTTTTGTGGACTTGACTGTCTCATTGTTATTTGCTTATACATACCTTCTGTGTTCGACAAGTGTACTGTTACTATTGGAGCAAAACTTCATATCTCCGAAAACGGTAAGTTAACAGAAGAAGGAAAGAACATTCCTGCATTATAATGGAAGTTAATGTAAAAAGCAATTTTCTAGTAATTTTATTTCTCCATTCACATAATGTAAAAGGCAGCTGGCATTTTCAAATTTTAGTAAAAGAAAAAGTATGTAAAGAATACATAACATCTTAAACAGTTTTATTCTGACAGTAAGGATACAAAAAGATTAACAACTGAGAAACCATTTTTGGTTTCTCTAATTTTTCATGATATTCTTTAAAGAACTAGACATCACATTTTGCATCGTAAAGAGCAAAGAACAATTTAAGCATCCAAATACTCCCTTGAGTTGTGATTCTATACACAGTACTGAGCAAAAGTCACAGACTACTTCATTTCTATTCATTTCCAGTCAAAACAGCAAATTATTCATTTTTGCCACTGTGCTGCATCACATCTTTTAACAACACTCTATAAGCGTTTGGGAACTGAGAAGACCAACTGCTGTAGTTTTGAAAGTGAAATGTTTTCCCGTTCTTGTTTGATACAGGATTTTAGCTGCTCAACAGTTCAGGGTCTCCTTTGTTGTATTTTTCATTTCAAAACCCTCCAAATGTTTTCAGTGGGTGACAGGTCTGGACCGCAGGCAGGCCAGTTTAGCTCCCGGACTCTTTTAATACGGAGCAATGTTGTTGTAATACATGCAGAATGTGGTTTGACATTGTCTTGCTAAAATAAACAAGGCCTTCCTTGAAAAAGACATCATCTGGATGGCAGCATATGTCGCCAAAACATGTATATATTGTTCAGCATTAAGATGTGAACGTCACCCATGCCATGTGCACTAATACACCCCTGTACCATCCCTCAGTCCATTTTAAATGAGCTCAGGCCCAGAGAAGGTGGCAGAATCTTGTTTATATATGGTTTCTTTGCGTTTTAGAGTTTTAGCTTGTATTTGTGGATGCAGTGATTTTCACAGACAGTGGTTTTCAGAAGTGTTTCTGAGCCCAGGCACTGATTTCCACTACAGAATCGTGTCTGTTTTTAATGCAGTGTTGTCAAAGATCACAACCAGCAATTTTTTTTGGTCTTGTCCCTTGCATACAGAGATTTCTCCAGATTCTCTGAATCTTTTAATGTTATTATGTACTGTAGATGATAAAAAGCAAATGTTCTTTGCTATTTTACATTGAGAAACTTGATCATGCAGTTTTTTACAGTGGTGAACCTCTCCCCATCTTTACTTCTGAAAGACTCAGCCTCTCTGAGATGCTCCTTTTATATCTTACTGACCTGTCGCCAATCAACCAGCAGGTGTTTTGAGCATTACACATCTTCACCAGCGTTTTGTTGCCCTGTACCAACGTTTTTGGAACATGTTGTTAACATCAAATTCAACATGGACAAATATTTTTCAAAACAGAATAAAATTTCTCAGTTTCAACATTTGATATGTTGTCTTTGTAGTATTTTCAATTAAATATAGGGTTTAAATGATTTGCACACCATTGCATTTGTTTTTATTTACATTTTGCACAGCATCCCAACTTTTTTGAAAATGGGGTTGTAATTTTGTAGTATTTAGAGTGTCCACACTTTGCCTTTATTACAGCTCTTTTTTGGTGGACGTTTTCAGTTTTTCAAAGAAATCTGCAGGGATATTTTTCCACCTTCCAAGTTTAGTTCATTGCATTTTCTGCTTCTCACATTGCGAGTAATCCCAATCACATTCAATGAAGTTGAAGTCTGGACTTTGAGGTGGTCGATCACATGTTCTGAGAACACCAGCAGCTTCTTCATTTGATTTGCAAAATTTCCTTTTTTTAAGTAAAGGCTTTTTGACAGCTGTGCATCCTTTCAGACCCATAACATTTGAGCTGTCTTCTCACAGTGGAAGGATGGACAGAAACAAACGTGGAGCTTGATTTACTTCTATTGTCAAAGATGAAAGCTTTAAGGACTGTTGTGTGTAATAAACATTCCTGTTGTCTGTTCATAGACAATCCAAATTGTGTTTTTAGCACAGCTTGGAGAGGAGAATATGGCAATGTGGTTGCGATTACAAGATTACAGTGAATGTGAGGCTGTTATACTGTGCTAATGAGAGGGGTGGCTTTCTCAGGGGGTAACACACCACATCCTACAGCACTTGTTTTAGATTTTATATATAAGGAACAGATGTAGCATCCTTCCTTAGCAGCCAATATGTTGTGGAAACCATCTTGGCCCAGAGCTTGACAGCAAATTCTTATCTCCAGCCTGTTGGGATTTTTATTTGTACAGCCTGGCAGTGCGGCGGTGTCGGGGATCCATGTGCTGCTCTTCACCTCTGTAAGTGTGGCAGGAGACGAGAGGGCCAGCAGGCCTGTTTTTCTGTGCAATTCCCTCTCCTCCCTGTCTTCTTCCTGGCATTCTCCATCACTCCCCTGACTCTGCCTTTCGCTCCTCCCTCCTGCAGCCCCCTTTCTCCCTTTTGTGGCGCTCATTATTCCACGCAGGACCATGTTCAGGCAGTGGTAACTGTGGACAGCCCTCTACAGGCTGCTGTGTTTTTTGTTGTTTTTTTCTCTTAACAAAGTTAATTCCCAGACATTGCAACTAAGTGCTTTGATGCAGCGCTAGTTCTAAAGACTAATACTCGCAGGGGTCATGCAATAAGCCGCAAAAGTCTCCTGCAGACAGCGAATGCATGTAGAGAGATAAAGCCTCAATTAGTCATAAGCTTGTGTAAATTGGATGCATGTGCGATGCGAACAAGGTCACTGGTGAAGGAAACAGTCTCCTTCAATGTCGCCCTCGTCTCCGAACCCCCTGATGGGTCTGTGTTACCCCTTTTACATGTCAACCTTTCAGCATGTAACAAGTTGGCCAGCATGGATTAATGAGAGGGGTTGGAAGGGAGGATGCTATTAGTCTACCTCTCAGACCATTTCACTGCACACAGGCTGCATGATAATATTTTATCCCCGCTCTCCCCACTCTCGCGCTCTCTTTAAATCCAATTAACTAAAAGAAAGTGCTTTGTGGCACCACGCCGCATCAATTATTCATTTTAGTTTTTACACCCAATCCATGCGGGTTCCTGTGCATATTAAAGAGAAAGTGGAGCGGCCTGCCAGATGTGCTGATCCTGGTCGTTTTCATCTGTTGCCTCTCCCGAGAGATTCAGCCCCAACCCCCCACTCCCAACACACACTCTCTCTCACACATAGACACACATAGCACAGGTGAATCCAAAGCATGTCAACAACAGAGAGCGCACATCAAAACCACAGCGTGTGACAGGAGAGAGAAGAGAGAGAGAAAGAGATCTGGATCTGTCCTTTATTGAATGTGCACATTGTTCTAGTAGCTGTTGTATTGTTTTGCATCCCATATCAAGATACAAATGTTTAAATCAAAAGAATGGTTGCTAAGGAACAGGATTTTGGAAAGGGTTTTGCTTCAGAACATGTCAGTAAATCTCGAATCATTTTTAAAGTGGAAGAAAATGTGCTGTCGATGGGAACGCTGCAGCCTTGCAGTGATTTCAGTGTAACCTCCCTCAGTCTACCCATTACTGGCAAGCAGAAGGAAGCCATATATGGTGCGATCATTACTTCAGTCCTCTTTAAAAATAAAAATTGACGCAGATCTCTTGGGCTGCTGGGCTACTTTGCAATAATATTTTATGCACCTCAAAGCTTTAATGGCTTGAACGTTAAAAGGAAGGAGAGAGGTCACAGATAGATGTGCCGGCTCCTTCACTCATCGCGTGGTCAAAAGTAAAGTCTTTAAGAGCTTGTCAAAATGGCTCTTAAGATGAGTCTATCCTAGGGACATGGGCAACCTTTGGCCAGGCTGAGGAAAGAAAGTGTTTCGAACAAGGAGTGGGAGGCAAAAACATGTCACTTTTGCTTAATTTGGTTTTCACTGCTGCTACCATGCCCCACTTCCACACTTCCAAATCGGTCTCTCTGGGGCTTTCATCCAGCAGGCTGTACATCCAGACTGCTGCCCACTTTCTGGGCTTCAGCTCACTGGAGAAGTTTA
Organism: Colossoma macropomum; assembly: GCF_904425465.1. NCBI lineage: Eukaryota > Metazoa > Chordata > Actinopteri > Characiformes > Serrasalmidae > Colossoma > Colossoma macropomum. The sequence goes on along the minus strand of NW_023494790.1, from coordinate 16,817,805 downwards.
AGGCTTCATAAGGGTGATCTCTCACCATCTGATCAAAGAATTACTGCATATAGATGAGGCAGAGCCCATGTTGTTTTGGTTCAAAATAAAATGTCCTAAATAAACACACGACTCCTTCTTAAATTTTTCAAATGGCCTTTAAACTCACCATGTTTATCGTCATCGTGTTAGACTTTGTAATTGTGTCATTGTTCTTGCACAAAAAATGCTTCAAAACAGCTTTTCAGAAAGAGAGAAAACCATTTGGGATTTCCACTGTTGTGGCCTAATTATCACGAACATTTAAGGTGTTTTGAGCTCTGAGAGTTAAAGATGCTTAGAGGGTGCACATGCAATACTTAGATTTCAATATAGAGGTTAAAAAAAGCCTTTTTTTATACACTCTTTAAAAGGATGGTTCTTCAAGGGTTCTGTAGTAAAGCCAGTGATTCTATATAGAACCATGAACACTCAAAGGACTGTTTGCATGCTGAAATGGTTTATGTGGCAAAGTAGTTCTTCATATTGAGAATGTGCTGTATATGGTTCTATATAGAATCTGTTTGAAAAGTGTTCTTTATAGCACCAGAAAGGGTTTTGCTTATTGTTACTATGTCAACCCTGTTTGGTGCTTTTTAAAAAGGTTTCTATATACAACACATTCTCTATTAATCTGAAGAACAATTTCACCATGTAAAGAACCATTTAATCATGCAAGTGGTTCTTTGAGTGTCCATGGTTCTATATAGAATCACTGTCTTTACTAAAGAACCCTTGAAGAACCATCTTTTTGAATATGTTCTGTAGCACTGTGTAATGTAGAATTTCAGAATAAACCCTAGCAAGAACATCTGGTAACTTTATTTAAAGCATACACACGTAGGGACTTCATGACATATGCATAAGCATTAAATAACACATCAATAAAGCAATACTAAAATATTTATAAATGCAAGTAATCTTATGATGACATCATATATTTTATGAAGTTAATAATATTGTATTGACATAAGGTGCATTGTATTGGCGTAAGTGTTTTCATTTAACCCTTAGAACTCCGTGGAGACCCTGATGTTGCCAAATTTTATACAAATTTGGTAAAATGCGTGAGATTCTTGAGCCTCTAGTAGAAAACACTAGTGGTTTTCAGTTTGTTGGGCACTTACACGAGCCAATGAAATCTTGTATTTCACTTAACTGATGTCATTGCTTTGGTTCCAGTAGCCAGTGGGAATGACAGAGCAGTATATCCTTGTTTTTCAAATTGCCTGATCCTGTAGAATATTTTGCAGCAGACTGCAGAGGAATGAACAAAACTTTTAGTGCCCCCCTGTAGGCCTCTATGAAAAGCACATAGGAAGACCGTGCCAGTACATTAACGTTACTTCCTGGAAAAATGTTTTTCAGTTTTATGAGACCTGTTCGTGCTTATACACATTGTGCTTTAAGAGATTTCCATCTTTACGTTCACGTTAAAAATAGTTTTTTTTTTCCATTTATATAATTTAAAAGCGTGCCATATGATCCCTGCATATAGTTTAGATTCTGCACATTCTACAAATGTGCAATGCTGACATACTGCAGACATTTATCCAATAAGACCTCAAATATAAAGATAGCAAAACACCCCCAGGAATGGCTTGGGGCTTTAAATGTTAAGCTTCTGCATAATAAGTTCCATGACCTGGAAATAATGCTTTATAACAGTATTATAAACAGAGCAAATATCTGTCACTTTAGTTTAAGCACCTTTGTCATTACAATGTCTTTTACTTATGAAACATCCTAAATCATCTTGCGATTACTGACATAAGCTGTTCATAATCATTTAAGTATTGCTTTGTAGATGTCATTCAATGCTTCTTCATATGTTATGAAATAGGTAGCCTTCAAATATAGTATTTCAGAGCAGTTCAATAAAGAAACCCCACTGACTGGATCAATGAATAATAAATCCTGAACATCAGTCTGCGATAGGTTTTTTTTTTTGTATTCTAGCTTGTTAAGTTAGAGTAACAGCATGTTTGTAGACTTTTATCCTGAAGAATTATGTACATATTTTGAATATTTTTCTTTAAAAAACTAGGTGTTCAGTCTAGAACAGCTGTAAATGCTCCGCTATGACATACACAAGTGAATGCTACCTGTGCCTCAACATTCACAACCTCCTCCTGCGGTGCTGTATATAGCCTATCATACATTATTCCATAAGACTGTACAGAGTTATACGTTTATGATGTCTGGATTTCACTTTTGCACTTAAAACTTTCTCAATATTTGTCCCCTGGCAGGAATTTCCACTCACTCTTTCTTTTCCAATTCCACTGTGGAGAAAGTAGAAATGCAGGCGCTTGTTTATGGCCTTGATCCTAAAAACAACACAATAATAAAACACTAATAAGATTCATGTCTGGTGACAGTAACTCTGGGTAAGATGGTTACTTAGCAACCACCACATGGAAACAAGAGCAATGCAGATGGGTTGATGTGACTGGAGTATATGTGCACTTCTGGGGGGAAATGTGTCAGTTGTATTTTTCTAAACATTCATTACCCAGTGGACCAGGAGCCTGGCTAAGGTACATATTCTGTAGAGAGACATATCTTCACATGCAGGGCAATAAAGAGAATTACTGTAACACTTAGAACAGTCAGAGGCTCAGTTTGCTCTTCTAAAATGTTGAAATGCTCAATTTGCCTCTGTTTGCTCAGTTACTAATGATTGGAGCTTTCAGGGGAAGTGGCAGGGAGCCCAGCAGTAAAAGCTGACTGATGAGTTGCTGGCCATTATGGTGCATTGGCCTTGTGCTGGACTTCTGGATGAGTTTGCAGTCGCTGGCTATGTAATTATTTGTTCAGTCATGTTGCATGTTTAAGCCCAATTGAGGCTAAATTGCATAGTTATATCAATTTACTTAAGATGTATTGAATACTGAAGAAATGCCTAACATGTAAATAATCATTTTCACATAGATTTGGAATTAACAAATCAAATATGTTGATATTGTGAATAACCTGTCACTGAACTGTGTAGATTTCATGTATTAAAGTGTGCATCTATTGGTCTATTGGTCTAATGGTAGTAGCAATGTCTGTGTCCACAGCAAATTTCCTTTCTGGACAATAGGGTTTATCTAATCTAATCTAATAAATAGAGTGTCTAGCCAGGTCTAGACTAATCTAATCTAATATAATATAATCTAATCTAAGTGTACTGCATAGGCAAGGACTTGTTTTTTGGACTGGGAATAAGGCCAGCCCATCCCAACCCGTGACTGTCTTTAGAGTCCGAATACACTGAGAATGATCCTCATTTGCTGAGGAATAACAATACAGAATATACAGGGACCAATTAAAAAGTTTTTAAAAAGAGAAAAAATAAGAAATAAAAATAAATGTAAAATATAAACATTTAAGCTATGACAAACTAAACTAATCAGAAACTAAAATAAATAAAACTCAGGTCTAAATAACCAATTAAAATTGGTAACTAAAATAATAAAATTAAAATTAATATGCTAACTAATAATGCTAGCTCACTAAGTTCCTTTCAGCTTTTCACCCACTTTCTCAGCATATATCCAACATTCAGCTGAAGCCCCCCAAGTGTGTCTGTATTCTCTCCTTCTCTGGGGCACCTTTACTTTTTCTCTCTTTTCTCTTTTCCTGCTCTTTTCTGTCTTCATATGATTCACATACAAAAATAACTTTATCTTTCAGCAATGCAAAAAGTGATTTTGCTTTTTTAAGGATTTTTAAGGAAAACGCTTGATAAATTTATTCAATTTAATGGATCTTATTCTTTCTTCAATAAAGTAATAAAACTTATAGTAATCAAATGCTGCCCAATGCTCTCTATGAATAAGATGATAATTCATGCTTAACAATTTGCCTAACAAGACTTTAACAAAGTGCTTATTATGCATTGTTACAGCTAACAATGTGACTGTTTAAACATAACAGACCTCCAGTCATGTACTAATAGAGGTCATAATGGATAAAACTGGATACATAGTAAAAAAGTCATTTATGAGTGTCTAGTTAGGGCTTAACTGAGCGAAGAATAAGACCCCAAACAATCCCCAATACGTGTTACTTAAAATAAAGTGTTACCCTAAAAAGGTAAATGCACTCTGTAGAACACTGCCCATTGTGTCAACCAGCACCAGACTCATACCTGTGCTCCAAATTTGGCTAATATTAGCTGACCAGTAACAACTAGCAAACCAGGGCTGCACTTTTGCACCCCCCCTTAATTACCCACCCTGGCTTTGTACAACAAGTATCAGGACATTAAAACCACTGTTTAGCCAAATGTCCCCATATTTATGCTTGTTTAATCCCTTCAAATCCCAAGCTTATTACATCCTATGGCTTATAATTCAGTAATTACATGAACTACCATGCAAACAGACTGAGTTATTCTAAAGTTAAAGAAGTGTGTAATAAAAAATCTGGCCCACAGAAAGATCTTGGCTTTTCAGGGGCTTAAATTCTCATACACTATGTGCTTTTGGCTCATATTCATATTTGTATCTTCTAATCCAATGAGTTTATGTATGCAGCAAAAATAGTTTTGACTCCACTGTCCTAAATCACATACAGAAAACATTTTAAACTGATTGCCGGAAAATTCTTGACTGGGTTTTTAACAGTAAATTTATTTATTTATTTTTCACATCCAGTGGAATCCGGTAAGTCAGTGTGGAAATTAAACAAAAGTGGCAGTAATGGCACACTCAATCAGTGGGATAAATCTAATGGCCGCAGAGCGTTGGCGTACCTGTACGCGGCCATGTGCACTGCTGTGTGAATAATACTCTAATCTAAGTGTTGCCAACAGATGCATTGTACCGCAGCCCTCTGATTTTGGAACAAATCTCAGATTGACCTGATGAAGGAATTAAACAACACTAATTCCAGAGTAATCTAGCATGCCCCTCCATACAGAAAATGGCTGTCTAAAATCCTCATATACTTCGCTGCAAATGAATTGAGATCCCAGTGTGGTGATGCACATTATGTAGTCATTTCTGTTCTGCAAATGAACTTGGCAATGACTTTAATGGTACATTGAGAAGAGTTACATACTGCGTTTTGCACATGGGGTTCTTTAAGGTAATGCACAAATATGTGCTGATGTACAAGTGCAGTAGTTCTTCAGCAGACTCATTCACTACACAGTGCACATTGAAGAAAAATGGCCTTCATATCAGAAAAAGAATGCAACTCCTTAACAGACTACTGCTTTCTTTTTTGTCCTTTTCCATGTCCTTTGAATAGAACTGCTTTTCCAAGATATTTCCACTTAGCACACGTTTCTATAGTGCGGAAGGTCTCCGGATGAGGTGTTATTATGAGTAAATGGAGACTGCATTTGGCAGTTTGTGGACAGGTTTCGGCTGACTTCCCTATGAAAGGTCAAGGCTGAGATGAAAAATGATCATGTCCTTGGAAGCGAATAGCTTTCACCATAAATCCAAAAGGGTTTTAATCAACCAATAATAGCTGGACTTAGACAAATCATGATCTCTTTGGAAATTGTTTAGTTTTATTATTGATTTTCTATAGAGCACAGCAGATCTCAAACCAGCAACCTTTAAGAGCCCCTCCCACGATTCGGTGCAGTGTTGAACTGTGGCCTTGGAAGACCAGGACCCCTTTTAGTGATGTTTTAGGCATCAGTACAAATGGATCACTACAGGTAGACTGCATCTGAGTAGAGTGAAAAGAACACTGAAGTATAATTTTAGACAGTTGGATATTGTATGTTATGTTTCAAGGTGGCTTAAAGAGGAATTCCATTGATTATAAACATTTCTTCAGTTCAACCATTAAGATGTCAACAAAGTCATTCAGAGTGGTTTGATGTGAAATGCTCCATTCTAGATACAATTACAGTCATGGTTGTTCACAATGGTGGTGGTAGGAACAAGATGGCTGAATGGTTCAGTTCCTCTAAAAGCTCACTCACAGTTAACACATGAAATGATTGTGAATATGGTGCCTGAGGCCTGAGATATTGTTTTATGATAGATCTGAGAGAAAGCTTTTGCCTATATGTTTTGAAAAGCATAGAATAATTATGCTTAATGTATTTCAAATGTATTGTAATGAGATACTATTCTTATTTCATTGTTACATTTTGATTGGAAACAAATGGTAAAAATCTTGAAAGTTGTCCAATGAGGATTTTTTTTTTTTGGGCCAAAAAGAATTTCCAATGAATGGGGCCAATTTTGTGAGGAAATTTTTAAATTTGTCCCTGACTGTGAATATGAGTCTTAATATAACCAAGTTTCAGTCAGTTGTTAGAAATGGAAAACAGCAGCGGAACCTCGATGCCAGGACAGTTTACTGAAGGAGTCCCTGAAAAACTGCTACATACAAAATAAAATGCAAGTTACATGAAATGTCTTTTACAAACTTCAAATGTCAGTGTGTATGCTAGGATGGCCTAAAAAATGTTTCGCCATTATCTTGGTGCTAACATACTGTGAGAAACTTATAGGGTTGCTAGAAGAAACTGCCATTAGTATAGAGCTGAGTTTTAGTGTTTTTGGCCCAAAATGAAGGTCTACTAGCAATAGTCACAGTTCCCTGTATGTGCAAAAATTATGTTTCAGATTTAACACTATATTGCCAATATCAGCATATTACGATTACATATAAAATCTCCGAAGATGTGTGTAGGTTCACTGATCATTAGGAATGGCAAAGAGTATTTCATCTCAAATATTGTAGTATGTAGAAATGATTATATATATATATATATATATATATATATATATATATATATATATATATATATATAATAATAATATATTCCATTATGACAAACCTTATTACTAACGCTTTGCTGTATCATTGGTGTTTTTCTGACCTGTAGCAGAACCTTGCTTGGCCTCTGCGTGCAAAGCTCTAGGTCACCTGAAACACCTGGATAATCTGCCTCAGGTTTAATCCAGCACTCTGCCACCCATTAGAATATTGATGTTGGGGGAAATCCAAGTAAAGTGCCTACTGAGGAGATTTGGTTTACATCAGAGGAACTGAGATCAGAGGAGCTGAGGGGAAGGCAACGGGGTGCATGTGTGCTCAATTTAGGGAAAGATTTTTTTTTAGGTGTCATGTCACAGTACTTTAGTTTCCACTCTGACCTACATCGCAACTATCCACGTCTTCATCTCAGCCGGGGGGACAGGAAAGGACAGCACGAAATGCGAAATGTGCATCATACATCTTGTTAAATAAAGCAAAGGGCTTACCACCTTCCACTGAGCGGAATTTTAAAACTTCTCTTTTTTGGACTCTATACTGGTCTGATTAGTATTCCTGGGTAATATATATATATATATATATATATATATACATGCGTTATTTGTTTGTAATTAATGGATTGCATGCATATGCATATGCAGTTCTGTAAACCCGACCAAAGCCGGGCTACAGATGTTGAAGAAAGTGTAAACTGTAAGTAATGGCATAACAACTGCCCTCTCTGCCCTCATCCTCACACTCCATTCTCGTCCTATCATTATTCACCCTCCAAAGTCCAGAGTCAGCTAAAGAAGCAATTCCCGAGGACCTGCGCTCCTTTCTTTTTCATCCGCTGTGAATTTTAAATATTAATTAACTGCTAGGTGAAGGTCCATTGTGGACCTGCAATTTTTTCTCAGGCCAGACATTTTCCCCAGGTATCTGATGAATATGCACCTCTGTATTAGGCAGCAGAGTGTAGGGCTGCTGATATAAGAGACAATGTTAATCAGAGAGAGAGAGCCCAGCATGTCCAACCAGCGGTGTTACTTTAATGGAGTTTGACATGCTTTTGCTAAATATTTATACGGCAGAGTTTAAACCCTGAGCACCGTTCTCTGGAAAGCCTTCTTTCCGTGTCTGAACCGCTGCCAGAAAAACGTCACATTTCTCCCTCCTGTTTCTCAGAATATTTCACTGTATTTTCACAGTTTGAGATCTCAGCGAGTATTGGCTGTTTGATTATTGCTTGATGAAAGCTCTGCCTTGATATCCAGTTGACATATTGGTACGAAGCATCCCTCAAGTTTCGCTGTAGTTCCCCGTTCTGCTCCCCAAAACTGACGGATTGTATAACAAAACAGCTCTTTTGTTTTCTTTCTCTTCTTATTTTCCCTTATCTGTTGTTCATTATTGCATATGCAATGCGCTGTTTACACGTCTAGGGAGATCCAATTAAAAGGTAGCCAGAGGTAAATGCGTAAACGTGGACATGTTGCATGGCAAGCCAGAGCCATAAATATTTCACATTGTGAAGCAGTCTCACTACTTATACCTGTAGAAGATAAGATCACCTGAGCTGAACACACATCTCTTCAAGGGCTTCTTCAACATCAGTAAGCATAGAAAGTATGGATTTCTCCCTCTGGACATGAAAACAAGCGAAGAATACAGAAGTTTCTCTCTTAAATGAGACCTCAAATAAAAAAAAAAAAGAGCTCAGGCGAAGGGTCTTTAAGCCAGCACAGGCGCATGCACTCTCTCACGTCACCCACAGGACTGCTGCGTTAATGACAGGGTTTACTTTGCATAATGAGATTAATGTACAATCTGCACCTTGCAGGGACATGCCACACAGCAAGACAAACAGATATTCGCCGCCCGTGGCTGGCTGAGATATCCATGTCCAGCTGCCATCAGCAGCTCATTCTGAAAGCACACAGAAAGCTTCACTGTAGGACTGCCCATGTTTCCAGTCATGATGTGTATTGATGTAGAAGTCAACTTTAATAAAATAACAGCCCAGGTCATGTTTTATTCATAGTTTTCTGGTCATAAGCAGGTTATGCACAAGATGTCACCATATTCTGGACGGCTGTTAAGTAGCGTTTACTTGTGCCCAAGACGCCGGGTAATAAGTGGTGCAATATGTGGAAAAGCTGTGAAGAGTCCTCGCGCTGGAGAATGTGCATGTTGAAAAGATACCAAACTAACACCAGCCGCATTAGTCACATGCAGACAAGCTGACGTTCCATTTCAACCTTACAGCGACGTGAAAGAATGTGCTGTCACAGGCACAAACGCATTTATTCACAGATGCAAACATGCTAAACAGGAGGTACTGGAGGTGACGAAAATTAATCGAATCAGCAAAGTTCAGCAGAATTACCATACAGTGTCGTTTGACAAAGGACAAAGGAAACCGACGTTATGAGCTACTGTCACTGAAACATGAACAATCCCAAGATGTGTGAATGCATATGTAAAATTAGGGCAATGCATTTTATACCCAACAAAAGATGTTTCCAATCATATCAGATAATTCGGCCACGCCACATGCTTCTGTGCTTCCTGCTACCTTTCTACCTTGTGGTCCTTTGGGAAAACAGCATGGCTACTGGTGGAGAATTATTCTTTTATTGAATGTTTCAGAACTCCTGGGAGATGTTTTTGGAAGGAATTTTCTTTAACCTTTTTAGAAGTAGCTTTATTTTGTACAAAGGGAATTATTCAGCCCCTTCTGAATCTACCCTTACAAAGAGAGAGTGAGACAGAGTGGTGGGTTGGGTTGGATTTGGGGGAGGGGGGAGTGAGAGGTGGGTAGACAACCAAAATAAATCGAATGAAATATTCAGGAGGAATAAAGGAAGCACCTTCTTTCTTTCATTTCCTTCCTGTTCTCTTTGGGGAGTGTGGAGGAATGCAGGCAGGAAATGGACTGCTGCAGTTCCATCTTGGGAAGGCAAGGATGGCCTGCCAGGTCATTCTCACTGTGACAAATGCAGAGGTGAAAAACAGAGCAGAGTTAGATCAGTGCACTTCAGAGGAGCCAGGTACACTACTGGGAACAGACTGGCATGTTCCCCAGCCACACAATTCTCTTCCCCTGTACCATCACTCTCTCTATCATCAGCCCTGTGTATCCCCACAAAGCTATTTCACATCCTATCCATTCATCTTACTGAATGTACCTGACTGGGGCCGTAAAGAAGGTAAACAAGGTTAGGATGTAACAGATTTTTAGTTTAAAGGAGCCTGATTCAAAGGTGATGTAGGTGCTCTTGCTTGTCCAGTAGGTGGCAACATCAGCAGAACCGTCTCCAAAGGCGAAACTAAATGCTATGGGCAGCACCTCAGCACAGAAACGTTAGCACATAAGTCAAACCAATTACTACTGCTGCATTTCTATTCCGGAAAAAGAAGGCATTCACAGAACTCCCCTCAGCAGTTGCGCTTGGGGAAATCCCTTCTGCCACTCTGAAAGACATTCTCATTCTCAAAAGGATCTCAATAGGTTTCTTCCAGCAACCCCGAACCCTTGATTTGACTCATGGGAGGGAATCTGTAAAGCTGTAGACAGGCAGCATCCAAGCCCCGATGCATTTTGAGTTTTTGTCACAAACCTATGGTGAAGAATCAGTGGTGTAATTTGTACCTCTGTAGTTTTCTATTATGAGGCTCGGCACAAATCAACCTGTTGACCACAAAATCTTTTTTTTTCCCACTAATTAAATGTGTGTGCTTTGATAAATTGAGAATAGATCTATATGCTGATGTGTCTTCTTGTCAGCTGCTCAGTAACAAAGGGCTTGAAATGCACTTTTTTCTTTTATCTTGTTTGAACCAGATAGCATTAGTCACAAAATCATGAATATGCTGCACAGTAATGTTTAATGCAAAAACAACTACAATTGCCTTGTTACCACTGCTAGCATAATGCATCATTTCTGCTAGTGCCCCGTGTGAGACTTCCCAAGCTAGCAGTGGTGAATATTCATATTCATATGAAATATTCTAAGCTCTAGCTTTAACATGGACATTTGAAACTTGTAACTGGTGTTCAGGTAACATGATCTTCAATGTGTGTGTCGTGGTTTTAAGGTGTAAAACCAAAAATTAAAGTCTGCCTCTGAATATTATCGTAGCAGTTTGTTCGGTACGTTCTGTTAGATGGAATGTAGAATATGGACCAGAGGTCTTACATTGCATTATATTTAAAAAGCTCTTTTAGGAAAGCAGCATTCAAAAATAGTCAGGAAGTGACTTTAAAAAGTAATAGAATGGGAGATGGAGATCATAACATTACAAATAACATCACTGCTGTGATTTGGTCACAGTAAGTGCAGTAGATCATCAAACAGAGCTAATGGATTATAGATAGTCCACGGTAAGAGAAAAGAGGGGAGGGTAAAATATACTGTATCAGAACAAAACCTTGTGTCTCCATTTTTTAGCATTTGAAAATGTCACCTGCCTTTCATATTGTGTTAAACTTTTATGATGAATGAAGTGGTAGAAAGGCTCCAAAATTATTTTGAAAATTATTTTGTAGTTTTTCTTCTCCTGTAAAGTTACCATTTCAGAGATAGAAGTTGTTGGGACAGTGATGATATATATAATGTTCTTACAATTACTGTTATTATCATGTATGTTTGATAAATGTTTTTTCTACCTGTATGAGCCCCCTGATAAATTTTAACACAGAAAAATATATGAAAACCCATGGTGCATCCCGATTGCAAATGATTTCAGTTAACCCCTTGAAATCCCAGGCTTATTTCATAGCTAATATTTAGTAAAAACAGGGACTCCAGTGGAAACTGGTGGAACTATTCTTAAGTTGTAGAAGTGTGTAATAAAACATTGGTTGTGGTCTTTTAAGGGGTTAAAGCACAATTTCTTCAAATTGAAATTAACACTAGCTGATGTTAGCTTAGCTTAAACCACACAAAGTCTTAACAGATTATAAAAACACTAGGCATCTCACACAATCCGACTGGTTTTTCACGGATTTTTTTGTGGCAACAGAAATATCGGGGGTCACACACTAAACAATTAGGGATCACACACTACTCAACTTTTAAGCTGTTGCTGAACAGAACAGAACTTACTGAACTCACACAAATTTGCGGAAACTCATGCGAACTTATGCCTTCTCCAGTTACTAGGAGACCCAAATAAACAAACGTGGAACGGTTCGCTACTGCTGCTGTTTTCTCTGCTGTTTGTGCTGACACAGTAAAGAAGCAGCGGGTAAACATGTTAAAGTGAGGCTCCTGGATTTAAAAACGTGATCATTGTGGTGTTTTTTGGAGTTTCAAATGTACATAATCTCAATTGTGCTCGTGCCTTAAAATTCAGCTCAATAAAAAGCTTTGCTCTACACGTGAGTGACTTTTCGCAGTATTTTCTTCTGTCTCGCTCTCAGTTTTCATTGGCTTTTGCAGGAGTCTGTTCAAATTGAGTCATTGATCAGAGTCGGGTCGAAAAAAATCAAACATGTCTGATAAACTCCGACTGCTCTGAAACGCGATCAGGATGCCAAAAATCGGAGTCTTCGCCCCTCACACACAACTCGATTCTCTCTCCAACTGTTGACTGCAACTGACCTAAAAATCTGCAGACTACAGCCAACTAGCCCAGACACGGACAGGCTGAGAATCGGGGCTAAAACTGGGGTAACAGTCATGTAGTGTAACCCCGGCTTTGATAAAAAAAAAAAAACAGATCTGCTAATGCTAATTTGCTAAGTGTAGCTTGGTTACTATCAAATTTAATTCAGTTTGATATTCTAGCACAATTACATAGGGCAACAATCTGGCTCAGCTCCATGTTTGCAAGTGTTTGAGTTCCATTTTTAAACTTACTGTGCCCCACACTTGCTTCAGCAAGTGAGCACTTGACAGAAGTATGAAGACATTCGGGAGGGTGGAGGGGAACAAGAAAAAGAAATAGAATTTGGAATGAGATGATGAATGACTTTTTAACTCTGAGCACTTCTTTAGTTTTCTTGTGTCACTGTAAACACTTCAGACAGTGTCACTGTTGACATGTTTTTTGTTAAATTATAGTTCTTTAAAGAATAAATGGCTCTGGTTTTCTTGAAAGGTATGATGCCCTCATTATAATATATCTACGTAAATATCTGCAGCTCTGCACTCTAAATCCGAAAAGAGCTTTGGGCAGATGCTGAAACATTACTCTAGTGTTTTCCAGACTGACTGTTTTGAAGTTTTGAATCCCACTGCTGCTTTTTTTCCTTACTTTTCCTTTGCTAACATGTGTTTGCTGGCTCATAGCATGGGGAATAGAAACATAATAGAGCAGAGACGATCTCTGGGAGCAGGAGGAGGTCACAAAAAAATGCACACACACAAACAAGGAAACAAACAATCTCAAGTGTATTAAGCAATTCAATTGGGTTACAATGTATCTATTTCAATACAGATGAGCACAGCTGGCTCCTCAGGTGTAAAAATAAAAACGGTGCAATGTTCTGTACTTTGAACCATACTGACACTGTCCCACACATACTGCATGCTGTTTTTATAACCTATGCAGCACACATATGCAAAAAGTGGCAAAAATAAACAACCACAATCAAAGATGCAGGTGCGCACAAACACTGTTAGGAGTCTATGACAGGTAGCAAAGTTTACAGAGCATAGCGCCATATGGGAGATCAGAGCGTTATAATATAGTCTCCTGTGGTAGCGTAAAACTCACTGCTTCAGTCTGCATGCAAAACTCATCTAAGTGAATACATTCCTCAGTGTAGGATCGGTCCAGTTTCAGTATTCACACTTTATGATTTCTCTATAATTAGTTGTCAGAAAGTTGATGTCAGAATCTAATATATTATAAACAAGCCTGGATTATGTGAAGACTTAGTTGTAACTCTCATGTACTCCCCCTCATCTACTGAGACTACATTTGAACTCTCCATAAACTCACACTTGCATATGATTCCAGGACTCATTACTTCCTTTTATAAACTTTGTGTGCTTTAGTTTTTACAAAGTCTTGATCTGATACCCTGTTTCTGAGCCTGGTTTCTTTTGGCCCTTGCCTGTTGTGATTGTGAGTATTTGAATTCCCCAAATAAAGCCATTTCACACTTGCAGCAGACCTACATGCCCCCAACAATAAAATAACACTGTGTCACACCTAACTCTGCCATGTGGAGACACACAGTTCAGGATCAATCTTGGTCTGATAATGATCAAAATTTTGCAGGTGACGTTTCTATGAGATGATGACCAAAGAATGGTCTACCTGGATCTGGTTAACTTTGCCCTTTTTACATTTTACACCACAATAGATTATGCTTTGCTGAAAATGAATTAATTTCAAATTACTTATTATTTCTCTTCATCTATAATAGGATTACTTTACTCATTTACTTTCTGTATAAAGTTATCTCACTACTCATTAGTCCTTTTCAGGACTTTATTTGGAAATAGACAATTTTAAACATAATTTAAGCATAATTTACAGCAGTGAACATAATTTAAAAGGTATCTCACTCTCCTTCTCTTCTAACAGATACAGCCGGTTACACTGATTAAAAGTTTGAATGGCTTATGCTAATCTGAAAACCCGTAAACTAGCTAATATAAACCGCTGGCTTGAAATAAAATCTGTAAGAATAAAAAGCTTATAGAGCTGTTTCTGAATGAAAACAGAGTTTGGTCTATTTAGGTTATTTTGGGTCTTTCTCTTCTTCAGTATCTTTATCCATCAGTTTTATATTAGTGTTATTATATGCTTCAACAAATAGGCTTGTTGAGTTTACAACACTCCTGCACAGCTCATTTTTGCAGTAGAAGTCGAGCAGTCAGCCTTTACAGGAACCTCACACTCGTGCACAAAGTTGGCTGCTCAAGTATATAAGTGAGTAATGGAATTCACTTTTTACTCAGGTACATTTTAGCCTTTCATGCTTAGTTACTAATGCCTTTTTGTGGGTGACAACATCTGTATTTCTCTGTGATTGGTTATATCTCTGACTTTGGAGCTTTAGCATTTTGTTTTAGACCAAAAGAACCCACAAAAAAGACAACATAACAAGGCTAGTCTAGACAACTCTACTTGCAGAAATTACATACAAGGACAGGTATGGATAATCTATATAGAGGAAATATATGTTTTAAAGTAATTGTGCATAATCAAAAGTAGAGGCATATGAGTAATGCAAGTCATGTAAGTCAGTAACTGTAATGTGATTACAAGATTTCCAACTATAAACGTTACACAACTTAATCACAGGGAAAAGCAATCACACTACTGTGTAGCATTACTTTGCACTGTGTTACATCCAACACTAGTTACAAGTTATACATGTGTGCACTCAGCAAGACAAATTCCCTGTATATGTGACATACTTGGTGAACTAGAACTGATTCTGAATCTGATTCTAATTGTTAAAAATAGTCCATGTGTTGTTGATAGGCGATTTTTGAAATTCCTATTTAATGTGAGAGGCTAAAGCAAAGTCCTTCTCCGTATTTTCCATGCATCACTGTTCACTGTATTCTAACTACAGCAAATGGTGGAGTATTATCCCATTGCTGTCAGTGTTTGCACAGTACATAATGGGATAGACACTTAATTTGTACAGTGAAGTAAACAAGCTTAAGTACTGTGTATTGTCTCATTCTCAGATGTTTGCTCATGTATTTCCCTCCCTCTTCATGGCTGAGTGTAACTAAAGATGCTTTCCATGTGCTGCGCCTGCTGTACTTACACATGAAGTGTCTTTGCTCTTCTCTCTTTCTGCCTCTCATCTGTACCTAATTTATAGACGTGTTCTTTGTGAAAGATTTCAGAGGGACAGCAACACATGGTGGTGTGCACTGAAGTCACTTTATTTCTATGAAATGGTTTGCAGACTTGGCTTTATTGAGATTTTTGGTAATTGTAATCACTATTGTCAGAGATGGATCTGTTACTAGCAGTGAAACAGACCAGTCTTGCTCAGAGACTATCTGCTGGCCTGTAGGTAAGCAGTGACAATAACTTCTAACAGCAGAAATTTTAAGCTTGATCCCTTGTCTATTTGCACTTGTACAGTATCAGTTTATAAGATGTGAAAATCAGAGTTCACTGTGTTTAAGGTGGCACTAAATGTGCTATCAGAAGCATAAAAGGAGGTGGGTAATGGCCCAATTAAACTACTGGGCTTTACTTAAAAGAAAACCGTGCTTTCATTTTTCTCAAGGATTCGATTTTTACCAAATACTCACTTATTACTACTGAGAAGAAATATCAGCATGCAGTAAAACATCAAAAGGACATCTGAGATGTGGAGTAAGGTTTCGTGGACTGATGAGTCTACATTTGTAAGTGGGATTGCTTGAATGATAAGAAGGAGAAAATGCAACCAACATCAGATCTGAAACATTTAAAGGTGTTTCTGTCTATCCTTCCACTGTGAGAAGACAACTCAACACTGAGTCTGAAAGGATGTTCTCAGAACAATGGACTGACCACCCCAGAGTCCAGACCTCAATATCACTGAAGTCTTTGGGATTGCTTAGATCATGAAAAGCAAACAATGAAAACTCATGACAATGAAAACTCCTAAGACTGAAATTTGGAGCTGTGAAAAAAAACTTCCCTGAAGATTTCTTAGAAAAACTGAAATCAAGTCTCCTGAAAAGAGTGAAAGCTGTAATAAAGGCTGAATACTAAAAAAGGACATCATATTTAGATGTTCAAGCTCTTGTAATTTGTTATTTGTTATTTTCTGTAATATGTTTCTGCTTTTTTACTGATGATGAAAAATGACAAATTTAAAAAGTTAATAAATGCACAGGGCTTTATTTTCTAAAAACACTTTGGTTTGTAAATGCACTTCATGAACTTATCAATTCTCATTATTGTTCAACTATATTAAATATTAAACAGATTTTAAGAGCTAATCTTAGACTAGTCTTTTATTTCTACTTCTTACACTATTTACACAGACTGGGTTGCACTGGTTTTGTGTGAATTGTATATGTAAGTTTGTGCATAAAGTCCTCACTAAGAAATAACAATGACATGTTCTGTAGACCTGCTGCCACAGAATTGCAGCTTACACTGACTTTTTGCATTCCATGGAACAATTTCCAGTCCAGAAGAGAACAATATGTACAAATTTAACTGCACAAAACTGAACACCTGTAGCCATTGTCTGTTCTGACAACCAAATATGCTGCTTTCATCCAACATGACAGCAACATCAGTTTAGACATTTCAGCTGCAGCTTCGTCTCACTGAACTCAAGCGGTGGGTGTTAGCTTCAGGTTTGAAGTGAAAACCAGCACGATGATTAGAGCTGTGAGTAAAATCACACCATATAGCATTTAGTTTTTAGCTTAGTTGATCAAAAATGATGTGTTTAGTCTGATTTGATCTATTGTTTTCATTGATTTCCCCAACCCCTTACAACTGCTTAGGGGGGGGTGTAAATAAATAGTGACTACTAAGCTCAACGTTAAAGCCAGTTTTTGTGGTGCAGCTTGTTTGGATTTAGTAATGCATAAACCTGAAGTTAGTAAACACTCATGCATAACTGGCCTATGTTTCAACTTTCATACAACTAATGCAACCGACCCTCATTCTCCATCAAATTTAGTGTATTATGTAGTATAATAATGTAGCGTACTATTGTGTCAAAAAGTATCATTAAGTTTAACAACACCCTTAAAAATAAAAGTGCTGAAAAAGGGTTCTATGAACTGATTCCTTAAAAAAGCCTTTCAGTTGATTGTTCTTTTAAAACTCAACTAAAAACATTCAGTTTAACTTCATTTATAGCTCCCTAAAGCTCCATTGGATGGCTTCATTGTAATTTAAAGCTCCTTAAAGCTCTGTTGCATTACTCCCTACAACTATTTTAAGAGTGTAAACTATCAGAAATTATGGAATATGCCTGTCTACAATCACCAAAAGTCACTGTTGTTTATTAAATAGCGATGAGGTGAAGATGATGAAGAAGTCTCCGCTGACACCGTCTTGCTTGTATAAGATCTTTATTACAAAGTAAAACAGTATCATATCAAACACTATAAAGTACCTGAGAGGGGATCCATGCCAATTCTAAAGTGTCCCCTCCAGACCAATATACTCAGCTGCTTATATAGGGTGCTTGTTTTCGAAAAAGGGAACAGAACATATGGTCCTTTTTAAAATGATCTCATCTGTCTGGAACTAAGAGAAGAAGGAAAAGAGGCCCACTCCTTATGGGGCCTTTGGACCAGGGGCCCCCTAACTTAAACATTCCAAACCTGCAAAAACAGAAAACATAGAACTCCTAGATACTACAACATCAACTTATATTGAAAGTTAAGAGTGTTTTTGCCTTCTTCTATAAAACTACTCTTTTAAATATACTTCATCACCCACCATTAATGCACTGGAATTGGTTCTGTGAAAGCTGTTACTGTTGAATTTAATGTCTTAAAATCATGTGTAGGACAAAAAAAGAACAGTTAATTTCACCAAGTTCGTAAAACTTGCTAACATGTAACACAGTTTTGTGTGCCAAACAATATTCACAGTTATATTTATTAGTGCGTTCATTTGAACTTGCTCATCAAGGTGCTGGACACAGACTTGCTGCTATGATTAACCTTTCAATCAGCAATCAGTACAGCGGAATCAGTATGGTCACAGGTGAGCTGTCCTGTTCTGTAAAAAAGGATAAAGATAGAAGGTAAGCATTATGACAAGTGTCAGTCCCATTCAAATGACTTTGCTGATGAAACGACATATTACATGCATACACCAAATGAAATGTCATTGGAATGAAATTGGAACTGGTGAACATTTCAGTACATAGTAAGAGTCAATGGTGCAGGCAGGCTTTCATGATGAATGTGACACTGTAAAATAGAGGCCAGTTACATGAAACACTACCATGATTTATATTCTGAACATGGAAATTTAATATTTGGGAGAGAACTGGTCTTACAAAGAATTTCATAACATGAAACAAAAGTGTAGTTAAGCATATGCAGCATCTAAAGCTTTGGCTATTTGATACACAGGTCATGCATTGACTTTTTCAGTGCTCATTCCCAGGGTGCATATTTTGTCTGCACTGCTTCAGAGCACTACAGGTCACTTAAGGACAGTCTACAAGCTTATCCACAGTGGCTTTTCTCTCTAACCTACTGTTTCTAAGTAGTCTCAATGATGCTTTAATGATGCAAATTTTAGAATTATGGCCATAATAACTGTATGTATAAACAAAACAATAACAATTCACTATCAAGCTTCAGTCATAGAATAGCCATTATGTCATTAATAAGTCATTATGTAGTATCATTGGCCATTATATTCAATGAAATGGCCTCAGTAAGCTTTGCATAAGACACATTCCCTTAGAGAAGGAACTGGTGTTTTGTTTTGTTTTTTTGGTCATCATTTTGACCCCTAAAGTTATAGATAGAGGAACAGCTCACTTGTCTGTGACAGAGATTAATGGGAGAGAATTGTCTTTGTCTTTGCTTGTGTTATAGGCCAAACTAGAACGCCAAGGGACACGAGTGGTGAGCTGATTAGTAAGTACCAGTTCCAGCTCAGATCACACCATCATGAATTTATTAAATCTGAGAAAGATATCACAAGTGGATTTGTGTTTGTTTGTCAGTTTCAAAGAGAACAACCATCCTTCCCTCAAAAAAGGACAAAAAGCCATTACATCTCATTTACTCACTTTCACAAACAAATGATCAGACTTCAGAACAAAGACCTCACATACAGTTACTGCTGGACTCACAACACATCATACTTAAATTTGCTTTTACCCTTATTCTAATGTTGATGGATCCAGATAATTCCAAATTAACAAGTCCACCACAGCTGCAAATTTTCATATTGTGAGTTTAGACGATGCCTTCAACAGGGTGGTGGTATGAGGGAAGACTGAGGAGGGGGAGAACTCTGAGAAACTTAGACTGGAGTTCTGGGCAGCTTTTGCCTGTAGCTAGAAGGCCAGACTCAGACCCTCATAGCTGTAGTAGGACTGATGTATTACTGAGGAACAGGGAGGAGATGAGGTGGCAGTCGGGATCCCCTTTGTCACGGGAACAGAAGGTGAGGATGTGAATTTATAAGGTGTTAGATTGGAAGAAGGCATGTTTCTTCCCCCAAACTTCAGTTATAACTAAACACAACTACATATTATACGCCCCAGATGTCTCCATATAAGGCTGTTCCACATGGTCATACCTCCAAAAAGAAGGACAAGAAAAAATGAGAATTTCACAGATTATCATCAACCGGTACTGTGTGAAGTGACGTGCAAATGTTGAAGATCACACTTCTACAGCTTCCATTGCTTTCATTTCTTTAAAGAAATCTGCAGAGATATTTTTCCACACTTCCAAAATTCAGTCTCAGACTTTGGTTGCATTGTCTGCTTCTTAATTCAGTACCGTTGGACTTGGTCTGGACTGTGGGGTGGTCAGTCAATTGTCCTGAGAACATCAGCAGTTTTTTTGTTTCATTTGCAAATTTTCTTCTTTTTTTTCAGTAACGGCTTCTTGACAGCTGCACATCCTTCCAGACTCATAGTGTTGAGATGTCTTCTCACAGAACTTGATTTTCTCCTCTCTCTCAAAGATAAAAGATTTAGGTGCTGTTTATCTGATGGTGACAGTTTTGGTGGTCTACCAGGTCTTGCACGGTTTTTGCTTAGTAATTTTGTAAATCTAGTTTTGGAAACTTATGTTTTTTCACTCATTTTCCATTGCCTTTCCCCTCCTTTGTGCAAGTGGATTTTATATGGAATCTCCTCAGAAATACCTCCTGAAAAATGAATAGTGTGTACTTAATGGCTGTTTTGACCTGGTTGGTGTGTACAAAGGTGCTGGAAGATATTCTGATAGTTAATTTAATTTGTATATTTAAAACATAAGTGAAACTCCTCAGGGCCGGCAGGTTCTTGTTCTTAGCAGAGCAGGACATATTTCTCTTGTCTGCATCTCTCAGGCTACACATGTAACCTTAGTTTCCCAAAAACATGAATTTTAGAACACTGTTCTGTAGGTCTCGACCCAAGAGCCTCTCAACTTGGCTTGGCTCAAACCTGTGAGCAAACAGAGCTCACAACAGAATTGTACAAGATTTTCAATGTATTTCTTGAAATTTTTACTTGTTTTAAGTAATTTTATGGAGTGATATTTTCTTATTAAATTCACAGATCATTGTGGTTGTTTTGAAACCAGATAAACCATGTAAACATCTTTTTTGATTTAGCTTTTATTTAAAATGATAATGCATGCCATTATTTGCAGTAGTAGTAGTTGGAGGTGGTGGTGGTGGTAAAATGTCCAGATTGAAAAAATATAATGTTCTATAATGTAATTCTTCTAATATATTCTTAGATTCTTGGCAGCAGTAATTAACTATGTAGCATTGCTAATTTTCAGCTCATATTGTGATATTTTATTACATTCTTACATTTATTATAAAATATATATGAAACCCAAACACCTCTGAAACCTCAGGTATAGTGTGAAAATGACCCTGTTGTTCTAAATTTTCAGCTAAGCTTTTCTTTAGTCTGTGCAATGTGATTACTGGAAGAATTCAGGAGGACATTGCCATTAAGACAGTTCTCTTAAAAGTCTGAAAATAAAGAATTACAGTTATTCTGTTAGAGCCTCTCACATGTAAACTCATTTTTGATCAAAATTACTCTGTCAAATAAGATTTCACTCTGATGGTTACTTTTATTATGGGTCCAGATTTAACCTGCATGCAGCAGCATAGAAACAGTTTTCTTTATACTGACATCTTACAGTATTAAATAGGAGTTCCACCAATTATTTAATAGTTCTGCATAGGTAAATGGTTAAGATGTAAAGAAAGTCATTCAGAGTGGTTTCATGTGAAATGCTCTCTTAAGAACATTTTTTCCTCATATTTATCACTATTTTACCATCATCAGTACACATAAAAACTCAGAAGACACATGTAGGTTCACTGGTCATTTTGGATAGTAAATGGAATGGCTATACTTGCACTGCCTCGGGAAGTGTGGCCTTGCGAAGGGCCATGCAAGGAGGTTCATGGTAGGTGTGTGCCCTCCAGAAAAAGGACTTATTGTTGGTGTTTTTGTTGTCCGTAAGTTAAAAGATGTGTTCTGTGTTATTGTGTTATATTGTGTCTGGTGTATGGGTTGTTTATATGTAACTCTATGCCTGAAATGTTTTATTTTCCCTTTAGGATTAAAGTTTTAATGAAGATCAGTCACTTAACTGTTAGATTACTAGCCAGATGTTTGGAATATTGAGCTGATTACATCTTCACCTTTCAGTTTGGTCAGCATGCTGAAAATGAGTAAATATGTTGAGAGACAGGGTGATACAGTAACAACATTTCTGACAGGTGATTTCATTTTCATAGACCTCAGAGTACAAGGAATAGTGCCAAGAACATAGAGATTGAACAAGGAGATTGTATGGCCAAGCATCTGCCAGCTGATCCTTTCTAACAACACTACAAAAACGATTTGTTGTTTTATTTTAAAGTTATCCCGGCTGCCTTAAAATTTTGATTTTTAAACAAATCCAAAAACTTCACAGAATGTAGGGTAGAACTGATTATTGTTCTGTTCAACGAACTCAACATTTCAAAGCCACCAGGTTACTTACTTTTTAAAATTAAAGCAATACATCTTCTTTATAGAGAACTTATGCATTGCAAGTTAATATTACACAGATCAAGCATATCAAGCAGGATTCCTTCAGAGCCACAGCTTTGAGATTAGAGTTCTCTGAATTAGATTCTCACCAATTTGCTGATGAGTTGAATCAGGAGTATTAATGAGTCACAACTGAAGTCTGTGCTGTGATCTGCAGGGACTGGAGTCTGACACATTTGCCATTGATGCAAAAAGGTTTCACATGTTAGTTTTACAGTTTATGATATTTTGGTTTAAATTAATATTTCTGCACTTACAAAAATACAGAGGTGCAAAATCATTTGGACATCCTTATAGCATAGATTGATGTTGAAAGTAATGCTTCCCATACATGATTGATAGATTTCTCATATATTTCACTCATAGTGTATCTCTGCTCCTCCATCTTATACCTGAAAACTAGTGACATTGCATTAAGAGTGATGTTGGTGGACCCAGTCCTAGACACCTTTCTCTTTTGCCATGGGTGCAGGAAAAAAATCAATTCACAGATGGATACTCAGCTGCCATGAAGTGTACAAATGCTGGATTGTCATTGATGTTCAGAGGTCCTGTGGCACTCAAACATTGTTCCCCTTTTATCAAGAGAGCAACTGTATACCATTATCACCTCCAGCTTGCAGTATTTATTCACAACATGGTGTAGTTTTCTACTTATTCTAGTTCTTACATCAGCACTGAACTGCATGAACAGAATGTTTTGTTTTTCAAAGGCTTCTGTTCATGAGTCCACTGTAAACACAGTTTCTTGTTTTTGCTGAAAGGAGTGGAACATTTCCGAGTTTGGAAAGTGGAAAGTTCACAGATTTTCCAGGGGAATCCATCCATTCATCCATCCATCCATGCATCCGTCCAAACTATCAGGTGTCATATTCCATTCTTGTCAAGGTTTATAAGGATATCTTTAGCTCTATCATTAAACCGAACTCGCCATTGGTTAATTGTAAACTGCTGATCAGCAAAACTCATTTCAACTTATGAATTCCTTTTTTCCATGTTTTTTTTTTCTTTTGCAAAGACACCCAACACTGCACCCCACACTGCTGTTGGCTCCTTGTTTTGAAGGCAGACAATTTTAGAAACACATAGGGCCTTGTTGAGTTTGTGAAAAACAGCAACGCTGCTGTTCTTGTTATATCTCACTCATAGGAATTTCACTTTTTTCTTTGCCATTCTTTCTTAAATATTCAAACCATGTGTTAATTATCTCAGGCCTTAAACTTCTTTTCAGGTCCTTCTTTTTCTGATATCCTCTGTTTCTTCCATATTAACTGAAGTGGACTTAACAGATTGAATCAATCACAGATGATAGCTTTCACCTGGTGTAAAACATGAGTAGTTATATCATTTGAAGGACTGTCATGATGTGTAGATAGCTTCAGTTTCAAAGTGATATACAGGTTGGCTGAATTTTGCATGATGTATATTGAACAATTAATCATCAATATCTGATAAGTTTAATATCACTTTAAGTTGGAGCTATTTAACACTAAGAGTGAGTAAAATTGACACAACACACCAGTATAGGAGGTTGTTGAGTGGTAGCACATGCTTTGTACAATCACAGAATTGATTAAGCTTGAGAATTGTCATCAGCTGAAAATTCATAATGACAATGACCTGCCTAATCAGTCCTAACAAGTCAATTAGGACCTGAGTTAATTAAGCTTGAAGACTTTTCAATTGGAAGGGTGTCCAAACTTTTGCACATGCCACAATTCCTTTTTTATTAGTTAATCTAATATAAAGTTACCACACATTAACATTTGCAAAAGAATATTTTTTTAATTGTTTGATGTTATAAAGGTTGTGTTGATTTTTTTTTTTTCACTTCAAAAATCAATAAAATATGTAATTTGGCCAGGGGCGCACAAACTTTTGCATACAAATATAATTATGCCAATAACGTACTGGTTAGCTTCTAAAGTAATACGCTTACTAGAGATGTATATTGACATATAGATTGCAATGACACAAGCTGACTAAAGACCTAAATGTTAAGGGGAAACTGTCTCTCAAAGATTTCATGTGAAACTTCTATCTCATAAATATGGACTCAGAATCTGTTTAGAAAACCAAGTGCCAAGTTTCGTATTTTTAGCTGAGATCTTTTCCCAACTCTATCCAGTGGCTGAAAGCAAAACCTCTATAATATAACCCTGATTGCTTCGGCCATCTGTTTCATATGAAGGACCTGGTTGGCATAATCAACCTCACACAGTGAAACATACACACTTCCCACGAGGCACAGCGCTCTGATTCACCGCCCAGTGCCCAGCATTCCACATTTCCCTCCAACAACTTCTGCTGCACTATCTGCCTCCTCAAGCCATATCTGTCACTGTTATCAGTGCCAGGTAAGGGGACCTTTGCTGTTCTAGGTGTCCTCTTTCCACCACTAAAAGCAAAAAAATAGAGGAAGAAAGGAAGATTGTGTCAGATTAGCTTGGTGCCATGCTATCAGACCCATGGTCCTGGTGTCTGGGCTGAGCAGAGAGATCACAGCTGCTGCGATTAGTATCAGTCTCAGCTCACAGCACACCATACCCTCCACTCCAATCAACTGAAGAGCAGATAAGAAGCCCAGGCGTCTCTAATGTGCCATTTCTACTCTTTTCCCTCACTTTATATAGAAAGCAAAGAGGTTAAAGATGAATTCCACCCATTTTTTTTTAATTTCTACTATATAAAATTATTGAGATTGAAATTGATTGAGTGGTTTGATGTGAAATGCATCATTCAAATGTACTGAGTTAGAATTGCTCATAACAGTGATGATAGGAACCAGATATCCGCAGTGTGTAATACCTTATAAGTTAACTCACAGAGTCTATTTACATGAAATTGTTACAGATATGTTTTCTGATGGCTGATAGTTTTGGGTTTTTTTACAGTCATGACAGAGAGGTACATGAAGGATGTTGTTGCACAATTAGTCCCCAAAGAAACCGTATTTTTTTTACCATTTTACCAGTATCAACATTACATATAAAACTCCATCTAGACACATAGGTTCACTGGGGCCTGTTTCATGAAGCACATTCAACTTCAACAGGGATTCAATTTCAGCTTCACAGAACCGAAAAAATGCAACCATAGTTGACTCCTTTTACAGTAGCTGTAAACAACTATCTCTGTTAACCCAGGTTCAGATACTCAATGACTGATCCTTTTGCACATGTACTTGACAATGTGATATTTATGATGAACAGCCAATCACGTGAAATTATTTGAAATTATTTGATTATTTTTCAAAGAAGGATAAACAAATTATACAATTTAAATATGTAGAGAGTAGCGCATTTATAACATTACCATCAGATTAGTGCTTACTGGAGTAATAACTGCTCTATATTCTCAATATCTGTGTTTCTTCTACAGAAAAGATAATGTTTACATGATTGACACCACAAATGTCAGAAAGAAAAAGGAAATATGACTAAAAAGGACCAGAGGGGTCCACCTCCATCAGAAGGCTGTCTCTGATTGACCAAAAGCTTGGCCTTGATTGGTCAAAGGGCTGTCTCATGGGGTCTCCCCTCTGCATGTGGAGAGACAGCACATGGGCTGTGTTTGATATAGCAGACTGTGTACTGCATACTGCATACTGCATCAGTATATACTGTATTATGCATGCTAATCTTCATCATTAGTATACATTACAGTATACAGTATATGACACAAACCGTGTGCTGTACTACAGGAAAGGGGCGCGGCTAGCCTGCCAACATCAGGGACCGAGCCAATCAGACCATCTTTTCCTCAGCCCTCCAATCACTGCTTAGCAACAGTTGTTAACATGCTTGCTTTTCAGCATGTATGTTTATTTTTTGGTTCAGAGATGTGCTCATGTGACACCCCATATGGCAGGAAGCTGTTTTCTACCCATCTTCAAAGCTATAAATACATTTTAAAAAATGTCAGCTTTGGGTTAATCAGTGTGGTAAACCTGTGTGGTTTCCTAAACACACCTGTTTTCCTCCATTTGTGAGTCATTTCATTTTCATTACATTAGTAGTTGGTAATATGAGCTAATCTGACTGAATAATAAGCAGTGTGACTCCACACTGGAGCCTGAAAAGCCGATGCTGAGTGGACTATTCAGCTACTGTTTTATCCACGTTATGCAGAGAGTTAACTTTTAAATAGACAAAGTAAGCAAACCCACCTCAAGACAAACAGAGAAAGCTGAGTGCAGCAGCATTTGGTCAAATTTCTTTTATTTTAATGTATAGAAGAAAGTCTGAATCAATTTTCAACTATTAAAATATCTAGGCATTTACATCAGTGGTTACGTCCTCCTGGAATGGCTGCGTTGCATTTTGGATTGCAGTATATCACAGAGATAGCTCTGGCAGCAAACTGGAAAAATCTCTCGGAGCAATATTTCTTCTGGGCGTCTTTGGCGCACTGGAGAAATTCATGTTGGTCACATACTGCATACTGCATACTACTTTTGGGCAGCAGTATGCAGTGACCTATTTCAAACACAGTCACGGACTCTTTCGTTTTGTATAGGCTCACTCCAGGTCCAGCTCCACCCACTCATTATCATAAACACCTGCAGCTCTTTCTTGGACTTATCAGCTCACCCACATACAGCCACATACACCCTGCCATTTGTGACATTGCAGCTGTTTTGCTGAGTTCTGAGCTTTGTGACTTTCGTGTAATATTTTCCATTACTTTGTCTTGGTTTATGGTCAATGTCTGGTTCCCATCACCACCACTGTAAAGAAATCTGAGCCGGTGAGTTTCCCTACAATGAACCATTTCACATCAAACCACTCTGAATGACTTTATTTGCCTCTCAATAATCTCATTATTTTGAGAAATTTAAAAATATCAGTAGAATTCATTTTAAAATGTGTGGTATCCTTTGAGAAACTAAGCACCCATTTGAGAGGAGCACTCGTCCACATTCGTAATGAAAATATGAAATAGATTTAGTTTTACCGCACATTGCTCAACACATTCAACATTTGTAAATTACCCAACCACAGCTTGGACCATCCTTACTAACACCTCAAAAAATAATCATAAATAAATCATCAACTTAACATCAGACTATGGTATACTTTAAAACTACACATAATGTCTACATTTGATTACTTTCCTTCACCAGCAAAACCTGGTACATTGTTATGTATTTACTATATTAACTGGAGATTTACTTTAAAAAAACAAGTATTACATTTAAAAACACTAATACATAGTAATATATGTCTCAAAGCCTGCTGCGGCCTGAGCATGATTAATATCACACAATGGGATTTTGAGGAAAATGTGATCTACACATCAACTACTGTCTTATTTAAATACCAATGCAAATGTAGTAGAGTGTAAATGTAAACATATCAAATACAAATAATATTAGCCTCACTTATGTAAATGTAATATCATTGCAAAACCAGCAACAGAACTACAAGGAAATGTACAATTTGCATGAAAATCGCAGAAGTCCAGAAGTGTGATAAATCTTATAAATTGGCATGACAGCAAGAATATACAACAAAATATTCTATTGAGAAGATGTAAGGTGCAGCTAGTGAGTTATGCATGGAAAATCCCAGTCTGCTGGATAGCTGCCACGAATAGCCATGCACAGACGCTGACAAAGTCACGCATATGATATGAAATAAGCTGTAGCTACACTGAAGTGGGGATGCATATTTCACAGGGAAGCTGCTCTAATATTGTTTGCCTGCTTTCTTTGCTTTGTTTTGCATCCTGGGCACTGGGAGTTTGCGAGGGAGAGTGTGAGAGGTCTTGACATTCTCATTTTTCTCAGATAGTTGTTGGTAAATCCGAAGTGTACAACATGGGCATGACTATTTGTCTTCATCTAATTTTTTTTTCCGTTCCCATTGCACCTCCCAGGAATCAAAACAAAATGTTAAAAGCATTTTGTTTGTGGTAGGGCCTTTCTTGGAAGAACAAAGCCACCCTACAGAGTCAGCTTGCTGCTGTAACCTTTAAAAGGAAATGGAGTCGGAGGGGTTCTGCCAAAGTCGACAACTAATTTGTCGACGTCATATAAATTATTGCACCTTTGTGACTGAAGGCACAATCAATGTACAAAAAGGGCAGCCAATAATGTATTGGATTTTTTTTTGCTTTTTGCTTTTTCTCATGCATTGTTATACCCGCTGAGCTTCTAAATTATAGGGTTTTTATGTATTTTGCTGAAAAACTTTTTTTTCCTTGTTACTACTATTGTCAATAAGAGAACAGCACATTTCTATGCTAAATGACTGACCATATCAGTGTAATTTGATTTTATTCGAATGCCTACATGTGGAAGGATATTTTTGTGATGGAAATATTGACATGGCACTATTATATTTAGATGTTTCAGGCAGGCAGGGTTGTATACAGACGAAATATATAATAAATCAAAGTTCACTTTATTGTTTAATTCCTTCTCACCACAGACCTGAGTCAAATGAAGAACAACATAGAAACTCCAGGACACAGTGAGACATTAAACAAGAAACAGTAGCAGAAAAGCAGACATTAAATACAATACAGTCAATACAGACAATATACTATACAAAATACATTCAATAGACTATACAAAATACTGTACAAAAAACAGTATAAAACAGTGTACATTAAACTGTACAAAACACTATAAACTATACATCACCGCTGATAATATTCACCTGTGAAGTGACAGGGTGCAGTAGATGTAGTGCAACAGATGAAAATATGTATAGAACCGTCAGACAGATGGTTGTGTAAACAGTCCATGTGAGGGTTGAGAGTGATCCTGCCTGATGCTGCAGGCCTTCCTTATATACCGTTCAGTGTAGATATCTTTGATGGCAGCAAAACTTGACTCAATAATGCGCAGGGCAATCTTCACCACCCGCTGCTGTGCCCTCCTGTCTGAGAGAGGAGCAGCTTCCATACCAGAAAGTGATGGATCAGGATGCTCTATGATGCTTCTATAGAAGCAGTCGAGGGTGAGTGTCTGCTTACTGGCCTCTTGTTCACTCCCAGAAACTTGAAGCTGTGCACAGTTTACCCTGTTGAACTGCTGATGTACAGAGGATGTGAGGCCATCATCCCTTTTGTCTTGTCGACGTTTAGAGAGAGATTGTTGTCTTTGCACTAAAGATCCAGCTGCCTTACCTCCTACCTCCTCTCTACACTCTCACCACTGTTGGAGGTGAATCCCACAAGTGTAGTGTCATCATTACACTTGGTGATGTGATTGCTGTGATGTCGGGTGATGTAGTTGTGGATAAGCACTGAACAGGGTGTCAACACCTGTATAGCAAGATCATCAGGCTGTCTGATTATATTTCTGAAAAACCCAGTTTAATTGTGTTTATGGGAAATTAAGAGAACAATCTACTGAAGCGTTTTCCATCCAAATTAAGGATAGAAGTCATAGCTTAACATTTGTGTGCACTTTTGACCATTTTTATAGTTTTAATTTTTAAGTATTAACTATTAAAGGACTCTCTGTTGACGTTTTTTTCCATCCAAATCAATTAAAAATATATAGTCTTACCTTCATGTGTTTTTGACCTATATTTTATCTGTTTCTTAAACAAACACTTTAATGAGCTGGAAAATGTTAGCACATGGTATATCATAGCCAAAACACAGCAAATTCTTCTTGGACAATGACTTTCACTTTTTATCCAAAATTGCAAAAATATGTAAGACTATATAGTCTTACCTTCATGTGCACTTTTGGTCTGTTATTGGAATGTCTTAATTTTCATTAAAACACATTTAAATCAGTGTGAAAATGTCTGCACATGGTGTTTTATACATAAAATATATAAAAAATCCTTGGAATCAGAGTTCTGGTGGTAAAATTCCATCACTGCATATGATTGACTACAGTCTTATCTTCATGTCCATTTTGGTCTGTTATTGAAATGCCTTCATTTTCATGAGAAAACACTTAAATCAGTTGGGAAATGTCGGTGCATGATGTACTATATCAAACATTTTGTAAATTCTTCTTCACAGTTCTCATGGTAAAGTTTAACCATCATGTTTTCATGGTTTTTGGATTATATTTCTAAAAATACCACTCATTTTCCATAGATTCATCAGAGTACGTTGAACAACCTTCTGCTGAAGCATTTTTCATCTAAATTAATTATGAAAATAACCTTGGACATTTTGCCTTAAATTGCCAAAACACATAAGACTACATAGTCGCACCTTTACGTGTCTTAATCAGTTTAGTGCGGTTGAGTGGAATGCTTTAATTTTCATGAAAAAGCACACTTAAATCAGTTGGAACATGTCTGCACTGGTGCATTATATCCAACATATCTGTGAAAGTGATAGTCTTCTTGGACAATGACTTTCACAGATACAGTAAAACTGTGACTATTTACTGTTTTTCAATTATATTTCTGAAAACAGCTTTATTTTCCTTCAAATCATCAGATGATGGTAAAAGACTCTGCTGAAACACTTTTCATCCAAATTAAAAATAAAAATGAACCTGTAAGAAAACTGTAAAAAAAACATGTAAGACTATAGTCTAACCTTCATTTGCATTTTTATTGATTCTTGAAATGCTTCAGTTTCTTTTAAATACACTTAAATAAGTTAGAAAGTGTCTTCACATGGTGTATTACAACCAAGATATACTATGGAATTTTAGGACAAGGAATTTATTTATTTTTTTTGTCCAAAATAACAAAAATATGTAAAACTATAGTCTTCATGTGCATTTTTGGACTGTAATTGGAATGTCTTAATTTGGTAAAGACATTTTAAATGTGGTGGGCGGCAGTGGGTAGCGCTGTCGCCTCACAGCAAGAATGGCCTGGGTTCGATTCCCGGCTGGGTGACCAGGGTCGTTTCTGTGTGGAGTTTGCCTGTTCTCCCCGTGTCTGCGTGGGTTTCCTCCGGGT
The DNA here is from genome assembly GCF_904425465.1 of Colossoma macropomum. Lineage (NCBI taxonomy): Eukaryota > Metazoa > Chordata > Actinopteri > Characiformes > Serrasalmidae > Colossoma > Colossoma macropomum. The sequence continues at coordinate 16,786,473 of NW_023494790.1, read as the reverse complement.
ACTCCGGTTTCCTCCCACAGTCCAAAAACATGCAGTCAGGTCAATTGGACGTGCTAAATTGCCCCAGGTGTGAGTGTGTGTGTGGATGTATATGTCTGTTTGTCTGCCCTGCTATGGACTGGCGACCTGTCCAGGGTGTATCCTGCCTTCCGCCCGATGACAGCTGGGATAGGCTCCAGCACCCCACCGCGACCCAGAAGGATAAGCGGTTTAGATGATGGATGGATTTTAAATGTGAATATGGGAAGCATCTGCATATCATGTATTACATTAATTATCCTGCAAATTCTTTCTGAAATCAGAGTTCTCGTGTTAAAGTTCCACCATCATGTCTTATGGATTTCTGAAAAAAAAACAGGTATATTTACTTTACTTTTGGCAATATGCAGGTAGTGATTTCCTGGCATCTGCCAAGCCCAGATATGTCCACCCAACTGCTAGATAGTGAAGTATGATTCATCACTCCAGAGAACACGTTTCCACTGCCCACTGCTGTCCAGTCCAATGGCGGAGTGCTTGACGCCATTCCAACCAACGCTTGGCAATGCACATAGTGATCTTAGACTCGTGTGCAGCTACCTGGCCACGGAAACCCACTTGAAGGTCCTGACACACATTTCTTCTGCTGATGTTGCTTCCAGAGGCAGTTTGGAACTCTTTAGTGAGTGATTCAATAGACAACAGGTTCTGTGCGCTTCAGCACTCAGTGGCCCCACTCTGTGAGCTTGTGTGGTTTACCGCTTCGTGGCTAAGCTGTTGTTGCTCCTAGGTGCTTCCATTTCACAATAATAGCACTTATAGTTGAGCAGGGTAGACCTAGCAGGACAGAAATGTCACAAACTGAATTGTGGCAAAGGTTGCAACCTATGACAGTGCCATGTTTAGAGTCACAGAGCTCATCAGAATGACTGATTCTACTGCCAGTGTTTGTCTATGGAGATTGCATGGCTGTGTGTTTGATTTTATGCATGTTAGCAATGTGCATGGCTGAAACACCTGAACTCAATCATTAGGAGGGGTGTCCACATACTTTTGGCCATGTAGTGTACTTTAGATCCACTTCAAATTTAACACACATAATGGCCCTTGTTCATCAACGTTGAGCACAGTCTAATCTGATCATGAAACAAGTGCACACTAATTTTACTAACAGTTGTTGTTCATCAGTTTCATCTTGGGTGTATCTGCACCCTCAAACTCACATCTAGAAGGTGTTTGTGTAAATTTGTATAATAGTTTAATAACATAAAAAAAACCTTGATGTGTAGTTAACTAACAAAACTTCTATCAGTATCATCTATATTTCTACTAGTAGGAATAAAAACAGAAAGTGACAAGAATACTTAAAACATTTGTGCACATGGGAATCCAGTACAATAGTTATTTTACATGCACATTCATATAAACAACTGTTAAATGTTGCATTTAAAGACATATTCCACTGTGCTTTTGTTTTATGCTACGAACACTGACCAAAAAAAAAGCAAAAAACAAATAAAAGAAAAATACAAAAGACATCTCTATCGCATACACTGCAATAATACACTGTTTAAATACTGTATTTTAGGAAAATATTCACACTTCACAATTTCATCATTCTATCATCTTTTATTCTATCATATTCAAAACCTAAGATGTTTATTTCACATTTTATTCTTTTCAGTCGTTGTAATTTTAGCATTATAAAGTCTGATCAGTAGGGGGAGCAGTACACTCACTGGGCAACAGCACAGCCATTGGCTCACAAGCCACTGAGTACTGTCATATTATTGGCTCCCTACAGAAACAGCTGCATGAATTAGGACTTTATGCAAATAATATGTATACTGGTATGGTGGTGCTTGATTTCATGCACTGAAGCTGATTCATCATTTGCGCCCAAGTCTCTGCTTGTTTCCATGTCGTACGGAAGTTTGAATCAGTGGTGGAGTAGTAGAAGACTTATGTCATTAAAGGCGGTTAAATCTGTGTTCTCTGTTAGGCAACACTGATGAATGAGGGCAAGTAATTTTTGATTTTGTACATATAAATATGAACAAAAAAGATATTCAAAGTATGAACAACGATATGTTTAAAAAGTGAAACAGATATGAACAAAAGCATTCAGATATAATTTTTGTTTTATTTCATATTGTAGCAGTGGCTTAGAACAAAATATGGACACAATTGTGTATACAGGCAAATGCTCTTTTATTTTAAACAGGCACTTCAACAACACATGCCCAGACCAGCACAGTATGAACCCTGGGAGGGGCTAACAACAGAGGACATGACACACGTGGAGGGTGGACAAACTGACATACAAAGTTCATCATCCACTGTCACAAATTACACTAAGTAACAAATGCTTCACTAATAAAATCATCAACAACAACAACAAATACAACAAATGTCCTTTTTCAGCCTGGAGCATGGCGCCTCCTGAGACTTTGCATGGCCACACCCTCTAAGCTCCTCATGGCAGATTCCACAATACATTGTAAAAAAGGAAAAATAAAATAAAAACCTGAAGTCAAGACAGTGTATGAAGTCAATGCAACTTTAAAAATATAGTAGTGGTGGAAGACGGTAGGATTATGCGCCCTAACTAGAGGTACTGAAGACGTACCCTTGAGAGTACCACCCAGGTGATGTGAGCAGTACAATGCAATGACAGTTTAGTGCCTTTATTTATGTCCAAAGTTCTAGATACTAAAAAAAATAGTTTTAATGTAAATTGCACCTGGTACCACTATGCCATTATAAAAGACGTTGCCATTAATTAGGAAGATTTCACACAAGTAGCAAACATAGTGAAGATGAAAGAGCTTAGTAAAGTTCTCGGTGACAACATTATTAAATAACATTTGAATTTGCTACAGAACCATTACAAGGACCTGAAACATCCCTGTCAGTGCAACTGGTTCTATAATATGCAAGCAGAAAGTTTCTGTAGGCAAAACAAATTTTCCCCAAATAGATGTGCCAGGCAGGATTTAACAACATGTTCTCTAAAGTGTGACTAAAGACTTAATTAAGGAAGGTAAGGGAAGAGCCAGCAGTCACTCAAAAAAAGAGTCGCAGGACCATCTGAATGCACCAGGAACAAAAAATCAGTCATCTCTGTTCCTACACCCCACACAAAACTTTTCTGCTCTAAAAAGAAGCACTGACGTGCATGTCTAACTGTATCTGGGGAGAAGATGGGCGTTTCAGTTGTACCTGGCCCTGAAGAGGAAAACGTTATACCTGCTTGTAGACCTGCCGGCAGAGTAACACAATGACCTAGTGGAATTGACCGTGGCTCTCCAGCGATGCTTCGGGCAAGCACTAGTGGCGTGGTTGGCCAGGTGGCAGCTGCCTTAGAGGCGGAAGCTAAGGACAGAGCAGACAAGTGTGCTGGCGAAGCTGAGCACGCTGGTCTGACAGGCATATCAAGCATTCAAAAAAGTCATCATCAAGGCAGAGAAGGCAGAATTTGTCCTCAGTGTGGAAGTGCTTGAGGAGGAAACGGCCGCACGTCCCCTGAGCGAGCCGCAGCAGAGCAACCAGAATAGGGGACACCACACCAGGCAACCTATGGCAGCAGGGAAATGGAAGCCAGCCGGAAGATTGTCTGCTTTGGGTCGAGTGCAGCATAAACGGGAAACTCACTGTCCTCACTGATACTGGCTCATCGTTATTGTTGTTGTTTGGCTGTGGGATAGTTAGAGTGGGTGTTAGTGTCTACCATGGAACGAAGATGTATGGCTAGAAGTGACCTGCCTGCTATCCCACCATTATTGAGAAGTGCTGTCCCTTTCAGCCTGTTCAATAAAGGAGCATTTGCTTGTAATGTTTCTTGTGCCTTCTTCTACACAGAAGCCACATTATTAATTTGTTGTCTCTGAATACATTTTTCCTATCCATTTTGTTTTTTAAACATATTTATTTGTTTATGCATACATACCTTTATGTTCACATTTGTAAGTACAAAGTCAAAAGACAATGTAAATTTGAAGTGGACATATGCCCTGAAAAGGGGGAGGAAAGGGGGAGGACTCTTAAATCAGTTGGAAAATGACTCCACGTGGTGCATTATGACCATGTTTTATGAACAAGTTCTTCTTGTGAATAATCTTTCATTGATACACCTAAACTTTGTCATTTGTTGCTCTTGGGTCTGATCATAGGGAGGGTAATCAGCAATAATGATTCCCTGTATCAGAAGCTAGTGACCCAGCTTTCTGGTCGTGGTTAAATCAGTGTCAGCCTGGCAGAGTTAAGCCGGTACTCAGCTCTGTCTGCTCATCAACACACCACTTTGTCACCAGTGGCAGACTGCCATTTGTCAAAAGGGACTTGTATTTGAAAAGCGCCTGCCCGTCAGCTGGGCTGTAAAAAGAGAAAGAGGAATGAAAACACCGATCTGCGTTTCTTTCTGTCAGCACGCCCAGATAACAGTGGCCAAACTGTGTGGCAATGCTGCCAGATTTTTCCTGTGTTGACATCCGCACAAGGATGCAGCAGTGTGGTGCTTCTCTCGCTGCTGCTTGAACACAGCTGAAGACAGTTAGACTTCTCAGCAGGAGGCAACAGCGCTGAGGCTGGGCCTCACTTAATGCATCTGCAGCAGGCCGACACATTATCTGACTAGACGTCCCCAGTTAGCATGTCTAATCAATACCTTTTCTACTGTCCTCAAAAATGCCTACCAGAGATTTATTCTTAACCATCTGTACTCTTGTTTGAAGATCTTTCATCGCACGTGAAATGAGGTATTCAAAGTCATTAAACAGAAAACACTGCAGAGAAAACAAATGTTGTTTTCTATATTAGATTATAACCATGGAGTCACGGGTATCCAGATAACTGCATGGTGAATTTGTGTGAGAAACCATGGGATTCTAATTGGATCCATTCTTAAAGCCCTTTAAAGCAGTCTAATAGTTTGCATCTATTTGCAAATGACTGCTGTAGTTTACTGCTGAATCTTGCATTTAGTGCCTTAACTGGCCGTTCAGTTCTAAAGAAGGCATGTTCCACAGTTTTATTACACCTATTCATTAGCTCTGCCACATATTGCTGACTAAGTTGGGAAAAAAAGCTTTTATGATAAATAAAATATGATAGGTACAGTCTGTGTACTTGCACAATCTACTACACACTGTGACATTAGTTCACACCACCTAAGAGAATGCCAGCTGGTTAAAATCTCTCTCAGGGGTTACCGGATTAACACAGTGTTAAGGGGCTGGGTGACATATGATACTGGACTATTTTCAACAAACCTCAGCTTCTTGGCTAATGGCAAAGTGGCTTTTGAGTCTCTATTACCTCGGCCCTGGCATGCGATTCATATCAGCCGTTTTACCTGTGACCTTTAATGGAATAGAACACTCAATACAAAATGTCAACAAAAGAATAGACCCACCTTTTATGAAGCTCTTATCTGCAATTGGTCAGTCCCTCTCTGACGTAAGACAGTGGCCTATCTTTTCTGCTTTGTATCTTATCTGTCTTAAGCCTTGAAGAACATAGTGTACTCATCCCGTCATTATAAGCATATAATGTATCAATAAATGAACTGAACTAAATGCAGGAAATAAAAAAATGGTAAAACCCTGCCCACCACACCATGCACTATGTCAACGTGTTATTTGAAAAGAATATATCTGATAGATTGAAGGTCATTTTGCATAATAAACTTCCTTTCCTATTGCTAAGGTCATTTCCTTTATCATAAACTGTTTTATTATTCCTGCTTTTCAGATAAATCCAAGTGCACAGTTCTGTATGTACAAATTTGCACAAATAAGTACCATTAAACTGGGCTCACAGTGACAATGGCAGATGTGCCTTGTCTTTGAAAATGGAGATATCACTGGTAATGTACACATAGAAGCTTATATCATGTTAGGCTTCTATTCCCTTGATATTCCTTAAACTGCAGAACTAGCATTACCAAATAAACACTAATTATGAAACTAGCCACTGAATATCTATTGACCCAGACTGAAGTCATGTGTCTTATGTCATCTGCAGAGACTTAGGCTACATTCTGACTGCAGGCAAATCAAATTTGTTGTCCACACTGTTATTTCCAAGTGATAAGATAGGATTTGTGTGTTCCGACACCGGCAACCTGTGTGCATGCTCTGCTGTGGTAATGACGTAGTTGTCAGTAACACCAGTAGCTACTGGTGACGCAGGTGCAGGAGAGATAGAGGTGCATATATCACCCTCCAAACTCTTTAAAATTCTCTTGCATAAGCATGAATCTTTGGTGCTCTTCTTGAATGCCAACACTTTCGTCACTCTGGATTTAACATTGTCGTTGTTTGTCACATTGTGAGTGATGCACAAGACACTTTGAAATCTGATTTGAGTGGCCAGATCATTCAGATTGAGAGGCATCTGTAAAAATCTGATTGGAATCGCATTTTAAACCACCTCCATATTTTTGCAAATCGAATTTGTGTTTTTTTTTGTTTTTGTTTAGTTTTTTGCTGTCCAGACTTTCAAAACCAATTTGGATACAATCTGGATATGCCAAAAATTGTATTTGGGTTGGCAGTCTGAACAAGGCCTTAGACTAACCCGGTAAAATCATAGTGGAACTTGCAATATTGCTCTTTGTTTAGGTTTGCTTATATATTTAGTTTGGCATTACACTGGTTGTGACCATTTTCTAGCCATTTTTTCAAGTTCAGGCCTATTATGGAGATAAATAACTAAATTTAAAAATACAGGCCAAGGAAATCTAAGAAGACACCATTATAAAAGTGAAACTCTTGCGGATGATAATGTCCATATTTGCGCTCTGTTTGCCACAGTACAAATTTGCTATTTGGTTTTCAATATCTTGAAGTCTGAAAACCATCTGGGCACCAGATTGCAGTGTTCGGATTAACGTAAATTTACGTTACAATAACAATCACAATAAGGAAATATGTGCAGTTAAGTGAATGTTAACACATAGTCCTTCGATTATTTGTGGATTTCCTTATGCTAACAAGCTAACAATTTCCCTTAGATCACACGCTAGTAAATTATACTCAGGATTATTCAACACAGACTAGATCCTTACACTAGAAGACAAGCTAGTAGGATTCAGGAAAGGCAGTGGAACATGAGATATCAGTGCTGATGTATGCTGGATAACTGAAAAAGCCAAAAAATTTAAGAAAGAAGTAAACATGCTCCACTGACTACTGCAAAGCCTTTGACTGTGTCAACCACATAAAATTATGGGATGTCCTCAGTAAAATGGGCATACCAGAGCATCTTGATTTTCTAATGGGTGACCTCACTTATCTACAAGCCATATTCGTGATAGAAAATGGACAAACAGACTGGTTCCACATTAGTGAAGGAGTTAGACAAGGCTGTCCACTATAACCATTCCTGTTCAACCTGTATGCTGAACATATAACAAAAGCAGCAGGACTGGAGGAAGACTTAGATGCAACACAGCAGCCAGCTACTCCTAGAGACGTGTTTACCTGTGAGCATGCAGATAATGGAACTGCGAGTTTGTTTGGAGCGTCTTTGAAAATGATGCAGTATTCATGAAAACAATGCTGACCTTTTGTGTTTATGTCCGCGTGTAAAATTTATAAGAAAGCGACAGCCTGTCATTACTTACCAAGGGACATCAAACTTTACAGTAGTTACAGGCAGTTCAAAACTGAAACAGCCCAATGAAACAGAACAGAGAATCAAATATGAGGGTATGCAACCAACATTTCAGTGGATTATCAATGTGACCTGCAAGCATAGGTAGGTCCGTCTACCAAGATGTAAAGTGAAAAAACTGCCATTTAGTCTGTGTTTTTGGAATGTGAAGTATTTGGCAATAAAAGCTTCCCCTCAGCATCTCAAATGCTTCTTGAAAGAACAGCACATCTGAGTCTAAGAGTTTGAGGTCAGTGCTCTTTTTCTGCTAATTGTTGCAGTTGGACAGCTATGATCAACAGAAAAACTTATTTTCTGCATTGTTTAGGTATATGGTTATACATCTACAATTGTAAAAAGTAAAGACAACGGTTCTATATAGTACTATGAACACTCAAAGACCCATTTGCATGCTTAAATGATGGTGAAATGGTTTGTCAAATTAATGGAGAATGTGTTGTGTATGGTTCTATATAGAATCTTTTTGAAAAGTTTATATATGGCACCAAAAAGAGTTCTTCTATTGTTACAAGTTTGACATCGTAACTACAGCAGAACCCCTTTTGGTGCTATATAGAACCCTTTTCAAAAGGTCTGTCTCCTAGAGATGACTACTTTGGTGCCAAAAATACAAATCAATCCCAATGACCTTGCAAAGATGCTGGAGAAAGCAGATGCTGGATATTGACATGACCTGAAAGGCTGCTCAGCAAGCCACTGCTCCAAAACTGCCATAAAAAAAGCCAGGTTACAGTTTGCAACTGCACATTGGGACAAAGATCCTCTGCCTGATTTAAAGACCAGAACAGAAAAATGGAACTGTTTGACCATAATAATCATCGTTATGTATGAATAAAAAAGGGAGAGGCTCGCAAATCAAAGAACTCCATCCCAACCGTGAAGCATAGGGTTGGCAGCATCATGTTGGGGGTGTTTTTCTGATGCACTTCAAAAATAGATGGCAATAGAAGGAAAATTATGCGGAGAAATTGAAGCAATATCTCAAGACATCAGCCAAGAGGTTAATGATTGGGCACAAACAGTTCTTCCAAATGGACAATGACCCTAAGCATACTTCCAAAGTTGTGGCAAAATGGCTTAAGAACAACAAAGTGAAGGTAATGTCCATCACAAAGCCCTGACCTCAACCCCACAGAACATTTATGGGCAGAACTGAAAAAGTGTGAGTGAGCAAGGAGGCCTACAAACCAGACTCAGTTACACCAGTTCTGTCAGGAGCAATGGGCCAAAATTCCAGCGACTTATTGTGATAAGCTTGTGGAAGGCTACCTGAAAAATTCGACCCAAGTTACACAATTTAAAGGCAATTCTATCAAATACTAACATGTATCTAAACTTCTGATGATGTCACCAACAGTCAAAATTTGCAAACAGAAAAAAGAGTCCATAGAGTGCACTAAAATTGTTCTTTTTCAGTCACAAAGTTTTTCTTGGTGATGAGAACATTGATATTGATATGTAATATCTATCCCTTTAAAGGGCCACTAACTTACTAACTTTACCATTGATGTGGACCAACTTTTATATGCCTGGATCAAATATTAACAAAAATCCAGCAGTCATGAAATATGACACAGATCAGCACTCAAGAGAACAAGGATAAATCAGCTTGAAACAATGCAAAAATTAGTCTCTACAAACAAAGTTCAAAATTGTACAGGATGTGGTCTCTTCTGTGTATTTTTATGGATATGAAAGTTCAACATATATTCATGCCTTTGAACTTTGGTGCTGGTGAACATTTTAAAAGGAATTTTTGTTTGCAAAGAAAAACAAATCAAGCCTCTCCTCTCACTCAAAGTCCAGATAGCTACACTTAAGCTCTCTTGGACATATGAGAATGAAAAAATTCCTTGGAAAATGCTGGCAGCAGTTGAAGGTAAAAGAAGAAGAGGTTGACCGGAAACAAGATGGATGGAGACAATCAGAGGAATCATGAACAAGCCATTAAGAAGCCTACAGATCCAAATCGAAGACAGGATATTCTGGAGAAACGCTCTCCATGTGGTCACCAGCAGTCAGATTGACTTGATGGCACTCAATAATAATGACAATAAGAAGCTAACATAAATGAAACGAAGAAAGAGTGGCCCAAATCAGAGGAAAATTCTATACTCTGGTTTCCCCCGTAGTGCCTGGTTACACATGTATAACATGCATGCAAGTGTATTTGTTTCAATCACTAACTATAATATTAACATTTTTAATATGTTTTTTTGGAAAAGAAAAAATGCTAAAGTACTACTTGATATTTTGTTATGCAGAGGCTCCATCTGCAACAGGAGGTTTGGAGCTTAAGTAATTTGAAATGGAATGACCATCTTTCTCATGCTGTCAATTTGTGCTGTCAGTCGTGTATGGAGAGCTATCTTACCTATTGTAATAAAGCTACTGTAAATGTTAACATGACTACAACAGCACCTATTACAGTACTGTGACACTCTCAGGAAAAAGGTAGTAAACTGTCACTGGGGCAGTACCCCTCTTGTCACTGGGGTGGTACCCTCAAGGGTACATCTCAGTACCTTTGGTCAGGGAACATAATTGTACCATAATCCACTGAAATTATATTTTCTAAGTTGTATTGTCTCCACACACCCCGTCTCATCTCCAAGGGTTTTTATTTTATTTTTCAGTTTTAAAACATCAGGGTTATGAAAATGCAAAAATATGTACTTTTGACCAGGAAAAACATATTTAAGGTACAGTTGAACCCTAAAATAACTGTTGTACCTTTGAGGGTACATTTACATTGTTTGAACCTTAATGAACAAAAGATTTACCTGCACAGCACCTTTATTTCTAACAGTGCAGTACAGTATCCATCAAAGTATTCGTACACACTGTGCCTTATTATAAGTTCACATTAGTCAGAAAGTACATTTTGGAGTGTGTACCATGAGGTATTCTCTGGCTGTTTGTGGTTCGGTGGGAGATGACCTGACCTTGAAAGTGCTTTTCTGTCAGTGAGATTCTACTATCTACCCAAGCCCACAGCACATCTCACTCAAAAAGGCGTTATTTTATTTTTTTCCCTACTGGAAAGAGACTTCCAATGCGGTAACCATGGTAACAGCTCATCTGTAACACATTTCGGATCACCAATACTGCTGACACGCACACACTATCAGCTTTTGATGAATATGAATCTCCGTAATTACAGAAACATTGTTACAGCACCTCTGAAGACTCAGCCAAAAATCACTCTTTATGTTTCTGTAGTGTTAATCAGCCACTCATGTATCATCGCTTACTGTGGTGGACACTGAAATAGCCAGATAACACACTCTCATCTCGCTTCCTTTTTTCCTCTAGAAATTATACATTCAAATACAGTCGTGAACTCACATCTTTTACGCACTGTATTAATAAATAATAACAATAATTAATAAAATTAGCCAAGTGGCCTGCTTCTGTAAGCATAATTTACATATTTTTGCTTTTATTGAAATAAACATAGCTTCAGTGCATATTTTTATAGGGCTGTGCAGAGGCTCTATAAGGAATTTTAAAAAAGACCTGCAAGTAGCAGAAATGAAGCTGTGATGTTTTTAAATGCACAACGCAGCCGACCAAAGGCTCAAAGAGCACAGATCTCTGAAACAGACTGCACTAAGAATGAAACAAAATACATCAAAGATTAAACAAAGCTTATAATACTTCATTTTTTAATATATACTTGATTTATCCGTTTTATTTCCCTTTTTATGTGAAAGTCAGCTTGATTTAGGTTTTGTATGATTTTAAAATGTATAACTTATTCATTTTCATATATTTCAGTATCATGAAGTGTGCTGAAGAGAAGGCTGTATTTCTTTGCATGGCCAGCACCAATTATGTATGTACGACATGGCTCCTCACACTTTGGCACCATGTATGTAACTGCTATAGTGTTGACTGCTTCCCCTCACAGCTGGTGCCAATTATATAAGTTCTTCACAATAAAACTGCATCTCTTCCATGAGTGCTGCAATGCTGCTACCAGCTCTCAGAAGCAGAGAGCAATCTAAAGTAGTCTCAGGTAATATTACATTTACTGTTTTTTACTTTTAGAAAGTAATATTAATGAGCCAGTGCTGAAGGTTTTCTGATAGCAGGGAATTCTTTTTTATAACTATACACAACAATCAGTATTTCAGTTGTAGCACAATGGACAACTTGGTGTTTATAAATGAAGCATCTAAGGACATAAATTTATAATTACAAATCAAAAGCAGCATATTTGATTTGTCCCTATGCTATAAACAGGCTGGCTATAATCATGTTTAATTGGTCTTTGCTCTCTGTATATTATACGTATAAGATGGCTGTGGTCGCATATGATCATTTTTTGTCTCTATACATTAATGAGCTCAACCTGCTGTGATCAGTGAATGGTCTTTGGTACGTTAATGAGCTTAGCTATGGTCACATGTGATTGGTCACTGGTCTCTCCATGTTGATGCTTGAGAAGTTTGATTTGTCTTCTGTCTCTGTGTTAGTCATGTTGGCTTAAGCAAATAAGCTTTCATTACATGTTAGCTATATTAGCCTCACATTGCCAAAAAACAAGATGCAAACTTGCCTTGGCTGATCATCAACAGCAGGGTAAGAAAAAACATTGTGTAAATTAGACTTTTTGTCAAACTATCACTTTAAACTGCTGTCCATTTCCTCAGGGCTGCAGAGATGGTCAGACGGTCCACATTTTTTCTCTATACCTATGTGTTCGGAGTTGTGATCGACCCAGTATGTGGACTGTTTGGGGAACCTGAGGACTGCTTTGAGAACTGCTGTGTGGTCAGTTTAAGGTTTTGTTATTGCAAATGTTTGTTGTGGTTTTGTATTTGGCTTTTGAGTTTTGGCTCCGCAAGATGTTTTGAGCATTTTCAGAGTCCCCCTACTGGACATGCATGGATACCTACAGTAGTCATGGAATAGTCTCCAAAGGTATATGGAACCTAAACATACTTCATACCCCATCTTGTGCTATTTAATTATAATAAATATTTAATTTCTGCAATGATTATTTTAAATTTGTTGTAATTTTTTTTCTATTTCAGTTCATTTTGTTTGCTTTCTTATGAGTCTCGAGTTACTATTACAACCCTGTACTGAATTAGACATTATAGTCTAATAAAAAAATAATAATCCATTAGTTAACGGTTCCTGACTAGTGAAGTCTTAAATCATTTTAAAAATGTGTCACAGGTAATGTAATAAATTAGTTTTGAGGAAAAGGGAACTCTTCATGGCATTTCGCACACTGAGTGAATGCTAAACTAGGTAGACTCTCATAGCTCTTAACTAAAAAACAATTTGCAACCTATAAAAACAGCTTTATATTTAACCACAAACAAATATAGCATGCATCAAAGTTATCAGTGTTTTCAGAGCAGCTTGTGCTTTCCAGTTTAAACAAGCAAGACTTAGATTATATTTCCTACCACGAGTGTTAGAATTAGTGTTTGTTTTTAATTGGACTGGATTTGATAGGATTATACTTTATTAAAACCCTTCAGGGAAACTGGCCTTCTATGACACATAAGACAGGAGGACACCAATATTCATGAGATTATTTTACACACTGTCCAGACTCACAGAGAATTACACACTTTAAAAGTCCTGAGAGACTGAGGAAAATGTGAGGAGGGGAAATGCACAACACGGGGATTCATTTTTGTTTCTTTTTCTGGTTCAGCATTTCAAATTTTCAAGGGGTCACAACCATGTACCGGTTAATAATGTGTCACCAGTTAAGTCCTTAGCAATTTCTCAGAACTCACACTCATGTACATTCTTTGGGGTAGAACCACAAAAGCAATTTTCACTCCTGCCTCCCTGTTGTTTGTTGAAGAGCAGAGCAATGACAAAGTGTGTCGGGCTACTGGCAGAGCTAACAACCTATAACAGCGTTCAGCAGGAGCTGCAGTGCCACTCAGTAGCACACTGGAAAGCATAATTAACTAATCCTAAGCAGGACGGCTGAGAGCCTACGTTCTAATTAGAACAAATATGGATAGCTACGCACCCCTGACATATGGACTTCAGTAATTGTATTCAGCGGTGATCTTTCTGAGAAGATTGCCCTGCAACAGTCTCGGGACTATAAATTCTCGTTTGAGAACTGCCATTAAGGCCTTATGATATGCAGACACGCTGCCGTTTTAGATGCTATCTGATAAAATTCAACTAATTTCCATAGACTGACCATGTTTTTTAAAGCACAGATTACTGTGTAAAAATGCAGAATGCTCATTGACATCTATTAAAATTTACATAGAAACTGTACCCATTGATTGTCCAGGAGCCTCCAGTGGGACTTCTATTCCTCACTACTACATCTCAACAATATTTTCCATGTAATGCCCCGAGTATTATGTCTTAGTATGCAATTATCCTGGGAATTTGAGGGGTTAAAGAGGATTTTTAACTAATGCAACAATTGGAATAACCTCCTGGTCATTGTAATTTACATTTTTTTGCATTTAATGTGTATAAGTGTGTTTTTTGCATAAGTGTGAAATTCCTACCAGTGCCTTTCTCTGCTACACTCTCTAAGTCACTAAACAAAACAGTCAGAACTGGGTACTGGAGGGTACTTACGAATATGAATACCTTTTTTGTCATTGTACAAGTACAACGAGATTCAGTGTGCACTTCACGACAAACTACCTAAATCAAAATGAAAAATTAAAATAAAATAAAATTACATAAAGTAGAAAGATACAGCATAATTACAGAGGAAGAACTACCCAAAGTGCAATACAGCCTCAGGTGCATGTGGACATGCCTGTGGCATGAGTATGTGCAAGTTCTAAAGTGGTGGGTAGCAGAATGGTTCAGGATGGAGGATCATGACAGGGATATTGCAGTACAAAAGTGACAATGTTCATGGCTGGAATGTTGTAGTATAAAGTGACATGCAGTCGGTAAACAGTGACCATATAGCAATACTTGAGGTCTTGCCATGAAGTGAACTGACCAAACAGCAGTAGAAGGGTCATCATAAAATTCTAAGAGGACCAATATGTCCCATGTCTGCCCAAAACATTAAGGTGAAATTGCACTGATCTTTCAAACATTCTGCATTATTCGATCATTACCATGTAATCAAAGTCATTCAGAGTGGTTTGATGTGAAATGCTCCATTCTAGAGAAACTTACAAAGTTAGAATTCTTCAAAGCAGTGGTGATGGGAACCAGACATCCAAAACATCTAATGTTTCTAAATGCTATAACACAGAAAGCTATTACATAAAATAGTTACAATTACGCTGCTGAGACACTGTTTTATGATAGTTTTGAGATAAGATTTCGGCCTACAGCATATTTTGAAAACACATTCATTGTGGAGAGATGCATGCAGGGTGTTGTAAGATAGCATTTTTTTCCAATTTACTACTATTTCACCATTATCAACATTACATATAAAACCTTGGTGTATGCTCATTGTTTATTTTGGATAGTACAAATAAATCACCACCACTGTAATAAACCTGAATCTCAAGTTTCTCTACAATGCACCATTTAACATCAAACCACTGTAAACGATTCTGTTCTCAGCGACTGGATTACAGAAATTTTGAAAAACTTGTGGAATTCCCCTTTAACCAAGAGGTGAAGCAGCTAAGCAGACAGGACTGTTTGTTTGCAAATGTCAAATCATTCCACTGAGGAAGAACTTAATGACGTTACAAACACCTGCAAATTAGCAAACCACTAACAATAACATTAAAGTAATTGGAGTCTCTATCAAACCTCCTGACCTGTAGCTCTTTTCACAGAATCAAGTGTAGTTACAATCAATTCTGTTAGCCTCAGCAACTATCCTTATCCATCCTTTAAATCAGTCCCCCAGAACAAAGTTTGCCATTGTGTCACTTTTCTTTTTTCCGTAACAAACTGCTGTTCTTCCGTTTGAATGGGTAAAATTAGCAAATGAAATCCACAAGGACAACAGCAACATTACCCATTTTAATGGGAACACACCAAAGTCTCGTTCAGATAATTACATCATTATCTATCTATCAATCACCATATGATGTCAAGAAAACCATATAAATCCCAGAGCCACAAAAATGTATAGCACATATCCTGAATTATTTACCAGCCTGGACAGTTTAATAACTCTGAAGGTTGATGGATGAAGTTCAGCCAAAACCATACTCACTTCATCATGTTTAATGCTTGCACGGTTGGAAAATTTTTCAGATAAGGAAGAACAGCAACAAATGGCGCAAGGTTTCACAAATCTTCCATGATAAAAATGGAGAGCCTAGTGAGCATTCTTCATCCATTGTACGTTTAACGAGCATACATTAATAACAACAGCAGTGGAGATGGATTTACAATGTATAACGCCAAAAGACGAGGGGCTGCAGGAAACAGATATTTTGATCTTTCTATAAAGACATGCTAGTGTTTTCTGCATGGAAACCAGCATAGCTCTAGAGTTATTCCCTTAACATGGAGGACTTTAAGACATGAAGAGGAGCGCAAACCCTAAAGTAAAATGGGGTTTGAGAGCAATTACCAAAGGACACCCCCACCTAGCACTTGAGCCCAGCTCTGAACCAGCTGTAGGACTTGCTTCCAACTCTTTCCGCTACCTGTCATAACCCTAACCACGGTTCATGTTAGAAAGAAACTGAAATATGCATTTCTGATGCCATTAGTCACACTTCCAAAGTTAACATTTAAATAAGTGAGAATATAATAAGCTGTTAGGCTATTTTTGCATTGCTTTAAGCTTGAGAAATGACAAATGAAAAGAAAATTATGGAGTATGTACACTTGAAAAAAGACAGCAAGGCGGAATGAAAGAGATTGAAAGTTCACCAAGTTCAAACTCCATTACAGTCCTTTTCTTACAGATGTCTCTGGTACACAGATGTCCCACGTCCTTTACTGTAAATATATTATACTGTAACTGCTGCACAAACCCTTCCAACTTCAAAGTTTTCACACACATACAAAGTTACCGGTTTAGACCACATTCTGGTTGAAGCCCTTTCAGGAACAGTACCATATGGTACCTCAAGACCTCTACACCTGCGGGGCCGGACGAGATCTCATATTGAGAATACACGTCTGGGACAACTTGTTAAAATTTTCATGCTGAGTAGGCTTCTCTGAGAGCCTGCTTACACTTTGCATCATGAATTACGATTGGATCACTTAAATCACATTTGGAGGTGGGCAGAGATGGATCTTGACCTCATTTAACACAAGTGTAACTGGAATGTGTTTTTTTGTTATCAATGTAGAATTATGTGAGTGGAAATGCATCAGCCAAGCACTGACTAGCAGGTACGAGAATAAACAAAGATACACAAGGCTGCAATGAAATCGGAATGGAAACGACGGATGTGTTGACGTGCTTAAGTACAATCGGATTCCATCTGGTCAAACTGGGGATGGATTTCAGTAAAAAATATAAAAGGATTCTGGCCAAAGTTCATCCAGATAAGATGGATATACAAACTACATACTGATGCAAGGTGTAAACAGGGTCTAAAATCCACGCCCAAATTTCTCTGGTCTGCGCTCTTTTCACATCCAGATTATAATAACACAAGCACCACGAGCAAAAGAAGCTATCATCTATCAAACTAGCAAGGAAAGGAAGCGTTTTTCCTTTGAAAGACGTAATGTTTGTTATTATCGTGTGTAATTTGTACTCTGTACAGCTGACCATTTTCGAGATTTGGGGGGACTTCTTAACATTTACAAGCATACCATCACTCCTACACTCAGAAAAATGGCTCTTCCAGGGATCTTTAGTAAAGAAAATGGTTCCATATAGAACCATCACCACTCGAAGAACACTTTGCATGATTAAAGGGTTCTTTGCATCACGAAAGGGCTCTTCAGATTGATGGAGAATGCACTGTATGTGTGTGTATGGTTGTATAATGCACCAAAAAGGGTTCTTCTATTGTTTCAAGCTTGACATCGTAACAATAGAAGAACCCTTTTTGATGCTATTTTGAATGGGTAAAGTCTAACACATTGTGAAGTATACTCTTAAAAATGATAGTTATTCAAGGGATTTTCTTTATTAAAAAACTCTTGAAGAACCATAATTTATAAGAGCACACTTTGAGCTCCGCCTTCACAATGTCTTAGACTGGTTTCGAAAATTCACATTCAGTGTGTTCCCACCTAGATTTAGCCCAAAATTTTTCATGGGTGTCCCCAGAAGTTCTCATAACAAGATCATGTCTGGCTCTGCGACACTACAGGACCCCAAACGTTCTGACTGTGCTAATAAAACACAAGCAAATTTGAATAGACAGTTTTCCTGTTACAGAAAGCTTGGTTTGGGTTTTTACAAAAATTGAGTATGAGCTCCAGTGTGACAGCATGCCAGATCACGCTTTACTCATAAAGAACATAACCTCTCACAGCAGAGCAAAAAGCTCCATGTATTTCAGTGTTAAAGATCAAACGTCGATTCTGACCAGATAAACCCGAGCTTTGAAACGGACACCTCAGCATGGCTCTCACAATGGAGCCTGGGTTTGAGCTTTTTCGCCTGGGAGTGTGACAGACCTGTGAAAGTGACACATGATGAATGACACCTTCTGTCTTTCTTTCATCTTCCTATCTTACCACTGCCTTCCTGCGAGAGCAAAGTGTGTCTTTTGCAGACAACTATGGCTGTCAAGCGTCTCCATTGTGAGAATCCGTCAGTGACACAGAAAAGAGAAATCAGGTCAACAATAGAGCAAGAGAGAAAGCTTGAAAAGTGTCCATCATTGTACAAGGACAGAGTAGCGGTGATTCTCTGGCTCAAAGGCTTAGAGTAAGTGATGCAGATATACAAGGTACAGCACCATTTGAATAACAAAAAAAGCAGTAATGGCTCTGTCTTGGTACATTGAGTAAATCTCTATATGTGCTTTGGGTATGAATCGAGTATGTTTTGTGCTTCTTCGTGTAGAAGTGTTTTCAACTCCTATATCAAAGCCTATTCCCAATTTGTTTCTGCAGATCAAGCAACGTGGCACCGCTCTGATTGGAATGTTAATAAAAATGCCCCGGAGGGTGACCGTGCGTAATGAATACTGAGCGCCAGCATGCAGGACGCTCCTGCAGCCCTGGCCAGACTCCTGATGCCGACACACACATAACCTCGAGAGACTCCCCTGAGGTGCATTCTGTCAAGCCGCCTCATGGACAGACCGAACGTGGACACCTGAAGGCATGCGCTTCAAATAAATAAGTCAAAGCCTCAAAAACATCAGAAAATGCGTGCCGCCCATCACTCTGACACACAGCAAGATGGACGGTCTTGCCCTGCTCCACATAAATGGCACAATTAGCAATTGCATCAGGTTGCCACAGGAGTGGGATCATGAGGAGAGCGAGAGCGCGGCATTGATTAAAGATTCCTCCGGGGCTGGGGGTGTGATATAGAGTAAACAGAGCGAGGACTGGACTGATTCCACTCTCCAAAAAGCCCTTTGGAGACGAGAGCCTCCCACGGTGCGGCTTAGGCTGTGAAGTGAGAGAGTGGAGAGCTAGCGAGTGAGTGAGCAAACGGTAGACAGGCAGATAGAAAGACAGTGATTGAAGATTTCAATAGCCACCTAAGTTAGTCAAGGTGGAGGCTGTGGTGTCCTCAAGCAGCGTCAATGAATATAAAAATCAATAGCAGATAGGCAGCTACAATGATGGTGATGCGAGTTTCCAAGGGTCACCAAAGCTTTAGGTTCATCTCCAGAAAATACAAGGTATGGTTGACTCAAGCAGCAAGCATCAATGAACATATGGATCAATGGTAGATAAGAAGATATAAAGATAAGAAAGATACACTGCAAAAAAAAATGGTATCTTGTCAAGTAAAATTATCTTAAATATAGTCAACAAGTCTAATATTTATCCTGTTGACATTGTTGTAAGCTTAATACAAGAATATTTACCTTATTTCTAGACATTTTTTACTTGTTTTAAGTGATTTTATTAAGTAAAATGATCTCACTATATTGGCAGATAATTTTGCTTGTTTTGCGAAATGTGCTTGAAATGAGCAAAACCATCTGCCAGTACAGTGAGACAATTTTATTTAATAAAATTACTTAAAACAAGTACAAATGTCTAGAAATAAGCTAGATAATCTAATAATAAGTGCACAGCCATCTTAAAATGAGGAATATTAGACAGACTGACTGGATTTGATCGTTTCACATTTAACAAGATACCATTTTTTGGAGTGTAAGAGTTTCTAAGGGCCACCTAAACATCACATGAAGATGGAGTGTGTGGTCTCCTCAAGAAGCACGTGTCAATGAATATAAGAATCCATGGCAGGTAGGCTGATAATGACGAGAGTTTCCAAGGGTCACCAAAGCTTTAGGTTCATCCATAAAAGAGAAGGTATGGTCTCCTCAAGCAGCAAGCATCAGTGAATGTTGAGATCCACAGCAAATAGGCAGAGAGAAAGATGCTGATGAAAGTTCCGAAGAGCCACCAAAGCCCTAGGTTCATCCATAAAACAGAAGGGATGGTTTCCTCAAGCATCAAGGAATATAAGAAAGGCAGACATAAATATAGTGATCAGAGTTTCTGTGGGCCACCTAAGCTTTATGTTCATCTCCGGAATACGGAGGACATGTTTTCTTCAAGCAGTAAGCATCAATGAATATAAGGGTTCATGGATAGTGATAATGGAAAAGTTTCCAAGGCTCATCTAAGCTTTACATTCAGCTCTTCAAGGTAGAGGATGTGGTCTCCTAAAGCTGCAAGCATCAGTGAATACAAGGATCCACCCCAGTGCTTGACTACGCTTGCTGGAGTATACATGAGCAGCATGACAATTCAGCTTGCCGTAGGAGCATTCAGTCAACTTCTTGTTACACCACATCACTGTACGATAAAAGCATCATCAGTCAGCATGGGCTAAGACAGCTCTGTCTGATGTGTTATAGGTTTAACGCAATGTATAGCTGTCTGGATTTTCTAACACAAAGTGCTATATTTAGATAGAGCTCCACTTTACAAACAAATATTTCTGAATCCTTACTGCTAGAAATCAGGACATTGCAGTGCACTTTTCAAATATAAATTCTTAATTAGGAAAACCTATTAGAACAAATACCATTAATGTAGATCTTCTGTTTCTGAGTACAGCAATGAATTCAAGATGAGATGAGAGCACACTCATGTTTTATAAAGGCCTCATCCTTAATAGCATAGAGATGGAGCTCCATAATTGTGGATTTTATTCTCAAATATGCATGCAGACAGAAGACATGAACATCAACGACATAAAATTAAAACAGAAAAAAAGCCAAAAAAATTGCATAAAATGATGTATCTGAGCTGAAAGTGTTGGGTGACCCATCACAGACAGAATATATCTATGATTTGTATTTTTCTTCTCCACTTTCTGGCCATTCTGGCCTGTCTGACCTCCTCAGGGACTGAACTGTCTGGCTTGCGGTTACTGCCCGTGTAAAGCAAGTCTGCCCTCTTGTGGAAACTAGTGAATTCAGTCCCTACATGGAGAGCAGTTTAAAGGAGAAAAACTGTGTGCATAGTTTATGTCCTTATGTCCCACCCAATGAGAGCTGGAGAGAAAAAGCGGGGGGAGGCAAAACAACATTCCGCAATAACGATGCAACCTTTTTCCTTTGAGGTAAGAACTCAACCTCAAGCACAGGCAACCGCAAAGTTCTGCTTTCTTGCATTTTGCTCGCTCTCAGCCCGAACTCTTGTTTGCTAATGAAAAAAACAGGCCGAGGTTTAATGTTTTTTTTTTTTAAAGGAAAGACGGAAAAAACGACTGAGTGCTGGTGGCAAGGAAACCAATACATCCTCAGTCATTGATTTCAGTGCCAAACTAGACTATTCTGGTCTTTGACATCATTATATTGTTTTAGAGAAAATGTGTTCCTCATTTTGTAGTCCATGTTGCCAGGAGGTTCATGCTTCATTTGGAAAAGAGGAAAAACTATGCAGCATGCAAGACATGGATAATGCAAGGTTCTTTGGATTGTTGACATATTATTACACAGGCCTCTCACTGCCTTAGGTAATGCTACAGAGTCCATCCCAAATTGGGACCAAATTGTAATATAGTGCTTTTCACTTAAGGCCGGTCTGTCATGGATTGCATTATGCTGGCCAGGGCTTCTCAACAAAACACTGGAGAGAGAAAGAGGGAGAGAGGGAGAGAGAGAGAGAGAGAGAGAGAGAGAGAGAGGGAGAGTGAGAGTGAGAGAGAGAGAGAGAGAGAGGGAGAGGGAGAGAGAGAGAGAGAGGGAGAGAGAGAGGGAGAGAGCACCAACAAAAACGTTGCTCAAAAAAGCCTAGCAGAGCCTGCAGCACTCGGTCTTGTGTGGCGGCCGATAAGAAGACCCTTTTCTCAGAGAGATGAGCTGAGTGGAGAATGCCCGCTGTGAAACAGTGACTAACAGTCCGTTCTGCTCACCACCGCATAGCTTGAGAGCAACGTGGGCCGACACTGACCTACTGCCACTTTCAGACCATATAAATCTCCAACAAGAGCCAGGTAAAGGCTCAGACATGGATCAGGCAGGAAACAGAGCCAGAAAACAGAGTACAAGAATGGATTATAGGGACACAGCCCTGAGAGCATACCTACTGTACAGAGAACACAGCATAACTAGAGCTGCAAAATTCATTGTTAGTGAATAATGACTGTGATACTAGCCTGTGATATCCACACTGTAAAGATCAGAGCTCCAAATGTTGCGATGAATCAAGGCATTCATGTTATCCAAAAAATTTTAACTAAAAGGAGAAAGTTTGTAAATGAACTTTAAAGCCAGCGTATAATGCTTGAAGAGCTGTACAAAAGGTTAGTTGCTTTAACTTCAACGTTAAAAATATCTAAATGCTGTTAAAGCCTGTTTACATTGTGTCAGAGTGTAGATGTTTGTTATATTATTATAGATTGATGGTTGTAGAATTTGGATGTGCATCGTGTGTGAGGGGTCTGTGTGTTTGGTGTAGTAGTGTTGTGTAATGCTGAAAACATGATAAATGCTGTTCAAACACTGTATAAATGATGCTGAAGTGTAGATGTGAAGATAAGATGTGAAACTGATAGAGTAATAATACTGTAATAATAATGTAATTACACTGTAATAGGTTGAGAGCTGTGTATGAAGGGTAAAATCAGCCTCTCATATGGTCAGACAGACCCTAGTGATGTCAAAAAAATATATAATATAATAACAAGAATAAGAAAACTATGAATAGTGAGTTGTCAAGCTAACTTCATAACCTTGGCCAAAATAATGCAGGCCAATCTTTATTCATGCTATCAGATGTTCACCAATATGTTTTTATATACACTGCACAGCATATTGCACCTGCAATACATAGCAAAAAACAGCAATATGGTATTCTGTACATATCGTGTGTACCCCTCGAAAGTATTAACAGAATGCATGTTATATAAAGTATATTCAGAATATTAAAATACTGCCTTAACTCCTCCTCTGAACACAGCCTTTCCATTTTGACTCCTCCCCCAAATATCAGAATATCCACCAAAAAAACTAGTTTATTTAAATCTTATTTCAATTAGCCATAATTGGACAGACTAACAATCTCATATCAGCCCTAAAGCATCAAATACAGCACACACTGCACATTAACAGAGAACACCTACTAAACCAACCACTCAACACTAAATACCGTCTGTAACAAATAGTCCACAAAAATGTATCCACACATAGCATATTAAACATTTAATATACCTCCAACAAATTGGGGTCAACAATAAATCTCACAGATCATCGCCTTTTCTCATCTAGAAAAGACATGAATTAAATGTTCGGTGAATCTTTAACTTTTAACTTTTTTAAAGTTTTTACTTACTTGCTGCACAGCCACAGTTAATTAGGAGAAGTGCAAATTTAGGAATCACAGGGCAAATCCTGCAGCACTGAGCATGATTTTAAAGGCATTTTTTCAAAAATTCCATCTCTAACATTGCTCATTACTAAAGAAATCTTTAGTAAACACGAACAACAAATGAGTGTAGGATATCATTAACAGGACATGATCCATTTACACTGTAGCAGTAGCTAAATTAGGATGTTGTGCGAAACTGAGGAAAAGGTGGATAAATGGAGGAAAGCAGAAAGATCTAACAGAATTAGCTAAAATTGCTTCTTCTCAAACAACATAAATAAAAGCCACATCGGGGGTCAAAATATTGCCAGATTCGGTGACTAATTCACAACACTGAAGAGTACTGCATTACTGCACCCAACTGTACCCTATTTCAGTAAAATGGCCAGAAAATGCTCTTGAAAACTGAATTCCCAAGAAAGTTCCCAGTAGTAATAAGTTCACTTATTCTGGGTAATAAAAGTTAATATCGTTTGATTTTTAGAGAACATAAGAATGAAATTTCATACATTCCAGCTAAACAATCACTCCAAGGTGATCCCTTTTCAAACCACCATAATGCTTCTGCTAGTGTAATCCCCCCTTCAATGCACACACGCCTCTACCTGCTATAGTTTTTATGCAGTCCTCCTTAAAATGTGGGAGAAGTGCTGCCTTCGGGGACAGGGATGTGGCATGCGGCTCATCTCTTAAGCACATTTAACGGCTCGTTACCCCGTTGTTCGTTTCAGGCAACACGACACTCCTTGGTCAGGTGCCATTCGCTAATGTGCTGGAAATGAGCCGTGAGCCTCTACAGTCCTGAGACAGTGCAGCACTGATAGCTCTGGGAGCCATTTTAGCTCAGAAAATGACAGGTTTGCTGTGCCGCTTTAAGCTGGAAAAAAGTCAAAATAACACAGCAAGAGTAAGCAAATTGTTGGTTCCGCAATTACTAATGCACTGCTACACACCTCCAGAATACAACAGCAAGCAACTGCAAGGAGAAAAAAGAAACCCAAGGAACTGGGTGGTCGGTGACTCTAGTTCTTGACAGGCCATCAAGTGGCAGTTCAGTGTCACCTGAAAATTGCTTTAAGTGTATACCATTTCTGAGAAAAACACAATGTGTCTTAGACTAGAGCTGAACAGAGCTTCTTGGTGTCCAGGTTCCTTTCAGCATTTCAAAAAATAAATAAATAAATAAATAAAAAAAAACACAAAAAAAAGAAGGTGAGTGGAAAGTGCTTTTTAAGGTGCCTCTTGCCTACCTCCACTGCACAATATGAAACAAATACACCACATTGTTATAAAAATATTTAATAACACATGTAAAGGTGAACAGGATTGTAAAAATGAATTAAAAGCTACCAAACAGGTATAATAAACAGAAAGACATGAGACACGGAATTGGTGGGCACAGCAAAAATCAAATACCTCTAGTAGAGGGTTCAAATGTGAGTATCTTACCTGGCTCATTGTGCTTTCAGAAAAACTCTTCCATAAAAAAACACATATATTTACACCATGGAATCAAGAGTCCGCTGGGGGTCTGCTGAGGTCAACAGCAGAAAGAGTCTTTTGGACAGCTCTGGTCCAACCCTACGGGTCGTTGACGTCACCCCCTCCCCCCGGCGAATCAGCACGTCTGACAGCAGTGTGACTTTTTCATGCTCCGATTTGCACTGATGGTATGCCTGTGAACAAGAAACACGTACAAGAGCCTTTTCTGAGATCTCCAAAAACATGCCTGCTGTGTGCGATATCACAAGTGCAATCATCAGCTTGAATGTGCACTTTGCTTACTTTATCTGAATGAAATGTACTGAGGAAATCGCTCATTATCTTTTCAAATAAACTCAAGTTCAGACAGCATATCCTGTCTCCAGCAGCACTGAATGCATTATTAGAAAAATAATGTTGTCTGTGGACGTGCATTGTTTCTGTAAAGTGTGATGTGTGTGTTCACCTGAATAAGAAGCTGAGGGGAGGGGTATGCATTTAGTATAGCGCTGGCTATGTCTGGGCTGACCCGGTTCAGCTGCTGGATCTGCCTTTTCCACACCTGCAGAAGGCCTTTTCCTGTCCGGTCCACCTTCTGACCACCTGCCCACTCACTCTCCAGACAAAAACTAAAGCCTGTCTTCTCCCGCTCCCGCCTAGAAGACCACACCACACATACACGCATGCACAGTGAGTAACGACCCAGCCTGACCTCTCCGCTCAGCTAGACCATCCATAACTCTGAGCAAAACAGACGGAAAAGAGAGAAGACATCTGCCGCCCACTCACTTGAATGGTGCTTCAGCTACTGCCTTGGTTGACATAGTAACATAATCAGTGAAGCCATTCCAGGTCGAGTGAAAGAGGACCTGGACCCCAGTGTGCAGCTGCAGGTCAACTAAAGCCTGACGAGTAGACAAAAGGCAAAGATGTGGATGTTAATATATGAAGATAAACTGACTACAGAAGTAAAATTAGTTTAAGCTCATGAGATTCTGACAGCAATCATAGCTTAAATACTGTGTACAACAGTGGTTTACTGAATCTCTTGCATTATTTAAAATGAGCACAAGGTGAACAAAACAAACAAAAAAACAGGACATATCTGGCAAAAACAAAAAAAAAAATACATAAGATGAAACACTGAGCATGGTATATAAAGAATATCCACAGTGGAGTTCAAGTCTTATTTTGAAAGCTATAGCTTATAAAGCCTTTCTGACTGAAGTACAGAACATGAGAGAGTATGTACTGTCTTCTGTTACGGAAACGCAGAAAGAAATATTTTGCACTTGGATTTCAACCTAAGCCCAAATCCCAGTCACCTGCCACTAGCAACTGGGTGACATTCAAAACTGACGTCTTGCCATTTCTTTCTCTGTACTGTAGTGATAACAGAGACTAACGTTAGTTTGTGGGATCTGCCTGAGAAACAAGAAGAGAACAAAGAGGCAGCAGAGAACCGCATTAGATTAACAGTGGGGAACAGAATGAGGGCAGACAATACACATTTAACATGGACACACAGTGTCACTGATGTGAAGCACCAAACAAATGAAGTACCAAAAGCTAGTGAGTGTTAATAGCACCACCTTGTGGAGAATATTCAGCCTGCTAAATGTGAACTGCGTCACATCTAATAATAACATGTTAAAAACAATCCTTAAGAGACCCAAAGAGGAATACAGGGATGTATGTATACATTTTCCAACCTCAAGTATCTGCCAATATGGAAGAACTATACCACAACCTTTTTGTTTTTTTGGAAATCAATGGACAACCTTAGCATGTGGCTCTGTTATGTCTTGCATAATTTCTGTCCATCTGAACAGATTAGGGTTAAACATTGCTCATGATTAATTTCATGCAAACTAAATATTAAACATGATAGGTAACGTTAATGTTAACAGTAATACCACATTTATTGTACCTAACAGATGAGACTGATGCAGAAATGCAGCTGTAGAGCTGTGCTGATTGAACCTGCTGGGTCCTGAAGGCAGATATGCCTATACAAAAAAAGCAGTCTATGCTAGGCTGCACATTTTAGGGTATCCTCAGACCACAGCAGACAAAACGGCTTGAGATCACGGGAAAACTCAAGTCTCAGCTCTTGTACAGTCAGGCTAAGCCAAGCAGCTACAGACACCATGGCACTTAACAGTAAACTTAATGCAACAGTCACCATTTTGTTCTTCATTTTTAGATTTTTTTATACTTCTGTTGTCAAATTAAAGATGACAATATATGCGGTGTTATAATTATGTTCTTTTATTTCACAGACATTATGTTTCAAGTTACATGTTATGACTGTGTTAGAGACCAAATTAGGCCTTTTAAATTGGATTTAGTGCAGCACAATATGTGAAGCGTTGAACAAAAATCATTGCACCTAGCGTTTCATTGCAGTTTTTGAATGTGGCACCACTAGCACAATGTGCCTGTGTCAAAATATTGTGATACATATTGTGAAAATGTCTTTAGGTATTGTGATATGACACTTTTGCCTTTGCACACCCCTAATATAAGAGACATTTTTGCACACACAGCCATGACTTTGACAGAAATGCCAAACTAGAAGGTTAAGCTACCTCCTCCATCTCTACACGAGACACACTGGGATGCTCCTCCGCATCTTTCCGCTTCCTCTTTTTCACGCCGCCATCACCCAGCACCGCATCACGGAACTTCTGACGGCTCTTAGCATTCTGACTTCTGTAAATGAGAAGTTCCAGCACAAATATGCAGAGGTGTTTCTTTCAAAGCAAGGAACGTCAAGCTTCAGTAATCCGCTGTGTGAAGTAAATCAGGTTGTTTCTCTTTAGAGCAATGTGACTTCAGTCTATTCTCCAATGGCCTTTAAAGTCATTACTGTTCACTCAGTGTAAAATAGCAGTTTTTAACCGAACATTTCACAAGACCTAAACTAAAAATATCCAAGTGTAAGGTTACCACAAAATATCTAAAATGTATGGCACATAGTAAAGGAGTGTTTCATGACACGTTTTGCTTTCATGTCTACCATAAAGCCTAGAAAAAAAGACTAACATGAAGCATGTTATCAAGCTGGACATATGCTTTATCAGCTCATATCTTACTTAAAATACTTCTCTATGTCAATCACCACCAGACTGAGATTTCTGCCTGGGTTTCTGGCCATGAGACGAAGAGTCCAAGAAGTCAGGGATATGCCGCAGTCGGGTGTTCGTCCACACCTTTGCTCCTGTACAAGCACACAAACTGCTGTAAGACCCTTCCAGGCATGCCACTCTGACACTAGAAACACGATTTTTGTGAGATTAAATGAGAAACAGCATATTATCAGTGGCTAATAGATCATTTGTATATAACAGAGGTATGAGTATGTAATTACATTCATTAATTTAAATAGCTCAATTAAATCTTCACAGGTCAAAACTACAATTTTGTGTTGGCCTTTTGCCTTTAAAACCATCTTGCTAATTTCATTAGATCCTAGACTCGCCACAGCATTCAAGGGAAAGACACTGGCAAGTCAAAGGCCTAATTAGCATATTAATGTTTAACTGCATAATTCTTGGCATCTAATGAGTCTGTCTGTGCTCCCTATAACATGGCTGCATAAACCACTGTTCAACTGCTTACTTGTGTGTAGTTGTGAACCATGCTGATGAAGTCTTCCACTGGGACTTGGATCACTGTATGTGATTCGGGAATAGACATCAGTTCACCAGTCTGTGATCAAAAGGAGAACTGGTGAGTTTTCAAATTTTCATTGAATATGAAATGAAACACTACGGTGTTAATGATTAACCGATTAAACATTAACCAACAAATACATAAATGTTCGACCAATACTTTAGGTTAAAAAAGTCAATGTCATTCACAATAAACAAGTGATATCTGAATAGGCGGCTATTCATTCAACTTAAAGACCATTTATGAATTGTACACATGAGGGCGCAAGAGCACAACTTGTTCCGGTAGCCCTATTTAGTGATGCACAACTCCAGGTTTTCTGTAGTCGACTAAGACTCTCGACTCCTGCCACTGGAGTCGATGGAGTTGACCAGTCGTGCCAAAGCCACTGTTAAAGGGATATTAGCGATGAAACCACCCTAATTGCAGTTTACAGCTCTACTGCAACTAGGATATTTTAAAACAATACTAAAGTGGCTACAACTCACTTTAAACGTTGTGTTGCTTCTATTTGAATGTAGCCTTAAGTTGTAGCACACAAATGTGTTTTTAGCTAACAGTTAGTAATTGTGGTTAATTCTATAATAAAAATGCTGTGAACTACCACCTTTGATTGTTGTTTAAACTGTGCAAATGAACTTCAAGCTAACCCCAGCCATGCCATATATGTTTGTTAACATGGACTAATAGTATGTGGTAAATGTAAGTAAGTAGACTACATTATGCTACTGTAATATCTGTTACGTAAGGCTGCAATTTTTCATTCAATAAAGCCAAATGTCTTGTCTGTATAAAACACAGTGCTGTGTTTGATATATAAAGTCACGTTTTGTATATGTGACTTTACATTTGTCTGTTATTCCTTAATCACCAACTAACAACGGTGAAAAGAATTTGCTGAAATTTTCATCCCCAGTTGGGAGAATGCAAACCAGCAGCAATACGGTGTAAGGTGATACACATTAAGGGTATTACATTTATATGGCAAAAATATAACAAATACTTTAAGACATTTTTCAAATTGCATGATATGTATTAGTGTTTGACATTTAGTTTGTCTGAGGCTTGTGATCAAATTGGAACAGCCAAAAAAACAAACAAGCAAAAAACAGTGCTATATTTGAACAAGATTATGAGAAACAGTGTATGTATTTATATGAATATTAATTTATATGTGAATGAATGTGATATCTTTTCATTTAAAGTTGCCAAAAAAAAGAAAAAGAAACAACTTAAAATAAATGACTAAAATATGATAAGAACATAGGAGATTATCACGCTCCATATTTGGCCTAAATTATCTTTTATAACACTGCAGTTTTTCAGTGCTCTAGAACTACCGACGATACCCATCATGTACTTAGAAAAGCACATCATGAAGTGTATTGATACACTGATAACAACATATTGGCCATCTGTAGTGCACATTATTTAAAATGTGCATAAAGCATTTTCACGTCATCAAAATCGCCATAGTGCATGTTAGAACAGAAGCAAAAGGACAAAGGCAAAGTGTTTGTGCATGTGTGCTGACGACTAGCCTGAGGGCAGGGCGCACGTCTGACCCAGGAGACACTGCGGGGGAGAGGCTGTTTCTCAATGGCACAGCTGCAGCCCATAGCATGCAGGGAAGTCAGGAGAGCTCCGCCACCCTCCAGCTGCAGCAGGCCTACATGGGGAGACAGTTAATCAATACTAATCCATTCAGCAAATACAGGTTAATACTTCATGCCAGTGCTTTTTAAAAAATCAACACAAGTATCAAAGAGCACAAAGACTTTACTGTCTCAGAGCAGATGGATGCTGGAGCAACAGTGCCACCTACCTGGATCTACAGTCACCACCATGTTTTTGAGGCATTCCTCTGGTCTCATGGCCTTCACAGCATCCGCCAGCGCTTTCTTCTCTGCTCTCAGCCTCTCTCGCTCTCCCTGCTGCTTCTCTCGCTCTGCTCTCCTCCTCAGGGCTTCCTCTTTGGCCGCCTCAATGTCCGCAGGGGTTCTCTTGCCCTTTCGCAGATTCTCCCCTCTTGGCAGGGGGTCTTTTGAAACACATGTTGCGTCATAATCACTGCTCTGGTGACTAATGTTATCTGAATATTCCCTAAGATGATCTGCTGGTTGAACTACAGGGATATGATGGGTGTTCATGGCAGGTGACGGCTTATCTCCATTATGATTAGCAGATGACGTCTGACTCTCACGCATGACTGTGGCTGTAGCCATGTTCGCCTGTTTCTGTCTAAGTCTCACAGACAGAGGAATAAAAGCCTCCTCCTCCTCACTCTCACTGCTGACCATGAGCACATCGGCAGCTCCAGTCGTCGGGTGACGTGCACAGGATGAGACCGGGTGATCCATCTCAGAGTCAGAGCCGTCCAAAACCACCAGGTCCTGTTTTAGTTCTTCCTGTGTGTTCCTACGTTGTGAGAAATCAATTATAGGCAGCTCCTCCGAGTCACTGGAGTCATTGTCACTGATCTGGAATCCTGCTCTGCTGCTGCTACCCATCATCCAAGCTTCATAGGTTTCCTTTACTGTACAGAAGGAAAAAAAACAGGCCTCTTTCCACTTCTACACAAGCTTTGCATTGCAATATAATGGACTATATGAAAAGCTAGAAATGGTGTAACGATTGCATCTGGGGCGTCCTATCAGAGTAAATAGGGGGAAAGGGTTACGCTATGCAGGCATCCATGCTCAACAGACTGGGTGTTTTTTAGGGATGCAGGAATTTAGGAATTGTGGGAATTGTGCTGATATCCAATATTTTTTCTGAACATGTCTGCTGACACCGATGCCAAGACATAAACATTCATAAATACAGAAACTGGGACTACATTTACCAGGATTAGCATTACAAAGATATATTTATTTAAATGGGGCTGTAATAATAAAGTAACAATTTTAATAAAGTAGGTGAAAATCAAGTTTTACACCATTTAAAAAAAGTTTTAAACAGTGTATCAAAACAGAGGTGGGCAAAATGATATTTCATTGTTATCGTGATACATAATATACATTTCTGAGCTGATGGTGGATACCGTCTTTACTTAAAGAACACTGACCAGCTGCATGTTTCATTCCAAAGTGAGCATAATTACTCCTATTTAATAGGATTTAGTGTAGCACATTATGTTAAATGCAGAATAAAAATTATTGTATTCATATTATTTGATAGCAGTTTTGAAATGTAACACTACTAGCGTATCTTGTCTGTGTGTCAAAATTTCATAATGTGTTGCATATCATGAAAGTTTCTTTAAGTGTTGTGATTAGAAGTGGGCAATATAGCAAAAATATAATTATTGCGATACTTCAATTAAACACATTATATATCTAAAATCAAATTGAATCTTGATCTCAGAATCGAAAATCATGTTAAAAATGGAAATGTGTGTTATTACACCTTTATATTACAAATGCAGCTCCATGAATAAAATGCAGACATTTTAGCACAGCAGCCCAACATCGCCTAAATGTTTTGCCCTTCAATAAAACATCATAATCAAATATTGGTTTGAAATAGTGGCAAAATCGAAATATGAAGGCGATGGCAATGTTTTTTTAAAGCAATTATTTGCCAATAACGTTATGACTGCAATATCATCACGGTGCATCTTGACTTTAAATTACTGGGGGCGCAATTTTGGCAGCTTATTGTAAATGAAATCAAGCTTTACTCCTCACACACACAGACAAACAGTACAACATGCCATAATTGGATATATAATAGAAGAATATAAATACATAAAAAGGGGAAGAAGAAAAATAATTTTAGAATACCGGTCTCATCTAATTACAGGCATTTTAAACGTCATAACGTTACCTGAGTCAATCCAATCTGTGTAGTGTGCAATCAGGGCTCAAGTAAATTTTGCCTTAAAATAAAATACCGAATATCAAATCGAATCCTGACCGCAGAATAGAACATCGTATCAAACCTACACAGACCCCTAGAAAAGAAATGCAGACAACAGGTCTCATTTCTCTCTCGTTATGTAACCTATCTTGGTTATACTTCAGAATCTTCCACTGTGGCTTGGAGGCTGGACTGCCGCTATCATTACCCTGATGGACCTTATTCTACTTATTCTAATTAGCAGCGAGAAGGTAAGAGCCGCTTTTACATTCACAGCTTTGATGTGAGGATTTTCTGGGTCAACCTCTATAATGTATAAGATAAAAATGAGGCGCCAAAACGTTATAAATAATGCAGCGACTCCACTGAGCTCGAACTTTTCAACTTCATTTAGCGTCAGCTTTCTGGGTCCAGTTCGCAAACTGCAGCTACACCAGAAACTAGCTGAACAGCCTTGTCGGTGACCTCAGCTAATGAGAGCTAACATTAGCTAACTAACTAACACTGGCTAACATAAACATAAACATTAACATAAACACAAAGATAAACATAAACACAAACATAAACACAGTCAGTCACTCACTGTGGGTTTGAGAAACGGGGGCAGAAGGACGAACCTCTTAAACGTCTCAGACACGGTCAGAGGAAGAAGTTGCCTAACAAAAAGAAGTTAATAAAACATCTGATTTAACCTAAAATATTCTCCAACAGAACATCTGACACACTTTGACTCTCAACTCTAAACCCAAAACTTCATACCTCGCGGGTTTCTACTTTTTCTTCTTCTTTCAGGCCTTCAAGGCAGCGTGAAAGCGGACTGCTGCCCCCTACAGCCTCAAAAGAAAAAAAAACTAAATTAAATTTAATGAAATTAAAATAAAATAAAATAAAATAAAATATACTTAAAGTTAAAGTCGAGCCTAGGATATAAAAAGCTGTACATATGTATGTATGTGAATAAATGTAAAAATAAACAAACAAAAATATATTTATTTATTTATTTGCTTGTTTTTAAATGTATTTATTATGCTGAAAAACTCGACTTTTCTTGGCGTCAAAAAGAAGTGAAAACGTAAATTATTTAATTTCCTAAGCCTCACATGTTGTTACTTGAGTTAATAATGACTCAAGTACCTTTCAAAAAAGAACCTGAGAAGGTCTGAAACGTATCGGGTCAACTTGAGTAGGAATAAAAAGTACAAGTTGAAAAACCTCAGAAAAGTGCAAATCCATCAAAAATGTACTTAGGAATAATTGAAAGAAAAACTTAGTTACTGACTAGTTTCAGTCTGCTTTTATATAATTTATTTGAGGTGGAGTGAAAATGAGATTTTTGTGCAAATAACCAAATAAAACCCACACTTGTCTGGCTGGTTTTTCAAATCATCTGCAAATGTCACGCTAGTATGTTTAATGCAAATAATAATAATAATAATAATAATAATAATAATAATAATAATAACAACAACTTAGTAACTTTTATCTTTTTGTAACCTTTTTTAATAGTTAGTCATTTAGTAACTATCTAAATGTTCGGAATAGGCATCTACAGTACTGCTCGACACGTGATTTAAAATTAACATTTAAATTTATATTGTATAAATTACTACAGAATAAAAAATAAAACCAGCCTGGGCGGGGCCAGTGAAAATCTCGCGAGATCTGGATCAGCGTCAGCAACATCACGTACTTCAACATGGCTGCGCTCGTGTCCTTGTTATTACGACCGAGAGCTGGTAAGTATTCTTATAAAACCCAGTGTTTCGGCTGTTTGCCATAACGACAAACAACACATGGTGCTTGTAGCCAAGCGGGCATTTTAAACAGGTCATTTGTTGTATGATAATAGTCGGTAGTATTAGCTCGGGTGAACGCGCTGTTCTCAGGTTAGTGATGCTGCAGCGTGACTCTCGCTAATCCCTCAATAAAGCAGACAGCTGAAATCTGAGCATCTTACAGAGCAGCTATCAGCCTGGAGGAAAGCTTTAGTTTTGTCCTTCGTTGTCACCTCTTTACATTCACTTTAGTCTGTGTTATATTGACCTGGGTAACTTGCAGCAGTAGTTCTGGTCTCCAGTCATGTGGATCCCCTGCCCTGAACAGTTTAAACTATTCCCTGTCCAAACACGCCTCATCCAGCTCATTCATGAACTGGGCCGGGTGTGGAAGGTCCCAAAACTGGAATGGATCACCACTGGGATACAACTTAATGCTCTGCATCCGTGCTGATGTAACATTTAACAAACAGCTACCAACTGATTCAGTCATGAAAAACACATAGATCTTTTGAAAATTAACGTTTTCTTTGTATCTGTAGGTCTTCTTACATCATATCAAACACCAGCAGTGGTAGTATCTACAAGATTCGCCTCTAAGAAAGCTGGAGGGAGCAGTAAAAACCTGGGAGGGAAAAGTCCTGGGCACAGATATGGATTCAAGAAACAAGACGGTAACGTACATAGCTTGTTAACGTTCTCATTATTTCAGGATTCTCTGACCCCACTATAAAAACTGTTCCTGGATTGTTTGTGGTTCTCTGCTGTAAGAGAGTATGAGGAGTGAAATGTGAGCATAAGGTCTGTGCAGTTCTCTTTAGTGTTATGCTGCATTTACTCGATAGTAGACGGTCGATGGCAGACCAGATATTCCACTGTTTTTAATGGAGCAGCAATGGAAAATTCTGCCATGGTCAACGAA
The DNA here is from genome assembly GCF_904425465.1 of Colossoma macropomum. Lineage (NCBI taxonomy): Eukaryota > Metazoa > Chordata > Actinopteri > Characiformes > Serrasalmidae > Colossoma > Colossoma macropomum. The sequence goes on along the minus strand of NW_023494790.1, from coordinate 16,751,226 downwards.
CTGATCTATCAAAAATTCTGTTTTCCCTGTATGCCCTTCCCAGAGGCTGAATTTTTATTATGTTCTGTCCATCCATACATCCAAGAGCCATGAATACTGAATGTCTCATTGTTGATGTCCAGGCCTGTCCATTATTATAGAACAAATGAAGAGTACAGACCAGCCTAATACCTTTTTTGATCTTAAATAAACAATTGAAACTGCTAAAGCTCTCCATCATCCATTTTTGCCAACATTTCCATGGCTGCATACACACACCGTTTTTCTTTCACTGTCAACATGTAAACTCAGAAAGACACACCAAAAAAAGTCCTGCTTTTTTCCTCAAATTATACTCTAATCTTAGTCTTTTGTATTCCAAGGAGACTTTGTTCATGCTGGCAATATCCTGGCAACACAGCGGGTAACACGGTGGCATCCAGGAGCTCATGTAAGATTTTTTATATGTTATCCTCTAGAACACTGTAAAAAAGCTGTAACAGTAGAAGTTAGTTTAAAGTGTGAGTTTTAAGCTGACTAAAATATATATTGCTTTTGTTCATTTAAAATATTATATTTATTTGACTTGAATAAAACCAGTCAAAGTATTTTTTTCAGGTTGAACTGACTAACCTGTTTACAGTGTATGTTATCTAAAACAATCAATATAATGCTCCATATTTCACATATTTTCAAACGGTTATTGAAGAGTTTATATAAGTAGTCCTGAAGAGTAAAGGTATCATAGAAACTGACCTCAAGATGCTCCACTTTTTTTTCTCTCACAGGTTGGCATTGGAACAAATAACACGCTGTATGCACTGGAAGACGGCACTGTCAGGTTCACCAAGGAGGTCTATATTCCTCGCCCACACAGTCCTGAAGCCAGGAATCTGATCCCAAAGCTTCCAAAAGGAGCTGTTCTCTACAAGACCTTCATCAACATCGTTCCCACAAAGCAGGAAAACAATTTCAAACTAGTAGACATGGTTTGAAAGAGACTTACTGCACAGCTCCCCTGAACTGTGCATGGATGTTTTGTGGACTTTCAGGATTGTTTTGATGTGTGTTCAATACCTCACCATTGATAAAACAGCAAATACCTTTTTTTCCACTCTTGTGAATAAATGTGCTACTCAAACCTTGTACAAAATCATCTGTGAAATGGTTACAGCGTTTACAAGATTATATAGGCAGCTCACTTTAGGATTCCGTTAAAGGGCCCATTTCCCAATTTTTTTATTACATTTTTTTTGAGGTTCACTTATGACATTTTTGTAGTTTTATGTCCCAAAAACAGTCAGAATTAATTTTCACATGAGCATTTTCCAACCTCACTTCATTAACCCTTTAGAATTGAACAGGCTCTTTGTGTTACTGTGCCTTTAAGTGCCTGATATATGTTAATTATCTGATGGGTTGCCTTGTATTGTGTCTCATTCAAAAAGCAGCACAGAATGAAACAGTCCTTATAACTTATAGTGTGAATTAGTGGGACTACACTGCTGTAGGCTGAATAGGTCAGTGTATATATATATAAATATATTTTAAAAATTGTCTTTTTTATAGCTCAGTTACCAAATCTGATTGGTCAGTGTGGACTGGAGGAGAACTGTATGTTTTGAAACTTGAAGAAAAAAAGGGGGGGGGGTTAAATTTGGTTTTCCACTTGCCCCCTTTAAACGTTCTCAGTGTCACTTGAGTAGGAAAGCAACAACCATTGATTATTAAAAGTATGGAGAACAGAAAAGGTGCAGAAGAATGATTAGCATGCATGCATGCTGCAACTAATAATGGAATAAAATTGGACTAACAAGATGATTTACTAACTTGATTCAGGAACTGGTAGCCCAAAACTGATTTAATGCACGGTAGTCACATGCGAAACCTCTGCTGTAATTATACATGATGTCAGTTACATGCAAAGAAGTATGAGGTATACTAATAATAGAGTCAGGAAATTATCCTTCACATTTCTTATTGAATCTATCCATTTTTTGTTATAATCCAAACACTGATGAAAAGATGTTAGCAATAGACAATATGAAAAAACACTTGCTGAATTTAACAAAATGTATTTAGAATTTTCCATCTCTGACATTTTTAGTCTCATAACTGTTTTTAACTACAGAATGGGAAGCTGACATGTTTGTCACACCTTTAAGCATAATTGAGTTTGATACAGTTTTGCTTGCTGCTGCTCCTAGACTAGAGATCTCCTATATACAGATGTTCAAATAATATAGATAATGGTTTTTGTTTGGGGCTGTCAAATGGGTAACTGCAGTCTTCTGTTAGATAGGGGAAAGAGCTTTTAAGTGTTCTTCCAACTTATGTTAATCATTGATGCACAAAACAAAAACAATTCTAAAAGCATTTGTCCAAAAGAAAAATACCTGGGGAATGTGTGAGATGAGGTAGCATATTTAAGAGAAAATTGGTAGATTTACTGTAAATTTGCCTTGGAAGTGCATCATGATTTCCTGTAATTTAGTGCTTTTACCTAGGAGTTAGGAATGCAAGTCAGCTAGTTTGAGCTGCATTTGCTGAAAGTGTCACAGAAGAATAGACATTATATACTAGAGCGTCATATAGTAGACTTATATATGTATCTATGTATCTATCTACATATATATATATATATATATATATATATATATATATTATATATATATATATATATAAAATACTGGCCGCTCACTTTGAAAAACACCTTTTTTCATTGTTTATACACCGATCAGGCATAACATTATGACCACCTCCTTGTTTTTATACTCATTGTCCAAAAACTCCAGCAGCACTGCTGTGTCTGATCCACTTGTACCAGTACAACACACACTAACACACCACCACCACATCAGTGTTACTGCAGTGCTGAGAATGATCCACCACCAAAATAGTATCTGCTCTGTGAGGGTCCATGGGGGTCCTGAACACTGAAGAACAGGGTAAAAGGGGGCTAAAAAGTATGCAGAGAAACAGATGGACTACAGTCTGTAATTGTAGAACTAAAAAGTGCACCTATATAGTAAGTGGAGCTGATCAAATGGACAATTCTCTCTAAGATACAAGCCTTTCTTTGAAATGGAAACTCTAAATGTACACCATTCAGTGTAAAATGTGTTGTCATTGCCTTTCTATGAACTTTAATTGATCTGTATAACACATATTGAGCAGGGTTACACTGCTAACACTGATTATAAAAATATCCAACAACTGTGGTCACTAGCCCTGCGATGGACTGGTGACCTGTCCAGGGTGTATCCTGCCTTCCACCCATTGACCGCTAGGATAAGCTCCAGCACCCTCCGCGACCCAGAAGGATAAGCGGTTTCAGAAAATGTGTGCGTGTGTGTGTGTGTGTGTGTGTGTATGTGTGTGTGTGTGTGTGTGTGTGTGTGTGTGTGTGTGTGTGTGTGGTCACTGTATCATATTAATGTGGCCCCAGTTTTATTCAATCACAGTATCAATATGACGAGGTACTACTGATGGGAAAAATCAGATGTCTGGGTTAAAACTTCTAGCATGGTAATATTGACCTTTTTGTCCTTCTGCAGGCTGCTTTGCAGTGTTTGCGCACCAGTGCGTCACTGCTATTGACTCTGTACTCTTTGGCTGCAGAAGAATGGCAACAGAGAGGAGGAGGAGGAGGAGGAGCAGGCTGTTTAATTGTGCCTCATCACCATGGAGATTTGTTTCTCCGCTTCTGCATTCACTGGTATTTTCTTCTTTTCCCCTAAATGCACGTTACCCAAATTCGAACTAATGAGAGCCCTGGACACGTGTGAAGTCTCTCATGGTATAATGAGTGCAACCAACAAAAACAAGGCTAATCATGCGGGTTTTCTTGAGGACATTGCAGATTAATGAATTCTCTTTTATCAGGTTTAGAGCTACAAAAAGCAAAGTTGGTCAAAAAGCTCCTTAAGATTTATGCTGCAATTTCTCAGCAGTTGCAGCCTCTATAAAAAGCTATTGAGCTTCTTCCACCATACATTCAATACATTTTTGAATCAGTTTTGAATGTGTTCCTATAAGAACAGGATGTATAGAACATTTGAGACTTTGAGCTTTTGCTGTACACAAAAATCCAAAAATCCTTACAGAAAGGTTCTCATTACCCACTACGAAAATGTTTATGATTGGCTACTAGCATAAGAAGGATCTTATGGGAGCCAGCTCAGCAAAATGAATTGCCCCCCCCCATACAAAAATTACTTTTAATACATATAAAATGACTGTAATTTTGCTTGTTTACTCGCTATTGTTATGTTCAAAAAAGGCAGGCCACTCTGCCCACTAGCATCTGACATTGAGTTAAATGTTTACATTAGAATTTTTAAATCATGAATAATAAACATCATATTGCAGGTCATGAAGGTTCCATCTGAAAACACTTACTATGAATGAGATGTGTGATGGATAAGAGGGGATAAATAGATACCGGGGCTGTAGCATTGATGGAAGCTAACAGGTGAGATTGTTAGGATCTTTTTTTATGAGTTATGGGTATGCATTTGGGTCAGTATCTATATTAGGTGCTCCAACGAAGGGGGCAGGTCACTATAGGCCTCCCCCCACACTATGGGCCCAAGTACAGTTCCCCACCTGGTAATAACACCGATTTGCCTATAATAGCTCTAAATAGATGTCAGGCACATATCAGTTGTTGCATAAATGTCTACACAACTCTCAACTGTTACTCCAGCTAAACTGTTGCCTAGCAACGAGCACTGCACCTGTCCTGTATTTTTCTGTTTCAGATAGCTTGTGTTTGAAGTGCTAAGGTGTTGTGAGAGTTCATGTAAAATTTACACAGATTTGCCTTTGAGCCAAATGGCATTAAGATTTTTCCCCAAACCACTTGCTGAAGTCTTTTTGACTGCCATCTTCACAATTCAAGATGAAAACCTGATTGCAATGCGTTTTCACAACAGACAATCTGCTACTCATGTAGATGTCTTTTGACATCTTCCCTTTTTATGTTTTTTTTTTAATGGATAATGGTGTATGAGAAGGGTTTAACCTGTCTCAGTGACTTTAACTGCCTATTCACCAGGGAGAGATTTTACAGCATGCTAATGAGGGCTCCTCTGTCCTCTGCACTCATAGGCCTGTTGCTGTGAGACAAACCAAAAGTCATCCAAATACTTTAAAAGGGGGTGAGGGGCAATGCTATGTTGAACACAATGCTAATAAGTCACTGAGCAAGAACAGGACAAGAAAGAAAGAGAAAGGGCAGAGACCAGAGAGAATGAGGGGACTTTTTAAAGACGAGAACCACAGTGAACGTTATACGATGGAAGACACTGACAAAGAGCACTAGGGAAAAGGAGCCCTGAGAACAGGATCTTATCCACGGGATAGAGACAGACTAATGGATGGCACTGTAGTTCTTGTATGATTCATCAGCATTTGTGGGAATGATTTACATTGGACACCAATGAAATGGCAATTGTTGTGCACCTGCTTCTCTTCTGGATCCTCAGTGCTGTCACAAGCTACAGTGGTGAGACGTTTTAACTGCTGTCCTCTCAGAGGATGCAGCTATTTTTGGATCTCAGCATTTTCAGATGTTTTTTCTGTATTTCTACTGATATATCACAGATGAATTAACACACTCTATTTATAAAATCTCATCCTCCAGATGAAGATTCTTGCCCAAAAAGGTCCAAAATTGATCAAGATGGTTTACACTGCTACTGGATCTCAGCATCTGCATCAACCTGGCTGGAGGCAAGAGATGTTTGTCAGAGACTGAAAGAAGGAGACATTGCCGTGGTGGATAAGCCAAGCGTTCAGGATTTCATAGACAACTCATTTCAGTTGTAAGGCATTGCTACATGTTCATTTTTTTTCTTATCAACTTATTAAATCCCTCTTCCATTTCAGAGAAATGAACATCAATGGTTGATGTTTTCCATGCAGTACATGGGCAAAGAGTGTAGAATGTTCTTCAAGCCATTAACCAAGCTGTGGTAATACATCTCTGTACTTTCTCACTGTTTCCAGAGAAGCACCTGCTGTGGTTTGGCTGAGAAATGAAATTAGAACTGGTGAGCACCATGGATTTGGACCCCCTATCTCCCAGCATAGAAACGGAGAGAAAGGGACTTGTTCTCAGATGGCGTTGGGTTTGAGGCAATGGAGAAACAGCCCGTGCAACAAAGAACATCACTTTATCTGTGGAAAAGAGATATCAGGTACCACAAACTTTAAATAGGTCACCATAATACACTTTTCATTCTAGCTCAAGTTTAATTTTTCCATATAACAGCACTTTTTTGAGTACAATTAAGTCATAGTACTTTTACTTCTACTCAAGTACTTTTACATACATATTTTAATTTTTAAAGTAAAATTTACAGAGTAAAATTATGTGTATGTTCCAGTTCATAAAACAATTAGAATTCAGTTCTGAAAGCCAATCAAAACAGAGCAGCTCCCAGCTGCAAAAACACTTCAGCCCTGATGTGTTCAGAGATGGCAGGTTTAGTGGAGAAAGAAACACACAGAAGAAACTTTATCCAAATGGTCATTTTCATTCGTTTTCAAATGAACTAAAAAAAAAATATTATCAGCTGCCAAACGTGCCTCCCAAAACCAGTCAAAATCTCTGCTTTTAACAACTGAACTTCCACCCTGAAGTGTACCAACAGTACAGCTGTTAGCTGACTGCTAGCTAAGCAGGCACTGTGTCCTTTTAACATTTTCTTCTTACTTTGTTGTTTTAGAATAACATGGCAGCTATTTCTAAAACTTAAAAGCCATTCTGTATATTTTATTGCAAGTGCCTGTCAGCTGCTGTAGTTAACATAGGTGTCAACGCATACAGTTTACCCCTGTAAAATACACTTTTGTCAGAGTTTGGAGGTGAACAGCTGTATAAGCCAGTGATATATGAATTTTAGCCTAAATTTAGATTTAATCCAGATTAAATCTAGATTTACTAGCCTAAACAGTTATGTGATCCCACTGCAAGTAGTGAGGTATAAGCACGTTTAATACTGTATGTGAGATTCTCGTCACGCACACTGTACACAGACGAAACAAACATCACCTCACGTGAGGCACGAGCCAAGACATCAGAGCGTCACTCACCAGATTTTAAAAAGTGTTGTGCTGTAATCAGATCATGGTTCTGTCTGAGTAGAAAAAAGTAGTGGAACTTACTTAAAATGCATAAGCGAAGAAATATTTACTCCTTGATCTCACCTTACAAATGACATCAGATCTCATCAGAGAATTTTGTCAGTTCATCACAGAACACAATGTGAGTCTGCTGTCTCTCTTTCGCACTCAGTCTGTGTGTGTGTGTGTGTGTCTCTGTCTCTCAGTGTACACAGTGTAAATGTGCACTATCAGAGCATACTGTGATCAGTCTCAAGACTCTTTTCAAAACATTTTACTCATGTAATATCATGTTTTACTTTAGTTTGGTTATACAGATCATTTCCAGTGATGTAGTCAAGTCAACTCAGAAGTATTTTCTTCTTATTATTGTGGATATGCAAAAAAGTAACTCCCACAAGTAGTTTTCCAATAAACAACTCTTACTTGAGTGATTTCTTTTATCAATAATTTTACTTGTAGTAAGTAAATTTTCACTCCCGTTACAGTACTTTTAGTTAATAAATTAATTGGAATTTTCAGCACTCTTTCCTCTCCTGATTATTATTATTAGTAGTTGTAATAGTAGTAGTAGTAGTAATAGTGGTAGCCATAGTAATAGTGGTAGCCATAGTAATAGTGGTAGTAGTAGTATATGCAGATTTTCAGCAATGGCAAAATAAACTGAAGAGCTACTTTAGTTTTGAGCATTGTGTGCTACTGAACAGCAGTTACACCAATATTATTTCACAATTAGCAGCAGAGGACAACATTCATTATACAGAGACAGAAGTACCAATCTGACCACTGACAAAAAGCACTAAACTTCTCTTCTTTCCCTCAAGTGTCTTTGCCATCGTTGGACAGCTATGTGATAGGTGTGCCACTGATGTCAGGCACATACACACACTCCCAGTTACCTGCATTACCCTCGCCACCAGACCTAGGACAACAGAGAGTGGAAGTAGGTACACACAGTTCAAGTGTATTTCTAATAAAGTACAAGGTGAAAAACACCTGACTGGACAAAGCACACTGTGACATTAATTAATGAATGTAGTTTAATAATGTACACAGTATGTTCAAAGGTTTGCTCATCCAGTGTTTATTTTCTGAAATAAAGGGTATTAATAGGGAGTTTGTCCCCCTTCGCTGCAATAACAGTGTCTACTTATGTGGGAAGGCTTTACGCTAGATTTTGGGGCATTACTGTGAGGGTTGGATTGCATTCAGCGTTCACAAGAGCATTAGTGAGATCAGGTACTGATGTTGGATGATCAGTTCTAAATCACCAACTCATCCCTAAGGTATTGAATGGAGCTCCATCACTCCAGAGAATACAGTTCCACTGCTCCACAGCCCAATGGCCCTCTATCCAACATTTGTCAGTGGGCATAGTGATCTTAGGCTCATGTGTAGCTGCTGCCATTCTTTTCTGTGCTTTTCTATGGAGATTATACAAGCTTTAGGCACAATTGAACATGTGTCAGGAGTGGGCCCACTTTAAAGTAGCTGAATTCACTAATTAGAAGGATTTCCTGGATGCTTTTGGACATTTGTGTAGTTTATACTTTGTTCAGTCGTGATTCTGTCTTACAAAACTGTGACCTTGTATGATTGTGCTCTGTCTGTACAGATGATGTTATTTCCGGGACTCTGGTTTAGTCATGGAGGCCAAGTGGTCTCTTTAGATTTGGTATCTCAGCCCAGTCAAGTGCTCACCATGGCAAGAGTGCAGATATTACGACCCTACTGCAGTCCAACCCATCACCTAGTGCCCCCAGGTAAGATTTAGATCGATGAAAAACATGTACTGCTTTCATAATATTCTGAAATTATGTTTTTTTAATTCCTGCTTCTGGGGATCCAGTATCTATTTCCCAAGCACATCTGATCTAGCCCAGTGGTCCACCAACTGATTATCTAGCCCCTCTAAAGTAGGATTAGCTGTGCTGGGGCCGGGAACATGGGCACGGGCAATCTAGATTTTTCCAGTACATACAGTAGGGGAGAGCGGGGCACAACCCAACAATTTTTTTTTTAATATATATATAAATATAATTTTAAACATATTTGAGCAAGGTAGAACATTTTATACAAACAACATACATATCCCTGCTACAAATTAAAATACGAACCTTGTCTACCATTTATGAACAATTCTATAACTGCACACATTACAACTTTCCCCACAGGCAGGATTAACTGCAACAGACAGAGGGGTTAGTTGCAACAGTCACTAAAATGTCTGGTGAATCAATGCAAAATATAATTAGCTCAAAACAGGTCAATTATTAGAACCAGACAAGCTCCATATATAAATATATAAAATGAAATGCATTAAAATACATATGAATAGTGAAAAGAGGCTGTCAAACAACAGCAAATGTATTTTTGATGTATTTTATTTACATGACATGTAGTATGTATAGTATGTTTTGATGATTCTGGGCATAAAAGTTCCTAAAATTAACTGCTTTGAATTTCTATGGATTTATATGGATATGGCTGTTGTGTGAAGACTATATTTTAGCCCTATACTTAAAATTTATGTATTGAAAAAAACGTATGATAAAAAATGTTATTTTAAGGTACAAAAACAAGCTGAAGCTCAAGACATATCTGATGGATTACTGTCAAAACTTGAAACTTTATTGGTATGTGAATATGAGATGAATAAGAGCATGCTCTCCTTGAACCTTTTTAACTACACAAAATATCCATGTTACCTGTGTTAGATTGTGCCCCACTCTCCCCTACTGTGTCAATGTTTTAGGCAGCCACTAAGGAAGTAATTGTGTTTTTGCCTTTAAAACTATGCAAGGCAAGAACACATAAACATAAACACAGAAAATAGTAACAAGATTTTTTTGTTATTGAAAAAGTTATTAATATCTTGGTTAGAAGAATACAGTTACAAGAGCACAGGTTCTCTGTAAACTCCAGAGAGATTAGTTGATTTAATTTAACGAAGGACCGATTAGCTAAAGCAGGTATTGGGTGATAACTGTAAATACTGGGCTTCCTTAAGAGAGCTTTAGGGTTGGTTAAGCTAACATACTGACAGACATCAAATCTCTTTCTCTCTGTGTCTTTCAGGCTGTAGTTCTCTCCTAAACCCCTTTAGCTGCTGCTCAGAGGAGCCTATGTGCAACACCACTGGTGTTTGTATCAGTGGACTTTATTGGTGCCACCTGCTGGAAAGTTGCCTGCCAGTTACCAGCCCATGCAGCCCTTATCGCTCCTCTGCTGCAGGACTGGTCTTTCCTCTGCCCCCTCGCTACACTGCAGTGCCTCCCTTCTACCATATGATGGCAGACATGTCCCTGAAAATCCTCCCAGCATCTGAACCTGTCCACTTCAGGGTGAGTACTAATAACTGACTTAGATTTCACATTTCATTTCACATTAAAGCTCATTAGAGATGTTAAAAGACAACTGATGTTAAAAGGTGAATCAGATCCTTAAAGTACAGTAAAAATCAAAGGTTTAGACACACCTGATTAAATGTATGTCTTTTGTTATCTTGAAGACATTTTCATCTAAAGGTTTATGCTTAATAAATGCTTGAAATTTGTTTCTAAGACAAATACAAACAGTGAGGTTGATGACTCTGTATGAAAAGTTTGAAATCACTGTTTTCAATATAAAAAATGTATATTTATGTATGGAATGATTCTGTTATTATGCTTCTATACAACTTCACAGATTTCAACTAATTCGTAAGATATCAAAAATCAAATAAATAATCCCATCATATTTTTTTTCTCATTCTCGCAGGTAACATTTGAAGAAAAAGGCATTTCTGTATATCCAGATGATATTGTAGCAGTGCAGCACAGTAGAAAAGCAGGAGAGTTCCTTCACTGTGTGAGCAGCTCAGACTCTGCTTGGCGACAGAGCTACCTGTCCTTGCCTGGGCCTGAGTTAGGAGGCTGGGTAGAGGTTGGTGTGTCTGTCCCAACAGATGGAGGCCAGTGGGTGGACAGTGTGGTGTGTGACCTGCGGCTGATCTATGAGGACCCTGTGCATGTCTATGGTATTCCACCAGTTCTTAGCAGCACACAGAGTGACCTCAGGATAGAAACTACAACACCAACCACCCATTTGGTCAAACCACAGACCCCAATCTCGGGACTTCATGTTCTGTATCCTGTGCTTGACAAAGAAAACCAAATACATTTGCCAGTCAATATCCAAACAATAATAATTGTCAAGAACCATTCAGGACACAATGCTACAAGCACATGGTCAGCCCCAGTGTTCAGGACAGGAATCCCCTTCCAATGGTCTTGCCCTCCAGATATGTCTGAAATCCAGGCAGCTTGTGAGAGGGACACCCCGGACGTGTGGTTCTCATATGTTTACGTAAAGCTCTCCGCCCAAGGGGAACAAACTCTTAACATCACTGCCTCAAACACACTCAACGCCCAGATGCTGAGTGTAAAACTACAAGCTCATATTCCAGTGACAGGACTAAGCATACAGCCACGGGGCTTCCATAGAGTTCTGGTGGATATACCACAGGTATTCCTGTTCTTATTTATCCTCATTTCTACATAGTTTTAATAAGATTTCAACAGGTAAGAAACATGAGCTATTATACAGTCTTTTATTCAGTGGACTCCCAAATGTTCCACTTCAAAGTAAAGGGGACAGATCATAAAAAAATTTGAAACAAAAATTGCATATAGTGTATAAATGATAGTAAAGTGTCACCCCTCCATCCACAGAATGCATATATGGAAACAGCTGCAAGAATGGTCCATTTTGAATTCACTAGTTTTGTGATATCACAAAAACATACACACATTGGGGTCCAAAAGAGCGACAATACAGGGCAGCCAATCAGAACAGAGTTCATTTACATGTATGTAAATGCTGTCAAAGTTTCAAAATGTGCCATTCACTCCCTAATCCATGCAGTCCTGTTTTGAATTTATTGCTCTTGTGGTGTCACAAAAATACACTAACGTAAATTTTGCCCATTTCATCTACAGGGCAGCCAATCAGAACAGAGTTCATTTACTCAGTCTTGAAGGTATATCAAGAAAAATTGCTTGTTTAATTGGGAGATATAAAGAGAAGTTGAAAATAATACATAATGTGTAAAAACACACATGCTATAGGTGTACTTCAGGGTCCAAAATTAAAATATAGAAAATATAGGATATGGGCCTTTTCAAGGTTCCTAGCACGCACAGTAATTACATCAAGCTGCCGGTTCATTTAGTTCACCTTGTATCTACACTCAGTGGCCTTTTTTATAGGTGCAGTTGGTCAGAATACAGGCTGTATCAGCCATGCTCTACCTTGTCCATCCACGGAAAGGGACCAACATAGGACCATTGCTGACCAGATATTATTTGGTTGCTGGACAGTTTATAGCACAGCAGTAACGCTAACATGATAGTGACATGTTATTGGATGTTATGCTATATACCAGACGCAGCAGTACTTTTAAAGTTTTCACACACCTCTGTGTCACTCCTGGTTTGAGAACAGCCCCTAATTTAAAAATATACAGCCAATAGTGGTCCTGTAGTCAGAAACTGACCACTGAAGAGCACACTAATGCAAACTGGTAGGTGTGTCTGTTAAAGTGCCCAATAGGCTCTTCTTTTATCTTTTCTTCTTTCTCTACAGGAGTTCACAGCAGCAGTGGCTGCTGGCTCATCTGTGAAGTACACCTGGGTTACTGATAATCTTGTCCAGTTTGCCTACACAGGGCAAACTTATAATGTAGTATTCAAGAAGCAAGGAGAGTATATACTCAAGGTAAGCATACAGCAATGTAGAGTTAGGAGTCCAAGAGCAGTGTTAAGGAGCGGGAAATGTTAACACATTCTGATGCTGTTATTCTGTCTCTATTAGGTAATGGCAGAAAATCCTGTTAGCTCTCAGTTTCTAGAAGTCAAGCTCACAGCTGATGTAATGGCCCCATTAGCTAACCTAACATTACTCTCCAAGAAGGAGGCCATCACTGTGAGCACACCAAATATCTACACCCTGAGAGTTAAACTGGACATCTCCATAGGGGTCACAATAAGGTTAGCACTGGTTCACAATGTGTGTAAAACTTTTTGTGCAGTAATACATATCTTTATGAATGAAACCTTTTAACACAGATGATGTGATTTCTGATGTTCCACAGGTGGGATTTTGGTGATAGTTCTACCTGTGTGAACCATACATTTTCTGCCCCATTGGAAAGGAGAAACACCTCTCTGGATCAGACTGCAACACAGATCTATCTGCAAGACTCAGCACATCATACCTACACTACACCAGGTAAAAGCCTTTAGTACTGTGCAGTCAGAGACCGCTCTTCATTTCTTTAATTTCCAGTCAAAACAACACACATCATTCATTTTTCAATGTGAAGGAAAAAGCAGAAAACATTCCAGGCTTAATACATTACTAAGGCTTATTATTCATCAACTACAGGGACTTGCAAACTAATGGAGCTTCACGTAGGTTATAGCTTTGTGTAATAAAACTTTGGGCCCACCAGCGAGCCCATGGCTTGGTAAAGGGTTAATGTGTCCACGCTTTGTGTTTTTTATAGCTTCAATTTGTTTGGGAATACTTGCGTTCAGTTTTTCAAAGAAATCTGCAAGGATATTTTTCCGCATCTCCAAAGTTCAGCCTTACAAGCTGGTTGCATTTTCTGCTTCTCCTGATCCAAGTAATCTCAAACACATTCGCTGAAGTTAAGTTTGGACTCTGGGGTGGTCAGTCCATTGTTCTGAGAACACCAGCAGCTTGTTTGTTTGATCTGCAGTTTCCTTCTAAATAACTGAAGAGTGACCTCTGGCTTTTGCACATTACTGCATATGGAAGGAATACTTTTAATGCCATATAGAAAAAATGACAGGTACTATTTATTTTAGTTCCATCTACTGTTCTTCATCTGTTTCCCTAAAAATGTCTTTTCTGTCTGTTTCTCTCTAGGTGACTATACACTAAGGATAGAAGCCGAAACTAAATATGACCACATCAAAAAAGCTGTGCCCATTAAAGTGCGGTCTCCACTGACAAGAGTGCTAATCTCGTCGATGCCTACTGTCCCTAAAGTCAACCAAAGCATTCTCTTTGAAGCCTCTTCATTGCCATCTTCATATGGAATACTTTACTGGTGGAACTTTGGGGATGGCTCCCAGGAGCTTAAAGGACCTCATTACAAAGTCAGCCATGCTTTTAAAGCAGCTGGTGTATACAATGTTTCTGTCTGTTCCAACAACACTCTGTCACAGATGATTGCCTGGATGTCTCTGGAAGTTGTTGAAACTATCTCAGGTGTACATCTCAGTTATAATGGGCCAAATGAACTCAATTTGATCACTGAAATCTATGGAAAAGTTTCTACAGGAACCAGTCTCAGGTGGACTTTTGAGCTTGGAGATGGGTCAGTGTTTAAAAACCTCTCGAAAAGCTCAATCTCTCACATCTACAAGTCTGCAGGAAACTACACTGCTCAGGTAACTGTTTCTAATGCGGTGAGCAAAGTGAGACAGTCAATCGATGTAGAAATCTATCAGCTAGCCATTAATGGAATCTGGCCATCTGGCTGCATAGTGAGCGGAGAGGAAGTAAATCTTCAGGCAGCGGTCACTGGGAATGTTTCTTCACTTACTTTCCACTGGAGTTTTGGGGATGGTACACTCTTATCTGTGAAGACAGGAACATCCACAATCGCTCACACTTTCTCATGCCCTGGGAATTATCTCATTGATTTGACTGTCTACAGCCAAGCAGGATCCGTGCATTATCAGGCCACTGTGTGTGTTGAGGCCTTAATTACAGATTTGAATCTTCACTCAGCCCAGAATGCTGTAGCAGTTGGTGAAGAGATATGTTTTGATGCTTTGGTACGTCCCAGTGGTGAAATGTACCAATTTCTGTGGTATAATAGCTCGTCCAGTGACTCTCCGGTTATTGGAAAATCACATCACTGCTTTTTTTTTGCTACAGAAGGCATGCATGAAATCATGCTGATCACACATAATCAAGTCAGCCGCAAAACAGCCAAAGCAACTATTTTTGTTCAAAGGCCTGTTTTAAAGCTATCAATCCAACATGAAGGTAACTCAGATGTGCTTGCTGTCAATCAAGCTTATTCCTTTTGGACTGAACCGTACCAAAATAATGGAGTTGTTAAGTGGGACTTTGGTGATGGTTCTCCAAAGAAGGAAGGCCAAAATCAATCACATGCTTTCACTTCAGCGGGTAGGTTTCATGTCACTGCTTCAGTTTTTAATGCAGTCAGTCAAGAGTTTGTGGATGCTGATGTGGATGTACAAGTTCCTATATCAAATTTAGTAATCCATACTAATCAGCCATATGCAGAGGTAGGCCAAGAAACAGTGTTCACTGTCCTATGCAATGTTGTAGATGATATAAGATATTTTTGGACAGTGGATCCCCTCTTTCCATCAAAACTTGGAACATCAGAGTACAGATATGTGTTTTCCAGAGCAGGGATCTTTGAGGTTAGAGTCATGGCACAGAACTTTGTCAGTAAAATGGAAACCTCAGCTTCAATTGAGGTTGTTGAGAGAATACAAGGGGTTCAGATTACAGGCCAGATACTTAAATCTATGAGATATTTCCCCACAAAGGAGACCATCACTCTGACAGCCTTTGTAAAGCATGGCTCTAACTTGACATATCATTGGCTGGTTTATCAAGATGGATTTAATACAAGAGTTGATGATGGTGAACATTTTAAGCTACTTACCAACAGCTCTGGTAATGTATCTGTCAAGCTGACAGTTGCCAACGTCCTTGGCAGAGAGCACAAGGATGTTACGCTGAGAGCAGTGGAGTGTGTTTCAGGTGTAAATATTTCAACACCTGCTTATGTAATAGCCAAAGGAAAACCGGTGAATATAACTGTAAGTGTGAAGACTGGGACAGACCTTCAGTATATCTGGTTTCTTGACTCTGACTACTCTCCTGTAACCACAGATGTACCTTTTGTCCTTCATGTATTTAAAGCTATCGGCATTTTTAAGCTGAGAGTGTCAGTGGCAAACGTTCTTGGCTCCGCTGATTCCACTAAACAACTCACAGTTCAGGAGCATATTTCAGATATTGACTTTGAGGTAGATGGAAAATCACATCCATTCTTTATCACATCAAACAGCCTCTTGCAGTTGCATGGATCTGTCAGAAAAGGGAATGTTTTACACTGGGACTGGACTGTGGCCTTGCAGGAAAGAAATGTAATCAGTTTAGGTAACAATCAAACAGTTAGCTATTCCTTTATGGATGTAGGGGGTCATCGTGTAACACTTAACGTGTCAAATGACATTAGTTGGCAAAGTGTCTCGCACATAGTAACAGCGGAGGATGCCATCCAAGATCTAAATCTAAGAGTCAGTGAAACGGTCATTTGTGAGAATGATGCCGTAACTTTCATGCCAACCATCTCTCAAGGAAGTGATGTTTCGTTCCTCCTTGAATTTGCAGGAGGGAATTCTTCTCTAAGGGTTCTGGAAAACTTTACCATCTCATCTCTTCCTGTTGGAAACCACACAGTCAAAGCAATTGCCAAGAATCATGTTAGTACTCTATCAGCAACTGTGGCTGTACAAGTGGTAGAAAGAGTTAGGGGTCTTCATTTTTGCTGCTCAACTGTCTTGGAAGCATTGAAACCTTTCAGTTTTAAAGCATCAGTCATCACTGGATCACAGGTGACTTACCAATGGAGCTTCCAACTAAACGGTTTCAATTTATCACAAGAAACTGGACAAAATGTCTTGTATACGCCATTTAGCAATGGTTCCCTGGCTGTGACAGTAGAGGCTAGTAGTGCCGCCTTCTGTTCGCAGTCTGTAACAGAGACGGTAGTTGTTCAGTGGCCAGTGAAAAAAGCGAAGCTTATAAATTCCCCAGATGGACCTTTCATAGATCATCCTGTCACATTTTTTGCCCTTGCTGACAGTGGCAGTGACCTTATGTTCCAGTGGGACTTTGGTGACTCTGATGATGCAGTCAAAATTACAAAATCCAACACAATAGACCACAAATACAAGGTTAAAGGCAGATTTGTGGTCCACGTAACTGTTTTCAATAATGTTAGCCGGGTCTCTGCACAGCTGCCAGTTGTGGTTAGAAAGCTGGAATGCACACAGCCTCGAGTCTCCCTGATCCAAGACCAGCCAAATATCCTGAAGGCCACACCAAACTATTTTGAAGCAAGTGTGGAACTCAATGGATGTGTTTCTTACAAGACCACCTATCTCTGGGAAATCTTCCATGATCCAAACTGCACTGAGAAGAAAGTGTCATTAGACAGTTCAGTAGATGTTGCAACACCACTCCTGTCTCTTCCAAAGAAAATACTTGAAGTGGGGGACTACTGTCTGAAGTTTTCTGCTAGGTTTCAAGGGACACCCCTGCACCATCACAAAACCACCAAGATTTCTGTAGTGTACAGTCCACTGGTCCCCATAATCAAAGGCGGCTCTCACCGGATGTGGTCAAGCCAGAATGATCTTATACTGGATGGAACTGAGTCCTACGATCCGGATTCTGCAGCCCATGATGACCTCTTACAATTTCAGTGGGATTTTAAAGTGGTATGTGTAACTGTGTACTTCTGACTGCTTATGTTTTGTTTGGGTCAATACGATTTGTTCATATAAATCAAAGTAAGCCATGAGTTAATATCCACTGCATCCATTACTACATAGCTTTCAGAGCATGATGGTTAAACAACATAGAAGCAAACAGCAAAACCAATCGTGCATCAGATCTTCTAGTTATCTGCTCATCAAGCAAATCTTGAAGTGAAATTGCTTTAATGTCTAATGCCTAAGTTTACAACAGCCCCCTGTAGATTATCCACAGATGTTCAAATTGTAAACAAACTATGTGATGAAATGCAGGTTCTCAGCAGTGTTATAGTTATGGTTAGGATTAGTACCAGGCCAGCAAATTCAGTGACACAGACAAAGTTTGTCTTGCCTTAAAGCCAGTATAAGTCTGCCTGTTAATAGCTCTGAGTTTGTTGTTTCACAAAGTTTAATCCAAAACTATTTCAGCTTCAGGAATGAAATAAAAACAAGGCCATTCTCCAGATGATCAGAATAGCGTGCAGCAGGCAGTATATGTTCCTCAGTAACAGCTTTCCATTTCTGTCTAATAATTTTGACTAATTTACCGCCATCAGTGTTCTGCAGGTTTGAAGAATTGTCCTTCCTTTGAGCGAGGAAGCAACATTTAGAGATGATTGTAATTGAGTATGTCAATCATAATTTAGCAAATGGTTGTCTGAATTGTAAAATAATAATGTTTCCAGCTGCAGGACTCTACCACATCTCATTCTTCAGGACCCTTCTTCCCTAATCAAATTATTCAGCACAACAGAAGCTCCCTCATTCTGCCCAGTCACATTCTAGAACCAGGCAGCGTGTACCAATTCACACTAACAGTTCAAAAAGATGGACGGCCATCTGTCTCTACTAAGCAGTATGTGAGTATAATGTAACATATTATGTATTATTATTATATATTACATATGAAAATTATTGTGTGAATATTGTAATGCCGTTTTGGCCTGTTCTGCTCTCTCAGGTGAAAATGTATGAAGAAGAAGTGATTCCTGTGGCTGTGAAGTGTGTGTCCTGCAGTCTACACTCCTCTTCTTACGTCAGTCACAGCCATCCAGTTGCTTTGGCTGGTCATTGTTCTCTATGCAATGGCACAGTTAAGGTATTATAAATATCCATTTCTATATATTATGATGTTTATTGACAAGTATAGATATTAATACATACGTAGTTAGACTGCCTTTTATACTGTTCATATTCAAATTAAGCCAACAATCCTGTATCCAACAGTTTAAGTGGACGGCAGAGAATTTAGTAGGAGATGTTCTACACCTAAATGAAGTTACAACCTCAACTGGAGACGGAGCTCCTATCCTTGTCGTCAGGCCTGACGTACTGATGGCTGGATCTGAATACATATTCACTCTCAGTGTTTCCCAGTCAATTACTGGTCTATGGGGATCAGCCAGCATTGCTTTAAAACTCAACCACCCACCTCAGGGAGGCAGCTGCACACTCTCACCTGAAGATTCTGTTCAGCTCCTGCAAGACATGGTCTCATTCAGCTGCTCAGGTAAGTGTGATACTTCATTGTGTAGCAAATAGAGTGACCCAGATAAAGTTTGTCCTGCCTTAGAAGCTTGTAAAAGACATTGTGTTTTATTTGAAGCTTGTAACAGACATATTAACATACAGTTTACCTTGTATGTAGCAGTTTGAAAGTGATTCCTTCAGTCCTGGTATAGAGCTGCTACTGCTTTCCTGTTCAACTGACTGAAACCCCTTGGTTAGACTACTACTCATACTCGCAGTCGATGAAGTGTGTAGGACTTCCTGAAGGCCTAGTTTTTTTTCTTACAAAAATTGATCCCACTCATTGGAAATCAGAACATAATTGACTGATTCCACTGTCACTTCCTAATTAGGTTAGTTGTCAATTTCATGCATTAGATCTTAAGTCCAACAAAGCCTTAGCCAATAGGAGAGGTCACTTGGTTATATCTACCTAGAATGACAGCAATGTATGAAAGGAGCGATATAAATAAACTTGCCTTGCCTTGCCTAGATACCCCAGAGAAAAAAAACAATCCTGATTCTGTAATTTTCTGTTGGGCTTTAAAGGAATTTAACCCTTTGTTTCCAACCAAAACTTGATAATATTACTACAATACTTGAAGAATTTAAATATAACAAGCAAGAAGATGCTATTTACTAAAATTTCGGACTCAAATTAGTCAGTACTTGCCAAACATTAAACATTAACATTAAACATTAAACATTAAAATCGCATATCCCCACTTCTTTCTTCTTATTTTAAATCACCAGCTGCCCTTTACACTATGTGAACATTTCATTGAAATGGTCCAAAAGGACTTGGAATAAAATATCATGACATTAACATACATTACATTCAGAACATTTTTTTCTTCTTTTATAAAATTACCATATCTGAGAGTTGAGGTATAATATGAAAGCAGTTCTTGGTGTCTATTCTCTATTGACAGGTTGGCTGGATGAAGACAGAGAATCTGCTCAGATGATATACTCTCTTCGGGTGGCACAGTGTGAAGACCCTGGACCACAGTGTCCTTTGATAACTCTATACAGAGGCACCCAGCACACATTCAGAACCCTGGTACCCCTCGGTAGTGCAAGAATGAGGGACAATGCTTCCATCATTACCATAATAGTGCAAGTTGAAGACAACATGGGAGCTAAAGTCACTGCCCTCAGAAGGTGTGCAAGATGAGATGTTACTTGCTTAATACAGGGTTTGCTAATGCTGGTGTTGTAGCACTCAAACACCCCATCTTTTGGTGTTTTGCAGCTCTAACACACTTTAATTCATTAGGACTTGTTTGTTGGGAGCAAGAAAAACACTAAAATGTGCAATGATGGTTTCACAAGGAACAGGGTTGACACAAACTGTTGTACTCATGTCTGTTATTCTGTTATGCAGGAATCTAGTAGTGGTGTTGCCAGTGAATGACCAAGGCACAACAGAATGGCTGAAGAGAAAGAGTCAGTCGGAACTTCCGGCCTTACTGCAGCAGGGCAACCCTCAGAATGTTATACAGTACTCCACTGCCTTAATCAGCCAGCTCAATCAGGTAGGGCATGACACTGTGAGTGGAGAGATCAATCCATACTCAAGGTAAAACTATAACATCAACAACAGAAATCCTGGTTAAAAACGAAAACTAAACTACTTTTTAAAGGGCTGGAAACACTGTTTTCCATAATATAAAACCATTTTTTGCAGGTATATGCACAACATGATTCTGACATGATACTGGTACTGTGTAATTTCATAGGTTTCATCTCATTTGTAGGAAGCTGTAAAAAATTAAAAACTTTTAGATATGTACTTGATGATGAACACAGCAGTATTATGGTCCTTTACATACTGAGAAAGCTGAAGACATTGAAAATGAAGTTAAAGTAACATTAACACCCAAAATTACTTGTATTCCAAAGTGGATAACGTGATCAGAAGTTACCAAAAGAGAAAAGTATTAGAGATCAATACACAAAATTCAGATTTTTGTGATGTGTTACATTGGTGTCTCAATTCGATACATTTTTCGATACAGTGAAAATAAGGAGTTGCTGGAAACGAGCAATAGCAACCACCTGAAACACCATAGCAATCACTTAGCAACACTCTAGCAACCACATGAGATACCATAACAACCACCTCATAACAACCTAGCATTTACCTGGGTTAACATAGGAACTGCTGAGCAGCGCCCTAGCAAATAGCCTGGGAATTGCTTAACGCCTTACTTGGCTAAAGTATTATTACACACTTCTATAACCTAAGAAGTGTTTCCAAACTTTTGGATTGTAGATGTTGCCTGTGGGTAGATGCTTCAGTTTGACAAAAGAATGTGGTCACTTTCATGACCTTGAAAAAAAAAGAAAGAAAAACACTAATGGTCTCCATCCTCTCTACACCATTAACTGTCTCTCTCCTTTTGCCCAGTTGGAGGCTATGAGTGGGCAGGATTTTGAGGACAGAGTGCAGATGCGAGGCAATGTGACCCAGGCCCTGGCTTCTCTCTCAGTGTCCTCGCTCCAGGACGCAGCACAGATCAGCTCCGCTTTGGCTCATTCCACTGTATGTCTCTGTTTTAATGATGCTCATTGAAAAAGACAGCAGTTCCCCCAAGGCATCAGAAATGGCCTCTACTCTGCTAGCTTCAACATCAGTTAAGGCCTAACACCAAAGGGTCAACAGTGTCCGGTAGAACATGTACTTAACACTCATCTTGTGTGGCATAAAGGGTAAAAGGGCACCGCTGCGTATGGACTGCCTGCAGTGATGTGGGTAAAATAAATAAATAAACAATATTAATAATAAAAAAGACAACTACAGTGCTTCTTAAAATGCCAAGGAGGAAGGATAGTGAATTGTAAAGACTAATGTTTGTGAAATAGTAATGTCATAAGCAGTGCAGTAATTACCATATAAATGAACTATTTTCAAAGGTTTCATTATTTGTGATATTCAAAAACTCCACTGCCTATTCTGACATTTACGACAAGAAAATGTTTTTACTCACTCATAGGCTGTTCCTTCTGAGCTCCAGTGTGGAGACTGCCACAGCAGAGTAGTGGAAACCACACAGAAGATGATTAAAGTCATCAGAGAACAAACCAAACAAGGAGACGTCACCCCTGTAGACACTGGAAGGAATATTCTGAATGTTCTGAGTAAGTACCATTTGTGTGAAAAGTTCACCTTGTATTTCAATGTGTTTTTGCAATAACTGCTGCCTCGAGAGCAAAGAATATTGGGGTGCTTCAGAAAGTGGTGCTGGCTGCTTGCAAGAAAAGATCATACTTGGGGGGGGGGGTCAGAATCTATTTAAATATGTTTTTAACAATAGCTTGGGGGAGAATGAACAGTCAAGGTCTTATACAAAATCTTCTTCATACCAAAGAAGACAGTTTAATAAACAAGCATTGAAAAAGCCTGTTGGACAACCCATTCCAAAACCATTGTCATTAATATGGAGTTGCGCCCAAGGTGACTGAGATGTTATTGCTCCTAGATGCTTCTATTTCACAATAATAGCACTTACAGTTGACAGGCACAGATCTAGTAAGGCAGAAATTTCACTACTTGACTTGTGGCATCCTATAACAGTACCATGTTTAAAGCCACTGATCGCTTCATTATGACCCATTCTACTGCTAATGTATGACTATGGAGATTGCATAGCTATGTGCTTGATTTTATACACCTGTTAGCAATGAATGTGGCTGAACTCAATATTAGGAGGGGTGTCCACATACTTTTGGCCATATAGTGTATTACAGCTGTAGAAAATTGCAAAACACTTACTTTGAAAAGTAAATTCTAATTTCAGAAAAGGCAAGATATGATAGATAATATATATTCTGTATATTCCTTATTCACTGCCACCCTGTCAGTGTACCAAACCTTGAAGGTTCACTCTGCAGTGTTAAGCTGATGATGGCTTTTCTGTCTCTCAAAGTGCTCTTTTTCTTTCAGGTAACTCCATGACTGCTGTTCAAAAATCAAAGGACATTTTAGGTGCTAACTTCCATTACAAGCATCAAGACATTTCAGAAACTGCAGTATCAGCTTTGCAGCAAGTAGGAGAGCTCATGCGCTCTTTGATGTGGTCACGGATGCCTGGTGAAGAAGCTCTTTCCCTGAAAGCTCCTCAGATCAGTGCAGTAGGCATACGGGACGACCCTGCCTCAAATTTATTGTGCACTGAGGAATCCAGTCACTGTCAGTTCCACATCCCTCCAGCTCTGAGCTCCCAGCTGAGCAAGGAGAGAGAAGAGGTCCTTCAGGTTCTTCTGGTTATGGAGACTGAGGGGCACCCATTTGTCTCAGCTGCAGATCCACCAATCTCTACTACACTTGCAGCTATGGAGTTTGCTACACCACAGGGTCAGCCAATCGCCATCGCTAACCTTACATCAGACAGCGCCATACAAGTCACTCTACACAAGCAGGACATGGACGTCTCACCAAGGGTCAACATCACTTTGCCATCTAAAGGAAGTGTGAACTTCACAGTGAAGGCGGTTGAGATGGACTCCAATGCTGGACTTTTCATCGCCTTGAACTTCAGTTTAATTCAAGGTAGCATCCTCATACCTAAGCCACAGTATCTTCAGCAGTGGACACTATTATAAAGCCATAAGCCACAAGAGGTCATGCATTGCAGTGATTTTATGACAGTTAAAGAGGAATTCCACGGATTTGTCAAAATGTCTGCATAATTCAATTCAAGTCATTAGAGAAACTTTTCAAGTCAGAATTATTTACAGTGATGGTGAATAAAAGATGTCCAAATGCATCTTAAAGTTACATCACTGAAAGTTATTATACAAATATGTTGCCTAATGATTGATACATTGTTTTACAATAGTTTTGCATTAAAATTCTGATATAATTCTGATATTTTTAAGATAAGATATTCCTGGCAGAAAGGCAGGACATTTTTGTTAGTGACCCTAATTAGTCCCACAACGGGGAAATTTTACCCCTGCATTTTACCCATCCGTGCAGTGAAACACCACATACACACTAGTAAACACACACAATAGGGGGCAGTGAGCACACTTGCCCAGCACGATGGGCAGCCCTATCCACGGCACCCGGGGAGCAGTTGGGAGTTAGGTGCCTTGCTCAAGGGCACTTCAGTCACGTAGTGTCAGCTCAGGGGAGCAAATCGGCAACCTTCTGGTCACAAGGCTGGTTCCCCAACCTCCAACCCACAACTGATGCATATGCATAAAGCATTTCCACAATAATAAAGTATGTAACATCAGCACACTTTCTTTAGATTACTTACTTTTGGCAATAATTGGGTTGATGTGAAATATTTCATTGAATAGATTGGATGGAAATTATGTACACATTTGACTGAAGTCATTTTAATGCATTCCTTTTTTCAATGTGTTCTGTTTCTCAAAGCAATCACGTGTTCTACTATTCATTTTTACTGTGTATGTATTGGCAGGAAGTGGTCAGATAAACTCTGGTCGAGTTAACGTCAGTGTATCCGATCAACGAGGATTTCCACTGTCCCAGCACAGCCTCAACCTCTCTCTCTGTACTGATATTCCTTCAGTGGAGGATACCATTTTCCTTACACCACTGTAAGTTCTTAATGTCTGTGCATGCTAAACACGTACTGAATTATTATGTAAATATTTTTTACTAGATCTGTTTAAAATATCTGCCCTGAGATGATTTCTGTCTCTTTATGTCAAACCCAGATTGAACAGCTCTTCTAAGGAGCTGTATGTGACCCTGAACAGCAGCATGAGCGATGCAGAGGTGTGTGTCTCAGTGTGTGTGTTCAGCTCGCTCTGTCAGTTCTTCAATGTGGAACAGAGGCGTTGGAGCACGGATGGTCTGAATGTGCTCAGTAGCAGTAGCCCCAACACTGCTGACTGCCTCACTCAGCACCTCACCCTATTCGGAGCCAGCCTGTTCGTTCACCCTGACGCCATCCTGCTTCTGCCCCCAGTGTGTAAAACCTCTCAGTTACCTTTTATTAACATGACTATGAGTATTGTTTCTAGTGTATTTAAACATGATGCATCTTCTGACTTTTGCTTCTTAGCTAAACAAATACACTTTGAAAACTGATATGTAAATAATTACACCTGTGTTCTGTTAACACAAAATGGGTTATAAATAGAAAAGGCAGAAGTACATGGTTAATTAACACATACATTTTGAATGTATAAGCATCTGTGAGCCCTTAAAAGACTTGTTTTTAATGAAATAGAAACCAGTAAAGGTTTGGATACTATAAAACAACTATTTACTAATACTTAAGAAGGAGCCCATGATTGTTGAGTGTTAGCAAAGAGTTTGATGAGTCAGAGAATTCATTATGGTCCAGAATTGACAATTCCTAATAACAATTCTTGACCTACTTAACCAGCCCTAACGACTTAGTTAGGGCCAAACAAATTATTAACATTCTGAGACCGTACAACTGGATGGGTGCCAAAACTTTTGCACACACAACACAGGGGGTGCCAAAACTTTTGCACACATCACAATTACTATTTAATTTTTTTCTGTTTTTAAAAATAAAAATAATTAATATAACTGTGCATTAACATTTGCTGAAAATTCTTCATTTAATTATCTTTTTTATATAGTTTGCTGCAGAGTTTGTGCTTGTAAATCCACACAAATACTATAAGCAAATCATATTTTAAAAAGCTTTTGACCCAAAGGTCGAAAACAAGGGGATTCAATGTGTGGTGTTTTGTATTATTACCAAGATAATACTGTCACAAATATTCTGACTAGTATTTTCATGTGACATTGTTTATCACAAAATAAACTTTTATTTTGCCTTTTAATATTTTAAGCCTTTTAATATTAATAAGCTAACGTAAACTGACAGATTTAAAAAGAACGCTTAAAAAAGTTAGCTGTCCATAACGTTTGACACTGAGTGTATACTTCACATGCTGATACAGTATATCAAGGCAGACCAGCAGTAATAATTAAAACATTGGTCATGTAATTTCACTGCTGTCTTAAGATACCCATCTCATAAATAAAGCACATCACAGCCATGTAGATTAATCATAGTAGGCTACACTTACCAGACAGTCTGCGCATTCCATTCACCTGATGAATGATGTTGTTGCAGTCAGATGGGCCGGTGAGGAATGTGGTGGTGGGGATAGTATGTGGAGTTCTGCTCCTCATTCATCTGCTGGTTGGACTCATTGCCCACAAGCTGGACCATCTGGAGAGTCTGCGCCTGAGCTGCATCCCGCTGTGTGGCCAGGCAGGTCGCTATCATTACCGTGTCTTGGTCAAAACAGGCTGGCAGAGAGGGGCTGGTGAGTGAAGAATGAAGGCCACTATGAGATGACACATTTACTATGGCTTATAAATAATATTCAATATAAATATAAATCAATATTTTGTTGGGATGTTAAAGGAACCAATACTAAAGGAAACAAATACAAGGAACTTTCTTTGTGGACATTTCTCACCTAATCAGTGTCTCCTATAGGTACGTCTGCTCATGTAGGCATTAGTTTGTATGGTTTAAACAAAAGCGGTTCACGTCACCTGCAGAAAGAAGGAGCCTTTCAGAGAAATGGTCTGGATGACTTTCAGGTAGAAACAGATGCCAACCTGGGAGAAATCTGGAAAATATGCATCTGGCATGACAACACAGGTGTGCCACGTTGTATCCCTCCTCTTATATTTGAACTGTTTGAGGATGAATAAACTGTGACAGTTTCTTCTGCACTCCAGGTCTGGATCCCTCCTGGTATCTTCAGCATGTGGTAGTGTGGGACATGCAGATGGATAACATGTTCTTCTTTGTGGTGGAGGACTGGCTGTCTGTGGAGAATGAAAAGAACTCTGGGATGGTTCAGAAAGTGGTGCTGGCTACTTGTAAGAAGAGATCCTGTTTGTCTATATTTTGTACAGTATTGAGACATTTATATTTTTATACAGTGTTAAACACCTCCTAGTTCCCCCTTGTGACATATACCTTAAAAGTCTGTATTTAGACTTTGTCACTCACTCACATCTCTTTGAAACAAGTGGAGGAATTCTGTTGAAAGTGCACATTCTAAGCTTTCAGTCCATACCACATTTGTGTTTGTAAGTAGAAGAAGACATATTTTATTATGGTTTCAATTTGATGAAAGGTTATTGTTGTGCAAGGAATCTTTTTACCAAAAGAAAAAAACATCCTTTAAATTCTGCCCTGTTTTTGGCAAATACTTAAATGACCCTAAAATGACAGTTCTAGGGGAGAAGGACTTATTGATCTAGCACTGCAACCTGTCAGTCATGTCAATTTCTGCATCTCATTTCCAAAAAAGCTGGAAAAAGTATAAAAAGTAAAAACAGAATGAAATGCTGTTCAAATAAATTGAACCCTATATTTAATCAAACATTATACAAAGACAACATATGAAATGTTGAAACTGAGAAATTGTATTGCTTTTTGAAAAATATATGCCTATTTCCAATTTGATGCCAACAGCACATTTCAGTTGGGACAGCAGTATGTTTACCACTGTGTTGCATCACTTCTTCCTTTAACAAAACTCTCCAAGCGTTTGGGAACTGAGGAGACAAATTGCTGCAGTTTTGAAAGTGAAATGTTTTCACATTCTTGCTTGATAGAGGATTTCAGCTGCTCAACAGTTCAGGGTCTCCTTTGTCATATTTTTCATTTTATAATGCGCTAAATGTTTTTAAAGGATGACAGCTCTGGACTGCAGGCAGACCAGTTTAGCAGCCGGATTCTTTTGTCCAAGTCATCCATGCCATTTGCACTAATGCACCCCCACAGCATCATGATGCTGGCTTTTGAACTGTGCACTGATACCAAGCCAGGTGGTCCCTCTCCTCTTTAGCTCAGAGGACGCAGCATCTATGATTTCCAAAAAGAATTTTGTCGGACACTTTTCCACTTCGCCTCAGTCCATCTTAAATGAGCTCGGGCTCAGAAAAGGCGGCGGCATTTCTGGACCCTGTGTATATATGGGTTCTTCTTTGCATGGTGGAGTTTTAACTTGCATTTGACAAACTGTGTTCACGGACAGAGATTGGAAGTGGTCAAAGCCATTTCCGCTACAGAATCGTATCATTTTTAATGCAGTGCCTTCTGAGGGCCCAAAGATCACAACCATCCAATATTGGTTTTCGGCCTTGTCCCTTGTATACAGAGATTTCCCTGGATGCTCTGAATCTTTTAATGATATTATGTACTGTAGATGATGAAACTGAGTCGA
This sequence comes from Colossoma macropomum, assembly GCF_904425465.1. Taxonomy (NCBI): domain Eukaryota; kingdom Metazoa; phylum Chordata; class Actinopteri; order Characiformes; family Serrasalmidae; genus Colossoma; species Colossoma macropomum. The sequence goes on along the minus strand of NW_023494790.1, from coordinate 16,722,787 downwards.
AATGTTATTCTTGAATTGTTGCACTATTTGCCTGCGCAGTCTTTCACAGAGTGGTGAAACAGTCCCCATCCCTACTTCTGAAAGTTTTTTTTTTATCATTACATAACTTTTGTGTACTTTTGCTTTACTTTGGTTGGCCCTGTCTAAACTTTTTTGAACTGTGTTGCTGGCATCAAATTCAAAATGGACATATATTTTTCAAAAAACAATATAATTTCTCAGTTTCAACATTTGATATTTTGTCTTTGGGCTATTTTCATTTAATATAGGGTTTGAATTATTTGCACATTGTTGCATTCTGTGTTTTTTTACATTTTGCAAAGCATCCCAACTTTTTTTGGAAAGGGTCTTGTAGCTCTTTATTAAATTGCTGTGGATGACGAAACAATGTTGTTTGTTTCATTACTGAATACCGGGTGTTTTTATAGGCCCACAGGAGCTGCAGCAGTTTGGCAGGATGGTGCGTGCTCAGCTGCTGTTTGGGCTGCGAGAGCACCACCTCTGGCTGTCTTTATGGGAGCGTCCAGCTCACAGCAGCTTCAGCCGGGCACAGCGAGTGACCAGCTGTGCTCTGCTTCTGCATCTGTATCTGGCTGCGGGGGCAGTGTGGTATGGAGCAGTGAGCACAAAGAGCGGCAGGTAGCTGACCAAACACCATTCACACACCCACAGTACTGCTGTAGATGCTTCTCAGCACCGGACCTCAAGCACACCACACATCACTGCAGAGTTGATTGCACTTGGTCAAGCTCGGTAGTTCGTGTTAAAAATTTGCTGGTGTGTTGAATTGTGTGTGTAAGAGAACATTAAAGTGAACATTTCTCAGGTACCAGAACTCTTCAATACTATGATACCCTAGTGTGATTGTGCTAATATGGATACACAGTTCAGAAAGAGAAGCTGCAAATGGACAATAAAAAGTGCTTTAACCAAAAGCATTGATTATACACATTAAGCCTATTGTCAAGAGATCAAAAGTTTGATCCCTGGCAATGCCACACCCACCTATGGCCTGGAGTCCAAGAGAGTATAAAGTGGTCTCTTTCTCTTTGGGTGTGTGCCCTCTCTGCCCTCATCATCCAACGAGATCTGTTAGCTGTCATGGCAATTGGCATTTAGCATTCAAGCATGTCTTTCAAGTGTGTTGAGTTGTCCTATGATGTTCATTAGCATCTGACAATATTCAAGATTTTAAGATTCAAGTGTCTCGAAGGAAGCGCATGCTAGCATTATGCCTGTGATTAAACTGGGGCAAAATTGGTAGAAAAATTCAAAAACCAAATAAACAAAAAAAAGTAACACTCTTGCACAAAATGGGTACAATTATCTTATATCTGTGATGCTTGTTCCTCTTTCTTATAAAGCACAGATGCAAAAATGCATAATCACAAAGCACTGACAGTTTTCAGAATGTTATAATCTATTATAATAACATTCAAACTTATTTTTGGGGCAAAATAAAATGCTAGGTCTGTTTTAAAACGCAGACATCCCATGGCTAGGTTGGTGTACTGTTTTTAATCTCTTGGAATTTTATAATTCATTCTAATCAATTATAATGATGATATCAATAATGATAAAATAATAAAAAGAATAATATTCAAAAATATTAAAATGAAAAGAATGCGCTGAATTTTTTCAAATTCTAGGGTATTTTAACTCCTGCCCATAGGCTTATTGTATTATTTGAATTGTCTGTATTGTTCTACTGTAGAAACATTTCCCTCTGTTAAATGTATGTCTTCTGTGTATTTTTAAAAATAATAATAAATCTGAAATCAGTGGTGAATCTTTGAACACTGAAATCTTGTGATGTATTGAATCCAGAAAATAGTTACCAAATTAAACCCCCTCCCTCTTTTGTGAACTGGCAAGAATTACAGGCATAAATTCCTTATCACTGCTAGAAATCATTGCCTTCATGATCTTTTTACTTTTTTAACACAGAGGTCCAGTTGCTGACCAGATGTTAACGAATACAGAGACCATATTGATTGGAATGACAGTGGCAGTTGTGATGTTCCCTCTCCAGTCCCTCCTCACCTCCCTGTTCTCCCTGACAAAAAGCAAGGCATGGAAATCACTCACTTCCTCTACATGTGCCACTTTCTCTTTTATCAAAAAGCCACAATGATAAGACGGCTTCAGGAACGTAATGTTAGTGTTAATAATATTCCTTTATCAGATTACTTGATTATACTGTGTACATGTGGCGATATGTTTTTTCTGTTCCAGGTGGTGATGGAGCTGTCACTTCCTCCTTCTCCTGTGTCAGACACTGTGGAGATGGATGTGTATCTCAGCCACACAAACTTTTCCTGCTCCTCCTTTCTGTCCATGCCTGGTGGCCCTGAATCCTCCACATATGAGAGACCTTCCCCTTTTACTGTGAGACTTTGCCAAAATCACACTGTTAAAAATGAAAGTCAACTTCAAATCATAAAGTAACTCATTACACAGTGTTTCTTGAGTTTGTCTAAGTCAAAATCTTAGTTTAGTCAAAGGTTCCCTTCATTTTTTAGTTCTGCTTCTCAGTTAGGTAAATAATGTAGAATTTGCCTGTTAGCTCAGACTCATTCAATCGCATAATGGCTTAGTCCATTGCACCACTCAGGAACACTTGAAGTGTCTCAGATCTCAGGAGTCATATCCATAAATGTTTAGTACACACACACAGACAGACAGACACACACACACACACATACATACATATACATATATGTATATATATATATACACACACATGTGATGCAACTGTCTTATAATTCACCCCAACATCAGGAGATTGTGAGTTTGAAGCCTAGCAAACCCACAGCTGTCTACATCTGGAAACCCAAGAAGGGAAAACGTCTGGTGGGACTGAATGATTGAAAGAGTGCAAGCGAAGAATACAAATTTTATTTTGTTTACTTAGATACAGAACTAGAAAGGGGAGTTGGGAGAACTTTTGACTAAACTAAGAAGTTTGAAGAAGTTTGAGTTCGGTGAACTGTAATGTCCTCAAGTTGAGTTCACTCAAGAAAAACAGTTTAATTAGTTTCCTTCATTTTTAAATTGAGCTACCTTCTCAATTGTCACAGTCCATGTTTAATCTACCAATGTTATTTATGATTATTTGATTCCTATATTTTAAATGGCTTGGTGTTGATACAGTCATGTTTTCATTTTATTAGGAGTCCTTGGGTAGCCTGAAACTGCAGTCTGAATTTTTGGGAACTTCAAATATGGAGAATGAAAGGTACAGCAAAATGTTGATGCTACTGCAGTTAATACAATTTAAATATTTTTGAACTGCAAAAACACACAGTTGTTTGCTGTGTCTAGCAGTGTGGATCAGTGGACATCGAATGACAGTATTTTTGGCCTCCCTGAGCTGATGGGGCCCACACGACTCTTGAAGAGAAAAAGAGCACTTTTACAACTACAACTGGTCACTCCAACCTCTAATATTGCAAACCTTGAACCTAGTAGTTCTCCACATGTGAGAAAACAGCCGCCCTCACTTTCAGGTGTGTTAGGTTTCAATTCTTTGTCTGTCATGACATGAACTGTACAGCTTTGTGCAATTGGCCATTTTATCAGGTTCACCTACCTCATAGGTCCATTTTGTAGGTTTGCTGACTGTAGCCCATCTGTTGCTACACCATTTATCAGCCACCCTCTACCGTGTTCTTTAATGGAAAAGAACCACCATAGGACCACCACAGACTGAATATTATTTGGCTGGTGGACATCTAGACAACAGTGGGTCAACATGTCAGATTCTGACCACCGGTGAAAAGTTTTAGGGTGACTTACATAAATTATGCATAGTACAAGATGAGGTACAGCCTATAATTGTACATCAGGTGTACTGCCTGGTGTACCAGGTGTACCAAGGTGGATGTGTCTGATAGAGTGGCCAGCAAGTGTGTGTTATCAGCGTGTTGTGGAGAAATGCAATGATAATGTAGGTTTCTTTACTTTCGTGTGATATGTTATCAGAGTTTTATGGTACAATGCAGTGATAATAATAGAGTTTCTTTGCATTTCTGAAGGACAAGAGAACAGTACATACACTGTCTGTCCAAAAGTATTTAGACATCTCTTCAAATTAGTCAATTCAGCTACTTTAAGGTGCAGCCAATGCTGACACAGGTGTTCAGTTGTGCACACAGCTTGTATAATCTCTATAGAAAAGTGCTAAAGCCCCCCAGTATTGGAGCAGTGGAACTGCATTCTCTGAAGTGATGGAAGACCATCCAGTACCTTTGGGATGAGCTAAAGTGATTTCATTTATGATACAGAACTTGATGTCCAACATCAGTACCATGACCTCACTAATGCTTTTGAGATTGAATGCAATCAGATCCTCACAGCAGTGTTTTGACATTTAGTGTAAAACCTCCCCAGAAGAGTAGAGGCCGTCAGGGGGCAAACATCCAAATAATGCCCTAATGTTAGATAAGTGGGTGTCTACAAACATTTGGACATATAGTGCCTGTGGAAGAAAGCAGAAAATCTTAGAAATGAAGAGCCTTTTATGGTGTATTATTTCAGAAGAAGAGCTGAGGTCTGCTTCTGCAGATCCTTTCCTACCCAGCACTGCTTCCTCAGGGCTGACTACATCTGACAGTGGCCGATATTCACCCAACGAGACCTCTTTATCGGACTCGTGAGTGATGTGCCAGTCTCTGATAGCTAACTGTAGAATTCATCTCACTAACACCTACTTATATTAATCCCCATCAAATATTTAAACATCACTTCTGTTTTCAGACCTAATTTGGCAGATCTGTAAAGCATTTTCTCATGTAAGTTTACTTTAAATGACACTTCCATTCTGTGTGTTTATTCTAGTCAAGACAGATCCTGTAGTGAATGGTCAGAGCTGAACGAGCAAAAGCCTATGTATGAGGGTGGGCTTTATAAATCCCCCTCCTCTGTGTCAGTGTGTAGTGTGGCCAGTACCTTCCTGCCCAGTCTCCCTCCAGACTCCTGCAGCATTGTGTCCAACACGCGCATAGGTGAGTCCAGATGATGAGTAACCGTCAGCTCAGGGGTCTTTCATCTACAGTACTGGACATCTTAGGACAACTAAAAATTGTATCTAAATCTATTTGTCTTGGCTGTGTTTCTTTGCTTATAAAAACACTAATACTAAAACAAAAACAAATAAACATTAATATATAGGTATTTATTGTATCCTCAAGGCAGCCCAATATTTGTTGTTACCATCCAGAATATAACTCAGCTACTCTATACTTTATAAATTATAATTCATTAAGTTAATTCAGGTGTGCTTTTAAGTACTGCATATAAGTTGACCATGGAGGACTGAGACATTGCTGGGATTTAAATTCATGACCTCTTGTGATGATCAAGTAGACAGTTGTGCCACTATAAAGCCATGAAATTGCTGAAAGATACAAAGTAACAATAAAAAATGTATTTATTTGCACAGGTAACTGTCCTCTATCTAAGCACTGAGGCTTCCATCCATCTGAATAAGAAAAGCATAAACCCTTTGAATGTCCATCAATTCTCATAACTATAGCTTATATTGTGTACAGTGTGGTAATTGCTATAATTCAGTTTCACAATCAGTGGCCATTGTCAGTCCTTGTCAACCAACACCCTGCTTATGTCCTGCCTCAACACATGATTCATTATATGAGCTAATTTGATGAGCCAAGTCCTTCAAAACCTGAATCAGCTGTGTTAAAGCAGGAGGCATATGAAGCCAAGTTTAGCTGTGGGTCACTAGAAGGACTGGGAGTTTAAATATATGGCTGAGTCATTAAAGAGCTTTAGAAGTTGACCCTGATAGCGTTTCCCTGCAGAATGAAGCAGTCTGCTGTTCGTCTCTTGGATGTGGTCTTAATAGTTCAGCATGAGAACCACCAACAGGAACATCATGTAGACCAGGCAGTTATGATTAAAGTGTAGAAAAAGAAGATGCAGAACAATTATTGCTATGCAAGGCAAATCAAGTTTAACCTTTTAAACTGCAGCATTATTATTCAGTAAATACTATAAATACTGTAAATAAACTGCTTTGTTCCAAGTAGTTATGTGAGCAAGGAATGCAGGCTCCAAAACTCCCAGTCATAGTGATAATGGACTATTCTATGTTGTTACATGATGATATAACTGCTTAAACCAAAAAGTTCTTGCCAAAGCTATTTTTTTTCCTTTTTTCAGTCAGAACAGAGAGCTATGTTAAAGTTAGTACAGAAAGCTCCAGTGTTGGGGTAATAATAAAAAAAGTAATCAATTACAAGTTACTAAGTACTTCTCTCAGAATGTAATGGGATTACTTTAGTTATTACTTCCTGGAAAAAGTCATCTTTCTACTCATTACTTATATGTTACTGTGTTCCAAATATTCTCTCTATATTGGCAGATAATGTTGTTTGTTTCAGGCGTTATATTTTAAAACAAGCAAAATTATATCTGCCAATATAGTGAGATAATTTACTCTTACTAAAATTACTGAAGTAAAAATTTCTAGAAATTAGTTAAATAATCTTATAATATTCTTCCAGCAATCTCAAAATTAGATGTCTTACATATATCGACTTGATTTAAGATGATTTCATTTGACAAGATATACTTTTTTGCAGTGTAGACACTCAGAGTTGTGCCACTCAGGAGCCCAGAGCCCCAATGAATTTAAACATGTGCATCCAGGGGCCTCCATTCCTGTCTTTTGCCCAGAGCCCCAGAATCACTAAATCCATCCCTGATCATCAAGAGATCATGAGTTTGTATCCCGGCAGTGCCATATGTCTTTATGGCCTGACTTTTCATTTCTTACAGTGCTTACATGTGTGTGTCTGATACATTTTTTCCAGAATCACTAGTATTTTCGGGATCACTGGTACAAGCGTTAACAAAGCAATGCTAAGAAGGCGCAGGTTTAGATTGAATACAACATTAATTAGTGTGGTTATGCATGCTGCAGTGATATCCAATCAAATGATTTTCTCTCTTTCCCTTTAAGAGTTGAGTGTGTTCAGCACTGTGCGGTAATTTGTCTAACAGCAAGATGTCACCACCTTTAGAGAAATAGTTTTCAATTCCTACTATAGGTAATGATAATCTTATAGATTTCACATGCTACAAATGCGGTTTCTGTCTTCACATGCACGTGTGGGTTGCAGATTTTTTTCTGTGTTATGCCTCCTCTTGGGCCTCTCCACCCACACCAGCATAGATGCTATCATTTCTGACCACCAAAATAGTAACTGGCCACAAATGGGAATAAAACAACCAAATTGGCAATATACTAGTGTTATACTACTGGACTATAAAAATAGAGCCTGTAGGGTTTTTACAAGAAAAACTACATTTATTGCACAAATTATTTTCTCAGGTATCCTAAGACTTTTGAACAGTACTGTATGTGTTTTGTATTATAGATATGATCATTACTGGAAAAATGAAGAAGTTGGATTTTGCATATATATACATACAATTCAGAATGTTATAGACAGTGTCCAGTACAGTTTATCTCACATACATACAGACACTTGTACATACAGACTCACAGATGTGGAGATTAACCTAACAGCTTTGCGGTCATCACAACAGGTGTGGCTCGAGGTGAGCCGGGTGTGATGCTGCCCTCCTGGGTGTTGGCTGTGGTATACCTGCTGGTGGCTGTGCTTCTGGGAACCTGTCTGTCCATAGTGGGCTTATATGGGAGTAAATTCACCAGCTCTGTGGTCCTCATGTGGCTCACCTCAGCACTCTCTGCCTTCCTCACTTCCGCTTTGCTCCTGGAGCCTCTCAAAGTAAGCCAACTTAGAGGAACACTTATACATGCTGCCAACAATGAGTGGCACCATTATATGAGTGAACATACTTTTACTTTACTACCGTGTTATAGCAATAGCACTTAAATAATATATGTGCGGTGTCCATAGCATCACATATGTAGCAACTTTGGCCAGACTTCATGGTGATGATTCTGTAGCTCAGTGATGTATTTGTCCTGCATTCTTACAGATATGTGTTCGGGCCTTGTACCTCAGTGCTGTGGTGAAGCCAGTAGATCCAGAAGTGGAGGATAGACTGGCTCAGGAGACAGTAGTGAGGAGGATGGTGGAGGAGCCGGGGACTAAAGTACATCCTCCATGTGGATACGGCTTGCTGCAGGCCAAAGAAGAAGCACGGAAAGTCAGAATGGTTCAAGCTCTAATGAGGGTAAGCAGACCCCACAATAAGGATTCCTTAAGTGCAGAACTCCTTTACAGTTTGTACTTACTACTTAATACAACTAATTACACTTAATAACTCCAAAATTATTATGTATTAGTATGTTTAACCCTTTAAACTACAGAGACCTTTCTCACAGAATATGCAGCTTATCAGGCAATTTAAAAAATCAGCTTAATACATTTTAAGCAAAACTTTTTAGTGAAGCTTTTCTTCCAAAAAGATTTAATATTGCTTTGAGTATTTTAATGTAGTTATTAAGAAATGCTTAATATTGTACAAGTGTTTTACTACTTATTTTTATCAGTAATATTGTATTTTTATTAGATTTTTTTTATTCAGTTTAGATTTTCTTCCTTGCTCAGTTTAAGACATTTTGTTTCTGTTGTTCTTTTATGCTTGTTTATTTGTAATATTTTTGTAAAACAATTTGAGCTGCATTTTCATACATGTTGTATTTCTTATTTTTATTAGTATCATAGTAATAGCAGTAGTAGCAATATTAGTATTAGTATTAGTAATATAAGGGCTTGTTTCTGAGCCCGCACTTCCTCACTCTCACAACTACATAACTTAGTAGTTACTAAATGATTTATGGTATTTACAGAATAATCAGTCTGCAGTTTAAAGGGTTAAACATTATATACTTCTATAAACTTGGATAATGATAAGTATTGTGCATCTTCTTTTTCTACACTCAGAACTGCCTGGTCTACATGATGTTCCTGTTGGTGGTTCTCATGGTGAACTATCAGGACAACATCCAGGAGATGAACAGCAGACTGCTTCAATCTGCAGTGAAACGCTCCATCATCTCAGCTTCATCAGGGCAGCCTAAACTTACAGCCCTATCAGGGTGAAACCTCTAAAGCTCTCTAATGACCCAGCCATATGTTCAACCCCCAGTCTTTCTAGTGACCCACTGCTAAGCCTGGCTTCATATGCCTCCTGCTTTAACACAGCTGATTCAGCTTTTACAGAGCTTGGCTCATCAAATTAGCTGATATAATGAATCATGTGTTAAGGCAGGGTGGTGGGTGACAGGGACTGACGATGGCCACTGACTGTGAAACTTATGAGAATCAGTTCTGAGAATTATGAGAATTAATGGATGTTCAAAGAGTTTCTGCCTTTCTTATTCAGGTGGATGGAGGCCTGGCAGTGGATGAATCAAAGTTTGATAACACACCTCCACCAAAACGTGTCCTTTTCTCTGATTGGCCCATCACGACTAAAGAGAGTGCAATCAAAAAACTGTGAGGATCATCAACCTTTACATTCGTTTGCAGCATTAAGACCAATATTCAAAGTAAAAAAGTAAAGAAAAAGAGCATCATTAATAAGTATTCATTGTTGTTGCCGATATTCCAGTTTGTGGGGGAAATACTGAAGACCAGTCATCGGAGATGTTTACTACTTCTGTTTTGTCACATTCAAATTCTCAACACCCAAGAAGAAAAACCCAGAGCAACAACACTGCCTCCCTCCTGCCCTGGTGAGACATTTCTCTTAGGGAGTGGGACGTCTAACTGTGTCAGTTTATATTATGAATACATAGGCCTACATTTTGCTTCCTGTTAAACTGTAATCCTTGCAAAGATATTTGTTGATCTAATTTCAGAATGACCAGATTCCTACATTAATATACAATGCACTATTCAGAGGAAGACTTTTTTAGTCATATTAAACTTTGATACATGTAACTACAGCACATAAACCAGTTAAGCCTGACCATTCATTCTGCTCCTGCTTAGGTCATGGAGCAAAGCTCAGTCATGCATGTTCAGTCAGACAGAAGAGATACTGCTGGGCAACAGCAGTGTGTCCACCAGTCACATCCTGTCAGGTCTACAAACTGCCTGCTGGATCACAGCAGAGTGAGTGGGCATTTACAGCACTTAAGACCTACACTGAACAAAGTAGTATATTTAATTTACTGGGTTCAAATAATGTTTCCTGCTCCCTTCTAACAATTTTTACATTATATTACACATTTTACAAAGTATATTATGTACACTAGTGTGCAAAAGTCAAAGAACAACCTTCATGATCCAAAATTATAAATTTTTCAGTGTCAAGAAAGAAGCAGAAAACATATTGTATGGAAAATTGCACATAAGCCTGTTTAATTAAGAAATAATGAAACATTTTTCAATATTTAGTGGAAATAAATAAAGGGTGGCCTTTTGCACAGTACTGCAGTCATAAATGAAATGACAATCTTGGTACATAGTCAAGTACTACACTATTGCATTCACTCTGCATAAACTACTAAATATGTCATTACTGAATCTGTACAGTGCTCATGTAGTCCATTTCTGCCACAGGACCCAGGCTGTGTTAGTTGAGTTCACGCAGTACCACAGAGAGACTGGGCTGTTCATGCCTGTCTCTGTACTACTGGAGAACACACAGGCTCACAGGATTCTCTCCACCATCTCCATTCAGTCCTTCCACATCCCAGGATCTCACTCTGGACTGGACTTCAACATTGCTTTAACGGTACAGTACCCATAACAAAACTACATTGCTACCAGCAGGGGTGGATGGGAATCGCTAAAGACCCCACAATATGATATTACAATACTTGAGCCACAATATGACTGAAAAATTTGCAATATGCTATGATTGCAATAGGACATCTTGAAATCTACTGCAATTTATGCAAATTATTCCAATCCATTTTATATAATAAAATTTATATCCCTATATTCACATATTAAGTGGACCTATTTGTAAGGAAAACAAAACAACGTTCAAATCAGGCTTTATGTTTACATATTTTCAATAAAACCCAGAGTAGTATGTCAGGTATCTGTAATGTTAAGAGTCTCCCCTTATTGGGGTCTTATAGTAGTACTGATTCCTGCCTGAGTGGAGGAGTTGAACTCCATTATCTCAGACCTTGGTCTCACCAGTGCTATTTCACTGAGACAGTGACAGATTTTGGTAACCTGTCTAACAGCAGCCTTGATGCACATTATAAAAAAATATTAATAATTCAATAAGTAAAATATTGATTGGGTCTCCATGTGTTGATACAGTTTTGAAACCCCAAATATCACGCTATTATATGGTATCAATATTTTCTCCTACCCCTAGTTTATAGAATATAATATTCTTCATGACTAATATGTTTGACATTTTGAAAAATTGCAAAGGTGTGTAAATATTTACATGTGTAAAACACCAGATGCAAAGTTTGGAAGCTACTTTAATTTTTGCAAGAGATTAACTGATAATAAACTTAATTAGACTAAATGTCTGCAGCAGTAGTGTACAGCAAATCGATTCATCGTTTGTTTTGCTCTTGGTAATTCTTCCAATTTGTATTGCAGCTGCAATTATCCACCTGATTCTCTCATTCAGAAGCACCTGAAGGCCTTGTGTTAAATTCGGAGTTTCTAAATAATTAACTGTTTAGTGTAAGGAACTGTTATTATTGTCAACAATGACTGTGAAGGCTTTTCCCAAAGAATACATTAGAATAATAAGAAGAATGTGATGTTTCTTTGGTTACAAAAGATGACAATAAACCTGCTGTGCTGTTTGTCATGTAGGATTGTGAAGTTCTGTGTCCTTTTGTTAGGCCCTGCTGCTGCTGTTCTCCGTGTGCATTCTGAGTGCTGAGTTATGGGCCATGCTGAGGGAAGGTGTTCAGTACCTGAGGCAAGGCTGGCATCTCCTGCAGCTTCTGCTGACACTGCTGTCATTAGCAACAGCCTCGCTGCGTCTTTGTTTTTTGTCCAAGGCAAACGCCTGCCTCTCCAGACATCTCTCCCAGCCCGACGCTTTCACTGACTTCCACAGTGCGGCCCTTCTGGCAAAGAGGTCCTCACAGCTCTCAGCAGTCTTACTGACATTACTGGTTCTACAGGTAAACAAAGCAGCTAAATCAAAATGAGAAAAACAGTTTGGCATTTTTGTCAAGCTGTACCTCTTATTTTTTTAATGAGTCCATTCTGTCCCATTACTTCTGACCCCTCTTTGCACTCTCTGCTCAGTTAACTAAACTTGCTTTAGTTATTCCTTAAAAGTCAACTTGAAATTAAAATTGACATTTTTTACATTGTTAGTTCATGTGCCTCATATATGACTTATACTTTATCATATCATTGAAAAGACAAAATTCTTGGTTTGCTAAAAGTTTCCATCAGAATATGATGATTTTTGCCCCGCCTCTAAAACAATTTTAGGCAAGGGTTTTAACCCCTTAAATGGTGAGGGCCCACCAGCAGGCCAAAAGTTTCATTACACGCTTTTATGTCCCAAAAATAGCTCAACAGGTTTGCAGTGAATTGCTTTGTATTTACTGAATAATAAGACTTAGTATGTAATAAGCCTGGAATTTTAAGGGGCTGATTACATCACCAAGCATCAGCGGTTGGGGAAAAATAACATTAACCAATAACCTCTGTCCCCCACCACAAAAATGCTCAACTAGCTCAGAGACCCTCCCTAAAACTTGTTATATTAATTTACAATAAAGCGATTTTGGAGATTTTGTGAAGACAGTGGTGATATGACTTGACATTTCAGTGTTCAGTATGCGATCCTTGTTATCAGTGCTTGTTTCTTTCAGATGGTGGGTGCTCTGCGGTTTGTAAGGAAGTGGGTGGTGTTCGGCAGAGTTCTGCAGCAGGCTGGCTCTGAGATGTGTGGAGTGTTCCTCCTGTTTACTCTTCTGCTGCTTCTCTTCTCCCACACAGGCTGCGTGGTACTTTTTTCTGTTATATGTAGTCTTTATGATGCGCACACAAAAGCTATAAATATAAACTGTATGCCCGTCCATGACATCCTTTAATGTGCTCTTTTTTACATCTGTGCGCATTATGCACACTAAATAGATGTATTGATCCTTGTTTTTTAGCTCTTTTCAGGCTCGGTGGAGGGCTTTAGAACCATGTGGCAAACAAACCAGTCTCTGCTGAGCTTACTGAGGGGTCGAAGGGTGCTGCATCAACTGTGTGAGCGGCATCCTGTGCTTGGGCCCCTTTACTGCCTCTCTGTGTTTGGGGTGGGGTTCTGGCTGCTTGGTCGGCTTTGTGGAGCCGTGTTAGTGCACACCTACAGGTCATTACAGGCAGAAATGTACCGACCATCCATGGAGCCACAGGACTATGAGATGGTGGAGTTTCTCATCAAGAGACTCAAGCTGTGGATGGGGCTTAGCAAGGCAAAGGAGGTACACATCGCATGCTGAAGATGACGTTTTTGAGTCATCCTTCCAAATATTTACAGGGCACCCAGACAGAAAAGAGCTCATTTGCATATTCTGAAAATATAAGACAATAAGATAATATAAAATAACATAAAATATGGGCACTTTCAATCTGCACACGTAAAGAAAGTAATTTGTCCCATGTCTTTTACAATCTACTCAACAAAGCCTGAACTCGTCTTTCCTATTTTATCCTTTTCAGTTCAGACACCGAGTGAAGTTTGAGGGGATGGAGTCTCCACCTTCCAGATCTTCCCGGTGCTCCCAGTTCTCCAGCTTGTCTGTGGCCAACAGTCCCATCAGTCCCAGCATTCCCAGCAGTCCCAGCAGTCCTGCAGGGCCGCGCCTGATCTCCTCTGCTTCCTCTCTAGCCTCTGAATGCTCCACTCTCTCTGACAGCCCTGACCTCCAGCAGTACCTTGACCGCCTGTTACCCTCTGTGGACAGCCTCCTTGCTGGCTTTGATCGTGTCAACCAGCTAACTGATGATGTCTTGAACATTGAGCTACAGCTTCAAAAGGCCAGTTGCAGAATAGCCAAGAAAAGAAAAAAGCATAAGGATCCACAACCGTCTCAAACGTCTCAAAACCTGAAATCAGAAGTGCCTCAACCTGACCAGCCTCCTCAACACGTGGAATTGAAACCTCCTCTATCTTCTCAGCAGGGTATACCTCAAATCCTCCCTCGTCGCCGTGGTACCCACTCTGAGTCGTCTATTACGGGGCCCGTCACTCATGTCACTGCTCATCCTGGAAATCAGGCCTGGCAGCAGGGTCAGACTGGGGCAGAACTGGACATCAGGAACTTCCCCAGACGCAGAGCCTGGAACTCAGGCTCCTGTCACTCTGCAGATCCCATCCAGAGGTCTCCCAAGACTCAGAACCCTGCAGCTATTCCTGTGAGACCTCGCAGTGAGGAGGGCGATAGGAGTGAAGTGAGTAAAGGCGTGCCAGTAAAGAGAAGAGCCTGGCACCCTGAAGACTCCGAGATGGAGAAGGACTAAGACTGCACTGTGTACTACTAAGATAAAATATCTATATCTATCCTATACCATTTTATAAGGTTCTATGTCTCTAATCCTGTGGGGGGCAATATGAACATTCAAGGAGAACTTACCTAAGTACCCACAATCAAAAGTGGGCCTTAAGTAAAAGTACTGTTACTTTAATTAAATAATGACTCAAGTACAAGTAAAAGTACCAAAGTACCAGGTCCAAAATGTAATAATTCTAAATATGATGTCTGTGCAATTCCAAAAGTTGGGACACATTCCAAAAGCTGGGATGGGGCAGTGTAGGACTGGGAAGTTTGTTGAATTTTATCAAAAACACCTGTTTTGAAACTATCCACAGGTAAACAGGTGGACAGGTAACAGTTGATGCTATCATGATTGTGTATAATTAGAGCATTCACAAATGGGTCAGTCACCACTTTGCGAACAACTGTGTAAGTGTATAATCCAACAATTTAAGAACAGTGTTCCTCAATGCACAATTGCAAGGAATTTAGAGATTTCACCATTAACGTTCATAAGAACCTTCTAAAACCTTCACTCTCTAGACTGGCCTGCCTTCAGTCCAGACCTGTCTACCACTGAAAACATGCCTCGCATTATAAAGCTCAATATAAGTCAGTAGAGACCCCAGACTGCTGAGCAGCTGAAGCATTATATCACGCAAGAATGGGAAAATATTCCACTTTCAGAACTACAACAGTTCAATTGTTGTCCCCAGTTACCAAATGACACTGAAATAAACCACAAACAAAAGCAATTAGTAACTAATTGTTAAGAAATAAAATATAATTCAGTAAAAAAGTAGATTGAGTAGAACAATTAGTATTTTAAAAATACTTTTACAAATTCATCATAGTTTTATTTAAGTACATGTATCTGAGGAATGTATCTTCGACCCACCTCTGCTCAAATGCAGCTGTTGCATGCCAGGGTTCCAACAGATTTAGGAATTTTCTTTAGTCGTTTATCAGACACTCAAATCCAAAGCGGCTTACAAAATGTGCAGACAGTAGTAGTTAGAATGATGCACAGTACCTGGTGATACTGCCAGAATCTGTAACCTAAGAATTTTTTAAGCTAAAGTACAACATTCACCCAATGACGCACTCAGAACAAACGAGTAAGATGTAAAAACTGTATTTCTTTATTAATGATTCTTCTTTAAGGTGTTCATAATATGTTCATTTTTAGGATTTTAATTATGTGTCCCCCTCCTGGCTGTTCCAGTAAAATGACTTTGAATTACATTACACTCAAACATTCAGAAGTTATCTCTTCCAACAATACAGGACAATAGTTCCTGTGCCTGGTTCCTGGAGTACCCCTTTCCCTTTTATAGCAGGGAAAACACCACAATATGCAGAGCATAGGTACCTCAGGACCTGGGCTGGAAACCACCAGGCCAAGAGAAAATCTACATGCATGAGAAAAAACTTTGATACAGGGTGCAGAAGCAAATCTACACCAATAAATAAATAGATAAATGAATGAATGAATGAATGCCAATTATTAGAGCTGGCTATGTATACGCTTTTCATTTGATGACCATCTGTTATTGAATGTGTATGTTCATCAGTGCAACTCCTATGATTACTTGCAATGTATTGATTTATCTTTCTCAGTAAAATGACATGGCCATCCCATGGCACCTTCATATACTGTATCCTTTATTAAATTCGTCATGAATTCAAGACACACCACTATGCTGACTCCCTCTTCATACTGAGAGAGTTAAATGAGTCCATCCATCCATGACCTCCTCACCAACAGTGCACTCAGCACTAATTCAGTGTGGTCGATAGCACCTAAGAAACTTAATCAACATCAAACAAGGAACAGAAGGTGTTTGAGAACACTCTGGCAGCGGTGCAAGATCTGTGGGTCTAACTCTTAATCTCTGATACAAAAATCTACTTAACACTCAATTCCAAATAAGTTGGGAGAGTAGGTAAAATTCAAATAAAAACAGAAAGCAGTTTATAAATCTTTTTTGACCTGTAATTGAACAAAAGCAGTAAAAAGAATTGTTTTACCTTATCAACTTCATTGTTTAGAATAAATATATGCTTATTCTGAAATTGATGCCTGCAATATGTTCAATTGCCCAATAAAAGTTGGGCAATTTAAGGCTAGGAACATTATGAAATGTTAAAAAACATCTTAAAGAGAATAGAACAGAAGAACGCCAAAAATTATGTTTTCAACTCTAATTTTGTGTCTTCAGCCTCTCAGTGTTAATTAAGTGCTGGTGAAAAGATCCGGATTCTCCCATCACAACTTTTTTGGAACGTGTTGCGGGCATCATATTTGAAAAGAGTGCATGTTTACAAAAAACAATGATCAATGATTTTCACAAGGTAAAACATAAAATAATACATTTTTGTACCATTTTCATTTTAATAGAGGTCAAAGATAGTTTAGTCATAACTGCTTTCTATTATTATAAGCATTTCACATACTGTCCCGTCTTTTCTGGAACTGAGGTTGTACTTGTTTACAGGGATGATACCCCTAATGACAGTAATACAGGTAATGAGTGAGCAAAAGTAAAGTGTATATTGAACTAATTGAGACAAGGCCATAAATATTAGACACACCAAGGCGGATAGGAAGCAGGAGCTCAACCTTTACAGACTGACTGTGGTTAGCACAAGATACATCAGAGAACCTGAATGCCTGGTCACACAGTGTGACATCAACCTCATAGTAATTTGCTTGTTATGATTTCACAGAAAAATGATTAATACAGATTTTACTGTGAAAAAATTGGTCTTAAATATTGTGAAATCTTTGCAATAATTAATAATATACACATGAATAATGCCAAACACAGAATTCCTACATACAGAACTTCTACTGCCAAGTACAGAAAAACCTGTCATTTCTGAAGCATGTACCCATAAAATGTGGTCTTGCATAGTACCATGCAAATCGTCACATTGCAATATGATGCTAGTCTCTCATTCTTTGCTAGACTGTGCTTTCCATGTTCCAGCTAGCCTATTGACACTGTCTAGAGGTCATCAGTGTTTGCTGGTCCATACTGGCCCTTATCGCTTATCACATTTAGACCTGATCTCAGTAGTTTCTTATCACAGTGATATAATGAAAAGGTGGATGCTCAGATGTATAAAAGGGACTGGACTCACAGCAGGTCTCTCAGCCTTCAGGTTCAGTCTACAGAACTTAGTGAAGCAGCCATGATGAAGTGGGCCGTGCTCCTGTGCGCCGTTCTGGCGCTCTCCGAGTGCAACGTCAGGTAGGAGCGATTCTTCATCATTCTGAGTTATGGCAGCACTGCAGCCTCTAAAGCAGCCAACTTCAAAGCAGACAACAAGCACTGCATGGGAAAGGCTATTTATCAGAGTTGGACAGACTTCATTAAAACATTATGAAGAGTAATGAATTATACAGAACACTGAATGTGAGACTAGATCTTTTTTCCATTATTTCAAATCAACTGAACAAAGTACGGCATTGAATTAACTTGTTTGAAATGTGTATTTCATTTCTGCATGAATAAAATATAATAGATTAACAAAGTTATGTCTTTCAGTTTACTTTTTTATTCATGCGGAAATTATGCACACCTTTGAATCAATTCAGTGCATTATTATTTCTTCAATATGCTGGACTCCAGTTCTTTCTTTGAGTCACTCGTCAGGACTGTAATGAAAGCTCTGCTCTCTTTCTTTGTGGCAGGATTCCTCTGATCAAGGGGAAGAGTGCCCGTGAGGCTCTGGAGGAGAAGGGTCTGTGGGAGCAGTACAGGAAGCAGTACCCATATAACCCAATGGCCAAGTTCAGCCAGAGCTTTTCTGTCGGTTATGAGTCCATGACCAACGATGCTGATGTAAGTCACTGTTTCTGGATCTGTAGAATTCAGTATTTTTTAGGGACAGCATCATATATAACCCCTTAAACTCCAGACTCATTATGTAGTTAGTAAAAAGAGTCACTCTCTTTTGAGTTTCTCTCACTGCAGTACCCAGCGTGCATCACGCAAATAGGTCATACAACCATTGGGACTCCCCCTCAACCGCAATAAAGAAATCCTGAGTACACTGAGGCTAATCAGTACACATGAGATTCAGCCTCCTATCAGCAACATCAGCTATATGGCCTCCTTCTGCATCAGCCAGCCACTGGGAAAAAACTACATTTCAAACAACCTGCCCTCAAGTGTAAACCCCAAAGTGAATGTAGTTTTAAAAAAGTTCCACCCACCTTCAAGCTACATAATCAGAGGGTTCTTTTTCCCTAGTCTGTAAACTACTTTGGCACCACTGAAGGTTTAGAGTTAGCATACTTACAATAGATTTTAATTGTTAAATTAATGCTTACATTGTATGCTATTTTTAGCTTCCACTGCCTTTTAGTGCACAAGCATGAACAGTTTATTCTTGGTCATGTTAGCTATAAATTCCATGCTTTATTGTTAGTTGAAAGGCAAACTTTTAACTGATGTTATGTGTAATTTTTTTTCATGCAATTAGGAACAATTATTTGGCTGGATTTATAAATGCTTTGATTTTGATTGCTTTAATTTTTGAATTAATTAATCAATCAACCCTAGTGTGAACCCATATACAGGTCCTTTTGGGTTTTTCCATATAAAGAAAATCAACAATAGCTTCAGCAGAATCCTACTTATTGCATGCTGAAAGACCACAAAGCCAGCATTAGTGACTTTTCCTCTCTGCAGATGTCCTACTATGGAGTGATCTCCATTGGTACTCCTCCTCAGTCCTTCCTGGTCATCTTTGACACCGGCTCCTCCAACCTCTGGGTTCCCTCTGTCTACTGTAGCAGTACTGCTTGCAGTGCGTACCACCCATCTGACCTATTATTACACCTATCTGTGCTGTACTTAACTCAAGTAGAAACTAGAGGTGGACATCTTCCACATAGAACAGCTGTACCTTAGATCTACCCAATAAGTGAGTTTTATGATGGATGGATGAAAGAAAAGATAGTAGAAGGAGATAGAGTCATCTCTATAGAACATTTTGGTCAACAGTTGGACCAAAATTCTTGAAGAGAAAGACATTTAATGATGTAATGAGTAAATCCCTTTCTACATGTGCTTTACAGACAACCATCACAGGTTCAATCCTTCACAGTCCAGCACCTTCCGCAGCACCAACCAACCTCTTTCAATTCAGTATGGCACTGGTAGCATGACTGGCTTCCTGGGATACGATACTGTTTCGGTGAGAGTATTACAAAATCATAAAGTTAATATTTACACCTTAGAAATAAAGTCTTTGGGTTACCCAGTCTCATGACTTTACTTTTGGTGTTATGAACTGAGTACTTGTTGCACTTCTCTCCAGGTGGGAGGTATCCAGGTCCCTAATCAGATTTTTGGACTGAGTCAAACCGAGGCTCCCTTCATGGCCCACATGAAGGCTGATGGAATCCTGGGTCTGGCCTACCCCCAGCTGGCTGCCTCCAACGCACAGCCTGTCTTTGACAACATGGTCCAGCAGGGTCTTGTGCAGGACTACTTCTCTGTCTACCTGAGCAGGTACAACCTCAGAACTGTTTAGATATTTATACACTGTGGAGAACATCTTTACCTTTTGAAACTTTTCATTTTTTACCTCAGCATAAAACACAGTTGCAATTAATGTCAACATATTTCCAATTATTTCCCTTGGACTACTAAAACATGGTCCTACTCTCTGCACAAGCTGGTTTAGACTGGGGCTTAGTTTCAATTCTCCAAGAAAAAGTTCATAATGAGAATTTTTAAAACTGACCATTTTACTGACAGTATATCCTGTGTTAGTCTAAGCCTAATCTTGTCTTCAATGCCTAAAACTAGTCTTTGTCTTGTCTTGGCCCGGATCTTGCAAGTAGTCTTGACACCAAATCATGTCATGTTCTCTGTTCCCAGCAACTCTCAAACTGGCAGCGAGGTTATTTTCGGTGGCTACAACCCTAATCACTACACCGGCTCTCTGGTCTGGATCCCTCTGTCAGCTGAGACCTACTGGCAGATCACTATGGACAGGTAACCAAACAAGAGAGCACTTAATATCACTAGTATTGACCCAAACCCTTGTTGCTCATGTTAAATTACCCCTACAGCATCAACTTGGCATATAATGTTCAGCGTGTGTTGATTTATGTAAACTGAACCCTGATGGTTTTGCGGTAATAACTTCCCGGCTCATTGCATGAACATATTTTTTCCTTTCCAGTGTCACCATCAATGGACAGGTTGTTGCTTGCAGTGGTGGATGCCAGGCTATTGTGGACACTGGCACCTCCCTGATTGTTGGTCCCAACAGCGATATTGCCAACCTCAACTCCTGGGTGGGAGCCTCAACTAACAATGGAGATGTAAGCAAAATCCCAATAACCCCTTTTACACTAAGCGCTCAAATACTATGTACCTGATTGTATGAACTATTAGACATCAAGGACATGATCAAGGACAATTTATTTTTTTATAATGTAACTCTGGAGGAGGAAGGACTGTGTTGTTATTCTGCTGTTCAGAGGTTTGCAACCACCTTCAAAAGCTTTGAGTCAATATAAAACCACTTTAGGAACATCAATAAAATAATCCTATTTAGATGCCACTCTGTAACTTCATAGGTTACAGCTCATTTGTAGGAAGCTGTAAAAATGGAGAAATGATAGGTGTGTCCAGAATGATGAACAGAGCTGTAGATGATTCCATAATAACTGAAAACCTGGAAAACATTGAGAATGAAGTTCTACTAAAACTAACATCCAGAAAGCCTCGCATTTAAGAAGTGGAAGTGTAAATAGATAATTATGGTATATTATCATTTAATTAATTTTTGCTGTTTCCAAAAATATTATATAAAATTATTTTATAAAACATCTGAAAATACCTTCTTTTGTCTATATTTTAGTATTTTAATCTATACTAAATGACTGAGTGGTAATAATTTTGAACACACTGTATTTGGTATGAACACTCACTTTCAGGTCAGACTTATTCATGTCTTCTGTCTTTTTCTCAGGCTGTTGTGAACTGCAACAACATTGCAAGCATGCCTGTGGTGAGCTTCAACATCAACGGACACTCCTTCACCCTGCCTGCCTCAGCCTACACCACACAGGTGAGTGCAACTGTTGCCACGCTAGATCAGTCACAGAGGCTCTACTAGAAGTAGCAAGTAACTAGTTACATTTGATCAGTCATATGTACTTACATTACATTTTACATTTCAGTCGTTCACAATGTTCATTGTCAGAGTTCCTGATTCCTTTTTGGGGTGTAATTTCATTCTCTTTGGTTCTTACACTTCTCATATTTAAACTTTTGCATTTTAATTTAAATAGCTATAGAACAAACTTCAGCTCCTGTGCGGACTGATAAATGCTGGATGTACTAAGAGGTTCTTTTGCAGTTCTATAGGGAACTTAGTACTGGAGTTTTTTGTGTTAATACGTTTTCATTCTTTGTGTGGATTTAGGTCACAGTACCCTCTGCTACTAATTTCTTTGTATGGGATTCTTTATGATCTAGATGTAATCTACAGAAGAGTTGTGTAAAATAACAATCAGTGTCTGATTCTTTTTTCCCTTTTTCCCACATTTGTTCCCTACAGTCTTATTACTATGGCTGCCGCACTGGCTTCGGCAACGGTGGCTCCAGCCTGTGGATCCTGGGTGATGTGTTCATTAGGCAATACTACACTGTCTTCAACAGGGCAAACAACTCTGTGGGTCTGGCCAAGGCTGTGTAAACAAACTCTGATTTAATCTCTAGATCATATCAGTAAACATTACAGCACACACGCTGAAGAGGTTATTAATCCAGAGAGTCGTGATGATGAAATGACATAATAAAAACATAAATCATTTGCTGAAATGCACACATTGTAAGTGTTTCATTTATTTACTTCTTGTCTTTATTTCTCGCTATCAAAGTATCATTTGTAGTAACAAAACTCTATAACAAGGGCAATTTAGAACTGAAAATGAAACATTATTTTAAGTTAGGAAACATAAGCAATTTTTGACAGATTCATTTATGGTGGCTACAACCTCATCACAGATTAAGACAATAGATAAGGAAATCAGGACAAAAGATAAAGAAAGAAGCCCCTTTTTACTGGCAATATTGGGCTTATAGGTTTTACCTCACTTTTTTAACACAACCTCTAATTTTATTCTTCTCTACCATTCAAAAGTTTGGAATCACTTCTTATATTAATTTTGGTTGTTATTTTGTTTAATAATAACTTATACAGTATAGACTGAATTAGAAACGTGGACACCAGATGTTACTCAAGGATACAAGATATTTTAAGATTTTTTTTTTTTTTGGGTGCAGTAAGAAGTGATAAAATGATAAAATAATATAATGTTATTTACTGGCTATAATTCTTTGAGAAGGGTTTATGGAATCATCTACAGCTCTGAATTTTCATATCATAATCACTATATACATATACTTTTGAACATATTGTGCAGAAATTAGCAAAAAGGGTTCTATATAGTACAAGAACTGGTTCTATGACTCTTTATTGCTATATAGAACCATATACCAAATCATATACAAGAGGTTCTCCATCATAGAGGAAAAACCATGCAAAGAGCCATTTATGCATGTGAATGCTTCTTTGAGTAATCAAGGCAAGTAACCCATCGCCTTTACTTAAGATTTTCTGTCTCATCTTATTAAAGGTCTTAATTTCAGGCAGATAAAAAATGACATAGAAACCTGCAGTCTTAAAAATGCAGGTGCAGAATAGGGTTCTTTACACAATGCAATAGATGAAGCACTTTTCTTCGTTGTGTAAAGACACATTTTTGTAAGTGAGATATGTTTATGAAGCGCCTATTTAAAGTTTAACTAACATCCATATAATGTAAAGGTTCTATACCGACTTTTTTGCCTTGAACCACACGTCTGAAACCAATAATCATTTAGAAACCTTCATTTTTAAAACTGCATGGCCCCATTTCTGCTTCCTTCCAAACAGCAGTAAATACAACCACTAGATGGGGCTCAAGCTGCACTGTCCATGAGTGCAACCATGTACCTCCCGCCATTCCTCCGTAGGACCGGGAGCACAGAAAAAACTGCAAAGTCTTTCGCAACTGAGTTTGCTTTCACACTTAGTATAGAAATGCCAACATTAGAAGAGCAACTGCTTGCATGGTAGCGTATCACAGTCTCCAGGGCACCTGAGGTTTGTCTGCGATGTCCAATCGCTTCCCTTTGACAAATAAAAGTAGAATATATTGACTGTAAATATTCCATAAAGTTTACAGTATAGATAAACTGAGTGCTTACTCAGTTAGCAGACTTACTACTTGCATACCTGCTTTGTCGGTATGTTTCCACATGTAGCTACATTTTAAGTCTTAACATGTTTGTACCTTCTACAAAGCAATTTAAAGCTGTTCTATTCCCATGACTGTTCAGATGGCTTTGCATTGACTGTACATGCAGGGCCTTTCCCAACCTAATGACAGCCACAATAAGAGGATTAGAGACTGAGCTTTAGCACTGTGGCTGCAGGGAAAGGGCTGGTCTATAGCACTTACTCTCTCTCCCTCAGTCTCTCTCTCACTGTCTCTCTCTCACTCTGCATTATGTAAAAGTGTAGAGGCAGAGGATGCAGGCATGATGTAACAAGAGCAGAGAGTATATCCTGCCCTGTCCCTGTATAACCCTGTATTCCTGCCACCAGCACCCCCTCACACTTCCTGCGGCCTGTCTGCCTCATATTTTCACTCCCCCATCGGGCAGTAGAGGGACCTCCGGGCCTAAGC
Organism: Colossoma macropomum; assembly: GCF_904425465.1. NCBI lineage: Eukaryota > Metazoa > Chordata > Actinopteri > Characiformes > Serrasalmidae > Colossoma > Colossoma macropomum. The sequence continues at coordinate 16,698,578 of NW_023494790.1, read as the reverse complement.
TCCTCACTGCCCTACAAATAACCACACAGCCATTCACACACAGGGGGACCTGGCCTGTGCCGTCCAAAAGTGCTGCACTGACCATATATAGATACCAAGCTGGTAATGGCAATAGATAAAAACGATACATATAGCATAACATTCAGAATAACATAGTTATTCACAAAAATGGCACAGAAATGAGATTACACAGAAACACTTAGACCTATTCACACACTGTTTGTTCTCTCACAGGAAGTCATTCTGACTGGCAGAATTCTCATAGCATTTGCATTTCATAGCAACGAATGTTACCGGTCAGCCTGAAGTGAGAGTTTAATGGATGCAGCAACAATAACTAAAGGAGGCAGGACTTTCTCAGAATTTGAAAAAAGTAAATTGGTGGAATGGTAGCATGGCAGAATTGTAGAACTGTAGCACGGTTGAACTGTAGAACTGTAGCATTAACTTTCATAGTAATTCTGCATAATTAACAAACATGTATAATCAATCCCATCATTTCCTTCAAATCTTAACATTGCTAAATACATGGCCAAGTCTCTAAAAGTTCATGATATCCATCAGCAGAGGGCAACAGTCACTTGGAACGTGACCAGTTTTACCATACGCTGGGCCTCCTTTGCGGTCAGCGCTCCTCACAGCTGCTGAACCATAACAGCCATGGCTGGGGCACTTTTACATTATGCCCAAGCATTAGTGTTCCCTCTTTGTTTTGTCTAAACTGTATTTTCTCTCTCACTCACTGCTTAGATGACCTGGTTGAAAGCTCCCTGTTTTCCCCTGTAGTGTACCCTTATGGTCTTTTTCTTCCTCCGCATGGCTCAAAGTTCTGAGCACTCTAAAGCCTCTGATCCCCTACGGCCTCCAGCCTTGCCCCTGTATCTATCGATGTTCTAGGGCTGGCTCCCTCCATTCCTGCTACACTCACTTCTCTGCCTTCATGTCCTCACCTGACCCTCATGAGTGGAGCCAAGGACTCGCGGGTTGGAGGGGGAGGCTCTTACGTAAGGGGCTTTTCATGTGCGCAGTTCTAAATGAGTGAGTGAGAGCGTGTGTGTGCGCGTGAGTGAGAGAGAGAGAGGACTGCTGTCAGAATCAATTCATTTCTGATTGTTTGCAAGCAAGGGAAGGGAGGGGGAGTGACTGCACTCAAAAGCCTTCACTCTCCCCATTCAGTCACACAGGAGAGTAGCGTACATGGAGTGTCTGTGTATGAGGCAAATGATCTTTAAAAGTGGGTTCATTACCAGCATTAAGAAACAGCATTAAATTCCTGCTGTGCATTGACTACGCTGTATTTTAAAGGAACAGCTCAACAGCCATATATGTCAATGTTGCTGACCATTAATGTAAGTCAGTAACTACCAATCAGCATGATGTTATTTTCAGTGCTAATTTGTGGCTATTTACTTTCATTTTATTAACAACATTAGCATTGTGGATTTAACTATTCCTTTAATTCTACGCTCTAAAGAAAGAGGGGTCTTTAGTAAATGGTTCTATTTAGAACCATGAGTTCTATATAGAGCCATCCCATGCTTAAACAGTTCTTTGCATGGTGAAATGGTTAAAATCTGACATTGTAACCACAGAAGTACCCTTTTTGGTGCTGTATAAAGTTTTTTTTTTTATAGAACCATATACCAACCAGGCATAACATTATGACCACCTCCTTGTTTCTACGGTCACTGTCCATTTTATCAGCTCCACTTACTATATAGGTGCACTTTGTAGTTCTACAATTACAGACTGTAGTCCATCTGTTTCTCTGCATACTTTGTTAGCCCCTTTTACCCTGTTCTTCAGTGGTCAGCACCCCCATGGACCCTCACAGAGCAGGTACTATTTGGGTGGTGGATCATTCTCAGCACTGCAGTAACACTGACGTGCTGGTGGTGTGTTAGTGTGTGTTGTGCTGGTACGAGTGGATCAGACACAGCAGTGCTGCAAAGTGCACCTATATAGTAAGTGGAGCTGATAAAATGGACAATAAGCGTAGAAACAAGGAGGTGGTCATAATGTTATGCCTGATCGGTGTATACAACACATTTTCCATTAAGCTGAAGAAACATTTAAGCATAAAATAGTTTTACATAGAACTCATGGTTCTAATAAGAGCCATTCCCTTTCCTAAAGAACCCTTGAAGAACCATCTTTTTAAGAGTGCAGTGTTGTGCTGATACAGATATCGATACTGTGTTGGTGTCTTGGCCCCAAAGCCACCAGGACCCCCTAACAACGTCTTGGTTAATACTGTGCCATTATGTCATCTAAGAAGCTCGAGTGAGGGGTTAATCATATCTCATACTCATCTGGAGTTGAGAAATCAGAAAAGGATAAGAGAAGATGAGGAGAAAAAGCTTAAAGATAAAAGCATGATTTTTGTTTGTGACATTAATGTTATGCAATTTATTTAGGCTTGGACAACCAAATGTAGTGGATCTGGGTTAATAATTAGCAATATACAAAAAAGGCAGCTATAAATGTTTATAATTTAGACAACTTGTGGTAGTCACTGTTATTAGCCTCTAATTTTACAATATGAGCTTGCAAGAAGGGAGGCCCCAAAAGGCTAAAGCTGCCCCTGTTTGACTGATACTGGCACTTTAACACAACATTGCCAATGGCAGTAGAAAATACTGATATAGTAAATATTTCGAGTCCAGCAGTGGTAAAAATGCTTGTCGCAAAACCTGCCAGAATTTTGAGGGGAAGTATGATGAGCATGGATTTCAACCAGAATTAATTAAGCGTTTAAAGATAATCCATGCCAGAGTGCGGCTATTACTGTAGCTCCGAAATCATTGGGATGTGAAGCTATTCAACAAGTAAATGCCATTCATTCAAGCAGATTTTGTTTCATTTGTGACACAGAACACTGCTTTTATCCATATAAACTATTTAAAAAGTGGAATTTTATAAATAACACCTATCGAGCAGCTGTGCTAGATTGTGTTAAGATCAGTATCTGTACGCAGATACTTCAGGATCAGGTGTCTGTATCAGAAAGGAAAAAGTGGGATCTGTGCATCCCTATTGGATTCTCACCACTCCCCTCCTTTTTCAGACACAGGGGGAGTCAGTGCACGTGTGAGAAGGTTTTTATTTGGAGCGTAATCGACCTATAATGTGTTTACTTTAGTTTTCCTAGATAAAAAAAAAATATATATATCAAGTGGTATAAATTCCAGTAATAATCAATAAATAAACAAACAGAATATTTTTACTTGATTAAATAGCACAGATCTGCACAAGGACAGGAGATGGCGTGGTCCTTGCTCACTGAATGGTGTGCGTGTACCTGAAACAACTGCACAGCTGGTTGTGACGCTTGCCTGCTCACGAGTGCTACAATATCCTGCTGAATGCAGGGACATGCAGCAAGTTAGGGAGAGAGGGTAGTCAAGGGCAGAGAGAGGGAGAGAGGGAGAGAGGGAGAGAGGGGTGGGAAAGATGCAAGCAGTGGCAGGAAAGGAGGGGTATGGAGGCAGGACTAACATGCTGCATTCTGATTGGCTGGCTGGAAAGCTGCCTTTGTGAGCTCACGGGCTGCACAACAGCTTCAACCCACATGGGGCATCAAGCTGGCCGCTACCCTGCAAGAGTACAGTCGGCCACGCACTGCCACGGACGTTAGCACCGTTTCAAAAGCAAAGAAACAGTCATTCAGAAAAAAGGGACAGATATTAAGTACAACATATACTTACACAGTGACTTTCTTCCCTCTCAGTTGTTCCTCATTTGGATATGCAGATTGGATTACAATGAAAAATGCATTGAATATAGATGATTCATGTGTACAACACTCCCACATGAATGAAGTACATTACAACTTATTGTAAAAAGTAACCTGAAAGACAAAGTTGTGATGTTCATGTAGGTCTACTGAATGAAGCAGTCATAATAAACACTTCGTGCATTCAACTCCAACGCTGTATTCAGCTTCTCTAAGTACTTCTCATCAGTTGCACCACTTCTATACAGTCTTAATTGTGAAGAATCCACACCCATGTCTCTGAAAGTCTATGATCTCTATCAGCAGAGGGCAACAGTCAGTCAGAACGTGATCAGCTCTGCAGCCACTTGGCTGACCTTCCTCTATCCTTCAGCAATTCAATATAATCCAATTTGTGCTCGTTTGTTCTATCACTCTTGTTAGTTTAAGGCAGTGTAAAGATTTTTACAGCCTCTTCAACATAAAATTAAGAGATGCTGCCTGTGCCCCAAGAGCACTTTCACATGTGCCAGACATTGCAACCCATTTTTTTTCTCATCGCAACTTTCTTTTATGACTTCCATCCAACTGAAGGAGTTAATGGTGGTCATCAGACAAGTGTCACTGAAACTTTACAGTTCTATAATGCATTGGAGAGCAGGTCCAAGAAGAGAGTCACAGAAGGAGGTAGGAAAAGACAGGTCGGACGAATGGACATAACTTGTATATTACGTTATCATTTGCATTGTCACTGTCCAAAGAAAAACAAATAGCTCCAAAATAGTAACTTTACAGGATGGTACAGCTGACTTTTAATGAGAGCTATGTAGAGTTTTATTCCAAATAAATCTTGAGCATTCATCCATTCATCATGAAATTTTCAAACAATGTAAAGCACAGCTACTGAACTTAAATGATGAATAAAAATAAAAGTAGGGAAAAATGGAGATACTATTTTTTTGGACAGCGACAACATAGTAACTTCTCTGTGCATAGTGTGGGGAATGGAAACATGGAGACTCAGGCCCAGGAGCTGTGGACTGTCTGGGCTGGACGCTGCTGGCTCCATGACAGTGCTGACCGCAGCCTGTCCACTGCCAAAACTCTGTATGGAGGGCAAATAATTAATCTTTCCCCTTCAACACTGGAGTTTATCTCATACTTTTCCTTTAGCTTGGCACATTAGATGTTGGTAGAGGGTGGATGGAGTTGTCATTAAGTCTTTAAGTGTGTTATGAATATTAGAGCTTAGTGTAAATACTTTAAACACTGGTGAAACAGCCAACACCGTGGGCAAGTACCATAGCAACCCAATCCGAAACCCAAGTCCAGAAAACTGAAATCACAGGGAAAAACATACAAACAAACAATAAAGCAAACAAACAAAACAAAAACGCAAATTTGGCGGGGAAGGGTGGAGGCGGCAATAACAGACCAGGGAGTCCGGGATGTAAATTTAGTCACATATTTATTACATAAATATATAGTAAAATAGACCAGCGACAATTACCATAAAAATATCTTCCTTTAAAATCCTGACCATAAACAAAGAATTGGAAAATCACACATCGACATTTACAAACACGCTGATTGTCTGGACCTGTCATAAGCAGCCCACCACAAAAACCTGACATCACACCACCCACTGGACTCTTATTGGAGGAAGGGGTGGATGTAGAGGTGGTGGGAGGAGGAGGGGGGATGGTGGTCGTCAGGATGATGGAGGTGGGGTGGAGTGGGTGGTGTGAGAGGAGATCACAGTAAATATTCGGAGGTGTTGTGTGTGTAGATTTTTTGAGACTCTGTGTGTGCATATACATGTGTGTGTTTTGCCCAGAGCTTGCATATAGCCGTCCTGTGTGTTCCTATGTCCTTTCTGCATGCCTGCTTTTAGTGGGCATCGATTCTAAACACTGTTCCTGGACTACTCTACTGCACCCTGGAGACTGGGACACAAATGCATTCATTCGCTGTGGCTGCTTCTGTCCATCGCTCAGCCTTGTGAGGGCCGCCAGAGTGAAGTCCTTTAGTCCATTAGAGTCTTTTAGAGTGAGCTATATACACGCAACCACAGCGCTGCAACTTTGCTAGCTTGCCTCAGCAATGCTCCACCAAGATTATCTTCAACTACCACTGTAGATTAGCATCAACAAGCAGTAGATTAGCTATTCCCTCACCAAAACTGAAGGAATAGTTTTATCTGTTGGTGTTTTGTTTGTTGGCTGTGTGCTACTTTCATGGCCGCATAATGCTGTCCTATGTACGATACTGTGCAAAACTCAGAGACCAGTCTTCATTTAACTTCCAGTCAAAACAGCCATTAAGTACAAGACATCTTTTTCAGGAAATATTTCTGAGGAGATCAGAAGTAAAATAATCCACCTGTAAAAGGGGAAAGTCAAAGGAAAATTAGGTGGAAAAAACAAGAGTTTCCAAAACTAGCGTTCAAAAAGTATTAAAAGATAAAATAGAGAGAGAAAATGGGACCTGGTAGACCACAACAATTGTCACCATCAGGTAAGCAGTATTTAAAGCTTTCATCTTTATATATGAAGCTCCACTCTTGCTTCAGATCTGAAAAAATCCACAGGTCCATCCTTCCACTGTGAGAAGACAACTCAACACTATGAGTCTGAAAGGATGTGTAGCTGTCAAGAAGCTGTTACCGAGAAAGAGGAATAGAAATCAAACAAAAAAGCTGTTCTCAGAACAATGGACTGGCCACCCCAAAGTCCAGAGCTCAACATCACTGCAGAAAATGCAACCAACTTCCAAGACTGAAAGCAAGTCTCCTGAGAAGAGTGGACACACTAAATACTGAAAAATGTGATGTTATATTTTTCTGTTGAGACTTGTGCAATTTCCTGTTAAATACATAAAATCATGTTTTCTGCTTTTTTCATGTTGCTGAATGTCAATGTTTAATTTAAGAAAATTCTGACTGGAAATTAAATAAACAAAGGGTCTCTTTTGCACATTACTGTATGATTTCACCAGAGCCCTCAAGGATCTATATCAAACCATGGTCCTGCCAGTCCTATCAGCTAACCCCTGACATAAGCCTGTGATTGGTCAGGACCCCTGAGTGACTGTGAAGAACACGCCTTCTTTTTCCAGCCGCCTCAGCGATCACAGTGAAGTGAGCAACTTGGACAGAGTGAGGACAAAAAAAAAGGTAAGCATTCAGAACTTCCAAACAGTAGTAGTAGACAAGTATTAGTTGAAGTAGTTAATGGTAGTTACAGTGTTTGTAATACGTTTTGCTGTTCACTGCTGGTTGTTGGTAGTTTGGAATCACTTTTGGAATCAGTTTCTCACCAGAACCACAAAACTTGCTGTTTGAACAATGTCCCCAAATGTAGAAACCAAAGAAAGGACAATAAAAAGACCTGCATAAAACACTGTGTAACAGAACAGGGGGAGAAAACAGAGACCCAGAGATGTAGTCAGGATTTGGTACTACAGAAGAACACTGCTCGAGTTTGCTTTTGTGTTTTTAAGTGCGCATTCTCAAAGACTCACAAGGAACACATGGGAGCACTCCTATGTAGACTGTACAGTCTGAGCCCCAGAGGGAGTGGTCAAATATGAGAGGAAAAAAAGAAAAAGACAGCAAAAGAAAAAGAGCGAGGGGAAAGAATGATGGACTTTCAGACATGAACCCTCCAGGTTGCACCTGAATCGAGGAATTTGGCCGGATTTCAAATAACTCATTATCTGCAATACCCATTTATTGATTGAATTATTTAATTCACTGCCCCCTGCCCTTGCCCCTTTTGGCTGTTGGCCAGATTTCACACTGTGACTAAAGCTTTCCATGCAGGGAAAATCTATTTTGCATCAGAGTGAGTCTGCATGCTAGGAGGGTACATGTCCATGAGGTGCTGGAGAAAAGCCTAGACAATCATGCATCAATCTGAAGAAGAAGGGGGTTCAAGGGGGGGAGACACCCTCCGAGGCCTTAAGATTGAACCTGAGCCAGCCCAAATCCACAGCACACAGTTTCAAACCTGACAAACATTGCATAAGTATTTATAGCTATAGCTTTATTTGATTACACAATAATATTCTACCCACACAGATTCCCTTGAGGCCATTTAAAACTATTCTCCTCCCTAATAATCTCTCATCCTTGGCTAAATACATTTGCTCCCATTTGCATCTGCATTTGCATACATTCCTTGCTGTCTAGGCATATCATGTTCTCCTTTCCAGTTTGATATCAAAGAGGAACATCATAGAGAAAAATATCAAGATGAAAAGCGTAAGTGTTTTATATGTAGGTTATCAAAACACAAAAACATCTATCTCATATGGCTAAATGGCTAAAATCTAAACACTACTGACTCACTAGGCCACCAGCTTTGCTGACTAATTCGTCCCAGTAATGACTTATTTACACTTTCCACACGTGTCACTGTGCAATCATCTAACGTCCCAGCTTAAGAAGTATAGCATTAAGTAAAACTGCCACAGTGTGGTCTTTATTGGCTGGTCTTTATTGCCATATTGATAAGGAGGGGCAATTACAGCCCTCTCTCTTTTGGACAAAAAAATGCCTCAGGTCAAAGTGTAGTATAAACTAACTTGTTCAGCACACATCTCTAAATACTGCATTACTGTATCAGGCTTGCTAGAATTCTTGCTGAAATCCAGTGCAAGCCACAGGCCTTTGGCGCTCCAACTTCATTTCCGAAAAATGCTTTTGGTACCATTGCATAAATGTGCATATGAAAGGTCGATAAATGTCATAGTACAACACCACATAGGAACTGCACCAGACACAATCAATACAGCTGCTGTATAGAAACCTATGAGGGAGAGAGAGAGAAAGAGCAAGCGAGACAGAGTGCAAGAGAGTGAAAGAGAGAACTGTTAGTGAAATGTTTTCCATTAGCACATGGAAAATCATTAGCGCTTCTCTTAAAAGCCAGACCTCAGAGTCATTACCGTGACTCCCTCTCCTCTAGGACCATCTACTCAATGTCACTAGCTACATTCTTCCTGAAATTAATTTCTATTGCAAATCACTGCTTTATACAGCAATCGAAAGGCCTCGAAAGGTGCTGTGAGTGGAACAAGAGGGTCAATCAGCGAAGGATCCTGCCAAACATCCGATCGGAATACAGAAATGCACCACCACAATCACACATGCGCACACGCCCACCCACACACATGTATACGGTGCACAAGGACGCAAACACACGGCACATGCACAAACGCACAACATCCAACCTGTAGAACAACACAAAGCCTTCAATACATCAACAGAAGCATTTGACTGTATAAAAACAGTATTGGTTTGTGAACAGAGGAGCAAAAAAAATCTGGAAGGACAGGCTTAATACATGCTGATGGAATTTTTACTGCATGTGTGGTACATGACGGGTAGAGAGAGGAGCAATTTGCCAAAACATACTAACATCCACTGTCTGGTTGGATTTTACATACAAATATAAAGTGTCTTGGTGTATGCACGTAAGAACATGTTTCATTGAAGGAGTAGTTGAAACAGTCTAACTGGGCCTAGCTCATAAGGCAGGTTTTGTGTACATTTCAAGGGGGACTAAAAGTCTTTGCATGTCCATATTAATGAGTCCAATTCTGATGTTTATTAAGAGTCCATGATCTAGAAAGTGGAACTTCAATTTTGTTACACAGCAGATTATAGTTTTGTTCTATGTAACACCAGATGAAGTAGGCCCACTTAGAGGAGAGGGTGAGATAGATAGATAGATAGATAGATAGAGAGAGAGAGAGAGAGAGAGAGAGAGAGAGAGAGAGAGAGAGAGAGAGAGAGAGAGAGAGAGAGAGAGAGAGAGAGCACAAAGAATTATGGACCAAGGAAAGATAAAGACACTGGACACAAACACAAAGCACAACCTCCACTCAGAGAGCAAAGAATGATGAGCTAACAAAATGGCAGTGGCTCGATTTTTTCATCATTTATTAAAAAAAAATGCTTGTTATACTTTTTCGTTTTATACCTGAGAGAATCCTTCAATAGTTTTCTTTTTTCCAGTCTCACTGATAACAGGTGTGGAGTGGACATCATCCTGCTCTCCTTGCACACTCTCATGGATGGGTGTGTTTAAAAAGCACACGTTTGGGCACTGGGGATACATTCACACTAAGTCAATTCAATTTATACAAACTCAAAAACTCCGACTAAGTTTAGTTTACACTAAGATTTAGGGTCGTGTGACCAGGGTGCTAATCTTAAATGTATTGCACTCGCGGATTTGGTTAGTTTAGGGTTCTCTCAACACCACTGTTAAAGCTAATTAGAAAGCACAGGGAGAACTGGGCAGCCATTGCGATCGATTGCAGTATGACAGCTAATTACATTTGTTTCCCATACTGTACACAGGCTGACGGTTGCTGTAAAGCAGGACTGTAACTGTCACAGAGGGGCTTTCTTTCTCCCTCCTGTATACCGTGCCTCTGTATGACTGTAAGCAGGAATCTTGTAGCACTGGCAGCTAATGAGCACTTCACTCACAGGAGAGGTGCCATTCACTTCCATTAAACACTTCACTGCAATTCAGCCTGAAGTGTGGCGCTTGAACTACATTCAGGTGTCCTGCACATTTCATATGTACAAATCCAACACGTGGCGTGTCTCCGTCTTTCATAAAGAACGGCACAGTCCGATTTAACATCTTAATTTCAACATCTTACTTTTTGTTTGTTCAATTTCAGGTCTTGGAATGGCCAAAAATCACTTTTTCTTTAGGTAGTACCGATCCACCGAACCATGAGAGCGTTCGTCACACAAACACACACACATACACATACACACACTGCCTTCTGAGCAGCCTCTTGACAGTGGATGACATCACTAAACCTTAGCTGAACACTTGCCTTGGTCTCGTGTCTCTGGGTTAACAGGCAACAGCAAGAGCCTTCCGTTGCAGGTTTCAGAAGAGGACTGAGTGAGGCTCTTGCGTTCATATTAGGAGGAGGTGGTGGGCTGGGACTAGAGGGGAGTGTTCGTATAGAGGCCTGTGGGCTCACTCAAACAACCTGCATTCAGTGGGGAGTGGGAAGGCATTGCATAGACATTCTTGCTACAAAGTGTTTTTTTTTTTATCTTTAGGAGGACAAAACACAGAACTACATTTGGCAAAAAGCAGAGGAACAAAAACAGCGGCAACAGCAAAAGCCAAACAAAACACTCCCCAAGCCGCCTCCTCCGTCCTGGCATGCCTGTGCATGTGTGTGTGCGCGTGTGGACGCATGGGCCACAGGTTCTATAAGACTTCTATTGTGGATGGGCCTGAAGTTTTAGTTTCTCCGGTGTAATCTGATTGGCGGCTGAGAGGCTGAAGGTATATAAGTAATGCGCCTCGACTAATGTTAACAAGGGGACTTTAAAAGTCTATGACTCTCTAATGAGAGGGCACTTTTCTATCGATTCATCTTTCTTTCCCCCTGCCACCTGTTCATCTGAACAGTCATTATTTGTAGCAAACCCACTAAGGTACAACAGTCCACAACAACTCTGCTTTGCGTGAGGGTCCAAAGGGATGTATGTTCTCTATCACTTTGTGAGGAATAGGAGGCACAGGGTCGGACTGTTAACTTCATGGGGCACTTTTTTCCGTAAAAAGGGGTCGACATGCGCGTTTGCGAGTGCACACAAGCACACATACAGATGTATGAAGCAATTACATAGCTACGTATGCAGTTTTACTTTACAAAGTGGTGGATTCAGCCAGCACGTTTTGCCTTCTGGCCTCTCAATATCCAGTATGTGAGTGTTGCATATGGTTAACATATACTGAATTAATCTTTCAATATCTTTTTCTTTTTTGTTTTGTATTTACAACCTTGGTTATGGCCAAAATAAAACCCTAAATGAAAAAAAAAGTACAAAAAAAGAGAACACAAAAGTTGAACAAGTATTGCACCTTGCAGGCGGGCAATAGATTCTCAGTTTGTTGTTATAACGTCATTTTTGACAGCAATGTCCACTCTGCTGGTGACCTGAAGTGAGGTTCTGGTTGCTGGGCTCGGTTCTAGCCCAGTCCTGTCAGCTACATTCAATACCATGAAGCACTCTCCACCGTCACAGACACACACAGCTCCGCTCCAGGCTTCGAGCCACCCTGTAACCCATCCTGCTCGAGACGCTTCCAGGAAGAGCTCCAGCGTCCTGGCGATGACTTCAGGCTAGAAGGGAGTATAAAACTAGCTTAGCTTGAACTCCAAAGGCTCTGTTGGCTTTCAAACATGGAGAAAGGGGCTGTGTGCGTCTGTGATCACTACAGACACTCCTGCGCACCAAGCACTTTACCTCAGAGTATCTATACATGCATTTGATGCACTTGAACAAGTGCCTTGCAGATAAGCGCTCCTCCCAAGTTCATTTGAGTTTTGTGTTGTGTGAGGTATGAGTAGATTGTGTTTCAGTTTTTACTTTTCTTTTTTTTCTTTTGTATTTTCAGTCTCTGTTGCATTATTTTCCTGTTTTCATTCATAAAAAAAAGGAAACAAAAATATAAAAAAATGAAAATATTCCTGTTTTTTGTTTTTTTGTTGTAAATTCATCTGGATAAAAGGACGGACAATAGGACAGATATACAGACAAACAGAGCAGTTGGCTTATGGATACAAACTATTTTTGAGGTGAAAAAGAGGTGAAATTCTGTCTAGGTTACACTGCACGCATGGTCAAAAAGTGACTACGGCTGTTCTTTTCTCTCTTACACAGAGCAGTTAAGCGCCAAAAATGAACAAACAAACAAAAAAAAAAACACATTGAGATTTAAAAAAAAACAAAAAAAAAACAAACAAACAAACAACAACAACAAAAAATCTCCAAGCTTTTAACTTTGTTCTGGAGTCTTTAAAGTCATCTTTTTTTAAGTTTGTTTTCTGGGTTTATAATTCTTTCATTATATCTTTTTTTGTTTCTCTGAAATAAAATTAGACTCAGAAGGTAAAGCAGCATCGTAACCCCTGCTTGTTACACACATACCCAATCAGAACCAATGACATCACTGTGACCAGCGGTGATTCAGCGCGTCACTCGTGTTCCAAGCTTGAATTCCATATGTGGATCCATGGAATGCCATCTTCAGCTCCTGACGAGGGTCTCTGTGTGGGATTTGGTTTCTCTTGCTCTGAAGGCAGGGGTTACAGGGATCTCCACGGAAAGGGGCGGGGAAAACGTGGACAATCATCCAATCTAGAAGAGGGAAGAGGGCCAGCTCTCTTGCTCGTTCGCTCCTTTCTCAAAGTCATGATTCGCTGACTCCAAAATGGACCTCAAGCTGCTTCGTGTTCTTGTTTTTCTCTCCCACTTTCGTTCGTACTTGTTTGTCCTGCTGCATACCGGTTCACATTCACTCGGTGGTGCCGTCTGCACACGGCCACGGCCAGCCTTGTCTCACAAGGGAGAGGCCCCTTTCGATTTGGTGTTCGTCTCAAGCCACTGCAGAGGACTCCCAGAGGGGGACACAAAGGGGATGTGTGTGTGCGTGTTAGAGTGTGTATGTGCTGATGCGTTGGTAGTTGAAGTAGAAAAGGGACATGGGTTGCTTTAATACTGACTCTGAGAGCGTGCTGAAGAACACGTGGAGGTGTGGCCTCTGTTTGCCAGAGGGCTAGTGGGGGGTGTCCTCGGTATAAGAGCGTGCCATTTTAATGTCTATGCTGCTGTTAGACTTGGTGGAAGGGAGGGAACAATTACTCCTTAAGTGCAAAATCTACTGCTGCGAGGGGTGGGCACACATTGGCACCTCAGAGAGGTGGTACTGATTTTACAGGTTTTCAAAGATGCCAAAAATGCTAAGGGCCTACAAGGGCCACCTGCCCGCCTCACTCTGTCTCCTCTTCCTCAGTCAACTTCCCCTCACTCTGCCTTACAAAGATTTTCACAAACTACTGCTCGATATTCAAAAGACAACAAAAAAAAAGTTTTTTTTTCTTTACTTTTTTTTCTTTTTTAAGAAATCTAGACCGTGTTGGGGTTTGGCCTGGCCACCTGTGGGATCTTCATTTTCTCCCACTATAAAAACTACAGTCCTTTTCGCTGCTGGTTTTCAGAACCAACAGCATTTGCTCTTTCGTTCACACTGTCCATTCCCACCAGATTAGCTTCCGTTTTAACGGAAATGGAATGGGGTTCCAAATTTCAAAGTGACAATTGGTCCCACAGTGAAATGAAACAGAAAAAAAGGATAAAAGTCCCCCAAACAGAATTGTCCTCTCAGCCCAGAATGCAGGGACTCTGAAAGCAGACAGATCAGGATAAGGAAATGGTAGGCCCTCCTGTCTACAGTGGTATTCGAACAAGAGGGAGAGCTGAGGGAGGTGTTGGTGTGTGTTTGGACAGCACTGAGGTGGGGCTCAGTGTCAATACGTTTGGGTGTTCATCCTAGATGTTTTGTGTTCCTGCTCATGAATACGTCAGTATGTGTACGTTTAAGTGCAGGTACTGTGTGGGTGTGTGTGGTGTGTGTTCATGTGTGTGTGTGTCTGTGTGTGTGAGTGGGAGGAGGAGGCTGTGCGGTAGCTGCTCTGTGTCCAGAGGTGAGGTAGAGCCTGTTAGCACAGAGGCAGTCTTGGCGCCACAGCCAGAGGTGTGCCCACATTGAGGTAAAAAAAAAAACAAAAAAAAACAAAAAAAACAAAAAAAAACAATAACAACAAAACAGCCAGTCCGCCAGCCTGCTCTGCCTAAGCCCATCACTATGTGTGTGTATATGTGCGTTTATGAGTGTGTGTGTATGTGTGTGTGTACGTGTGTGTCACACCCAGGGCAGCAGTAGCAGAACACACAGGGACTGGACTGAACTCACAAAGCCCTGTGAGGGTGTTCAGGGCAACAGCACTGCAGTGCATATAGTAATGAGGCATTCGAGTTTTCTGAGGTGTGTGTTAAATGTTTGTGGGGTGTGTGTGTGTGTGTGTGCATACTGGGCCAGGAAAGATGGTAATACTAAATCAGCGCTTTTCAGATGGTCTGAATAAAAAAGGACACAGCGAAAGGTTCAGACAATGCCTTTTCAAACTCTCTCAAGCGTGCTTCTTTTCGTTGTTGTCTGTGGAGCAATGTGCACCATGACTGAAAAGCACTCCTGCAGTCTACACAATGTGCTTCGCTCTTTTGAAACACGTCATCATCAACTGGCCACTCAAGATCAAGGATGCCATCTCTCCAGCAAACAATGGAGGAAAAGCTAGTTTTGGCCATTCATGACACCAGAAGCTGCACAACACTTGAAATATTAAGGGCTGCCCAAAGTGTGGTCCAAGAGCTAAAGTTAGCCCACAAGGAGGTTTGATTTGGCCCACCATAAAATTACCCTGACCCAACCCCCTTAAACCAAAAAGAGAACAAACATATTTTATACAGTATAACTTAAATTATTTTCCTTTTAAAACTGAGTTTTAAAATATTTTCAAAAGTAACAAAATATATCTTATTTTTTTTTTAAACTTTAAGCATGTTTATCTTCTATATTTGTATAGTGTTCTGTTTTTTGGCCCTTTCCCCACCATAAACATTTCATTTTGGGCTCCTCCAGTTTGGGCATCACTGGATTAACTGAATTAACGGATTTATGTGAAATCAGTTTACAACTATAAAAGTTTTTTTCTATATATTCTATTTTCTATGTCAGTTTCAAAATGGTTATCAGTTTTTGCTGTCTCATGTTCATCTACTTGTCAGACAAACAAGTTAGACTGCCAACTAAGAAGACTGTCCTGCTTCTTTTGAGATGCAACATGTTTTAAAAGGCATCATCTGAACACCCCCCAAGGCTGCCTAAATTTCTTACTGTCTCTATGGACCTGGGTTTGTGAGACAGCCTTTTCGCTCTCTCACTCTCTCTCTCTCTGAGCCCTCGCCTGCGCCCTGCGTGCTGCAGTGTCTTTCCTAGGACAGAAGGGCTCAATTATCATTCAGATCAGGCCTGTGTGCTGGCACAGAAAACCCAGGCAATGACAAGGCAGAACCACACACTAAGAGACCAAGGTTGCACTGTGTGTGTGTATGTAGATGTGCCCCTGAATGTGCACTGAATGCAGACCAGGTACATTTCGAATAGTCTACATAGAAAGGAAACATAGAAAGGAACTATGTGTTCTGTGTGTGGGTGTGTGTGTGTGTGTGTGTGTGTGTGAGGGAGGGCATATTTCCTAAAACATCCCAAATCCGTTTGAGAAGCTTTATTTAAATATAGCACCTGATTTGGTTCAGAAATATCCTCCTGCTCTGCACACAGGCTCACTGTAATTAGTTTGAGTGTAATGAGGTATGTTCAAGTCTGCTCCAGATTAGCAAAGAGCTTTGACAAACTATGGCATCATGTGACATAGCTAATGTTGATCCGATCACATGATGTATACGAGAGAGTGACACTGGTGATCACTAGTGGTACCAGGATTATTTATACTACTTAATTGAACTGACCACTGGTTAACACAAATCTCTGCCATTTCTCAGCAGGGCTGCGAAGGTCGTCGTCTAGCAGCAAGTCCTCCAATCGGAGAGGACCTGCAGACGCGCCTCAGCCAAACGCACTGCACAACAGAACTGCTCTGAGAAGCTGGTGTGAGAGTAGTGCGCTGGGTGGGTTTATGTTTGCTTAAGAGTTCTTGCATGAGGTTAGATGTCTGTGTGTGTTTATTATGTGTGTTTATTATGTGTCCATAGCTGAGGTTCAGGTAGATCAGTCTAAGGTGTAAGCGCAGAGACAGAAGGGCCACCGGTTAAACTGACTGGCAGGGAGGATCTAAGGTGGGGGGTGGAGGAAGTGAGGACTGAGCATTCTGTAATTCAAACAAGAAAAAAAAAGAAAAAAGCGAAAGCAGAATAAAACCCCCAGAAATGAACCCCTTCCTGACTGGGACCCCCGCCTCTGCCTCTGCGGTCACTGCTGCTACTGCTGCTACTGCTGCTGGTGAGTTTGACGCATGGGGAGAAGGGGTGTGGGGTGGTGTTTGTTTGGGGGTGGAGGGAGGTGGTCGGGTGAAGGTAAAAAAAAAGCGCAGGTTCCTGCTGCGCTCTCTCTTCGATCCCGGTGCTCACACCTCCTGGTCCTCGAACACCTCGAGGAAGAGCGGAGGGAAGAGCTCGGTGGGACACTCCACCTTCATGTGCAGGAAGCGGCTGGCGTGGCAGGCTCCGATCATGCGCAGGTCCGTCACCTTCATCAGCAGCTTGGGCCAGAAGTGGGGAATGTTGTGCTTGCGATAGTTGATGTAGTGTTCGAACGCCAGCAGGTAGGTCTCCTGGCACTTCTCGATCTTCTCCACACACGTCAGGCCTGAGCGGTCTGGTAAGGACAGGAATGAAGAGGGGAGCAGGGGAGAAACTCAAAATATCAATACTGGTTACAGCCATCATCTCAATAATCAGTTATTGCTTCCTGTGGCAGCTTTCAGAATTCATTCAAGCCCAAGAGCTATTTAAACTGGAGCTGGAACTGAGGTCTATTTCTATAAGATTAATCTTATAACTACTAATCTAGCTATTATGCTATTGTACTAGCATAATTGTTATTATACAGTACCTCTTCATTCCTCTCTATTTGCAACTGCTACTATTCAAAATTCTAGTAACAATTTCTTTTGTTACAGTGTAAGAAACAGTAGAAGCCAAATCACCCCCTATACTTCTTAAAGTGTATTGCAATCTGTTGGAATGACCATATACACCATATGAATATTACAGAGCATTATAAAATGCTTCAGTAAAAATTCACATCAGTGTTTTTTCATAATCAAAACTGTCGATTCTGTCAACTAAACATTTCAGCCCTAATTCAGATCACTTCATCATTTTATCTTTGCTCAATGCAAATGGCAGAAGTTGCTCTGTGCTGGCGATTTAAGCTCTGATGATCAGGGTTCAGGAACGTGTCAGGACAGCACATCCTGATCAGTGCATAAGGCTAAGCACACACCTGAGCTCATGAGAAGCACAGCCTGCAGCAGTGCCACCTCCGTGTCGTCCAGGTTGAACTGAGCCAGGCTCTTTCCCAGGTCAAAGATGGCGTCGGACACAACGCCCAGCCCACCGTTCTTCAGCTGCTCTCGCTTCACTGCCATCTCCCCACTCAGTGTTAGAGTCTCGCTCTCTGGGTCGTACCGCACTGCTGCCCGCAGAGACATGATCTCCATACAGCAGCCCTTCAGCAGGATGATCTGATCCTCACAAGGCAGCTACAAAACACACACACAGACACACATACACCACCACATCATGTTAGCATCAGTACTAATTGATACTTGTCATTAATTACTGCTTCTTTATTGTTTCTTCTTAACAACACACTCTTTTGTTATGGTGTCAAATGGAAAATATCCTGAAAAAAAAAACAATGACAGAAAGGGCACATTCATCTGAGCCACTGTGGCAAGAGACTAAACAGAGTAATAAAACTAGTGATTTAATCTGATTTACATATTGTGGAATGTTCTACTCAAAACGGTCATTAAGTACAGCTTGTTTTTTTTTTTGGAAAAAGAATACATATGTATACAAAACATTTCACACAAAATTACATGCTGCCATTTTAACTTTTCCATTCAGTCTTAAAACCAACTATTTACAGTTGTGTCTACTCAATAAAGGCTGTCCCCAAAGTTGTCACAGACATTATGCTCCCCTTCAAAGAGACACTGACATTTAACACCAGTAACTACCCAAACACACTTTAGATGCCTTGCACATTGCTCCTAAAATCTCCATAAAATGACTAAAGCATACATTTCTGAGAACGTTAGATAATCTACTTGCATAAGGAAGAGGAAGATTATAGGAAAATAAGCGAACCAAGAACTGTGCAAGACCAGGTAGAACACCAAAACTGTCACCATCAGATAAATATTATTAAAGCTTTCATCTTTGAGAGATCAAAGAAAATCAAGCTCCACTATTGCTTCCCATCAAAGAAAAATCCACAGGTGTTTCTGTACATCCTTCCATCGCAAGAAGACAACTTAATGCTATGGGTCTGAAAGGATGTGTAGCAGAAATAAACAGAAGGGAAGAAAGTTTGTGTTACAATGTCAAAACAGGACATCTGAGACGTGGAGTAAGGTTTTATTGGACTAATCAACTCTTCGGCAAAGAATGGATGCTGTGATAAAGGTAAAGAGTAAAAAGGTACATACTGAAAAAAATTATTCAGTTATTAGGGCTTCTGTCTTATTTTCTGTTAGATGTAAAATTTTTTCCTGATGCTCAAAAATGAATAACTTATATTTTAAACTGAGAAACGTTCTTGGTTTTTCATATCAATATCAATTTTTGAAAAACATATGCTCATTTTGAATTTGATGTCAGCAACACATTTCAAAAAAGTGAAAGGGGCATGTTTACCATTGTGTTGCATCACCTCTTCTTTTAACAACACTTTTTCTTTTAACAACACACAATCACAACACTGAGTAGACCAATGCTGTAGTTTTGAAGTAAGATGTTTATATTTATATAACCTGTATATCGTTTAGCACTAATGGTGTCTTTACAGATGTGCAGGTCATCCACGGCAAGTGCAATAATGCACCCCTATACCGTCACGGATGCTGGCTTTTGAACTATGCTCTGATAATAAGCTGGATGGTCCTTTTCCTTTTTAGCCTGAAGCGTCCATGATTTCCAAAAGAAAAAATTAGTGCAGTGCCACCTGAGGGCCCGAGGATCACAGCCATTGGTTTTCAGCATTGTCCCTTGCATATAGAGATTCTCCAGATTCTCTGAATCTTTAAATGATACTACCACAGATGATGAAATCCCATAGATGATGAAAGTTCTTCGTTATTTTATGTTAACAAACGTTATTCTTACATTTTCGCACTTGCCCGTGTAGTCTTTCACAGAGTGGTGAACCCCTCCTCATCTTTACTTCTGAAAGACTGTGGTTCTTTTTTTAGCATTACAGAACTTTGTCAGTCTTTCGTTGCCCCTGTCCCAGCTTTTTTGAAAGATGTTGCTAGCATCAAATTCAAAATGGGCATATATTTTTCAAAAAACAGAATTGCTCAGATGCACTATTTTCAAATAAATACAGGATTTAAATGATTTGCACATCATTGCATTGTTTTTTTTACATTTTGCACAGCATCCCAACCTTTTTGGAAATTGGGTTGTATATGTTCTGAAAATTTGTTAATTTTGTATGAAATATGAGACGTGGAAAATCTTGCTGATACTCTGTTCTGAATGTATCTGACCAAAAAAACTAAGCAGAGAAAGTACGACTGGTTCTTGCCCAGCCAGATTGTGTGTGGAGAACTGTGTACATTCTGTGTGCAGACAATAACAAAGTCCCTGCCATAGGTGGAATGTGTAGTCTACAGGGCAAGAATGTACACACTCGCTGTTTCTGCTGTGCTGCTGTGTACTAAATATGGACAGTATGCCGCATAGCAAAGATTAATATAGCACTTTTAAGACAGACACACAGTCGTCCCCCAACCACACGCGTAGAAATTTCACTGATCCAAAGCCACACACATGCTTTCACTCACATGCATTCAGCCACTCGTCTACACATACACACTCCTGCACATTCACACCAATCTAAAAAAGTCATTTACTCTTTCACCCACTAAAGTGTGTAAAAATCAGTCCATTAAAAAAATATTCATTAAGCCTCTATATTAGCGTTACTGTGCTGTTTAGAAGGTATGTTCAGTAATGTGCACAGCAATTAGCAATTATGCCACTAATTACAATGACAAACGGCACAACAGCAGTTCACAGGTCCTTCAGCTAATGAGGCCGATGCAAATACAAGACAATAATAATGCATCCAGATAAGGATCCATATCACAAGTAATTTGTGCAGTATACACGCCAAACAAGCATCATTATCATAATTGCATAAATGCAACTTTGGATAACTATACACAAACAGACACATACAAGCCACAAATGCATTGCAGACCCAATATTACATTGATACATAGTGATAAAGTTACATACACACTGGGCACCCACCTCCGAAAACATGGGCAGTTTTTTGGCAAAGTCAACGACGCGTGTGATGGCAGGGGTGATGATCTTGGTGAACTCACTGAAGGCTTCCAGATCCACTTTGTCCCCATCTGACGTAGCAGCTACTGGGGACTGGCCGATGTCTTCAGGCTAGGAACAGAACACAGACGAGCAGGTTTAGAGACAGACATTTAGCATATGAAAAAAACAACACATATATCAAGGTCCTCTGACAATGCTCCCACTGCTGCACAGGTATTAATTAGCTACAGAGCAAATGTATAACAAAATAGGCATGTGTAACAAAATAGCATACAACGTGTCAGGAGTTACTAACAGAAAATTACATTACAAATTACAAGTACATTACGAACAGCAAGTCTAGGACATTAGGGGTGTACTGACCAAGAATTTTTATGGTCAGTTTTGATTCTTGTTTCTTTACAGGCAAATTGGTTGGTGGCCAATACTTTGGCAAGTTTTTTTTTTCTAAAGCAAGAGGACACAAACATGATAAAACTTTTTTTTGTTTACTACCTGAAGCACACACTTGCATTCTAAAAAACACACTGATATGAAACACAAAGGCTGGTGGGTAACTCTAAAATGGACCTGCACGCACAGTATTCAAATGCTGCGTGTTCTTGACTGATTCACTTTGTTCATGCCATTTAATCATTAAAAATAAAGATAAATCATTTATTGCTGAGTAAGTGTTAGGAAATCAATGGCATGACTAACACAACTCCATTATTTCCCTTTTAAATAGTTTCATAAATATATGACATCATTCTATATGAAATTTTGGGAGACATTTATGCCTCCCAAAATTTAAGAATGTCAGGTGGTGCAACCGTCCAACCATATATGCAGATTAAGTAAACTAGGAAAAAAAAGGAATTTAGTCATATGCAATTGGAAATAAATTAGCCTGGCATGACTTTATGTTTGAAATCTTTGAAGTCATAACATGTTTCAAAATAACGAAGATTTAAAACTATTCAACTCACGGAAAACAACTTGCATTTCTTATTTCTTCAAATGTCCCTCTTTTTAGACCTTAAATAAATATTGAACTGAAACTGTCAATTTACATGGTGGGGTTGGTTCAGCTTAGTAAATCAGGTGGTATGACCTCAGGAAAACCATGCACATATGTTATTATTATAATAATGTTTATTTCTTTGGAAAAAAATACATATAAACTTTGGTTCATGTACAAAGGTTTATATGGATGTACAAAGACTAGTTTATATACACTCACTGAGCGCTGTATTAGGTAGACCTTGTATCTACATATCTGCATATTTCATCAGCTCCACTTACAATACAGATGCACTTTGTAGTTCTACAATTAGAGACTGTAGTCCATCTGTTTCTTTGCATACTTTGTTAACCCCCCCTTACCCTGTTCTTCAATGGTCAGGCTCCCACAGGACAACCACAGAGCTGGTATTATTTGGGTGGTGGATCATTCTCAGCACTGCAGTGACACTAATATGGTGGTGGCACATTAGTGTGTGTTGCACTGGTATGAGTGGATCGGACACAGCAGTGCTGCTGGTTTTTCAAACACCTCAGTATCACTGCTGGACTGAGAACAGTCCAATCAAAAATATCCAGCCTGTGGACAGCATCCTGTGACCACTGATGAAGGACTAAAGGATGACCAACACAAACTGCACAGCAACAGATGAGCTATCATCTCTAACTTTACATCTACTAGGTGGACCAACAAGGTAGGTGTGTCTAATAAAGTGGACCGTGTCTGAAGACCCCTGGTCATGTTTTATTGATTTTCTAAATGAAAAAAAGTTCACATTCTCTACAGGGAACAACTTTATAAATAGCATTTTTGTCTGCAAATTTTAGAACCCAACTTCTATTTCTAGTGAGTTTAACATACTGAAAATAAAACATATAATATAAAATCGTAACTTCTGCACAGGCCATATTGTACACCTTATTTGTTTTTTTTCAGTATGTTAAATTCAGCAAATAAACAGTAATTGTGCAATAAATGTGCAGAAGTGTGTTCTCTGTAGAGGATGTATTCAGTTATTTTCACCTTGGCAAAATATGTAATTTGACCCAGGTGCCCAAACTTTGGCATATGACTGTATATGTAAAATGTAAAGCCACAATATGACATATCGTACTGGAGGAAAAAAAAGGAAAGAAAACATGCATGGAGGTGTAGGGCAGTGGCCGTGGCGCAAGCAGAGCTGGGACTGTTCAGTGCTATTCCGCAGCAGAGCAGTTAGAGTTGACTGATGAGGAGTTCACATGCTCACAATAGCCTCTCTGTTCAGCCTCGGGGTGGACAATAGGTCAACACTGCACAGGCAGTGCAAAAGCAGAACTCAGGACCCCAGCTTTCACAACAGCATTCACTCACACATCGGGAGGCATTGTGTGCTCAAGGCTGTTTTCAGCATCCAAGAGACTGCTTTGCTGCTACTGTGAGTTGGAGCGATAATAGCTTTTGAGTCTATATGTTTTCCCTCATACAAAAAACCGGCAGATTATTGAAGGTTATCGCAAAGTTTTAGCATGCTTTATGTACAAAACATGGGGATTAAGTGTTTTTTTATGGATGAGAAAGAGGATCGCACAAAGAGAAAAGATGGACAGAAGAGGAAGGAATGGGCTACAGAAGAGGGGTGAGACTGAGACAGACAGATTGAGCAGGTTAGCATTTTACTGCTGCAGGGAAAGACTGAAAAACATGGATCAGAAGAGCAGAGAGGTTACAGTGGGAGGAGCTCGAATCAGCCTGTAATGTGATTAGAGCTAGGGCTCCACTGGCCACTCCAGCTCACTGCTAACAGCTAGAGTAAGCCGATGTGGGTCTAAGTAGCAAAAACACTTTCACTTACCTAAACATGAAATAAGGAATATGAGAGGATCTTATTTGTTCATAAATGATGGCACCTAAATTGGTTTTAAGATTAAAGGTGGTGGGGTGAGGACTGAGCCAGTAAGGTAAAGTTACCGTGGTTTTATAGGATAAATTCCCCACTTCCACACTTTCTGCTATGAAAAGACAACCTCTAACACGCTAGATTTCCCTTCTAAAAGCCTACGGTTCTCACAAGAACATTTCATAATCCATCAAACAACCTCTTGCCATTGATTTTATTAAGAATGATGCGTTGATGGACAACAGACATCAACACACTGCAAAGCAAGAAAACAGATTAGATTAGAAAATGTGATTAGATCAGGGCTGCAGTGGCCATTCCATCACCCCACAATTCCCTTCAGCTCAATATTAACGCTGCTAACAGCTAGAGGAAGAACAAACAACGCTGCTAACTTTTACTTAGATTACGTAAAAGATTATTAAAACAGCAACATGAAAGGGAGAAGAAGACAAGAATACAGAATCAGTTTTGTGAGCATCCAGGGATGATGTGCAGCATGCAGAGCATAACTACAGCCATCTCGAGAGGGGCCGCTGTGTTTGTGACCTTCAACATGTCTCATTAGAGCTGTGTGACAGAGAACAAGTCAAACAAAGCCACCTTACTCAACTCAAAAAGAGGTGAAAAGAGAGAGTGGGTGAGGCGGGGGAGTGAGGGACGAAGAGAGGCAAGCTATTTCACAAATTAAAGTCAAGAAAATGTGATGAGCCTTTACACAGAGATTCCCCTTATATGAATCATAGTTCACAAGCTGTTTATTTAACACCACTATTAAACTAAATGTGTGTTTTGACTAGCGATGGCATATCTATATGGATGAGTATTCCATATGAGGTTTCAGGGCGATATCAGTTGAAAATGCGGGATGGGATATGAAAGGGCATAAAAGAATAAATCCAATCCGTTCCTGCAAAAATCTGTCCTGAAACAGCATACACTGATACTGTGATGTGATGATGTTAGCTGTGTATTTGTTCCTGCGGGTTAACAATGTGTTTGAGTAGTTTGAGAATAAGTGAAGTGCTTCATGGTAGGTTACAATACTGGTACTGGAAAAAAAGTGGTACCATTACTAAGGTGAAATTTTATCCCACTTCTGAATGTATTTCAGAAACAGTTCAACCGTGGACTGGGCTATGAATAACATGTACTTTCTGGTCGTTTTGACTGAAAATTAAATAAATGAAGTACTATATATGTGTGCAGTATTGGAGCAAGTGTGAGAGGTAGACGTGTGAATCCTCTATTAGCCAACAGGAGCTCTCTCTCCCTTTCAGTCTCTTTCAGCAGTGAGCAATAGGCCTGTCACCATGATGACCACAAAGCCTCTCTCTTTCACACACACACAAAATCTTATAGTATTACTATTATGAAGTTCTGAATGAAGGAGGAGGCTGATTGTGCATTCCTACAGTGAGAGTGAGAGAGAAAGAGAGTGTGAAAGAGAGAAATGGAAGAGGGCTTTCATGTACAGTGAAGTGGGCTCTCAGCAGGCTCCTGGCCTTGCACAGTTATTGGTGATCTATCTGGGCTGTAAAGGTTATATATGTACGCCAAAGTCCTTTATGGTGCATTTTATGGCATTTCTCAGTTGGCCAGGGGAGCGGCTTCTCTCTCTCTCTCTCTCTCGTTTGTCTAAGTTAAAGTTCATCTGGGGTTTGATTGCACTCATATTGGTTTTGGGGTGTGAGTGGGAGGTGGTGGGGTGCAGACTGAGCCAGAAGGGTGAATAAGTTACTGTGGTTTTGTGGGACGGATTCCCTGCTTCACTCTCTCTGATATGGAAAAACAAATTCTAACACACTAAAGAGGACAGACAGATATCAAAATGATATGTGAATTAACAACACACTTTCTGTTTAAGCACAACTTGTGTCTCTGTGTCATGTTTGAGTTAACAGTAACACAAATTTGGTGTCGTTAATTGGGATTATAGGATCCTCTTTTAGGAACATTAGGCCACATTCACAAGGACATTATAGCACCTCTTGCGATGTTAATGAGAGCAAAGTGTGGATGGACAACAGACTCCAACTCAAAAATTCTGATCAGATATCCATTAAAACAGTTTACCGGAGTTCAACTTTTGACAGCACATACTCTGATGTAACCATGCGTCAGCCAAAAGTAGACAGTGGCTGTGTTTACATGCAAAGATTTTTGTCAATACATTCCGATTACAGATTAAGACCGAGGTGTTTATATGCTCTCTCTACTCAACAAACTGATGGAAAATTTCCAAAATTATGCACATGCGTAGAGAACCACTCAGTGTAGACGTTACCAAGACAACGAGCGTCATGCAAGTCAAGTCAGAGTGAGACGAGCAGCAGTAAGCATTGCTTGTGTTTTACTTGCTTTAAAATTATGGAAGACTCAGTAAAACGTACTTCACACATACTTATTAAAGAAGGGCAAGAGGAAGGCATCGTGTTCTGGGACACATAAGCTGGACGCCCGTCCCACCGCCGTCTTTTAAAGCTCATAGCATAAACTTTGTCTCCTCTGCAGACCAGTTTCTGCTCCCGCAATGTTGAATGTTCTAAACTTTTGCTATAACGTGAACGCACATGCGCAGCACGTACTTCATCTTTCCGATTGGGAATGTAATCAGATACAGGTGTTAGCTTAAAATTAGCTTCATCAATCTCATTAGCAAGCTAGCTACTTCAGCAAGCAACCTCAGAGAGCTGTATGGTTTAAATTATGCTGTTCAAACGATGTAAACTTTATCCAAACAAATGTTTTTCTTTCAAATCTTTACTTTGTGTAATGGATTTATAGAAGAGAGAGTGCGCCACTGTTTCCACTCTCTACCCTCAGAGAAAGTTAGGTTTAATGTTTGCTGTTTGGGGTGAAGACTACTGTTCTTTTGGTCGATTGGCTAAATGCAACGTGGCGGCTGCATTCATTTGCATAAAGCTGAAATCTTTTTCCCCAGCCACTATGCAATGTGTGATGCGGCTGATGCAGCGTGGAAAGCTGCAAGTATTGCTATATTGTGCTGTTAGTCTTCTCAGCACAGGGATTAACATTACAGCCTCTTCTGTGATTTCATCTCTCTACTGTTTTCCCATCTATGCATTATCTGTCATTCTAGCTTCCCCACCCACATACTGCTCTTCTCTGTTCTGCTGTTCCACTCCCTGCCTTCTCAAAGTGGGAGGAGCACCACTTCTGACACTGTAGACTAATGCTGACGTTTTCAGCATACACAAGTGAAGGATTATCCTTTCTGACAGCCACACCAGATCTCAGGCGCGCACACACACACACAAACTCAGACAGAAGGTTTGACTTGTAGTGACTCAGCCCCAGTCAGATTGAGGAAAGCAGCTGTAGAACTATGTAACTGTAACTAAACTTTGCTATGCCAACATCTAAACCTAAACAAGAAGGAAATGTGTAAATATTTGGCTCTTGTAGTGTTTCAAATCAAAGACACATTTTGTTTACAAAGGCGGTTCCTCATAGAGAAATATCTGCATTCCAAATATGAGCTGAAATGACCTGAGATTACACTGAGGTATACAAAAAACAGGCTACACATACAGATACATGCTTTCAATGTTGTATCAAAACTTCATTTCAAAACGTCAGCTGCCCTTTCCACTGTGTGAAAAATGTCATCATAAATGAACCAACAAAAAAACAAACATGCATTAAATTCTAGTTACATGTATATGTATAGTCAAGAACAATGACCACACAAACACCAATAAACCCAAATGTTTGGTTGGTGTGCCATACCATGTAAGTCAATGTATTAGAACGTCCTCCCCATTCACAATGTTCTAGAATGTTCTCTCCAATCTACGCTGATTTAGAATCTTCTCCCCAATTCACACTGTTCTAAAATGTTGTCATTCATTCACACAGTTCCACAATCTTCTCCCTCATTCACATTAGCCACGTTTACATGCAGCCTAATAACCTGTTAATAATCCCACTAACAGCTCAACAGAATACGTCTATTAAATACACCTGAATCAGAACAGACTAGTCTTATTGAGGCCATTCGAAATACAGTTTCTATCCGATTGAACGAGGTGGGTAAACCTGTAGATAATCCATTAAACAGAAGAATAATAACAGTGAAAATGCCTGTATCCGATTACATTCCCAATCGGAAAGTTGAAGTACGTGCATGTGCATCGCGTCATAGAGAAATTTTAAAATGTTCAACATGGCGGGAGCAGAAACTGGTCTGCAGAGGAGACAAAGTTTATGCTTTAAACTTAAACTTAGACGCCAGTGGGTCGGGCGTCCAGCTTATGACTCTCAAAACTTGACGTCTTCTTCTTGCCTTTCTTTAATAAGTACACATGAAGTATGTTTTTTCTGAGTCTGACATCATTTTAAAGCAATTAAAAACACAAACACTGTTTACTACTGCTCGTCTCACTCTGAATGGACACACGTGACGCTCGTTGTCATGGTAACGTCTACACTAAGTGGTCCTCTATGCATGCATGTAATTTTGGATTGGATTACTTCTGTGCATGTAAACAGAGATTTTTCATCAGACTGTTGAGTAGAGTGAGCATATAGACACCTCAGTCTTAATCTATAATCAGAATGTATTCCATCGAATTGGCTAAAATCTTTTGCATGTAAACACAGCCAGTGTTCCTGAATCTTCTCCCAAATTCACACTGTTCAAGAAGCTTCTCCCCATTCACGCTGGTCTTGAACGTTCTCTCCTATACACACTGTTCTACAAGCATCTACACGTTCATACTGTTCTACAATGTTCTCCCCAGCCACGTTATTCTGGAACATTCTACCTTTTTCCGTATTCCCTAATCCACGCTGGTTTATTTGGTTAATCAGCTCTTGTTGTAACCATTTTAAAACAACTACCGACATTAAAAGGTTGGTGTTTGTCGGGTCAGTGAGGTCTGGCCTCTATAAAAATACCGTTTCAGAGACACAAGGTTTTGGTACAACAGTATCAAGAGACAGATTGTGTTAGCACTTCTCACCAGGAACTTGCGTTTCTGTTTCCAGTGAGAGCCCTGTGCGTTAGTGTGGCGGTGAGCCTCTGTCACCATGCGGATCAGCTCCCACTCAGAGCCT
Organism: Colossoma macropomum; assembly: GCF_904425465.1. Lineage (NCBI taxonomy): Eukaryota > Metazoa > Chordata > Actinopteri > Characiformes > Serrasalmidae > Colossoma > Colossoma macropomum. The sequence continues at coordinate 16,669,894 of NW_023494790.1, read as the reverse complement.
GTGGGCTCCGGCCGGTTATGCAAAGTCTTCACCATTTCCTCTTTCTTCCTCTTCTCCCTGTTCTCCTCTATCAGACGCCGCTTCGCCATTCGCTTAGCCTCATCCAGAACCACTAAACAGAGAGAGAGAGAGAGAGAGAGAGAGAGAGAGAGAGAGAGAGAGAGAGAGAGAGAGAGGGAGAGAAGAAAAAGAGAATTAGAGTCAGTGTGTTAGAGGGTATGTAGGTTAGGAGACTGCAATGAATCAAGGCACTTAACAGAGAGAGATTAAATAAACACACACACACACACACACACACACACAATGACCATAAAAACGAGGGTACAGCAAGATACAGTGTGGTGGGAGGAGAAATGTATTTCTGAGTGGAGTGCACCACACATCACTGAACACACCGAGGGGGTCCGAGAAAGTTCAAAACACTAGAGATAAAAACAACGGCCTTAACAAAGAGAAGACATGAGAGTGAGGGGGGAAAAAAAATGAGAGGGAGTGAGCACTGGAGAGTAGTCAAAGAAAGCATGGGAGCGAGAGAGATGCATAAAGAATTGCTGGAGGCCCGAGGGAGAGAACATGCCGTGAGAGTGCAACATGTGGACTGCAGGTCGGAGCCATATGGTTGTCTGCACGCTGACCCCTCAAACAGCATTGCAGACTGCCTGACATTCATTTACACCCGCCGTCAGCACACACATGTATGTGTGTGTATGTTTTGTACATTTTCAAGACAAAAATAAAATACCTAGAAGAAAATAGGGGTAACCTACAATGTCAGGACCAACAAAATGGTCCTGACTACATAAAATGTAAACAGCTATATGATTCATGTTTTAGACTTACAAGGGTCATTTTTATAAAACAGCATCAAACTATGTCCATAAAGTTTTGAGAATCATAACAATCATGCAAATAATCAGTATTCATATAATTTATTTGACCAATTAGAGCTGTACATGACACAGCAAGAAAAGTAAAACGATTCATTTTTCTATTTTATAGCTTTTTTTTTTTTTTGCCCTAGCAGGATTAGTTCTCCATGGGGTGATGCAGTAATGCCAGTTTACCACAGGACGTCTGTAATGTTTATAAATGATTTGCATGGGATAAGAAATCTCAGAATAAATGACAGATGTGGGAGTGGCTACTCAATTTATGCACCGCTTTTACTCCAAAAAAGAGACAAGATGTCAAAACATTTCATTTAGCCATTATTTCGTGTACCCTAACCATTCACCATGCCATAAAGTGAATGCAAGGCATCAGTAGCATCGCCATTAGCTAGGGAATTCAAGGCAAACAGTCAACTTCACTGCATTAAAATTAATCTTTTTTCTCTAATTTTTACATGTTCTGAGCTATGCAAGTTAGACAGAACAGTAATGTTACATATCGGCTTGATTTTAGCCACAGAGGACAGAAGTAAATGTTTCTAACCATGCTGATTCACACGGGATTAATATAACCTGAGGTTATTTCAATGGCTCGTTTTACAGAACGTAAAAGGCGCCGAAATCTATATTGAAGCAGGAGTGCCGGGAAAAATGACTGACATGGCGCGCTCAGATAGGACTAAAATCCTTGAGAAACACCAGCAAAATTTGCATTATGTAAAACTAATCCTGTCTAAATAGGACTGAATTCTCAAAATTTCGAACGTGTTCACTATCTCTTTCTCATTACTAATATTTATAATTTTTTTGCTATTTGCTATTTAATTAGGAAAAAATGACTGTTGAATCTTCTTGTGTTCCTTGTAAATGAAGTGAACCAAAATAACAAAATACTTTGTGTCACAAATGAAATGAAAAACCTTAATACCTGTCAATGTTTTGTGGTAATGAGATAAAATTGGTACATATAAATGGTACATTTAGATAGTTACATATATATATATATATATATATATATATATATATATATATATATATATATATATATATAAGTGGCTTGTGCATGACCCCACATCCTGACAATGTAGAAAAGCATTTGTGTGTGTGTGTGTGTAGGAAAACGTCCACTAAGTTGGGCCATATGTGTTTGAGGCAGGTTGTGCTTTCAACTTGTTTGTGGGTGAACGTGTGTGAGGGGGAGATGAAGAGTAAGAGAGAATTTATACCCATATCTGATAGCATGGAAAGGTCTGATTCCACGTTTTATGATTATAATTTTTATTTATATAGCAAATTTAGGTAAGTTCAGGAAAATAAGCAAAGAACTGTGAAAGTAAAATTATAATCTACAGAAGAAAAATAACTTACGGTCCATGGCCATGCCCACAGCAATGCACTTCTTAAAGCGGCAGAGCTGGCACTGGTTGCGCGTGATCTTGTCGATGATGCAGCAGCCGTCATATTTGCAGGAGTAAGAGGGGTGCAGGTTCTTTTGGATGGTACGCCGAAAAAAACCCTGACAGAGAGAAAGAGGACAGAGAGATAAAGACAGAAAGAGAGTAAAAGAGAGAGATGCTGTTAAAAGTGAAAGTCTTGTTTTCTCTTTCACATCTAAAAATGTGTTCTCATCAGTTCAGTGATCTTGCTGCTTCCTGGGGTTGGCGAGGTTATTTAGAGAGGAGCAGGACTAATGCTGTCACTCAGACTCTCTCTCTCTCTCTCTCTCTCTCTCTCTCTCTCTCTCTCATGTGCACACAGACATTCACACACACACATTCATACATACAAAAAGATCAGATGGAAGTGAGAGATGTCAAAGTTGATCTGATGGAAACTCTGTATGTCTGTCTTTGCTCTTCATCATAAACTTCAAGTAAACTGTCTATTACTGTATATTTGTGTCCAACATAGATACAAATACCAGTGCTGTTTTGCTAATACTAGAGCTGCACCAGTGTCAGCACATTGCATATATGCTGCAAAGCACTACACCATATAGACCAGTTGCACATCTAGGAGATCACTTTGAAACTACAGTGTGGGAAAGCTATAGTGAATCACTACATTAGGCTTTGTTCACACAGCAGATAAAAGTGGCCCAAATCCAATCTTTTTCTCTGTATGTGACACAGATGTGTCATCTGTGTGGCAGTGTGAACAGCAAAACACATTGAATCTGACATTTTCAATTCCGATTTGACACGCTTTCATATGTGGTACTGAAATCCGATACGTATCCGATCTGTGGCAATGTGACTCTGAACAACCAGATCGGAATTCATGCGACTTTTACGTCAATCCAACTCAACATTCGTCATCGTTTCACGCCGCTGAGACTCAAACATTTAGGCTGATGTTTCTGTACCAAAAATTAGAAGAGACTTATCGCAACCGCTCCGTGTTCAAAGAGGTTTCGAATGAAAGGAGGAGACCGAGGCTGCAGTGTCAAAAAAAGTTTAAAGAATCAAAAGACGCGAACCAAAGAAGTGGAACTCGAACACATTCTGGGTGATGAGCTCAGCTGTCAACCACTGGAACGTCATAATCGCTCCTGTGACGCTGGCGAAGACGAAACTGAAAGCTCCAGGAACGACTGGCGTTCTCTGGCCGTCATGATTGTTTACCTCTGGACGAGCCACGTGAAGCATTGTTCTTTTGCGCATACGAGTCGGTTTAGGAGCATGAGCTGTTCAGACTAACGTCGCATACAGGTCACATTTAAAAGATAATGTGAACAGCCAAACAAAAAAAATCTCCTGAAAAAAAGATCTCCTGAAATTTGCTGAGCTCAAATACAGACTCCAGTTTAGAGTGCACCGGCTAAAGAGCAATACGTGGACAGTGAACAGTCACGGCTATGGTTAAACTGTCTTATAAAAGTATACTGACTACAGGTGAGACTGGACTCTGTGGGGCTGTATATGACAGCATGTATTACATCACGACTCGACTAAGCTTACACGCAAGTTCACTTGTCCAGGTTAAGAAGCAAATGGATTACTGAATTACTTAATTAATTACTTAAACAAATAAAAATACAGAGGGTCATGCCTATGCATGAATGTATGAATTTCCAAAGTGCGATTATTATTTTCTTTTTGGATTGCACCAAGGTCCCCAACAAGACGTCAGCATATGTGTAACTTTCTTTAAGCTTGAAAGTTCCACATATGCTGACACATCAAGTCAAAAAAAGAGCTTTTATTATGGACAGTTTATGTCCCTTTAAATCTAAACTGAATTAAGTAAAGTAAAGCTTATGACCACCAACTAACTCTGTGCAAACTATAAGTATTCTTCCTTTACTTGTTACCCACATTATCCTCCTAGCTCTGGCGCAACACTAAAAAGACTCCAAACACCAAAAATGTCTTGGCTTGGAAAAAGGCGTAAATTTGTTTTCTGCTAAAATAATTCTCTGGTTTCTGTTTTGGGAAAGAGAGGGTTTTCTCAACATCAATCCGTGGAACAAAGAGCTTTGTAAGCTTTAGAAATGGTTAGTCTACCACCATGCCACATCATGCTGCAGTACTGAATGACAGTTTGAAGTGCTGAACAGAAAAACAGGGTAGAATTTCTCATGGTCCCACATGACCAAGTCTTCTTAGGATGTGCATGCACCACTGAACCTTTAAGCAAGACAACAACAAGCTATGCATTCCAAAGAAAGGTTACAGTTCACCTGTATTTATCGAAAACCAACTCACAGAATGTGCTCATTGTGGATGGTAACTAGTTTCCAATCTGCAAGTGACCTTGGGTCAAATGCACAACTGTAAAAGACAGAAGAATCAAGCTTTGCCTTCTGTGTTCAAAAGGCAACTGCTGGGCCAGCTGTTTTTTTTTTTTTAACTCAAAGAATAAAAGGTCAAGACAGCACTTCTGTGTTGTGGAGACAGAACTGTAGACAGCATTACTGAATTTAACTCCCTTACTACACAGCCAAGTGGTCAGAATAATGGCTGGACACTAAACCTTGCAGCTCTCCAGTAATAAGTAACAACAACAATCATAATCACATTTTAAGTATCTGTCTGTCTGCAACTCCAAGAAATATGAGGTCAGTGGTCAAGAAATAAGAGGTCAGTGTGATGCTCTTCCTTTACTTTACTGAGACTGCTAACGGACAGTCACAGCCTGTCCACTTGTGTACAGTTTTTATATTATAATCTCCCTAGAGAAAAAAAAAGAATGGGAGAAAGAATGGGCACATCGCACATGAAGGTCACCATCCAATGCCATGCATCAGCTAAAGGGGTATAAAGCCCCCTGGCACTGGGCTGTGGATCAGTGGAACTGTGTTCTCTGGAGTGATGGAGGACTATACAATACCTTTGAGAGGAGCTGTAGTGGCATTTGTGATCCAGAACTAATCATCCAACATACCTGACCTAACCTCACCAACATTCTTATGGCAGAATGCAGCCAAATTATCACAGCAACATTTCAACATCTCATGTAAAGCCTTTTCAGAAGACTAGAGGCTGTTACTACAGCAAAGGGGAACAAACTCCTACAATTCTACAATTTTTTAGACAGTTGAAACATCATATTTGACAACTTACAGTCACAGTCACAACACAGTTAGCTACAATCAGTCAGTAAAATATTGTTGAAGGGCACATATTCAATTATTTATTGGATTTTACTTTAATTCATATGTATTTATGTGCCAAAAAATGAATAAATAATTTTTACCTGACCCATTTTTCAACCTCTTGTTATCTTAGCATTTAACAGTCTGTTTTTGTTACAGAGTCATTAAGACAGATATATATGAATGACCATTGTTCTGATTGGCTGCCCTGTATTGTGCCTCATTCAAAAAGCAGTCCTGGCTGAAACAAATAACTCCTTATTTTATAACTTATGAGTTATAACTTCAGAATGAATGGCCAGGGTTAAACTTTATTACATTAGTACGAAAAAGTGAGGAGAATTCAGTATTCCACGATATGGGCCTATTAAACTGCATTCATTTAAATTTTGACCACATTATATTATTACACATTATATCATGTCATGAATTTTAGCTAATTTACTGTCAGTCACAAAATGGTCCCACTGTTCAGGCCCTAGTGTGTATCTGTTAATTATGTAAATGGGTCTTGTGTTTGTGTTTGTGTATATGTGGGTGGGTTTTCCTACCTTGCAGCCCTCACAGGTGATGCAGCGGTAGTGGTAGCCAGTGGCTTTGTCTCCACACACCACACATGGCTCATCCTTCTCTAGATAACTGGGGATGTACCCTACAACACAGAGAACAAAGAGAGCTAATACACATTCTCAGAAAGATACACACATACTCTCAAAACACGTGAGTTAAGAGCATTAAACACATACTGCCCAGCTGTAAGGCATATCACATACTAGTCATAATGCACAGATTTCTCTTTCCCAAGTAGAAAACACTTAGAGCAACAAAAGGAAAACTACTTACTATTTACTACAGAGCAAGACCCATGTGTTAGACTAAATTCTGTGCCTTACTTTTATAAACCCAAAGGTAAAGAGAGAAAATCCACTTCATATGGTCTCGTCTTTTTCATTTGCCTACAAAGGGTCTGAAGTGCCCTCAATGTAGACAGCCACTCAACAATAATCAAGCTTTGGCTTTGGTCTAAGCTGAACAGAGCACCGAGAGAGATAGAGTGAGAGAGAGAGAGACAGACAAGGAGAGGGAGGGGGTGAGGGGGGGAGAGAGAGAGAGAGAGAGAGAGAGAGAGAGAGAGATGCACACACAAAGGCATATCTTAGTCCAAGTGAGTGTGCAAGCCTATCTCTCTCTCTCTCTCTCTCTCTCTCTCTTCGTCATCCAACTGGCATGGGAAGGACACACTGTACTTTCCATACTACAGCCTCCAACACTAAGCTAACAGACAGAGGAAATGGCCTATTGACCGCCATTTCTAAAATATATAGCCTGCAGGGTTTGGGGAGAGGGCACTACAGTACACATGCTGTGCAAATGCATGCAGTGCTAGATGGCTGGACACAGCACATACTGAACTGTTATTCTGGCCGTGCCTTACTGAGTGGTTTCTCTATTCTGATAGAGACCGTTCAAGCCTTTAAAAGGCCCTCAGAGACACAGAGGCCGGCTCTGTAAGCCGCTGGTGACTGCATGGGTCAGGAGAGAAAATCAATAGAGTTGCAAGTTACAGATGCAATACCATTACTGTGGCCAGAGTCACCAGCTGCAGACTTAAACATAAGTTTAGGGCTGTCGCTATGGTTTATACTAGCGACAGAGGAATTTCCTGATTATTTTCATTCCTCTGAGAATACAAACAGCTTCTTTATCTGACTTGTTAAATTTTTCTGTTTTTTTTTTTGTCTATATCCTTTTCTCAGTAACAGCACAGCGTTGTGTTCTCACAGTGAAAGGATGGACAGAAAAACCTGTGATTTTTTTTTAGATCCAAAGCACAAGTGGAGCTTGATTTTCTCCTATCTCTCAAAAATAAAAGCTTGATGAAAATGCTGTTAATCTGATGGTGACAGTTTTGGTGGTCTACCAGGTCTTGCACGGTTGTTAGGAGCCCCATTTTGTCTTTTTTGTTTAACTCCAGTTTTGGAAACTCTTGTTATTCCTTTGACTTCCTCATTCCTTATGCAAGTGGATTATCTCATTTCCTCTGAAATATCTCCTGAAAAATGAATTACTTAATAGCCGTTTTGCCTTTAAACAAAATAAGTGAAGGCTGGTTCCCTGCCACAGATATTATGTGTGGAAAAAAATGTATGTGTGTGTAATGAGTCCATCAGGCTCTGTTTCTTAAGCGAGACTGGAAGGAGAATTTAAAATTTGAATTACCGTGTAAATTGAAAAGTGTTTATTGAAAATGTATTGAGACGGTGTTTTTTGTTTTTAAATTGAGTAATCAGATTTAATCAGATAACTGTTACAGCCCTTCATAAGTTATAACCTTCAAAATGAATTGGTATGCAAAGCAGTGTGTAATGATGTTAGCCCTGTCGCAGTATCACTGGCTGTTTGGCTAAGAAGTCATGTGACATCACTGCAGTCATTTGGTGTCAAACCATGACACTCTTCCAAGAAAAACACAAGACGTCTTGCATGTATGTAGTGCAAGCTGCACACATACACATGCACGAGGCTCTTCCAATACATGTGTTTGAATTACGACCCAAGCAAGTTTTATGGCCTCTTGGCGGAGCGCTGGTGTCGCCTGCATTCCTACTAGCATTCTCCTCCATTCTCTCACATTATCTTGCTCTCCAACCCTAACCTCCTTGTCTCTCCTTCTCTTTGTCTTTCTCCCTTCTTTTCTCTCCAAAAGCTCACTCTGACCCATGCTGTCAGTCAGGCTGTGCATTCCTCCATGCAGAATGAAAGAAAGAGAGGGAAGGATTTATTTCAGCGGATGACAGATGTGTTGTAGGTTCCCACTTCTCCTGCATGCGGGTGATAAATATCCAGCCAAAAGCAAACAGACAGAGGCAGGAATTATCTTCTGTGGCTTCTGTGTACTGCTCCTCAACAGTCAGAACTCAGGCCACCTCGGACCTGTTCCGGTCTTCCCTCTGCTATCCTGCTGCCTGCTTCTGGCCAGCTGTGAAAGGATTCAAGGTGTAGAGCTGGCAGAAGAATCAGCAAGCCTGGAAAAGAAATCTGTGGGGCCAGCCAAAGCAAATGGATTGGGGGAGGCCGGTCTTGAGCAGTTGAGCTTAGGCTTCTGGGACAGAGCTGATGGGAGGGAATGAAATCCTCAACAAGCTCCCCAAGAGCTCCTCAGAAATGTGCACTGTGAAACATGCTCCCGTAGGGCTGGAGTCTAGTAGAGTTTAGTAATTTTTAAGGTGTAATGATATCAAAACAATGTTTAAAAAAAATGCTCATAATTGTGTCCAAATTTCACTGTTTTGGGGGGCTTTTGTTTCCCATCTTTCATGGAAATTAATATCCATGAACAAAACTAAGCAACAGGGTGCATCCTAAAGTGGGCATGGAGGGGCGCAGCTTATGCTTGCACAGTTCCATACTCAAATTACCGGGCTTTCGTCTGAAATTGCTTACACATTCTACCAAGCTAAGTTAAGGATGTCCTGATCAGATCAAGTAAATCAGAAGGCATGGCAGTCAGAGCACAGCATTATACCTTGGGCTACTGTAGAATGTGAATAATTGAAAGAGAGTGGGCTCTTACCAGACATGCTCTTCACCGAACACTGACTGTTCTTCCTCTTCCTCTTCGGGCCATCGAGCCACCTGTGTACATGAGAGAAAAAGAGAGACAGAGGATGTGAGATCAGGAAAGAATATGATGTAAGTACAGCAACATAAAAGCGAACAAGGACTTTAAAGCTCAGCTCGAAGGGTATCGCATAATTCATGCGGACTCCTGCAGCACTGGACCCAACTCTTAACTTGTCTCCCCTCAAGCCTAAGCGCTCCACTAACATGACAACCCTGCCACTTCAATCACAGGACCAAGATAGACATGGAAACAAGAACAGAAAAGAAGCAAAGAGGGCCGCAGACTCAGCCAGCAGCCGCCTCCAACAGCTCATCAGCGAGCATAACTGAACTAAAGGGGCTAGCTGACTGCACTATGCAAGGGGAGCCAGGGAGCAGATTACATAACAGAGGCAGCCTTAATAATGCAGCCAAAATGGTTAGCGTTCAGCGCTATGTCTCTCTGCGCTCCTCTAGAGACTTCACCACTCTTAATATCTGCTCCAGTAGCGGTGACACGAATGTTAACCAGGACGCTTGTGCATCAAGGACAGCTTTTCAAGCAGGCCTGAAATAAAAAGCGCCACGTGCTAACACGTAAACAAGAATGGGCCACAGGGAACCGAATGAGCGTGACGTTAAACGTGACTGATCCTGTTGCACCACTTACTGAGTTACATCTGATGAAACCTCTTTCCAATTTAATAAGCATTATATTTCTTTTGAAGGAAGACTAGCCAATCCTGTCTCTCCGTGCCTTATTGAATCTTGGCTGAATTTGATACAATCTCTAATCTAATTGCTATGATGATAAAAAACAAGGAGCATGTGATGCACTCCCTGAAACACGCACATCCAAAAATAAAATGCCATCTTTGTTTGCAGAAGCACACAGAGTCTTCTGATGGGAAAACAGAAAAAATAAAAACAAAGCCTATTACTGCAGCACTGATCTCGGTTGACAGTGACGTTTTACATATTTCACTGTATTGTTTGAACATATCTCTGCTGGAGAGATATTCTTATGTCATTCAGTAAGGTGGAATATGATTTTGCAAGGACATAGGAGCCCCTTCCCTCTCCCTCTCCCTCTCTACCTGCAGCAGTGTAAGGTAAATGTCACTCTTAAGCCTTGCTGTCTCCAGCACAATCTCTCTGATTTGCTGTCGCCCACGGCTTTACCAATATATCTGTCCATCATCTCACAGCCTTCTCTGTCCTCTCAAAAGCTTGTCCACATCAGCAGTGTCACACCCTAGAACGCTCACGATTTCTCTCACACACATATACCTAACCCTGGACCAACAGGCGCTCTCTAAGGACGCCTGTCCTGCCATGGCCTGACAGCTTTAAGGCGGATTTCACATTTTAGATTGGCATCAGAGAGGACACAGGGCGGGATTTTAAGCGCTGGAGGTGATGAACACGGTATTAGCTTTACTTTAAATAAACAAAAGCTAAAACGCAGTGTCAGTGTGCCAAAAAATGAGAATAAATAAAATGAGAATAAATCAGAAGAAAAATGAGAGATATACACTTTTACAAACACATAACATAACATTTCCAAACCCCTCCTTGAGGAAGCCTAGTATTATTTGTAGTTCATCTAACACCTGGTTGGGCTCAATCAATGTTCATTAAGGTAAATCTGGTACTGTGCTGGAGCTGGATTTGGTCAAATCCATGCAAAGGCTGGGGGCACCCAGGACAAATCTGGAACTAATCTTTGTTCTTCAAACTAGCTCACAAGATATCTATAGCTACTTTTATTGAATAGAAGAAATTGTTGCCTTTTTTCTGCATTAATATTTGCATTTATTCTAAAGTTATGTGGTGTTTTTACAGGCTGTGATGTGACAATCTATTCTAGTTCTATTAGTTATATTAAACTAGAGAAAAATTAAATGAAATCAGCACCAATCATCACCTCACTCCAGCACTCCTGCTGCCCAGCTCTAGTGTCATAAGGAAGTTTTGCAACATGATCGTGGTGATCATTTTTCTTCAAATTTTGTATTTATACATAAAGAGAGAGAGAAAGACAAACAGGCAGAGAGCAGTGAGTGACAGAAAGAAAAAGAGAGAAAGAGAAAGCTGCATTTGAGGTTCTTCTATCCTAATCGATTTAAACAGAGCCTTCAGAAGTTACTGACTAGTCAAAAAGGAAGAAAACAAGTAATAGGGGAAAAAAAGTGAGGCTGGCACTTAGTTTTCCCAGAAAACATCAATTATTTCACATCCAAATGGAAGGGCTACATGACTTTGCCATTAGCAGGGAGAGCCCTTCGCGGGCTAACATCACACAGAACCAGCTGCGGTTCGCACTCTGCGACTGTAAGCTGAGCACTCCACTCCGAGTTCTGTTTTGTATGAAAAAAAATCAGGTACCTGCCTGTTTGGGAACGGTATAGAAATAATACAAAATTACTCATGAAATACGCATCTGCGGCGAAGCTTACATCAAAATTTAAATGGTCTGACACCAACAAGCTGCTTGATCAAAGTCGCCCTTGTGCGGCGTAGCTCCTCTGCAGAAGAACTGTCAAACATCAAACACTTCCCTCAGACGAGCTACAGTGAAAACCACTTCAACTGAGCTCTCCAACTGAAGTGCGTGTATCGCTGCTCAGCGCAGCCACGGAAAACTTAGCCCATGGAAACGCACAGATCCGTGCCAGGTGTGTATGCATGAGCGTGTGTGTGTAAAGTCTTACCTGATGACGCAGTGTGAATGTAGAATGTGCATGGCTGAAGCAAAGAGCTCTGCTGGAGTTCAGACTGTGCTGTCTGGCCAACGCTGCCACACGGACAACACTTCACTTCCACATCAACTGAGCTCACTGCAAACAGCGCAGGCTGCCGCCGTCTACTCACACACACGCTCCCTCCTCTTGCATAAGCGCTCTCTCTCTAACTCTATCTCTCCCTCTCTTTTTGTAGTCTCTCCCTCCCGAGCTATGTGAGCCCCCTGTGACTGTCTTGTTCGTTATTTTCTAAGAATTCCTGGTCGTAAAACTGCAGTGCCCACTGTCTGTCAAAAAAACTTTGAATCCCCTGTGACTATCAGCTGCTATTTTCTAAGAATTTTGCTCTCTCCCTCTCTCTCTATGTGTGTGTTTGTAGCAGTAATCCTGCTTTGGGACAGAGACTGGGAGATTGGGAGAGGGAGGTGGGATTAAAGATGGTTGAGTGAAGCTGGATGAGGGGCATAAATAAACACAGTGACTCCGTCCCTGCAAGCTATTTCATCTCTCATTTATACCAAAAAAATAGTCCTTCAGTGCATAGGAAAGCACTGCACATTTCAGTTAAACTAGGAATGCACCGATCCACACTTACCTCTCACGATACTGGCTGCGAAACACAAACTCACAGTGTTGGCCAATACCATAGGGCCCATATCAATTCAGTGCTCTGTAAAAGCACTTTTGTAGTAGCCAACTGCATGAATATACAGCACTATACACACATACACACACACACACACTAAGTCGCTTATCCTTCTGGTTCACGGGGGGAGCTGGAGCCTATCCCAGCGGTCACTTGGTGGAAGGCAGGAAACATCCTGGACAAGTCACAAGTCTATCACAGGGCAGACACACAAACATACATATTCACACACACATTCACAACTAAGGGCAATTTAGCATGTCTAATTGGCCTGACTGCATTTCTTTAGAATCTGGGAGGAAACTTGGAGTACCCGGAGGAAACCCACACAGACACGGGGAGAACATGCAAACTCCACACAGAAAGGACCCTGGTCACCAAGCTGCCCCAGCATTATAAAAATATAAAGAATTCTAAATAACTTTGGACAATAATGTAAATTTAGACAAACGATTACTGTCTGCAGAATTATTGTGATAAACAACATCGTTGTGATCTAAATTCAGTTACAAAGTTCCACATGTGAGCCTTATCCGTCATGTTGCATTTTCACTGATGGTAGTATAATCACCATCTGTGACAGCATCAAATATTTCTTTATAATCTTCAATGATAACTACATTCTGTAGTTATACTCTGTACCAGAGTTTCTTCCTTTCTTTCATTCTTTCTTTCTTTCTTTTGTATATTACCCTGCATTCTTTGCCTGACTGAAAATCTACATTGTAATCTTCCCATGTGGGGTTCAAAGTATGCATGTGTACTAAATGAGCTGGTGATGTTCTGTTTGTATGGCCTGTAATTAAGTGCAGACCTTTCTACCACAGATTATAATGATTGTACAAAGGAATTGGTTTAAAAAAATCATGTGGTATGTGAAACAAAAGAATGATATATTGCATAATATTGTCACTTATTTAAATTCTCTTAATATTTGATCATATCAAAATACAGTTATTGTATACATATATATTCATTATAAAGTCAGACGTCCCAAGTAGAGACTCTTCTTATGATACAAACGTTTAAATGATACTGTTCTGGAAGGTTTATAAAATCGTACTGTTACAATTTTATAACAGTCATGACTAAGAAACAGTACTGAATGTGGATTTGGTCACCAAAATCGAATCCGTTTATAAATAAGGTTAGTGTCGATGTCAATACTGATCCAGTATGTCATGTCAGTGCATCTCTGATTTAAACTGAAGCTTAAAATCATGAATAATTTATGCTGCCAAGTTAATGCAAGTCTTCACTGCACATAACTTCAGTACCAGGGGAAATAACATAAAACACGCTGCATGCTATAAATAAAACAAACAGCAAAGAAAAACAGAATGCATGCATCGTGTGCTCTTCAGCTTGCTGGGGAAGTACTGATTTGAGTGACAGCAGTGCTGAAGGCAGTCAGTGTGTGTGCTGTGTTCATGGTGAATAGAGCGATAGAGCTGTTCTGGAGCTGTCCCGGCCTGTGTTTCCTGCTTTTCCTCCTCCTAAATCCCTCGCTTCGTGTTTGCTGTTTGTGCTGCTCTCTCACTCTCTCTCTCTCTCTCTCTCTCTCTCACTCACTCACTCACTGGAGGTTTTATGAGGAGAAGCTTATTTTAGCCTCAGTCTAAATGTGTACTGGCACACTCCTACAACCACGTGCTCTTTCTCTTCTGACAGAAAGAGATGAGGAGAGAGAGAGACATAGAGAGAGAGAGGGAGAGAGAGGTTTTAGAACATGTGATTTTAGATAAGGCAGTAATTGGACAGAGGCATTTTAACATTAATAAACTCCAGCTAGCTGCCACCAGTAGAGGCCACTCATCTACTGCTAGACAAACATGTTTCTGCAATTTGGGGACAAACTCTTTCCTGTCATTTTTTTAAACATTCATTTCAGCCTTTGAGGGATTATCTAATTTCTCCATACTCTGACTTTTCCTATTTCCTTCTTAATCCTCGCAAAAAGGCAGCTATTGCCACAGATTATCATTAGATTAGAAATCCACAGGTTTGCTAACAGGACAATACCATTACGCCATGCATGAGCTATGCTGTTCTTTGCCACCTTGCATGCAGCAAGAATTATGACACAAGGGTGATGAAACACGATGCCTGAAACATCACCACCTCATCACTGAGAGAAGGTTTATCTCAGCTGTTTCACTTTTTAGCTGCAGGAAATTCATAAAGGAAAAAGGAGCAGTATTTCTACTGCCTGCAATGAGCCACGAATGAGATCACTGCACTGTTATCTGTTCAATTTCACTTTCTACTTTGATCTAAAGGAAGGAAATTTCTTCATCCTTACAATGAGCCACACTTCACAAAAAACATATGTGGAATCAGACAAACCACGTGTTTGCTAGGTTTTGCAGTGAAAGTATTCTATAGTGGATCACGAATATTGTCTGTAAATCTATGTTGGAAAATAGTGATGTACTGATATTGAAATTCTGGGCTTGATAATCTTTATGTACAAATCTGCTGGTGCCGATACATACGCAATTATTAAATGCAGAGATCAGGACTAAGCATTACAGTGAAATACAACATTTATTACTATGGTGTTACAAATGCAGTAAAATGATTTAAATTCAGATACTTTAACCTAGTTGCACAACATCACCTTAACATTCTGCTCTTCTAAAGCACAATGAATACATCAAATATCGGTTTAAAATATCGGTCAAATCATTCTGATCTTTCCATTGTCATTTTTTTCAAGCAATTATCTACCAATACAAATATGATTCTGATATTTTCATGTAACTCTATTGAAAAACAAACAATACTACATATACCTATAGTCCCTGATTTAACCTAACCTTTCCTACCTAAAAATAGCCAGATAGTAACACTTAAGTCCAAACTGTGCCAGACAATGAATACGTGATACAGTACAGAAGGTTCAGAGATGAAATTAAAGCTGCACTGTATGTACTTTATTATGTATGATTTTTGCCGCGCTTTTAGTTTTGTAAATTATGGATGTAATTGTACATTGTGTATTATTACTCTGTACGCAGCTTAATTGTAGCTGAAAGGGTAATTTGCCTCCTGTTTCGTTGTCATATTGAACACTGCACCCCTATATATATATATATATATATATATATATATATATATATATATATATATCTTTCTTTTCTAGCATGTTGACTTCTGCTGTTGAGCTGAAACATAATGCTTCTGCAAAGACAAGTACGTGTGAGTAAAATGCTGTGTCATCCTGGCCAGTTATATATGTTCTCCTAGAGTTATTATGAAACTCCCGCAGAGTGTTATTCAATGCAAATGTCATAAAATAGCTGTAACATGCCAAGTCACTACGTATTCTTGGAACCTATTCCAAGTTCCAAGCACAATAATATTCAACATTATATTCTCCATTCTAAACGCTTGAGGGAAAAGTGCCTTTTCGGGATATACTCTGGTTAACCACTATTCATAGTGACAAACCTCAGTCTGCTCTGCTTGCATTTATTCCTGAGTGAGCTACTGCATGTTTTACAGAACAGTCAAGAAAAGCTCAAATTGCCTCAGTCATCCTCTCCATCCAGAGGTAAACTGCATCAGTCCAACAGCGGAACAAACAAAACCAAGAAAAGGAGAAAACCCACTCATGTAGAGATTTTTTTTTATCATATCATTTTGGTAAGTGTCATTTAGAGATAAAAGCTTCTTCAAATCTTATTCAAGCACTATCACAGAGAAACAAAAATCGTCCTACTCGTCTCAGCCAATGTTCCTAAATGTCCTGAGGATACCTGGAAAAATAAGCAGGCATCTGAAATCTTCTTTTATGAAGAGCCCAGCAGTGAAGCTGCTACAGCACCCAGATCTTCAGGAATAAACTGCTGCAAAGAAAGTGGTGATACTATCGAAATGGACTCAAGAAATTGGCTTGGTCAGACAGAAGCACGGAACATAACTATAGGGTAGGAATTCCGCTGACCACGGCGGTGACTTGACTCGGTGAGTTGTATATTGTATTTATAAATAAACAAAGCAAGTCTGGCTGTCTGTCCGGCTGTCTGCAGTGGTTCCTCTCAACTCTAAGAGCACACTATGTTTCAAATGTGACCTGCAGTCAGCTGAACTAAATTCTCTAATAAGTTAATGCCAAAATAGGTGACTGGAGGGATTTTGGGACTGACTATGTTTAGAATGCCAGCAAATGTCTACTAAAAACCAAATTAGGGGCCTGTCCCCCTCCTCTGTGTGAGTCAACATTGTGTTCGTCAGTCGCAGCACCCTTATCAGCATTCTAAACCAATTAGACAAGCCAAATTCAGGATAATTAAATTCGCTGTTGTGGCCCTGATACTATCTCACTGTATTAAATAGAAAAATAATTGCACAGAACACCTAAAGCCACTGTTATAGAAATATGCAACCAAATAGGATAATCTTCTGTGAACTGCAAGTCTCTCAACTGTTGAATTCTGTATAGCTGAAAGTTCATGTAAACATGTTGACATGAGAGAGACAGTTGGGTCGTGCTGGAGGGGATATAATTATGACGGTCACCGCGGCTGTACTGGAGTGTTTAAATAGAACACAGCGTCCAGGGAGGGCCGTCATTGGGATCAGTTGGAGCTGTGTATGAAACAGATGACAGAGGGTAGACTGTAAGGGGAGAGAGGGCACCTTACCCAGAGTAAAGAGAGAGTGGCACTTTCGGCTTCTGCTCTTTAATTTTCCCCGGAACCCTATAGCCTGTGATAGAGCTCGGTCACGCCCCTCCCGCAGCACTCGCTCGGATGGCTAATCCTCTGACAGGTGTGTGGTGCGTGAGCGTAACCAAGCCGTGCTGCCGGGCCCTGCTTTTGATTTACACCCTTAATCTGCTCTTGCCAGCACCTGCGACCGATCCAAAGGTACATTCCTGTGGTGAATCAAATCACTACCACTATACGCTGTGCAGTATGGACAAAATAGTATGTAGCCACTATATTGCTATATTGCACTGCGATAAGCCTTGGTATACTGGTAAACACTTGATGTGACATGATGTAACTGAAATTATTTAAACTTGTTCATAAACTCGATGAACAGATTGGATCATGTGACTGCCTTGAACACCAGACTGGGGCTGAACTGACAAACCAACATATCTATTGGCATTATATTGCTACATACTGTGATATGCCTTGTGATATCAGGGTTCTAGGGTAAGGTTTTTGCCAGTTCTCCTGATTTGAAATAAACATGAGCGCAAACTTAACATGAGCTTCTTTTTCCATTTTTTGTATCAGTCAGAGAGGGTGTTTACTTCAGCAATCAGATTTTTTTTTTTTAATTTTAATCCACTTAATACAAACAAAGCCCTGATGCCTCACACTTTACAGCACTCATCTCATTTTTACGAAAAGAAGTAGCAAACGTGCACACTGTCGAACCCTAGATATACCTAAATACATTGGTAAGCACTTAATGTTGTTACAGATTGGTGTGCAGTATTTTGAATAAAAGACATTGATGTTTTTGGATCACATGAACATCTTCATTCATCAAAATACCCACAGAAAAACACATCAGAAACATCTATGTTTGGTCAGGATGCTAATACCCACAGTGAACAGTTTTGTTACTGTATGGTTAAAGAGCTCATTTGCATATTGCAGGGCCTCTGCAAAGGCCAATATTGTGATAAAAATTAACAAATCAAATATTCTGCTGCCCCAACCCAGAGAACAGTCATCTGGAACTGAGACTGGCCAAGATGCTCCAAGCACAGAATGAAAAGATGCTGTGATTTGATTGAGGGCTCATTTGCATATTGCAGCCTTCTGCGATATCAGTACTGCAAAGGTCAATGCTGCGATAAAGAAGAACCAATACTATATTGAGCCCAATACACACACATACAAAGACAGAGCACTGAAGCAGCCTGAAGATTCTTAGTTTGCAGTTAACTGCCATGTACTCTATAAGTCAAGATCTGTAGTCTTGTATGATTTTTTGATGAACTTTTATTTAATAAACAGTCAGATGATTAAACATTGGCCTGAATTATTCTGACCAACAGTACACTAAGATTCAAAATCATATTAATAAATGCTGTTATTTTTTCCTATAATAATTAATACAGTGTAGGTTAAAATACCATAAGCTGGACAACAAGAGGTGCTTCAAGATCTTTTATTCAATAGTTCACCTTTCTTTGAAGGAACAACAAATAGCAAGTGATAATCTAATGTGTATATATGTAATTTTTAATAAACTGTCTGCCTGAGATTTGATCAACACATTTCATATACAAGACATTCTGGAAATTAGTTTTATTATAACGTGATTCAAAGCACACCATGCAAACACTGTGACTGGACAGAGGGCTCACTTGCATATTGCAGCCTTCTGTGATTCCTGTATTCCAATACAGTGATAATAACTAACATTTAGTATGTTATGCAGCCCTAATGGTACACCTAATGTGCTATGTGCTTAAACAAGTAATTCACAACTTCTCAAATTGAGTTAGAACACATTCACATATTCATTCTGACGAGAAAGATTTTATTCCTGCAAAATGACACTCAATAGAAATACAGTGTTATGGGACAGCCTGTGTTTGCTCAGTATTTTATGTAGCTTATTGAGAAAAGCAAAGGTGAGGACTTCGGCACATCCTAAAACTCTCTTCTAGGGTCGGAGTATCCATCTCCTCATGACCCCACAACTCTCCCTCTCTGACACACACATATACTCCCACACAGCATCAGATTTCAGCCTCCAGTCTGAGAAGAGGACAAGTTTAAGATGTGAAGGAGAAGCAAAGTGGATTTGTGGCAAAACACAGAGAAAAGAATAGCCGCATAGGGATGGTGGAAGAGTTGAAGAGAAGATGAGGGGAAAAGAGGTGAGATGAGGCTAAGATGATTACTGATAGAATATAGAGTGAAAAAGAGATGAAAAGTTGAAGACGAGAGCTGAAATGCGGGTAGATGAGAGAGAATATAAAAGTGGAATGCGAACACTAGGAGAGGAAAAGGAGGCTGCATCTGTCAGTTACAAGGAAGAGCAACAACAGTTCATCTAAATAAAGACATCGCCCAAAGATACATCATATACCACAAACATATTGTCGATTTTGGAACAAAACCTTGTATCTCCAAAAAAGAAACTTTACAGGAGAGAAAAAAACATTCTTAACTTTGAATGTTAATTAATGTTACAAGATTTTGTTTTAAGTCACTCCAGACCACTTATATTGATTTATTAGTCAGGACATTTTGCCACAATGCAAATGACAGCTGGTATTTTCAAATGATGTAATGTAAAAAATATAGAAATGAGGTTTTGTTCCAACAGTGAGGATATACACACAAACAGTATGAAGCCAGGCGAGGTGTGTAAGGCTGACTGGCACAGACTCTGCTGTTGGCTTCAGCGTGAACTCTTTTTGGAACGTGAGGGGGCAGTCTGCGCCACCTCGCAGAGACCAAATGCTGGGGAGTGTTTGTGAGTTTGTGTGCTGCTGAGTGTGTGAGTCTTGGACTATAACCACATTTCTCAGAAGTTTAGCTTCTCTTCTGCAGGCTCCAGGCACTGTGGAAAGACCGGGTGCATGTATGTGGGTGTTTGTGAGCAGTTATATATGTGTGTGCGGACAGAGTACACGGTGAGGTTAAAGTTGTTTTTAAGGCAACTTCACCAGGTCAGATCAGTAATCCCCAATCAAGGGCCATGTTCACACTTGGTACTAACCAGAGGTGAGCACAGGCACTCGGAAAACCATTCAAAGTGTCAATATTTAAAACCTAAAATCACTATTTGGGTATTCTTCAGGTTTTATCGCAGGCCAACAATTCAGTTTTCAATTTTATGTTTTAACAGGATTGTAAAATGTGGTGAGTTGATTAGTATTTGCAAGGAAGTATGCATGTTGTGGTGTCTGCCACTTACTCTGTTTTTCAGAGGAGGCTGTTGGATTCTGGCCTGAAACCCCCACCCCCCAACCCTCCGTGAACAGGACATTGTTGCTGCACTTATTGTTTGTGTTGTTCTTTATCAGTTTAAAATGTGTTTATGTGTTGGCTGTATTTTATCAAGTTACTTTGTGTGAGACTTTGTAAGGTTTGTTTACCATAGAGAGAAGTCGTACGGCTAGAAGTGACCTTGCCCACTATTCAGGCTGTTATTCAGTCGCCTTTTTTGGTTTGGTCAATAAAAGAGCATTTCTCTGAGTAGAAATAATGGCTTTTTCTGCACTGC
The DNA here is from genome assembly GCF_904425465.1 of Colossoma macropomum. Taxonomy (NCBI): domain Eukaryota; kingdom Metazoa; phylum Chordata; class Actinopteri; order Characiformes; family Serrasalmidae; genus Colossoma; species Colossoma macropomum. The sequence continues at coordinate 16,649,203 of NW_023494790.1, read as the reverse complement.
TGATGCCACAATATTATAATAAACTTTGCCAACACAAAGACCTTAACATGAGTGCATTGCCTTGAACGCACTGTCAAGGATGTGACCCGGAAGGCAGAGACGGTGCTGGCTTTACCGTTAACATAGCTAAAAAAAGTTACTCTCGCTGATGTTAGGTATGTCCAGGAACAGTGAAACTATATTTCTCTGACAAAAATTAATATGTTGCCCCTTCGTCCACTGAAGAAAAAAGACCACCTGTAAGAAGATGAGAACTCACCATCCAGGGTTGTACTGCTTAGCGATGATATCCCTCAAATCTACGTGAATAATTAAATGCTTTTAAATGTATTCCTCTGTGTGCTGTTATGTTTTCGTCCAAGACCAGTGCTGCCACCTAAAACTGTAAGCCTTTTTACAGCCCTTCATTGACTTCAGCCGATTTCTTTCTTTCCCCACAGTTAACCAGTTATCCAATCAATATCCTTTACAGGTACTTGACTATCAAAATTAGCTGGTATGCACATCCCTAGTATTAACATCTGTCTGAGTGATCTGATCTTAAGTGGACAGCAAGACGTATAGCTATTCATACCATTTCCATGTGTCTCAATGGGTCTCCAATGATCATCAATTTTGTGACTACAGGAAGAGTTTTGTTCACATTTACTGTCAGTCTCTCACTATGCTTCTTGTTAGACATTATGAATACTCCTGCAAGTCTATGTTTGCGTAAATGTAAGGAATGTTACAACGGTTTGGATCACATGGATTGCTAATGGCATTTGTCAACATACGGGAAAGAAGCTAAAAAAGGTGCCAGGTGTAAAGTGGCCCGAAGATTCCACTTACGCCTCATAATTTCATGCGTCTTGAGCATCAGGATTACATCTGGATAGAGATTATCAATATAAAAATGCAGGCACCCAAGCCACATTTAAGACATATTTAAATCTGATCCCTCAGACCACTGCAGCAGGTGGTCTTACATATATTTCAACCGATGTTATATAAGTGTAAATGCATCCCTTTCTCCAAGCCACACTCAACAGCCCAAATTCCACCCAGGACTGTGATGGCGCCTCCCCCTGCTGTTCTGCATAGAAGGAAAAAAGCCCACTGGACTGCCACCACTAAACAGAGGCATTGCTGCTCCTTCTGATCAGCTCATCATGATTTTCTTCTCTGATTTTAATTCTGTAGCATCCAACAGTGGCCCAAGCTAGTAGCTCAAAGTACCAGGTTAATCTGTACTTTGCCTCGCTGTTACTTACTGTCTCACTATATTACATTTAATGTATGTAATTCATTTCCACCATAACTAATACAGGAGGCTAATTATTTTGAACAGCTGTCTTCTTGTAAATATTAGTGTAAATCATATGTAACAAAATGAAAAACTACAAGCAAAATTGTGATTTTTGAGGCGTGAGCCATCTTGTGAATGGAAAAGAAAAGAGGAGGATAAACCAGGCAGCTGTCCATGAGCTGAATAGCATATTATGTACCATACAGCAATCAGATTTCAATGTGACTAACCGGAGACGCATCTGATTACCAAGTGTAAATGCATGAGGTTAATTTTTTAGGTTCTTAGGTTACAATTCAGATACCAGCCAAAACGGCCAAGTGTCACTCACTGTCTCACTAAAGGACAATTCAAGCATTTCTGAAGTATTTTTATGTCCATCTGATGGAACAGATTTGCTTCCATTTTAATCAATATTTCAATCCATACCATCTGCTAAATGCCATCCTACCTCTGAAAAAACGCAACGCCTGTTCTGCTGCATTTCTTTAGACTTATTCTGTATTTTAAGTGTATTTTTCCACTGAGAAATAAACTCCACAGTAATCAATTAAAATCAAACACACCCACTTTTTATAGTGTTATGAATAATATCTAAATCATAATCAAAAACTTGTGACTGTGATTTTGGTGCAGGAAACATCTGCTGTTTATGCTGTCAGAGTTCAAATGTACTGTAAAAGTGTTTAATTAGAAAAGAATAAACAGGAGCTGATGTAAATAAAAAATTTCCGCTTATGTAAATAAACTGAGACAGAAGCAGTGTGGATTCGACGGATGGTTGCTTGCATTTCACTTATGCTAATGAACTACATGCTATGAACTAATGAACTTATGCTACTGCCACTACATCAACACAGCCATTACAATGCCATGGCACAGACTGCAGCTGGAATCTATCTTTAAACAATCTAATGGACATTTTCTACAGCTGAATGTTAATTTGCTCATTGCATTCAAAAAATAACATATTCAGGATATTGTATAGCTTAAGGCTGATGTACATTTCTGTGAAGATGTATGTAAATAGGTCTGCATTGCAAAATCAAATGGAGCAGTTTGAGGATCAACTGGCAGAGAAGGTGAAATTTTATGAACATTTACACTGTATGGACAAAAGTACTGGGAAATCCCTTCAAATTACTGAATTCAAGTATTTCAGCCATACTCATTGCTGATACGTGGATCAAATTAAGCACATAGCCTTGCAGTTTCGATAGACATACACTGGCAGTAGAATGGGTCGTACTGATGAGCTCAGTGACTTTAAACATGGCACTGTCATAAGATGCCACCTCTGCACATGTTAGTTTGTGAAATTTCTGTCCCGCTAGACCTGCCACAATCAACTGTAAGTGCTATTACTGTGAAATGGAAGTGTCTAGGTGCCACACCAGCTTAGCTACAAAGCGGTAGACCATGCAAACTCACAGGGCGGGGCCACCGAGTGCTGACGCGCACAGTGTCTATCCTCTGTTGAACCACTCACTAAAGAGTTCCAAATTGCCTCTGGAAGCTGCATCAGCAAAAGAACTGCACATTAGGAGCTTCACAAAATGGGTTTCCATGGCGAAGCAGCTACACACAAGCCTAAGATGAAAATGCACAATGCCAAGCGTCGGGGGAGCGGTGTAAAGAACGTTGCCACTGGACTCTGGAGCAGTGGAAATGTATTCTGTGGAGTGACAAATCACGCCTCTCTATCTGGCAGTCTGATGGACCAGTCTGGGTTTGGCGAATGCCAGGAGAACATTACCTGCCTGACTGCACTGTGCCAACTATAAAGTTTGGTGGAGGAGGGATAATGCTATGGGGTTGTTTTTGAGGGGTTGGCCTGGACCCCTTAGTTCCCGTGAAGGGTGAAAGACATTTTGGACAACTGTAAGCTTCTAACTTTGTGGGAATGGTTTGGGGAAGGCCCTTTTCTGTTCCAGCATGACTGAACCCCAGTGCACAAAGCAAGGTCCAAAAAGGCATGGCTGGGTGAGTTTCGTGCGGAAGAACTTGACTGGCCCGCACAGAGCCCTGACCTCAACCCCGTCAAACATCTTTGGGATTAACTAGAACGGAGATTGTGAGCCAGGCCCCCTCGTCCAACATCAGTATCTGACCTCACAAATGTTCTTCTGGATGAATGGGCAAAAATGCCCACAGACACACTCCAAAATCTGTAGAAAGCTTCCCAGTAGAGTGCAATATTTGTTATAGCTGCAAAGCGGGGATGAACTGAATATTAATGCCTATGGATTTAAAACTGAGATGTCATAAAAGCCCCTGTAGGTGTAATGTGTAGGTGTACTTTTGTCCATATAGTGTAACTGAGCCATCTTCAAAATATTACAAGAACAGTGAAGTGAATATTAATTATTGGAGATAGAGGAAGAGGAAATACTTGAGATTTTCATCTGCATTTTCTGTACATTAAGGTTTGGACACTGCTCCCTAGTGCACATATTTATGTTCAGTGCAAGTGTGTTGGCAGACACCTATGCAAACATCGATGCACAACTCCTGTACAAACTCACAGACACGCAGGTAAAAGTACAATTCAGCCTTTAGTACTAAAGCAATGACATTTTGAAACATATTTGGCAACTAAAACATTATGGAAGGTTACCATGTCCAAGGAAACTGTATATTCTCAAATGTGACTGAAATGACATTTTGAAAAATTACTGCACTAAAATGACTTTTGGCAATACAGATAAATGGGATTTTCAATACAGAGTATTAATTCCAAAACTTTTATTACCAACAGTACTGCTATCCAGGCATGCCCATGAGCAAAGACAGACATGCACACCCTCACAGGGTCCAACAGCAGGGCCCAAATAAAATTTTTGTCAGCGATGCCAATTGTAAAGAGCTAAAATGTGAAATCTTGTTGGCCTAGCAGTCACAGAATAATCACTGCATTGCCTTATGTGTGTGTGACAATAACTAGGCCTTTTACCAGACACCAACAGAGGTAAGAAATTGTTATTGTTTTTTTTTTACATAAACAAATCTACTGTTGCTGCCACATTTCAAACCTGCTGTGAAACTGTTTAATTAGAAAAGAAGAGCTGCCTGAAGCGCTTACAGAAAGGAACTGAGACAGTGTGGACTGGATGGATAGTCTCTTGTGTTTCACATTTGCCGCACTTACGTGTTATGCCTGGTGCGAATTTAAGTCATTCATATACGTACATAAAATATCTGATGAAGAGACAATGGCACAGTGTGAACTACCGTGCATTCAGCACGACTGAAATCTTGCTGGTGCGACACTCACCGTTTCTCTTCTCCCTCTGATAGGTTAAGGTCCTGCTCCTTGGGCATGTGTTCCATTCACCTTAATTCCATCCAGCAGCCAATCATGTGAGACTGAGGCAGGCCCCACTCGTGGATGAACTCTTGTCATTCGCGTTGATGAGTCAAACAGGCATCCCACAGCTCTATGGAGCGATGCTCATTGACCAAGCCCAACACACTGTGGCACTCAGTGATGCAGCAGTACTGTGTGACCAGATCTGGAACAAAAAGGAGATGGACAGAGGTGTAAGCAAATGCTAAGAACTGTTAAACTGTGAGGAGAAGTATGAAGCTGAATAGTCATTCTCACACCTTCAGCCTAGCAAAATGGCCTAATAATTAAGGATACACAATGACATTGGAATCATATCGGTATCAGATGAATGTTTACATTCTGATGATATTTCAAACTGTTATTTGATCATGTATTTATTGTACTTTGGAAGAACAAAAAGTTTAGGTGACACTGGACTACTGTGTTACAATTTCCATTTTGGTGCATCTCTACAAATAATATCTATAGACATGGAGTTATATGGTTTATAATGCAATGTTCAGTATCATTTTTCCCTCAAAATAAAGTACATAGTATATTGTCTGAAAGAGTTCACTGCACAGGTAGATCTTTGTCCCCCTAGCTACCATATAAATGTACACATGCAACATATAACAACATTTTAGCTGTGTAACTTAAATAAGTTTCATTCCTTTCACTTTCCTCAGTGGAAAGGGGCATATTTTTACCTTTTCTTATCAGTAACTTTGTAAAATAGAAAAAATAAAATCAAAAGTCTAGGATCAAGACAGGGATATGGAGTCAATGCAACTTAAAAAAAGTAACTGCAACAGAATGTGGTATAATTATGATCCCGAGCTACTGAAGATAGACCCTTGAGGGTACCCCATCGACTGTGTTTGCGCTTTGAAAAATATAATCCTTCTTGAGTTTATACTTTGCTGGTTTTAACAAGCACCATATTTAAGTGCAGTCTATACTGCTGTGAGAAACACTCACAGTAATATTGCAAATGTCTAATTTGGCCAATCAGTGAGATTTTGCAACGCAAAACAAAATGACTAAATGAAACACTGATTACAGCTGTCTTTTGTTTAATTACAGGCCAATCCCAGGACTCCCTCCTTTGCAAAATAAAGACGGTCGCCATACACAAATAAATGCACAAAGACATTAAAGAGGTTCAATCTTTGCAGTGATTCCTTGGAAAGGGCTCAACCTGAAGCTGTAAATAACTGCAGCCATTAGTTAGCCTGTTTGAATGTTATTGCATTTTACTAGTCTATATATGTGTACATTTCTCACAGCTGCTGTCGGCTGCTAGCTCTGTGTTCCAGCAATGTTTGGCAGCGTGTGAGCCATGCCTGCAAATGAAGCTTCTTCTGTCAGCTCAGCTGATATTTGTGAAAAAAAAGCAGCACGCGGTTTATTGTGCAGGCTTTGACAAGTGATGCCAGTTCAGCTGGATATTCTAATGAGCGCTACAATTCACACGCTGCTCCTCGCCTCTTCTAAATATAAACCATGTGCAATCGTTTTCTAATGCAGGAATCTTCAGGCCAGCAGTTTTGACTGAAAACTGACATTTACTAAAGACTACACACCCATCTCTACATACACGCACAAAATACTAACAGTTTGCTGTGCTCAATTCCACAGGTGTTACTCATCGCAGTCTATTTCTAGCTATGGCATCAGACCAAACTGTAGTTTTGCCTGTTTAAATGGTTACAGTTTTGGTATTAACAGTTTACAGCCACCGGCTGAGAGCTCTGCCAAGCCACAGGATATTGTGGCTTGCATTGTTTAATAGTAAAATAGAAATACTACAATACTGGCCAATGTAATTATATATGGGTAAAGTTTAAACAGACAGAAATAGTTTAGTTAAACAGTGCTTTATTGACTGTCATGTGCTTTATTGACTGTCATGATTGCCCGTTGTTAACTCTAAATTGTCAGATATGATTGTCAGTTTCTTAATCGCAAATAAACAACAGAAACCACTCCACTTAGCTGATGCAGGCTTACTGCAAACTATAACTATCACTTACGGCTCAGGTGGTGGATGATCCTTCTCTTATGCAGGTCCAAAACTTAACAGCATTCCAGGACATATTAGGAATGCAAGCTCGGTAGGCTAAAGTGTTGTGGCTCACTTTCTACCTTTGTTATAATTGCTATTTATTGCTACAATTGTGCTGTTAGTTCATTTAGACTATGTTATTTCAGCTTTCAGATGTTTTACTTATATTACATAACTGTGATTTTGTAACTGAAAAGTAGGATATAAATAAATAAATAAATATTATTATTATTATTATTATTATTACTATTATTATTATTATTATTGTTATTATTATTATTATTACTATACACCGATCAGGCATAACATTATGACCACCTCCTTGTTTCTATACTCATTGTCCATTTTATCAGCTCCACTTTCTATATAGGTGCACTTTGTAGTTCTACAGTTACAGACTGTAGTCCATCTGTTTCTCTGCATACTTTGTTAGCCCCCTTTTACCCTGCTCTTCAGTGGTCAGGACCCCCATGGACCCTCACAGAGCAGGTACTATTTGGGTGGTGGATCATTCTCAGCACTGCAGTAACATTGATGTGGTGGTGTGTTAGTGTGTGTTGTACTAGTACGAGTGGATCAGACACAGCAGTGCTGCAAAGTGTTAGGGCTACATGGCCCTCCAAACAGAGGTTTTTCAGGGGCACACTCCAAACAGAGTTATGAGTAAACAAGAAATACTGGCGAGATGGCTGCACAAGCGACCAAAGATACAAATGTATTTTCTCAGTCAAAAAATTATGATGACTGTCGTAGTTTGACGTCGTTTCAATGCATTGTGGTCCTTTTCTTCATAACAAGCATAAAAAAACACTGGTAGTTTGCTGACGTCTCGTCTTGGTAATTTCCCGTTCCACCTTAAACGGTGCAGCCATTACATTCTGGCACCTCACATGTCAGTATTGCTGATCCATTTAAGGTGGAATGTGAAAATTTGAAGAAGAGGCTGGTGAAATGCTTCATATCACCTAAGAATTAGAGGTGGGTGATAAATTATTGTCGTACCATCCCCCCCCCCTTTTTGAAGGCATTTGATGCCCTAAATTTAACTAAAGACCAGCAGCGAGGCTGCTGAACTTTACCCTCCTCTATCACTGCAGACTGGCAGGGTCGCCTATAGAGCACTGCAATTAGCCTGTTAATGAAAGTAATGTTCTTTTTATTTGAGGTTTGTCCCATTTCGTAGGGCAAGATTTCAACCAGTACCCCTTGTACCTCAATCCAAGGAGCAAGGTGACACTCGAAAACAAGGGGAGGGGTAGGGGTGAAAATAAGAAATGGGATTGGGCCTTATCTTGAAGTATACTGCCAACTCTATAATTACAACAGAGACTCAGAAAGTCTTACATAATATTAATACTGCAGCACTGGAGGTCGAGCTTCCCATCATTCTTTTGTTGTTGTTTTTGTAAGTTAGCTATTATTTTTCTTATTGTTCACCAGTTCTTTCCACAAACTTTTTATAACATGTCATCCAAATGCTAAAATAGGTAAGATTTGACTGCTGTTTTTGTTAGAAGTCCATGAAGAGCATAAAATCATTAGAGTTCTAAGAATTGCCCAGTTCTTCTCATGACTGAAGTGAATGTTCATTACTATATAAAAGAAGACCTTTAAAAATATGTTTCATAGACAAATCCAATACCGCCTTAATATCATCTGACAGTATCAACTAACCAATATTTCGATCGGGCCCTAACACACACAGACAAACAGCTCCTCCTCTGCTGTTTCCCACGTGACACACTTCTCATGCGCTGTGGTTAAGCCTGACCCGCTCTGCTCTGTCAATGCTCATGCTTTCCAGGAACCCACTTCAGATTAGCTGGATCCTAATCCCGTCGCTGCTTGTACTCAAAACAGCCAACTAGGGAAAACAGTGGAATGTTCTCTTTCTCCAGTGAGTGCAGGTGGCCCCCTGGCACCTGGAGTGTTCCCAAACCTCAGTAATCTACATGAACTCCACTGGGCAGATTATCTGAAGAGCACTTTCTGTAGGTTGTGACATGCTGTGGCTCATACTAAGAGAGGCTGGTTGCTAGTCCGCTAGCACATGCTGCTTCTGCGTCCGATGTGCTGAACTCCGTAATCTGTCCAGCACTGACCTCCTAATCCCAGGACGCAAATGAATCCATAGAACAATATCCTGTCATTTTTGTACGCTATGTTTATCTGCTTGCCAGAGAAAGGGGTCTGGTCATGTAACAAGTCAGAGTAAAAATGTACACCCCTCTATGGTTCAAATCGATGTGTGAGCTCAATGTGGATTTGGTAAGCGCTGGTGCACACTTGACGTTGAAAAACATAATCCGCACTTTTGACTCCTCCTCAAAGAAAAGCTCTTATCTGAAAGAGTCGCTAGCTCGAGAGTCAAGTTCAAACACAGCGAGGTGGGTGATCTGCTGACAGGTGTGTGGGCGTAAAGGTATAACAACAATCGTGAAGCTTTTATGATGTTTGCAGTCGCTAAGAACAAGCACAGACACAAGCTTCACTGTGGAACACCAAGAGAGTTCCCAAGATGCCTTGCTGTGTGTGCGTGTGTGTGTGGATGTGTGAGGAGAGAGAGAGAGAGAGAGAGAGAGAGAGAAAATGAGAAAAAGAGATGGAGAGAGAACGAGAGAGTAAGAGAAATAAAAGAGAGAAATTAAATGAAAAAGACAGAAAGAAAGGAGAAATAAAAAGAATGAAAGAGGGAGAAAAGAAAGAATGACAGATGGATAGAAAGAGAGAAAGAGAATGAAAGAGAGAGTTATAGAGAGACTGATGAGACAGAGTGAGGGAGCGAGAGAGTTAGAGAGAGAATGGGAATATGTGGCCTTGTTATTTGAGCCAGGCTTAGAACTGTGCTGTGTTGGGAAAAAAAACAGGCAGGATTTTGTGTCATAAACTCAGAGTGGTCCACACACACACACACACACACACACACACACACACACACATACACACACACACACACACACACCCTGTATCCGGCTGTCCCACATCACACATTCTGTGCAGAGGCACACCGCAGTTCAAGGGCATGCCAAAGCAACGAGACAAGCGTGGTGATGCAAGCCAGCGACAGCAGAGCCAAAGGGACATTTGTTCTGTATTAGTTAATGCTCAGCTGGCCTCTCGCCTTTCAGGACGCTGGCCTGCTCGCATGTCCACTGGCCAAACAGGCCCTTTCATTAGCTTTGCTGTCTGTCCAGCTAATATGTGTGAAAGAGAGAGAGAGAGAGAGAGAGAGAGAGAGAGAGAGAGAGAGAGAGAGAGAGAGAGAGAAAGAGAGAAAGTGAGAGAGAGAGAGAGCGGGAGAGAGAGAGAGATTCTTAGAAAACAGCAGCTGAGTGGGCTGTGTGTGCAACTATTACGGCAGAGCAATACAGTATATCACAGAGTCTATTGTTGATAATGAAAGCAATTTGTTCTGAACAATAAATATGAAAGCAGGTGAAAAAAGATGGTTAAGAGCCGTGATTACATGACTCAGAAACGTCTCGGTCACGCTGGCGACCATGTCACTCAAGCCACTCTCAGCTGAGAGGGTTTTACAGGTGGGAATAGGCTGCAATATTTCCCTGTCACACATACACACACCCCGTAACAAAGCTAATCATACGTGTGGCTGGCCTTCACTCTTCACAACTCCTGCCTGCTGCAGGCTCTCCTCCTCAGGTCCAGGTCAAACCCATAAAGCTTCATGCCATCAAACATTCAGGACCTATAAAAGTAGCTTTACAGCCTGGGGTTCCTGTTTAAAACTCTACAGTACAGGACAGGGAGCAGGAAAACTGAGAGGAAGAGCTGGAGAGACAGAGAAAGCAAAGAAAAGAGAGAGAGAAATGATAAAAGAGGTAAAGCTACTGCTCCATTATATCCATTATATCAGTATTTTTGTATTGGCGTCACACAACTATATGAATTTTAAGTTTTTGCAAGACTGATAGATTACAAGAACTTAATCGACTGACTTTTATACAACAATTAGTTCAACAACACAGTTTGATTGGATCGGAAAACACTAATCACGATAATTAAATAAATCCACAGTGCGCCAACAGAAAATGGACACATTATTAAACTGCTATAAGACTAAATTTGACCTGCAGCCCATTTCATCAGTTTCTGAAGAACAGTGTAACAGCAGCGCTAGATCAAATTCTGAGTTGTCGCCTCTGAGGAAGTACCTCCTCGGCAGTTGTGATGGTGGAACAACTATACAAATTGAAATTGGCCATAATTTAACAATACAACTCAGCAAACAATGTTTTGCAGATTGGCTGGAACCACATTGAGTTTAATCTGGCACAGTAAAAAAGCTGATCAGAACCTGATACTGAAAGAGTTTTAAAACTCTATCCGTAACACAAAAGGCCACTTTTTCTAGCGTCAGTAATTGCACATATTAAAGCACATTTGATGCAATGTTCGGTGCTTCTTTGCTTTACATTGCAGAACACTCAACGTTGTGTTATTGCAATAACACACTCTTGTGTTTAACTGCTTAAGCATGTCAATTACTGTAGGGCTTTTTTGTTGAAGGAAGTTTCAAACACATAAAAACTGAGTAAATATTAAGTAGCTGGTAATTTTCCTTTGTGGAAGTGTGCTTTCTGTCTGGTTAATGTTCACAGTGTTGTGTAAGTTTCCTTGGGTTTTTATTTTTATTATATAAATTTTATAGGAAGAAAAAAACAGCCCAAGCAAAACAAGCTGTCACATTCGTAAGATATTCCTGTCAGCATAGGGTAGCATGGCTAGTAGGAAGCATGGGTTCATTAACATCATTGAATTAATTATTATCTGATGATGTGATATATTTGGACTATATATTAATCTTGAATTTTCTCAGTACCATCCAGTACTAGGTAAAGCAGGTGGGCAGGTGTTGAAGGACAAAGGCACTAGGGGTGTAGAAAAAAAGGAAACTTCAGGATATAGCAATAAATTGCAGCTGTGGCAGTGACCATATAACAAGTGTCTAGAGAGGGGAAAGAAAATGGCCACAGCCCACATTAATAAATGTGGTGTAGGCATTCTTTGGCACTGCACCTGTATATATGTAAGGCTATTTGTGGGCACACATGTACATTGTGTGTTCAGTGGGGCAATGCGGCTGACATATATGTTGACTCAGTGCATGCTGCAGTGTTAAAACGCAGGTGCAGCTGAGTAAGGCCCTTTAGCTTCGTCCTTCAACACTGCGACAGTGCTGCGCTCTTCTGTTCTCTTGAACAAGCACCCAAAACTTTTTAATTGGCCTTGAGAAACTGGACTCTCTTTTTCCGCCTCTAAGCCTCTTTCTCTCCTCAGCGTGGCTTTAATTGCACACTTTAAAACGCAGGCTGAAAAACTGCATGAAAAAGAATAATTACTGACCGGCTGCATGTTGCTGAGCGGAACAGAGCTCTGCTAATTAGACTCTCCAACTCTTACCAACCCCACTTTTCTGTGTCTCTAAATCTACCTCTTCACCAAGGTCTGAACACTGCACTTAAAAGAGAAGAACAGTGGCATTAGAAACCACCTAATAGGAAAAAAAAGGGACTGAGTACATGTGGATTGGGGAAAAGAGCTGAAGTACATTGTTAGAGACAAGTCAAGTCTTCAGGGTCCAGGCTATTGTTACTAATGCACTTCAGAGCAGAGCAGAAACACTGATCCCGGATCTGTCTTTGTAGTTACAGTAACCATTAAGAGGGTGGGGCACTGATTCCAGATCAGTGATCTTGCAGATGTTCTCCGTGAGTAGCTCACATGGCCTGATGTCAGCTCGGGGACTGTTGTTCAGAAGCGATGGGGCGTAGCTGCCACTAATGCACTCGCAGACCACAGTCACTGTGTAATAAATATTTCAGCTTTGAGTGACACAGTAGCACAAAGACAGAAGAGCCTTGAAGCTTCCAGCACTGCATACTCTCAACAATAGAGCTTGGATGAAGCCATGGCCATGGAGTCAGTTCTATCATTTTGGGAAGAGGCACGACTCCTTCTACTACAGAGGCCTTCTAATACAATTTCATAGTGGAATTCAGCATTGTTATTTAAAACGGTTATTTACCTTTTTGCCTAAACATTTAGTAAACTGTTGGTAAACATACCAACAGTTTATTATTTTATTATTATTACTATTATTATCTCAATGAACAAAACTTAACTAACTCTACTGTATTTGCGCACATACAATCCTGAAAACACATAGATTCAGGCAGTTTACAGAGAATGTTCATTGGGGGTGGGGGGCTTAAATAAACTAAATAAAGCACTCCAGTTCAAAAAGCTTTGCTGACCAACTTACCCAGATAAACTCTCTAGTGGTAGTTTTCCTCAAGCCAAACATCACTTCAGCAATGGAAAGTGTGCACTTTTTTGGTTTGGGCTTCACACTAAATACCAATTTACAATTATACTGCTACAAATGTGATGTGGTTAGGATTGGCCTGCATTATTTTTAAATCCACATTTTGGTTGGGTCATGTCAAAGCCACCCAAAGAACATCTGTGACTGATCAGGATGCCCACATCGCTCAAAAGACATTTAGTGAATACTGAATGAAGTCTAATTTGTATTTACACAGATCTGCAATGCTAATATAATAAAGGCACATGTTGGAACATTGAGGAAAAATACACTGTACAGCTGTATCGTTTTTTTTTCCTGAACAAACAGCTAAACAAATAATCAGACTTATACATCTTAAGATACAACAAAACCCGAGCAAACAGGCCAAGCACACAGTGGAGAAAGCAGAGCAAGAAGCTTGTGCCGATGGAAATGACAGGTTATGGCCTCATCTCCACTGACATCTGACATTCAGAGCTGCTCAAAAGCATTAGCACTAGTGCTGACTATGGATTATAGCATTACCCTTGGGCCTTGAAGAGGAACTGTGGAGGTGAGACTATATTGTGATACAGTCAACCCCTAGGTTCTATACTCTACTACTGCTGCTCCCTGACTTACTATAGTCCTCCCAACAATAAAGCTTCCTGAATGGCTCTTGGCTTGAACATGGAAATGGTATATGGTATAACGGTAAATGGTATAGAAACTTTATATTACTGCTCAAAAGTTGGAAATCACTGTTTTGAAAACATACAACAAATTTTCTTCCAGACACATGTATAAAATGGTTCTAATAAGATGCAAAAATTCTATCGATTCTATATATTTTAAACTATTTGGAGGAAGCTGTAAAAATTAAGAAACAGCTGTAGAGCTGTAAATGATTCCGTAATAGCAGGGAAAGCCCACATAGCATCAAGAATGAACATGTAATAAAGTTAAAATCCAGAAAGCCTCGCGGTCGAAAAACAGTGACCAAATCTTGCTTATAAGTATACAGATAATTACAGTTTATTATTTAATAACACTCTACTATTTTTTTGCCATGTCTTTATTCTCATTCTTCCCAAAACACTATAAAGTGTGCATGAACAACTGATTTATGTTTTTGTGTTTAGTTCATAATATTTAAATCTACACTGTATATGTTATTTTTGAACAACAATTATTAGATAAGTGATTTCAAACTTCTGAATGGTGCATATTGTGTGGAGGTTACTTAAGATTTAAAACAAAAAAAAGTTCTTTATTCTCTCTCACTGCATTTAAAAACAGTTCTTTTCGCTTCAAAACCACATATTTCCATACTAAATAGACAAAACAGTACACTACCTTTAGTAGTGCATTCATTAGTATTACCTTGTATAGTAATATGTGGTTTGGAACCAGTCTGAGGAAAAACTTTTCATTTAAATGCCTGTGATTGGTTGATTGGTTTATTGTAAAACATAACCCATTTTAATTGCTCCCAACCAATCAATGGGCATTTAGGATGTGTCGAACCCCTGGGATTAAGTCCAGGTGTAGTCAGCATTAGAGCTCTCATATCTGTATGCTCTGATGAAAGTCTGCTGACTGAAACATCTGCTGTGTTTTTAAAAGCACTATATGTGGCTAAAAAATTCTGAGATTTCAGCTTTTTTAATTTTATGTGCTGAAGCACGGGCTTCACTTTCTTTTTGTTGCGGAGATTGAAAAGTTCTTCAGGAAACCAATGGGCATCGATCCAAAAAACCCTGTGTACCACAGCAGGTTCACTTCTGTTCATAGCTCTGTTAGGCTGGGCCAGGCTGCTCTACAGAAAGCAGCAGATGGACTCCAAAGGTCAGGGATTATTGCAGGCTTACCTTATGCATCCAACCTGCCCAAAATCTACCAGCCATTTCCGCCTCTCCATGTCTTCCTATCTTTCTCTGTTTGCATTAGGCAGAGCGGTCAGATAGATGGTCCTGGTGTATGTAGCCCTGCTGCCAAGAGACGACACTGCTGACCTGATTACTATCGCAGGGTTATTAATAGGTGCCAATATGTCACACCCGTGGAGACCTGCTGACTTTGAAGAGCTCTGCCTCTCACCAGGAGAGGATACAGTAAAGGCTGTGAGTGAGTGCATGTGGAAGGCAGAGCGGAAGAGAATTATGAGAGTCTACCCAGCCCTGACCCGATGATATGTCCTGCTGCTGCTTATAGCATCTTTGGCCTTGGTGACAAAGGTCCAAGGCTGTGCCACACACACTGCCCTCACTACCTACATCACACACACTTCTATCCCCTTAACCTGTAGGCTTTTAATTCAGTTATGAATCATTCAGTAACTACTATGGCTGTAATATGGAAGTTATGCAGTCATGAGAGTGAGGAATTGATGTGCATGTCAACAAACAGGCCCTAAGGTTTTAAGAGGTTAGGGCTCTAGTGCAGATAATATGAAGCAATGCAGCCAAATGCAGGTATTTGGTCAGAGCTGTGTAGTGAAAACTGGTGTGCTGGTCAGTAAAAAGAGGAGCAGCGAGGAATGCAGCACATACAGGCTCAGAGTAAGGTCAGCATCCTGAGAAACTAAGTACAGTACAAGATACACAGTGCGAGCTTAAAAGTATAACACCGTCACACAATACACAATTATTCCTTTGCATGTTGGGGAAAAAAATCTGGACCACGTGGGCATCCCTGAATTTGAGACTCACTGGTTTAGGGCACAGTATGACTTTCTGTGAACTATGAAAATTAACAAAACTTCATTGTGTAGCTGAATGCTGCCTGCAGCCACTTTAGACAACAGATGTTGTGCCAAATTTTGTCCCCCCTGCAAAATCTGTCTCCGCTTTGCATGCATGCACATCGTGCAGGCATATGAATGCTAGACCACACTCACAATTTCTGTTGCTTCTATTTACAAACATATACTTTCAGTTCAAACATTCAAGATTTCCAGTTATTCATGAAAAGAAACAACATAAATCCTGAAATAATCTGTGGCATCCATATGTCTGCATGATGTGCATGGACATGAAGGGGAGTCAGACCTGCTGTCTAAAACAGCTGCATTCAGCTTCAGAGTCAAGATTTGTAAATTTTTTTTTTCCCATGAAACCACACTGACAAGTCTGTGCAACCTTAATGAAGAGCTGGATGCAACTTAAGTGGGTTGACAGAAGCTTTGGTGGTGTATTTATGAAAACGATTTGGTTATATACTGACTTCTAGTGTTTGTTAGCACTGTTAGCCTTGTAGTTCCAGCCCTAAACTAAAGAACCAAATTTGGACACCAAGCATGTCTTCGCTGAATGACTACATCTGGGGTAGGAGAGCAGAGATACAGGTCAATGTATGATGCTCTTTAGAATGTCAAAAGTACAGACAAAGTACAAAATTCAAGATGGCTGCTACTATTGTTTTTGCTCTACTACATAGTTCCGCCATTTTTATACATAACAGTATGTCATACAGTCTCAGAAACTACACAAGCAAGTCTATTTGAGACATCTTAAGAAGTCGACATGGGCATTATTCTCCGTTACTCGCTAGCTACATCCACCTCCCAGGAAAACTGAGGAAGCAAACTTCAAACTTCAAACATCAAACGTATTTTGGCTGACTGACACATTCAGGGCAAAACCATGATAGTGTAAATCTGATTTTTTGCCAAACTATCCCTTTAAAGATTAGTGCTGGACAGCATGCTGGGAAAACAGAGCTGACCCACTCCTCTCTCACTCACAACACGCAGAGAAAGCAAGGCCTCTGCCTCTCCCAGTTCCACTATTCTGGCAAAGACACGCTAAGATGCTGCCAAGAATGCGACTGTGTTTGAAAATCAAATACGACCCCCTTTCTCCTTTTTTCCCTTCCTTTTCTCACTGCTAGCTTTGTAAGGTAGATCAACAAAAGAATCTTGATGTGGTTTCACAGATGAATTCAGTGTTTACCTCTGTGGGATTGTGCACTACTGACTTTGTGAATGCCCAAATCAAATCATATTAATCTTTCATAAACTACGTTTGTAAAAGGGGAGAAAAAAAAATCCATGTAATCCACCTTAAAACAACAGACAGCCACGGAATCTGTCAAGAGATTTATTAACAGCTGTGTATTTTTTTTAACCTTTTTGTTAAATGGACAATTTTCCCCACTTATTTTTTATTGCTGCAGACCAACTGGAAATACCTCATTGTAGCGAGGCTGAAAGTGGCTGTGTGTGTGCTGCACTGTGCTGTGCTCCAGGCTGTGTCGGCCGCAGACGATTGCCCAGTTCTTCTCCTGAGGCCTTAACACATCAATAAAGCCAGACACCATCCAGATAACATAAACAAACAGCGCTCCATCTAATGACCTACTTACAAATATAATTAGTGCTCTTTAAGCAGGATTGTGATTGAAAGAAGATATAAATAACACAGAGAAAGAGAGACAGAGATAAAGAGACATGAGAAGAGAAAAACAAAGAGACAGACAGAGGTAAAGAGAGAAAGAGAGAAAGAGAGAGAGAGAGAGAGAGAGAGAGAGAGAGAGAGAGAGAGAGAGAGACAGACAGAGAGAGCACAAGCTCTGATGACCCAGCCAGAGTAGACAGACAGAGTACAGACAAAAGGGAGGGACAGACACAAGTCAGAGGTTACGGCTGTATTGGCTTGGGGCCCAGTCAAAAGCTCCATCTATCTCTCCCTCTGTATGGGGAGTCAGGCCCGCCCTCTCTCTACAGCACCACAGAGCTGCTTCTGGCTCTGTGCCGAGTGAGCACAGCAGTATAGAGTCTGGAGGCCCTTGAGAGATGCAGCCATCTCAGAACACAGACCCCTCTCCCTCTGATATACACTCCTGTACACTACACACCAGAATATGCACTGGCCATCAAAAGCTTGGTAATACCAAGCCTTCTTTTCAAATTTGCAGTAACGCTGTTTGTTGGCATAACTTTACTGTAAGTTTATTCTGTAACTCTCAGCTTTATGTTCATACTTTTACGCAAACGTGCGTAAATATATCTGTGTAGCAGATGCAGAGGAGGCTCAAGGGTAAATGTTGCTCACAGAAGCTCGCACAGGTGAAGACATGCACACCTCCAAAATCTAGGTGTTGTGTGAGTCTGCCGAGCTGTGCTTGAAGCAAATGCTGATGAGAAAAAAGTATCATTGGTTAATCTAAATACTTCTGCACAACGACAGGCTCATTTTGTTTGTTTTTTCTATATTCAGTATTGTATATTAATTGCCAAATTTTATTGTTTATTCTTTTGTTATATTATTGTTTTGCTATTTGGTGTCAGCCAGAGGAAGATGGCTTCCCCTTCTGAGTCCCGAGTCCTCTCAAGATTTCTCCCTCTTGCTTTTTCCTTTTGCATGGTCGCCAATGGCTTTCTCATTTGGGGCTTGGATTTTGTGTGAAGCTGCTGCTATGTGACAAATGACCAATGTAAAAAGCGCTCTATGAATAAGTCTTGAATTGAACTGACTTGAACTGAATTGGCTGTCAGGTATCATTGGGGCTGGATGAGAGCCAAACAATACCTGACCTGTGAACGTCTGAATATTATGCCTGCACATGTTCACAGATACGTAGAAATATAAATCAGCCTTGAATAAAGATTAAACAGGTTTCTTTTCCAAAAAAGCACATATTGAAACTCTTGACCCAAAGGTGGTTTAAACAGCTGAAAGGTTGGCGGGCTGATGAGTGCTTGGTCTCACAACAAGCACACAAAATGTGTGGGCTTTGGCTTTATTACAAAGGTAGCACTGTCATTAATATTCTCACAAATATTGACACATGATACTGTTTCCTCAATTGGTCTTCAATATGTTTCTGAAAACCAATGAAGAAAAGCTACTTACTTGTATTAAAAGCATTTTGAAAAGCTAGGCACACATTAACCGAATAGTGTACACACAAACATGTGCACTACACACACTTAGGAAACAAGTCTTGGCAGGGAATTGTATCCATTTCAAGAATGGAAGGGTGTGCAACATTTGTGGCACAGCAACAAAGGGAATTCTAAAATGGGAATGGATGAAAAAGAGAAAGTAAAAGCAAAAGCAGAAGTGAAAGTGAGTGAGTCAGTGTGTGTATGTGTCCCAGGTGCTTGTGTGTGTGTGTGACAGTAGGCAGGTTGGGCAGGGAGATGAGGCCAGGTGAGAGGTGTGGTATCTGGGCACTTTGCCCTAACCTACTGCCTGAGCCGGCACGGGACACTACACGCTCTGCCAAGCCTGCACACAATCTGTGCAATCTCAGCCAGTAACAACCACAGCACTCACACTCTCGCTCTCTCTCTGTCTAACTGTCCTTGACTTTACTGCTCTACAGGAAGAGAAAGAAGCATCTGCCATAGCAACAAGCCTCCAAACCCCAGAGTTTTATGAGATTCAGATTATTCACCTGAAGTAAACACTGTCACTGAAATACTACAAGCTTAACACCATAAGGTATTTAAGATGTTTTATTCAATATTTAAAGTGTTTTAGGAACACCAATAACTTATTAAATGTCGAATAATACACTACAGTTATTTATTTACAATATTTATTTGATAAGTTATCTGCCTGAGATTTTATTACCACTTTTCATCATTCAGGACAACATTTTTTTTTAAGCTTCCTGCAAATTGGTTGAAACTTATTAAGTTCTACAGTAGCATCATAACAGAATCATTTTGTGCATGTACCTGCAATAACACTGGTTTTATATTATTGAAAACTGAAATTTCAAACTTGAGCAGTAGTGTATACACTGATCAGCCATAACATTATGACCACCTCCTTGTTTCTACGTTCATTGTACATTTTATCATATATAGGGGCACTTTGTAGTTCTACAATTACAGACTGTAGTGCAGATTGTAGTCCATCTGTTTCTCTGCATACTTTGTTATGCAGCAGCACTGCTGTGTCTGATCCACTCAGACCAGCGCAACACACACTAACATGCCACCACCACATCAGTGTTACCGCAGTGCTGAGAATGATCCACCACCCAAATAGTAACTGCTCTGTGAGGGTCCATGGGGGTCCTGACCACTGAAGAACAGGGTAAAAGGGGGCTAACAAAGTATGCAGAGAAACAGATGGACTACAGTCTGTAACTGTAGAACTACAAAGTGCACCTATATAGTAAGCGGAGCTGATAAAATGGACAATGAGTGTACAAACAAGGAGGTGGTCATAATGTTATGCCTGATCGGTGTATGTTATAATGCAAATATAAATATTGTTACATCAAAAGGCAAATTTTTTATTCAACATTTCAAGTGTTTGGAAAACAACAAAAAGTTCCAAAAAGTTGGGACAGAAGCATGTTTACCACTGTGTTACGTCATCTTTTCTTTTAGCAACACTTAATAATTATTCGGGAACTGAAGACACAAATGGATCCAGTTTTGAAAGCGTAATTTTTTGCCATTCTACTTTATGGATGTATGTTGAGCTTAATAAGTCATACCTTTTCCAATGGGAGACAGTTCTGGGCTGAAGGCAGACCTGTCCAGTACCTCTCTGATTATCCAGTCATGCTGCTGTAATATGAGCAGAATGCTTCTTGGCAATGTCATGTTTAAAATAAGCATGGACTTCCTTAAAAAAAGATGGCATCTAGAAAGCAGCATATGTTGCACCAAAATTTGTTCAGCATTTATGGTGCCTTCACAGAGGGAGGTTACCCACTAATATCCCTCTGGTCTACAACAGACTCTGACTTTTAAACTTTATGCTGGTAATAATCTGGACGGCTCTTTCTTCTTCCTTCTTTGGCCCAGAGAACGCGACGTCCATTATTTCCATAAACATCTGAAAGTTCGTCAGACCACAATACACATTTCCACTGTGCATCAGTCTATTTTATCTGTACACTGTTGACATATGACTTCCACTGTACATAGTACAGTCCCATTTTGCATTTGTGGATGTGGATTTGTTTATTGACAACACATTTTCGAGGCATTCCTGAGACGCCATTTATTACTGCTGTTCTGTCTGAGGGGTTGAAGATCACAGACATTCATTTGTGGTCTTTTCCCTTCTCCTTTACACACAAAGATTTCTCTGGAGCCCCTGAATCTTTTGATAATATTATGCACTGTAGAGTCTGAAATATCTAAAATCCTTGCAATCCCTGGCTGTGGAATGCTATTTTTAAACTGGATTGGATTATTTGGCAAAGTGGCAGGCATTGACCATCCATGCTTATATAGGACTAGGCTTTGTCCTTTCTTTGTACTGTTTTTTGTTACAATACAGGTCAAATGTAGACTTATAAATCACTGCTCTCTCTTTTTGCTTGTATTTTACTTACTGTCCCACCTTTTTTGAAAATGGCTTTGTATTTATCCCTTTTGAACAGTAGTGTAGCTGGGTTATTCTCAGTGCCATACGTTACACACTATACACCTCGCACCATTCGTTCATACTCCCCTACCACTCCACACTGCCTGGCAAAGATCAGTCATCACCGACTACAATACTCGGCGCACTAGAGATCAAACTGCAGCTGAAGTAAAGAGAGTGATGTCTGGATTTCATACCAACCTCCTGCCACACAAATTACATGAAATTCTCAAAGAAAACACACACAGAGGAAAAGCTGGAGCATGAGTACACACAGAGTGTGTGTGTACAGAGAGCTGTTACTCCTCATCATACACAGAGCAACGCCGCTGATCGTTACTGGGCAGTTCATGTGCAAACATGACCACCAAGCGCTGACCGCCGAACAAACAAAACCAACCCGTCTGCTGGCCAAGCATGTAAACACCAGGGCAAATCAAATCAGAGAAATAAATAACAAAATGTTTATGAAGAGAAAGACAAAACCTCAACAAACTGGGGAGGGTTGAGAGAGTTTACTGAGGCACAGGACCAGAGCAGAGAGCCTGAAGCAACTTCTGAGTCTGGAGCGGGAACGGTTAGAGTCTGAAACCATACTGGGTGTCTGAATCATCCACAGACAGATTCATATACACACAAAGATGAAATGTAAGCAGATTACACATCCATATAGTATGAAAAGTATTAAAAGTCTGAATACAGACCCCCCCCCCCTTTATTTTTAATGTCTTCCACATTTTAGAAATGAGACATCAAAACTATGAAATAAAATGTATGGAATCATGCAATGTAGTTAGAACTGATAAGCCAAAGAACTATAGTGAATGGATAATAACACTCTGTCAACAATCGTACAAAGGTATGGCACACAAACCAAATGTCTGTGAACTCTGGACTTAATGCCAGCGCTTGGCTTTACGCTGCATAGAATATGAAGTGACAATTCAAATGAACCAGTGTAAATGGAGGAGAACATTTTAGAACAATAAGAATGAGGGTAGGACGTTCTAGAACAGTGTTAATGTTAAAGAGCATTGTAGAACAGTGAGAACAAGGTGAGGGCATTCTAGAACAGTGCTTATGAGGGTAGAGCATCCTAGAACAGTGTAAATGAAGAAAGAACATTCTGGAACAGTGTGGATGAGGAGACAGCTTTCTAGAACACTTTGAATGCAGAAGAACATTCTAGAACTCTGTGAATGAAGGGGGAATGCTTTAGAAGAGTGTAAATGGATGAGAACATTTCAGAAAAGTATTTTGTTTAGTAAAATACAGCAAATGTGGAGAGGCCTCTTTCGGTTATTATGCTTCTAAACTGTGGAAGTAATGTCCATCTTTTATAATTAATTAATTTAATATTTTATTAAAAATGTAAAGCTTTATCACCTGTCTGTAAAGCACTTTGAGCTGTAACCAGTATGAAAAGTGCTCTTTAAATAAAGTTTTTATTATTACATTCTAGACAAAATGAACAACTGAGAATATTCTTGAACAGTGTAAATGGATTGAAACTATTCTAGACTAGTGTGAATGAGGAGAGAACATTCTAGAACAGTGTGAACGAGGAGATAATATTCTAGAACAGTGAATTGGAGGAGAGAACATTCTAGAACAGTGTGAATGGATGAAGAACATTCTAGAACAGAATGTATGAAGGGGAACGAGGGAAGAAGACGGCATCCATGGCTTTTCACTAATCCTCTATGCATTGCACAGACTTCCAGATGCACACAGGTCCTTCCACAGAGCACCACCCCCTCAACCATCCGCCCAGAGCTCACCTTCCACCGTCTCACCCTGGCCCGCCGACACCCGCCCCTTGTCACCTCCACCAATCAGCTCCTCATCTCACTCACCTCTGTAATGAGCTCCAAACACTGCGCACACACACTCTCACACATACACACACGCATACAGCCACGGCCGTAGCGCTCGCAGTCCGTGTGCGATGGAGCCGGCGGGCGGATGTAGCGCCCCTGAAAGTGTACAAGGTGGCGGCGCTGGGTGGGCGGCGGCCACAGGAAAGGGGAGAGGGTGATTTTCTTGGCTTTGTGCCGGAGGCGGAACCCGTCCCACGACACCTATACACTCCTGGATCTGATTAAAGCCACATCCCATACACATACATATACACATGCACAGTGTACTTAACCCAACTCTCTCTCTCTCTCTTTCCCACAAACCCACACACACACACACATATATGTGCACAGAGAGTGTACTTTAACCCAACTCATTCGCAAACACACAATGTACACTGCCCAAGTTTGAGGACACCTTGCTTTCTTTTTGTTCTTTTCACTGCTCCTTTCAGTTGAGTAAGAACAATTCCTTAAAAATACTTGTTATACTGTAATTATTAGGAGGCTACTTACTAATACTCTGGGTATATTTTGTAACATCCAGCACTATATTCATTAAAGTGCTGGACCATGCAAAAGTCAGAAAAAAGCCACCCTCCATTTATTTACTTTCCAGGCTAAACAGGTGAGAGGCTTATTCAGTACACATTATTCTCTCAGGACATTAGTTATAAAATAAGCCACTTGCGTAATGAGAGGAAAAGTCAAACAAAAATAAGTGAAAAATGAATCTCCAAAGAGTTGACAAATGATTAAAGATACAGATAAAATGGAAGTGGTAGACCAATAAAACTATCACCATCAGACAAACTGTGCATAAAGCTTTCATCTTTGAGAGATTTCAGAAAATCAAGCTTCAATCTTTCTTCACATCTGAAAAATCAATCTTTCCAATGTGAGAAGACACAAAAACAAACAGACAAAAAAAGAAACTCTGTAAATCAAAGTAGCTGCTGGTGCTCTCAGTCCAGACTTCAAAATCACTGAATGTGCTTGGATTGCTCGGCATGCAAGAAGCAGGAAAGGCAACCAGCTTCTACGACTGAAGTTTGGAGGTGTGGAAAAATATTTCTGCAGATTTATTTGAAAAATTGAAAAAGTTTCCTGAAAAGAATGGACTCTGCGATGAAGGCAAAGGGTGGACACATTAAAACACAGAAAAAAATATATTTGATTGTTGAGGTTTCTGTGTAATTTTCTGTTAAACATCTGTTTTCTGCTTTGTTTCCTGAAACAGAAGAATGGCCTTAATGGCCATTTCAACTGGAAATTAAATACATGAAAAGAGGTCTCTGACTTCTGCACAGCGTTGTATCTTTCTTTGTACGAAGAGTAGATTGTTGCTTAAACAATGATTTACCAGTTTCCTTTCTGAACTTTTCTGAACTATTGTTAAAAAGCACATACTGAAAATCTTTTGATCCAAAGGTGCTTTAAACACCTGAAAGGTCTGAGTGCTGATAACTGCTGACATCACAACACAGAGATAAAACGGGGGTAAAATGCTTGGAATTTCTCTCTCTCTTGTCTGTTTAGCAGTGTTTCCCATGCTGGTGTGGAGTGATGCCATAGAAATGGAGATGAGAAACTGATAAGGCAAAAAAAAAAGTACTGAAAAAGACTGGGAGGCAGGGAGAGAAAAGACAGGAGAAAAGGGGTGGAAAAAGATGGAAGGGCCAGGAGATGGAGGGGTTGTGGCAAAGTGCCCTGAGGTATGAAATGAAACAGTTACTTAATCATTTTTTCCCTCCATTTTCTTTCTAGCTATTCGTTTTTTCATTTCTTGCCTTTTCCAAGGTTCCCACTGTAGCCCCTTTCACTTGGGTGGGTGCCTCAAAAAGAAAGCAGAGGGGGAGTCAGACTGTGTCTGAGTGCTTTCACTGGAGAATTTATCATTATTGTATACATACTCTACTCATGTTAGCGTGTGCTAAAGGGTATTTGTGTATGTCTGTGCTGCTTAATCGGGGATATTTGTGAATAAGTGAAAACGTGTTTGCTTTCTCCTCCTCGGGCAAAATGCACAGAATGTCCAAGTCTCTGCGTGTCCACTGAATGCATATGTACAACATATAGTGACTGAGTATGTCTCTGTCTATTTATTTTTGTGTAAACACGGCTCTTCCTCCGGCTGTGGCGCGTGGGTAATGGACTTCTATTTCTTTCATTCTTGGTCAGGCTGCATATATTTTGCTGCATATATTTCACTTCCCTCCCTTGGCAAAAAACCACGACGCTGAAGGTGTGGTCCAAGCTCGCACCGAGAGTGGCACAGGCTCTAAACGGCAGCTTTGTTGAATGACAGCAGTAGATGAAGATTTTAGGCTAAGAAGGGGCTCCATTTTCCCATGAGACTTCGCGGTAAGTGAGACCACACATGCCCCAACGGACCCAGCAGCTTGGGCTCTTTGTATAGCAGTAATGAAGAGTGGAGGCTGCGGCACTTCATCAGCCAGCCTGCAGCTCCACGTGGCTGCAGAAAAGGAAGACAGTCTTCTTCCACTCGTCTACAGTCCACCCTATCAAAACCCTGCAGTCTTCAGACCGCAGCCGCCTGATTGGCTGGTCTGACAGAGGGCGGGGCCACTGAAGTGGTGGATAAAGAGGATCTAATGAGGCCCGGTGGGACCAAAAGGGTGAGGACACACACACACACACACACACACACACTTTCAGTGTTAGATACAGCACACACTGAGTGTGTGGTAAAGCCAGTTAGCCTGGGCAGTAACCACAGAAAGGAAGTAGTAAAATGGAATGATAGCGCAAAAGACGAGAAAAGTAATGTGGGTAAAAGGGGCAGGATGGTTATCCAAACACATACACACCCACACACACCCACAGAAACACACCCTCTTCTACCATTCCAAATCTCTATGAGTGCTACGTGCCCCCACTGTTTGTGCTACAGCTTATGCAATCTACTCTGACCATCAAAAGTTTGGGGACACACTGCCTTCTTCTGAAATGTTCTGAGGAATAAACAGATTTATTAGAGAGGAATTCCACCAGTTTTTCAAAATAGTTTACTCATTCAGATGTAAACAAAGTCATTCAGAGTGGTTTCAGACTGTTTATGGAAATAATGGATGTCATGGTCCCTAGGCCAAAGAGGAAAAGAAGCATTCAGATTGTTACCAGCATGAAGTTCGAAAGTCTTAACACCAGGAAATCCAAGAGAGCACAACTGGAATCGCTCTCTGGGTGGGCAGGACGGCCCCCCTTCTTCACCCATCACTCAGTGCGATGCTGGCCTGCTCAGGCGTCTGTTAGCTGACGTAGCAGAACTGGCGGTTGGTGCTTTCCTCTGAGCATGTTTAACTGTCTAATGAAATCGCGTTAGCGGCAGTTCGAAAAGATGTGGAGGCGCTACACAGGTCTCGAAAGAAGGCCTTTGCTAGCCTTTGCCCTCCTAACGCTGGTGGTATCGTGTGATTGGGGGAGTCCTAACTAGTGGGTGGAAACTGGATATGACTAAATTGGGGAGAAAATTGGGGGAAAACCCCGCCCCACCCAAAAAAAATGATGGCACAGATGGTATTAGTGGGTGACTTGCACATCTATGAGAGCACCATTAATACTAAATACATTTGAAGTAACATATGCTGCCTTCTAGACAAAGTCTATTTTAGAACCACCCATGCTTATTTCAAAATGACAACACCGAGAAATATTTTGCACAGGTTAAAAAAGTACGGCTGTGTAATCAGAGTGCGGATGCTAGACTGGCCTCCTATTGAAAATGTGTGTTAAGCTCAAAATATGACAACAAAGGCCCTGTATGTTTGCACAGCTGAGGACTTATATAACTAAAGAATGGCAAAAATATGCTCTAAAAACTGGATCAATTTGTGTCTTCAATCCCCAAGTGAGTATTAAGTGCTGTTAAAAGGAGAAGTGAAGTAACACAGCAGTAAACATGCTTCTGTCCCAACGTTTTTGGAACATGTTGCACGCATTAAGTTTGGAATGATCATATATTTTTTAAAAATCTTTAAGTTCATAAGGAAAAACATAAAATATTGTGTTTTCGTACTTTTCAATTGAATACAGAGTCTACTTACCACCACTTTCTGTTTTTGTTAGCATGTCTTAATGTTTTTGGAACTGGGTTTGTAAACAGTTTCCTATTTCACATGTTAACTTATTGCAAAGTGTCAAAGAAAACATTCTTGGTTACTGAAAACATTATAAAAATCTTGATGTTCTCTAACTTCTGGCAGCATAGCATCCTCTACTTCTATACATAAGCCCAGATGTGCCAGACGTGTTAGTCCTTATCACTGCCACATAAAAGAAAATTATCTAGGAGTGGCACTTCCACGAGTGAGAACACACACACGCACATACATACACATCCATCAGCTGTGTGATAAGCATACATTGCAAATGATCTTTGTACTCTTTATGCTAGTCAAACAGCAGCGGGGGAAGAGAGTACAAAGCTGACTGATAGAGACGCTGCACACAGCACAGCAAACACAACACACAGTGATAACACACTCAGCACACAATCACTGAACAGCACACACACAGATTTTCCAGCTGGGTAAGATTTTACTTTACAGTTCTAATCTACAGCTCTGCTTTACAGCTCTGATTCAGAGGAGGTGGCTCACTGTGGAAATAAGCACTATTTAGTTTCTGTTTTTTTGAGAGTGAGGCCTACTGTGCCAGTGTGTGTATCCTGAGCACGGTGAGAATGGGGATGGAGGAGCACGGAGGAGTGTGTAAAGGTGACACAAGAGTGAAACAGAGCCATCAAGCTCTGGGAGAAAGACGCCATTGTTGTGCTGTGTATGTGTATACTTGTTTTCATGCATTTACAGGACAAAAAGGTTCTGGATTTGTTTGGAAAACCAGAGAAAAGCAGGAGAAACTGGCAATGACAGGACCAACAAGGCAATCTTACTAAAAAAGTAAAAGCATTAGAGTAAACGGGAAAAGGTACAGACATTTTTTTACAAAATTTGAAAATTATTATTACATATAGGTAGTTTTTAGCACACTTTTACCACAGCTTCAAACTTATAATAGCGTATTTGTGTGGAGAAAGCTAAGAGATGTATTACAAAAACTTTCTATCTTTAGTCTCAAGTACTAAATTTTAGTACTACATTAAGATCTGACAAGGTCAAGATTTTTCACACATTTATATCATGGAAGCAAATCTACTGTAATTTAGGCATTATATCTTACTTTACAGCATCTTATCTCAAGTTAAACCTAAACTGCTCAACAGAGGACAGATATCAAGACTTATGCCAGTTACCAAAAAAGTTAACAAAAAAGTAACAAAAAGTTAGTAGTAAACTAGACTCAATGTAAAAAAAAGGGTAAAACAAAGTTAAAGTGCAATAAACTTTAAGGTACCAACAGTATTGTGATTGCGCCTTCCCCTGCTGTTTGATGGGGCATCATCATCCCACTTATTCAGTTTTCAATTCCAAGGCTTTAGCTGGCCTCAGCGCCACGTTACCATCATTCCTACTAATAAACAGCCACACATTCAGCTCTGTCTCCTCATAAGTTGCTGACATCAATACAAGAGCTGTTTTGCAGTATGAATAAATGTAATGCCATTATGCCAGTGAATGCTAACGTTAGCAAACCTGTTATGCTGGCTGTCACAGTTGTCTAAAAACACTAATATATTACTTTCAATAGAATGACTACCGGCAATAATATAAGCTTAAAACATAAGTAAGGACACCACAGGGATTGTCCTAAAGTTAAAACAGAGCTTAGGAACTTCTGTCTAGTTAGGATGCTGCTGTAATACTGTTTTCTTACAGTTAGGACGAGAAAATAAACTTAGGAACTGTTGTTATGTAATAGCTATTGTCCTAAATTTAAATCTACCTGAAGTTGTTAGGATGACTATAAAGATAAGATTTCAGAGTTAGGATGTTTCTGTAATGCAGCCTCTGGAGAGGAATTCCAACCAGACTGCACTAAGACTGCTGTAAAGCACAGAGGTGGACACGTCAAAGTTTAGGGCTGATTTCTCACTGTGGTGTAGGTGAGATTGTGTTCACTGATGGGATTTTGGATGCAAACCTGAAAAAGTCTGCAAAAGAAATGGCAGAAATGACAACGATCTGAGACCCACCAGCCATGTCTTAGACGTCTTAGAATGATCTGTTTAAACTAAATGGCACCTGACATACGCATATGGACATTTATATGATCCCATGTCCCAACACTGACGCAACACTTCTGCAGACTGATGAAGCAGAGAGAGAGAGAGAGAGAGTGAGTGAGTGAGAAAGAGAGAGAGAGAAGATAGAGAAAATAAGGAATGTGCTGTTTGATGGTGCTTAAAGTTTTCTTCACATTTCTTTGCGTTCAAAAGAACACACATACACTCACTCACACACACACACACACACACACACACACACACACAATGACATACCTAGACACACACGTCTTCAAAAAATGAAAGTGTGGACATCCAACACACACACACACAGATAGAGTTCAGCAGTGCAGTGACTGTACTGTAAACTATAACCTTCAGCAAAATAGTGCAGAGGTAGAAACATCCTCTCTCTCTATCTCTCTGCACGCATGTACTCACCTGTAGCACTGACACACACACACACACACACACACACACACACACACAAAGAAAGACATACACACAAAGAAAGACATACAGACAGCAGAACATCAGGTAGAGAGAGAGAGAGAGAGAGAGAGAAAGGGAGAGATAGGGGCCAGAAGTGAATACTGATAGACTGATTGGAAGAAGGAGGATGTACAGAAAAGAAAGACCACAGAAGAGAGCTGAGAAAGAAAGAGGGGGTCGGAGGGATCTTGAGAAAGAGAGCGAGAGAGTTTGATTAAGTGGTATGGATGAATAGGTCCCATTATCTTCCAGCGCCCTGTCTGCATCTGGTTTCAGTGAAGGAATGCAGCTTATAGGATCAGATAAACACACACACACACACACACACACACACACAGTATAAAGTGTGTATAAAGGAGCTCAGCATTCTTTCATGCAGTCAGTCATGGCTTAGTGACCGTGTGTTGTACCAGTATCTTCATAGGCTTTTGCTTTACTGTCAAGTATATCACACTGACTGACCTGCCCCCATTCCCATTTAATAGGTCAATAAGGGTCCAAGGGTCATCATACAGTCCTAACAGGGCTTTGCAGTAAGTCCACCTGATCTGTAGAAACTGCTGCATCAAGAATGACTAACCTCACATAATATTATCAAGCAAAAAAATGCATATCAAAGTTCACGTTAACACAATAAAAATGCATTAAAAATGAATTAACACAATAAATTATTAACGCCAAAAAGAGTATTTTAATACAATAAGCACCTTTTCCTAGTTAGCACCTTTTAAACCCTCCGTAGCTCCATCCTCTAGCCCCGCTCTTTGTACACTGTATATTACTATGACTTCATGATTGTTGCCCTGCTGCTCAAATACAGCATTTAAATGGAAAATTTCAATAATAGCTTTCGTGATAAAGCCAAAGTTATTTCCAGCTACAGCTATTTGTTTAAGTATATCAAGTCTGACACCACTGATGCCAGCAATATCAGTGATTCTAAAACCATACTGGACAGTGTGCACAGAAGAAAAATCCACGAGCAGCATACAGCAAAGTGGAAAGCTCCAATTACCCTTGAAAGAAGATGTAACATAGTGGTGTAAGAGTGAGAGGCTACAATTGCAGAGGACCATGAAACATGCAGCTGCTGTTGCTCTCACTGGACATTCACCACATAATCACACTTGTTCTAATTGGATTAAAGATTTGTTCTGTCTTATTCTTTTTAAGTCCTTTCTTTACTTTCCAATTTTTAATTTACAATTCCTGACATGTCAAAGCTTACAGAAGCCTTCTGAGTACTCCTTGTTCCGAAGACAACAGCAAAGTGCCATTCAGTAATAGCGAATACTACCTATCCCCTGCACTCTCCAGCGCACAAGTTCTATTCACTACCTATGGCCTTCTCACAAGAATGAATAAAAGAGAGAACATGAGGAGGTGGTGATGATTTAGCCCAGTACACTAGCACAGCCAGCCTGCTCTCTTCTGTAACCCTGCTGCTGGGTGAAGCTAAGGACAGAAGTACTCACTGTGTGCTTGTATCTGGAGTATATCCCCTCTTTTCCCTCTCCTAGTGTCAGATAAATACAGGATAATGCCACAGTAATACAAGAGGATATATGTGAGATCAACTAATGCATTGAAAGAGGCAGACAAATGTATTCTGTCCTCTATCTTCTTGCTGCAGGAGAAATCAGCGGCGGCTTAACTGCATCATTAGAGGGGATTTGCGCTTTATATAATCTTTAGACTGGACCGTGTTGTTTAGCCATCTGTGGGGAGAGAGGGGAAGGTGTGATGGTGATGGTGAGGTGCTTTTGGTTTTGTGTTCGTGAGCCTGGAGAGAAAAATCAAAATAGGACATCAGGTTGTAGCACACACGTGTTATATTTTTAGAGCAGAGTCTAAATCTTGTCATACACTCAAATGTTGATTATAAAGGAACAAATGAGAATATCTTGCCAGTCACTCTCACTGTCTCCCTCTTCTTTAGGGTGGGCCACATGCTCATTCTTATAGTATGACCACATCGTGCATTAATGATTTACTGCTTATTCCATCTGTAAAAAGGCAACTAGAATTTTAATTTAAGAGCTCCAGCATGAGAACTGACTTCGACCCAAATAGCATACCACTTCATTTTGCGTGTTCATTATGTGTGAACACAAATGTGAAGATTTTTATTCAATGATGGTGCCTCTGACCTTGAATGCTACTACATTTACAGGGCATGATGAGCAAAAATGAGCTTATTGGCTCATTGCACGTCACAGAGAGGCCAAACTAAACCGCATAGCTGTTACGTCTCACAGTTCAGTTAAGAACTGCTGGTTTACCATATAACTCATGTCTTTTTTGCCTTAGCTGTGGTCTCATGGCAGTGAATGTAAAAAGTTTGTTTACTGCAGGCTGTGAAGGGGCATCACAGAAAATGTCAATACCAGGCTCAGCTATGCACTTTGCAGAGCACTGTCTCATTAGTCCCAACAAATTAAGAATATCTTGAATTTCAGCTAAACAGCCCTCTGATTCAACAGAATAATCTCCTGAATAAAATGTTTCTTTTGATTACACTGAGAAGTTAAAGTGAGAAGGAAAAATGAGTTTTAGTTTGTAGGCGTGCTGTAAAGATCGTAGCGTCAGGGCTGTCTGAAATTAAAAAGCAGCAGAAAGAAAAGTAGCCGGTCCACTCGCACTAGTGTGATCATTCAGACTTTTTTTCAGTGGGTCGGATCAATTGGCTCAGCTCATAGATAAGAACCTATAAGAAGTCTCATTCATTCAATAACACTGACAGTCCTTTTAAATTCCAAAGTTCGCAATTTTATCTATGATTACCAAGTTTTGGTCTGGATTTTAATTCACATAAAACTCCACAATATTATAAAACACTGATTCAATAAATGTGAAACCATCAAGATGTTACTGTAAGAAATGGCTGGCCAACAAACAGACTTGCAGGTTAAACTCATAAGAACTGCTCCTACAAAGACATACTTTGTGTTAATTAGCCTACCTAAAAGACAGGAACATATAGAGCTTTGCAATATGACTTACAGGAACATATAGAGCTTTGCAATATGATTTATTGTTATCATGATAAATTACATCACAATATGTCATAACATGCTTTTCTGAGCATATTGTGAATATATTCAATATTTCTACAACACTGTTAAAAATGCATGATTCATTAAAACGAGAGCATTATTAGTCCAGTTTATTTGGATTTAGTGCGGAACAGGATGTGAAATGTTCAATAATATCATTTGTGTTCATAGTTTTAATAGCACTACTTCTTCTCTGTTGTCTGTTCCAACTCATCAAATTAGACTGGAACTTCTTGGATTGGTTCAGAAATTTCACTCTCAAGTTTGTTCCCACCCTAATAGGTATAGATTTATAGCCTCATTCCACATTTATAAGTTATATGCATCAGGCTAAGGGTGGTTCACCCCATCACCTCCATTCCCATATTGGTACATCCCTAACAGAGATCGGTGCTTTAACTGAAGGATTTTAGAAGATGCAGATAATTTTGTGGAACCTTAACATTGGCCGATTTTGTTTTCCAATTAGACCCTCCTAGACAACATCTACAGCCCCACCACTTTTCTCCTATCAGCATAGCAGATGATCAGTGCTGTGTGTGTGTGTGTGCATGTGTAACTGAGCATTTGTGACCATATTAATATGCCTGTGTGTTTGTCTATGTTGTTATATCATTAGCCTACCTGACTGAGGTGGAGGAGCAGCTGTGACTCATATGCCTCTACGGAAGGATTTGTGCACGGCTGTGCGTCTGCATGAGTGTACGTGCGTGTATCCCTGCGCCGTGCTCATCCGCAGCAGAGCAATGAGAGGATCATAAAGAGATGGCTGGAGCTGAATAAAACATCTGAGTGCTGCGGCAGGGCGCCAGGCCCCCAGTGCGCTGCCTCTGCTTTGAAGCTGCACAGCGCGTCTTCCACTCTGCCATTTCACTTGTCTCTTCATGTCTTTCTCGCACTCTTTTTCTCCTTAAATCTCGCTCACTTTGGCAGATGCACCTTCACAAATTCTGCCTGTTTTCAGAGTTACAAGCACAACTGGAGATTTATTCGCACACTAAATCACTCATGTTTACTGTAGGCTAAATTCAATCAAGCCTGTAAACACTGATGTAGTCAACTTTCCATGACTAATCATTTGCCCACTAATCTCTTATGAAATTTACTAAGATATTGAGACTACACTTTTAATTAGAGAATTCAGCTACTTGAAGGTGCAGCGACTGCTAACATAAGTTCAGTTGTGCACACACAGCTTGTGTAATCTCCACAGAAACACACTATGCTCAATGCCATGCATTGGGTAGAGGGGTTTAATGTCCCCCAGCACTGGGCAGTGGAGCAGTGGAACTGCATTCTCAGGAGCGTTGGAGGACCATCCAACACTTCTGGATGAGTTGGTTGTGACCTAGAACTAATCACCCACTATCAGTACCAGACCTTACTAATGCTCTTATGGCTAAATGCAATAAAATCCTCACAGCAATGTTCCAACATCTAGTGTAAAGCCTTCCTAGAAGAGTACAGTCTGGTGCTACAGCAAAGGGGGCAAACTCCCTATTAATACCCTTGCTTTCAGAAGAAACTTTAGAGGTGTCTATAAGCTTTTGAACATATAATGCATGTGAAATACGATCAGAAAAAACATAACTGCAGGGCCTCATCACAAATACACAGATATTTGTGAACATGCACTTCATCTTCACTCCATTTTCTATAAAATCCCCATCCACAGTAGCAGTGATTTTAAAAACCTGTTGACAGGAGAACACAAAAACTATTTAAAATGCTCTTGTGAGAGAAAGTGACAATATGCCATTAAATTTAATGACAAATGCCTCAAGAAGAATTATGAGCATGTGCATTGTGCAAACCATAGAACACAGAGGGGGGAAAAAAGGCATGATAGCATGCAGCACACCACAACAACACAAAGGCCATGTCTAAAAGTATTAAGGGAACAATGCAGCACAATGGCACTGACCGCATGCCATGATGTCCAAAATCCAGACTAACCTGGATTTCTTCACAGTGGTGGTTACAGGAAACAGGAGTAGCAATGTATACAATGCAAATATAGCCATTTAATTTAGTATCCAAAAACGATTAGTGAACCTACATGTGTCTTCTGAGTTTTTTATGTGACAATGACAATGGTAAAATAGGGGTATATTTTAAAAAAAAAAAAAATCAGGTATCAGGTAGTGTATTCATATAAATTCAATGTAATAACATAAATCAACTTCATATTTTAACATAAATAATAGCTTTTAAAGGCAGTGAACTCTTCAGACATCTGGTTCCTATCACCACCACGGTGAACAATTCTGACGCAGTAAGAATTTCTAGAATGGAATATTTCACACCAAAACACCCTGAATAAGTTTGTTTACATCTTAATGACTCAATCAAGTAGAAATTTCGAACAACTGAATTCCCCTTTAAGATATGCTGTACTTGAATGAAAACATGGAAAGAGTTTTTAAAAAAACTCCACCCTGGAGAGCAATTTCCAAAAGCTCTCTTTTCAGTGACCTAAATGGACAGGCCAAAAACAGAGAAAAAAGTAGTTTTTAAAAATACCCAAATACGTGCGGACGCAGCCTGAGAGAAGCTAATGAATTCCATCAGGACGAACGCGCCCAAGATAGATCAAAAGAGCGCACGGTTATATCCGGCATTTTCCGTCCATTCGGTGCTGTTCCATAGAGCTCTGCATATACCCTGCATTGCTGCTCTCTCCACTGGAAGCCAGATGTGTCTGCACATGCAGCCTTTAGTATCATAAAACACTAAGTCAGCTTCCCTCATACTTATCTCAACAGCACCCTTTAAGAGAAGTGCGGGTATGTGAGTTGAAGCCACTCACACACTTGTCTTTCCAATTGTTCAGGTACACTTCTAAGAAGTGGTAATATGGGACACTACCACATAGTCCAACAGAGCAAGTCTCAGAGACTGCAGTTCAAATTCTCATCATTTGTATCATCAAACTAACCCCCAACTCGTTAACCTACATTACCGTTCTGTTGTAGAAACTTCAAAAGCCACCGGGGATCCACAGAGTTGGGTAAATATATCCTATAATCAGGATAAATTCCCGATAATTAACTCAAGGCCCGAGGAACTTTGAATTATTTACAGATAGCATCTCACTGCCAAAGCACATATCCTAGATAATTGTCTTCCTAGCTTGGCTTATTCTCAGCCTAATAAATGCTAATATAAATATCTGAATCATAACAGCTTTCACACTGGGGAGCAATGCAGCAATAATCAATGTTGTACAGAACAAGCCAATAAATTTACAAGCTATAATAAAAGCACATTTCAGTACACACAATGGTTTAACCGATTTAAATGTAATAATATATTATTGCATCTCCCTGCAGTGTCACAGAGTGGCAAATTAAATTCTGTATTTTGCACCCTAGGAACTCATCTGCACACGTATCCCATTGAGAAATCACTCTATTTAATGCTTTACATTTTCTCAGTCAATGATCAGTTTCAGTAATTAGCCAATTACAGAGTGGTCATTATTTGTTTAGGCCATGGATGATAGATTGTCTTTACTGATTAGGACTATAATGTGAGATGGTTAGTAAGTTATTTTGAGGTTAATTTCCAAGTCATTATCACTTGTTTGTGTTACAGTTCTGCTTTTTTTTTTAACATTGTAGCTTCATCTCAGCAGATGCTAGCATGAGGCTTTCCTCATTAGGTGATTAAATAGGCCATGTCCTCTAAGGCCTATGAGCTCCCACCAGCACACTGCAACATCAGAGCAGATCACCACCAGTGTCAAGAAACAGTGCATGAGCTCAAAGACTTAAGTTACATTTGTTTCCAAATGTCAAGCAAACAAACTTTCAAACACAACCAGGGTTTTCCTCAGAGTATTACAGGCCCAGCAGCCCGCAGGGCATGAGCAGGGGAAAGAAAAATAAATAAATGACATCAGCATACTGCAACTGAATTCACTGTTTTACTTTACAGAAAGACAATGAAACAGACATGATACCTCAGGCGATATATTAAAAACAGAAACAGTGATTATATTTTATTAATTATACTTATTATTTTACCATAAAACCCCCAGCACCACAGTGGAGTATGTGTACTGAAGCTTCACTTGCTCAGTCCATTTACTCCATCGTTGTAGTAACTGATCTGGGGCTGCACTTTCATATAATACTACTCCATAATGCTGCTCCATCTGTCACACAACCAGTCAGTGCACTGTGTTTATGGCAAGTTCACCCTTTAACTTGGATATGGCCACCAGCATAACACTAGCAATATGTATGTTTAGCAGCAAAGGCTGATGAGTAAAATTAAAAACATGGAGAGACAACTGTAAAAATGTGAAGCAGAATCTAGTGGCCACTAGTGATCCAGTGTCTCTACTTTAATGTTACAAGCCATAGTGACACAACTGTGAGTGCAGCAGAAAATCAATAACTGGTAGTGAACACCCGTTCCACGACCATTAGTTTCACAAGTTACTCACTTCTGCCCGTCATCAGAAAGTCTGGTGCATCTCGGCCCCTCACGTGGCCAAGAACTGCCTACTTTGAGAGGAAAGGGCTATTGGACTGTCACACAAAATAACCAATCACAGAAAGTTGTTTTAGTTTGTTTTAGATTTTCAACACGGGGCTATAACCAAAACAAACCAGCGCACAACAAACTGGTATGCGTCAGTAAACCTTTAACATAAAGTTGAACACCTTTTAAACATATTATTTTGTTAACTATTTGCACTCCAACGACTATATCTTGCTCCAAAAGACTTGTCATGGTGTGCCAAGCAGGCAACAACTTTTTTGTTTCCATCAGACTCATAAAACTCATAAAGCATGGAAGTGCGTACACATGGAAGTGCAGACGTTCAATCAGAATGCAACTGGCAAAATCAGCTGGTCAGCTTAACCAACTATAGTTATCAGACACTCTGTATGCGTCACAGGCGGAGAATCTACATACTTTTGTTTCAATTGTTTAACTTTGTGTTAAAGGATTGTATTGTCGCTGTTAGACCAAAACCTTGTATCTCTACGTTGGTGGATTTTTTTTTTCCATAATTCAAAAATGTCAGCCACCATTAACACTGTGTAAAAACTGCATGACGAATGGACAAACAGAAACTTATATCATCTTACATTAAAAGTTAAGATTTTTTTTTCTTCTCCTGTGAAGTTTTTTGGAGATACAAGTTTGGTTCACACAGGATGCATGAGCAAGCCAATAGCATGTGAGCTGAAGCTTAATCTTTCTCAAATAAAACAATAAAATAAATGTGCAGTTCAGTAAAAAGTGTGGTTGCAGTATGTTGTCCGCTTTAATTTGTCCACAAAACTGTAATGTTTTTACTCTACAAAGAAAGAATAGAATTATGAATGTCACACAAAATTTACCATCCAAGAGTTGCTGCTTAGCCCAATGCTTTATTTAATGTTTTTTGATGTTTCCTCTGAAGCTATTTTGCCAAAGTCTGCTTGAACTGGTCTGTTTTGCCTGCTGTACGAGAGCTGAGACATGACATGCTCATACATACTTGTACTAGGCATGATATCAGCCTACAGCGCAGAACGCATTTAACCAGCATAGCCACATTTCCAGAATAATTCCATAAGTTTTTAACCCTCACTGAGGGCTGTTACAGCAGTAACCTGAATAACCATCACCAGGCACAGGCCTAATTTAAATAAAGTCCATGTATGTTAAATAAATGTCCATGTATGTTACT
The DNA here is from genome assembly GCF_904425465.1 of Colossoma macropomum. Lineage (NCBI taxonomy): Eukaryota > Metazoa > Chordata > Actinopteri > Characiformes > Serrasalmidae > Colossoma > Colossoma macropomum. The sequence goes on along the minus strand of NW_023494790.1, from coordinate 16,610,626 downwards.
GAAAATTTAACCATAAATGACAAATAAACAACACGATGAAAATGGATTCATTATAGGGTCTGGAAACCCATCTGATGACTGATGATGTTTTTGTTTTTCTTCTTATACGTTCAGCACATTTTAAAGGCCTGGCGTAAGTTGATAGATCACATGCCTGTTTCTAGGAAGCAAGATTCCAAAATCTTAGAAGTCCAGTGCTGTCATTTATAACATTTTGACACAAAGTAAAGGCTGTAGGTTAATGACTACTGGTAAATGGAAAAAACAACACACACACACACACACACACACACACACACACACAGACCTGTTGCATGTAGCTCACCACTGGTTTTCCTGCACATATGCCACACACACCCCCTCCTTGACCCGTGTCTCCATGCAAAGGCTAATCACATTGTACTGGCTATATAATTATGTACCTCATTAGCTAACCAAATCCCAGGAGCCATTAGGATTAACTAACATCCATACTGTTTCCTTTGCAGTCGCATGCACATCTGCATGATTCAGCTGGCTGATATCAGTCCAGTTTCGCCATCCTTTGTGCAGGCATGGCCATTGTTCCGGTCAGTGACCTTAAAAGAAGGTAAAGACAGTCATTTTTTAATTTAATCAGCTACTGTGGATTTAATTAAGCCTCAATGAGAAAGAATCAGTGAGCTGTGAGGAATGACAAGAGGGTAAGGCTCATTTACTCATGGCACTGTGCCTGCTACTTCAACCTCAACCAATCAGCCAGCTCCTTATATCTCTTCTGTCTCTCATAGATTGCATTTGTATAAAACCTGTACTCAACAAAGCCACATAGCTATGACCTTGGAACAGCCCCACATCCCCCCTTCTACACCAACTTCATGCTGTATCTCTATTATGCTCAATAGATATACTGGCCAGCCAAAAATATTGGCTGATATTGATGTCCCATGGATTTAACTGTATCAGAGAAAATCCTGCCAATAAAGCACTGACAGTTAGTGGCAGACTGCATACAGACTGCTAGGCTTACAGTCAATAACTACTCACTTCTATTACAGCAATCAATACATTCAATTTGAACACACAACACTGTAAGGGTTAAAATAATCAAAACATCTACACACATACAAACAAACTTTAATATTTAAGAGCATATTATAACAAGAAATCTTTTTATAAAGCGACCAAATTAAAAACAAGAAAAATAGAAGCTAATTAACAGAAAGAAACAAAACAACTAATTGGCCCCGACTGGTTTATTTATATAATTTAAGACACTAAGTTTCTGCTCTTTATTTGAGTTTAAGAACAGAATATTTGTGAACTAACAGTCACACCTGACAATTTACAGTAAACGGATCATAACATCGGCCAGGAAGCACTTTAAACAGTACTAATGAAGTCTGTTTCTGACCATACTATAATACATTGGACAGTGTTACTGGTTATCAGAATTTTTAGCTGCTTTAAACCTCAATTTTCTAGGGCTGCAATTATCAAACATTTTCATTTTGAATGATCTATATTTCTTGTATATTCAAATGTTCTGTAAGATTAAGACGTTTTGCTTTAAGGACTGAACGAATATGTATATTTTTAGATTATTCTCATTATTATAATAAAATTATTATTTTCATTATTACAAATATTATAATTTGTTACTTAATTCATAATTTGTTACTTTAATCCATGTTTTGTTAAAGAAACTACTAAATGCTGAAAGATACTGAAAATAATTACTCTCATAGCGAGTAGCATACAATGCATACAATACAATCCTGCTTAATCTGGCAACACCAGTTGCTGGTTCTATCTGACCAGGTCAGTGATGAGTTTTTTCAGGAGAGCAGAGGAAATAGCATCTTTTTAACCATCATCTTAAACTTAAAACTTTTTGGTAAACCCTTGTCAGAGAACGGGGAAGATATGAAGGCAAAACAAACTAAACAAACAGTTGCTTCCCCTCAGAAAGACACTGTTTCATAAAAGGGATAAAGAGTCACACTTTCTAAAATATTAATAATCAAATTCATTGAAGACTGCTGAATATTTTTGTGCAAAACTATAATTTTCATATCGGGTAAATGCTAATCTCCCTTTTCCTGTAGATCCCATTTCAGTACAGTAAATACACACAGTCACACACTGTTTCACTGCTTGGGTTAATCGTCTCTGCAGCTAATGGAACAGAAATCCTTATGAGGTGCACAGGCAAATAGGAGAACCAGTCAAACCACACACATAAAGCAATCTCACACACTAGCAGCAGTGCTGAGACAGACAGCCTGAAACACACACTCACAAGCACACACAGAGGAAACATTGTCTTCACCCCATCTGCTAATGACAATTCTTGCATTATCTTGGTTATTTTTATTCTTACATGATGCAATAAAGTGAAAAGCACACTCAGTCACCAATGTGAAGAAATTACAGGAGCTGCACACGCCACAGTGTACAGTGTCATTTAAATGATTAGCTCAGCTGCAATAGCTTTTTTGACATCCAAATTCTATTCAAACTATGAAATTAGTTCAAACAGCAGTGAACACCACATGGTTCTTTCTCTCTCACACAGACAACAATATATACAGTAGTGAATATATGACTGCAGTGAAATCATACACTGCTACAAAACAGCGCAAATTCAGCACACTGTGGGAAAGACTGTAATTTGGAACCAACACATTTCGGCACACAGGCATCCAGCACAGTTTAATGACATGAAGAAGGAAGAGTTATTGTCTGAAAAATAAAAAAGAACGAAGCCTTTTGATTTTTTTACCTTACAAGTTTATTACAGGCTCCTGAGTGATGGAACCATCTAAGCGTTGCTGCTGTCAACGGGAGGTTGTGTGTTCAATCCCAGTGACTGTAAAGCAACCTGTGGCCAAGAGTCCAAGACAGTAATTGGCCTTGCACTCTCTGGGTGGTTAGGATGGCCCTCCCAATGCTAGCCAACGGAGGCATCTGTTATCTGACGTAACAGAATTAGCAGTTAAAGTTCTCCTTCAAGCGTGCTGAGCCATTGCATTAGTGATAGTTCAAAAATCTCCTGTAAAAAGATGTGGTGGCTTCACATGTCTTGGAAGAAGCTTGTGCATGCCCTCACCCTCTCAGCTTGGTAACACTGTGTAACAAGGGGAGACGTAGCTAGCAGGAGGGAATTGAATATGAATAAATTAGAGGGAAAAACTGTGTAAGAAAACAAATATTATTTTTATTATTCTCTGAATGAATAAAGACTTCATAATTAAAGAATAATAGTAGTTCCTTTATAGTTCCAGTGTTTGTTTTGTTTGTTGTTGTAATTTTCTTTTAACCCTGATGAAGCCCAGTGTGCTAAAATATGTCAGTCTGAAATAGTTCTCCAGTCAACAAGTGTAGCTGGTTTTACTTTCTCCACTGTTTTTGCCTCTACTGAGCATCTTGTTGAACCAGATTAAATACTTCACATACAATACCATTTGTAATTACTAATGGGAAACATCACTGAAACTCAATCCAAATTTTGATTAGAATCTTAATGGCATGATGTCAGCTTTCATACTACACTACAGAGCACATCATGTGCAAGCATCTGCAGGCACATGGGTGTGTATGTGTATGTACTGATGAGTTAGCTGGCTTTGTGTATTACTGTGATTGAGAAAAAACAGAAGACAACAACAAAAAAAAGAGCGTCCAGTTTGTTGCCACAAAAAGGCTTCATATGGGATGTCGGCTTTTGAGCCACTAAATCAAACCCATTAAATCAATTTCCCCTAATCTGGGTAAAGACAGCCCAGGGCAGGAAATACCAGCCACAGCACAGACTCGGGAGAAAGAGCTATTGTGCTATGATGCAAAACCCGCGCTGAGGAAGATCTGATTAGCAAAGTGCTTCTCCTCTGGGAGAGCAGCCAGCTCCTGCTTGCCTTTTTACACACACACACACACAAACACACACACCACTGGGCCTAGCCATGCTGTCAGTGTGAACCCACACCAGGGCAAACACACTCAGCACAGTTCCTCTGCTGGAAGCCTTCACACCTGAGGAGCTCCATATGTAAAACACACACACAGAGTGAGTAAGGCTGCCACTACAGATTACTGTAGCAACAAATAATCCACTGATTATTTTACAGTTAATCAAGTAACCAAAGCTTTAATAAGGCCAAACAATAAAACTGAAAAATAGACTCACTTTCCAGGTGTATAGCCACTACTGGGGAACCATCCTTTCTTCTTGACTGCAATGTCTCTTTTTTTAGCATATCACAGCCACAAAGGCCATGTTCAAAGGTAAACATGTTAGTATGCTTCATTTGGAAATCAGTAACTGTAAGCAAAAGAACTGGATTTCTTTCAATGAGTCAATCCAATGTATCCATAATACCTCTGAAAAGACAACAATTTAAAATTCGGTATCTATTCTATCCATCTAAGCAAGCAGGGCATATGTCTAAAGCTAATGTCACTTGTTAAAGAGGCTTGTTTAAAGGCCATATAGGCAGAAGAAAACAGACCCAATCAGATTCCACTCTATTAAACCCCAGAGTTAAAATTTCCGAATACCAGGTGTCCTTATGGAACTCAAGACGTCTGATGCCGAGACTAACTGAACAATAACAAACCATGCATAGCCTTTCAAAGACTGCAAAATACAACTGGACAAGACACGTTTAAAAAGACTTAATTAAAAACACAGCATTAAGCAAAAGTCTTAGGCACCTAATCAAACTGTTTAAAACCATTTACCTTGGAAGTAATTGTGAATATATAATCAGAATACATGCAAATGAATAAAAAACAAAGTAGTGAAAAGCAACAAGAAAGTCTTTTTCTTTTATTTTCTTTCTTTTTTTTTTTTAAGAAGTAGTTGATATCTTAGGAGCTGGTTACAACAACAAATGTTTGGTTGCAGATTTCTCATCTATGCCCTCAGCCATTGTATGGATGTATTAAATTCCATCATCAGCACATCTGACTTAATTTAATGAAGCACTCATTAATTTAAACCAGGTTAGGATAACAACTATAGTTAAAACTGGGCTTTCAAGGCTTTCAGAAGAGGTTTGGAAATGGAAATTGAAATTGATAATAATAATTGAGTGTACTCTTGACCACATTAAATGTGTGCACGTGAAAGAGGGCTGCAGTGGTTGGGGACTTTCTGTAATACTGCTGCAGCACCGTGACATCATGGCCAGAACTGTGCATGTGGCAGAAAGGGCAGGAAACGTCTCTGTATAGAGGTCAAGATAAAACACTGACGACACAGAAGACTGAAGAACGGCTCAGGTTTTTACTGGCTTTTATAAAGGTTATTTCATGTGGGAAAGCAGGCAGAATATAATATTTGTGAAGGACAGCAGAAGCAGCTGTGATGGCGAAGGTGTGACAAAGGCCATGTGTGAAAGCAGAGACGCTGCATTCCCAGCATCTGACCCCAAAGCCAACGGAAGCTGATACAAGAAGAAGAAAAAAGTGCGAATCAGCACATGATCGCTTTCTCTCTCTCAGACACACAAAAAGACTTACCTCTGGTCCACATTTGAGTAGCCTATCCATTCAATCTGACATTGAAGAAGCAAAAATGATCTTTAAAAAGTTCAACCACGATTGGTCAGAACAGTGCCATACCCCTCACACGCCTCCATAAGGGCATTTCCATATGTGTGCAGCGGAAGCATTGTCTCTGGCCTGGTCTCTGGAGCCGATCTTTCACTTCCTAGAGCACATTCGCCTTCAAGACAGGCTGGCTTTGCTCTCAGGCCACGCCTGGCCACTGATGACAGAGGCGGCAAGCTCGAGCGAGATTAGCCCTAGATTAGCACGGCAGTGTTTTTAAAAACACATCTGCTCGGAGCCATCAGCCGAGTCACAGTATCGCATTACACACTCTCCACTAAGGGCTGTGTCACAGCCAGGGTCTGGTTTCACTTTCAGGTTAGAGAGAGAGGAATGCAGCACTGCCACAGTGAATGAAAGATGGTAGTAAGCTACAGCGGTCAAAAGGGAATTTGGTGCAAAGCCAATTGGGTAGAGCTGCTGCTTCTTCTTGTTCTTTCAAATTTTGAAAAAAGTAGCCTACTAATAATAGACCAATTCATTGTCAGATAATGGAAAGGACATGAACAACTGAATAGCTATTCATGTAAATAAGCAAAAGGGTTCTATTTGCATCTAAAGAGGCAGCAATCCAGCTGTTTAAAATGGTGAGAAAACCGCTGAAAATGAAAGACTGTGAAATATGTTGTCAATATAGTAGTGTGCAAAAGCCATTACTTTAAATTCCAGTCAGAATGGCCAGCAAGTACAAGTCATTCATTTTTTAGGGAAGAGAAAGCAAACAATATATTTTGAACAAAAAGTTACACAGAAGCCTCAACAACAAAATATAATCTTTTTATCATCTTATGGGTCCACACTTTGCCTTGATTACAGCTTCCATTCTGTTCAGGAGACTTGCTTTCAGTTTTTCAAAGAAATCATCATGAATATTTTTCCACACCTCCAAAGTTCAGTCTTAGAAGTTTTCCTGCTTCTCACAGTCCAAGTGATACCAAACACATCAGATGTTAAGGTGTGGCCAGTCCGTTGTTCTGAAAAGAAGCTTCTTTGTTTGATTTGAAAATGTTCTTCAGGAACAGCTTCTTGACTAACGAATGGGCATTTCAGTCAAATGTGATATTCAAATTCATGAGGTGCTCTTTGAATCTTTTTCTTCATATCTTTTAATTATATTTTGTACTCCAGTTTTAGGAACTTCTGACTTTTCCCTTCCTTACACAAGTAGATTTCCCTGAAGATCTCCTCAAAATGAATGAATTATACTTAAAGGCTGTTTAGACCGGGAATACAATATATAAGAGGTGGTCTCTAACTTTTGCACAGCACTGTATATCAAAATATAAGTGAAATACATCTCAGTGTGTTTTCAAAATTCTGCATTTGTGTATGAGAAATGTCACTGCTTTCATTTCCTATTCTTAGCTTTTCTCCTTTCTAAAATCAGCTCTGTTGTCTTAATCATGAGTCAGAAATGGTCTGGCTAGTTTGTGTTATTCAGAAGTTCCTGGAGCTCACTAATAGGCTCAGTAATAGCCTTATCTACTTTAGGCTCAACGCTCCTGTTAGACTGAGGTCCACACCAGATGACCTCACTATCCCCAGCCTTGCAGCAACCTCACACAGCACTGCCACCTGTGCCAGACGTCCATCTTTTCACTTTAAAAATATCCACTTAATTAACCGCCATGTGCTGCACATCACTTGGTTAATCCCTCCTTTGTTTTCTTTCATTTTGTGAGGAAATAACACTGCCAAGGGCTGAAGTCCATTTTGGTCAACAACGATAAGTCCAAAGGAATTAACATATTAACTGAGGAAGGAATCCAGGCTCCACAGCTCTGGCAGCAAGTCTAACAACACAGTTTGGGGGCATGACTTCTATGAGAATGTTTATATTAATTGAGCAGAAAAAAAGAGATAAAGAATAACTTTCTTCCTTGCGAGAACGAGATATGCACTACGTGTTTGTTGGACACGAGTGGGACCTGAAGCATGCGCCCCGCTTGCTGAGTAAGGAAATAGAAGCAGGGAAACCCACTAATGACTAGCTTGTTTGTTTTCCTGCTGTTGGTATTTCATTTGGGTAAAAGTTTAAAGCTATCATCCACCGTCTGGAATTTCAGTCTCGTTTCCAATGTAATTAGCCTAATCCTTCCTCACAGGAACTTCTACTATGTAAAAAGGACCTAATCTGTTTCCTTAAAGCTTGTGGGGACGGACCACGCGCTCATGGGATCACACAGGTGAACGGAGGAAGAGAATGTGCTCCTCGGTTTGAGGATTCCGAAGGCATGCTACTGTATAAAAGAGGGAAAGGGAGGGCAGGCGAGCGAGAGAGGAGAGAGAGAAAGGAAGGAAGAGACTGAAACGGGAAAAGGGAGAAGCAGAGTTAGAGAGGAAAGAGAGAGAGGTTGGAGGACACCTCTCAGCTCCATGCGAATCATGCAGTACGGCTGGGAGGGATATATGTAATCAGAGCAATTAACTGATTAAACAGATACAGTGTAATATGTATGATATAGCAAAGAGGCCCAGCGCTCTAATCCAGCTTATTATCCTTCTGCACCAACAATGATGGCTGCAACATCAAAACACACACACATAAAACTTTCTCATAATTAGTATAGTGCCTCAGTAACACTGCACTGATTTTTAGGAAAAATGTTTTGCATTCCTACTTTAAGTTTTAAAATAAAGCAATGAATTATGGTGATTATAGCACAGTAAAGAGGTGTTATTAGACACAACCTGCATAAAACCCCCTTAAAAGTATGGCATGCCAAATAAAAAAATTGTTTTGTACACACTTTTCCACTTACCCTAAATGTAGCCAGACAGATTTTGGAGTCTAAACTTCTCCTTTAGTGCAGAACTGCAGCTTACAACAATGCTAACAAACACTAGAACTCAGTAGCCACCCAAATAGCCCAAATTGTTTCTGTACAAATACATTACCAAAACTTCTTTTGACGTGCATCATTAGGTTTGCTCGGACTTGTCAATGTGGATTAGAACAGAGAATAACTTACTCTGAACTTTAACAATGAACAAAACTGCAGGCAGCTACTTTACACAAGAGGGTCTGTACCTCAGAAGCAGGAGTGCTGATCTAGAATCAGTATTTGTGACATTGATCGTCATAAATACAGAGGAATCTGATCCAAGGTCAGTCCTGCTTTGTGAATACCAGCCCTGATGTTGTCTAAAATGGCTGCCCATGAAATTCTGTTCAATTTTACAGCTTACAGTAAGTCATCCTGCGCTCTAAACCACATCTGCAAGTCTGTGCAACCTTAATGAAGACCTGGATGTGAGAGCCAAGACTTTGGTGATGTATATTTAAGGAAATGATTTGGGCTATTTCAGTGACTGCTGAGTTTAGTGTTTGTTAACACCGTTAACCTTTTAGCTCCAGTTCTAAACTAAAGACGCAAAATCTGGACTCCAAACCAAACACCTTTTGGCTGATGCTTTACTTCTCGGGTAAGTGGAAAATTGAGTTAAACTGTATTTTTCGCTGAACTACTCTATTAAAAGTGGCACGATAAAACAGAATATGACAAAATACAACAATGCTGAAAAAACGATGCAATTTGCTATTAACACTGCTGTTTGTATATCGCTGCTGTTGCCGTAATCTCCAGAAAATGTATCTCCAAACTTTACTGGAGAGGGGAAAACATTCTTCACTTTCAGGTTAAGTTAATGTAAAGACATTTCATTTCAAGTGTAAGTATTTAGAGCATTTGTACTGGTCCATTAATCATGAAACTTTCACACAATGTAAACGGCAGCTGCTGTGTTTAAAGGATGTAGAAAAAAATTTCAAAAAACAAATACACATGTGGGTTTTTGGACAGCAATGACATAAAGCGTATTTTATTTTATTTGCTCTTGACCATAGCTTAGCAAATCAGATTGTAGAACTGGACCTATCTATGTTATGTTTGTTTCTCATAGGAGTCTTTGTGCATTTTACACTACACAATTCTTTAACTACTGCTAATCAAAATGTCACAAAAAAGCAAAGCAGTCCAACTGTTAATGGATCTACAACTTCCTGACAAACAGGAAACAATATAGCAGTGTAGTATTTGAGCCTCTACCTTTCACACTGACTCAGTGCCAGCACAGGTGCAGCACAAAGCTGTATGTGCTCTCTGTCTTCCTCTAATCCCCATTTACCAACGGCTGAACTAAGCATTACGAAGCGTTTGGGCCACGTCCATATACGTCCCCCCCCCCATTTTTCTCCCAGTTTTTTCCCTAATAGTCGCTTATTTAATTCAACCTGATAGCTAACGTCTCCCCATATCACACAATGCTTGAGACACATTAAGCAGCATTGTATCTTTCCAAACTGCCACTAACATTAAACCACTTAACATGCTTGGTGGACAACACTAAGTAACAATTCAGTTATGTTAGAATTACGTCACATTGGTTAGTATCGTGCTGAATGAGAAGGAGGGTCATTCAAACTCGTAAGCTTTCCACGATAGAGTCAAGTCTTAGACAGCCGTGCCAATCAAGAGCCTAATTTTGCATTTGTACACAAAACCCACATTTTCTATCTACAACATAATTATTAGGGCTGTCACAGTTACTTAGTCACTCAATTTCATTGGAGCCCCTCCAACAAAAAAAAAACATATATTAACCATTTCAACCTTTATTTGCATTATCAGTTATTTTGTTTTCTGTTTTATTTTGTACAACCTTTTACATTAAAAAGCAAAACTATGCTTCATTTACATTTTAGTGACATATTTATTTTAAACACAGGGCATCAAACAATGCCATACCAAGCTTATATGACTTTTACAAAAAGTGTCACATACTATTTTTTGTTGCAAGGGCTCATTTCAAGAAAAAAAACAATATTTTTTTTTCTTATAATCTTCTGAATTAATCACACTGATTTGTTGGCAACTTGTGTGATGATAATGCATACACTAAATTCTGCTACAGCTCTCTCTTACAGTAAGAAACAGAGCCTTATAGACATTATCATTTATATGATTTCTTTGTAATGTAATGTTTTTATATGTATAATAATGAGGTTGTTTTTTGAATCCTTGTTTATCTTTTTCTAATAAAGTATTATGGAATAGTTTGACCACCCCGGTCAAATGACATGTTTTGTTTCTGGGAATAAATTTCAATTTGACATCTTTCTGAAAATCACTGTATAGTTATCTATTGGACATATTGGGGAATAATGAAACATATATAGCATAAATTATGCCAGAAATTTTGCACAGGCCACATTTTATATTTTACTTTTTCCTGATATTTTATATAAACCATAATTAAAATGTGCAGCAGAGTGTTCTCTGTAAAAGATGGGGTAATTTATTTTTACTTCAAAAAAATCACATAATTTGACCAGAGCCGCCCAAACCTTTGCATGCAACTATAATATTAATCATGTTTACAATACTATTTCCCACTATAAGAAGAATTGTTGAGAGTTACTGCCTTTCTTCAAACTGTGAGTAAATGAACTATGTGATGTGTATAATTCTTGAAATTCAAATCCAAAAAAATCCAAAGAACAGCAAGTCTAAGCACATGAACAGGATTACCACTGTCACCTCAGCTACAGGGAACACACAGCACACGTTCTTCTTTATCTTTCCTTTCTACTTTAGTGTGTATTTTGCTTCCAAGCCCATGTGAAGTCTTTGTGATGGTTTTGCTTCTTTGGTAAGACTCCTATTGAAAACGGGAACACATTTGTATATACACATGCACAGTATACATACACACACACACACACACAGACACACACAAACACACACACACACACAAACACACACACACACAGACACACACACCCTGACAAAATCTTTTGACATCTGAACATTTCAACTGCCGCACTGTGTGTGCTGTGAATGAAAATCTCCAGATTGTGTTTGCAAGCAGCGGTTCAGAAGATTAAACATTTCTAATAAGAGCGCAACATGTGCCGAGGTGATTCCAGCCTGCTGGCCCAAAGTGAAGCAGTAACAGGATGGCTGGAGTTTTCACTAATTATGTTTCCTTTTGCAAAAAACAGACCCACGTCGAACACTCACTCTCCAAGTAACATGTAAGATCACTAAAGAGTAATAAAAATGCAACTTAATTACACACCCACAGCCACCCTTTCTGATTTGTTATGATATGTAAAGAAGCACAGGGAGCAGCTGACATGTTTACCAAGCTCAGCAGCTTTTCATTGTTCTTCTGCTCTGTAGCAGCAGAGATATGACTATATTTGAAACAAGAATTGACCAACACTTAGGGCAATCGGACAACACAGTGTACAAAAATTAAAAAACACTGTTTTAATAGAAATGCACTCACTGCCAGCACTCGTCAATTTCTCTGAGCACCACTGTGCACTATGCATCATGTGGCTATTACAGCATTAAAGTTAACATCAATCAGAAATCACAGCACATTTTCCATATTTGTGTGAAACTCAATATCAGGGAAGTTCTCTGAGCTCTGAGCTTTGCTCAGTGATAGTTGGGGGTGGTGGGAGGGGGAGGTGAAATGTATGAGCAAAAGCCCTCACATTTTAATAGAAGATCAGTGACATTTACTAACTAGGGATGTGCATTCCGGATAATTTTGATACTCAGGTATCAGCAGGAGTTAATAAATAGGTATCCAGTTTACCGCAGAGAGGGAAAAAAAACCCAAAAAAAGTATGTACCTCGGCCGAAATGCACACAGGGCTGGAGTTGGAGACTTACTCTTTTAGATGATCCTACTGGTGTTAAGAGGCTAAAAAATTAGCAGCAAACAGAGAAAAACATTTGAAAACATGTCCAATTATTCAAAAACTCCCGAAGAGAATTATTACTTTTCATGTTGGATTAATAACCAAGGCTACCTCTTCAGATGTGAGCTAACACTTCAGCTAACTGGTACACATACATGGTAACATACATACTTACAAATATGAGCAAAACTGTAATATTTTAAAGTCCTGTTAAAATATAAAAGCAGTGTTTCATTGAACTGTTAGCACCCAAATTGACATAATATATATTATGCAATATATCTAACATAATAAAAGAAACATGTTGTTTAATTTGTGAGCTAACACTACTAGCTTAGCTAAATCATACTTTTAATACCATGTCCTATCTTTTAGCTAGAAAACAGTGACTTGGTGAAGAGATATCAAATGACATACATTTATTAAATGACTGTCAGTAAAGTTTCAGTTTTTGAGTAGCAGAATAGTACAATGAACTTGAGTTTGAGGTGAGCCTGAACGTCCAATGGGGCTCTCACTAGTGCTCTCTGTGTGTGATACAGACATACTTTTTCCTGTTTGTCAGGTAACACTGCACAGCACTTCTCAACCAGCATACTGAGCCTTTACACTTTAGAAAGCTGCATAACATGTACATGAAGAACACTGGAAATAGCATATGAATAATATAAAACTAGTTTAAAATGTACATTTAAATATGACACTGTAAAACCTTTTCAGACACAAACAACACAAGAACAGCCCACCAGCCTGGCAGCCACAAAAACAATTGGTCATACATGCAGACACACACATATATACGCACAGATGCACACACAGATGTACTCCGCTTTACATTCAACACCCGCTGCTGTAAATAAGCCATTTGAAAGCAAAGGGTTTAGTCAAAAATAGCGTTTTGGTACTGGCTGTGAGAAGGTTGAAGTAAACTGCTCCCTATTTGTCTTCTGGACCACAAATAAACATAAATCATGGCAGAGCAGTGAACTGGCCCTCACTTTCACAGACTTACAGTATAATTGATATCCTGTACTAATGGCTCACTGACCTGACGATGGTGAAAGGGAATACAGAAGAGAAGAAGAGGGAGGGAAGGGACAACAAGCACCTGATATCTTCATCTGTACTGAGATCTACATCATCATTTCATTCCAGGAAACTTTTCTTTGTTGACACAGTGACATAGTACATAGAAGGCTGTACAAAATGGACAAAACTCCATATTGTGATTAGATTGCTACATACTGCAATTACAATATAACTTACAAAATATTAAAAACACATTACTGAATCCTCGCAGTGATGTAGTTAAAGATTGGCCTGCATTATTTTTGACCAAAAAGAGTCATGTTTGTTGGATAATGTAAATGTTTTGATTTATCTAAACCCCCCAGGACTCTAATCTGGAGCATGTGTGATTCGTTAGGATGATCACAGCATATAATAAAACAAATAAGAAGTTTATCTGCATATTGGAGTCTTCTGCGATATCAGCATTGCAAGGGCTATAACAATAAAAGGACAACATACTGCACAGCCCACCTACAAAGGGCACAAATCACTTTTTTATGAAGTTTGTAAACAACTGGATTAAAAAAAAGCAGCAGCACATTTAAAAGGCTATGAAAAACTATCAGTTCCAGAGATGAGGGCTCGAGTCCTTAACTGACTCATAACTCTATTTGGACTTTCAACTCAAGAAAAACAACTTAGATTCACACCCCAGAGACTCGAGACTCTATTCAGATTTGCCCAGGCAGAGATGCAAGACTCGACTGGACTCAAGACTTGAGAGTCTGGACTTGGACTCCCAGCCCAAAGACTCAAGACTCAACTTGCACTCACACCCCAAAGACTCTGACTCACATCCTAGAGACTCAAAATTCAGGCTGGCATTTCAGAGACTCAAAACTAAGACTCAGAACTCAGAGACTTGAGAGTCAAGACTCGGTTTCATACCTTAGAAACTCAAGACTCAACTTGGACTTACACCCCAGAGACTTAGGACTCAAGACTCAGATTCAAACCCCAGAGACTCAGGACTCAGGACTCAGATTCAGACCCCAGAGAATCAGGACTTTACTCAAATTGTGAACATCTGTAATGAGTACAATAGTTTTTTTTCCAATGTTTAGAAAAAGAAAAGCATGTTGTGGCGTAATTTAGCACAATAACAATAACATTTTGTCGTACTGTTCACCTCTAATTGGTATAATTCAATCAAGTTCTTTAAAAATTCTAAACACACAGATGACAATCAATCAGAGCTGCTGACTCACAAACACGCACACATCCGGCCTGAGATGCAGCACTACTGCTTTAAAATGGTATGAAGTTTACTCTTCCCTTTTTCAGCACTACTGTTTATTAAGAATAAGCCTGTGTGTGTTTGTGTGTGTGCGAGAGGGAGGGGGTTGGGGTTTATGTGGCGAGAGCATTTCCTTGGGAGGGTGTGCTACTGTGTATATTGTATAAGCATGTGTGTGCATTTTGTGTATTCTGTGTGTGGGTTTGTGTGTTGGGGGGGTGGAGGTTTTGGACTACCATTACTATGTCAAGCTTCACGGGCAAGTGTGTGTTCAGCATGGGCTTGAGAAAGACGGACTGGATCAGAAAAGAGAAGAGTGTTTATGACAACTGTTTGTGTTTTGAATGTATCACAGGGTTCACAACAGCAACCGCAGACAGAGAGAGGAGAGCAGACGGTACAGAATAGATTCTAGTGTGAAGTCTCACACACCTGACACTATGGGTGCAAGATACGGCAAAAATACAACATCATGGTACTTCAAGCCATTTTTATAACACAAGATACATATCATGACATTTAGCTTTTTCAGGCTGGAATGGATAAAATGGATCAGTAAAACAGCAGTGCCACATTTATTTATTTTTTTTAATTAAATGCCTGTAAATTTGTAAATATAAGCAAAGAGACCAGGATGAAAAAAATAAAACAATTAATAAAGTTAACAAAATAAAATAATGGCATTCCAGGGCTGACATTCAATAAGGTTATAACTATGTAGTTTATGCAGTTAAACTGTGCAGTTTATACAGTTACTACAGTATACATGTATTATTGTTTACACGCTTTCTGTAATTGGTCAAAATCTTTCTTTTTATGATACATACAGTTTGTGCTGCAGTCTCACAGGGACAGAAGTGATCTTGCAAAAATACAACCATGACAAATTTTGAACGAACTGTGAGTGGGAATGTTGACCTACTAGGGTGGGAAGCAGAGTTCAAAGCATGAGGTGATTGTGAGCTTGTTAACATTGTTCAGGGTTGCCTGTTGCCTGTTGTTAGCCCACAGAGGCATGGATGTAATGCAAGTAAGCATGGCTGAAAAGTCCTCCTAAAAAACTCAATTAAGCATGTAGACGTGGGTCACGTGCAGTGAAAACCCTACTTGTGGTAAAAAATAAACACTATACTTCCTGAAAGGGAAAACAGCGAGCTGAGGACAGTGTTTCATAAGCTGGTTGTTTTGTTTGTGTTATTAATTGTATTTAGGACATAAAAGAACACAGGCTATTTGGGAGTGGGTTTTAGAGGAGGCATACCCTTGTTTGCGAAGGATTCTGTTCAGCTCTTGCATCAAATTGTTCCTAGATGTGTATTCTCTGTACGAGATGACATCTGGCCCTGCAACACTACTGTTTTAGAAGTACTGATGAAATCCACAACGTACACAAAAAAGCATAGAATAGCGTAATTTTTCAGAATAATAATAACTGGAGTGAGAAAATAATGTACAGGTTGTAGTTTTGCAACTGAGAGAGAGAGAGAGAGAGAGAGAGAGTGTGAGAGAGTAGAGGTTTAGAAGATGTACCCCAGCCAGCCGTTGGCTGCGGGAGAGCTGCGATGGATGATAGAGGAGTGTTCTGTTGGTGGGTGCCCAAACGCTGGTTTGTGAGTGAGATAAGCACAGCAACAGTAGTGTTGACATGCAGGTGGCTGTTTGGTTACTTTCAGTGCTGGTTATTAGCCAAGCCTAGAAACTGAAGGCCTCAACATCCCATACTAACACACCTAAATGAGATCAAGAGGCATATGTTTAATACACTGATACGATCAACACGCACTCTCAGTCCACACGAATGCTGTAATGTCCTTAGAATATTCTAATAACCACTATCTGAAGCAGCTCAGGTATGATGTGTTCATGTATTTTTTTTTTTTTACAGAAAAACAAATCTGTAGGGCACCAGCCCTCATCTATTTCCTTAAATAGCTCTATTAGCTGCTCTCTCATTCCCTTGCATGGCCTTTTCAATGTGTTAATGTTGTAAGCAGGTCTGCCATCCTCCTGTTCTCCTTCAGATATTTTTAGACATTATAATAATCTGTGGGAAGATTGATACTGTCCACACAAATTCTACAATGACTAGATTAATAACTGCAAAATCAACGCTGAGAAAACGACAGCAAAAACTCCACTTTATCAGTTTTGATCTTGTGGCTTTTAAACCTGCTTTAAAAACTACTGCTTGAACCTTTAAACAAGCCATTTAAGTTCACAGGAAAGCTTCTCATTTCTCAAGCTGAGGCACTAAACTATGATGAAAAAAGATCTGGTTACACTACATTTAATACTGGACGATTAAATAAATGAGCAATTTCTGTGATAAACTCAAACTCAAACAATTCCCACGCAGACCCCTACCTGTGGTTCAAACTTAAAATACTTATGTTAGACAATATGTCTAACATAAGTTGTATAGCCTTCAGGATGCATTATTTGTTTTGGTTGGCATTCTGTTACCTTTATTGCACTGTGTATTTATGATCACTGTTTAATGTCCAACCCAGCACCAGTCTTATTCCAAATTAAAAAAAAAGAAGGAAAAAAAGATTTAAGTTAGGTAAGGTAACTAAAGGAAGTCATCTTTGCTGTGTTTTGCAGACTAAACAAAGAGGTTTCCAAAAGCAGCAGCACCACTTGCCCTCTGGCCTGGCGTGGCAGAGACTGTGACACCTCGTAAAACTGGCTTACATTCACAGTCTCAATTTCTCTGGCACCGTGAGGGCCAGCAGGGAGCTGAGACACAAAGACCTGCTTCTATGGGCAATCTGTGCCCCCGTGGCACCCTATGTTAGGCCTCTACCCTCCGTAACCTCTGTAATGTCCCACCAGACGGGCTAGATCATCGGCGTCTAGTTCTTGCGGTGGGGGGGGGGTGTGGAGGTGTGGAGTATATGCGTCACGGAACAGCAACACCTCGCACGTACAATGCCGATGCTGACTTTATTTTCCCTCATCATGCTGGGAGCTCAGGGGTCCTAGCAGTATGGCAGCAGGTGAGATTTATGAGGTGTTAAGAAAGTTCAGCTGTAACCAAGCAACAGGCTGCAAACTATGACCACCCCCTCCTCAAATACACACATCTCCCCCATAACAGCCCCGTACCCCGGAGCAAAAGAGCCTGATGGCTATAACATCAGATTTAGGCCCCCACCAAGTACAAACACACCTTCTAAAGTATCCCCTTAGTTACATTCTGCACTAAAACACCCCCACCCCTGCTTCTCTACATGGAAAATATATCTCACTATCAGGTCTGTCTCTGGATTCTATACTATAACACTAATTACATTACTGAGAGAGACAGAGAGAGAGAAAGAGAGAGAGAGAGAGAGAGAGAGAGAGAGAGAGAGAGAGAGAGAGGGAGGAAGAGAAAAAGGGCCAGAAAGGGAGGAAAAGAGGGAGGGAGGAGAGTGAGGAAAAAAGGGACAGAAAGCAACAAAATTCTAAATTTAAAATTCTGTGTTTTCTTTGGGTTTATATAAATCAGTGTTGTGTTTTTTGTACTTGGTGTAAAATAAAATAAAAAACACGGAGTAGGAAACCACACTCATGTGAATAGGCCGGCTTTGTGTGGTAGGTGAGGGCGTGTTTTCAAGCGAACGTTGTGACTGGCTCATTTCATCAATAGTTAGCATCGACTTTAATGAAGTTGAAAGGAGTCAGGTGTCCCATTTCCCCAAGTTCTGCTCGTTCTCTCCATTCCTCCCGCTCAATTCCTCTCCTCAGTTTCGCCACATTGTTCTGGGGTAGGAGAGGAGCAGTAGGAAGGGAGAGGAAGACAGGAACGATAGTAAAAGTTTCTGGACACAGCCAGAGAGGAGGGAGAGAGGGGGATAAAGTGGAAGAAAGAGAGAGAAAGAAAGAGCAAGGAAGAAGAGAGAGGGGGAAGTGTTAGATACACAGAGAAGAAAGATACATGAGAGATAGAGGGGATATATAGGAGAGACAGAGAGGGAGAAAGGGAGGGAGAGAAGGGGCGAGAGAGAAGGAGGGAGGGAGGAAGAGAGAGCGAGGAGGGGAGAATGAGGGAGGGGGAGAGAGTACAAAAAGAGGGGGGGGAGAGAAAAGGAGGGGGAGGGAGAGAGACAGAGAGAGGGAAGCAGGAGAAAAGGGAGAAAGAGAGACAGAAAGAGAAGGAAGGAGGAGAAAAGAGAAAGGGAGAGGGAGGAAGAGAGAGAAAGAGAGGGACAAGTAACAAGGAAAGTTCTGAAAACTCCTTAGTTGCCCAAAAAACAGAGTGTTTGCATAATAACTTCATCCAAAAGTAGCCGGTGTGTAGGTGGTGCAGGGATAAGTGGCTTAGAGAAACTCAACAAGCCTCCTTTTCACTTGACTGATGTTAATTAATATATATAATAACTCGTATCAGAAGAGTTTAACAATAATTCGATTAGCCTAATCCTGGTAAAAACCGATGAGCTACGAAAACTTTCATCATTTGTCCATTCGGTTTCAAGGACTTGGTGAGGGTAACTAAAGGAGCTGAGACATACTGGGACATTTTGCAATCGGTCATCTCAAACATAAGCCTCATGCACAGCTCGGAGAACAGGACATGCATTTTCCTGGAAGTCCAATTACCACATCCATCAAAGCACTGTGCACGGATTTGCTGGTCTCAGGCTGAGAGGTTTGGCATTAAAGAGACTTACTTCATTTACCTTGTTTTTCTTTCCTCGGCCCATGAAGCTTTACTGAAATTGACGAGTCTGTTATGAGTATGTGTGGCAGTATACGTATATCAGGGCACTGGGAGGTTTTCCCTACAACAACTGTATGAAGCTCTACTTGGCTAGCATGGTTGATTCTGCTGTTTCTCAGTGCTCTTAGACTAAGTCCAGGATTAGACTGCAATTACACCTCTCGCTCTTCACCAGGGTGGAAAAAGAAAGAGAGAGATACAAAGAAAGACATGAAACCGAGACATGAGCAGAGCAGCTGCAGGGATGGTCAAAATTCAGTACAGTAGAGAAAGATATCATAAAACACAAAAGCATCCAGGTGACGGATACTGTAACACTTCAAAGAATTTTGGCACAACTGATTGATTATATTACGCTCAGTAACAATAAATGCACATAAACCAGAACGGCATGTGTTGGGAAAAACAGCGAACTGGTGTTGAATGCCTCTGGGGGGAGGGGGTCCTATACAGGGAGCAGGGTGGGTTTTCAGGCAGACTCTACTGTATGTCTGGACTCAGAGACGCACAGTGGAATTCAGACAACGTGCATTTTTTATTTCCTGCTCAGGACTTGCCTGACTCGAACCACTAACTGGAAGCACACATCATAAATCTCTCAGCAGAAAACGCAGAGACATATTCAAATTTTTACAGTTTAACAGAGCACAGAAAACGTCTAAGGAGCGCTTAAAGGGTCCAGACCCTACACTGTTCAAACAGGCCCTTATCCTACACTACTTTTTTCACTGAAGTGCTCTTGGTTTTCCAGACCAAAAACACGTATTAATTTTTAACTCTTCTAATTAAACAGGCTGTTTTTGTCACTAGGTCTTTAAGACTGATATCTGTAAATAACCTCTGTTCTGACTGGCTGCCATGTATTTTGTCTCATTCAAAAAGCAGTCCAGGTTAAAATACCCTTTATAATTTCAGTGTGAATGGGTGGGGCTAAACTGCTGTAGGCTGAATATGCAGATGTACATAAATGTGTTGGTTTGTGACATCATTAAACAATGAACTCAAAACAGGCAGTTTTTTTTTCCACATAGTTTCCACATATGGACAGTATGAACTGTGGAATGAACAGCATGTTTTAACTCTTAATAACTCTTAACTAATAACGTTTACAAACTACACCAAACTCTTTTATTTTCAAGAGATTAAATCTAGTTTTCCATGATATAGCCCCTTTAAACAAAGAACTGACCGTAAGAACGTTGAATTGATTACTATGTTGTAGTATTAAAAAAGTGAAATAAGTCAAAATTTCTATGCAAAGAAAATCAGGTATTCTCTGGATCTCCATGCTTTCTTTTTCCACGTTGTGGGCATATTTTCTGACAAGTCTCTGAACGGAGTGAAGTCGTATTTACTAGTTAATCATCCGATGGTTCAACGTTATGATCAGCACCCAAACGCAGCATGTATACCACACTAAGCCAGCGGCAGAGTGGAGCGGGGAATATGGCGGTGGTACCTACCAGTGTCCTGCTGGGAGGTGTGTGCGGTTAATGGCTTTCTCAGGCCTTGGCTTTCGGAGACTTCTGGTTGCCGCCCTGAGAGGAATAAACAGAGGATTGTTGAGAAAGGGTACGCAGGCAGCAGAGGAAGACTGCAGCATATGGAGAACAAAACAGGCAGCATATAGGCAAATACAATCAACCCCCTCCTCCCTACACTCTTCCCCAGAGGGGTTCACTACAAAGCGGAAGACATGCGTTAGCCGGCTAAGTTTGGGTTCAACTTGAGGTGATCCATGTCATGACAACAGCTTAATTCTTAAACAAATAAATTACCATGGTAACTTGCCCTCTGACTGCTTCAAACAACGATATGCAAAGACATTAATTATTTTGCTCAGCAACATGTAAAAAGTCTCATCTGCTTTTTAACTCATAATTACAGTTGTAAACACCCTGGTCAAAACACACTGGTCAAATCACATGCTTTATATATATATATATATATATATATATATATATATATATATATATATATATATATATATATATATATATTTCTATCTATCTATATATATAAAAAATATATATAGAGGATGTGTTAACTTACTTTCACTTAGAAAACAAAACATGTCATTTGACCAAGAACGTCCAAAGTTTTGCATACAACTGTACAATGAGTGTAATGCTTCTTAGTAAGATTCTGCACTATTTTATTGAGAGGTAATAAATAAAGGTTTACATTTCCGACATCACATCAAATTAATTTAATGCGTTATGAAATCTCAAATTCCCGATTAGATTTGTTTATTTTGGAATGATTCAAGTTCTTAAAAAAACAAAAAAATACATAGGGTGTGATTTTAGGAAATCTTTACACAACGGTGCAATACAGATAATGAAAACAATTAGAGATGGCACACAAGCATTGTTTACCTACTGATACTGATATTGAAACCTTGAGTATCGGCTTCTAAAAATAGGCTATGATACTCAAACTACTCAAGCACCCCACAGGAAAAATGCACTGCAAACATCATCACTTCACACAACGTGAGTGAAAGTTATATCCAATCCAGCTGACATTGGTCTGATACCAACACCTGGTAGAGGATCTGATCTATCTCTAGAAATAATACTACCTCTAGAATATAGTACAGCTCTTATGGTGGGGGTGCTTGAGATGTGAACAGTTTTGTTCACATGCCTCCAAAACTAACAAGTCACTGTTGAAAATATGAACAACAAAGTATGTAAACTACAACAAGTAACACCATCCACACAGTGACTCACACTGCACCTGCACTCCCCTTCTCCTCTTCGCACAGCGCCTGCACCTGGGCATGACGACATATTCACCATTTTTCTGATGTCAATAATTTAAACTTAACATTAAATTACTGCACATAAAATCTTACAGTACAATCTGATTTTACTTTTCCAGACTATCAGGTTTTACATTTACATTAGACTGCTCGACAGCACTCACTCATCTGCGTCTGACAAGTGAATATGCAGCGCTACTGCCGGACTTCATTTGGCCGTTTCCGGCTTGGTGACACACATGGTGAAAAGCACACATACAAGCCTAACTGCAGCCAGCTATCATCACTCCAGAGCTGGAAGGAAAATAAAATGCTCACAGCTCCTTACAACTCTGCAACAAGCAGCTTGTTTACACAGGAAATGTGTCTCTTAGGCAGTGCTGCACCCCTTTCTGAGATACACCATGTTCTCTTCTGAGGTGTGGTTGCAGCACATATTCTTCTATAGCTGACACACAGCCAAATTCCAACAGCTGCAACAGGTATTGGCATGCAGATTCTAGATATGCGTGTCATCTAGGAACTGCACAGCAAGCTTCAGCACTAGTGACCTGAGGTACCGCAATGCAACCCCCACCTAAACATCACAATGCTGGCCCAAAAACGCACTGCTGCCTGCAGAGCTGCATGCTAAAAATAATTCTTAAGGAACAGTAGCTCCTAAAGGTAAATCTTCTGAGCCAGTTGTTTTTTTTCTGCCGTCAAATGACCTGAGCAAAACAAACAGTTAAATATAACTCACAGGTCTAAATCAAACACTGCCAGTACGTCAGTTTCAATGCACCAACTGAAGCAAAACAGCGCAAAGTGATGCCGTCTGTCACCGCCAGTGACTAGATTAAAAATGATGCTTGCCAGTTTTTGTTTTTCATACTGCATTTCAATGCAGTCTGGAGCTCTGAAAAGCTTTCAAGTGGACAAGGAAAACTAAGCCAGTGATCTGGACTCTCAAGGTTTACCTTGTTACATAGTCATAGTTCCACAATGTTTTTGCTGTCAAGTTTAAAAGGTTTTTAGCATTTCACCTCCTTAATTTTGCCTTCTATTATCTGCATTTTATAACAATGTTAAACAAAAAAGGATTAAGCAGAGGAAATTGAGATTCTGTGCACGAAGGTAGCCCAATATTTGTAACTGCTTAATTTCTAATCAATCAGACAATCAGTTGCAGCAATTGTTCTGAAAGTGTGCATAATTTAAATGGGATAACAGGATGTAAGCAAATTCATTCAGAGTGGTTAGATGTAAAATGCTGCAAACTAGGACCTGTTCAGAACTGTTTACCGAGGTGGTGATAGGAACCAAACATCTAGTTTAGAGTTGCCTCTAAAAACAACATAAGAGAAGGTAATTATATAAAATGGTTACTAATATGCTTCCTTACGCCTGAGACATTGTTTTATAGCAGTTATCAGTTAATAGTTTTGGCTGGGGGTGTAACGTTACCCGAACCATCACGGTACGAAGTTACAGTTCAATGCATGCAGTCGTAGGGAAAATATGCGGTATGTGCGACGATTGATGAGCGCAATGCGGAACCAAATTTCACAAGCGTGAGTTCCATCGCAGCAGTGGTCTGCAGAGAACCCTTCATAACTGCAGCAGAGCCATAACTCCTGACCCGTGATCAGCTGTGAGGCTGAAGTTTGAAGCATTTGAACAGTGAGCGAGAGTTGAGGAAGGCAGCTATTGAGGAAGGCCACGGCAGTTTGGACGTAACACTCCCCCTTAACAAAAAAAAATATTTTAAAAGATCCAATTTACTCACTTGAACTCTTTACTACACATTACTGAAAAGTTGCCACAATTTTGTAGATCTAGCGTAGTTTGTAAACTTTCTGTTTATATTAATATCCACTAAGACTTGCAGGTGCTGTAGGGGTGGGTGACATTTATTTTTGATCCCTGTTTACCAGGTAGGGAGCAAGAGAAGGAGTTTGTATTTTATTTTTCGTTTTGTTTTGCTTGAGGGCAGGAAGTTTCATGGGTTAGTCTTTTTCTTTTTTGTGTTTGCCTTAGCCCAACCTGACACCATATCTCCTGGTGACTGAATCTGTTTTTAATATAAGTTCATGTAAACTTTAAATAAGTTGCAACTTTTTGGCAAGAAAAAGAGAAAATACAGCTTTTTGGCTATTTGGCGAGTTATTGCGGTTCCTTTATTTTTATGTTGTAAACTCTTAAACCCTAGACTGTCTTATTGTTATTGTCTTGCCCACAGCAGTGAGGTTGTAACAACCACACAAATTACTTAACATTAGTGACTTCCCCCATCAAGTGCAAATGACGCACACTACTGGCTGTACTAATTACCTCGGGGTGACTATATGACACTAGGTGGAAACAAACTTCCACTACTATCTTTTCAAAATTTGTGAAGACAATCCTAGCTTTATGCATTGGGGTGTTTTTGTTGCTTTTCTCATTGTACCAAACTCATACTGAATCATGATATCCAAACCATGGTGTGAACGAAATGTGACTTCCGTGTACCGTTACACCCCTAGTTTTGGCCTAGAATGTATTATTTAAAACGTATTCAGGGTGGAAAGGTACATGCAGGGCATTGCAAGGCAAAATAGTATCCAAACAACACATATCTTTCAAATTTACCACTATTTTACTGCTATGAACATTACATATAAAAGCTTAGACCTGTAGCTTTACACCAAACAAGAGCAGCCACCATGGAACTCTGGTGTAACACCTTTGTGAAAGCTGTACTTTAAAACTGTTATATTAAAGGTAATTTATTCTTCATTTAAAATGAGAGATGGTTTAGATGCAGACGTGTGCATCTCAGTGCTATTACAGTCTCGAAATTTTCATCAATTTTTATTTTTATTTAGTCTTTCATTGCGGTTTTTGATTTCAGTTTAATTTTAGTTGGTATTAAGGGTACATTAATAGTCTTAATTTAGATTTTTTTCTGATTATTTTATAATAGTGTCATTGTTAGTTTTAGTCTTATGATGAACGCTGTGATGGTAGGCATATGATAAAGGTAAAAAAAAATAAGCGTAACGACAGTCAGAGCTCACTTGGCTTCAGTTTTCCTAAAGACAGCCAACCACTTCTAAACTCTCATTCACACATTGAAAAACAATAACTAAAGTTTTTCTCAGTAATTCTAATTGTAATTAGTTTTGCAGTGGACATCACAGTTTTGATTTAGTTTTTGTTTTTGAAAACTGTCACTTTTATTTTTAATACAGTTATCGCTAGTTTTCGTTTTAGTAATAGTCCTAATTAACTATAACAACCCTGGTGCGCCTTTGGGGGTATGTAATGCTTGTCTGCTCTGGTTTGTTGTGGTATATCTAAAATTCTTAATCTTCATTTGGACAGTGGGTAAAATGGCTACACACAGGGACCCCTGGTTTCTATCACCATGACTATTATTGTTATGACTGTAAAGAAATCTGAGTCAGTTTCTCTACAATGCACTATTTAACACAAAACCACTCTGAATGACTCACTTTACATTGCGATGAGTGAATTATGGAAAAATTCAGAAAAAACAAAATAATTCTTCTTTAAGTTAAATTAGGTGTGCAGTCAAGTAATCAAACACAACCCTGTAGTGGCTGGCCTGCTGTGAGGAGAAGAGGAACTGAACCTGTGTTCTTCTGATCATTTCACAACAGAGAGCTTTTTTGCAAACAAACAATTGTTACTTTTTACTGTCTTAACTTTATGTATTATTCTAGAGTGCTTTTACAAGCAAAAACACACTTATTCTCCAGATAAATAGTTTTTAAACAATGTTCTGCCTCTTTGCGAGGAGCCGTGGATTAGGGAGGTGTCGGGTCTGTCCATAATTTTCCACCCCTGTCTGAAAGGGGAAGGAGGACAGATGATGAAGGCGCGTGGGTCGGGACAAAGGCAGCGGATCAGGGCTTGTGGCATGTGTAAACAGCAGTAGGGAGCAGCGGAGGTGCAGGGATGAGAACAGCCTCTTGACATGGCTAATTTGTGGCTGATTAGCTGGGGTCAGAGTTCAGCTTGTCTGTTTGTTCAAAGGACCTGCTCCCAGCTCCCACACTCAGAGAGAGAAGCGTGCCAGTGGTTGTCTGCTCCACACGCAAAAAAGCACCAACCAATGCAGTTAAACAGCTACAGCAAATGCTGCCATAATAACCTTGTGCACTTAGAAATCTGCACAGTTATGCACTGACTGGCAGATGCACACAAAAGGCCTGTAATCTAAATGCCAGACATTGCAACAGTACAGCGTAATGTTATTTCAAAAGCTATTATAGCTCATCTTTCTTCATAAAGAAAAAAAAACTCATCAGAGCATTTTTTTCCTGTCTTTACCATAACAACCCAGCCATTATACGATCATAAAGAAGACTATTATTCAATTGCCTTTCTTTCTTTCGTATCTGAGCCTTATTATTGTTATCGTCGGTGGTTTTCTTCTTCATCAGCACCATACGCGGCGTGAGCGGCAAGGCCACACACGTGGAAGATGGAAATTCACAACTGTAATGGCTCGCCGACATGCCAGGTTCTTTTTTTTATTTTTCACCTCTAAGCAGCACAACCACAGGGCTGTCCATCACTGCGTAGCGAAGGCGAAGTGTCCGCAGGGCAGGCGAGAGAACTAAGCCAGAGAATGAGGATAACCACTATGACTCAAGACTGAGGTTTTTCTTTTTCCCTTTATTCTCACGTCCGATACGAGACGCAATTCAAAAAAACAAATCATTCTTGGCGCTTGGTTTTTGAGAGCGAGAGTGTTGCCAGACAAACTATAGTCTATTAAGCAGCATCTGAATAGCTTTCTTTGTGCTCCACAAAATGCACCAAAGGTTTAACTTGTGTATTACAATTGCATAATTGCTCAACATGCTCCACTCTAGCAGACACTTCAGTGTAACAACTGCTGAATTATTCCCAGTACAGTACAAGCTTTAAAAGTACAGTACAAGCTTTTATTGTGCATAAAACACCAATTTCAAAGGTGGCTACTTTCAGGGGGGGTATGTAGGGAAAAGTGGGGTCCTTTTTTCGAAAAAAGCCTCAGTTTCAAGTTGCCAATAGGACCCAGGTTTTAATTACAGGTCTGGCAAGGCCTCTCACTGGAGACAGATAACAGATCTAAAGCCATTGAGTTGAAAGCCTACAGTATTAGCTTACTGTTTTCTGCAATAAATCCCTATAGTGTTATTCAGCCCATGTTGGGGGGGCTGGGTGTCGCTATCTGACCTCACACGTCTTTGGCGTTTCAGCCCTGTTGGGCTGTAGACTGTACGATGCACTTATTTATCAGGATATTGTGCTTAAATTGTCTGGGTATAGACCTGTTTTTGTGCACGGCTGCATGTGTGCGTGTGCGCATGTGTGTACGTGTGCGTGCATGCGTGTTCATACAGTAATGTGAGTGTGTGGATATTCCAGTCTGTTTTTTATTAAACAAGTATGCAAGTGGGCTCAGGGCAGGGCTATTTTTGCCCCGATGGCGGTATCATCTGCACATCTGACCTCGCCGTGTGTCCAGGCTGCTAAGCTGATGTATGTGCGGAGCAGAGCATACAACCTCACACCACCTCCTGTTAGGTGAAAAACTGAGGGGTTTAGCAACTGACAATGACTACCTGACATTCGTCTTTGTGATGTGTAATAATATGTCTATGTTTTTTTTAATATAAAGAAATTTTATTCCAAGCAAATTTGAAGCATTTCATCAAGACATTTGTACACAATGTAAAGAGCAGCTGCTGAGCTCAAATGATAAAGAAAAATAAAAATCTTTTTTTTTTGGACAAACAAAAGAGAAAAACAAAAAAACCCTGGAGCTAGCCAGGTTTCAACCCAGCTGTTGACACTGAAGAGAATAACTGATATGTCACAAAACAATTACACTAATTACACTTTCCATGAGCTCCGTTCCATCAGCTCTTCATAACACATTCATAAACAGACTTCTGAAAAATATGGACCAAGTTTACACACAAATCATTAATGTTGAGCAGCTTTTCACAGCTGTTTTGTTGATTTTTTTGGCTATGTTTTACATCATAACAGCACAAAGAGAAAACTGGCAACGCGTCAGGAAATGTCAGCAGCAGACACCTTATGTCTGTACAGCATCTAATATCACCGTAATGTTTTTCTTTTGATAAGATAAAGGTACATTTTAATTTCTTTATTAGTCCACTGGAATCTGCTGCCTTCTGTCAGGTTTCATTGGCCAAAAACAGAAACTCAAGAGCACTCATATGATAAATTGTATTTGTATTTATTTGTATTTTGTATTACTTATTTGGCAAATTTGTCTACAACATAATTTCATAATCGACTTCAAGTGAGTGCACAAACTTTCGTGTCAAGTCTGGCACTCTTTCCTGATATTTGCTCTTTTCACCAGCTCTTTTTTAACATACGCAAAAATACAAGGAAACCTAGCTACTGACACCAATCGTACATATTGCTGTAAGTACAGCAGAAATTAGGGTAATACTTTACTGTTCACAAATAATAAATGTTGTTTCTAAACAACAAACAAACATAGCAGTCTAAAGTGTCCATTAGTTTAAAAACTTTGAATAAAATGTAAACTTCTGTAAACAACACTGAAACATCATCAGTAGACTTTTAGAGGAAAGACAACAAACTCTGTGAAATACAGAACTAGCAGAAAGGAGCATATGGTCACGGTCAGTTTGCAGCACTTTTTCAAACGTACCTCAATATGCAGAAGTAAGCTTTTTTCTCCAAATATGAAACTACTAAACAGCTAAAACGTGTTATCTAGGTCAACCCCGTTACCACAAAATTAAACAAATGGACGTCACTGCCAGAGAAAATGGACTGACCAAACATTATTCAACACAGTACATCGCAGAACGGGCCAGTTGTGAAATCTGAAAAAAAAACAAGCAAAAATAAAACCACAAGTAGAGGCCATCTGTGTAACAGAGCTACGCTACGCTAAGTTTCTGTACACAGTAATTAATCAATCTGAGGGAGCACAGCTGATACTCAAACAGTGATTCTCGGAGCTGTTCTTTAAGAATGTCAGTCACATCTCATAAGTACTCCCAATAAAAAGACATCAGTGGGAGCTCCACAATACCCCTCCTGTCTAATTTGAGGAGCAGACTATATGAAACACTGCAACACAAATATAATGAACGTTCCATAAAAGCACCATGATGAATGTGCCTGGAACATCAAAGGGCACATGCTTTCTTTAGCCTTGCTGCAGTCTCTCCTACATTGACTGTGTCAGCGGCTTAGCGCTGCACACACACACAAAAAAACACACTAACAACCATACCAGCCATACCCCTGTCTGCTAGCCAATCAGAGGCTGCATCTGGAGGATGACTGCGTTCAGAGGGGGCAGCTGTAAAACTGTCCCTTTCCAAGAGTTTTGGCCTTTTTTTTTTGCTGTGACCTGCATTTGCAATTAAACACGCTGCACAAGCATTCCAGCATTCTTCCGTGCATAATATGCCCGCACATACGCCTCTCTGAGCGCGCACACACACACACACACACACACACACACACACACACACACCTCTGCACTGTAAGATGGCTTTGTTGTTTTAACTTTAACAATAATTTGTCTTACATTCTGTTAACTTACTACTTGTTCAAGATCATTCAGATCAATATTATTTACGCTGGTCAATTACACTGTAATAAAAATGTTCAATGTTTTAACTTAACATGACTGTCTTAAAATCTGAATTTCACTCAACTTCAAATAATAAGTTAGCAGATATTGCTCTGTTAGTCTCAGCCTAAGAAGTCTGATATGTTATCACATGCAAAAGTGTGGGCACCACTTCCTCCACAACACACTTCTGTACATTTAATCCACAATCGCTGTTTATTAGCTGAATTTAACACACTGCAGAAATTTAACAAAATGTGTCCTGTTCAAAAGCTATGGCACATTTTATATTGTAGGCGTTGTTTTCCCAACATACTCAAATTTATCAAATAAACAGAAATTCTGCAACAAGATTTAGAAAAAAATGTCATATTTATGTTGTTCCTTGTACAGGATTTGTCAAATTATTTTCACTTACAAAAAAATTACCCAAAAAAAATGTAATTAGATGAGGAATTTTCCACCTTTTGCATACAACCGTATGTTTCACACTAAGACAGCTACAAGTATGACTAAGAAATAACTTTTTTCAAGCACTCACCCGCTCTGCGTGCTATGACAACAGTGAGTCTTTCGGTGCAAGTTATATTTGCTGGACTTTTAAAAAGTCTGTGAAGTTCACAGCTTTATGTGTTTAAAGGTTATTCAAGAGTTTTCTTTGCAGCAAAATGTACTTTTTTACACTTTAATAGTTTATTTCCCTAATTATTCTAAGCATGATTCATCATATTACATCTCCAAGTTCTTGCTTTCCCACAATCATCATAATGTAATAACTTTTGCCTGCCACTAAAGCATCTTCTGATTTTTGATTATGCCACCATGCATCAGCGGGCAGAGAAAAATAATATCACCAATAACATCATACATCACCTCCCCCTCCCACCACCCTGCTCAGCTACCTCAGAGACTCGCAAAAGTATTTCACAGTACAGAAGGAAAATGTTCCGATTCAAATTAATTTTAGGCAACATACAGCCAAAGTATAAAATGCCCCACACACTGCGCAAAAACAACAGTGTGTAATTGATTATTTTTCATGTCAGTCTGTAAAAATAGGCTGTTTCTGGCCACGTTTAGCGAAGAAACGCGTAAGATTCTCTAATGACACTCTGGAGTCTGGCTTGCAAGACTATTGTTCGGTTAACCTACTACTACGAGTTCAGTGAATCAAAATTTTAGGGCAGCTAGGTCGCCCACTTTATTACAGTTTCATTCCAGGCCTTTAATCTCAGTTTAAATCACAGGCAGGTTTAAGTGCGCTTGTGGTAGACAGTAAGTGACTCCAGAAGCGCTCAAAACATTCAATCAGAAGTGTAAGAGAGGCCCATGCCAAGTTCCACTCTGGCTTCCGGCTTCACGAGCAGTCGCTTGCCATGATCAGCTTGGCTGCAGACACACAAACACACACACACACAGAGCGCTTCCTCTGCTGCTGCATGAGCAGCGGCCATGCCAAGATGACATCAGCTCCACACCACAACGCATGGCTGCAAACACAAGGCAGAGGGCGCAGAGAGGAAACAACCTGATTTATTTATATTTCCAACTAACAAAAGAAAAAAAGCATACCTGTGTGTAACCCAGAGGTTAGATTAAGAACATGCATAACTGAGCTTTATCTCCACTGTGGTACTTTGTGTGTTGGTCCTGGAAGCCAAAGATTTGCCCTCCTTATGCAGGGTAGGTCATTATCAAGTGAGTTTAACTCCTTAAACTCTTAAGGCTTGAATCACTTACTAACTACTCTGAATTACTCAGTAACTACAAGTAATTATGCAGTAACAACTATGAATTACTCAGTAATTACTTGGTGAACTATGAATTGCTTAGTAACAACTCTGAATTAATCACATTTTCCTATGAATTACTGCAATAACTACGACAGTGTACGATACTATAGAAGCTACAATATATTATTCACCAACTATAATTAATTACTCGGTTACTACTGCTAATTACTCAGTAACTACTATGAATTACTCAGTAACTACTCTGAATCAATGGTAACTCCTATGAATTACTCAGTAACTACAAGTAATTATGCAGTAACAACTATGAATTACTCAGTAACTACTCTTGAGTCAATGGCAACTCCTATGAATTACTCAGTAACTACAATTAATTGTTCATATTACTCATATAGAATATTACTCATGTAGAAAGTCTAAACTTGTTTGGGGGGGCTCACTGGCAGCTAAAAAGACAAGCCAACTTCAGTGTGCTAAACTGAATGGCTCTGCAAAAGTATAGTATAAGGCCTCATCACAGCATCAATCTGAGTCTGAACTGTCAGGACAGACAGTGTGAGACATAACTAATGAAATGAAAATCATACAGTGTGGCGGAAGGGGTCATTAAAATAACAGGGAGGAGTGTGGAGCAGCTCATATTGTAAAGCGAACATGGACAAGGACAAGGAGTCTTCTCAAAAATTAGTTCCTCTTCAAAGCCTTGAAAGGCTTGTTTTATTCATGAGAGTGAACATTTGGCAAAGCAATTTGCTTTCAGGGCGGCTGCAGTTTCTCAGTGCAAAAAAAATACATGACATGGAGTAAAAGAGCACAGAAACAGAGCGAAAGGCCTATTTATCAGCCCACTAACGAGCAGACATAGGTATATTGTGTATGTACTGTTTGATAAGCAATTCACTTTGAGGCTCTTTCTGGCTTTTTGATCTAAACTGTGTGGGATGTTGCATCATGGGAGAGGCTTCAGAAGCTGATCCAATGGTAACATTGCTATTTCAACTAGTAAGACAGCTGCACGTGTACGCGTGTGAGATCCACGAACGTATTCTCTGTTCCCTTTGGGACCACCTCAGCTTCCTGTGACCATGATCCAGCAGGCCCTCTGATCAGAGAAACACAAACAACACTACAGAGAAGTAGCTTATAATGCCAGCTCCCTCATAAATGCAGAAATCTGTGTTTCGTATCACTGGAAGCTAGGAGAGAAGAGAGAAGAGAGAAGAAAGGGATGAAAAAGTAATGAGAGGAGTGAAAGTCTAGGCAGGCTGCTGGTCCAAGGCACATGGCCTTGAGTGTGTGGGAACAGACAAAACCATTAGCGCATTCGGGGCAGCTGCAGTCAGGAAAACACTTTTGCCAACTGTCAGACTCATTGATTGTGACAAACTGAAACATGCCAGCATTACAGGGAAGGAAAAGCTTGACCACAATAATAACATTCTTATGTAACACCAAATGCTTTTCTGAAGCTGCCACATGAACGAGATATTTTAGGGAGTGGGCCTTGCAGACCGGAGCATTTAGAGAGTAGGACAGTGCCATACCATGGCAAAGATCAGGGCAAACTGCGTCATGCCCCTTCACTGACCCCCCACTCCCATCCCATCCTTCGCCTACTGGCACCATACCCACCTCTCCCTCCCTGGCACCAGCCTCCTGGCACCACAAAGACCCTTATGCTCTCCCTACACACAGCACAAACATCTGCAAACACCAAGAGCCTTCCCACACAAACACGTGCACTCACTCATACCTCGAACACATAAAAACATGCATACTTGCAGCTTCAATAAACCCATATTCCCAACAGAAAGCATCTGTGATATGTCTGAAATGCTTTATGCATATGTATGGCCTCGTACCATCAATTAAAACAAACCTTATACATAAACGAATATCTGGAAAATACATGTTTGTAATCCTTTTCTTTACCCTGAAGACTCCAGTTCTTCTTCAAAAACAACCCATTCTATTGAATAAATGATGTGCGAGTAATGAATGAATACAAAATATAGCCTATGAATGTCTTTTAAACTGTCCAAAGTCATTCTCCATTGTTAAAATCTTTCTCTACTGCTTCCTGTTAAACCGCCATGGGCCTGAATTATTTTCTTTTCAGGGATGCTGAATGACTAAGGCATAATGACTAAGACTGAACTGCTAAGCTATGACTACTGTGAAAGGTATTCGATGTATGGCAGCTTCGACAGCCCATGAACTGTACTCCAGAAAAAGACTCTTTACATAATACCAAACTCTTTCTGATCTTATAATAATATTTGTTTGTATTTTTTGAGTTATAGTCATTATTGCAGATCATGAGGTGCTGAATCATCTGCTCCTCATTCTGAAACTGTTAATAGTTAGAAAACTTAATGAGCGCATAAAGTGAAAGGTACAGAAAATAAAGGAACAGGGGATTCATGGGGTATTAAGCTACATAACTGTATACACTTATGTTTTGTGTGCAAGTGCTTACATTGTAAGAAAGACCTCTTTTAACTCTGTTTGTTTGACGCTTTATTGTCATTACTTTAATTATTATTATTATTATTATTATTATTAGTATTACTCTGTGTAGCACAGCCTTAAGGAGGAGTACGTGTTTATATGTGTGTTTTCTTGTATACATGTAGTCATCGTGTCATGACCAGGGCATTCATGAAGCACTACTCAAAGACTTTATTTAGACTGAAGACAAGCGCATAATGTATAGCAATGAGAGAGACACAGCTGGACAGTTGTAGGTTGAGGGTTAGAATGGGGTTAGAAACGAGCAGGGGAAACAATACAGCCAATCTTGTCAGTCTGTAATTTATAGTCAGTCGACCACAGCTTAGCCCAGTGGCTGATTTGCATGTAGGACGAGAGAGAGAAGAGACAGACGCAGGCCGTTTGTGTGTAAATGAGGTAATTGTGTTCATGACAGAAGGAGAGAGGGAAATGAAAAAAACAACTGCCACACAGTAACTGGTTCTGTGCACTTTAAACACTCTCAGATTCATTAGATGACAACAATGTGAAAACACAGCTGATCACACATGAACACTAAAAAGATTAGTGTGTTCTGACCCAAAACTTCACATATCCTAGCTTCAAAAAGGGGTAACATCATTAGATGCATCATTAGGCAATTTGTCCAAGTATGCAGAAATCCAATCAGGCCTTAACCCATGCTCACTAACAATGGTAATCCTATTAGAAGAGCAATTCAAGAAAACACCAATTGAATAGAGATTTGAATATGTTTATGAGATGGATTCAGTTTTCGCTAAATCATAGAGGATTTTACATTATTCACACATTAAAATGTATCTGTTTTAAAAGAAGATTTGGTCAAGTTTTCAAAAGGTACACGTAATTCAATAGCTGAGGTGTAAACAAAGTCATTCAGCATGGTTTGATATGAAATGGCTCACTGGAGGGGAAACAACAGCGGTGCTAGGAACCAAGGGTCACAGTGTCTATAGCACAAATATAGCCATTTTATATATTATCCAAATAACCAGTGAACCTACGTACGTAACATTTGATGTTGGTAATAACAAAATGTAAAAAATCTTTGTGGTCTTACAATGTTTTAGACCAAAACCTAATCTCAAAACTATCGCAAAATAATGTCTCAAACATCAGACAGCGTTTTCGGAACCACGGCATGTAGCAGCCTTCCGTAAGTGAACTTTTAGAGGCATTAAATCCTTCAGACATCTGGTTTCTTTCACCACCACTATGGAAAAGGTTTCTCTAGAATATAGCATTTCACATCAAACCACACTGAATGATTTTGTTTACATCTTAATTTTATTTGCCAAACATTTTAAACATGATGTGAGGCCCCTGTTAGCATTTCCATGAGAGGTGCAAAGGTGACATACTTGTTTAGATACATGCATCAAGTCAAAAATTGAATCGCTGTCAAGTTCTGGTGCTGAGTAGTACCCCAACAACTACTAAAAATATATTCACAAAAAATACTAATGACAAAAATCAAGAATTTGGGGAAAAACAAAGTCAATAGGGCCTGAGGGCATAGAACAGTGTCTTCTACAGAACACTGTCTGCTGGGTGGTGATTGCCACATTCATCTTTGAGGGACTTTCCCTTTTAGTGGTGACCTGTCCAGCCATGTTAACCCTTCAGCTCTGAGTCACTCTCACCACATTGCGTGAGCTGGAATTTCTACACCTTCCACCGTCCCAAGATATGATGCCTGTCAGGGGCTTGTTACTGAAAAAAGTACAGAGAGAGAGAGGGAGGTGGGGTGAGCCAGGAGGGAGAAATATCTGATGCTGCACCATACAGAGCCACAAGGCTCTTTCCATCAGCCCGATAGCTGTCCCAGCATGCCCAGCTCACAGAAAAACCCCCAAACCCTCAACACGTTACTGTTCCCCTGCCTAGAGTGTATTAACACTACTACAGTCTGCCGCCATATCAAGCTGCATGTTTTCCCATGACTAGCCCCCGGGGAGCTGACTATAAAAGAGGCCAATAAAACCCCCTGCTTGCTTGTTCAAACATTAACATGAACGTACAGAGGGCAGCCTTGGTCTAGCGGCCACCGTGTAGATCGCTAACGAGTGTCGCCCTAAGAGAGAAGTGGAAGCTACAGAGAGAGAGAGCAAGGGAAGTGCAGATGGACAGACTCAGACCGAACGAATCCTTCCTGCATGTTCTCTCCAGCCAAGGTGACACACAACACTGAGGGATTAGTCTGGTGGCAGAGGAGGAAAGAATCAAAGGGGCCTACGAAATGAGTGCTGAAAAGAGAGGGAAAGAGGAGGAGAGGCAGTGACAAGTCTCCACACTCTGACACAATTCAAGCAAGTGGTTGCTTTGCTCTGTCACATCATTAAAGCCACACAGCACCAAACCTATCATGGCCAATCTCTGCAAAATCCACAGTCCTGCGCTTTGGTCTATGTTTTGGCCACAGGTCTCTGTCCAAACTACGAAGCTTCATGAATTTACCAGCATTTGCTGAAGCCAACAAATTTAACTGCTGACAAACTCAAATATGCTATTAATTTCATCACGTCACAGTAAAGTGGACTATAGCCTTAAGTCTTAAGATCACTGTTAGGTATGGTACCAGATGGTTGGATTGGTTATATCAACCATTAAGTGAACTATTGATTACAAAATCTAGGACTGGAAACTGGACTGAAGGTCTGAAATTAAAGATTTTTTTAACTTTGCACAACCTCTAGTACTGTTTGACAATGGGTATAGTTTAACATTTGGTTTTTAAAAAGTCTAAATAACTGACTGATTGATTTACCCTAGGGCAAAAAGAGCAAGGCATTTTGTTTCTACTGGATACAACACTTGCAAAAGTAATGCCACAACTGGAGTGATATATCAGATGCCAAAATAGAGCAGGTGGAAAGAGATATTCATCCAAAAATGGAAGCAGATCACACAGACTAATTATCAGTTATCCTAAAGCAGTGAGCCAGTGCTTATAGATATATAGAGGACACAGAGGTTCCAGCATTAGAGCAGAGTGCTGGTGTACAGCACACAGGCAGCCAAATGCAAAATTAGATTGATTTGTTATTTGATTACAAGGACACAGAGAAAACAAACAGACACAAGTTCCAGTGGACTGCCAGAGTCACTATTGATCATTCCCAGCAAAACGGAGATCTAGACTACTGAGAACCTACAATGTGGCACAGAGCGAATATAATGTGAGTGTGGTGTGTGAATCAGCAGTTTGCCAGCCATCAGGACAGCTGTGACTGGTTTCCAGAAGTCACTGATTGCATTTCACTCTAAATGCTGATAGCAGATACTGGATTAGCACACGTGATAATCCTCTAGTCTCTCTTGCTTTCAAGCTCTGACCTCCACTCATACCCACCCCCAAAGACAAACTGCAAAGAGTCATGCCATTCTAACCCAAAATGATAAGTCCTTCAGTTTCTCATTCCATCTGATTTGACCGCACTGACTGGACTTAACACCAGTACATATGCTTCGTCACTCTTTTTTCTTGTGTACATGAACACAGACAACCACAAACACTAAGAGTTGTTGATAAAGCAAAAATACAGCATGATACATTTTCAAGATATACTATATGTATCATGATATTTAGCTTTTTATGAGATTTGCAAATAAACTGAAACAGACCAAAAGAACAGAATTACCATAATTTAAAAAAATGGAATCCAACAAGCTGCTTGTTTCTATGCAGTTTATGCAGCGACTGTACACTGGAACATATGCTCTCTACAGTCAGTTTAAATCCAAATGTTTATTATACATAATAAAAGGTTAAATCCAAATGTTTATTATGTAGGTTTTTTTTTATCATTTTTGGATACATATCGTTATTACATAAAAAAGTGTACTGTGATGTAATTTATCGTTACTATGATTACATACCATCATATTACCCACCCATAATGCACAAATGTGCAAACGTGGAAC
The DNA here is from genome assembly GCF_904425465.1 of Colossoma macropomum. Taxonomy (NCBI): domain Eukaryota; kingdom Metazoa; phylum Chordata; class Actinopteri; order Characiformes; family Serrasalmidae; genus Colossoma; species Colossoma macropomum. The sequence continues at coordinate 16,572,708 of NW_023494790.1, read as the reverse complement.
ATTATGTAGAGATTAACAAAACACATCAAGCATACAGTGGAACAGAGGAATGTCTGTCCAAAAATAAACACACAGTGACCAGAGAAAAAGAGGGAGACACAGAGAGAGAGAGAGAGAGAGAGAGAGAGAGAGAGATAGTCAGAGAGAGATAGTCAGAAAGAGAGACTCTGGGAGAGAGAGATACAGTCAGAAAGAGAGACTCTGAGAGAGAGAGATACAGTCAGAAAGAGAAAGTGAGAAAGAGAGACAGACAGACAGACAGACAGAGGGAGAGAGAGAGAGAGAGAGAGAGAGAGAGAGAGAGAGAGAGAGAGAGAGAGAGAGAGAGATATTCCCTATACAGTCCTCACCACATGGCCTTGCATTCCCTTTGACAGACAGCCCCCCAACAAACACCCAGACACACACAGCCCCCACCTGACTGCACTGAAAGCTTCTTTGCGCTTCCATGGATTTGTCTGCATGTGTGCGTGTACGGCTGTGCGCTGTACTATATGTGTGCTTGCTCTCTGTCCCTCCATGTGACCGCTTAGTCACATGTTGTCCACTGACACACTGTAGAGCAAAAGAGAGCATGAAAATACATACACGAGAGACTGATAATGAGAAATACAGAGAAAGAGAGAGAGAGAGAGAGAGAGAGAGAAAGAGAGAGAGAGTTTTGTGCACATGCATTTTCACACTAAGGGTTGAGTTTGTTAACCTAGGGTGAATCACTCTTACTCTAAACGCTGTGTTCTGCTGTTCTGCAGAGTTGCCACACTTTTTAAGATGTATTTTTTCTTTTGGTGTCCTATTAAGACTGGGCTGCCAGAAACAGCCAGTTTGCACTTTGATTAATACCCCCATTACGCTAACATGATATAATAGCATATTTTCCTTCCTTGAGCATGAGAGAGATAGAGAGAGAGAGAAAGGACGTGGACACACCCCTATTTGTCTTAGCACGGCTCCAGCTCCGGCTCCGAGGCCATACACAGACCTACGCTGTGTTACATCACATAGCACAGCAATGGGGGTATAAATCTCTCACCTTCTGATTCTTTAGGAAATATGAAATTAAATTGATTAAATTGAAACTATTCAGTATGTGTTTAAAAATACACTGGTTACATAAATGTGACTGGACTAGCTATTTTAACACACAATTTCAACTACTACATACTAATATATTCAAAATTGATGCACGGATGTGATACAGTAAATCAGTATCAGCACCATTAACGAGCAGATAATAAACAGATAAAAAATATTTGAACAGCCCAGAATGGATGGAGTTGAACTGCCACCTTCAGCCTGGTGCATCACAGGCCAACGATGCATTTTTACACCCCTACACAGCATCACTGATGCCAGGCCCGGCCAGGTCCAAGCAACAGCCGTCCTGCCAGCGCACTCGAGTGAGGAGCCTTTGTCCAGAGCAGAAACAACACCAATGAGCAAGACACAAACAGAAGGAGCTTTATGGAACACAGGCACAAGGCGGGCTTTGTTTTGAAGTGAGAGGTCGAGCCCACTTCGGCGGGCGGGACCAAAGGGAAATGCTGTATGGGGAGAAGGAAGGAAAGAGCAGAAGAAGTGGCTGGAGGGGGAGAAGAAAAGCTAACATCTCAGCAGAAGGCCGTAATAGTGTCGCTTTACAGGCCCCGGGAGCTAATAACCTGCCTGGACCCTGTGATCTTTCCATGTATAATAGCAGACCTAATCCAGCCCTAAAGCCTGAACACACACAGGCAGGTAGACCCAACACACAAAACTACCAGGCAAGGGAATCACTAGAGCCCCTGCAATCATGATACCACAGCCATGATACAATTCTACTGTGATTTTTAGTGATTTGTGATATGCTTTTATGATATAACCTGTTACGATATATTGTAATTATCTTCGACTATAAATTATACCCCTGGAAGAAAAACCTGCGTTTTATTTATTTTCTTTCACCCAAAATATTAGTTGCACTAATTTTTCATCCACGCCATCACACTTGGGACATACGTAATGCACACTTCTGCATGCTGCACACGTAAACTGCATACCTACACACAGAAACGACATACCTCACAGATACCATATGCCTTTAAATAGCAAAGTGGTGAGAGAGACAGAGAGAGAGACAGCTCTATCACAGCACATGCTTTTAGCAAGTAATCCATTCTATTTGCTAACATGCTTGCTGTTAATGACACAGGATAGAAGCAGGTTCACGTCCTTGCATGAACCTACTAAGCTGCCATCTTAGGATAAAAATACCACCTATAGAAGGATGGCAAGGAAACTCAACCACACATGCTATACGGCACAAACAAAAGCCTGCCTGTCCAAAAGCACAACAAAACAAAGGGGACTGCATCCAGCATTGAATCAAATAAAACTTAACAGACTACCACAGTTGCCCTTGACTTCTGAGATCTGCCCTTGACTTCTGAGATCTCAAACAGTGGGAGAAAGAGAGAGAGAGAGACTTCAAGCAAGGCATTCCTGCAGCCTGAATGAACACATGCATGCACCATCTGAATCTGCTCAGTAAAAGATCACACAGAAGCTATGGCATCCTTGGAGACATGCTTCAACCAGCTTAATCACAGAGAGCCAAAACTGTCCAGTCAAGCTGGCATCACCTCTGGCTGCACTCAGAGAAAAGCCCCAACAGGGGCACAACAGGCTGGCATCATAAAAAAGACTGCAACATGGAGGGCAAGAGGACAATATTTGTCGTTGTTATGAGAAATTACATCAAAATATGTCACAGTAACTGGATAAGCACACGTGATAATTGTTTTTGTGAAGCAACTGTCTAGTGCTGGCCGCAAGATTGCGGGTTCAATCCCTGACGTGCCACATAATTGGCCTCGCTCTCTCGGTGGGGTCTGATGGCCCTCCCTTCCCCTGGCATCAATTAACTCGATGCTAGCCAACGCAGGAGTCTGTTAGCTGACATAACAGGATTGGTACTTAGTGTTTTCCTCAAAACGTGTTGAGTTGTTCATTGACATTGTGTTAGTTCTGTTGAACTAACACAAGGAAGTAAGTATTAGCCTTTGGCCCCTCTGCTTAGTAGCATCATGTGATAGGGGGAGACTTAACTAGTGGTTGGAACTGGCAATGAGAAAATTAGGTCATAAATACATAAATGTATAAATAATAATAAGAAATAAGGTTGCATGCAAGTAAGTCTATGGTTAAATGGAAACACTTTTATAAAACACCACCAAATACTCAAACTGTGTGCTACTATTGCCAAAGCAACTTAACTACCACATGTAAAAAAAAAAAAATAAATAAAAAAAAAGCTTGCATGGATCCAGTGACATTCAGAGCAAAAATATACGTGCAGCAGAACACTGGAACATTAGGAGCATGGGCTTTGGACATTTCTGTTCTGCCATTCATTCAGCCCACAGATAAACTGCTTAGACCCGGTGTTCCTAAAATGGGCATGATGCAGGCTATAGAATGATGACTTCAGAGGTCTGTTGGATGAAGCTGAGATGTCAACAGAAGAACAGCATGGAGATGTAACTGGTGGTTTCGCCAGGAATCATTCACAACAATCTGGGCTGCGACTGCAGGAGGCTGAGTAGTGGAGCAGTTGACATCTTTGTTCATACACTCACACACATACTCACACACATATATTGATTTAATGAGAGCTCCTGTGGCGAATCACTTAGTAGCACACATCTCAGGCTGCTGGAAGTGGAACATGAGGGAAATCTAGAGCGATTGCTCCTCTTAAGGGTTTTTTTTTGAAAACAGTCTCCCCAAAACATAGTCAAGTGGGCCGAGTGCTTGAGGCACACCGAGTTCTCTTTGAGGCGAGGGCCAGCTATGGCACAGTGGTTTAGAGGCCTGGGTTTTATCTAGGACAGAATGGATCACATGACACTGGCAACTTTCCAGCCTCAACAACCAATAAAACAAGAATGCTTGAGAGGTTATGGGCAGGTGAAGCAGCAGTTCTTTCTGCCTCTGTAAGATGAGTATGATGTAGACAAGAGGCCTGAATTGCTTACTGCTCGTCTAGAGTTCTTGGTAAAACTCTACCTACTGAGCAGACAAAACTACTTATCAGTTTTCTCTGCCAAAACTCTAACTATTGAGCAGACAAAACTACTTATCAGATCAAAAAGAAGTAAGGAAATGAGCATTTGAAACACTTCAAACGAATAAAAATTTGATTAAAGTTCAAACCATCGCACATTTTCTGTATGTGTGACTGCACTCCATGGGTAATCTGACATAAATACAAGTACAACATCTGAAATTGTCATTAAGCTTCTGATTTGATTTTATCATCAAATGGCCAGTCAATAGCAGCACACTAAAAAGTCACTTAATGAACCTTGTTCCAGATGCTCCTGTGGGAATAAGAGGAAAAAAACATCCCATTTCAAAGTCTGAAATTAAACCTAGCTCACAAGGAGAAAGTGGGACTATCGAATGCCCTATATCAAAACCTACAGAGCAGACAAAAGGTGTCAGCAAGTAAAAATAGCAGCAACAGCTTCATGATGACAGCAATTCACCCCACCTGAAATGCATGCATTCCAGAGGACTGATGTAATGGTTCATAGAGTGCTGTAACAGCAGCAAAGACAGGTCAGAATTCAGAGTGGTTTAGTCAACTGGGGCTCTACAAAAAGGACTACTGTCTCCACCTAACATAGTCACAATTCTTGATCCCACTGTATCTCCAAACTATTACACTCTGGGCAACTGGGAAATCTTATATTGCTTTAGTACAACTGTTAAACCGGTGGAGTTTGACAAATGCTTTGACTTAAGAAAATCTGAGCCATCTTCCTTGGTTAAAAAAAACTGAGCAGTCTGTAAGGAACTGCAAAGCTGTTTTGGCTCTGCAATCCATTACACTGAATTTCAAATGAAATAATGACTGAGATTAAAGTGTAATAAATGCCAGCTTTAAAAGAACAGTCCAACACTGTCTCATAAAATGTTTGAACGTTATGGGCAGCAAGATATTCCTGTAAGTCATAGCGTTCACTTTTATCTCTCTCTGGCAGAAGACACAAGGAACTGAAGCTACTACTAGCTATAAATCTGACAGATAAGTAACAATTTTACTCCTAATTCCCACAATAAGGATATTTTATGCTTCACTTATACCATTTTGACTGCCCCTATAATTTGCCCTTATTGATGATGTGCCTCTGAACAGAAGAACAGGAAGAATTCCACTGTGTACAGAATAATCTGAACTCAGATTCACTCAATGGACGGCGCTTTATCTTCCAGCAGGACAGTGACCTGAAATGTGCAGCTGGCCAAGTCAATTACACAACATGAACCCCACTGAGCAGGTACTTCACTTACTGTAGATAAGACCAAAGGCAAAAATACCCCTGTAGCAAGTTGGAATGAATTACAGACCTGGCTTACCATGAGCTGTGAATATACACCTGGCGATGTTTTTGGGTCCCAGACTTCAAGCAATCATCAATTGCAAAAAACTGGCAACCAAGCACTAAACAGGAGCCCTCACAGTCATTGTTTAATTTAAAATCCAACATGCTGCAGTGCAAAGCCGAAACAACAAAATGTCCAATTAATTACAGGCTTCACTGGGTGTGTACACTTCATTGGTCTGGTACTGACCCAAGGTTTAGTCGAATACCCTTGATGCTTAACCATATGCAAAGGCAATGTCTTCCTGATGGAAATATGGCATAACTGGGCTTTGCTTTGCTATGCAGATATTTTTAATTTGTAAAGAGATTCAGCTTAGAATGCGGATGATAACAATAACAACAATTGCTGCAATTACAGACTGGCATAAGTCATGTTTCATAACTGAATTATCTGAAAACTAATTTGAGATATGCAATTTCAAGCAAACACTTTATTGAAACTTAGTAAGACTATCCACATGGCACTGTTCTTAACAAAGAGGTTTTTGGGAACAGTGGTTACAGTCAATATAGCCTGTATAGAATTTAATCAGAACAGCCACTTTTAAAATCAATTCATCTCCCAGATGTCCCCCCATGAAGATCAGCCTGTTACAAGGCCTGTAGATTTACCCCAGGTCCAAAACAATAGACAAAAGAGGCATGTAGACATTAAACATGGAGTGTGACGGCAAGGCCAAGCTCTCGAAATCATTACTCTAATGTGGAGCAGGCCTGCCATCTGATAATCACATGCTGCTGGCTGCCTCTGGGCTGCATGCTACACTGGGTTCTACTACGCTGGCTTCGGCCATTTGAATGGAGGCTGTTTTAATGGTAGATCTTACAAGGCCTGCATGGCTGGGGCTCCTCCAGAACATGCGAATGAATCAGAAGCAAATAAACTGACGTGGGGGGTCACAGACAGGGTTTCACCATGATGGCTGTAGGATATATCATATCCATTTATCTTTGCAAAAGCACAACTGGCAAAAGCATTAAAGCGCTGCGTATTTCAAAGGGTTCCTGAACACACAAGCAGATTCAGTACATTACAGCTGAATGGTCTTCCCCATTAGGTCAGGCAAACTCAGAGAATAATAATAAGATGGGAAGAGGTCACAGAGGGGTAGGATCTAAAAAGAAAGGAAGACAGGCCAGAGGGAAGAGAAGGAGCAGAATCCATGGCTCAGAAAGGAGTCCTCCACAGTTGACATCTGTATAAAAAAATTTTCCACTTGGGTTTGTCTTTTCCTTCATCTTCTCCCACACTCGAGGATGGAGGCAGTCAAATGAGTGAGAGGCAGGCGTTAAGGGAAGGGGCTGAGGCCCAGAGGCAAGAACAGAAAGTGCAGGCTACAAACACCTCCACCATAACTGTGCCTTCTTCACAAAGCCAGTTCCACATCAAGCTCTGCTTTCTAGCTCAATCAGAACTTGAGCGAGAGCAGAGAGAATTTAATAGCCATTCACCAGGTAGCAAAAGTAGCCAGAGACTGCAAAAGACCAGAAGTAGATATGGATGGAGGGAAAAAGAAAAGCATGGAGAAAAATACCCTTCACTATGAGAAAATAAGAGTGTGTCACAGGTTGGAGTGTTTGCGAAGAAAAGGGAGCAGGGCTGGCGAGGCTGGGGCAGTACTAGGAGAAAGCATGAGGGGGGCTGGCGCGCGGGAAATAGGCAAAAGGTCATGCTGGAGTTTTGGGACAGCTCAGGACAGGTTGCCTAGTGAGTGAGACAGCAGAGAGAGCCCCTCGTCGGCTCCTTCCAAGCACACTGCCTCCCTGGATCTGGGTCGAGATTTGGGGCAACATGCGAAAAGCAGAGAGGCCCAGAGAACACGGGTAGTCTGCATTTGATTTAGGATTTTTGAATGCAGGCCAAAATTCCTGAGAGGAATAGAGTAGAGTGAGCAGCACGACCAGAACGGCCTGGAGAGACAGCATGCGAAAAAAGACTAAAAGACTGTATATACCTCTTTTTGTATATTCTATTGCTGTCGTCTATCTCCATTTTTGTTGTTTTTCTGTTTTTGACATAATTTGAAAATGCCTATTGCATAGTGTGTAAGTTTCATGATGAATGGACCTAAAAAAATACCCCAAATGACTTGGAAAAAGTCTGGTTCCATTGACTTACATTAGAAGTAAAGTATATTTCTCCTTCTCCTGTAAAGTTACCATTTTGTATATTTCTAAAAACTATAGAGAAAACGGGACCCCTAACAACTGTGCAAGACCTGGTAGACCACCAAATCTGTCACCATCAGATAAACAGTACTTCAAGCTTTCATCTTTGAGACATAAGAGGAAATCAAGCTCCACCGCTGCTTCTGATCTGAAAATAGCCACAGGTGTTTCTATCCATAGACAAAAAAGAACATTTGCAAAAATAAACAAAGACGCTGCCGGTGCGCTGAGAACAAAGGACTTACTTGGACTACTTGGATTGTGTGAAGCAGAAAATGTAACTTCTAAGACGAAACTTTGGAGGAAAAGAGGAAAATATCCCTGCAGATTTCTTTGAATAACTGACAGCAAGTCTTCTGAAAAGAATGGAAGCTGTAATAAAGGCAAAGAGTGGAAACAATAAATACCGGTCGTTTTGATATTGCATTTAGTTGTTGAGACTTCAGGGTAATTTTCTGTATGTTTTTTTTTATGGTGCTGAATGAATAACTTGCACTTAATGACAGTGACTAGAAATTAAGTTAAATGAAGGAGGGGACTCTGACTTTTGCACAGTACATATGCTCATGTGAGAGTGTGTATGAGCAAGACAGAATTTGGGCAAATTCCTTTTTGGAACACTGGGAGTACAGTACACAGAGGGAGCACAATGCCAAATGGCTCTACCCCCATGATAGAGAGAGAGAGAGAGAGAGAGAGAGAGAGAGAGAGAGAGAGAGAAAGAAAAAAAGAAAGAAAGAAAGAAAGAGAGAAAGAAAGAAAGAAAGAAAGAAAAAGAGAAAGAAAGAAAGAAAGAAAGAAAGAAAGAAAGAAAGAAAGAAAGAAAGACAGAGTAAAAAGGAGAAGAAAACAAGATCATAAAATAGGATTACAGTGCAGTTAAAGGAGCTTGGACGTCAGCCAAGGGTCCAACCCTTTCCAGCACAGAATGTATAGGGCTGGACTGGCTAATAAAAAGAGCCGACGAGGCAGAGAGGATTGGGGCACCCTAACTTTACCTCGCTACCTCTCCCTCTCTATTGTGAATCACTGGTGCAGCAAGACTCCTTTTTTAAAAGACTTTCCTTCTGATCTATGAAGAGGAGCTCCAAGGCCCCCACAGAGAGAAAACACCCTTCTAATTTAAAATAAAAAAGTATGCTATTGGAGGCACTTTGAGGGAAAGCCCATTAAGAAACTCCGCCTCTTTCACTCTTCTCCCCTCCCCGAACCTCTCAGTGTTTGGCAGCTCTGACACGGGAGGCTAGAGCGGTGGATCTGATGCAGCACTCCCGTACCAGTCTCCCACAAGTGCTCATAAGAAAAGGGAATACTTGTGTAACAAGCAGATAATAGTTCCCAGGCCGAGAGCACTGACAGCATGACAGCATGACAGTTTGACAGTGCAGCGAGTTAGCATATACAGCCCAGTGCAGCACACCGCTTTGCCAAGCACATGCGAGTTTACTATTAGGTTAGCTTAGCACAGGTCAAAGATTTCAGCAATGAAAGATTTCAGTAATGAAAAGTTGAAAAACAAGAGCTTAAAACATGGTATTGGAAATTAAAACTGTATCACAGATACACTCCTTGGTCCCTTCGTCAGTGATCACAGACAAAACTAGACATTTGGGTGCTTCCTATCAGAGTAAAGTGGGCGGAGAGAAGAAGGAGGGGCTTATACTGTATACCCATAATTGGGTAAGTGGGCTTTTTTCTAAACTTGCTTATAAATTTTTGGTGGCTGCAATTTTTGTTGCTTATTTTGTAAAATTCAAACCGAATCTTGACTACAGAATCAAAAATATCAAACCTGAAAATACATGTATTGCTCAGGGTTGAAACTACTGTTCAACATTATCAATAATGTTGACAATAAAAAAATCAACAAATATTTAAATTGCCGATTTTTCGCTTATATTGTCAAAGTGATGTCCAACCTAGAGAGAGTTAATGACTTAACCTGAAACAAGCAAGAAAAAGAAGAGCACAATTATGGCTGAAAGTTAAAAAAGAAGTCTGGGAGCATTTTCTTAAAACATATGATAAAGTAATTACAAAGAGCATATCGCTGTTGTCGGAACAAAACCTCATATCTCAAAAATGGTAACTTTACAGGAGAAGGAAAAAACCTGCTTTACTTTTAATGTAAAGTCAATGGAACCAGACCCCCCCCACCCCCATTCACCACAGAACTGTTCACATCTTTGTGCTCTTGAGTGGGTGTAGATTCTGTTCTTACCTAAGAACAAATTCCAAATAAGAAAACATTGGTGAATGTCAGAATCTTCGTAAAAACTGAGGAAGTGGGTTTGAAATTTCTTGTTAAGGTTGGTCAGCGGTTGATCAGTGTGGCCCAATGTTACATTTGACCACCAGAAAAGAAAACATGCTGCTGCTATAAGTGATTTGTCAGAATGAGCTCATGTTTCCCTGACAAACACTGAAGCTCATCATGTTACACTAATAACAGTAGGCACTAGAACATTTTTAGACAGTTTTTGTAAATCAGAAGTATTTTGGCAGCTCATCTTGTCACAGCGTTACGTATATTAGTTAGCTAACCATGAATTGGCAAATTAGCCTAATAAACTCATTTTGTAAGTGTCATTTTGAAAAAAATGCCACCTGCTCATCCTGGGAACCTATTCACACATAACTCGTCTTATGAACTAGCACAATAAATGTTAAACCAGTCTGCAGCCTGAAGAGCTACATTTATCTACATATTTATTATCATGTTATTGCTATTATTGAGCTACTGCTTGTTACTCACTGTAGCTCAAAACTCTAGGCAGGCTTTAACTCTTGGGGAACAGTACCTCACTTTGTCAAAACATTGCCGCATATTTTATTGCTACAGATCTGCACATTTACAGGCCACATTTCAGCTGATTAACTGATTATTATTCTATTAATTCACATCAACAACCAAATATCAAAACATTCGTTTTATGCAGCCGTAGTATTGTTTCACCCCTACTCAGTAAACATTCCCTTTATTGAACTTTAGATCCACACCTGGCCTTAGCAAGGCTCCCTATATGCCGCTTTATCAGCACCTTCTATTAATACTTCACAGTTCTGTGGAAGATCAGTACAGCGTGTTCCAAGCAGTGCGAGCCGACCACAGCCCACTCATTCTGCACGCAGGAAAAGCCTACAGTGCATGACCGTTTGTGTTGAAACTTTAAAAGGACACTGTAATAAATAGACTGACAGACGTATAGACACACATTCTTCTTGGAAAATGTTTACCATGCACACAGAGCTAACCGCTAAGATTCCAGCGCAAAATGTAATGTGGGGAGGGTACATTTATATGGGTCAAAGGTTACATTGAGTCAGAAGAAAAAGGACAGAGAGAAAGAGAGAGAGAGAGAGAGAGAGAGAGAGAGAGAGAGTGAGAGAGAGAGAAAAGAGAGTGGGGGAAATAAGATAAAAAGAAAAAAGATAAAGGAAACATAAGCAAAACAGTGTGGGAAGGACAATGGTTACAACACACAGTAACAGAAAAGATAAAGGAGAAAAACTTCAATTAACAGGAAAAAAGTGTGTGGTTTCCTGCTGCAGCACTGCAGAGGTGACACTGTGAGCGCGTAAGTGAATGTGAACGTGTGGGTGTGTTTGTGTGTGTAGGCAGTGGTGGCACACTTCACACCAGACTAACCTTGGCAGACAGTCAATTCAGGGCTTTGCCAAAAAGCACGCGAGCACTTCTTGTGGCTTCCAGGTTACGCAACTGTGATAACCCTGGCGTAACCAGCACCATAGTCCAGCATGGAACAGCGATGAGAGGGAAAGGAAGAGATAGTGAGAGAGAATGTTAGAGAGTGTGTGTGTGTGTGCGTGTGAGTGTGCAGGAACAGAGAGAGAGAGAGAGAGAGAGAGAGAATGGTGTTCTAATCATGATGGTTTGGCAGTGCGTCCATTTGCAGTAGCGCGAGTGTTTATTAATACTGGTCCTGGAATGAAACCCAGCCACTGTAGTACACACTGGCCCACTTACTGGACTCTGTCCTGGACATAACTGTGGTGGCGTGGTGTGATTACTGTGCACTGCAGACAATGTCTTTGATTAGCACATTTCTAAAGTACTTACAAACCAATACAACAAAACAGTGCCTCATATAAAAAACGATTATGATGAAAAAATATATCTGTAGCATTTTTTTTTTATTTTACTGAAAAAGTGATTTCAACCTTCATGCATTTAATTATTTAAAAACAGCCATTAAATGTGATTCATTTGTCAAGAATATATTTTTAAGGAGTTTATATACGATAATCCAACTTGTATAAGCAAAGAGAAATTTAATCCTTGTGTTGATGTTTTTGTTACTCAGTGATCCGGTGGACTCACCGCATTATTGTTTTTTTTTAATTAAAATGTTAAAATACCAGATGTTTAAAATATCAAAAAGCAGCTGTTGCCAGTCAGCAGCCTATCCATGTTGTCCACCCTCACACATACGCACACATATACAAACACCACATACACACTAATAGCAGGCCATTTAGGAGGAGAACTGAGGGACACAGCACCTGCACACTTTAATTCCTGATGGGTTCACCCCAACACCACATGTGTAATATAAATGTGTAGGGGTTGTGCAGTGTGGAGTCACAGAAAATGCGTTATATGTTCTTCACAGAAAATGAGCAAAGGCCAAGAAATCTGGGGTTAAAATAATAATAAATTGCATCATTTTTTCTTTTGGTAAACACTGAAAATGGGTCCCACAGACCCCAAAACACCCCACAAGGATTAAACAAAAACAACTGAAAAAACAAGAGTTTCCAAAACTGGAGTTCAAAAAATGATCAAAGAGAAAATGGGACTCCTAACAACTGTCCAAGACCTAGTAGACCACCAAAACTGTTACCACCAGATCAACAGAACTTAAAGTTTTCATCTCCAAGAGACAGAAGAAAATCAAACTCCACTCTTGCTCTATATCTGAAAAAAAGCAGGTGTTTCTGTCTATCCTTCCACTGTGAGAAGATACCTCAGCACTCAGTCTGAAAGGATGTGCAGCTGTCAAGAAGCTGTTACTGAGAAAATGGACAAATAAATAAGCTGCTGGTGTTCTCAGAACAATGGACTGGCAACCCCAGGACCCAGACTTCAACATCACAGTTTTAAGTTCTAAGACTGAGTGAAAGTGCATCTCTTAAAAAAGAATGGAAACACTAAACACATTTTTTTTTCCTGACACCAAAGAATGGATAAGCAGAATATAATAAGCACAATACAGCTCACTATTAGCTGAAATAAGATTAAAAGTAAGGTTAAAAATATGTACAAATGTAAAGGCCCACATATTATTTATACAACGCATTATATAGAGATTTTCGAGTATGTTTGCATAGAAACACAAAAGTACAGCAAGTCCGAGCAAAGCCACAGTCAAAATCACGTATGTACTTTCTTTGTCATTGTCATCTTTTCCCTTGTTACACGTTCTATCTCCCTGAAACCACTTTTCATCTCCACTTTGACTCTTGTACCACAGACCTTAGTGTTGAGTCTTTTACAATAATAGAAGAATTTAACATCCAAGCCAACAAAGCCAATCTAATTAGCCAGTGATGAATGAGGGAGGTCAGATTTAGTCCTCAATATCATTTGTGGTTGGATTAAAAACATATATGTATATGTAGATGCAAACTATACACAATATGGACTGCCAGTGTATAACTAGCCAAAGTCAGTGAAGTGCAATAAAAGAAAAACAGACCATATATTGGAATTGGCATGGTTCAGTTACCTTTTTGCCAAGAAAAATAATTCTAATGTTAATGCCTTTCTTGCTCTGTAGTTTGATAAATTCATGGAAACCGTCTCACATGGTTTTAAAATAAAGCAAAGGCACATAATTCAGGGAATGGTTTGCCTTTGATGCATAATGGCCATTTATATGGCTACATACACAGTTTAAATGCTCGCTTGTTAATGAGACATAAACCACAATCTCTAATAAAACAATAAAAGACAGTCTATCTTGAAAGCTGGCACCGGTTAACTACACAAGTCGATATAAATGTGGGCAGCACGCTAAAGTAATGCAGTAATGGATATTGGGGGTAAGCAAATTTAAGGGAAATCTTAGGGATGGTAATGCACTCCCAGAAGAAGAGGAACTCCAATACCTGAAAGAAACTAGTCTCTTTCATTCTATTTTGCTTACTATTGAATGGAACTAGTTGACAGACAGACAATATATAAACAATGTGATTCAGGCTAATTTGGTTTACTCGCATAGCTGCTGACATCTGAACAATGTGTGCATTAATCAGCATGTATTTTTTGTATTTATGTAATTTTGCACAAGCAGTCCAACTTAACAAAGCACAATGTGTTACACCGAGACTCTCTCTGCATGTGGAGTGAGACGGCATGTGTTAACATGTTCTTTCTTACGGGAAAATGAAGCCCATTTCCCAGATTAAATCCAGAGTGCACCCAGCTCTAATGTACACACTGTTACTCTTAAACATGCTCATAAAGCAGTTTGATTAAAGGTGGCCTACCAAGCATGTGGAGGGGATGTATGACCAGTAGTCACGGTCCATCTTAAGCACACAGATTTCACCTGTTGCTGATACTCTATTTATTGAGAGTGCTAATTCTATGGTTAGACATGTTTAGCAGTACCTATGAGAATGCTCCTCTAGCTCCTCTACCGCCATTAAACTGCTTTTAAAAAGACCCTTTTCCCTCATGAATGACTAAAATAAAGCCCCATTTCTGCTCGCTCCGGAGCCAAAAGCTGAAAATTGCTCTGTGCGTCACCTGTTCTCAGTTGCAGGTGAGAAAAGCCATGGGAGAGAATGCATTCAGCGTTCTAGAACAACTCGTGCCTCTTTCATAGCCTCCTCCTGCTCCGCATGGCTTTACTGAATTAAAATCAAAGCACTAGCTGAAGTGGAAGAATGCAGCGATATGACCAAATGGACGTGTATAATTTGATCTGAAGCTCCAGAACAGAGACAGAGGAGTTAAGATCCAAAAATAAACTCTTTGACTTGGCTTAAAAGCTTCCACATGACCGGCCATGCGATCAGCACACATTTATGATTATCATTACAAACTCTTTTACATGTTCCTTCTGCATATTACAAAAGGTACAATATTTCCTTTAGCAGAATGCCAGGAGGCCAACTGGCCTGTTTTAACTGAGCACATCACAGATTCGCTTTCAAAAAGAGGGGTCTTCTCTCTACTGACTGGCCCTATTCTTTACAGAGATATTAATATGATTTTCAAAATGTCACAATGTCCTCATTATAGGAATTACCGGCTAGTGAAAAATCACCCGTTTAAGTGGGTTATAAAGCTATGCTTATGCTCCAGAATGTCTGCCTGCACTCAGACTTTTATACAGGCTAATTCACATCCCTGGACTTATTTCATTCACATTGAGCAAAACCAGTATGGGGCTAAATGCATTTCAGCATAAAAACAAGGCCATTGAATCTTGCTCTGAAAGCAAGTAGAAGTGCTCTTGATCTTCCAAAAGGAGCCATTAGTCATTAAGGTATTATCACACTCAGCATATTATAGGTTTTAATCATAACTGATCTTACATCCTGTTTTGTATTCAATTTATGGACTCTTTTCAGAATTTTATAAAGTTATTTATCTTACATAGAGAGAGAGAGAGAGAGAGAGAGAGAGAGAGAGAGAGAGAGAGCATTCCCACACACATAACTCCATACTCCCACAGCCATCATTCACACCAGCAGGATCACCAGAGGTCACACCACTCATGCAAATGACATGCCATGAGTGGCCTACTCCAACCTGTTAGGGTGAGACCTGGTCTGACCTTCTACCCTCTCTACACACACACACGTGCCAGTCAAAGTACTCCACAATCAATGCCTCAACCTGCTTAGCCAACTGCTTCCACCAGTGAGGCTGGTGTCCAACAGCTTACTGTAGAGCCCAGACCGTCACATCCACTGAATGTAAAGCAGTTTAAAACTACTGCAGATCTCATGCACATCCAATAATGCGAGATCGATCAGCATGCTGTGCACCCATGCTGCTTTGCATGACGATAGCGCTTTGGACGGTCCAGTGATTATAAAGGAAACACCAAGCATCAAGTTCAGAAGAATTACAAAGAACACCAAAGAGGCATGACTCATTTGAATGCTCAGTGGTTTGAAAAAAATGATGACAGGATGTAAACACATGTCTAGTAAGTTGGAAACACTTACCAAAGCCAAAACCCTGAATGGGCATGAAGCAATGAGATGATATGTTCAAAACACTTTGACTTTTGATTTTGTTTTTCAGAAGTTTGGGAACAATTCGGAGCCAACAAAATGCATCTGTGTCATTTAAATAAGACTCATAAAGACAATAGTATAGTCATTTTATTTAAAGTTTGTAAAATAAACTACTTAAGAAAAACAGTTGGGAAAATAAAACAATTGGTAAGATAAATTAAAAGATAATGGCACAATAGGCTGACAAGCTTTCTATAATTGGTGTAAATTATCTTTTTATGATATGTGCTGTTTTTCAATGCTCTAGAAGTACTGATGATACCCATGAAATACTCAAAAAAAAAAAACCTGTGACATAATGTGTCACAATAACAACAAAAAATTGCCCAGTCTTATGTGTCACATTTAAATTACAACAGAGAGAATCATCAGGAAAACCCTCTCTTCTCATGCGAACCCATCAACTGGCACCCTAATTAGCTCTTCCAGACGCCCCCCTGCCTGAGGACAACCCTTGATGTTCCCTAAGGTGTCCCTAACACTTCTGCTGAGTAACAGTGAACAACCTCCTCCTGACATGGAAAAATGAACACCTCCCCAGCGGAAAGAGAGAAGATGCCAGGAAGCTCCACAGAGGCCCTCACCATGACAACCTCATCAACGGCAGCAACTGATTCAACAAACGGCACACCATGTTCAATATTTTCACAGAGAGAGAGGGAACAAGAAAACAAGGAATTCAAGATGAAGATGACAAAGATAAAAAATTCGTCTTCCATTCAACCCAAATCCGTCTCAATATCAAAAATCAGAACGAAAAAACATTTTTTTTTTTTTAAAACAGATATGGGTTGAAAGGAAGACACACAGACTGAAACACTAAGCCTGCCACAATTATGACATAATCGCCTAATTATCTTCACACAATTATCTTATCTGACCACAACTGTTAGCTTTCACAATCCCATTTTTACATTACAACAAACATAATATGAACTGGGTGCATTTTAGTCCATTGATTTAAGGCAAATACATGTAAATAAAAGAGAACATAAAACGCATTTTTTAAAACATAACAAGAACCAAAAAAACAACAAAAAGCTCCAAGTACTGGTACATTAATACATTTAGAGGGCAGCGGCGAGTAATTTTGTTTATTTGACCTTAAGGCAGTTGAGAGTTACTAAGAATCAACAGCTAAGAAGCAAGATAGCTAATCAGCCAATTTGGCCACTTTTGGTTTTATACTTATGTTATGTTATGTACAATGAACAAAAGACAATTAAATGTTTTTACTGCAATTATTTACGTGGCAGCATCAGCTAAAATTTCATGATCATGACTGCCGTAAGAAATACCGGATCACTGTTTTATCTAAAGACTCAAGACCCTTTACTGCACAAGAAATAAAAATGAAAATTCAAGCCCACAAATTCAGAAGTCTGAAAATATGCATCTTAACACTTTCACTGCATAGTATTGCGCTCCTCTAGGCCAGTCTTTACAGGAAGTCATGGTGCATACACAGGTTTAGGTATAGAGCATTTCCACTGTAATTCACATATGCATAAAAATCAACACAATGATTTCCTTTTTCAAAGAGGAGCCTTAGTTCAAGGAAATATTAACTAAAAACTAAAGGATATTAACTAAAAATCTACACAAATGTTGTGGCTATTGTCTGTTGGTCCACACTTTTGCAGCTGTAGATTGCTTTTTATGTTGGTGTGGTTAGACCTAATACGAACGTGTATTTTAATAGATTACAGGGATTATCTATAAACATTGTCTACAGTGCAAATCCCAAGTGTATGCAAGGGGATAAAATGGCTAAGGTGGCAGTCCTCACCCTGTATTCCCATCAGAATTTGGAGGTACATCACTCCTCTATAACACAATGAAAAAAAAAAGCATCCCTCTTTCTAAAAACGTAATGGATCAATTTAAAACAGCAGAATACAAAAATAAAACAAAATCAAGCAAAAGAAGAAAATCCATTTAGTCTTATTGAAAAATCAAAAGCAGATGTGAGTAAAAAGAAAAAAAAGGAAAAGAGGAAGAAACACAGGCGCAATGTGTAATCCCCCACATTTTTCTTCACATGGACAGCAGAACACCAAAGAATATCTGAACTCAGCAAACCTATCTATAAATCAAACACACTACAGTGAGTCCACCAGAGTTATATTATAAGCGTGATCAAAAAAAAAAGCTAGTACAACAAAGGGGAACCAAAATTATAAACAAGATCTCCTCAAACCGTTTCTGCTTCACTTAGCATGTGCCTTTAGTTGAGCGAAACTGTGGTGAATCCACTGCTAACACATGATCTTGCATGAAAACAGTGAGATATAGAGGAAAGTACATTGTATAACTTAATCAAAACCTACCCTGTTAGCAAAGAGCTGCAGAAAACACCACATACAGAACTCTTCATACACAGACCAGGCTCGCCATTGCCCTCAAAGTCAGACAAGACTATATCTTTACTTTTCACTCTTTACTTTTCTTTCTTCCTTTCTTTCAAAGAATACACTTTATTCATAATTAGACAGCCACCTTCCTTTTCAGTTATCTCTCATTATTACCCAGCACTCTCCTTTCCTTCCCCCAGTCTTCACACACAAAACTGATAATGAGCTTTCTGATCACGAAATGGTTTCTCCTGAGAAACCTCTCATTAAAATCTGAGAGGCAGCAAATGAAATGACAGTTACATGAAATGCCTTGAGTGCACGTGCCTTTCAACATTTCATTTAGAATGTTTCAAATGTCAATGAGTTCTGCAGCTAACCAATACGATAATGAAATGGTTTCTAAAGGAGTGCTTAAATGTCCATCAGAAAAATGTATATGTCCCACATTAATGTCAAGGTTCAGCACTCCTGTTTCCCCATGCTGGTGGTGGAATAATGAAGGCCATGGCACGGTTCAGGCTGCTTGAACAGCCTGACAGGCTGGTAAAACTGTGGCAGATGTGTGGTTAGGCATACAGCTAGCCTCCGTGAACTTTACATAGGGAAGCACCACTACCTTCTACACGGATACATAATCTCTAATTAACAGAGACAAATACTGGTTCTCGTATTCTATTTCCATGAGCCAATCTGGTGTTTACTCAGACAAACTCCATGGAAACTGAAACAATCTTAATTTTTCTCACTGGCTCAATCATGCTCCACAAAGTCCCCTGTGTCTGACTGATGATTTCCTCCTTGCCAGACTACTTCTGCAACCTCCACATTGTCTAGCACACTCCAGCCATGCCTGCCCAAAGAACTGGCAGGGAATATGTTCTCTCTGCTGGCAGAGTGATAGATGATGCTGGATTCTGGTTCCTGATGAAGGCTACATGACACTGGAAAGCTGCCAAGCCACGCCAAAAAACTGACTTCACCTGTTGCGGCATCAATCCAAACTAAAGTATAGCTGTTCAGCTGTCAGGATGACATACAGAGTGTCCTCTGCATGAACTGAAGAGACATGAATGGTCGTGGAGGAAACTGAATAATAGTTAGTACTATTATTATTATTATTATTATTATTATTATTATTATTGACACAACAAGACATGTATGTGCTGTAGCATATAAAACACACTACTGTAAATGTGTCAAAATCTTCATATTTCAGCACATCAGCATTCTACGATGAAATTATTATTAGGTTTTAGAGATCAGCCCACAACCCTACACTATAATTATGTGATCTATAAAAGAAACCACACAGGATAATAATATAATAATCATAGATGTTACAAGTTCTCCAGTTCCAGTGATCAGATTGCTATATGTGGTAAATTACAGGCTTTATTAACTGCATTCTCTATTGAGGACAACACTCAGCTCCAACTCTAACACCCCAACTCTAAAATGTCTTCTTAAATCAGCACCTTCTACAAAGCGATGGTCAGAATGCACAGGACCACAAGCAAAGCTCTTTTTCACTTTCTCTCAGCTCAGGCATTCCAAAACAGGTTGTTTTAAATATAAGAATAAATAAAAATACGAATAAAAATAAGAAAACTGCATGTACAATTTGGAATTATGACCACAACCAAGATCCTTTCGTTCCTGTACATTTGAATGCAGGTCCTCAACATAGAAAAAGTTCAGGAAAAGTAAATCTAATTCAAATAGAATCAAAATACAAAGACTCATTAGAGAAGGTCTTTCAGGGGTTGAACTGTACAAAGCCAGTACAGGGAAAGGAGATGGTAAAGCAGATTAGTGTTCAGCAGCCATGGGTATAGACGGGGAAGAGTCATTTGGTCAAAGTTGACCAAAGGCTTCATGCAACCGGATTGCCTCTAAAAGGTTTACTGACGTAATCCTATAGCTACCTGAGGTACTTAGGCAGCCCGTCTCAGCACAACTTGGTAAATTTGCTGTTACGAATCTGTCTACAGTCAGCATATGGCTTTCAATTCTCACATCACCTTTAAATTTCATTATGTAACTTGAAGACTTTCTAATTTTATGTTTCAGGATGCATTACATGTGAACAGGGCAAGCAGATGGAGATAATATTTCCAAGTGTACATCTGTCATTACATATAAACCTTTTATTATATGTAGTCCTAACTGTGGATGCTAACACATCAAATTATACAGGAATTTTCTGTTAGAATTGACACAACATTACAGATGAAGTCGAAATATCAAACCTATTAAAATACAATAGCTTGCAGGCAAAGTTCCTTCACACTCATTCTTCACAATGGCGAGAAGATTCACTGATTGGCTGACACCACTGAAAACTTCTCACAGTAACTGGCCACAAAGGCACAGCTACTCAGAAAAATGCTGCACCATCAGCTCACTATCTGTCTGGTAACCGAGATTATTCACTGTAATGATTCCTCCCCAGGAACAATAATGACAGAATGGCTTAGAAAAGCAGTATAGCAGTGTGGCATTAACTATGTACGACAAACCAGCTGCGTAAAGCAATCTACAAAAAAAGAGAATCTGAATCATGAGTGAAAAAAAATCTTCTTTGAATAAAATCTCTCATTCTTTCTTGGCTTTACATCAGTGAAGAGCATGTACAGAATACATTTCCTGTAGATTCAATTAGAAAAGATTACATTTTAAGGGACACAAATCCGATGACATTCAGGCCTGCTGATTTCACAGATGTCCAATGTCCCTTTATTTGACGGAACAGACGCAACGGAAAAGGTCATCCGTGGCGACTGACTGAGATAGGAGCCGGATGACAAACGCTGTCAGCGCTGATGAGAGACGTCTAACATTCATGCGGACCACCTGTGTGGTGTACAGCGAAACTGAAATCAAAGCCAAAAGACGAAACGATATCTTGTGAACTTTCACATTTCGATCTTGTCACTGAATATCAAGTGTTACTGTATATCTCTGGGCACACATAGTGTAGGAGGGTGTCAATGTACTGGCAATGAATTAAATGAGTACTGAGCAATCATATAGACTGGCCGAATGAAAAGGGAAGGCAAGAGAGAACTTTTGCAGGTTACCCAGCAACCAAAAAATGTGCCAAAGTGAAACCAGCCAAGATTGTAATCCTATTAGACTTTAAGAAGCCCAGGTGAGGACAGAGTACATCTTGGTTCTTAGTTACCTACTGTATGTGGCAATGTGAAGGGGAGCTCTCGATTACTGTCAGATGAGAAGGGAAGGCCATGTATCAAGTTAAACTATGTGGGTCACTTGAATGGATGCTGGATCCTCCCACGTTGACATAAGACACCACTGCTAGAAACTCATCTAAGTGTTTTTTTTTCTTTGCCCTGAAGCTCTACAGTGAAGTTTTCATTGAAAAGTAAAAGGCTCTAACTCATTATTCAGTGGGTGTCTGGCACCAGCACTGCAGTCCTATCCAATATCCATACCATAGGAATTACAGTTTGGCTCTTTTCCTTGTTCTTTGAGCTATGTATATAATATTAAATGCAGGTGCAAAAATACATTGATTACACCGTTTGCCAAAACCACTCATTCTACCTGAAAAATCACGGAATAAAGAGCAGAGAGTTTCCTGCGCAAATACTTGCACCTTTATTTCATTAGCTCTAACCATCAATTGCAAAAAGCACTTCATTGCTCAGACAGCGTGCAATTTAATAAGGTCTTGATGATCGTTTTAAACCAAGCAGCAAGTGCAGTTTTTTAGTTTGACTCATTTTGCCATGAAAATTTGAAGCAAGTCAGAAGAGGATGGGAAAGTAAAGCAAGGTTTCTTAGCAACCTAATTCTTGATCTTCAGTTCAGCATGCAGTGCAGAGAGTTAAGTCTCTCCACCGTGTTGACCTCTGAAAGGTACCCACAGGCTCTGAGTACAAAGATAAGTCATTATATCTGCACAACTGATTAAACAGAACACTTACGGTGGTTCAGTGTTCGTAAACACATCTTCTCGAACACAGGTGCTTCAATTCCAACATGATGTGACTCACACTGTGTTGTATGACCCCACGTTTGATTTCCTTGGTAATCCTGTTGTAAGCCAGTGCAAGAGCAATGTGGTATGAATATGCATCTGTGCACACGCGTCTGTGTCAAATGTGATCTATGAGGCAGGGTTAAATCCAAGAATCTGACCGTCAAACTGTTTTCCTTGGTTAGCTCCACCTGATCAATTCACTAGCTGTGCTTCCTGTACCATTGTGTGGTATCAGCTATGTGTACTACAGGCGGTGAATGGAAAACACCTTTTCTCAGGAATAAAGTCAACACAATTATCTCACACGCTATTGTTTCGCCAGTTAAAAGTTCCAAGCGGCTGGACCAGTGGCCGGTTTCTGCCCTTTCACTGTGGCCAGGAGGTTCGATCGAAATTTATCTAAGAGAAGAAAGTGATATTGTTACTGTGTCTGGCCTCCTTCAGATTGAAAGAAAGATAAGAAGAGGGCGAGGGGGGAATAGAGAATAGACTCAGGTCCAGGTTATTTAAATTCCTCCTTTGTGTGTGGTGGGGCTGAGAGTCAGCAGCGCATGAGCGAAAGAGTGGCCAAAGATAGTGAGAGAGCGAGGCTGCGCTGACAGCTGAGGCGGGCGCTTTTTCAAAATATTTAGCCTAATCCAGATCAAAGCAAACCTGCACTTTCTGAACCGTTCATGTGCAATCCCCTCTCATTCTAATCTGTGTGCTTGTGATGACATCGACCTGTACAACAGATAATAAAAGTGTCATATACCTTGGATGCGAAGTAAAGGTTTTGAAAAAAAGAGCAGCAGGACATGATACAGAGAATCTGAATGACCTCTGAACTCAACCTGCAACTGCCTCCAGATGGCAATTTTTCTCGTGAAGACCCATAGACTCAAAAACGGCTTCACACGCTGTGAACCGCAGAATAAATGCGCACTGTTGCGAACACACATACGCTTGCATAGAAACACAGAGCTGCTACAGATGGTCAACATCTCTTTGTTTGCCGTGACAGATGAGCCTATGAACACATAGCACAGCTTATGAGCCCAAAGGGAAAGGAGTCTTTCCTGGGCTTCTCCAGTACATATGCTAAAGGCAAGACTGGAGAAATATCACATACATCCCCCTCAGAGAAACATTCACTTCCCATTTAATCCCACAATGTTTTTTTTTTTTCAGGAAAACAGTTTTACTAAACTATATATCTAGAACAGCATTCGTAACTTACACCTATTTTTTGTTGGAGCTGTGTTCTGTTTCTTACCTTGTTTGCTTGAAACGCCTCAGGACAAAAGAAATTCCCTTTAGACACCTTTACTCTATGCTCACTTCAATTCTCAGCATTGCTCTATAGGAACACAAGCTATAGTAAAAGCACTCGCGCACAAAATCTGGCCAGCGTTAAGACTGATCTGCTGGGGTAGAATCCAAAATGAGGCCCATCCACACAGCCTGCATGCCAAGTCAAATAGCTCTCCCCTCTCGCCTCTCTGCAGGAACCAGAGAGGGAGGCAGTAAGTGTTGGACACCATTTAGACACCGCTCTCAGATAAAGGAATGCTGCTCTGATGCATGACCTATTTTTTTCCCTCCTTTTCTCTCACTCTGCTGGCTGAAGTCAGAAAAGAGGATCTTCTTCTGCTTGCATTGCAGGGTGCCTCAAACAGCCATCTAACTCTCTAGTAATTTTCAAAGGTGCTTGTTTGAAAGCAAAGCTTTGTCCAACATAAAGCACAGCATTTTTGGAGTAGACGAGGCAGTGGAATGACAAGATGCTGATGCTTATACATTTGCTTGAAGTACATATCTGGTGACTGTCTTTCTTATATAAGCTGTGGACAATTCCACATACAACAGTTACTACTGAGGTCAAGAATTGTACAGAGGAAATTGTGGATCCTGAGCAACATGTGGAACCTTCCATATTCATACACGCTGCCAATTCCTCACAGACCCAAGGACTCGTATCCTGCAATTTCTGATCTAGTCGATAGAAGACAGATGTTGAGATGTCATCTCAGCTTAACACATACAGAAATATGACAGGTCCCGTCCAACACTGTTTGAAAAGTGCAGTGTTGTGGGACAGTTTATAATGTGGTCGTAGAAATCTGCAATTCATTCTCGAAGTGCAAAAAGTGCAAAATAAGATAAGAGGTCCTGAAACAAAGAAATCTTGAAAAGGTGCGAAACATATGACCGTTTTGTGGAATGTGAAATATCAGCCTAGTGCTGTCTTTAGGATAAATGATGTGGATAAGGCTTAGACCCACCCAACACTTTCACAATAAAGCCAAGCTGGGCATGTCAATATTAATCAATATAACAAGCATGCTGACAAGAATGTGTCTACAGCAGACACTAATGTGACCCAAAGGGGCTCCTAAAGAGGGGCTAGCAGCCCCACAGCCATGTTGCTGGTGTGTGTGTGTTTTGCGCCACGCACCTCCTAATGGATGGGTCAGTTCACTCTTCATAGAGCTCCCTAGCTAATGCTGCCTCTCCAGGCTGTGGTATCAGATTTCCCAAAGCTATCCACAAAGTGAAGCTCTCTAAGACTAGCTCTGTGCAGCACCCCCCACACACACCACACACAGTCTACCTGTAAACCACACACTGAAGTACACCCAAGGGCCTCATTCAGTTCACTACCTGTACTCTCACTAACACTTGCAGGAAAGTGAGAGTTTAACTAAGGGAGTAACCAAGAGCCTACTCTCTTTCTGGCTTTCACTTTCACACGGACCTTAAGCTTACTAAGAAATCCCCTAGTTTCTCTGTCTCAAACGGATCATACTTGAGAGTTAAGAGCATTATACTTAAGAAAACAGAGAATCAAATGAGACAGATACCAAAACATTCATTTTTATGCCATTTCAAGCGGCATACACTGCTAACAACTGAATCGTTGCATTCTTTCAAAAGCCTTAAAACAACCCACAACTCGCCAGCCTGTCATTTGTACCTCTTTAATCTGACGTATAGCGCAAGGCATGTTCACTTACTGCCAAACATACTCCACAACTAGTTGCTCAGGTTTAAGCAGTCCTACTACAGGGCTGGCAAAGGCAGAGTCATAAACGTGCACTGCATCAGTGTGTAACTTATGAGTTACGGTAAACATCAATGAAAATTAATCAATAATTCTAAACTCTTTAAGAGCAAGTCTTGATAAGTCTAGCATAATTACACGCACATTTTAAATGTTACCTTTTCTTCAAAAAAACAGCATTATTGAAATGTAATGTTTAATCAGCAGGATTTGTTACATTCAAAAGGCCTGCAACAAGTTTTAAAACAGTACATATGAGCATTCTATTTACATGGCACAAGTGCAGCGGTTATCCATATACATACATACATCATCTAAACCACTTATCCTTCTGGGTCACGGTGGGGTGCTGGAGCCTATCCCAGCTGTCATTGGACGGAAGGCAGGATACACCCTGGACAGGTCGCCAGTCCATCGCGGGGCAGACAGACAGACATACACAATCACACACACATTCACACCTAGGGGCAATTTAGCAAGTCCAATCAGCCTGACTGCATGTTTTTGGACCGTGGGAGGAAACCGGAGTACCTGGAGGAAACCCACGCAGACACAGGGAAATGACCCTGGTCGCCCGGCCGGGAATCGAACCCAGGCCATTTTTGCTGTGAGGCGACAGCGCTACCCACTGCGCCACTGTGCCGCACCGCGGTTATCCAGTTTTAATAAAAAAAAGTGCCAATGCTAAATTGTCAAACTTAGTCAAAATCTCACTAAACGACTGCTTTTCTGCCTCATCACTTATGCACAAAGTAAATGTACAGAAGAACTACAGGCTATTTATTCATAAAGCACAAATCATGAATATATTAAGCCTTATAATTAATTTTTTGCACTTGCCCATGTGAACATATCCGCAGCATTACAGGCGACTCTTGCTGTACAATGCCATGAATTCATTTCTTTACGGTGGTTTATTTTTCTTTACTGGAAAGCTGCTGCCCTGCAGCCTTATTACTCTTTCTCCTTTAGCAGAAGGAATACAGAAATAAAACATAGTGAAACACAGATCAGAGTAGGCCAATTATTACATCAAACATCACAACTGTAGACAATGCTTACAACACAGGCACTGGTTTAAAATAGGAGTGCTGATCCAGATCTAAGCCTTTCAATTTGTTTTGAATAAGGACAATAGAAAGTTGCTCTCAAATGAGCTGTCTAACTTCAATGGTGCTGATAAATATGAGTTGTTGTCTATGCTCACACATAAGCCGAGCGGTAAATCCTGACAGATGATAATACATGACTTCTCACACTCAATTTTGCCAGACGCAGAGTGCAACAGGTGTGCTAGAGGCTAGATAGCAATCTGGACAAGCTGACAAATGAAGGTAAATTCAGCAGTTTTTGCAGCGGCAGCAGCATCAACAAACAGAGAAGTGTTGTTGATGAGGTTCCTGTTTCTGCTATGCGGGCCCCTCACAGCGCTGGCAGGGTGGCGGTAATCTAAATGCTGTGATCTCCCACAGCCTTCATTATGGGATGTGACCTCCAGGCTCAGACCCCTCCTCATTTCTCACACCAGCCGCCTCTCCACAGGCATGAAGAGCCAAGGCCCATCCATTGGCCTTTATTGGCTGTTATGTGTGATTCATTTTAACAGCTGCTGACAGCTTTGGCACTGACTCTAGAAATTGCTCAAGAAATGTACACAGAGCTCAACAATGCTGGAGCGGTGTTGCAGTTTTAATTGCTTTCAAATCAAGTGATTTGTGTCTATTTTTCTTCTGGTTGTTTCCTTGAATGTGGTCGGTTTCTTCTAGCCTCTTTTCCTGGGTCACAGGTTAGTGATAAAAGTCACAATGGTATCTTAACAGCCTGCATGCAATCAATGGCAGCTGATATAGTTTGTTCATCCATTTAAAGGTCTAGTCAATATTTGAGGTACAGCATCTGCACATGCTCAAAACATCTCATTCATAAGTTTGCAGGAACCCAAAGAGACTTTTCAGGTCCAACACTGATGCTAGATGAGCAGTCAAAAAAAATGAAAGAGCTTGCTGCAAATTAATATGGCATGAGTTGTAACTAAGCAAGAGGAGAGGCATCACTGGAGGGGTACAGAGGAGCTTCAGTGGGACTTAAAAACTACAATGCTGGTGTCCTTAATCCTTTCATGGTGTTGTCTTATTATATATACACACACACACACACGCACACACGCACACACGCACACACAACTGCCCACTCAACATGCTGACACATACACTCACAATTCCCAACTTCAATGAGAGAAAACACCTCTAATGGAATACCGCAGTATGCTAAGTAAGGAAGAACTACAACAACAGCACAGTCCGTTCTGTGTTTGTATATAGAGGTATTCAGCGATAAAAATAGGCCTCTGGTATGAGTGGTGGCCTAAATATCAAAGGTGTAAAATAAAAGAAAGTGACGGGGCACACCATGGTTGCCAAACTCTCAACTCCTGGAATAAGTCCATTTAATTTCTGAAGCATAATGTTCAACAGGGAAAGACTTTTAAAAATGACTGTTGCTTCACCCAAGTGACCTATTTCATACTGAAAGCTGATTGAGGCTTCCTTCAATGACCAAAAGCTTTCCAACCGGCTCATGCTAAGACCATCTACTCCAATGAACATGAGTGTATTTCCCTAAATATAGCTTCAGCTGAGAGACGAGTAGACATAAGGGTTTGTTTATAAAAACAGCTAAATGCAGAGAAGATGGATATGCTGAGAGAGAGAGAGTTAACCATTCACTACCCTCCTTCACCACAAATCAAACACTAGTCCATCCACAGCCCTTTCCTTTCAGAGCTCATTATTTTTCTCTACATGGAGAAAAGTGACTCCATTCCCGCAAAGGCTTTTGATTTTCTGCCAACTCTCTCATCATCCATTTAAATGCACATTATCTACAGAGGTTATTACTTAAGATAATATTCCAAATGGTGGAAATGTATTAGACTGTCTGGCAAACTATTAGTCTGAGAGTGCTAAGTATCAATTAGCTATGTGTCTACCATTATCTGATTCAGTCCAAAATGACAAGTAAAAATACATGAGAAGTGATAAAATTCTATTAGTAAGTGATGTTACATTTGTATTTTCTGGTGAAATTATCTGCTGTGAAATATTTAGTCATTTCTTTAACCAACAGACTCCTTGTTCTGAAAAATACTATGAAGAAAGAAAAAACAGCACTACTGAAATTTCAGAGCAATCTGCACCCTTCCTGGCTCTCCATACACTAATGGAAGACTTAACGCTTAGGGGTCTTTATGGTGTGGTGTTTTACTCGGAAACGTTTAAGCTTTGTGCTGCTGAAAATAGTCTGTCACATGCTACATTACTGCAAAAAAGATAATCCCAACGGGGACACAGAGTCAAACATAACACTCATAGTTCACTCACGTGTAAATTAAACAGGAGACAACAGCGGCTCTTCCAATGCCAACCTAAGGCACACCTTAAGCGCATATGCATGGCTCTGAGAGAATAAAAAAAAACACCAAACTTAACCAAACACAGCTTCCATATTTATGTCAGTTTCTCTAAACATTCAGGCACACTTAAGTCACCACATCAACTCCAACAAATGTGTGTCTTCTTCCCACTTGTTAACCACTCTGCCTCACAATGGCGGAAAAGAAGCCAGGGAACTGAGAGCCAGAAGAGCAACAGGGAGGAAAACCATCAAGCTTGGCCACAAAGCAGTACTGAGTTTTAGAGCTCTTAATAAGTGTGAAGTGTGGCTACATAAAACAGCCTCTCAGTTCTCTATTCCAATAAGGGCTGGTTTATGTATTATATTCCTGAGCATTCCCAGTGCTCTCTGGTTTAGTTGTGTCTGTATGAGTGTGTGTGGGTCCACAGGGAGGGTGGAGGGGGGCTATCTCAACAGCCCAGATCACAGCTCAAGGCGTCCACTGGTTCTCATCAACATGGAAACCACAGCCATGCCGGAACAACTGCCCAACAGCGGCCAGAGGAAAAGAAGCTTTTAGAGGCTCGCTACAAATGAAATGAGGATTTCTAGAATCTTGGAACTGCAACAGGGAAGGTTGAGGAGAAGAAGATCTTGGATACAAACAGCGCAAAGCAAGCCCCCCGACGAGTCTGTGTTTTTGCGCATGAGCGTGTTATCTCAACAGGCCCAGGGCGACGGTGGCTGGTGCTTATTGGTGATCAAACTGCACACTGATAAATTCTGTCCTGTTTCACAGGACAGCGGCTGGGCTTATCAGCGACAAAGCTGCACTGCCCTCCGCAAACGTTTCAAACTATTTCAAAGTTCAGCCCCAGCGCCTGCCATTATGCATTCCCCCTCCGCCGCTAACGCAGCCATGGAGCAAGGTTAGCGAGGCTTCTTTGCTGCTTGGCAATGAATTATGTAACAGGTCACACATTAAAAGAGAGGTAGCACTTCTGGTGCTAAAAACAGCAATTATGTTCAAACAGATAAGTACAGAGATCGGCAGTGCTAAAATACAGAGCTAGATGCTGTGTATCAACTTAACTGAGCTCATCTGACCCGCTGTCTCTGGAGTCCACCTCTGCTTATGACAGCCGGCGCTGAATAAAAACGTTGTTTATACAGAGAGAAACAACAACACGAGAGTGTGTAACCTCTGCCCTGACCGCTGCTGTTTTCTACACACCATCCCAGCCAGCCCTGGAAACTTACCCTAATTGGCGAGGCTGCAAATTAGCAATAAAGGAAAACGCAGTTTATTAAAAAAACATAAATCTAAACATGAGGTTTGTTATGTTTTCTGCCTTGATAAAGCATCTGGCTAGGTTTTGCTGCTAGGGTTAGCAAGGGCTAAGGCAGCTATACCTGTGTACTAATACATATTTATCTGTTAAACTAGGGCTGGATATTGTTCAAATGTTTCATTACTGCTACCAATACAGGCACAATGACTTCAATACCAATTACTTTTTTTATACCTTCTTGAAAATTACAAAGCAAAAGTGGGCGTGGCTTAAAACAGAAGTGCTGAATTGGGTATATTCACTGAACTAATTCAGTATTTAATGAGAGAATTTTTTGTTAGTCAGTTCCATAAAAGTACTGAATATTGATACTCAACCCTACTTACAACAGAGTACAAAGATCCTCTGCTGAAGACGACTGATTTGGATATTCTGTACAAATTACAAGTTAAAAAATACATAATAAACTCTTGAAACTTAATTGGCTGCAGCACTTATTATTTTGCAGCTCATTATTTTCCACTCAGCTTCATTTATGTACGCTTGATGATATCAGAATGAAATGTACAGATCAACGCCAAGTGGAAGACAAAAACACTAGTACAGCCAATATTGTGATATATTATTTTTTTATTAACAATGTATTCATACCAGATAAAACATATATGGCACAGTAAAGAGTCTATAAATGTATATAAAGGCCTTGGATTGAACTACTGGGTTTTATCACAACAGTCTTATCCAGGTCTCATATTTCAGTGTCCTTTCTGTGTACAATACCAAACTCACTCAACAAAGGCGTGAAATGCTTTGCTAGGTCAGGACTGATGAGATATTCTGAAAAGTAGGTCTACTGAAGCGAAGGTATAGATCTCTATCATTCTCTAAATCTGAAGAACACAGCCACAGAACACTGCTTTGTCTGAAAAGGAGTTTCTCTTTTAGGGCACTGTAAATCCCCAAAAATGAGCATATGACACAGTTACACGTTTCAGTTATTTTAGTATAAAAGCATAATGCCTCTCCTGTGTCTTAGACACAGACTGAATCCATTAAAGCTAGTGCTATAGACTACATAGTATTTAAAAATGTAGTGTCATTTAGCTGGCAATCCATTATGCAGAAGGCAAGCCACAAATGAACCATGTTTACATTGCAACAGAAGCCCATCCACGTCAGCTGGATGAACAGCAAGGCAACTTAGGTTACCCATCATGCTCTTCAGAGGGCTCTGACATCACAGCTGTGAGGACGGGGCTCAGGACATCCGCGGCACACTGCTTATATAACTGAACTCTTTTTCACATATCCACAGCGCTCAGCGCCACTGCCCCACATAGCACGAGCCGCGGTAAGGCAGGCTGCTGGGAGAGGGGCCAGGGGAGGTCACTTCCCCCATTAAAGCCCCACTTCCCCCCAATTACAGGTCAAGTCAGGCTACTGTCGGAACAAGCCTGCAACCCATCTCCCTGTCTCTAATGCCTGCCATCGGTGAACTCTAGTGACAATTCTACTATGACTGGAATAGGTGATCATACCTAGCAGGCAGCAGTGAATGTAAATATATTTCTTTTTGAAAAGATGATCAGCTACTATACGATTTGCATGTATTTTGCAACTGTTGCACATACCAGTTTGGTGGCTACTACTGTAGCTGCAGGATTAATACTGAGTACAGAACCTGAATGAACTCCAGCATACATTCCATGGGAAACAGACTACTTAATAAAATAGTACACAAATAAAAGTTGTTTTACAATATTTACAAGTTACAAGTTTTACAATATTTACAAACCACAAACAGGTTTGTGCTTTAGTTGTAATGAGAATTTTTTTTTTTAAAAGTACTTCTTCATCCACAGACAGCACAAAGTAACACATAATACATTCTAAGGAATCAATTCCGCAACAACATATTTATGTAAGACTTTGCTGTTTGCGTGTGTGTGTGTGTGTATCTGGACCAGCAAATCAGATACACTGTTAACTAAGCTTATCATACACTGTGAGCAAGGGAAAAGTCTAGGTTCTGTTTAATCCGAGTCTATAAGCATCAGTTTGTGTGGAGCTGGAACGCTTTTCACTATTTTCACAATGTTTCCACACTTACCTGTTCATGATCCACGTTCTTTAGCTACAGTACTCTCAAACAAGTTAGTGTTTAACTAATTCACAGGTCTCTGTGCATGTCCAGTGTAGCCTTAAATGAGTTTATGTTTGTGTTTGGCAATGTGAACACAAGCTAAAATAGCTTTAAATGAGTATTAAAGTCTGTTTGTGTATGTGGCCAGGTAAACAGACCGAAGTGACTAAAATGACTGCTAAGTTATACGTGCCAACGAGTGTTTATGTGGCACGTGAACTCAAGCTAAAACTCTCTAAAATACTCTGGTATGAGCTGAATAAGTGTTGTGTGTGGCAATGTGAACGCGGTATAGAAGTCCTCATATAAGGGGTAATGTACCAGCGTGAACTTGACCTAAAACGTCTGTAAATGAGCGCTGGTGCGTGTGGCAATGTGAACACTAGCTAAAAGGCTTGCTCGTACAGTTGTCCGTTTTATACTCGAGTTGGGCCTTTTTACACGCTGCCTGGCTGCAGACCCAGCAGGTCTCAAGCCGCCAGAGCAGCGTCGCCCAACTCAAATGCACATATTCAACCGCTTTAAGCTCCTAAACAGCTAGCAAACAAATTACTTGTTGTCCGAAGGAAGTGGACATTACCAGCGCTAGCTAGCTGCCTCGTCCCGCTAGCAGGCTGGCTAACTACAGTGAGCGCTGCTGCTGCTGCTGATCTGTCAAACCGCGCAGGCACTCTGGCGGCGCTCACTAGCTTTGAATGGTGGCTATAAAACCGCCCCAAAATCTGAAGCAAGCAAGGTAGGGTGTGCGTGGAGTGTGGAGGGAGAATTAGGAAACTCGG
Organism: Colossoma macropomum; assembly: GCF_904425465.1. Taxonomy (NCBI): domain Eukaryota; kingdom Metazoa; phylum Chordata; class Actinopteri; order Characiformes; family Serrasalmidae; genus Colossoma; species Colossoma macropomum. The sequence continues at coordinate 16,539,814 of NW_023494790.1, read as the reverse complement.
AGTCGACTCACCGTGTGAATCGGGTGTTTCCTCGCAAGGTCTTTTGAGGCAGAGGTCGGTGGTGGAAAGCCGTATCCAGTGCAAGTGTGGATGCCTCCCTCCAGCACACCGCGCAGAGTAGAGCAGAGAGAGGGAGCTAACTCGGGCTAACGCCTCAACATTAAACACGAAAATTTCGCGCAGCTCCTACTTTTGGCTCTCCAACGACTTCGCTCGGAGCTCGTTTTCCTCGGCGGGGTGCGAAAAGTGCTCGGGCTGCCACGACGGGGACATGAAAATCAGGAGAAACACACTCTCTCCCTCCCAAGTCGCTCCTCCCTTCGCCTCATGTACAGTAACGTTACAGCTCGGCCCCGTATAACAACAATGCAATAAAACCGTCTACTGCTCTCTACAGGACTGACACTGTAACAGGACTCTGGCTTGTGGAGACCACCAAAAAAGCAGCTCAAGCGTTCAGTTTTAGCTGCTGTTACATTTCGCGCATCAATGTCAAATCGCCTGTGTTGTTTTTGCACCTCTCAAGGGGGTAAGAAGCCTGTCAAAGTCCTGACAGCAACGGTTGCCCCCTAAGTCATTTATCTGCGGTATGTTTTTTCTCCCACCCGTATTCGGACAAGTCCCGGCCCTCCTGCGCTGGGATTGGCTAGTACGAGCCCGCCATCTGCACGCTGATTGGCTAATTTTTCAGATTGACAAACAGTCTGCCAATCTTGGCTTGCTAGTTTGAATACGGGTTTGAACAAAAAAAGCATAGTACACGAAGTCCTCTTGATAAAAAAAATCAAGACATAAGCCTTTTGTCGGAGAGAGTAGCGTCAAACAAAAAATAATAGAGAAGCTCAAAAATAATAAGCCCAAGAAGCACAATTCTTCTGAAATTTTGATTAATAAGTCGCGTGTATAACCACATCTAATGCACTTGAGAAATTGGCCGTGCGTGTTAGAAACCACAATTTCATTCAGTCTCATCTGGCACAGTATCTTTTCGTTTTTTCAAGCTGAAAATACACTGCATCCCTTGAAACGCGCACTGTCTACACTAATATGCATTGTATGTAATTAGTTACTGGACTAAATTAATTACGTGTGGCCTATTAAGTTAGATGAGTAAAAGGATTATCAATTGATGTTTCCCCTTCCTTATCTTGCTGAATGAAATTGTATGCTTCTAGGAAGGGCCTGATTGAATTGCTGAGAAACAGTGTCATTAATAAGATGTCACTGAACAAATATTTCAAGGATAAATGGACTAATCAAGGGGCTGATGAATATGCAGTAGCGGGAGATGTCCCTACAGATAAAGTCAGAGCAAACAGAATGTCCTCGTGCCCGCTGTTTCCTGCACACCCGGTGTAGGCGTCAGGCATGGTGACATGAAACAAGCAGAAGAAACATCAAGAATGTGTCCTTTGAATAAACAGCTTTCACTGCTTAATTAGAAATCTCCCCTGTGCTCAGCCTACTAAGCCTGACCAAGCCATGCGTCAGCACAGATAAGAAAAAGATCTGGAGTCTGGAAAGCTCAATTTGTACAGTGTTACTTGATTCTGCAGGCTTTTATGATTTGGGCCCTGTTTGCTTGTTTCTGAAAAGCTACAAATAAAATTTCAAAGGATCTAAGAAACTGTTCAACAGAAAGACCAGATTGCAAACCAATATAGCAAAAACAGAATGGATTTATTCAAATTTATGTTTAGATATTGGCTTATCCTGCATTAAAACTGCTTGTTTATATTTAGTTCTTAATAGTTTGTTCATAGTGTAGCAGTGTCCTCTATTAGTAACAGTAACACTACTGCATATGCCTCCTTTGGTGCATATCATATCTGGTGCATGTCTGGTGGCTGTCATGTCAAAACCTCCTAAATCAATTTCTTTTTTCTATTTTTATGTCATTTTTAACACCATTTGAAAACGCCAGATGCCTTTTAGGAGCAATAGAAATGCACATCTATAAAAACATCTTTCGAAATCTCTCATATTTCAAAGGGATCTAAGCCCAGTGATCAGATCTCAAGTTAATATGGACAAATCTCAATGCAAATGACCTCTGAAGTAGATTCAGCTCAACTTGCTCTACCACAAAAATAAACTATTGCTTTATAATTCTGGCCTTGGCTCCTAAATAAGAGTTTCAAATATTTCGAACATCAGTCAAGAGAACAAAGTGCAAAAAGTCTTTAAAGCTTCTTTTGAGTGCGGCGCTTTTGAGATGAAGCTGCACATGCCTCCTCTGGTGCATATCATCACTGTTAGGTCACGTTTTTTCCATTTTTATTAACACATTTCATGATCAATGGAACAGTAGAATGGTCCAAAATGTTCTATTTACTTAGAGTGCTGTTAAACTTTATTAAATAATGTTTTTACATTTCCTGTGAAGTTTTCATTTGGCAGACACAAGGCTTTTTTTACAACAATGAAGATATGAATGCAGCAACCGTATTGTTTTGACCCACCATCTAGGCATCATTGCTGGGTGCGTCAGCATGGTGAAAGGGGTCTACTAAGTCAGAGATTTCCCAACACGACTGGACAGATGCCTGACTGTCTGCTACTTTACATGGCAACAGATCAGAGGAGAGAGAGGCCGTGATGTGTTTTATCCCCCCAAGGGGTTCATGTCCAGCTGTGTCCGCAGGGACCCCTGCTATGTCACAACAGAGAGCGGAATCTGAAATCCAACTGAAGAGCACACCTAATGCACTACCATCCTATACGTCACCACTTCTGCCAGGCATTCCCACAGGGAATTAACGCAAATACGTATAAAATCCAGACATTCCCCTGAAGCAAGATAGCTGTGAAATCTGCTTGAATACACAAAGCCAATATTTGCTCTCCTGATACACTCTCACATTTGCCGGCCTGTGAGAACGGTCAAGCAATGCTAATGATTCAAGCTTTAGAAGAGAGAATAAGTAATCCCAAATTCATATTTTCTCTCACATCTATAAGAACTTATTTTGAAATCTCTCATGTCTCAAAGGCATCTGAGCCCAGTGATCAGATCTAAAGTTAACATGGACGACTCTTTATGCAAAGGCCCTCTGAAACATATTCCTCTCTATTATCTATTAACTCTATTAACTATTATCTCAGCTCGGCCCTAGCGTGAAAACAAAATCTTGCTTTATATTCCTGATTTTGGATCATAAATTGGAGTACCATGTTCTGAATAATTTGAACATTAGTCAGAGAAGAAAGTGTAAAAAGGCTTTAATGTGTCTCTCTTTTGAGAGTGGTGCCTGTGAGATGAAGCTTTCCTTGATGCATATAGGATCATTTAAAGCTTTCAGAACTGAAGCTCAAACTTTCATGCAGAAACTGCAAAGCACTGAGTGTTTGTGTGGGTCTGGGTTCACTGCGCCTTTTGTCTGCATGTTTTCATCATGCTGTCATAGATTCTTGCTCATTAACAGCTAGCATCGTTAACAAAGCATCAGGGTGTGCAAAACAGGGGGCATGCAAATTGGCATGAAGTCTCTTACAAGCTCTTGTAACCTCAACAATAGTTCATGCCTCTTCATCCCCTAAAGAGCGTATGAGGCCTCTGGTGAGTGTTGCAGGTTGTTGAACACATCAAGAGTGATTAATTCCTCATCATTACTAACCCATACACAGCATCTCAGAGGTACCACTACAGAAAGAGAGAGAGAGAGAGCCAAAAGGTAGCGCTTAAGAGTGGCTCGGCTTCTGCTTGTTTTATTCCATCTCCTATTCACCATGTCAGAATGCTGCCTCGCATGACATAATGGAGGGGAAACTCTTTAATGGGGCTTGTTTGTGTTTAACCTAAAACGACTACATGTTGTAAAAGTGTAATCCAATTGCTGCCCTAAGCACTGGCCCTAAGAGTGAAATAGCTGTAAAAAGCTGACGAGACAGACCAAAAAACTTGAAAATTCACTTTGTCCACTTTTAGCCAGGGGTAAAAATAATTCACATGCCTTGTTATTAGATTTGCGTAATTCGCAAGAGGTGCTGAAACGGTTTTTTCTCTTATTATCTCCTGTTGCTGTGAGATTTAACTCTCATTAAAACTATAAATCCTCTGTTTAATGACTATAAATGTTACCATTTAATTACTATAAAAGCTTGATATAGCTGTGGCTTAAAGTCCAAGAGAGCATCAGTCATTACAAGAACACAGGTGTCTGTCATAAGTGGCAGTTTGTGTTCTCCTCCAATCCAATCACATTGCCTTAGCAGCAGTTTAAAAGGATGCCGTGAAATGGCCTCAGACTGACTACGGTTCAACATTATTTCAACTCAGTCTCAGTGTGATGTGAACTCACAAACTATTCTCGAGACCAGACAAGTACAGTGCTCTGTAAGTACTGACGATATCCAGGATATGCACAGGAAAGGGTATTGTGGCATAATTTATCATAATAACAATTACATTTCATCATATTGCCTACCCTTAGTTTAGAGATTGTGAATATAAGGAATGTCTCTAGAGATGACACGTGCATGTGTCCAGCATATTTTATATTTCTTTTAACACATATTTAACACAAGGATACAAAATGTGTTAAAATCTGTAACACAAAAATGTGTTGTTGACATAATTTTTGAGAGTGTACTCTAAGATCAATAATTTAGTAATTACTATGAAAGAAATATGTAGGTTCTGTATTCAAGAGACAACGTGAAGGACAGGCCTCCTCACAGGCTCTTGGGGGTTAAACTAATTTACTCACATGTACCTTAAATATGCATTACCAAAGCTAATATTGTACATTTCCTGCACAACAAAATATAATACAAAAAATGAGCTTCATTGTTCATACTGCAGAATTATTTCTAATGAGGCCAGTGGCATAATGAAAACTTGAGCTTTCAGAGAGTTGGTGGATTTAAATTGTAATTGTACCTTGAATTCTCTGCATTTAAATCCTGCACTCAACCATCGTCAAATAATAGTTGAGTGGTGATGCAATTCTGTCTGGTAATTAGTGCTGGTGGAAAAGCATTAATGTGATGTAGATATACTGTTCATATATATTACTCATTCCATTTTTTTGTTCTCTGTAGAGGTGGGTCATCATTGCATTCACTCTCTTATATTGAGGAAGGTCTTTTATAGGTGTTGCTATAGACATTCATTCAAAGGAAAGTCCCTTCAGAGAGACCTAAAATGGCATCAAATTAAGTGCATGAATCCCTCAGCTGTTGTGGGTGTTCTTCCTTAACTCTCCTCACCCAGGCCACACATATACAAAGCCTCAGCATTAATTAGGCCCAGTGCTCTCCTAATCTTTATGCTTTATGTTTACTTTCAAGTATGTAAACATGCAAGAGCTAATCTCGTAAATGGAAGGGAGAAAAAGGCTGGTAGATGAAGCTGTGACAAAACACTGTAGCATCAGCCGGGTCCTCTTGCATAAATGTAGTCCAGGCTGCAGCTGCAGGCACTGGCGGTTCATCTGGCTCAGGTCAAATATCTCTTTCTGATAAACAGAGATAAATAGTGCCCTCAAATCTACTCAAACTACTCTTAAATCTGTAAGTCAGTTTTAAAATATGGAAATATCACAGTCCTTTTCTTGACATAGAATTGAACTGAACTGAAATGCAGGCAAACTGAAGAGCGCAGTTTCAGGTTATTGAGAAAGCAATGAAAAGAACGTTTGATTTAAACTGGACCTGTTGCACACAAAACAGATTATGACCTTGTTTGTAAGAGACAAAAGTCCTTGATGAAGAATGATCTTAGTGCTGACAGAATTTGTAAACACAATTTGCTCACATCAAATTCAATTTATAGTCCTGGGTCTTCTTGATAATGATACCTTTTCGATGTTCCATTTCCTAAATAACAACCATTATACCCTGCTGTGAGTACAAATAGCAGAGCTTGTGACTCCGCTGTTTATGGACAAACCACTCAATGGGCTCTTTATGTCAGTGGTTGTTAGTCCTTGCATTTTAAATTCTATTTATAAAGTTTACAAGGTCAACAAACTGAAACCCCTCCCTTTAGTGTTACATAAAATTTGTTGGCTAGGTTGCTACTTTGTTGTCCTGAAATCTCTTATTAGGCCTTTAATTGAATTTAACTTCATTAAAACTGGGCTCCCTGTTTTTGTAGAAAACAACGAAGTGATTGTATCCAAATGTAGTTTTTTTTCTTTTACAAAACTGTGATCCTGGGCTGTAATTGGAGCTCGCTTTCCAGGGGAATGGGTAGTGCAGAGTGCACTTTAGGGTCAGGTCAGACAAAGAAGGAGGAAAATGATGAGCTTGTGCTCCCTAAACGTAAGAACAACCTTTGCTCCCTGTACATTTTGTTACTATGGAAATGAGAAGAAGACATAAGAGTAAATGCATCTCGAGGACCACCTGGTCACGTATTGGGGCACAAAACAATAAGAGGCTTCATTCAGTTGAGAGAAGAGAGAGAGGTCACCAGCCATTTAAGCAAAGGTGACATCTCTGCTGTTGCATCAGCTCCTAGGATAATAGAAGAGATGTACATGTCTTTATTGGGCTCATTTAGGTCACCAAATACCCCTCCCCCTATTACTTAGAGAAATTATGAAGAAATCAAAGCATCCTCATCCTCTGACACGGATGCTATTTGCTTTGGTCCTGTGTTGGTCTGATGTCATATTTATACTGTTTGTTCAAAAATATCCAGACATCTTCTGATTAGTGAATTCAGCTCCCTTAAGGTGTACCCATTGCTGACACGGGCTTTCAATTGTGCACATCACTAACGGACCTCACTAATGCTCTCATGGCTGAATGCAATCTAATCTTCACGGTAATGTTCTATCATCAAGCGTAAAGCCTTTCAGGAGGAGTAGAGGCTGTTACTGCAGGGACACACTCTCCACCAAGCAGAATTCCCCCAATTCTGCAGATTTTTCTATACTTCTGCATAATTCAATTGTTGAGATGTAGACAAAGTAATTTAGAGTGGTTTGATATGAAATGGTTCATTGGAGAGAAACCTACTGACTTCCAGTTTCTTCACAGTGGTGGTGATGGGAACCAGAGGTCTCAATGTCCACAACAAAAGTGCCCAACCCTGGTCCTGGAGATCGACCACTCTGGAGAGTTCAGGTCCAACACACCAGGTGTGAAAGATTAGGGTTGAAACTAAACTCTGCAGAGTGGTAGATCTCCAGGGCTAGGATTGAGCACCCCTGGTCTACATCATAAATAAAGCCATTTTATTGATTGATTTTTATTGATCTGATTTGACCAGTGAACCTAATCTGAGTTTATGGCGGTAGAAGTCTGCAAAAAAAAAAAAGCGTCCTTTGGGAACTATTTTGCCTTACAGCGCGCTCCATGTGCCTCTCTGTCATTAATAGTTTTTAAAAATATGTTTTAGATCAAAACCTTATTTCAAAACTACTATAGTACAGTGCCTCTGCAATCAGGCAGTGTATTCATAACCATTTGATGTAATAATTTTCTGAGAGGTAACTACTAGAAGCAAGTTTCTTTTAAATGGATTTATTCACATCAAGCCACTCTGAATGACTTTGTTTACATCTGAATGATGTAATTATGTAAAACATTTGAACAATAGGTGGAATTCTCTGTTAATCCCCTTATTTTCGATTGAAACACTGAATGAGCAGACGTCGTCAGATAGTGTACACATTGAACCACTCGTGCAGCCTCTTCACGAAAGGAGATTCCTTGAATGAATTTTATTATTGTTCATAGTTTTGATTACACTGTTGTTGATCTTAATAGTCGACAGTGGATGTAAAAAGGGTGTGTTTTCACTTTCACTTGTAAAGAATAAAAATGTATAACGACCTATGTAACTCAGAAATGTGCATTTGGGTTCTGGCCAGTGAGACTGAACAGACATCCTGCGAGTAATTGTTTTTTTAAGCCCATCAAAAGTAGATTTAGTATGGACTGTTTATGTGTCTTGGATGATAGCTGGAATACATTTGCCTAATCTTATTTTTTTAGATGCAAAATTCAATGAGACACTGAAAATGTCTTCTTGTACCCCTGCTGGTCATATCCTTTGGAGTGAACAGGATGACCAGTGCATCTCACCATGATGCTGCTTTCTGTCTATAGGAGGGAGCGGTAACGATCAACGCTTTCCCAAAGCATCCTGTTCCTGATGTGTTTTCACAGCAATATCAGCTAAATCAGCTAAATTACACTCAAACACTGTGTCTAAATAGATAAAGGATCAGGTAAAGGACAAATATTTGCCAAACCTCAAAGGCTGTTTAAAAAGCATGCTTCATGTCTCTGTCCAAATATGGCTTCATGACCACCCTGGTGGCATCAGATCCCTGTTTCTTTCATAAGAGAGAAGACCATTCGTTTTATAGTCAGGTAGGAAGACCTGTTATATGAGTGACTTTGCCATGTGCCACTAAATAAATCTAAAAATATTTGCCTTTTTTTCTTTTCTGCCATTAAAACACTAACAGAAGCTAAAATGATGACCTGCAATAGTGGAGGCTCAGGGCCAGGACCAGATGTATGTATGAGGACAGGCATAGTGCAATATGCCAACCATGCACCTGAATTTAACATTCAATTTAGTAAGACTGCTAATCACGTAAACTCCGTAACCCTACCCAATAACTGCCTGCTCACACAGTGTTTAAAAGATGCAGTGAATTAATGGAGCCGTCACCAAGGTTTACACAAAATAGAAAATGGAAGTTCAGTTATGAAGCAAAAAAGGTGTTAACAAATGACGTTTTTTCCTACCGAAACATTCTACAGGGATGTAATTTTGCCCTGTGTAAGAAAATAGACAGGGATATCTCAGACTGCATATTTGCACAGCAAGGCAAATCTTGCACTGCGTCTTCTCATGCATGTACACACTGTTTATACAGTGTTATTTTGAAGGTAAACTTTCTTTCAATACAGGCTCATATCTTCATGTCTAACTGTGTGTCTGCTGCCATTGTTAAAGGAAGTCTCTCAACAACACATCTTCTGAGACCCTAATGCAAATTTACACCAAGCTTTAAAAGTGCAAAAGAAAATCAGCACAAAAACTGGGTACAAGTTGCTCAAACTTTAAGAAATCAAGTGTAATATGTAATCAGCTGCATGTGCACTCCACCCACTTTTTGCACTATTCTCCTATATTTTGCAAGACCTTTGCTCAAATTAAATTGCATGTGGAAGAGAAACGTGTTTTGCTGTATGCACGACCCATAAACTGTGCATTTAGGATTGTACACCACTATTTAACATAACACACAGGAAGAATAAGACTAGAATTACACCTAGTTTTGAAAACATGGGGGAAAAATTACCACAAAAGCAGCATTTTGCGTGGCCCTTGCTCACCAGTAACTGATACAGAAGGCTTTAGGCCTTCAGTGAGGAGTCATTGCACTATAGCGCATCCTTTGAAGATGCAGCCGTTGTCCTATGGGAGTCTGTTCACTTCTGATGTTATGGTAACAAAAATGTCCAAGGAGCATAAATGGTTTGCTTTCCTGTGCTGTCGAAAAGCCATGAAATGCAGTGACCCAATGAGGATATCAACATCCAACCATGACGAGGATCTTAAGGAAGTCGCCCTTCACTAATTTAAGCAATGTTCATTTTGTTCCAGCCTCATTTTAGCATCTATGTTGGCTGTTCTACATCGGTGAATTCATTCCCGAAAACGCATCTCATTCTCTTCCTCACCCACCAATAATGTGCAAATGGCACATTCAGACTGGCGAGTGTCACATTAATTCTTAAGTATGTTAATTTAATGGCTCTGGCAGGCAGTAAAAGTGTCACAGTTTGCTCCTAAAACATGTGATGCACAGTCCTACAGGCTAATCTCATTACATCCCCACGCCCATCAGCCTAAATGAGTTCTAATGAAGCTCCTATCCAATGTCTTAAAGCTGGGTCACCTCAAGCTGCCCAAAGGCGTTGGATGAAAAGACTCTAAAATTGACCATGCAGTCAGAAGACCATGCATGAAATAATCATAATTAGCATGAAGCCCTCGTTGCCGTCTTTACCCGGACACAAAGAGATGCCAGGTGCAATGGATAAACAACTTCACCAAATACTTATATTCAAACTGTAATATTTATGACTTGAACCATTGATGGTGGCTTGGATTCATTGTATTCTCCATTTGTCAATTCCAACAGCTGTCATTTCATTCTAATTTGCATTAAAGACAGTTGATGAATCTGTTTCCCTCCCCCTGTATCTGTTTCTAGATAAACAATTCAAGATAATGTGTTGAAAAGTGAAGTATGAGTCATATGCAGCTCGCTAATATGAATCTCTTGGCATAACTGCAAAGACAAAGAGCATTTCAGTCTAAACTGTTGGCTCAGTGAGCAGAAGTCCTTGCATTAACATGTCCTAGACATGCTAACTGATCTAACGGGTAATTCTGAAGGGGGTTTCTCACAAAGTAAACAGCTTTGCTTAGTCATGAACAGCCATAAGCCAATGCCTTAGAAATGTCAAAATCATCAGTCACATTCTTCTGCTGGTTATGATGAGACAACATGAATGACTGGCTCTCCTTAAATACATTTTTTTCTTTTTTTTAATTTCAGATGACTGCCATAAAAAGGCAAAGGCAAGTGAAAACAATCAACACTGGTGTGTCCCATCCAAAGAACACGTAGTTCCCTAAGCATTCCTTCCCATTTCTCTGCGCATGACAGCCTAAAAATATACCCTCATCCCCTAAAGGCTAATATCCATTTTCCGGCAGCAGAATCCTCCTCTGGCACCAGACCGGCTCCTGGTGCCAACTTGTGGGAGCTCACAGTTTATTTATTCTCAGTGCCAGTTTTGTGGGAAATCACAGCAACTAGGAGTCCAGTGCCAACGCAGTGGGCCCTGCATGCTCAGTGCCAGGCCTGTGGGTACATGGTGCTAGATCCGCTGGGTTTGAGGTCAGGCCATCAGAGTCTTGAAGAGAAAGTCTTGACAGATATGTCTTTGACCATTTTTCCCTGACAGATTTGCCATAATTGGGCATAAAAATAAAAATGAGATGTCTACACATGCCTTGTAACAGCAAATAGTGGTCAAAAGTTTGGAAACACCTGATTTAGTGTGTGTTTATTATAGTAGTTAAGACATTGTGAAATAAAAGCTTATGCTTACTTGAAATTAGTTTCTAAAGTACTAATTATGCAAGATTAGTTACATGGGTAGTCATTTTATCACAAAACATCTGTTATGTTTATGACCAATTCACACTGGTTAAGAACTCAGTGTGAATTGCTGGGATTGGGGAGATTTAGACATTATCAAAAACTTTCCATATACAATACATTTGACTGCTCACAAGTAGAAAACCTGTCCAAACATTTAATTTTGCTGTTACATTATCTTACCATCTGCTTAGTTGACTTAAGTGAATGCAATGTGTTATTAGCATCATTAGTTTAGGAATTTGCATCCCACATTCAACACTGCAGCATAAAATTAACTTTGCTCTGTGATTTTACATGTTCAGTCATACACCTGAGGTATTGCCTTGATTTTGAGGCACAGAGGATACAAGTAAAAGCCTGCACTGACAAATGCTCATTTTGATTTGAAGATTAATCTGAGCTTTATTAACATTAAACAGAGGTAGGCCGTGGGTTATGTGTCTGTTGTGAAGTATTAAGAAGGTCAAGCTTTACATTAGGAACTGTAAACAAGGACAGTAATTTTAAAGTGAAGCTTCACTCTTTCTTAGGACCCTTTGGAGTTTTATTGTCTGTGGCCATCTCCACAGCCTAGCTGAAGTATCGTTACTCTGATCACCTGAACATTTTCCATATCAGTAAACAGCTGTTGCCATGCCAGTTTCCTCCCTTTGAATAATGCTAATAAAAGCTGTTTGAGCTCTAATAGCTCTTTCTTTTGGAGAAATTACATCTGCAAAATATCACCAGGTTTTAGATGCATCCCATCTAAAAGAATTAAATACAGAAAGAATATGTCATCAATGAGCAAAATCTGTGATTGAGTATTATTACCGTATTCTGAGTTCTCACCGGTTACAGTACTACAGTGATGTATGACAGTTGTTGACGTGGGTAAAAGATGATAAGAATTGGCATATGAAATAGATTTACACTGTCAAACATGACAGCTTTCTTGGCAGTTGTTAATAATGATAACATGATATTGCATCTTGGAACACAAACTGTCATGAAAAATTACAGCATTATCCATGACATTACATTCTTGTAGCCGTATTAAAGGAGAAGTTAAAGTGAAATCTGTCATAAAATATATTCAAACCATCTAAAAAATATAGGAAATAGCAAAAACTGCCATGTGACAACGCAGTTGTCATGACATTAAACATTATGACCAGTGTCATGACACTAATCAGTAATGGTCATACACTGTTATATTACTAAATCTAATCTGTCAAATCATGACAGTGTTCCGTGGCATGTTTATGGCATGTTTGTACCAATTCTGTGTAGCAGGGTTCAAGTAAAATGTAACCTTTTTTATATATGCTCCCAAAAAGAGTTTTTTAGTTCAGCAGCAAACAAATGTTCAACATGTTCAACAAGGCAAATTTCCTCAGGCCTGGAAAAGCACTGCAGTGGCTCCTCACAAAGATACTTGAGATTAAGCCAAGACTGTGTAAAGCTGCATCAAGGCTACTTTGAAAAATCAAAAATATAATGATTTGATTTGTTTAACACTTTCTGTCACTGTATAATTCCACATGTGTGTATTATATTGATGTCTTCACTATAACTGTAAAATGTGGAAATAAAAGATATTTTTTTTCCCTATAATGTAGATGTTATTGCTGTCACACAACATGTAACAAACAGATAAATGGCAAACTGTATACCTGAGGTCCAGAGCATTGTCATTATTTATCAGCATTTTGGCCTTGTGGCCTTGTTCATGGTAGCCTTATAGTTATGTAGTTGAGCTTGCTGGTGTCCCTGTTTGTCAGCCTCTTTATCTCCTCATGTCATCTGTGTGTGCAGCTTCCTCAACTTATCTGAGCATGCCTGTGTCTTACCTGTCTGATGCATGTTCATATGTAGGTGCATGTTTGCACATGTAAGCACAGGAAATGCAGGCTTTATCAGACTTTGAATGGCTTTCACCTGCCTCTTACAGGCTTTGGTCGTGACAGCCTGTTTAAAATAACAATAAAAACCTCTCATTTACACACACTTGCCCCTGTACTCTTGATGAACCCGATCAAACATTGGTTAGACATGGGCATCAGGTCAGAACTGCTGGGCTTCACTCAGAAACCATATTAAAGCTTAACAAGCTACTGCACATCAATAAAGATTTGGATATATCCAAGCCTGCTTTGGGGGTTTATAAATATACCAGTATGTGGCACAGGATCTATAAATTGCCGGGAGGCATATTTACTTCAGCAGAGCAGGAAAGGTTTGAAAGCCATGAGAGGACTGATCGCTGTTAGTGCCCCCGATGTGATGCTGTAGAATGTTTAAATGTGTTTTTCTGAGAAAGAATCAAATTTTTTATAAAAGGTCTGATTGATTGACATGTACATTAAGAAACAGAGGAGGGAGAAAAGCAAGAAGAACAGAAAAAGCAAACACCAAGAAAGAAAGAAAGAAAGAAAGAAAGAAAGAAAGAAAGAAATAGAGAGATAAACAGAAACAGAGAGAAGAAGAGAAAGAGACAATGAATATGAGAGAAAGACTGAGACAGAGACTGAGAGAGAGAGAGAGAGAGAGAGAGAGAGAATGAAAGAGAGGAACAGGGAAGGAGATGGAGAGAATGGGAAAGGCAAGGAGAGAAAGACAGAGAGAAACAGAGGAGGAAGAGAAAGCAAGATAGAGGTGGCAATAGACAAATGAAGGAAGCAAGAAAAACAAAGAGCATACACTAAATAAATAAGGAGAGAGAGACAGGAGAAAGAAAGTAAGAAAGAAAGAAAGAGAAAAGAAAGAAAGAGTAAAAGAAACAGAAAGAGAAGAAGAGAGACAGTGAGAGAGAGAGAAACAGAGAGAGAGAGAGAAAGAAAGAAAGAAAGAAAGAAACAAACAAACAAACAAACAAACAAATGAAAGAGAGGAACAGAGAAGGAGATGGAAAACATGAGAAAGGGAAGGAGAGAAAGACAGAGAGAAACAAAGGGGGGAGAGAGAATGAGAGAGTGGTGGCAAAAAAGAAAGAAAGAAAGAAAGAAACAGAGAGAGAGAAAAACAGAAAGCGAGAGAGAAAAGAAAGCAAAAGAGAGAGTCAAAGAGAGGGAGAGAAAATGAAAAAGAGGAACAGAGAGGGAGAGAGAGTGAAACAGAGGTGGCAAAAGACAAATGAAAGAAGCAAGAAAAACAGAAAGAGCGAACACTAAATGAAGTTAGAATCCAGTCTTTTCAATATCTTGTCTGTTTCATGTTTAACCAAACTCGGCTGTGTTGAGAACATGAAGTGTTTTAGAGGCAGAGGCTTCTGGGAATGTACACTAACTTCCAAAAAGGCAGTGTAATCTTAACAGAAGAGACAGACTGTACATTTACATCAGAAGCTAAAACAGTGAAGGCCGAGCTGTGATTGGACGTATCCCTCTTACCAGGAGTTGATGGCTGTGGGTAAGACTATACTTTAACATAATAATGTATATGCAGAGAATGGTGCCTGGGGAGACATCCTGAAGTCAGGCTTTCCAAACTCTTTGACTGGCTTGTTTTTTTCTCCCTGAAGAGCCCAAATGTGTGCTGACCTTCTCTGCACAAGCTTCTCTGAAGTTCCCCCTAAAAACAAATATTAGATATCAAAGGAAAAATCTGTTATCGTAATTCGTCTCTGAGCATTTCCTGAAAGGATCATTTGGTACGTGTCTCATTAGGGGCTCTATATGTCTTCAGAAAACTGAATCTGAGCCATCGTTTGTGGACAATAGGCTGAGCGTGAGACATTAGTCCAGCCATATGCTGAACCCTGAGCCGGAGCTCTCTCAGTGTGAGCTGAGGTGGAGGGGAAGTGGAGAGAGCTGCTACGTGGCACGTGGTGGGCTTCACCCCAGAGCAGTCCACGCTGGCTCTGCTCCAGCTGGATGCTCCTCCATCCCCTTAAACATACCATTCCCTCAGCAAAAGGTGGACAGTGGAACAGTCTGCACTTTCCAGTTCATGAGAGCTGTACATGCTGCCATTCTGGACGTGATGCGTGAGCGTTTGGGTTATTATTTCCATTCTGAAGCACAGAAACCACCCATATTAGTGTCTCTTGCCTTTTTTCCTCACTGAGCTGATTCATTTTGTTAAGGTCACATCAATCATATAGAACCATGCTATAATTTCAGCTCCAACCTTTCACACAACCAAGGCTACTTTCCTTAATAAATTATATTTTCTCTTTCCATTTCAGAAAATAAAAAGATATGCCCTTCAGGCAAATACAGTATTTCAAGGTTGATCACCAAAAACTAGGTTCTAAGCTGACTTTCAAGCATTTTATAGCTTGAAAACTGATTATTCGCAGCACAGTTTTGAAAATTGATCACATTTATGGTTACGAATTCAAAGTATTGGGTCACCCCTCCTAACTATTGAGTTCAGGTGTGGGGTCGTCGTTTATTGAAGCTCTATCCTCTATTGAATCACTCACTAAAGAGTTCCTCTGGAAGCAACATCAGCAAAAGAACTGCATGTTAGGAGCTTCACAAAATGGGTATCCATGGTTTGGCCTACACACAAGCCTAAGATCAAAATGCACAATGCCAAGCATTGTGGGGGACTCTGGAGCAGTGGAAACAAATTCTATGGAGTGATGAATCACGCCTCTCTATCTGGCAGTCTGATGGACAAGTCTGGGTTTGGTGAATGCCAGGAGAACGTTACCTGCCTGACTGCACTGTACCAACTGTAAAGTTTGGTGGAGGAGGGATAATACTATGGGGTTGTTTTTCAGGGGTTGGCCTAGAACCCTTAGTTCCAGTGAAGGGGAATCTTAATGCTTCAGCAGACCAAGACATTTTGGACAATTATATGCTTCCAACTTTGTGGGAACAGTTTGGGGAAGGTCCTTTTCTGTTCCAGCGTGACTGAGCCCCAGTGCACAAAGCAAGGTCTATAAAGGCATGGTTGGGTGAGTTTGGCATGGAAGAACCTGACTGGCCCGCACAGAGCCCTGACCTCAACTCCACCAAACACCTTTGGAATTAACTATAATGGAGATTGCGAGGCAGGCCCTCTCATCCAATTCTTCTGGATGAAAGGGCAAAAATTCCCACAGACGCAGTCCAAACGTCTTGTAGAAAGCTTCCGACAAGGGTGGAAGCTGTTATATCAGTAGAAAGGTGGGACCAGCTCCATATTAATGCCTATGGATTTAAACTGGGATGTCATAAAAACTCTTTAAGATGTAATGTGTAGGTGTCCCAATACTTTTGTCCACATAATGTTGAAATGTGCTGACAACTACCCTTGAATCAGTACAATTCCAGGACTATTCATGTCAAATACATGACACTAAAGTATTGCATTTTTCAGAGCTTATACAATGCGATAAGTAACTGGACAGTTGTGCAATTTATGTTTCAGGTCTTTATTCCAGACTTGAAATGAATCAACAACTATGAAAAAGTGGAATTTCAGGGTATTTACATTTCTCTTAGATTAACCATATAGGAATCATAGTATATTTTTTATTTTAATGCACAGTCCTCTCATTTCAGGGGACTACAAGTGATTGGACAGTTGGCCGATCAGTTTTTTTTTTTTTTTGGCCAATAGTGTCATTGCATTTGTTCATATACAAGAGATCTAATATATTGTATTTACAGCTGATTCTAGATGTGTCATTTGCATCTCTATTTTTACTGTCTCTCAACATAAGGAATAAAGGGGTGTGAATACCAGACTGTAAAAAATGAAAAGTCAGCCCAACTTAAAATTATAAATTAAATTATAATAGCTGTGTCACTGTAATGCTTGGGCTGATGAGGCAGACAAGGAGGTGGGGTACAAGAGTGAGTATCCTTCATTTAAGTCCTTACATGGATAATCCCAACAACAGGCAGGTAGATAAATAGCACTGGGACCCATTGTAAACACACCAACACATGATAACAAAGTGAACTACTAAGAACATAAGCTGACTAGGAAAAAAATGAGACTCAGAGGCTAGACTTATGCAAGAAAACCACAAGAAGGAAATACAGAATGATGAACATAAACCAGGAAAATACCACAATTTTGGCTGGGGAACAAAGAAAACACAGGGATATATATACTAATACAGAAGACAAAGAACACGTGGGACTAATGAGAGGGTGGGGCTAGGAAAGAAGGAACAGGTGAGGGCTTAAGAGGAGCTAACAGAACAACAAAAGCACATGGCACTAGAAAACAAAGGCGCATGGTAGACCCATCAAAGGCACTTGACACAGGGAAACAAGAAGACAAAGGCAGAAGCAGAGAAAGACAAGATGTTACAGCCATCACTGGGATGTTGGAGTGAATGCTTAAACAGTTGCACCAAATGTTATCACACACTCACTTTTAAAAGTTAACAAACAAAAACGAAATACAATAAACCAAAAATTCTTTTTACCATGTATTTTTGGACACAGAATGCAACATTTTCACAATGCTACTTGTTAGAGCAAAGTGCAGGCTGTGAATATGCATTTAAGCAATATGTCTGCATATCAATACACTGTATACAACTGTATGGAATCTTTTTTTGCTTCTCAAAAGCAGTGCAGCTTGGCTTTGAACTGAATTCTATAATGACTAGAACAGGACGTTTACATTATTCAAAGCCCAAAAGAGTTCACACAAATATATCATTTATCCAGCTATATACTAAGAAATTCAGTCTTGGAGTAATGGAGATACTCTGGTTTAATTCATACTTCATCCAGGCTGAAAGACAGAAGGGAAGGCTAGACAGATTTCTTAGCATAGGTAGCTGGCACCTGACCACTTTGCACATCATCTTCACTTTCCAGTTAAACTTTCACATTACAGTGATTGAGAGAATGTGACATCTAAACACAAGAAGAAAGGCTAAAGAGAGTGGGTTTGCTGCATTATGATAGAAATTTGCAGTAAGACATGTAAGACAGTAACTGCAGTTACTATAGCATGAGCTTCCTTTCTATTAACGACTCCTGTACATCATGATAACTCACCTTTACCTCTGAAAAACTGGGTGACATACACTGTCAGCATAAAAATACTGTGCAGATAAATTTTTTGTTCATAAAGGTACAAACAATGAAGGCAAATGACCACATGCAAAGACTCATGGTGAAGGTACAACAATGATTTTAAGGTCCAATTGTGTACGTTAAATAAGTAGCTGTGAGTGTGGAGCACCACAGGTACTGCCACAGCAGTGGTGAGAGACTTACAAACATCTAAATAGCTGTTGTTGTAGGCTTGGGAATGTGTGTATGTGTTGCTTGTGTGTTAATGTGCTGGACTGTGGGGCTGGTTGGTTGGGTTTAGTGTCTACCATATATGAGAGATATGTGGCTTTTCATGACCTCCCTGCTTTCTGGCAGTGTCAGCTGGTGCTGTGCGGTGGGTTTCTCCCTGCTGCTGTGTTAATAAAAGGGTACTAGTTTGAAGCGCTGTTTCCCGTGGCCTGAAGAAAAATGGGGAAAGACTGTGATGATGGGGGAGATGCTGTGAGGCTCCACGGGGGAAGACAGCCTGGCAAGGATTGATGGTGCAGCAAGATTGGAGGCCAGAGCAGTTGCGGGAAAGCTCGATGATGGGGCCGGTGCAAGGAGGCTAGGCGGCAAAGTCACCGCAGCAAGGCACAACGATGGAGTCAGCAAGTGAGAGACTGGCACAAGTGAAAGTGAGCCTAGGCCGCTGTGAGCCTGGGCTGGTGGGTAGACAGATGCTGGTTGAAGAGGTTCAGCAGCAACCATGGGTGGTGGGTCAGGCATCACAAGTATTGCACTCACCACCACAAGCTTGCTGATGTCTCTGCTGCAACCAGCTTGCTAATGCACCAAGAGGGGCACATCACACAGCTGGAAAGTGGCCATCGTCCAGCTCAGGTCAGTTACCAGCAGCAGAGGCAAAGCCCCAGTGCACAAGTTCAGGACAGCGTTGCTGGTGCAGTGGGTGGCGGGGAGAGTGGAAGGGCTGGGACGAGCACCACTGTTGCTGCCCCCACCCCCAGCTGAGTGGGACTTGACCGGGTGCACTGTGGGGAGCTCTACAGTATGCCGGAAGATATGTGGTGGGGGGGTGTGGCCCTGGGAGAGGACTGGGGTGCGCCACAGTGTTTGTTCTTGCTGGCACTGCACATTTGCCCAAGGACTTGGCTTGAGCTGGTAGGTTGCTGGGGACCAGCTGACCTTTGAAGGGGAAGCTATGTAGCATCCCTCTGCTGTCTGGTACTGGCACCTGAGACTCTATAGGTGTGGCTAGACAGATGGTCACATGCAAAGGCAGCGCACAAGGTAGCGCATGCCCTCCAATAAAGGGATGTATTTATGTTGTTTAGTGTTGGCTGTTGTTAGTTTAAGTTGTATGTATGTGTCTTTTGTGTTATGTCTCAGGGTGTGGGTTTCTTTGGGGGATTTGTGTGTAAAGGATGGTCACCATCAGGGTGAAGCCGGTGGCTAGAGGTGACCTGCCCCTCAAGTTTCCTCTTCCTGCATGTGCCCCTTTCTGCTGTTGTGTTGAACAAAGAGCACTTATTGCAGCAGATGATGGCTTCCCCTGTGTTTCTTCTTCTGCCAATGCTACAAATATTTGTATCTTTTCATAACTAATGTTTTAAAACAGAATAATAAAAAGCTGGAGATGAGACAGGGTGTGTGGAGTCAATACAATGCAAAAAATATAACTAGAATGAAGTACGGTACAGTTACATTCCCTAACTAATTGTACTGAGGATGTACCCTTGAGGGCACCACCTCAGTTACAAGAGGGGTCCCACCCCAGCAACATTTTAGTACCTTTTTTCTGAGAGTGTAGCGTGTCCCCTGTTTTTGCTGTTGCCATTTTTGAAAGCCTAATTTTTGTAAGACCGTGTCCAGGCTTAAATACTGAAAGTTTACACAAAAGAGGTCACTGGAGGAGTGATAGAATGCACAAATGAATGAAGTATTTCAATTAAGAATCTTTCTGTAAGCCTATAAATCACATAATAAAATCTGTGTTGATTTCTGTCTCTTCACGCAGCCCCTTATGGGACCCCACTTATAGTGCCCCTGACTGGAGTACAGAAACAAAACAACAAAAACCTGTTTCATTGCCCAGTTGTTTGTGGACTGCACTGTGTAAGTCAAAGTAATTATGTCTATATCTATGAATTGTCTGACCACAGTGTGTCATAACTGTCATCAGAGCATTTCTGGTCCCTCAGTGCAGTAGGCTTGCTGAGCGCTAATCATGCTTTGCACCATGCCCTGCACCTAATATCTTACAAACACACACACACACACACACACACACACACACACACACACACACACACATAAGCTCACATGCTTGCACACACACACACGTACGCACATGCTCACATGCTTGCACACACACACACACATTGGAATGCCACTTTGATCAGCGCGGTTTTTGCGTGAGATATGGTGGGCGTTTTTTTTCTGTGGATTCGCAATCAGAGCAGCAATTGCTTTCAAAGACAATGACTCATTCCCTTGTTTCCTCCAGCGAGAGATGTTTCACAGCTCCCTCTGACCCATTTTCCCCTCCTAAATCTGTTTCTTTTTCTCCCTTTCACTCCATTCCCTTATCTCTCCACATCTGCCTTATCAGAATTCAATGGACAAATTGATGTTCTTTGTAAAGGGGTTCATTTATGAAAGATGAGCCTTGCCAACTCTCTTGTCTGTGAGCAGCTCACTCATTTCCCCCTCTCAGTGTTCTTGAGGTAGATAACTCCGAGCGAGTTATTTGCATTTCAAACCTATTTTCCTGATCTATTTTCTTCCCTCAAAGGCACAGCACTTTGATGTCCCTCAAATCTCATTACTGTGGGATCACTTGACAGCAGAGACCGATTTGCAGCAGTGGGGCGTGCACGCAGCGGGGCGATAGAGGATGAAATCCCTGTAGAGCGTGGACCGCATTGATACAGGATAGAGAGCGATAGAGAAATACAGAGAGATGGAGAGAGAGAGAAATAGAGAAAACATGAGAAAAGAGTCATGTTGGGTGGGCTTCGTCTGTCCAGGACGCAAGGCTCACTGTGTTTAGCAGTTATTAGCACTTCTCAGCTTTGTGCGATGTTACCATTCATATCAGCGCACTAAGCCCCGTACAAACTCTGTAAACACCAACTAGGCAATGCTCTGTAGCTGTGGGCACACAATTAACATCACTAGTTGGAGCACTGAGTGGACTTTGTTAAAGTCTTTAAGAAACTCAGGGTAGCCTAATGTAATGACTGAACACTGGAGGCTATTTGTAGCTCACTTAGTAACTGTTTTCCATGCTTTCCAGTGAAGAGAGTCTGCAGAGTTAAAGGGATACACACACACACATTTTCTAAACTGCTTATCCTTCTGGGTCGCGGGGGAGCTGGAGTCTATCCTAGCAGTCATCAGGCGGAAGGCAGATAGTTAAAGGGATAGTTCAGCGAAAAAACAATTAGTAATAGTATTAGAACTAATGGTTCAGTGATTTTATGCCTTTGTTAGTATGCCTTTATACACAAATTGTAGTCGATCAGCCTAGACATGTTTTGCGGCTGTAGTTTGCCTCATTAGTTTTGCACTAGAGCTATGAGGCTAATGTAGCTAACAAGTAACGGAAGCTTATAACCAATTAGCAGTTTGCAAACTGCATGCCTTAATCATCACATGCTTGCCTCAAACTGTGTTGAGTTGTTATGTAACCTCAAATAGACCCTTTTCGCACTTCCGTGTTCGGCGCAGTGGAAGTCGTTATAGTAGGGAAAACATTTCAGCAGCAGCAGAGTTTTTTATCAATGAGACAATAGACAAAGTCCTCCTTCATAATGTCTCTGATGAAGAAGACTTGTTTATTTTTATGTCCTTATTAAGGTATTTGACATTGCTTATTTGTGGATCAGTTTTCATTTTCAGAGAGGAGCAAGTTTGACAAGATATACAACCTTTTCTTAGAGAATTACCTGCATGACTATGAAAGTTAAGGTTCTCATGACAAGTTACCCAACAAGGTTAGCTAAAGTTAGCTGTCTAACGTTGACGAGAATATAGTCAATATTGTGCAGGTTTGGAGTAAAGTGTCCTCTTCATTCTCATTCATAAATTCTGCTGCACTGAATATGGAAGTGTTTGACATGCTTATGTGGTTTCTAACACTGTATAACATACTGGGTTAAAAACAGTAGTAGAAGCGCACGGAGAGGAATTCGTGCAAAATCAAAATGCAGTCACTACAGTGGAAAAACGTGAACTGCAAAACACACATGACATGCTTTTCCATAGTGACATGCAAGTGCCAAAATGAAAATTAAAATCTCTATTACATTGTTTTCATAATGCTTTGAAAACAACAAATAACAAAAATAAATTTGTCATAACTGTGAAATACTGTCAATGTACAGAAGTATTGTTTTCCACTGTGCAGTACTTCAAACGTGTCCTTCACTGAATTGCAATCATAACAGAAAAATGCAGTGCACTTTAAGCAATGATATCCAGAAAATATACGAAAATGAAAAGTAAAAGATCCATTACATTGATATGTACTGCACAGTGGAAAGCAATGTAGATGTGCATAAATAGTTTTCAATGTTGTATTCAGTTTTGACTCAGATTCAGCACTGTATAAAGGTCAAGCCTGAATTCTGTCTGCATAAACTGCATAAGTCTTGGTATTCTCCCCACTGTAACATGCTTATTTTAGCCTCATGATGGGCTTGTCAAAGCAAAAAATCTAATTTACACAAATTTTCTTTTACTCCAAATGTAAAAGATTGACCTAATCATGTTCACTTTCGGAAGTTTGCATCTTTATTTTTACTCTGGAGCTGGAGCTCTAAAGAACAGTATGTCATATGACATCAGAAACCACATAAACACAAGTCTGTACATCTTATTGATTTCATTATGCAGAAATTCAGAAAATTCAGTGGTATTTAAATAACACAGTAATGGATGAAGTTCATTTTTACTGACACTCTCTACCAGAGTGATAAGTAAATGGAATGTATAGAAAATTGCTGTGCTGATACAGTTAAATAACATCAGTCTAGAACTGAATAATACTAGAAACACTGATTTATTTCAGCTTTTATTTCTTTTATCACATTCCCAGTGGCTCAGAAGTTCACATACACGTGGTTAGTATTTGGTAGCATTGCCTTTAAATTGTTTTCAGGTAGGCTTCCACCAGCTTTTCACAAGAAGTTGAAAGTTTGTCCCATTTCTCCTGACAGAACTGGTGTGACTGAGTCAGCTTTGTAGGCCTCCTTGCTCACACACACTTTTTCAGTTCTGCCCATAAATTTTCTATGGGATTGAGGTCAGGGCTTTGTGATGGCCACTCCATTACCCTCACTTTGTTGTGCTTAAGCCATTTTGCCACAAATTTGGAAGTATGCTTGGGGTCAGTGTCCATACTATTTTATAGATAACAGTAGGTTATATAGCCAGGAAGTTAAAGCCCAAGCTTTAACCTCTTAGCTGATGTCTTGAGAATATCCCCACAAAATTTTCTTTTCTCATAATGTCATCTGTTTTGTGAAGTGCACCCTCCTACAGCAAAGCACCCCCACAACATAATGCTGCTACCCCTATGCTTCACGCTTGGGGTGGTGTTCTTTGGCTCGCAAGCCTCCCCCGTTTTTTCCATACATAATGATGGTCATTATGGCCAAAAAGTTCAATTTTTGTTTCATCAGACAGAGGACATTTCTCCACAAAGAAAGATCTTTGTCCCAGTGTGCAGCTGCAAACTGTAACCTGGCTTTTTATGGAGATTTTGGAGCAGTGACTACTGATGGGCCTTTCGGATCATATCGATATAGGACACATTTTACTGTTGATATAGATACTTTTGTACCTGTTTCCCACAGAATCTTCACAGGGTTGTTTGCTGCTGTTTTTGGACTGATCTAAATTTTTTCCACCAAAGTACGCTCATCTCTAGGAGACAGAACACATCTCCTTCCTGAATAGTATGATGGCTGCTTGTCCTCATGGTATTAAAAAACTTGTATATTACTGTTTGAACAGATGAATGTGGTACCTTCAGGCTTTTGGAACTTGCTCCCAAGGATGTACCAGACTTGTGGAGTTCAACAATTCTTTTTCTGATGTCTTGGCTGATTTCTTTTGATTTTCCCATGAACAGACAAGTAGACCTTGAAGGTAGGCCTTAAAATACTGCCACAGGTACACCTCCAACTCAAATAATGTCAGCCTTTTAGAGGCTTCTAAAGCCATGATATCATTTTTAGGATTTCCAGGCTATTTAAAGGAACAGTCAACTTAGTATATGTAAACTTATGACCCACTGGAATTTTGGTATAGTAAATTATAAGTGAAAAAATCTGTTTGTAAACATTTGTTGGAAAAATTGCTTGTGTCATGTACAAAGTAAATATCATAAACAACTTGCTAAAGCTATAGTTTGTTGACATGGAGTCTGTGGGGAAGAATATGAGTTTTAATGACTTCAACTTCAGTGTATGTAAACTTATGGCTTCAGCTGTAACTACAGGGTGTCTTAAATTTTTTAAATGAACTATCATGTGGACGTGTAAAGCACACTTAGCAAAAGATGTGTACAAATTTACTTAACTTAGCAACCATATGTGTGTGTGTATGCCTATAGCAGCAGTATGTCACATCCCCCCATATATGCACCTTGGTTACAGTGATGATATGTTTGCATTACGTTGTGTAAGCGACAGCATGATTTGTTTATGTGTAACGTTCTGTAAAAGCCTCACTCTCCATCTCAGTGTTTATGTGACAGTGTGTGTCAGGATGTGCATGTGTGTGTGGGAGAGAGATTTTTCATGCACAGGGAGAGCATGTGGAGGGGTCACACCTCTCGCTTGAGCCTCTTTCACACACACTCATCACTCCCTCTCTACTTACAGAAAACAAACATTTATCCTACACTGCTCCTCTCCCCACTAGAGCCGTGCTTTTAGGAGGCCAGACGCTATGAAATAATGACGGCAGCTGGCTGCTCTTTCATGTCTTTCCAAAGCACAGTCTCACCTTCCACAGCCAGAACATATAGCTGGGCTAATGGCTGGAAAATATGCCTGTCTCTCTCTTTTTCTCTCTCTCTTTTTCTATCTCTCTCTATCTCTTCGGCTATAACAAAATATATAGGGCAGTGTATTGGACTGTGCTCAAATCTGTCCTATTTCTTATGTAGTGCACTGTTTTGGACTATGTTTGAAATTATGCCATACTTACTCTACAGTGCACTATTTTTTCACTTCCTCTTTCTCTTTCCCTTCCTCCTTCTCTCCCTCCCTCCCTCCCTCTATCTCTCTCTCTCTGTCTCAATCACTCTCCCTTCTTGTTGTTCTACAGCCTCCATTCTCTTCACCCAACACTGTTATCATTGGTTTGTTTTCTTCTCATTTTAAACCTCATACTCTCATCCATCCACAGCCAGAATGTATTGTGGCATCGGCATAGTGTAAAACAAAGGAGAGGCCCTGATTTCCACCACAAGAAGTGCTCTTTGTTACACAATACACACTAACTACACCCACACTCTCACACAAAATAACACAAATAACACATATACACAACCTAATCTAAAGCAACAACAACATAAATAACAATAAACAGTCCTTTTTAGGAGGGCAAGCACCAACCATGAGCCACGCGCTTGGCTGCCCATATGGCCATGCCTTCTGAACTTCTTGGAGGCAGCAAGTGCCAGTAATGGGTCGCTGCAGTATATTTTAGGACCAATAGCTGTATTATCAAAAAAAATAAAACTCTCTCACCCTCTCTCTCTTATTCCCCTCTCAATCTTTTCCCCTCTGCCTGTGTGTCTCATCTCCATCACTCGCTTGTCTTGTTACTCTACAACTCCCATTCTCTTCTCTAATTCCATTCTAAACATCATGCTCTCATCCATCTGACCATTCCTTCACTGCCAAGATGTATATAGCAGGACCACTGGTTGGAACTCTCTCTTTCCCTTATTCCCTCTCTCTCTCGCTCTGTCCCGTTTTGTAACTCTCTTGGCCCACTTTGGCTCTGTACAGTTCTTCCAGTTCTTCTGATGTGTCCTCTGAGTCCCATCTCCACATCTCCTCAGAGACTGTGACCACAGCCTCCGCAGCTGCCGTGCACACTCAGCTCAGGAGAGAGAGAGAGAAAGAGAGAGAGAGAGAGAGAGAGAGAGAGAGAGAGAGAGAGAGAAATGAAATGTAAAAAAAGGTAGGAAAATGTAAAAATAAAAATAAAATAGAACACAAACAGAGAAGATATTGAGAAAGATTGAGGATGTAAATAATGGTACTCATATTTTTTATAGCTAAAAAGGTGGTTTGACAAAAAAAAAATTACACCTCTCTCCTCACCCCAGATATACTCGATCAACCAAGACATGTGTCTGAAGTTTAGTTCTGTAGTTTTGCACTGTATCCACAAGACTAATGCAGGTAAAGAATAATGGAAGCTTATGCACCATCAATTAGCATCAAACACACTGCATACAGTATCAATTTGTCAAGTTAGTGCTTGTTGTTTCTGACAATGCATAACATTGTGTTATCTTACTGTTATCTATAACAGTGGACCTCAGAGCAGCCCTCAGGGACCGTAGGGATGCAGCAAAAATATGGAATGTCTAGGGTCCCTCAAGACCAGTTTGAGAACTACTGATCTAAAAAAAAGAACAAAAATATGCATGAAATCCAGATTTTAAGATGACCACTACTGTTTTGCTAGGTGACATACCTCTGTCCATTTCTATGTGACCTCAAGCCTATATAACAGCTCAGTATGGTTTGAGGCAAAGGTGTGATGATTTAGGCGTGCAGTTTGCATCAGTTTGCATCATTGGTGGGGTATAAACTTTGATTACTTGTTACACATTAGCCTTTTAGCTCCAGCACAAAACTAAAAAAACAAACCTCAGAAAACAAACACACCTACATTTTTAGTAAAAAATGCATAAATTCGGCTTTTCGCTGAACTATTGCTTTAAACTTTTTCTTACCATTAATGTGAATTTCCCAGGGACCTGAAAGGATCTTCACCTATTCGCAAAGTAGTTTCCTTTTGTATGAGACAATTCTGAGGCGAGAAACAATGCAGGAATAATTTATAAGAAGTGAGAGGAAGAGAAAATGAAAGTACAGGAAAGCAAGGGAGAGCCATGGAATGAAAGACTAGAGAGAGAGAGAGAGAGAGAGAGAGAGGGGAGAAAGAGCAAGAGAGGAGGGAGGGGTGAGGATGGAGGGAAAGGCAGAGAGCAGCACACGTGCCACGACTCCTCATGTCTGCACACAGGCAGAGAGAAACCCGGGGGAGGCAGGAGCGTAAAGGCGAGAGATTCAGGGAAATGTCACACAAGAAGGGCGAGAGGGAAAGAGGGAGGGCACGAGACAGAGAGGTGGAGAGATGGAGGAAGAGAGTGATGGAGAAAGAAGTGTAGCAGATTTTACCAGCTTGTTGCGTCAATCTCTACCCTTTAAATTCCAGCCTTATTATTCACATATTAGTCTTGAGTTGTATTATGAATTAACTAATGCAAAGAAGATCAGGACTGTGTTCAGAGAGAGGAACTGCCTGATATTTTATGCTTGCATTGTAGGTTTTTGCTCTCTTTAGCTTTCTCTGCCTTTTGATGCACAAGCATGCTTCATTATTGATGCCATGTTGCTTGTAAATTTTGCTCTGTTATTATGGTTGATGCTGCCTTTCAGCTGTTTTATATGCATTATTTTTGGCTGTTCATTCGTGCATTTAGGCAGGTTTTGGACAACTTCTTGGCAAGAGACCATTAAGTAATCTAGCAACTAAGAAGCTGTAAAAAAAACAGAACAAATAATGACTGAGAAGCAAACCCCAAACATGTCTCGGTGACCACATTGTGGTGGAGAGATAACCGTGTACCTCAGGTTTTTGTTGTAATTGTGCTTTTACCATTTATGCAAATCTGTCAGAGATCTGAAAGGATCTTACATTTTTTTGCCCAGCTCTTTTTGTTTGAGAACAATCTGAGATGAGGAACAACCACCAAAAAATTAAGATTTTGTTTAATACTTTATTTTGCACTGTCAGAAAAAAGGTTCTGTGCAGATACATGTTTGTTCATCAAAGGTACAAACAACTTAATATATCCTCAAACATGGCTGCTGGAACCGCAGAGCTGAGTGGGCATTTGACCAACCACTTTTCAAAATACTGGGGTGACGACCCACCACTTTCTGATAGAGTTCAGGATGCTACATCAAAAAGAAATTAAACTTCATGGAAATGAGAGAGTGAACAGAGAGAGAGTGTGAGCGGAGCTGCAGCTCACTAATCTGGTAAAAATGTTGTTTCCACGGTACATGAACTAATGCGCTGGTTCACGGTTTGAATAAATGTCAGTTTTAATATTTCTTACTGCTACTATACTAAAGTCACTGTCATACCTACCTTGTTTGGTGCAGACCTATCAAACTTTTTCCTAAGTTCAGTCTGGTTTGACGTGTGAACTGAATTGTGGACCAGTGAACCCTGATTGAGTTTACTGCTGGTGGGAATGCATTTTTATGACGGTCCACACAAAATGAGAGAATTTAACACCACAGTGTGTTTTTCTCGGTGCACATCCACGCTGTACTGACCATATAATCTGCCTGTTTTAAAACTGTATTCTTTACAGATTGTTATATAGTCCCTGCAGCCTGAGCTGCTAATAAAAACAGCAGATGGACAATAAATATAACAAAGATACACTTTTAATTTGGGCACCTGAATCGGAACATAATTTTGGCCAAGCATCAGTGACCTGAAAGCAATCAGAAAGAAGCAGATATCAAGAGACATTGTTGTGTGATACACAGACTTTAAGAGTCTCTATTGTACATTTTCTATTTCTATTTTTATATTTTCATGATGGTATATGTGACAGTACAGAGTGATTGCATCCATGCAAAATTAAGACCAGTAAATTAACACCCCCTGTGTAATTTGCTCCACTTTAGTAGCTGTGGTGTGAAACCAAATGAAAAAGATACAATATCACAAAAACTCTCATGAACAGGTTTATAGAGGCACCTTATTAGCATGACATTAAAGGTAGTTTTAGTTACTCAACCAGAGGCCTAGTTGCATTTTGTAACTTGGCCAACTGTTTTTTTTTTTTTGGTTTTTTTTTGCCCCACCACTTTTGGAGGTGTGGTGCTACACCTGCCATCAAAGGTAGAATAACAGTCTTATGGTCCATCTGTGTATGTTAAATAAGGTTTTCACAGGGGAAAGGTACACATTTGTAACCATACTTGTACATATTCATAACCTGAGGGTTTTAAAATTGAAAAAAAAAAAACCCTGGAATCATGACAGAATGTATGAAATCAATGCAGTTTAAAAAAATATAGCAGTAATGGATTATGGAATTATGTTCCCTAACTAAATGTATTGAAGATGCACCCTTGAGGGTACCACTCACCCTTCATGTGTAACAAATGGGATAGTGCCCCAGAGATGGTTTAGTCCCTATTTTCAGAGAGTATATAGTGTGTAGTACAACAAGTGGGTCACAGTATATATGAAGGGTTTTGTTTCAAATTGCATCATAGGTTTTTTTTTGACATATGTTGCTGGGAGTAAACTTCACACATGCAAGTGATTTATTATGATTAACACCACTTTTATTAGGGAAATAAAGGTGCGTGTTCCATCATATATCAGCTGTTATTCTTTCCAAACACGTTACATCCAAAATTATTTCGGACATACGGACACAAAGCATTTTAGAATGAATCTCTTCTTTACTGGTCTTATCAGTAAGTGAGTAAAAACAGCCTCAGCTCAACAATCATACAACATTAGAATAAAGGCAAATAAAGTAAAATGTAACAGGACTTAAAAAAAATGTTAGAAGAATGAAGTTAGAAGACTGCAAGTTTGGTTTCTGAGTTCTTGGTGAACTTCAGTCCTCAGGGACTGTAATGTTTTTAAGAAATAAGCACTTCCCAGATAAATATCTTTACAAATTATGTTCACTGTTGAATAATCCTGCAGGCACCCTGCTGGCAACAAAGCGCCGAAGCAGCCAGAACTCAGTCTGTTTCAATGAAAGGCAGCGGTGCTGGGGTAGCGATCGATGACAGTGCGATGTGAGTGATCTGAGCGAGAACAGCACAACGTTTTGCAACAGAGATGGAGGGCAGCAATAACCAATCAGAAATTATGTGCTCACATACCATGGAGAGCACTGCATTGACCTTGGTTCCTGCAGAGTGCTGATTACAGATCTGATATTCCAGACATGAGATTACAGATCTCTTTACAAAAGTGTCCTGACAAAGATAAGCTGCAAACACATACAGCAATTTTTCCCCACGCATACAAATAACACATAAGACGTTAGCAAGAAAGTCAATCATCACGAAAGCTATAATGAAATCTGTGAAAACAATGGCTCCGCTTCTGAAGACTAAATTAAAACATCCTGAATATTAAAGTCCTTCTGTACATTTTAAAGTGTTATTACAGCTTAGAAAATAACAATGAGCTGAACACGAGTACCCAGAATGCATCAACTCTCCAGAATGCATATAGCAGGCCATGCTGTCAATAGGCATCGGAGCGCAGCTGTAACGCGGTGACAGACACGAGAGATGTGGTTAGCAGCTCTACAGCTGTTATAAGCAGCAGCTCGGCTGAGGTAACTGAACTTCTGCTTCTCTTCTCTCTTCTGCAGGTTTGGATAAGTTTTCCAGCCACCTGAGGCCAGACAACAAGGCCCCCTGAAAACAGGACAGGTAAAGATCTGCTCTGCTTTCGCCTGTACACAATAGAGCAAACAAAGCAAGAACACAGACAGCGAGTATTAAGGAAATGGACCCAGTCTACCTGCTGGAGGATTAGACTCTATTCTAATCCCCCCTGGAGCTCTGCAGCAGACGATCAGAGGCTAAGAAGTAATGTCCTGGTGGACATGCAACCCACTGGGGAATATTAATAACAGATACAATCCAGGGATTAGCCAGTCAAAAGCCCTAAAAGAGATTCAGTACAGACCAGGCGAAATAAAGAAATGAAATAAATAAATAAATGAACCATCACAAATGAAGATCAGGTGCGTGCATTAATACATGCTGTAACAACCTCATCGCATGAGAAATGTACTTTCTTGCACTTGGAACTTTTGTGCTGTTGACGACTTTAATTTAAAAGTGCGTATTTTTCTCTGGTAACATTTTTTTCAAGGATTTTCTGCCTCAAGAACAGATCAAGGAGAAATATTTTAACTTGCTCTTTGGATACAGTTTCCACACTAACTATTTGTACAGAGATTTATTTGGAATGTCAGTGAATTCAGGGATTGTTATTCACACACACACACACACACACACACACACACACATATCTATCTATCCATCTATATATACATATATATATATATATATATATATATATATATATATATATACACATCCTCCACAGAGAACAAACTTCTGCACAATTTAATACACAATTACTGTTTATTTGCTGAATGTAACATAATGGAGAAAATATGTGTGCATAACATAAACATAACAAAACATTTGGCCTGTGCAAAGTTATGTCACATTTTATATACATATATTTTTATTTAGTTTTATTTTTTTACAAAAATTTGTGTTCTTTTTCAGTGGCTGGTGTTTTCTTTACAGTTAGACACAGGGGTCAGGTCGCAGGGTCAGCCGTGTTACAGCACTCTGGATTTAAGTGCCCTGCTTCAAAAGCAGCTCTGGTCAGAGGGTAGTATGAATAGTCACTCATTCACACCTCATTCACACTTATCACCAGTGCTGGATGCTGGCCTTGGGGTTTCCGGGTAGCAGCATGGAGCTCTGGGCTTGAGCCTGGAACTGTTAATGCTGGAGTGAGTATTCAGTATTAGTGTGAGTCTGGAGCACAGGTGTCAACTCAGCTTTGCAGAAATAAGTGATTTCCCTCACTTAACACTCTGAATTCAGCTCGTGAAGGCCTGTGCTATTAGCTGATGAGTTGAGTCAGGTGTGTTAAATGAAGTAGAACTCTACAGTGTTGTGGCCCTCCAGCTCTGAAGCCTGACTCTACTGCCTATCCTTTAGGCTCCTGTTTCTCAGCCATCAGGTTGGTAAGGAAATGTTCCCCACGGCCAGATGTACACATAAGCACAGGCTCAGTGCACAAAGTGTCTTGATGCAACTGCAGTATGTGCTCACATTGTGTCTGAAATTAATGTTCAGTTACTGCAGCTTATCATGCAAAATGCATGTAGCCCCACCCACTAGCTGCTAGCTTGTGAGGTGCAGGGTTTAAAAGAGGCTATGAAATAGTGGAGGTATCAACAAGCTTGAGACAAAATAGAAAATGAGAGTCAGTTATGAAGAGACAAAGGTGTTAATAAATGCAGTGTTTAGGCTTGTGCATCTAACCACTGCGTCTTTTGAGACCCTAATGCAAATGTGTGCCTTGTTTTAAAATGCATAGAATAATCAATGCAAGCCTGGCCCCTGCAAGTTCCTCAAACATAGACAATCAAGCAGAATATGCAAATTGCCACGTGTACTATTTCCACCTTCTTTTACATGCTCCGTCCACATTTTGCATGGACCTGCATCAAATGCATATGTATGAGAGAAGCGCATTGCTCCCAGTCCACAAACTACACCTCTAGGCCTGTGCTCCAGTTTCGTACATAACACACAGGCAGAATGAGTCCGATTTTTGCCTGAAACTGCACAAATGGCTTAGTACATTAGGCCCTCAGTGACGCAGTCAAACTCCTGTTCAGACGTGAATGGCCTTAAGTAAGAGACATTTCATTTTCGATGTGCTTCCACTTCTGCGTTTTTAAAATTATTATTATTATTTTCATTAAATCTTTAAGAGGGTCTTTATGTGGTTTCACACTTCAAATCCTCACTCTCATAACTACTTGACATTGGAACATGTCATAGGTTACTTCACATTACAAGCCTTATTTCTAAATTACAATTTATTTGTAAGCTCTGATATTTCAGCCTTGACAAAGTCATATTTGTGTGTGATCCATACCTTCCATCCATACCACAACGTCTTTAGTGTGAATAAATCTGTGCCTTGAAATGACCTGCTTGCTCACATCTTAATGAACAGTGTCAGGTGAAATATCCATGTTTGTCGTGAATAACAACAATAAATAAACAAACTAGCAGCACAAGACTTCATCACGAGGGCTCTGAATAGCTCTCATCCATTCATGAGTAGGGAGAGGGTGAATTAGGGGAGAAGGCTAGATGCTTTAATGCGCCTGCAGCATTTTCTAAAAAAAGGTACAATGCCATAGAAGAACGAGTTTTGGCTCACTAAGGTTCTATACCACATTGTAAAAACAATACTGTTAAAGTACTGTAAAATGTGATGGTCCATATCTGTTTTTATGTTAAATGCATGTAAGTAAACAATACTTAAGCTGCAATTTAACACTAAGTTACAAAAATAGAATTTTATTATATTTTACAGATATTTGCATTAATGGTTATTGATTAATGGTAGATTAATGGCTATTGATTAGTAATTGCTATTATGGTAAATACTGTATGCCAGAATAACTAGTTATGCTAGTGAAACTGTTCAGTTACAGTAAAAGACAGCATTTCTAAGAAATTAAATGACTTTTTTTTTCAATTTTTACCCATTAAGAAAGCATTTTTACTGTTTATTAACAGGTTTCGTCTGTCATCACCACTGCTGGACTTTTTACTGTACAGACTTTTTACAGTTCAATTAATTTTTTTTTTAAACTTTAAGGTTCAACACACACATCTTGTTTACAAATATGGTTTTCTAATAAACTTTATCCATTGAAAGGTTCTTAAAGGAATCAAAAGTGGTTCTACTATGATATCGTGCAAAGAGCCTTTTTGGTACCTTTATTTTAAAGAGTGTAGCAAAAATTTTACATTAGCTGTTACTGCCATGCCATGGGACAGAAAAAAAAAGTAGTATTGTCGTGGTGTTTTAATTATGTCAGAGGAAGAGCCAAAAGGAAAAGAAGAAAGCAGATGAATAGAAAGGAAGCCATAATGAGCTTGTGTGGAGCGTAAGGAGCGGAGAGTGAGCGCAGGACTCAGGGGGCCAGCAAGGCTCTTAATTACTGGCATCAGTACAGGCTTTGTTAGCATCGGGCAGTGGCACGTTCACCTCTGCAGACAGGCGCTTCCCTCAGGGCAGACAGCACACCACTGAGAGACAAGTAAAGAAAACATAATCAGCCACTACCGTACACGTACACATACCATGCTTATTGTTTATGCACTTAGTTCTTACAAAATGATCTCTGTTGCACAGAGAAATGCCTAGGCCTAATTCACTGAGTGCCCAGGGTACCAACAAGCAAAATAACAAGCTAAAAGGCGAAGCAGACCTTCATATGTTCATGGAGATGAGGATAAACAAATGCTGTCTGTTTTGTGTTGCTGTGTATGATAATTTTGAGACCCTGCAGCTTCTGCTCTCTCTAAAATGAGTTGTACAGCACACTGCATGCTAATCAGCCCTGCAGATAAGAAAGAAAGACAACCCTGCAATTAGAGCCACACTAACAAGCGAGAGACAGGATATCATTTTCAAATCAACTTCTAAATTAGCAATGACCACGTCAAACTTCAAGAGAAAGAGTGTGTAATTTTGTGCATGTAACATGTAGGAAAGGGAGAGAAAGTCTGTGAAAGTTTACAGTCAGCTCCAGAAGTTTTGCCACCCTTTGTAAAGAGGTCATGTTTTCAAACAAGTCTCCCAGAAAAAACAGCTCAGAACATTATAGATAGATTTCCATGGATTTGGATTGGGCCTGCAATCTTAAAAGATGTTTTCTTCAAGGGTTCTTTAGTAAACACAATGGTTGTATAGAGAACCATGAACACTCAAAGAACCAGTGGTTCTTTGCATGCTGAAATGGTTCTTCAGATTGAATGGAGAATGTGTGGTATATGGTTCGAAATAGAACCTTTTTGAAAACGGTTCTATAGCATCAAAAGGGGTTCTTCTATGGTTATAAGCTTGGCATCGTAAAAAAAGCAGAACCCTTTTTGGTGCTACATAAAACCTTTTTAGAACCATATTTTGAGACATACACAACACATTTTCTACCAATCTGAAGAACTCTCTTTTTAACTGCAGCCTTAGACTATATTGTAGTACCAATGGTGAATCTCCATTGGAATTCTTTTTAGTCCAGGCTTAGACTTAATCTGTGTTAGTGAAACACTCCCTACAGATCCTCAACCATTCTTAACACTGTAACAGTGGAGAAGAGCCTTCTCTGTAATACAATGCTTCATTTTACGCCAAACCTTCCTTGAGTGTTGCCCGAAAGCTCTACTTTTTTCTGATCTAACCAAAGAACTCAGTTCCAGTAACATCTTGTGAACTCAAAGCAGTTACGATTGTGGTTAGATGAAAGAAGGCTTTTTTCTGGCATGTCCTCCAAATGTTTTGTTTGTTGGCATGATGGTGGCAACTTGGTGATCCCAAAATGCTGCTATCTTCTGTGAAACTCCAACCGTGATCTTTTTATCTCTCTAACCATCAACTTCACTGCGTGGAGGCAGAACACACTTGTGTCCTCTTTCAGGCAGTGAAGGTCAAAGAGAATTTGTCACCTCATATTTATACCCCAGTGACACAGGATATGATGGACGACCGCTTAAGAGTTCCTAAATGTTCAGATGGACTTGGATGGAATATGGATGGAAACATGCTTCAGTTGCATTTTGTTTGAAGGAAATTCTGCCAATAATTATGATGCATGTAGTTTGGTAAAAGAAATGATACGTTTTTGGCTTTTTAGACTACATTTACTTCAATTAAATGTTAGATAATTCAGTGTGATTGAGCTAAATAACAACAAAGGCATTTGTTCATGACCTTTTTTTTTTTTTACCTATTTTACCATGGGCGCCAATAATTATGGAGCTGACTGTATGTCGTGTAGTGTGCTGTATCAAAGCACTATGAACATGTTTGAACTGAACAGAGCCAATCAGTAACTATGCGGGAACGTATGGGATTATACCACTGTGCTTGTTAATGAGAAATAGTGTGCCCTAACGTACTATTTTAAAGGCACTGATTGCTGAAATTCTAGAATAAACTACAGGCCATTCAAGATTGACAGGTTATTTCCAGCTGATAACAAAAGAGACATGCTGTTTCACTCAGAATTTAAGGGTTGTGTGTGTTTAGTTCTAATATGCATGACAAATCTCTGGCATGTGAGTATTTTAGTGCATAATTTAGTGTTTTTCTCTCATTACAGTGAAA
This sequence comes from Colossoma macropomum, assembly GCF_904425465.1. Lineage (NCBI taxonomy): Eukaryota > Metazoa > Chordata > Actinopteri > Characiformes > Serrasalmidae > Colossoma > Colossoma macropomum. Next base: position 16,503,456 of record NW_023494790.1, on the reverse strand, counting down.
AGCAATTGTACACAGTTTTCCCCTTACTCTAATTGCTGTTGATCAACCAAGACATTTTTGGTGTCTGAAGATTGCTTGTTCAGTTTTGCACTGGAGCTATGAGGCTAATGTAGCTACCCAGTTCATTACCATATTAGGAAGAAGAATGTTTATACTCTACTGATCAGCACTGTGCAATCTGCATGCCTACATCATCGCAAGCTCGCCTCAAACTATGATTTGTCAAACTGAGTTGTTAAGTTATCCCAAGTATACTTGCTTATGTGGTGTCTGACACCGAATGATATACTGTTACCTATAAAAATGCATAAAAGTTCATCACTTACCTAAAAATAATAGTAGCAGCCATCTTGAAGCAACTTTGTCCATATTTTTGACATTGACATTGACATATTCATCATTGAACACATCATTTCATACCTGCTTTTGATATATTGGACAAGTTTGCCACCATGCTGTCTTTAGCTTGCATCAGTGATTCACAAACTGGTCTTCGGAGAACCCCGAACGGTCCACATTTTTTGCCATAGCCCTACGTTGTAGGAATTTGTAAATGAGCAAAATGTCTGGACCAGTTTGAGAACCACTGGCTAAAACCACATCCTAGGTTAACATCATTTGAAATAAACAACATACTCTATATGTAGGTATTTTGACAAAAACTGAGCTGCGTTCATTATCTTATTTGTTTGAACAGGATTTTTCCTATCATTTCCTATCGTTTGCATTTGTGCGTAGAACATGAAAAGGTCTGTTGTGTAAGTTATTATCATTTTGATAAGCTCTGTGTGAAATTAAAATGGATGTACTGAAGCAGGGAGAATGCTATAATGTGCAGTTCAGGAGGATGAGGATTTGGAAACACTGCAGTCGAAAGATATAACGTATCCTAAAGCCGCTCTTTACTTTTCCTGGGAAAGCAATCACCCAGTTTTGGTCTGCACATCCATCATCGCCCACCTGCTAAAACAGTCAGGTAACCAAGTGTCTCCAGCCATCTCTCCACCTCTACAAGACCACTAGCCCAGTGGACAGTGAAAAAGCTCTGTCAAGCATGAAACCCTGAGAAGTGGCTATCTATTAACTGCCATAGTAGTGTTCTGCTGAGATACTGGAATGGTGTCTAGTAAGTTCTATATAGATTTACTGTATGTAGTGTAAGCACTAACAGAAGTTAGAATTCAATTCCTGAATTTCTACAAGTGTAGCAAACTGATTATCTACACTCCCTCTGACACAGGAGTCCACACACACACACACACACACACATGCACACACAAGGCTGCAGGAAGTGGAGGTTGTTCTGATGTTGCCAAATGCTACTACTACTAAAAATAAAAATAAATAAATAAATAAATAAATAAAGTACTAATATATTAAGTTTATTGTCAATTTCATCAGATCCACTTACCATATACAAGCACTTTGTAGTTCTACTATTACAGACTGTAGTCCATCTGTTTCTCTGCATACTTTATCAGCTCCCTTTCACCCTGTTCTTCAGTGGTCAGGACCCCCACAGTGGTGGATCATTATTAGCATTGCAGTGACACTGATGTGGTGGTGGTGTGTTAGAGTGTGTTGTGCTGGTATGAGTGAATCACACACTTTCCACTTTCTGCAAGAATATGCTATTACTCTGAATTTCCCATAAAATCCAAATATATATCCATATATATAGGGAGAGAGAGATGCGCTTTCAAATTGAAGTAAACCAATTACACTGCACTTTCCACCAAACTGTACTGTAACTCAAATTCAAATATAAATAGGCCTTCACTTTGAGTAGCATTACAGCAATTGCTTATCAGGATCATATATCCACTTACCATGATTTGTTCAAGACAAGCTTTATTTGATGCAAATTATCCAAACCACTCAGTAAAGCAGAATAAAGAAATGACTTAGAATTTCATTACCCACAATGCTTAAAACGCCTTTCCTTAAACTCTTTCTGTGAAGAAAGGCCACCAACTCAAGTGTGAGTATTGAGCCCCAAATAAATAGAGTGCACTCACTAAAATCCATCCAGTCCTTTCTCATTTCAGCCTGTTTTCCTTTGACTCTCCCCACCCCCATTCCTCTTTTCACAGGTGGAAGGGATTTGACATGGAGAAAAACCAAAGATCTATGGCTTTCATTTTTTATTGCTGCAATAAAACAGAAGAGAAGAGAACAGATCAGAAGCCTATCTAGTCTGCTAGCTAACCTCTGAGCGCTCATGTCTAAACTCAGTCTGGAAATTAGTTTCATCATTTTCTGCTTCACCTTTGCTGCTCTGACTTTGATGCCACTCTGTGTCAGATTGCCGGAGAGGCAGTGCACTCGGCTGATAATTAGTGTATAGTAAGAAAGAACACAGGGCCTGATATACAGCCAATAAACAGGCTCCACTTATTTAAAACCTCACTGAAACAACAAAAAAGCAAAAGCCATAGAGTATGGATCCATAGCCATTTTGGCTGAGAGGAAGTGTTGCTGTAGTTTGCATCAGTTTGGTGCTCTTTGATGTTGCCCTGCATTTATGATGTGGTGATTAGTTGTAGGATAGGGCAATAGGATCTGACTCTTTGTGATGCCAGTATTGCACTGTTACCACACACACACACACACACACACACACACACACACACAAAGAGAAATGGGCAAGCTTTGATGCACAAACTACTCTCCAGCAGAATCCTGGAAACTTTAATCAAACAGAATACAAAGTGCCACCGAACACAGAGCAGGCCAGGCTTAAAAGTACAAGCCAAAAAGAAACTTGCCACAATGACACCTCGGCCCTTGTGTTGTTTTAACATGCCCCCGTCAACTTTGACTCACCACTTGGAAGTGCGTCACACTTATGTCACAGTGGTCTTGTGGAGCCAAACGTGATCTGGGGACAACTTGTTAAATTTTGGTGCTGGATTGCAGCAAAATCTACTGCTAACAAGGGTGCACCCCCTCTAAAACCCACTCCCAAATTCCTCTAGTCCATGCTCTTTTAACATCCACAGTGTAATCAGTAACAAGCAAAGCAAGCTAACAAACAAAACACTACCGTTAGCTAATGTAGCTGTTTTTCCAATGCAACAAAGAAGTAATATCACCATGTGTTCTCCACACTAGGGATGGGCGATACCAAAAATATTTTTCAATCCAGTACCAAGTAATAACAAGACTAATATCCTGCCGGGCTTTCTAGGTCTTCAGAGAAGGCCTAATGATTTCTGAGAACAAAAAAATACATGTCTGTCATTTATATTCTAAAGCCCACGTGTCAAACACAAGGTCCGTGGACCAAGTCAGGCCCGTAACACAGTCCTTTTTGGCCTGCGAAATTATTAAAATTTTGTATTCTTACTAGCCAGTTTTACCCTGAGATGCATTACAATCCCCAGCATGCACAGCAACATAGTGTGATCTGATCCCCTTCCCCCCAACAACAATATATGGGCCAGCAGTTACACAAAAAGAAAAGATGCCTGGTGTGTAGTTCAAGCAAATAGGTAGTTTTGGAAAAAAAAAAAAACTACCCAAAACTATTTATTTTTATTTAGAATTATTTTTGAATAAGTATTCATTGCCTGTTTTGCTGCTGCAGTTTTGGCATATTCTGAATAAACAATGGCCCGTTTGGGTCATGGAAAAATGTTAAGTAAAAATGAAATTTTTGGCTCTTTTGAATCAGCTGGCCCACAGATTTGCTGAGATTTTTTAATATGGCCCTTTTAGTGGTTGAGTTTGATACCCCTGTTATAAAGAACCATGCTTCTATTTAAACTCTGGATGTATTAAAGTCTTGTTAGTCTTGTTTCATTGTTAAATTCTGCATGGAAACAAAAGGTTTAAATTCTTGAAACGACCAACAGAAAATTGGCCAATCAGGTATTGTTTTCCTTAGAATAATTTTTGGCTAGATTAACTGTCAGCATGATTACGAAGTGACAGAGGAGTGAACCAATTGTGTTTTGATTTCCAATGGGAGGATAAATTTCAAGAGAAAAAAAACCTAGACCTTCTGGAAGTCATATAGATACGCCACTGACTGTGAATACAAGCAGCAGCCTAATCAGTGGGTTGTTAGAAACAGCAGCAGCACCTTTATACCAGAGCTCACTACTGAGTCACTGTGAAACTGTTACAAGGTGAATATATATGCTAATATTTCTGTCACCAAAACGTGTACATGTGAATCACCTTTAGTTTAGTGCTAACTACAAGAATCCCACAGAGGTGCTAGCAGAAGTTAGCAGTATTGTAGAGGTGTGTTTTTCTGATACCAATGCTTTTAAAAGGGGGAATTCTTTGTGATTTCTACAGTGAAAGCCAATAAAAAGTGAAAGTATTTGCATTAGTATTACATAAACTGCCAAATTAACTGTCAGTTTAGGGAAATAACTCCAAATAATCTGCTATTATAGAGCATTCTCATCTCATGTGGCTTTCTGTGCCTGCGTTTTTGTGAGAGGCGTGTAAAGAGAAGTAACTCCTATCCTTCACATTTATTTGTTAGATTTTTTATTTTTTACTGATGTGTTTGCTGCTTAAAGTATTGATATTGTCATGTAAGGATTGATTCTTGAAAAGAAACATCAGGATCAGAGGTATCGATGTGCTCCTGCTCCACACATGTGGACCATATCTATATGTTTAATTGGGTTTTTTTGGGGGACTGCAGTCATTCTAAGCTATGTTACATTCATTGGCTGACAGGCTTGTTGTCTCTCGGACAATGTTGACGAGCGCACCGTTGCCCCCTACTTTGAGTTCCACCTTCACAATTGGTTGTGAAATAGCCTGGACAGCCCAGGCAGCTTCTAAATTCTGGTGTATCATTGCTCGTGCAGCCAAATACTACCGGTCTGCAGTGCAGTATCACTGACTCAAGATGCCTTTGAGCTACAGGTAAAAATCACTCTCAGCCGCTATATCGATGGATATGATGGTAAACTCTACTGCAAATGGGGAAACATCAAAACATGCACACAAACAACACAAAACATGGAAATTGATATAAAGCAGCAGCTGTATTCTGCCAGTGTAACTGGAACACACACACTCCCTCCGTATACGCCTGTGTGAGTTGATTCATGTCTTATTCATTCATCTTATTCAACAGGGAAAGAATGCATGTGTGCTTACTTACATTTACTCTCTTTTTCTTATGCACAGCTTTAGGCCATATTTATCAGAGCTGTGCAAACATACAAAAACTCTATCACAGCCATCATAACCAGAGTTTAACACTTATTAAATTAGGCCCAGAGAGACCAGCAGCAGTGCGTCTAATCACAACAGTGAGAGTGTGTGACTAACCGTCCTGTTCGAACCACAGAGCCAAGAAAAAGCTCCGGCCTGTCCGCTCCACCGCAAAAACTGTCTTAGTCTACGCAGACCTGAAAAAACAGAACTGCTGAGGAAAGGAGGCAAACATAGCTATCTGAGGCATGGAAGGCAGACCCGGGAGATAATTTCTCATGCTTAGTGCCAAACAAAATGTCTTTGTGTTTGAAAACCTTTCCTCTCAGCTCTTGGCCAGTCTGGCTATCCCTAGTTTACACAGAAAAGAAGCCTACCTTCAGAGCACCTTGGGAATTATGCTGTTTCTGTAACTTTTGAGCTGCTAAATGATCTTTTGAAGACGACACAAAAACCCAGAGTGTGGGAAGAATCCCCTCTCAGGTCTGTGTGTGAGTGTAGATGCAATTTATATTACTGTAATGATGAATAATGAATGGTATCATATGCACTTCTGTTCTTACTGCAGCAGACCATCAGGCGCTGGATTATGAGGAGGTGAGAGAGAGGGCAGGCTGTGCCAGAGATGCACTCACTTATCATGTGTAGTACCTTTTAGACCTACACTACCACTCAAACATTCATAACTTTATATATCTTTAATAGCTTTGTGTCATACTAAAGTTTCTTATATTTTATTCAGTGATAACGTACAATGTAGATTTAAATAGGACTGACAGTAATATGTAATAACTGTAAGATATTGTAGCATCAGCGAAGAAGAAGATGCTCTTTTATTGAACAGACAGCAAGAGAGAAACACTGATCAGCACTGCTGAAACTGCCGAGGTAGCAGGCAGGTCACTTCTAACCATACAACTCTCCTTCATATAGATATTTAACCCACACAAACTTCCCCACAACCTGACGCAGAATAACACATGCAACACATCAGCATCTAATTGAGCTAGCAACAGCAACTTATTTACAAGAAAAGTCTCTCCTACCGCAAATGAGGTGTTTCCCAAGAGCCCCCTCACATGGCCACGTCTCCTGTCCTCCCACGGCAGCACAAGCCAGAAGCAGGACGCCACAGTATCATTTGATGAATAATATACTGTAATTATGTATTTATTGCGCTTTCTCATCAAGCTATCTGCCTTGAGATTTGATCACTATCTTGGAGGCATTTTAGATTTTATGTTAATTGTGTTAACATCATTCCCATTGCTCTACTGCTTTCTGGGATATTACGAAATCATCTACAGCTCTGTTTGTCATTCTGTACACATCAAACGTTTCTTTCATAAGATTACAAAGTAATTTTACAATAACTCTCAAGCACAAAATGTTTGGCCAAACTGCTACACAAGTGAGTGTCAGCTTCTGCTAGATTAGTGGTATAGTGGTATATACACTGTGCATGCACACATTTCTATACATATGAGTAGTTTCAACTTTTGATACCATATTTTGATTACACCAGTGTTCATTTCAAAAAAGCGGGAACACACCTGATTCCACTTGTTTAATCAGTTAAACTCATCCTTCAAACCAGCTGATGAGTCATATGAGGTGTGCTCCTGCTTGGTTGGAAAGAAAAAACAGCAGCCACACTGGCCTTTGTGGATAAGATTAATGACCCTTTTTCTAAACAAACTGTATTTTTAAAAATATATTTTTTAAAGGAGCTTTAAACTCCTTAAATGGCTAAATCTTTATTGCACACTTTCGTAACATAAGAATAATTTGTAATGTAATTCATGTAGTTACTGAATAATAATGAAGTAATAAGCCTGTTATACATTAAAACAATGACGTATGCCTAAAAAAAACAATAAATAGACAGTAGACAATAAATGTAGAATAAACTAGAGACACAGCAGTGTACTGGTGCATAGAAGTGTACATACATATGAGCACAATGCGTGTGTCAATTTAGAGGTAGCGTTTCTGTAAACAATGGTATGAATGTTAGTTAAGTGTTCAGTCCAATTATATATGAAGTCAGACAGCAGCTTGGAATAACAATAATAATAAAAGATGTGCATATAGTTCAAGTTGTGTTTGTAGGCAATTTCTCAGTCATCATAAAACAATATCTCAGCCATCTTGCAATATATTTATCATTTCATGTAAAAGCTTTCTGTGAGGGAGCTTTTAGAGGTGTTAAACTCTGCAGATGTCTCGCTAAGTTTCTGGTTCCTATCATCACAACTGTGAGCAATTTGGATTCAGCAAGTTTCTCTAGAGAGGAACCTTTTACATCAAACCACTCTGAATGACTTTGCTTACATCTTATGTGTCATTTAATTATGCAGATATTTTGAAAGAATCATTGAAATTCACCTTTATAAAATGCAGTCTAGTTCTCTTACATTTGGATTACTTTTGGGCTATTTCTGATTTTACAATGTTATTCAGTAAGATTATTTGACATTAACATGTCATCAGTGTCCAATAAAAACATGTATCTCCAAAATAATAACTTGACAGCAGAAGGCAAAAGTGTTAACTCTGTGAGTTGTAAAGAGATTTTATGCCAAGTAATTCTGAAACAATTTTCCTATGTAAAAGTCCTCGCCTCAGCCTGCATGTATGCACAACCTCTGTATTCTCATTTGGTCACGAAACTCAACTAAAAGTGGATCCTGTCATCTTGAACATTAAATGTATATAGTATAACAAATTATTACTACAGTCTTAGATTTTATATTTGTACATCTAGCAAAATTGGTTTGGTATTATAGAAAATGCTGATTCCAGATTTTGCAGCTGTGGCCTAAATCCTAAATGTATTTCCTATGTGTATGTATGTGTGTGTGTGTGTGTTAAATGCAAGCTCTCATGGGAAGTGCCTCATCTATCTAGTGTTCTGCTTACACATTTTTGGCACAGAGAGAAGAAAACATTCTCATTTTCTGTCGTCTCTTCTCACAGCCCTGACCTGAGCACAGGTTTGCTCTTACTATCTCCTTCATTCTTCTTTCTTTTTTAATTTCTCTCTCCCTCTGTCTCTCTCTTTTTTAAGTTGCCCCTCTCTCTTTCTGCATTTTCCTCCTCCAGCCCCCTCCCACACCCCCTTCCTCATCTTTTTCACTCTAGCCAAAATGAGCTCTGGCCAAGGGCTAATATAAATCAACAAAAGTCTTAGACTGCATTGCAGGTGCCTTTAAATGGGTTTTATTCCCCAGCCTGGTGCTGGGAGGTGCCTGAGGCCTGTCCAGTTAGCGCTTATGGAAGGCCAGCACTACACCCATGCTTCCCAACTCCCCCTCTGCACCGCACATTTTGATGTTTTTCCTGTTCAGACACACGGGAAGAAAGAGTGGATGGTTAGCTAATAAAGAGCTGTGATAGAGCAGGGAAAACACAAAACTATGCACTGCAGTCTGGACTCCAAGGCTATAGTCACCAGAGTATTTTATCTTTGTGCAAAATGTTGTTTATATTCCTGTGATTTCAACATTAAAATACGAAAGTGCTACATAAATAAATGATAGAAATGTAATTTACAGCTGATTACACAGGGCTGAAACTGTAATCAGTAACAGTCTTTGATTATAAGAGACCTCATCAAATGTTTCAAAATGTCTGCATAATTTAACTGTTGAGATGTAAACAGAGTCAATGGGAGTTTCATTGTGAAGTGGTGCATTATAGAGAAAGTTTCTGAGCTAGGGGTCGTGATGTCCACAACGCAAATACAGCCAAAATTTATTTACAATCCAAAACAACCAGTGAACTTACATGTGACTTTATATGGATTATTCTACCAAATCCAAAATCAGATTAGAAAAACATTTTTTTGTTTTCTTCTTCTTCTTCTGGCACAATCGTCTAAGCGTTGGCCCGATCAAAAGGAGATCGCGAGCCATCCATAGCTGGGAGTCCAAGAGAGCACAATTGGCCTTGCTCTCTGGGTGGGTAGGATGGCCCCCCCTTCTCCCCTATCACCTAATGCGATGTTAGTCAGCGCAGGCATCTGTTAGCTGACGTAACAGATCTGGCGGTTGGTGCTTTCCTTTAAGTGCGTTCAGCTGTCCAATGATGTTGCGTGAGCAGCAGTTTGAAAAGATGCGGTGGCGCTTCACAGGACTCGGAGAACGCTTGTGCTACCCTTTACCCTCCTAGTGTTGGTAGCATTTTGTGACTGGGGGAGTCCTAACTGGTGGGTGGAATTGGACACAACTAAAATTAACCCCCCCCCCAAAAAAAAAGAAAAGACATTTTAAACTTGAAATTCAGACTACAATCCTTTTGCTTTGAGTGACCCTACACCTTAATCATGCTTATTCTATTAAAATAAATGATCGAGCATTCCATTCTACCAATACAATCACAATCATATTTTTAGCTCTTTTTGAGCATAACTCAAAAACGCTAGCCAGTACATGACCAGCAAACACAGCTTCCAACAACTCTACACACATAAAATCATGTATTTCATTAAAACACAAACAAGTTTACTTAATTGCAGACAACATGCATTTTGTTAGTGACAATTCTTAATGTTACACACAGTGGGATCTAAAAGCTCACCATGTGGCCATGAGGGACAAGGACACAGTCTCACTTCCTGCTCTAAAGTGCAGGGATGTGGCTAAAATAAGGCTCATGTAAAGTAATGATAAATCTTTCAACTTCACATTAAAAGAAATTAAAAAGATATGAAACAAACATTTAAAAAAAATTGAAGTGCTATTTTCACCAGTCAAAATTCACAAGTAAGATTTTGGGACAGCTACATCCCAATAGAAAGTCCCTTAGAAATGATAATTTTATATATATTTGGCTCATTACTATCACAATTAGTGCCTTGGGTTTATAACACAAGATATACACAATACATCACAACACAATATAACACAATATATCACACCACAATCCTTGTAAATAAATCCCTGTTTGAATGTGTTTGTTGTTTTTTCTAAATAGGTTTCAGGCTGTGTAACTGCAGTTTGAAATAATTTGGTAGAGCGGTCCATATATGTAATGTTGATGATGGTTATATAGTGGTAAATCTGAAAACTGCCACGAATTGCTTTGAAAATATTCACTTATAACTATCTTTATAAAACCTATCATGCAATGTCTTAGCCTCATGCAATATATTTATCAGTTCATGTAAAGCTGCAAGGTAGCTTCAAGAGGCATTCATCTCTTCAGACATCTGGTTCCCATCATCACCACTGTGAACAATCCTGACACAGCAAGTTTCTCTAGAACAGAGCATTTCACACCAAACCACTCTAAACGACTTTTACATCTTAATGTTTTAACTATGCTGATCATTTCAAGAACAAAGAAAAGAAGAGTGATGAGATTTTGATCTGACAGCATCAATTTCATAATGTTTATCAATAAACTACATTTCAGTATCATATGTAGTCCATTATGACTCAATACTGCTGTGCTTCACATTCAAACTTAACAAACTCTGTGAACTACGCAGACCACGAGGGAAGACTGAGGAGCAGAGTGAAACAGTAGCGGTCAGGAGTTTATGTGATCGTTGCAGGTTGGTAGAAATGTCTGAAAGCCCTAAATCCTCATGCCCTTTCTGCAGCATCAGTCTGCTCTTCACCAAGCCCTGTCCCACACTAGCTGCTGAAGCCACAATTCATCTCTGCACTATTGTTTCCCTGTTCAAATATTGGCTCAAAGCTCGTCAATAAAGCCATCGGCCTTAGACAATTCCCCTGACATTTCTCACTGTAATTTTGCCATAACTGCTCTGCCAAGGAATATGCGTAATATGTTTTCTTTCCAGCTCACTGTGGAGAGAGGAGCTGGAGAAAAGCAGCTGCGTTACCCCTGCTTCACCCTCAGCCACCAATTTTTATTGGCAAGACACTGGGAGGTGAGTTTAATAGAGTGGTGGGTGTTGGAGGGGATTTTGTGTGTGAGTAAAGATGTTGAGAGAATGGGTCTCAGCTTTGATAGACTGATTGAGATTGGCTCCATAGTCAGAGGCGTGCTGGAATCTCAGCAACAGCGTGAGAAAGTGTGAGTGTGGGTGCTTGCTAGAGAGTGAGAGCTCAAAGAAAACCAGTACACGACATTAACTATTCAGCCAGTTCATAATAAGAAGAAATAAAGAGGGATACAGCAGAAAAATATGATGTAAATAGATGCACATTACAGTGATTTTTATCACAGTGCTGGTTGCTGGGCTTGAGTGGCTATTTGCTTTTACAAAAACAGTGACAAATGACAATAAGATAAAATACACCAATGTTTAATATATACTTTATTGTATTATTATTGATAATCACAGCAATTCTTCCAAACAATATTTAAGCAGCAGAACACAAGAAGGAGTGTGTAATCATGAATAACATCATGGCTGTTATTTGGTTGCACAAGCCCAAGTCAAGAGATACCACATGACCTGAGTATTCTGTTGCCTTTATACAGCAGTTTAGAAGCTAAATAAAAAAAAGTGGAGCAAAGAGGCCCCGAATATTATATCAAATACGATTCCATATTGGCGGTGCCTTCCAGCAAAAAAGTACCATCCTTCTACGTTTCGGACAGCGCAGTAAAGTTGGACATTCGCTGGATATTCGACTTTCTCTCTTGATATAATGAACGTCCAAATATGATCAAACCTACAATTCTTTTCACTCCTGAAGGACAGAGAACAAACTATAACAAAACATTTTTAAAAAGCATTAATTGTTAAAGTTCACTGAACATAATGCTTCACACAAACACAGAACAAAACGCAGATCACCAAAGCTTTAGTCATTAAGGGGCACCTAAGTTTATAATATATTTCCCATGTATTTAGCTAAAAGAAGGCAAAATCACATAAATCACATCAAATCACTTGTAGTAAAAAGAGTAGCTTCCTGCAAGCCTAAGTGAGTTAAGGGAAGCCACTCTTTTTTATTACAAGTACTATTATACAAGTAAGTATTATTTTGCCTTCTTTTTTGCCTGTTCAGCAAAAATTAACAATGGACAGTTTTAAATATATGCAGCTGTAGTTTGTTCTCTGTCTTCTTAGGAGTGAGAAAGCGTAGCACTGATCATTTGAGGAGAGCAAACATCCAACATAAAACTAACTTTACTGCATGGATAGAGCCATAAACTTGTCCAACATCAGACTGAGCTCAGTTTTTTAATACTTCAGTACTTGTGTAAAGCTCATCTGTAAAGCATTTCACAGAAAGTTCACATACAGTTCTTTAACAGTGGACTATGATTGCCAAACAATATAACAAGCAAAGATTATTCAATGAACAGCAGGTATAGTTTTTAATATTTTGGCATTAATATGGAATTCCATTGATGTGTGCAGTTGTAAGTATACATATAAATGGATAGATAGATTTGACAACAGATTCAAATTATGCTGAAAAAAGCTACAGATTTGCAGTAGCACATGAATATATTACATCAACAAGATTTTGTATGTCAGTTTACCTCCTTTGCTAATAACTGTGTTGAATTAATACACAGGTGAGAAATTAAAGGAACAACCAACATAAGTGTCTTAACAGTGTTGGGCTACAATGAGGTGCTTCTACTTATACAATCTCTGCCTTCTCTGCTGATGAGGATGTCTGAATGATGATGTGATCTACATAATTGATCATGATCTTTGGTAGATCCTTCAACAATCTTGTGTAGAAAGCCAGTGTGTAGTACTGACTGTGACACTGGCGGATGTTGTTATGCACACACTGCTTATACTGGAAGTTACACTGCACCACTGTTCAATTGAGCTGAGATCTCGTGATTGCAGCTATTCAGGGATCCTGCATGCCTAGTGGATGGGGGCATTTTCATCCTGGTAGAGAATAGAAATGTTACATCATATGAAGAAGGTAATCCAACTTGCAGTGATTTGCAGTGACTCCTGCATGTATAGGAATAGTGGAACCAAACCATGCTAACAAATAAACCCTCATGGTGTAACAGAGTCAAGCATTCAAGCCTGTACTGATGTTTTGGTGAATGTCATACATGCACTCGCCCACTTGTGGACAATATGGCGAAGGACACTTCATCTGACCATATCACTTTTTCCACATCTCTGTATAATATCCCTCTCTGTGTAGTTGTGGATGGACAGTTCTTACTGACCCAGTCTGATCCTGTCCTGCATTGACATTCTCAGTCACCTGAGGAAGAGTTGCTCTCCTATTTATCCATACATATCACACTAATGCATGAACAACAGAGTCAGTGAATGTGAGCTTTCAACTACAATCTCCAGCCCTATTCACTGATGTTTTTCCCACAGATCTATATACAGATGTAACTAAGTCACTGTTCCTATAGAAACACTAGCCAACTGAGTAGTGTTTGTGACTAAAGCTCACGCCATCTGTGGCCTAATAATGAGCAGAGTCATTTAGATCTTTTATTTTGCCATCAACTGGGTCTGTTCAGCATTTTTATACCTGACACAGTCTGAATATTGATGGCTTCACTGTATCATGCAGTATATCTGTCTGAAAGCCTCTGCACTCATTATGTTTCTCCACTCATTTATTCAGGTTCAGCAAGAATTAAACAAGCAAATCATAAATGAGCTTTTCTTTCAGTGTGATTTTTCCCTTTTTAATCGTCTTCCTACTGTTATTTTATGTTTTAAATTGTCCTACTATGTTGTTCTCCATTTCCATCCATTGTTTTTTTTTTTGTTTTTGTTTTCTCTCAGTTTCCTTTTATTTTTCTCATATGTTTTATTGTGTTTTGTATGACTTGTTTCATTGATTGTTATTGCCTTATTTTGTAATGTATATTATGCCTACTGGACCCCAGAAAGAATAGCAGCTATTGTGATAGCAGCAAATGGGGATCTGAAGAAAAAACAAATAAACAAATGTTAAAGTCTTGTGGGTAAACTTGCAGACAGCCTTTTACAGAAAGAAGAGTCAATATTATTCCATTCAGCATTGATAGTGTCAAACAGTTGAAAAACACTGCCATCTGGACTGTAACTACGCCAAAACCACTAGTAAAAAAAACGTATATATATATATATATATATATATATATATATATATATATATATATGTGTGTGTGTGCATGGGAGTGTACATTTTTAAATCAAGTAAATCCTATGCACTGTACTTTCAGCATAGAACCAGACCTATGTGTTTTCTAATAAAGATTTGTCCAGTCTCAATAAAATATCACTAACCGCAGGAAGTCTGGAAGGCAGAAATGAATCTCCTAACTGTGTGCCAAAGAAGGAGATGCTATCTCACCAATTTCTCAAACTCTAATAGAAGAAAACTGCAGAAACCAGAAACAAAGAGTACAAATGGCATATTTGTGTAAATTGAACACACACTCTAATGTAAGTTGCATATCTCCACTAAAATGCTCTTCTACTCTTTATAAATGATTCCTATACAAATGGTAAGACCACACTGTTGCTTATACTGTTATAACTTAAACCCAAAAGACGGTAAAATACACAGTGTACACAAATCAATATTAGTGTTGTACAAACGCAACGCAGACATTCAGTGTGTGCAGGCAGAGTTAAAATAACAGTCGTGTAACTACAGGCTTGAATGTTGAGTCCAGAATATTAAGCATGCTCCTGTTTACTGTACCAGTTATATATGCCTCTATTTTCTGTGCCACACGTACTCACGCAAAATCAAATGGCTTCTATTAACCAGCACATGAACCCATAAAGCAACTGGAGGGAGGATGAAGGAGCAATACTGTGAGCTCAGCTCATAGTTAGTCTGCATTCTGCTTGCCTGCCTACCCACACCATTAAGACTTCAATCACAACTTTAAAGAGCACTGCAGTGCATAGACCCTCGGCCCTCTACAAACATATTCAGGACAGATGGTACATATAAAGGTCAAAAGGTCAGAAGTCAATCATTGTTTGGTGTGTTGCTGGGTTTAGCCAAAATGGCCATGATAATTTCTGTTTGAAACTGTTCCCATTCAATTTCAATTTCATTTTCAATTCAATTCAGTTTTTGTTTTTTTTGCTGTAGACTCTGTCCCAAATTAGCTTTACAGAAACATACGTCCAGACCCTTAATAAGGAGGCTAATGGCAAAAGTAGTAATGAAAAACTCTGATATAGATAGCAACCAGAGGGCTGCAGGTTAAAATCCCAGGACTGACTGTGTTTTCTGAGTTGAGGTCTGACTGAGTAGCATGTTCATCTTTGCACTCATCTCTTGCTGTTTAAGTTTAACAGCAAAGAAAACAGTGACTTACAGCCTAAAGTTGGCACCAAGCATTCTGAGGAATAATTACTTATTAAACATTAGACTAGATCTGGATTTATTACTATGTAATCCATTTGTAACATAATAAATTACATAGTTCTATTGTGAATTGCATTTACCTTCCATTTACATTCTGCATGAAGTCTACACTTTTTGTTTGTTTGTTTGTTTGTTTTCATAATGTCTAACAATTACAAAAGCATGATAAATATATAAAGGATGTTTTTTCTTTCCACAAAAGAAGACTGCTGACACAATAATAACTTTCCATCAAATTCAGTAATGATAATTCAATTCAATGTCAATTACTGTTCAGTCCAGTTTTAGTTTGTGCAGCACGTTTTACTGTAGACATTGTCCTAAATCAGCTTTACAGAAATGTGAGGAAGTCCAGACCCCAAACGAAGAGGCTAACGACAAAAGTGGCAACAAACACTGATATCATGTGAGGAAAGTCTGATTCTCTTATACAGTAAGGAACCTTGCAGGGTGGCTGGTAGCCTAGTGATAAAAGAGGTGAGCCAATAAATGTAAGGTTGCAGGTTCAAATCCCAGGACTGCCTGGGGATATTGCTTGTGCCCTTTGGCACGGTGTTTAATGAAACTGCTCTGCTGTGCTGCTCCCAGACTGGGCATAGTTAGGTAGCAAAGATGACTCATTTCCCTAGTAGGATCAATAAAGTACAACATATTTGATAAAGTGAGTGACATTTTAGGCTGTGTCCATCTCTGCTGTCTTCTCTTCCCATTTAAGTTTATCAGAGAAGAAAATAGAACCTGATGTTGGCACCAAGTATTCTGAGGGAGCTAATTTTGTATTTATAAGTATAGAGTTATTACTATGCAATAAATTACTAATAATAATATTAATTACGAAGTATAAATACATAATTGCATTGTAAATTACATTTACATTCTCTTTACATTACATATCATATCCATATTTGTTCGTTTCAGTGTCAAACAATGACAAAAACAATCTCTTCATTAAAAGGACTGCAGACACAACAATAACTTTCAAAATAGAATATTTCCTCTCATGCCCACAAACACAAAAAGCATGTAGAATTGATTGTAAGTTTAGAATATGTATTGTCAAGAGAACCTCACTTTCTTTGATGAACTGCGAGTGAAAAACAACATTAAATTCCAACATGCTTTTGTTATTGTGGACAATAAATGTGACTTTTAAGGGGTTAGCAGTAGTTTTTTTTCTTCAAATCAAAGAAAAAACTTGCTGATTGTGCCATAGCGAGCTTACAGAAAAATGTGCGAAATGAAAAGGCTCAGAAGAATGGACCGAACAGCAGGGCCAGGGAACAAGCGCAGGTAAACAAAAATCAGCAAGACACCTAAAAAACGAAAAACAAGAACAGATATACAGAGCTGCTGTTTACAACATGAAAACATCTCTTAGTCATGGGTGATGCTAGTCTAATCAATACATCTCTCTCTTTCAAATGGAACAAATCACTCTCTTTGCCAGCTAAGTGTAGAGGCCCTGCCTGTTCCACAGTGTGGAGAAAGCAGGTGGTGGACTACAGCTGGGCTTGTGGCATCAGCCTGTCAAGTGCAGTGTAGACGAGATGTGATATTCTGTACTGTTCTGAGGAACCACAGCCCTCCACAGCAACAGGACATTAGGAACCAGCAGGTAATCTGATTATGCAGCGAGCATGGTGTGTGTGTGTGTGAGTGTGTGTGGCAAAAAGCAAAAAGTAAACAGTCACAGGACATAATCTCATTATAGGAGGGGAGGAAAAGAAGGTTTTTTCAAGCCCTGTCTGAAATGTTCGAGAAGGGTACAAACCTTCTGTTCAATTAGTTTCCGTATCACTGAAAAAGTAATGCACTGAATTGGCTTGATTTAATGTGCACATCATTTCCACATGAATAAAACATATTGCATCAACACGATTATTGCCATAAGTAAAAAGAAAGACAGCAACTGTGGTGATGTAACGTCTTTTATTCACGTGGAGGTGTTCAGTGTTCAAGGTACACACATTCCAATCCAGTCAATTCAATTCACCACTTTTATCAGTGAGCTGGAAACAAGGTGAGGATTGTCCAATACACTGCAAAAAAGTGGATAACTTGAAAACTGAAAGATGTAGCATAACGGAGTCAGGAGAAAAAAGAACAGGTTAAATATGGCGTGTGCACTGTGGTGATTCCCGCTGTAAAGCATGAAATAATTATGTAAAAGTCAGAGGTGTCGGGTCAAATATTGCAGTATTTTTTTTAACCATGTCATACATAACATCACACGCACAGGCTCAGAAAGAAGGTCCAGCTTGATGTTTAGGTCTCAAATCAATATTAAAATGATTAGGATATTGTGGCATTGGCAGAAGCCACCAGCACTAAGTACAGTAGGTTGTCTGGCACGTCACTTCTAGCCCTACACAGTCTGTTTTGGTAGGCGCTACCGACCCACCTTCTACCCCACAGTCCAGCACAACAAGACACATTTATAACACAGTTGCTCTTCACTAAACTAACTACACAACTTATTTACAAATAAAGTCTCTCATCACCACATGGTGCTCCAGTGAGGCCCCGTGTGACTCAGCACTGCATAGCCACACCTCCCATGTGCCAGTAGAGTCCCTTTAATATGATGAAAATAGTAAATAATTCACTCACATCCTCAGAAGGCACATCCTTAAGTTACCTTGAGTTCCCTTTATACACTCTTTCAATGCGCTCACAATCATCAGATTCATCCACGCATGAGGATCCAAGGCACAACTGACATTACCAAATGTTCTTCTGCACGTTACATGCAATTACAGTTTCCACCAGAGAGGTCTCCAAATCCCCACATCTAACATAGTGTAGCTTTAAATGCATAAAATGTTAAAATGATTAGCAATAATGGTTCACCATTTAAATGTTTGTGATTAATCCTTCTTAAAAGAGTGTTTTGTTCATTTACTTGTTCATAGTAATTGCTTTTCAATTACTAAAATTAATCTTTTTTTCTGAAAAGAATCACTAAGTAGGCTTATTGTGAACACAGGCAGGCTTAGAAGGGGTCCAGAAGCCCAGTCCAGACTTTTTCTCTTTTCTGTTCTTAATTTCATTATTATTTTTTTAAACAAATCATACAAAACTTGCTTGAAGATGTTATAAGAGAGGTATTTTTCATTTCTTTATGATATATTACTAGAAATGTAGTATTTATTTAGATGTGAGTGAAATTGTTGGGGACTACATGTTTGAATTAAGTAAATTCCATGCATTATTTAATCTCATTTTTGCATTTACAATCATGTGATTCTTTGCTTTCATCATGTTGGATTTAAAAATGATAAAAGACTGAATTGAATTTGGAGACAAAAACTGTAAAGCTGTTAATTTTCATAAATGAGCAAAAGGAATAAAACTCACATTCAATTTTCCAGGTAAACTCTGCTCTGCTTAGAGAATTCCAAAACAGCTTTGGTACATGAAGATCAAATCGCAGTAAAACTGTCATTAAGGTGTGTTTCATGACATCATCTGGAAAAGTGGCCTCCACTTCAAAGAGGCCATTTCAAAACGTACGTCCTTCACTGTCCTTGTTAGATTCCCTTTCTTCCATAACACACTGTAACACTAGACATTCAACATCCACCAACCAAAAATAGACTCTGTTAATGGTGTTGCTTTAGGATAAGCTTTTTTCCTCAATTGATGCAATAACATTTAGACAGATTCAGTGACAAAGTCATGATGTCTGGACTCAGTAACCTGCATTTGCATTAGGATGTTAAATGAGCTTCAACATTTTAAAAAGTAGAAATGATCTCAATGCAGTTGACAGCAATATTTATAGGAATGTGGTAAATATTTAAATGCGTTGTGAAGTCAGTTGTGGATAAAGCTAATCACATTACATCCATCATTATTTTTGAAATATTCTGATATTCCAAACTTTTTTAAAAGCCCTGGTTTCACCTAAACCTTTTAAATTGTTAGTATATTTGATGATTTATGTTTGTAGACTGGGTGGCACAGTGGTGCAGTGGGTAGTGCTGTCGCCTCACAGCAAGAATGGCCTGGGTTCGATTCCCGGCTGGGCGACCAGGGTCATTTCTGTGTGGAGTTTGCATGTTCTCCCCGTGTCTGCGTGGGTTTCCTCCCACAGTCCAAAGACATGCAGTCAGGCTGATTGGACATGTTAAATTGTCCCTAGGTGTGATTGTGTATGTATGTCTGTCTGCCCTGCGATGGACCGGCGACCTGTCCAGGGTGTATCCTGCCTTCTGCCCAATGACGGCTGGGATAGGCTCCAGCACCCCACCGCGACCCAGAAGGATAAGTGGTTTAGATGATGGATGGATGTTTGTAGACTACAGCAGGTAAATTTTTAAATTTGATTTTTAGAACAGATTTCCTACTTATACACTAAGCATGTTTAAGGGAATGGTTTGGTGAAAAATCCAATCTAAAATCTACACAGCTTTCCACTTCCTGGATTTAGTCAATCAGCCAAGGTATGTTTGATGTTTTGCTTCTTTAGTTTAGCACTGAAAAAGCTACAAAGCTAATATTGTTGGCAAACACTATAAGTCAATAGTCACCCAAATATTTTCTATAAATAGAGCCCTAAAACGTCTCTCACTCACTCAAGCCACTTCCAGGTCTTTATTAAGGTGGTACATACTTGTTGGTGTGGTTTAGAGTTTAGTATGACTCACTTTGAACTAAAAAATCTACAGAACTTCACTGTGTAACTGAATACTTTGGGCAGATATTTTACATTAGACAAATGTTGTGCCAAATCAGAGGTGCAGTGGGTAGCACTGTCGCCTCACAGCAAAAAGGACCTAGGTTTGGTTCACCAGCTGGGAGGCCAGGGTCCTTTCTGTGTGGAGTTTGCATGTTCTCCCCAGGTCTGCATGGGTTTCCTCCCACAGTCCAAAGACATGCAGTCAGGCCAACTGGACACGCTAAATTGCCCCTAAGTGTGAACGTGTGTGTGAATGTATATGTCTGTGTGTCTGCCCTACGATGGACAGGTGACTTGTCCAGGGTGTATCCTGCCTTCTGCCCAATGACTGCAGGGATAGGCTCCAGCTTTCCCCAAAACCTAGAAGGATAAGTGGTTTAGAAAATGTGTGTGTTTTGTGCCAAAAAACTTTTCCACTGAATGATACTGGCTCATCTCCACTTTACTCGCCTTTTTGTGTGGAAAAGCGTCAAAAAAAGCGACTTGGGTGACTATTTACTTCTATTGTTTGTTAGCAACATAGCTCCAGTTTTTAACTAAAGATGCAAAAAAGACATCAAACATGTCTTGGCTGATCTGGGGTAACAAAAATATTCTGCAAATTCGATTTTTCACCAGTTTATTTTTTTTAACAGTCTGCAGTCTGTGATGTACTGTTATAGTATCCATGATATATTTTTACTTTGAAGACAAAGCCTTTATTGAGTGTTGTGGAGGCTGGAGAAAAATTATCTTGCTAACAATTCCTTCAAATGAAATCAGATGGAAGTATAATATGCCAAGACTAAGGAGGACAACACAAGCTATGAAAATCATACTACACTTCCTATACTAGTAAATTGACCAACATTACAGTTATTTTAGGTTTAGGATACACTAAAAAAGAAACAAATGTATATCAAAGTTCTCAGAGTCAGAGAAGAACAAGAACAGAGCAGTACTAATCTAAGTATAGGACCCATAAGATGCAGTATGTGTGGGTCCATGTGATTATGAGTCCAGCTTGATTATAGACTGCTCTCAGCTCTCACATTACAGTGTGCTCTAATGAGGCATATATCCTTTTCACCCAACTGGCACAGCAAATGGGAAACATTTACCAGCATGAAAATAGTGGGAGCATCATAGGCCTCCGTTCTCTCCTTACAACCTCCATTCCTTCATTTCCTGAGACGAACTCCACGTCCATTAAGCCGTTCTGGCACCTGGAGCCAGTGGGGAGCTGCATGCCCTTGAGCTGCACTTGTTTCTAGTGTCAGAACTGTAAAATGTTTCTAGGTAGAGCAGAGCCCCAGAGTGTGGTGAGCTCACAGCTCCACTAGTGTGTTCTGGCTGAGAAGTTGGACCAATTCCTGTTAATATTATATATGTGCAGATCAAGTGAAGCATGAACACATGTGGAGCTTACAGACTCTTATCTGAGGCTATCACTTCCAGTAACATCTTCAGCTCTGACGGATGGAGCTCTCTTAACATGTTTCATTTCGACTGTTTTTCTTGGAAAAGGTTGTGCGTGTTTAGCCAAGGTCAGTGGAGGACTGCATTAATGGATGTGCTCATGCTTACAGTTCCATCTTCACTCTATGTCACCGATGCAGCATTTTACACATGCTGGAGAAATGTTATTTCAGAGAAAATGCTTGCAATGCAGACTACAGTAAACCAACCTAGTGTTCCAGTTAACATCTTCATTTGTACATCAATGAGTTGGACTTTTTAATGCGCATATAAACTCCTCCTTGACCTACGCTGTAATTATGTGTCCTGTAATTGCTGCCAGCATGCACTGAAGATCCACTCCAGCAGATGATGAAACAAGTTCAAAAACAGGAATAAACTGTTCAAGGCTGAAGAATAATTTTGAAAAAGCTGCAGGAACATGGGGAGAAATGTGGGGAAAAATCACCATGGGAGAAATAAGCCAAAGGGTAGCTTATTTTGTGAGCAGCCGGTTCAAGGAACAATTTCAGGAGGAACCTTCAGAGCACATGGGGAGCAGAAAATCAATAAGACAGTGTGGTGCAGAGCCCAGCGGCCAGGGTTTTGGTCAGAAACAGCAGGACTGTGCAGAGACCAGCGGCAGAGGACACTCCAAGCACATACACGCACACACTCAAACTCAGGCCAATGAAACTGGCCCTACTCTCAGGTTAAAATATAGAAATTTACAAATAAACCAAAAGGAACAATGCCATAGAAAAAAACATTTTTGATTCCTGTAAGAACCTTTCAGTGGATAGTTCCTTAAAAAAAACATTTTTATATGTATATATTTTCAAAGTTTAAAGAACCTTTACATCAGGTGTCCAAATTTTTGTGTTGTGGACGCTGCTTCAACCCCACTGCTCTGTCTCTTCAACATTTCGACTCCTCTTTCCCATCTTATTCATCTCTCGCTTACTTCTGGTTATGTTCCTTGTGCATTGAAAAAGACTGTTTTTACGCCTTTTCTTAAAAAACCTGACCTTGACAGCTCAGTTATGGAAAAATTTTATCCTTTGACTCTGGCCATGCATCTGTCTAACATCTGCTTGGTCTGACTGCAGCCTTCAATACGGTGAATCATAATATACTCTTTTCACTATAGGCGTCTCTGGCACTGTGTTATCTTGGTTCACACCCGATTTAAAAGAAAGATCTCATTTTGCTACTATTGGGAGGAATATATCAGTTACTGCTCTGGTTACTCAGGGAGTTCCCCAAGGCTCTGTTCTTGGTCCCCTGTTATTTATTGTCTATACTACCTCTTGAATACATTATTCATTCCCATGGCCTGAATCTCCATTGCTATGCTGACAATACACAGAATTGTCTTAGCCTCAAACCCACAGAATCACTCCCACCATTCACGCTGTTGTCTTATTCAGGAGTTAACGCACTCAAACTCTCTCAAGCTGAACACAATTTTTTGATTGTTGGTACCAAGTCATCCATCTCTGCCTATTCATACTGCATTACTGTTGTTGATGATACTCCAGTCAACTCACCCTCTATTGCGTGAAACCCTTGTGTCCTATTTGACCCATATCTCACTGTTGTTCCATGTATTAAGTCTGCATTTTCCATCTTTGCACTATTGCTAAATTTTGCCCTACACTGTTACTGGGGCAGTACCCCTCTTGTCACTGAGGTGGTACCCTCAAGAGTACATCTCAATATCTTAAATCAGGGAACATTTCTGTACCATAAACCACCGAAACAATATTTTCTAAGTTGTATTGACTCCACACACCCTGTCTCATCTCTAGGCTTTTTATTTTATTGTTCTGTTTTAAAACATTAGGTTATGAAAAGGTACAAATATGTACTTTTCATCTGGGAAAAAAATCATTTAAGGTAAACAATTGGACCTTAAAACCACTGTCGTACCTTTGAGGGTACATTTACATTGTTTGTACCTTGATGAATGAAAAATATACCTGCACTGTACTGAGAGATCCTGGTGCATGTTTTCATTACATCTAGGTTAGACTACTGCAACCATCTGTTCCATGGTTTATCTTCTAAAACTTTTCATTCTCTTCAGTACATCCAAAATTCAGCAGCCAGAATCTTTATACCCACTAAGAAATCTGTCCATATTACCCCCATCCTTCATCAGTAACACTGGCTTTTAGAATGTGTTCTTTACAAAATCCTTTTGTTATCATTTAAAGCTTTGCATGGCATCTTAACTCTCTGCTTTGTTACACCCTCATGCACCAACACTAAGTTTCTGGTCTTCTGGTCTTCTAGCTGTTCCCAGGTTCAGGCTTTCCACTATGGGTGGCAGGTCTCATAGTGTTGCTGCCCCCACCCCAAAAAACCCCTTACCCTCACCTATTCATTCTTCTACCTCTCTTTCAATCTTAAAGACTTCATCTTTTCTCAGAATACTTTCACTCCCTCTAATTTATATTTTAAACAATTTTCTTTAAATTGTAAAGTGACATCTACCTTATTATTATTATTATTATTATTATTATTATTTTTATTATTGTGGTGGTGGACCGAAGGCCAAAAAGACATGCGTCATGTCCATTTGTGGATGGTGCTATATAAATTGAACTTATTATTGTTATTATTAAAACAATACACAACTAAAGAAGATTATTTCTAATAGAGTTTTTAAAATGGATTTTAAAATATTACACTGTATTTTGTTACTAAAATTACTTCTAAAAATGAAAGGAAAATAAGAATTGAAGTTACATATTAGTATATAAATGTCATTGCTGTCGGAACAAAATCCTGATCTCCAAAATGGTAATTTCACAGAAGGAAAAAAAGGAGGAAAAAACATTCTTAATGTATAATGGAAGTTAGTGTAGGAAGTATTTATTCCAAATAATTTTGGAGCATTTCTACTGGTCCATGACATTTTGTAAAGGGTAGCTGGCATTTTTGGATGATGTCGAGGATATAAGAAGATAGAAATTTTGGTTCCAACAGCAACAACATGTTTGTTCTCTCATTAAATGAGAGGACGAGGTTAGGTTAGGGTACCTTTGTGGTGAGCCAAATCAAACATCCTCACAGACCAACTTTGGCCCATCAGGACACACTTAGGGCAGCCTTGCTCTACAATGTGCAGGTTGTATTCCAGTTAAAGGTTTTTCAGAGAACCACGTCCAAGAGCCAGGCTTCCATCCATCTGTAACAAGAAGAGGTCTGTAAAGAACAATAGCTGAAGTACGACGTGCTTTGTCAAAGAACATTTTTATTTCTCCAATAAAGACACTACCAATAATAATACAGCATTTATATTCTTATATGTCTAAAGCCTCTACCCAGCATTGTATATCAGGAATAATGAAATTTTCTTTTTTAAATAAGTGGCTTTTAATGCATTTTGGAACATAGCACTTCTTTTTGCACCTATTTGTAAAAGCAGCCTTCAGCCTCTGGATTCAGTGAGCTCTTTATGCTGAAGAGAGACAGTCAGAGAGAGAAAGAGAAGAAAAGGTAGAGGTGTATTTCTGAGAAGAAAGACAGAAGTGGCCCTGTTTACTGAAAGAAGCTTGGCAGGGGCTCAAAAATAATTCACGCATTCAACAAAGGCATCAGCAAGAGTAAATAGGCAGCAAAGGAGGAATAAGGCATTTAAGTGCTGGCATCATTCATATTGGAGAAAGAGAAGAATGCTGCTACAGCTTGAAAAGCAAACACAATGCATTTGGAGTAGAGGAGGACAAAGAGAATGATAAATCAGATGCATTAAAACACAGAATGTTTCAAAAGGGGGGAAAGAAAGAGCATTCCAAACAAGCGGGTTATTAATATGGCCTAGCTGAAAGCACTATCAATAAAACAGGCTAAAGTGTGGAACTCATGTTGATTTAGACACTGTGTAGTGGTCTGGCTTTCCAAAAAGGAGACTCTCTTTATCAAACTGTTATCAAGACTGGAACAAACATTTGTTTGAACACTCTTAAAAAGGAAGGTGCTATAAAGGGTTCTGTGGAGCGATGCCATACACAAACCATGTTTGTTTCCCTAGTTTGTTTCCCCGCTTCCCCTCCCTTTCAATGAAGAGTTATTCATAGAAATGAGATGTGTGAGTATGAAGATCCTCCATGTAATGTAATTTTATACCAATTACTGTATGTATGAAACCCCAAACCACTTAGGAACCTATATTTTTAAGAGGTTTACAGTTCGGACTGAGGTCATCTGCGATTTGAGTTTGAACACGTCCTCGTTTCCCCATATGTGTGTGCCGTTGAAGGTCGCAGACGTCTATATGAAGAATCTGCGCCTGTTAGTTTACTTGGCCAGCAGACGAGAAAGCCCTTTATGGCAATCACTTTCCATAAACATCTCAACCTAAAGTTTCCCTTGTCCTAGAGCCAGCACCCGAGCTCTCACTGCCATCCATCACATTATGTAAGTGCACAATCGAGCATCGGATGATAAACACATGCCACAGACGCAGTATATCACTGTAATCCACCGCCGTCCTAAATGCATCTGAGCCTTCTCCGAGATCAAGGCTGAGATATGCCTGAGCTTAAAGAGCGTTCACCCAAATCAAAGCCAGCCAAAATTCTGTATTCTGTCTCGTCTCCTGCATTTCTCCGGCTCTTTCCTTCAGATCAGGACGGCTTGTCCTCCCTCTTTAAAATAAAATACTTCCCTATGCATTCAAGACACTCCCCCTCCCCCTCCCACTCATCTGACTCTAATTCCATTCTCTCTCTCTCGCGCGCTCTCTCACTCTCTGTACCGTCTCCCTCTGCAGCATGTCCATTTCTGATTAATTCATCACTCGCTCCATTTTCATTCAACTTCAGTGTGCTAAGCTCGCTGGGTTTCGGAGACAAGAACAGAGAGAGGAGCAAAGATGAGGAAAGAAAAAAAGAATATTGCATAAGTTCAATGATGATGGCTTCTCATTAGCTGGTGCATTCTCTTCCATCCGTGATGAGGTTCTAACATGAATATGAGGCTCCAACCTGAGATGCAGTAGGCCTGGAAACCTCTAATCATGGTCTATGAAGGTTTCCAGTCAACCAGTCATTGAACAGTCTAGTTGCAGTAAGTCAAGGTGACTTGCAGTATAATCTTGAGTTTTGTGACATCATAAGCGTGAATGAACCACAGAATGTAATGTCCACACCACTCAGTTGAATTGAAGCTACTCAGTCCAGTAACCTTGATTTACTATGGACTAATCATTGTTTCCATCTATGAGAGACTTACAGGGGGCCAAGCTGGGCTCACCTTAAAAGATGTATTCTAGTACAGATTACACTATAAAAAATCACTCATCAATTCAACCTAAAAATGACTTAATGTGGTAACAAGTAAATTAACTACTTTTATTCAACCTAAATAAATGCTACTCTTTGAGCTGAATAAAACTAGTTCAATTGCTTGTTACTACATGAAGTCATTGTTTAGGTTGAACTGACGAGACATTTTTTTAGTGGACTGATTACCTGTTTACAATGTAATTTGTAGCCTAAAATTACTTTCAGATTAAAGTCACATAATTTGATTACTTTCCATTACTTTTGGATTACTTTTTAAATGAAATAAACACCAGAGAAAAACAATTTCAGGAGGATGACCTAAAACAAGATAAACAGAAATGCTCAGAAGCAACACAGGTGATGTGTAATATCTTTTTTTGAGTTAATCAGATATTCAAGAAATGTATGTGCAGTTTGAAATACAGAAATGAAACACTGGAGTACTGTGTCCTTCTCAGCTTTACACTGCTGTTTTGTCATACAAGGTGACTCTTCAAACTGTATTCTACTATACTATTCAATATGAGTCATCAGACATGGCTGTGTGCTTCTGTTCTCAGGTTCATTTTCTGTGCTGTGTGAAAAGCTTTTCACCTCAACTCAACTTATTAGATTTTTACACTGCTTCAACAAGAATACAGGCCTACATCTTTACCTGTAAACAGCCACAAAAGGAGCTAAGAAGTGAAATTTACCACAAAAAATGAGAAATTAGGCTAAATTGGATCTGTCAATTATAAGTTAACATCATAGACATAAACATGCTGTCTGTTGTGAGCCCCCCCAACACAAATTTAGCAAGTGGTTTTAATGTTTTCCTGTTATAAATAAATGTAAAGGGATTACTCTGTCTTGCAACTGCAATGGAATACATTGTTTTTTTCTGATTGTGTAACACCATTAAATGTACTCTTTTACTACCCAAAGAATAGAAGTAAGAGCTTGAGCTCTTACTAGCAACTGTAGAGATCAAACACGTGTGGCTCCTTATTCATATCAACTAACATCTCAAACTGCAGATTAGTACTGCGGAAACATTGTTTTGTGTTTGGGCTGCCTTAAAAAAATTTAACTTAAAAAAAAAAAACGTTTATACAGCATAAAACACAGATTCTTGTTCTGTTTAATTACTATTCAAAATTCAATGAACTCAAAATTTTAAAGTTGCCCAAACACTTACTTTTGTACAGTTTGTGTAGATAAAAAGCTTTTATATTTAGTTTTTTTACTCTATGACATGCACAACATGAAGAAAGAACCTTTTACATGTATATTAACCCTGAGAAGTTGCGATTATTGCCCAAAGTATGTAATTTGTAATACTTCTCACTCAGGGCTCATTGTATCAAGAAATTCCACCAAATCATGAATTTAAAACTTTTAATTGATACTACAATGTTTTTTTTGTTAGATGAAGAGGTATTTTACTATAATTTAAACTTGATGAAAAGTTAATATTGTGAATGCAGACTTGTTTAGCATGAAGGAAAACTATTCTTTACATCCTTCTCATATTTTGACATTAAAGCCAAAAGATTTGAAACTGTCAAACCAGAATGTAAGTCAAATTTTGTAACTATTATGTAATTATTAACTATGTAACTATGTAATGACTATGTAATTGCATTACTACTTTTAAATAGTATAGCTACACAACACTAATATCTCTTGACCTCTTCAGGGCTGATGCTCATGAGCATTTCTGATCATGAGGCCAGTCCTACATGTGTTGAGTTGTGAACTGAGTTTGTGGATCCACTCCTGTTTTCCACATTGCCCTGGTTGAGGGGCCGAGGGGGCAGGCGGCCACTAAAGCTGTCCAGCTGCAGACTCACGGCACATAAAGAAGCTCTGCGGTGCGTCTCTGTTTCCCCGGCAACTGCGGCACATTAAAGCAAACTGCAGAAAGGTCGACATGGAGTTGGACTCTCAGCTTCTTGCTTTTCTCTCTCTTCTTAAGCAGCGATGTGCAGTACGCAGAGAGCAGCCTTCTTCAGCATGCAGCTGCCTCCAGTTTGCCTTCAGGGCTGAATTCTGCAGCATGTACTATGAAGTCTTCAGTGAAAAGCTTGGTAAGTCGGACTGGCATGCAGAGCCTGATGTCTGGAAGGATGGGAATTGGTCAGGAGGCTGTAAATAACGAAGAGTCTGTCATGGGACAGAGAAAACCAACCAGGACGACTAAAACATATTAAACATTCCTGGAGGTCTAGAGTACATGCCTAAAAAAGAAAGGCTCTTGGCTTGAAAAAAAATGTGGAGTTTTAGTGTGGAGCTTTAAAAAGGTTCTTTAAACACAGTTTGTTTTAAAAAAAAGGTTCTTGAAAGAACCATCCAACCAAAAGTGGTTCTTCTACGGCATCTTGCCAAAGAATCCCTTTTGACGCATTTATGTTCAAGAGTCCAAAAACAATCAATCAGACACAACCTGTGAAAGTCATTACAATGATTTAATTAGTCCCTTTTAATCATCCTAAAAGCTTAACCTCATTAAACAAAATATACCGCAATATCCTTTGCAGAAAACAGAGCACTGTCGAGATAAGGCTGTTATGAAATACTGTAGTGCTCAGACTTGATAAAGTTGCCCATATCTTCACAGTGCCAAACTAAGAGAGGAGATAAATCACTGCTTGGATAGAGAGAATTATTCATTCTAAAGGCTGTTCATTCTTTAAGATGGTGAAAAGAGAAGGAAAAAAGAGGTGCATATAAGATATAAAAGAAGCCAAGCAGGGGCTCACGCAATACAGAATTTGTGCAAAGAACCAAAGATGATAGTTGCACCACAGGCATAGTAAAGAACGGTGTAAAAGGAAAGTAAAAAGAAACAACTTTGTCTGAGAATGTAAACTAAAATCAGACAAGAGGATTAAACTTTCTGCCACTCCTGGGAGAAGAGTAGGGGGCCAAGCACTAATTAACCAGCACAACGCATTAGCAGCAAGCAGCAGGGGGCTTCTAAGGACAGACCAGCAGTGAGGGGGTTTCTTGAGGCCTCACGTCCCATCAAAGGTGCTGCGTCCATACAGAGGAAACGTTAAAACGTTAGTCTGTTATTAGTGTATCAGCTATCACACCTTAAAAGAAGCTTTCTGTCATTTTTAGCATTTCTAGTCAGGTTATGCCATAAGACATAAAGGAGGAGAAGCAGCTTTGTAGTTTTGTGTAAAAAAGACTTTAACTGACTGATATTTGAAATAGACCAAAATTGAAAAAGAATCTTGTGTTCATTAACCTTTTCATCTCTTTATATCTCTTTACATTAACTTACATTAGAAGTAAAGAAAGTTTTACCATCTTCTGTAAAGTTACCATTTTGGAGATACTTTTTTTGGAGTAATAATACATTATATGATTTTATTATTGTCCCTGCATTTTTTGACTGTTTTAGGCTAGAAACGTACTTCACACAAACGCTTTGAGCTAAACACATTTTTTGTGCATCTTTGTGTTCTAAAACGTATCACAACACAATTCATAACTCAGTGCAAGCACAAGCTGCATTGCAGCAAGGGGTACTATAGTGACAGTCAAGCTTTGAAAAGCTGTCTTGTACTGCTAGTGTGCTTTCATGCGGTCAACTGTCATCGCAGAGCAGCAGTTTGATGAGTCTCCCCTGCAGAACTAGTTTGCTTGTATTAAAATATGTATATGATATATCATTGCCTCTTCCTCTGCTGTCAACATGTGAAGTTGATGTGGCTACTGATTTGATCTCTATCACCCCCTTGAGCGCTTTAACTGCTACAGTGGTATAAGAATGAACATTGAGGTTATACTCGAGGGCCATGCATTTGTTATGTGTTTGCCAAGCATTGTTATTTGCATTCGTGTCCTTGCATGTTTCTGGTTTTGGTCCTGGCAGTCCAAATTGTGTATATAAATACAGTGATGCTAACAACCCTAGGTGTATGTTGGCAAAACACTCTTCAGGATTAAAGTGCTTGAATTAGCTATGGCAGTGGTTATAAACCAGTCCTCACGGCCCCACAGATACCCAATCCAAACTCCCAACATATAGAGATAATGCAAAAATGTGGCCATCTATGGGCCCTGATGGCCAGCTTGTGAAGCACTGAGCTAAAAACATTTGAAGTATGCATAAATCAAATGCACTTCATTCTTTACCTCTTGGCCTTGAAAACCTATAAACAATCCAGGACATTTTTTCACATACAAATATATATATTTTTTCATACTTTTTATTATATAGCTAAACCAGTTTAACAGATACACACACTAAAGATTACTAAACTGTCACTGGGATGGTCCCCCTAAAGAGTATATTTCCAGTATCTTAAGGTTGGAATCTGCACTGGCTGTATACACCCTGTATCAACTCCAGTTCTTTTATTTTACTTTTCTTTTTCTTTCTTTTTGGGCTTTAATGACAGTTTGGCACATCTAAGGATACATTCACATTGTTTGTTCCTTGGGGGAGTAAGCTGTACAATTTTTTTGAGTCATTTTTCCTGACAGTGCATGAGAATTAAAGACTCGCTGTTCATACTGGCTTTCTATGTCATTGTTCTTTAACTTTCTCATTACTTTTAATTGACTATGGTCATACCAGTTTTTACTTGTCTTCAAATTTTTCTCGACAGTAAACCGGCAGTGGTTAGACTTGTAGACATACACGCTGCTCAAATAACAAATACAGTATTCATACAAACACACAGATGCTTATCAATCAAATGCATGTTATCTTTCAGAATTCAGAATTAAGCAATCCCATTAGTTCTTCAGCAACCTTGGCAGAATGCCTGATATCTGAGAGAGAGCGTGAACAGTGGAGGTGATGGACATCCAGCGCCGGTGTGGAAGACTAAGAGTGAAGGCAGTTGAACTGAGGTAAATGTGGAGGTGGGCTTGTGAGCGTAAGCGACAGAAATTTAATCAGACAACAAACAGTGGGAGTGGTCCAGGAACGGACTCCACCTGAGCTGCATCATCACCCAGTGCCTGTTTCATTAATGAAAAAAGGCGGAGAGCAAAAAGACGAGAGAAGATTCAGGATTAAAGCACTAGAGTGGAGAGAGAGAGAGAGAGAGAGAGAGCGAGAGAGAGAGAGAGAGAGAGAGAGAGAGAGCAAGAGAGAGAGAGAGCAGTGCCGGCAGCACAGGGAGGCAGATTAGCGAGGTATATGCCGTTCACGCAGATTTCATAAAGCCAATATCAAAGCAACAGCTGGAGGAAAAGGCCAGGGAGAAGAAGGAACATGTCAGGACAGCAGCAAAAAGAGAATGATAAATGTAATCATCTTAATGGCATCTGGAGGAAAATACCAATGTGAGTGTGTGTGTGTGTACACGTCTGCCAGCAAAGGTTGAAAAGATTCACACATCTGCCATCCTTCTACCTCACTTGCGGGTTGAAATAATAATTTCCTGTGAAGCTTGTGGTGCTCTTCGGGGGCTTATCTTTTATACAGTAGCTATCTGAAACCTCCAAATGAATTCAGAACCATTTTTTCTCTCCCAGCTTACTTTTCAAAAGCATGTTAAAAAATGCAAACCCCATCAAAGAGCACTGCTACATGAAGAAGTGAACACCCAGAGCAACTTTTGCTCCTCTACTTGAAATCTTGTACACTGCTATGGCGGAGCTCAAGCTTTGGATAATTAAGGCCTTGTCAGCACTCGGGCTGAAATATACATGCGCTGGTCAGCTTATAGTGCCTGTTATTCCTCCGCACGTCCCCATGTGATACTACATTGTGCAATATTCATGACATTTCACTAAATAAGGTTTTTTTCTCATTTGTGTTGGATTTATGTGTTTCCTTGCTGTATCTCTTTAATGTGACTTTAATGAGACTCTGCGCCTCTTTAAGTAAATATCCCAAGGCAATTACATGCATTAAAACATACATCTTCAATAATTTCATCATAATCTGGAAATGCAGACGTCGTCTACAGGCTACCGTAGATAACGAGGTTTTGTGAATGTGGCACATAATGGGAGAACCTACTGAGTCATCAACCAATGCATATCTGTCGACCCATAAAGCACAGGCAGACAGGAGCTTGAGATGTGCATTAAGGAGATTAATGAGTATGCTAGACAAGCGCTTGATGCATTATGAAGAGCTGGGAAACTTTCTGTAAGCTTTCATAGGTTTTTGTTAAGTCTGAGTTGTGCACTGTACAAGATGTTTAACTCTGTGACTGAGATGTCATGACCTTTGGCCTATGAGCCACTTCATTCACACTCAGTATACCCACTCTGACCTCACCATGACACTTGCACCTCCCCCAGCCCCTCATTCCTTGCCCCTCTACCATTAATAATCATCCTATTACATGCAACTGCAGACTCACCCTGCTGCACACCACCCAACAGCTGAGGCCTTGTTTTGGCTTTTAGGCTATTTGTCCAAGATGAGATAATGGAGTTTTAGAACACTGTAGATACAAATGCAACAAAATGGTTAAAAATGGTGCTTTCAGTTTTCGATCGTAAGAGAAAACACAGCCAAAAAATTTGACCAAAAAAGAAATAAAGATTGAAAAGACCTACAACAAAGTATCAAAATCTATGATTTTACAAATATTTTTAATGGCAATGAAAATGAGAAATAGTAATTAAAAACACATGAATACAAACAGTTCAAGTAGCAGAGGGAAAATGATTGCAGCATGAATCCAAGTTTCATTAGGGACAATAGACAAGATTTACAATCTGTGCTCATGCCAAGTATGAAGAAGGGATACAACAACCAAGAACTTCTCCACTACAGGCTTGATACCACTTAAAAACACAACATTATGTTCTACAAGCAGAACAAAAGCAGAAAGTTACCAGAGTTTTTGAAATAACTGAAGAAATCACAAACGTCAGTGCCAACGTGCAAAGTACAACAAAAAAATGTAAAAAATCATTGCCTTGTTTGACCAACTGTTCTTTGTCGTGGAGAAGGGTAAAAAGTGGGACCTCTGAAATGTGGGGGAACCCTATTCTTTCCATGACCATCTCCAACGTTGAAATAATTACCTGGAGTAAATTCTGATATCGTGAAAACATGTGATTTAAACAAGAGCCTTTCCGTGTTTTTATTTCTTCTATTGACTTAATTTCCTGTTTTTAGTATTCTTTGTTAGTTTTGGCATGACCAGATTCATTTCTGACAAAGATGAGAGTCATGCTAAAGTCTTTAAACTAGCAAAATGAACGGCTCCACACTCTGAACTTAAGAACCCTTCCTGTCCTGAGCAAACATGTGCCTTTGAGTACATACATAAACAGTCAGTTGGCAAACAGTGGCTGTGTTTACATGCAAAGATTGTTGGAAATCCAACTGAATACATTCTGATTTTAGATTAAGACTCAGGTGCTTATATGCTCACTCTACTCAACAATCTGATGGAAACTCTCTGTTTACATGCACACTACAGGTATTAAGACCCAAAATGATGGGCATGAATCACGTTATCTGAATGTAATCAGATACAGGCATTTACACTGCTATTATAATTCTATTTAATGGATTATTTACAGGATTACCCACCTCGTTCAATCGGTTAGAGATTGTATTCCAAATGGCCTCAATCGGACTAATCTATTCTAATTGAAGTGTATACACGGACGTATTCTATTCCGATTGAGCTATTAGTCAGATTATTGACAGATTATTAGGCTGCATGTAAACGTGGCTAGTGGGTTAAACTTCATAGATGAATAGATAAAGGCTGTTTGGATGCTTACAGTAAATATAGTACATTTGCTCCAGCCCAGTTCCAGTCTGGTTGTGGGGGATGCTGGATTTTGTGGCACACACTGCTGCCTACTTACTGTTATAATATTAGTAAGTTTATTTTAGTGTTTAGTTTTGGCTTTTCACCCAGTGTGCCCTGAATTTTGATTTCAGACAAGGACTTTATTTTCTTTACATTTTTTAAGGATACATGCTTGAAAATAAAGCTAATCTCAGGCTGTATTAGAAGCCAGAACCACTGTCGTCTCCCTAAAGAACCTTTCAATTGAAAGGTTTCCACTGAGCTTTCTAGAATAACCATCCAATGCATCCTTGTGTGTATCCCTGGAAGCACTTTGCTGCTGTGAGAACAAAATCTTGTATCTCCAAAATGAGAACTTTACAGAATCTAGTTTACTTTTAATGTAATCAACAGAACTAGTAAAGTAATTTGGGCCATTTCTTTTGGTCTTTTCATCACGAAATTTACACACAATTTAAACAGTTATTTTCAAATCATGTCAAAAACTCAAAAAGGTTTTCGAGATAATTTGAAAATGAGGTTTTGTTCCAACAGCAGCGATTTTCTTTCTTGCATAGACATTGTTTGAATGAATTCTACGTTTCCATACTGTCCAAGGTGTTATAAAAGAGATAAATGAGAGTGAGAGAGAGACTAGCGGGAAAGAAGGAAGGTGTAGTGTTAGTTAAAAGCATTAAATCTGAATCTTGGCTGATGTGAGAGCATATAGTGCGGGGCTTAGCCAGACCCTCAGCAGCGCACTCTCGCTCAAGGACGCCACAAACGAAGGTGCCATGTCCTCAGGGAGAAAGTCAATAAATAAAAGTGAGGAATATAAGGGAGGGAGGGGACAATGAGGGACAGGGGAGCTGTGTGGAGAGCTGATTAGATGGAGTATGCAGTAAAGAACTGAATAGAAATATAAGGAGTATGTGGCAAGGAAGACGTTCCAAGGAGAAATATGAAAACGGTTTAAAATGCAAATTCATAGTGTGGAGAACATTAGACAGTGGGATGATGGGAACAGAGAATAAATAAGGGGAGGTAGAAGTAAAGCTTGTAGAAAAAAAGGAACACAAAGGTAGACAGATAGATATTTTCTGTGTTTTCTGTATCTCACTTTCAAAATAAACCTAAACACATTCTGTGATGTTGAGGTCTGGACTCTGAGGGGGTCAGTCTTTAAGTCTAAATGGCATGCAGGCACCAGAATGTTACTGCAGCTCTATTTAAGGTGTAACGGAATATTTGAATAAGAAGCAAACTTCAACTTCATCACAAGTTCAAAGTCTAGCACTTTACTGATATTGCAAAAGCAGCCTGACCTAACAAAGCACTGCAGCTGATTTAAACTCTTTGTTGGTCAGTGCTAATAGCTGACATCTTTGACTAGCCAACACAGTACAGTAACACTGCAACTGTGTCAAATTCACCACTGTGTCAATTCTATGAGGTTCAACCTTCTTCCTCATTGATCTGTATGATCTGCCCTTCACTATCACTTCCTCATCCACAACATTTGAAACTACATGTACATATAAAAACATGAATTTATGTGATAAAGATTAATATGTATGAAATAAGTATAAAGATTAAAACAAGCCAACAATTTCCAGTCAGGTTAGCTAAGTTAGCTTGCCAGGTTAGCTAAGTTAGCAGGCTATGTTAAAGTAATGTAATTTTTGAAGAACAGCTTATATCCTGTGTGTATGTTCTGTTATAAGTCAGTCACTTCCTGAAATATGAGGAAGCTCTTTCAAAACAACTTGTGAAGCGTCTTACATCCATGTTTTGAAATGACCGACAGGCTAACAGGATGTGTTGTTACCTGCTTTGTCACTATTTCCTCTTAACAGCATTGTAGTGTGAAAAGGGCCTTTTGCTTTCACCAATTGTGTCCACAGCCTCAAAAATCTGGAACTCTATTTTGATTCCATGTAAAACAGCTCTAAGTAACAGTAACGTAGCTGCAATTAGTGCAGATTAAGAGTATGTAAAGGTCTGCTCTTGCCCCGGGTCACTCCTACTGCAGGGTGACAGTGGTGTGTGTGTCTATGTGTGGATGAGGGACTCGCCCTTGTGCCAGCAATAAGCATGCTAATAGGATTAGCCGTGCGGAGAGTTTTACTGTCCATCTCAGCACACTGATTGACTGCCACTGGAGACAAGAAGCCATCAGTCGGGTGGGATCACACCCTCTTCACCTCTGTCTAATCCTACACACACACTCACACATACACTCTCTAGGTGTAATGTCATCAGAGAGGTAATGGCCTGAGCACGACACAGCACTAAAGATCACACTGAGGACACAACTTGATGAGACACGCTGAGCAGCTGACCTTATCCTGAAAACCAGCTACAGAAATGCTTTCAAAGCCAGACTCTGGTCGGCTTTGAAAGTGGCCCACTGAGTCTTATCACAACAATGTTTATGAAGCAAACAAAAGCTGAAAACACATGGCATTAAGTGAGAACGCAACACAAATACAGAAGAGAGAACACAAATGCAAAAGAAAGAACGCAAAAGCAAAAGAGAGAGCGCAAACGCAAAAGAGAGAATGCAAATGCCAAAGCGAGAATGCAGACGCCAAAGAGAGAACGCAAATGCAAAAACGGAATGCATATAAAAAAGAGAACACAAATACGAAAGAGAGAATGTACATAAAAAAGTGAGAACGCAAATATATTGTCAGAAATGAAGCATTTAATAAATGCTGCATTTGTAGAAAAGATAAAAAGCTGTCAGCACTGAAACATTAAGCGAAAAATTAAACATTTTAAAAATGCTGCATTCAAGGGTTGCTCACACCAGAAATGCTCCCGGCCACTAGGGGGCAATGGTTTCCTCATGTATGAGATGTACATATTCAGATATCAGTCAGCCATGGAGTCATCAGTAAAGCTTTTGCCAGTAAATTTGTACCATAATGTTTCAGTGCTGTAAGTTTTTAATCTTTTTTATAAATGCAGCACATTTAATACTTCATTTTTGGTCATTTTTTCAGATTTCAGATTTGTGTTTGTATTTGCATACAAATTTAAAGCCCTTTAAAAGCCGCAATCATCAGCAGGGCTAACTTGTAATTTTAGATGATTTTTTTTAAGTATGGCTCAGGAAACTGCGCATTCTAAATCCATACCTAATTTGTGTTGATAAGCAGAGGAGGAGATATGTTGTTATGATTTGAGTGTAATGAAAAGACCTTGTTGTGAGTAAAGTCTTGTTTTGTGAAAACAAAACAGCAACCTTTATATTTTTACCATCCTTTTAAAACAAACATTAATAAGACAATGTGCAGACTCAAACCTCCCCATACAGAACATAACTGAATGTAAATGTAATTTGTAGCTTAACTCACGGTCATAAAAAATATAATCATGTAATTATATTATAATAGTGAATAACAAAAACAGTAACTGACAGCTTCTAAGGGACCATGCCACTGATGAATTTTCTGAAGATGTGATAAAATAATCCTTTAAAGAAACCTTTCAAAGGCTTATGTGGTTGTGAAGTGAAGTGGCTGAAATTATAAACAAAAAATAATAAACACCTTTTTGAACTACGTGCAGAAATAATTAGAACAAAACACAGTTTTAAAGTCATTTTACCTTCAGTAGGCAGTGTATTGGATTTCTCGTGAAACATCTCCACAGCCAAATATATCTAGGAAATGAAAATCCAATAGCCTAAAATTCATGTTTGTTTTTCTCTAGTTACAGCAACCACACTATGCATTACAGTACAGTACTTCTCCCTGTTTGCAATAACATACTTAAAAAGAGTTAAAGCAATGCTATAAGAACCACTTTGATTCCCCACTGCAGTGCCTCAGGGACCCCCAGATGGTCTACATTTTTGCCATATCCCTATGTGTTGGCAGTTGGGATTGAGCAAAAATGTGGACTATCTGGCAGGCCATAAGGACCCCTTTGAGAACCACTGCTCTAAGCACACTTTGGATAGGTGATTCATTAAAGAACCATTTTTTGCAAATGAGACATGTGAGTGTGAACTTTTTATAAGTTAAGGAATTTCCACATATTGTAAAGGTTCTATACCAATTACATTTCCTAGAGCTGTACACCTAATGCAAGAACCACTTAGGGACCTTTATTTTTAAGTGTGAAGTCTGTAGAAATCAATTATTCAGTTCAATTATGGTAGATCTGAAATGATGATCCTAAACTCTTACTCAAGTAAAAAATATAGTTACTTCAATGAAATAATGACTCATGAAATAAAAAATAAAAAATAAAATTCAGAAATAAAAGTGATAAAAGTTTTCTAAAAAAGTAACTTCTACAACTGCAGTGTAACTTGTAAGTCTAACTTGTATCAAGCATCTCTCAGCATAGGAACTGAAGTTTGCTAGCCTCTATTCTTCCCTTTTAATGCACTAAAAGGGCCACATTAAAAAATCTCAGCAAATCCGTGGGCCAGCTGTGTGTTAGTGACTAACACGTAAGAAATAAAATTTACTTGAGCACAAATATTTTTTGAAAACACTGAAGAAACTACAAAATTCATCAAATTTTTACTTGAGTACATGTACACTGTAAGTGTATAATACCCACCTCTGGCTATGAGAGACAATGAGGAGGACGGAATCAGCTTGCTCGGTTACTGAGTGTTTAGACCACATCGCCATGGTTGGTTTTCTGTTAATGGATTCCCAAAACATCTTGTTCCGAGGCCAGCAAACAAAGGGGAATACAAAAGGTTCTCCTGTCATCCGCAAGGGAAACAACTCAGACGTACGAGGACCAAAATGGAATAATGCAATAGAAGTGCTCCAGAGAGCACAGATCATTTTCAATAAAAGATGTACCTGAGTGAAGTTATCACAGATCCAAAGGAAACCCCACTAAGATGACTCAGTGGGTTTTGGCATGCAGTAAAAGACTAATGTTGGCTATACCCACACACAGTCAGCATGTACCGAAGTAAACCTGCGCTGTCAGCAGCAAACTGAACATAAAACGCAGGGATCTTGATTAATAAGGCATGTATGGTTTAAGCTGTGGGACCAGTACGTTTGCACGCAACAGCTTGGCAGCTGAGTGCAGTGTTCAAAATCACTATCCTCTACAGTCAGGTGAACGTTCTGTAATAATTCAGTAGATGCTTCAGGCTCCACTCATCTCTCAAAGGTATAAAAAGTGGAATACATTTCTGAAAAGGTCTTGTTGCTCTGTGTTGGAACATGGCCTTGCTTACATCCTGCTGCATATTACTACTGACAGCACTGGCAGGTTACATTTACTCAGGTAATATTTTGATGGATTTGTATTTTCAAATGATAATACTTTTCTTCTGCCCAGGAGAGGAGATGAATCTACTTTATATCCAGTAATATTTTAGTCATTAACATTTTGTTACTAGTTCCTTTTTTGTTTCTAACCCCTTAAAATCCCAGGTTTATTACATACTAAAGCCTATTATTCAGTAACTACAGGGACTTCAGTGCAAACTGGCCGAGTTAGGTTAGGTTCTTAGGTTATAGAAGTGTGTAATAAACCTTTGGGCCCACCGGTGAGCCCTGGCCATTTAAGGGGTTTACTGTAGTATGTTACATTGATGATATCATCTGTACTGCTTTGTAGCTTTGAGATACAAATGCTTTATCATTTTTAGTCTAGAAGTACATCACTAACAGAAGAATAAAGCCTAAGACACGTAAGTTTCTATACTGAAAGATGCTGGATGTGGAAGTTCAGCTGCAGTTCAATAAGTTAGTCACTACTTAAGCAGTTGAGTGTACCTCAAGTTGTTTTTCAAAGAAGTACCTTCTAAAAACCACTGTTATCCT
This sequence comes from Colossoma macropomum, assembly GCF_904425465.1. NCBI lineage: Eukaryota > Metazoa > Chordata > Actinopteri > Characiformes > Serrasalmidae > Colossoma > Colossoma macropomum. The sequence goes on along the minus strand of NW_023494790.1, from coordinate 16,463,016 downwards.
TACAGGAGTCATTATTTCACAGAAATAACATTACTTTTCCATATGATTTATGGATTTAGGCTACTCTACCCACCAAAGATATTCTATTGGGTGTCTAAACACTTTTAGCTCTAGCTGGTAAGCCATTTTACTTTCTTTACAAGTTCCTTTGCCCTTTCTTGAGCCTCCTCAACCACACTTTGGCCGTAATAAAGGTTTACACTGTACCATTGCCAGCTGCATAATATTGGGTCACCTTTCAGAATGTATGAGGATTTTCAGAAGTGAAACTTTGTGAGAAAATATATGGTATCTGCACCTCTTCACTGGCAGAACTGTTGGTTGGAAAATGAATGAATAAAACATAAACCTGTGGTTACAATGAGGACAGGCAAATATCAGCCTTGAGAACTGATGGAAAAATGTGAAAGGAGACAAATAAGTAAGGGCAGCCTGAATACCTCCCACTTTCATACATAAAAATTCCTCTCTTTTGTACTGGAGTTCGGCATAAACAGGGTACATAATTATGGTCTTTCAGCACCTGCTATTAATGAAGTTGTCATTTCAGACCATCAACCATTACTTCAGATATGCTGAAGTAAAAACGTGTATCAAATGAGTTGGGGGCGAATAAGGACAGCGTAGAGACATGCATTACATTAAGTGTGCACAGTAGGGACAACAACACACTATCTGATCTCACTAAAAGTAGAAATCCATATCATTTTTCGCTGGTCATCTATCTTTTTCATTTATTTACACGAGGCGCTGGCAAAGCTCTGGTATTTTTCTGCATTCAGCATCAGTTTATTGGAGATGCTTCTTATATTAAAGCTAAATGTCACCACAAAATAAGCATGAGATGTTTAATTTTCTAGCTTTATAATTGAAGCCCCTCAGTTTTGAAATAAAAGAAAGAGGTTTAAAAACAAGATTATGCAACATCTTTCAAATTAATAATATAAAAAACTACTAGAGGAAGGTAATAAGCTTCCATTCAGATCATATGCTTTTAAGAATATGAGCATCAACAGTAGCAGTAATACTTAAACACTGGTCACTGTATTCAGTGTGAATGGCATGGCAACAGTTACATAATAAAAAAGTTGAGAGAAAATAAAACACCAACAACAAAAAAAGCTGGCAGCAGTGGAGAAAGACCCAGGAAACCAAAGTGTCTCTGTTGTATACTGCGAGATGATCTGTCTTAAAGTTCTAATAGCCTGAGGACAATGGCCTGAGGCTCAGCTCTCATTGTTTTCTAGTGCTACATAACCAGCCCACTACAACATGACAGCTGAATCCATTTCAGTAAGTAAGTCTGTAGAAGGCAGCACGCAGGGCAAATATGATCCTCCATTCTGATGAGGCGGTTCTGCTGAAGTTCTGCTGTTGTTTTCTCCCAGCTCTGCGGACTGTGCCCACACATTGTGCATTCAGAACGCTCTCCCCTTGATTTTGCACACTGCTCATGTGCTGCTTTCACCTGCACATATCCTGGCATTGTAAAGTGTATTAATCTCCTTCACACTTTACAGTTCTCTCAGCAATTAACTGCCATCCAAATATACACAGCAGTATCCAGATCACCCCACTGCACACTGATGAAGACCTGAGGGCACTAAGGCTTTTAAGAACTACAGGGAAAGCTAGAAAAGGAAAATGCTGGTGTGAGATTTGGACTGTGGACTCACCGTCAGCCACCAGTCTGGGAAAATAATTCGTAACCTCTTAACTTACTTTAGCAAAAGTCTTTTTTGATGATTTTGATTGATGCTGGATGCTAACGGTGTAGCCATAGCAGAGGTTACAGAGGTTAAATCAACATAAAAATGGTCTCTTTTGTGCTGCATGTTTATGCATTTTTGTGAAGTAGTGTGTCCTCTTCCTCTTGTCTAACCATTTTCACAATCATGCAAGTATGTCTTCAGTTCTTCCTGTTATTTCATGGTGGTTAAACTTGCTACATACATCAGTTCAGTATCCCTTCATTTTTAATTAGCCTAGATTATTTCCATTGATTGTTTTTCCTGTGGTAACACTATGTTCAAAGTGATTCCAAAGCATTACTTCCTTTAGGTAACTGCACTTTGCATAGCCAGGAACAAATTGCTGATTGATTTTTATTAAATTTAAAAGCTTGTATAATTTTAATGTATATTATTTTGCCAATTTGCCATGGCCAGCTCTACCATTTTGGGGGCCTTAAGCAGGATTTTATAGGGGCTGCGGAGTGAATAATTTGTCCTCTGAGGCCTCAAGCTATCCTTTTTAATATGTCTTATCGTCTGTGCTGCTGCATTTTGTACAAGTTGTATAGGATATATTGTTTTCTTATGAGGCCCAGTAAAAAGAGCATTACAGTAATCAATTCTGCTTGTAACAAATGCATTAACAAGTTTCTCTGTGTCGCTCTGAGATAGAAAAGGCCTAAGCAATATTTCTAAAATGATAAAAAGCTACTTTAGTGACTGTGTTTACATGCAGGTTAAAACAGAGCTCAGAATATAAGATTACACCCTGGTTCTTCAAGTTTGGTATATGAAGCTAAAGAACTGGGCTTCTCATAAAGCTTTTTTTCAAGTTTAGTACCAAATATCAGTATTTCAGTTTTTTTCCACTGAGAAATACCTGACACATAGCTGGAAAGGCCGTCTACAGAGACTTGCTCATCAGGAGGAATCAAAATGTATAACTGCGTGTCATTGGCATAGCTATGAAAATTTATGTTCAAATACCTAGAGGTAACATGTATAAAAAGAAGAGGAAGGGCCCTAAAACTGAACCCTGTGGGAAAAATGTTAAATCTCTTCGATGAATGATTTCCCAGTGAAACCAAGAATTGTCTATGCAGTAAAGATGATTTAAACCATTCTAAAACTGTCCCTGAAAGGCCTACCCAATATTCAAGGTGGTGTATAAGAATCTTGTGATCAACAGTATCAAAAGCTGCACTAAAATCCAGTAAGACCAGAATAGAAGGATTTTTTGCATGAGCACTGATCATGAGGTCATTCCCAACACAAACCAATGCTGCCTCAGTGCCACAGTCAAAACAAAAACCTGATTGAAACTTCTCATATAACTTGTTTGACACTAGATACCCTTTAGACTTGATCTTGACTTGATCTTAACTAGCCATGGTTGGACTTGTCTTGGACTCAACAAAGGTGGTCTTGACTACAGCCTTACTTACATCGAACATTAGTAGACAAATTATGCACATAAATTGAACATTATTGTTCCTAAATTCTTAGCACCCAAGAAAAAGTAGGCTTTTCATTTTACTTAATCCCAATTTAACCCCTGCACAGGATATTCCTGTCAGTGTCATGTCTCCATCACTGTTGAGTAAGTATCTTTGAAATCAACTGCAACCTTTTTTCAGCACAGGTGTTCAAAAAACTTGTCAAACAAAGTCTAACCCTGAGCTCAAGGAGACATCTGCCATGACAGCTGCCATCTTAGTTCATGCAGGCACTGGAAGTCTTTGGGAGTTGAAATTTATAGCGCATAACAACTTTGCTGTGATAAGCCCTGAACCCAGACCAGGCCACCAGAGTTTTAATGCATTCTGAGGTAACGTTCCACAGACTGTTTGCTCCTTGCTGTCGGGAGGTCATTATTTTGACAGCCACGTTATGTCCTCTGCTGGCCTATATGTGTCAAAGCCATGTTGTGCATTTCCTCAGCGTTCAAGGCAAATGACGATTGCGCTAGACACCCTGAGGAGAAACTCATAACATGCGATCTCTTGTCCATAAGTCATCTGCCAAGGCCTTGTCAAGCCTACCTGTTGTACACACACACACACACACACACACACACACACACACAAATACACTCACAACTTTAATCAGAGCCCTGAGGCCTGCCTGGACTCCCTAAGGGGTAGACTAGTCTAGAGCTCAGTGGATGTCTATGATGAAGTGATGAGTAGATAGAGGGCCTCTGAAATTGCTCTGCTCAGAAACACGCAAAGGATACAGTCATAGACATATTTTTGATAGGTGGGGACAAGCATCAGCAGCTCCATACGTGCAGCACTTACTTAAATTTAGGAGATTTGAAATAATTCTTAAAGATTTACGCCTATTCTTCAATTTTATTATTTTGTTTCATTGCAGTCACTTAGCCAACATTGCTATCATGACACTCCAGTCTTTATCATTGCTTGCTGAAAGCAATCTGATGGCCAAAATGAAAAATTCAGTCATAGCTACATCCATGGTAAATATGCCTACTCATCTCCTAAAGTGGTGTCATAGTAGTCTCCAGAGTCAGATTTTCAGTTTGAAGACTATGAAAAATCCCTTCTGATGATGTATCTTGAAGGTGAGAGGAACCTTTGAAGTACCATAAGTGCTTTGGGACAGATATTTGAGGGGAGGCTTTTTGAATTTGTTTGTTTCTGGATGGCTAATGCAGAAGGAAGCCAGATACCCAGCTGGATATCACATGTATATTTTAAAAGACTCTTAATCAGTGCCTTTCTTTATTGTCATAAGAGTGATTTCCAGCAGTTGTAAGACATTTTTGCACCAATGCATGCTGGGTATTGTAGTGAGAGAACATTGTGGATGAAAAAACACAAAAAATCCAAAATTGTGAATTCTGTCATGAAGCTGTGGGATGCAGTGCTGCACTGTAGAATATTTTATAATGTGACAACATATAAAATCATCTCTATTCAAAGAAAAGCAAATATCTCAAAAATGGTAACTTTGTAGCAGAGGGCAAAAAAGTTCTTTACTTTTAAGTTAATGTAAAGAGATTTTATTCCAAGCAATTTTGGAGCATCTCTCACAGCTACTGTGCTCAAATAATGCAGAAAAAAATCCCCAAAAATAGAGATGCACGAGTTTTTTTTCTTTTTTTCTTGGACAGTGACAAAATGTTTATTTGAAGCCAGTATGCCACTTTAAGCATTTCATAAAACAGAATGATTGGATAATATATTCAGAATATATATGTGGGAGAGATCTGGATTTTTGTGCTGTTCAACAAGGATAGGCTAACGTCAGCTTGCCCACACTCTAAGCTTGGGATAATCTGACATTCAATAATGAAATTGAGAGATTCCAAGTCAAACGTACATGGTGCAAGCAGCAATACTGGCAAGAACTTTCCAATCAAGACCATAATGATGAAGACTGTTTCTGAGGTTTGATCTGTTTGATAGTTCGCTCCTGATGCAAGGGGGTTTCTCTGCATGTTTTCATTTTAATCCCCCCACCCTGCTGGGCTCGCAGGTCAATTATATCGACTTTTCATGAGATCTAGAGCAGCTTGTCAGCACTCAGTGACAGGCTTTGTGACAGGCTGACTGTTCACTGTAGAACAGCAGAGCTAATTATCGCAGTCTTGTAGAATTTCACCAAGCCACAGGCTGCAGAGCGTGGAATCAAACAGCAGGATGGGACAGAGATAAAGGTGATGTGAGACCTGACAGAAGGAGGATTAAAGCCTCTATCCTTCCATTCCTCCACTCTTTCTGTCTCACCCCTGACCTGTTTGATTAAAAGTGGTTCTGCTTGAAGATCATCTTTCGCATTCATCCCGATAAGTGTGTTAGTCTGTACCAAGAGTAAAATAAGGTGTCATGAAAAATCGCTGAAAGCTTTTAAAGTGTATCATCTAAATCGCTGAGCTCTGTCCGTTCAGCAGCAAGCACCAACTTCCTCGCAGGGTGAGTCATGCAAATGATGGAGGTGATATGAGGAGAAAGATGTTAATGAAAGTGGAGATCAAGGCCAATTCTGACTCAATAGCCGATCGATACAGAACCCATGAGCGTCACTTTGCAAAGGCCAACAGGACACCTTCTTTCATCCACAACAAGCATGGAGAGAATGTTCTGAAGTAGCACGCATACATAGAGGAGAAAGCCCCTGCCCACAGCCTTCACCACCGGCCATCGATCCTTCTTCTTGCCCTATGAAATATGCCTGTAAATTATCCCTAATGGGACTGCGAATGGGAGCTCGGCTCCGGCTGTCAGAGTGATGCATGCTGGAAGAGCAGATGGGCAAGCCTGACTGTCTAGTCCCACAAAGAGAAAGAGAAAGAGAGAGAGAGTGGGAGAGGGAGATAAAGAGCCTGACTGTCAGTTCAGGGTCACTGTTGTAGACCTATATAGCAGACATTACTGCTGCCCACAACTGCTTTCCCTCTAAGCCAGCAGATGGGTTTTAGCACGGCACATCAGGGAGAATCTCTACATGAAAAAGAGTCAAAGTCATAATGAGGATTCGTTTTGCCAAATAAACTACACTAAGCCTTTGAACGCTAAGCCTCCATAACGCATCATTAGGCCTTCTGCAACCCTAACGCAGGCATTAGCAGCAAATTAACCAAATTGAGAACATAAGTGGCCTCATGCAGATGAGTCAACAGCGAGCAGAGAGACAGGATGTTTCTCCAGCCTAACGAGTTGTGACGGAATGACCCACTGATCTTTCCTGCACGTTCCCACACTGAGACATTCCCAGTACAACGTCATCCGCACGTCTGCAGATGTTAAGCCCTGCTCACAGAGCGGTAAGGCCTCAGGCAGGGCTGTGTTGCAGAGAGTATGCCGTCTGTCAACAATCCTACATGGATTTCAGTTTAGGCTAGCACCGAGTCAGGTGACTCTCTCCATGTCTGGGCAGGTTCTGGAGGGTGAACAGATTTTCAGGAAAGATAATAAACAGGCTTCCCACTTTATTAAAGGCTTATAAAGTGCTGGATCCAATTCCTATTGACAGTCTATGTTTGTTAATTGACGATAGCTCCTTCACTCTCACGCTGGCTCAAAAATTTTTATTTTTGCTGGTCTAACCGCTGCTAAAAAGATTGTGTAATTGGTTTAATCCAAATACACAACTGTTGTGACAATGGCTATTATTCTATTATGACATTGGGCCTCATTCACCAATATCATTCAGTTTTTGCTTAAATATGTTCTTGAGAAAAGTCTGTCAGATTCATGACATGTTCTTAAACTGCAGAACTGTTCACACCTTTGTGCTCTTTAGTGTGTATATTCTGTTCTTACCTAAGAACAAATTCCAAATATGAAAACACTGGTCAATGTCAGAATCATCATGAAAACTGTGTTCTCAAGAAATTTCTTCTTAAGAACAGTTGGTGAATGAGGGCCCATTGTTTCCCTTGAGTGGACTATTGCAATAATAAATAAAGCTAAAATAGCTGCAATATTGGCATGGGATGTGACTGCATCAGCTCTTAAGGATTTATTTTAGGTTATTAGATGAATGCCCCTAATAATCCTCCCTGTATACCTGTTTTTTTGTGTATTTCAATTGGTCTGATAATAGCTGCATTTGCTTTTATATTTTAACTGTATTTTCTTTTGTTTACTGTATTTACACATTTTCACATCTGTGTATAAAAGAGGAATGTGTGCTCAGAAAAAAAGAATTACAAATATATGAAAAATCCAACAGCACAAGCACAATTGTTTCTTCATTATAATCTGTCTGATTTGTGCTGGGGGCTGTCTGTAATTGACTGTGATTAGATTGTTAATATTACTCCAGTGGCATCACTAGGGGGTAAGGCTATAAGTAGCATCATTAGGGACCCTGTGTAATGCGTAGCACTTATAGCATGAGTACAGCAAAAACTGGAAAAAAAACTGGAAAATTAGCTTCATGCTGTATTGACAGATGCCATGGTCATAATTTGAACTCCTGGTGCATGTACCACAAAGTGTCACACCATAAGATTGTCTTCTCTGGCAACGACGTTTAAACAATGATTTTAGAACTTGCTTTCCTCAAAAAGTTCACAAATGACTTTTTTTGCTGCACAGAGGACAATCCAAAGAGGCTTTGAATACAGGGTAGACAGGGTCACCACAAAGACAAGCTTGCTCTCTTTCAAGGTGAGTGAATTCTCTCTGCCTGAAAAAACAGACTCTCCCCTGATTCACTGACTCTCTAAAGGAACCATGCACCGTATCAAAGAAAAAGATGCGACACCAGAGAATAAAAGGCAGAATAAATAAATAAACACCCAGAAAATACTGATTCATGAAGGCAAAGACCCCATGCTGCCTAGCCTTGTGCTCCGTACTCGTGGCTCTATTTGGCTGCCCACAGAAACAGCAGGGGTTGTGGATAACTGACAGTGGCCTGCCAGCAGTACCACGACTGAGCTCTACAATGCCACCACAGATCAGGGATTAGAAATGTCACACAGAACAAAAAACAAAAACAAACCATACTTTTCTGACCCGATCAAAAATAACAATAAAATCATCCTCAGCTGTTTGAGGATGAACTTTTTATTTTAAAATATGGGATCGACAACATTCTGGTTAATTATGTTTCTGGTTAATGTTCATAGAATTGAACAATTATTTGTCACATTGCCTAATTAGGTTAAAAAGCTGCATTCATGATTTGAGTGATATCAGCTTGGTTCCATTCAAGTCCAGAGGCAAAAGGAATAAAAACACTTATTAAATAACTGCAGCAGTGTTTTGCAGTGGCAAACTGGGACTATAAGAGCTAGGACTTCAGTTTGAGCAATAAGTGTCAAAATCCGTCAAAAACAAGGAAAAAAAGCATCTCTATGATAACACACAGTTCTGCCAGCCCTCCAGTGGGATTCTTGTGGTATGTAAGTGCTAAGCTAAAGGTGATTCACATTAATTTTTTTGGGCCATTCTAAAAGTAACACAGACATCTGAAGCTTGTAAAAGACATTTCATGTTTAATTTGAAGCTTAAAACATAAATTAAGACCTTGTATGCAGTGGCGGATCTAGAAAATCTTACCAGGGGTGCAAAGGTAGCAAAACAACTCTAAAGGCACAAACACTCGCCCCACAGCAAGGTGGACACCAATAATGTGGCAGAAATTTTGCGGTAGCATCTGGGGTGGCCAATCAGGTTTTAGGAAAGGCAACAGGCCACTCTGGCCACCCTTATAAAGCCACATATGTTTTTATTAAGCAATTTTACAGTGACTCTTTCATTAACAAGCCCTGGCATAAAGCTGCAGCCCGTTTTCCATTTCTAATCGAACCGATGCAAAAATAAAAAAAAAAAACACCTCTAGAACTTTCAGAAAGCGTAGCGTGATGTTTTTTCTCTTGAATTTGGTCCCAGTTATTGGAAATCAAAATGTCATTGGTTGATTCTACTGCCATATCCTAATTATGTTAGTGGTTCACCTGACCTTCAGCTCCTGAAGTCCTTACCAATGAGAGAGTTAGCTTGGCTGTATCTACCTTAATATTACAGAGAAAAAAACCCTTACTGGATAATTTTCCATTGGGCATTACAAGAGTTTAACCTTTTTGTTTCCAACAATGAAATAAGTGTTTCTGAAGGCCTTATAAGCTTAGGGGTCAGGAAAATATTATATGTGTCATTTTTGCTCAGAAAAAAACATGCTGTTTCTGATCTCTGCTCCAGAGTAACCAGCTATCACCTCCCAGCACCATGGATAGCAACCTGCTACTTCAGCGTTTCTTCTACAGACAAACATCAAGCATGTGGATGGAGGTCAAAGTCCAGGAATGATGCAGGACTGCTGGTCACTGACGTCACCAGCTGTAGGGTACCATTTAGCACGCTTGAAGTGCAAACAGAGCTAGAGATGTTCACAATTTGGAAAACTTTTAATGTATTTTATATAATTGGGACATTAACAGGAACTGACCAACATTATTCTTTTATGATTTTGCCAAATAGCTAACAAATATGAAAAATATGATGTGACCATACAAAACCTGTAGTATGATTTAATGCTATGGTGGCATCTTTGGTTGTCCTATAGTCTCCTATAGCTATTGTTTTTTTTGTTTTGTTTTGTTTTGTTTTTTTTGAGAATGAGCAGAAGGTGAACCAATGATCTCATTTTCATACTGACTTACCCAACCAGATTCCTGACCCCAGACTCAACTTTCCCAACCCAATCCACACACTCTAAGGTACACAAGCCTACAGGCATTTTTCTTCTCCACTCTTTACATACAGAAGCCTTCCACAGGGTCATACACCAAGTCTGTTAATGCATGATTGTGTTTAAGATGCACTGTAGCACCTGATCCTGTGACAGTAATCGGGCTGGGAAGAAGCAGGACAAAGTGGGTGAAATTAGGTGAGCAGCGGAGCGTGCAGACAGAGCAAAAACACACTGAATAATTCCGCTGCACATCCAGAGCGTTCAGTCAGAGCATGATGTGCCGGTTCCCATGGGATGCCATAAAACTCCTGCACTGACCTCTATAATTCATCATCATGGTGGATTCATCCTGGGTGACTTTCAGAGCCACATACATCTCTTTCTGCTCATGCTGCCCCCGAGATTAATTATTCAAATTCTCCATTCTGGTCAGACACAGACATGAAGGGCAGCAGAGCAGAGTTAACCCCAATAAAAAGTCAGTGCTTTCCAGCTTTCTGTGTTCCAGAGATGGATGAGGTCACTGTGCACGGGGCATCATGGCCTTTAGCGCTGTTTCACTAACCTCACCTTGAATTTCATATGGGACTTACTGTAGCAGTCACTTTTTCATTACAGCCCATAAAACATGGACACCTTTTGTCTCCATTTAAAGGCACAATGATCCATAGATGTTGAAGGGCACAATGCAAATACCCATGAAACTACCCTGCTGTGTATTTCAGGCATTAACCCATCAATGCTCTGCCTACAAATGCATTATTTTATAATAACTGTTGCCACATTGGGCAGTCTTTACAGAATTCTGGCAAAATTCCATTCAAACCACGAACTAAAAAAAAAATTAAAACACCTAAATTTAGAGTGAGTTTTTTTTTAACACATTTTTCCCCAGTTCACACCTGCCAGCAAGGTCTCCCCATCACACAATGCTACCAAGCAGAGAGGGTGAAGGCTAAAGACATGAGACACAACATTGCATCTTAACACAACATCACTGGGGAGCCTAAAGCACTTGGAGGAGAACACTAACTGCAATGTCTGTTCTGTTTGCTAACAGACAACCACATTGGCTAGCACAGCACAGGGAAGCGGGAGGGCCATCCTACCCACCCAGAGACTCCTGGCCACAGATGGCCGTGGTATTGCCAAGGATCGAACATATGATCTCCTGGTTAGTGGCTCAGCTGTCTAACACTTGCCCTAAGTTTTCCCCGAAGTTTTGAATATTTTATTGTAACAACAGAGTGCAGCTTGGCAGCGTAGCATTTTAAACTGGAAAATAAAACATTTTGTAGCCACTCTATACAAACAGCTGTCAAATTTGGATAATATATTTTTTGTAACTAATTGCACACTAGAATTTCTCATTAGGTTGAATTGTACTTTTGCCACTGCTCTGGAATCTAGAAACAGTTGCTAAGCAAAACACATTTGAGGGTGGAGCATTGAGAGGTTAGTTTAGTGTAAGTTGATTTTTATTTGGTTTCTTTTTTATAAGGAGTTTTATGTAGCCAACTAGTATCAAAACAGTCGGAGCAAACTAGCAACATCAGAAATAAGTAAAAAATTCAAAGTGTTTTCAAAGCATTACAAATTTACAGCACTTTGTGATGCACATAACAGCCATAAAGACATTTGAATCGACACTGACCTCATTTTGCTGATACATTTTTTGCAGTTGACACAACCTAGCTAATGAATTCTCTCACTCAAGCCTCTAGAGGGCAGCCTAATTGAGCATGGATTGGGCGGGGGCCAGTGACATGGACCCTGGAGGACATTTTGGACTGTGTCCAAGAAGAAAAGGATAGAGAGGTCAGGCAGATGTTATTGCAGAGCCAGTGGCACCATGCAAGCCCACAAAAACAACACTGAAGAGATTCTGGTCCTGTACACTAGTCCACTTATTCTACCATTAATTGCACTGAAAATCAATCTAATTATATGAAGGACTCATGTAGTCTCTTAAGGAGAGCCCTGGGGCTACCCTAGAGGGTAATTACCATCAGAAGAGAGTGTAGCAACATGGAGAGAACATGTGTCAGAACAGAACCTGTCAGCACACACACACTCTCCTGCTTTTACAGACTCTCAGAATGACACACGTTCAAGGAAGTATGTGTGCGTGTGTGTGTATGTGTGTGTGTGTGTGTATGCTGACCACAGTCATTTGGAGCAGAAGAAAGCATGCATTAGCAGCACTGAAAACAGCTGAAATGCACATTAGCTATGACAAACTGATTCCTAACACCCCGATAAGTGTCTGTGCTGTTGTAATATCTAATCCCTGATGCACAGAATGCTAATTAGTCTGTAATGTGTTTTTAAAGAAAGGTTATCACTGTGGTTATCAAATGTCTGCTAATCACTTTTTTCAAAGGACATAAGCCACAATATCCTGTGGAGTGTTTGAAACTCTCATCTAGGTTATAAAGTGACAAGAATAATGGACCCACTTAACACTGAAATGAATTGCATGCGAATATTCATGTGATTATATGATAGATCCCTTTTGATATCACGTTATTAAATTCAAACCTCGCAGTGCATGCCAGTGGCAATGCTTCTCATCAAGCTGATATTAAATTAATTCATCTTGCAAACTAAAGTGATGTTATGACTGGTTTACCACAATCACTGTGGGTGGGCTAATGTAGTCTATGTAGAGCCGTGAACAAAAGCAAATTGTTTCTATTAAAGGACTGTGAATCAAAACCACATACCAAGGCTAGTAAACATCAAATTAAATACCTTATTTATCTGGAAAAAATGTGAATGTGTATATATATCCACACACGTATTTGTTTCATCTTCACTTTAAATGTTTTCTTTAAAGTTGTGTCTTCTAGAGATACGTAAGCATTTTTAAATTTTCATATATATCGCTGTTGTCGGAAGAAAACCTTGTATCTCTAAAATAATAACTTTACAGGAAAAGGAAAAAAAACTACTTTCCTTTTAATATGAGTCAAAGGAACCAAACTTTTTTCTTTTGGTCCATTCACCATGAAGTTCATCCACGATGTAAAGGGCAACAGGCATTTTCAAACTACATAAAAAACTGAAAAACAAAAATGGAGATACAAGGTCTTCTTCCAACAGCAGCGCAATTAATGCACAATTACTGTTTGTTTGTTAAATTTAACATACAAACAAAAAACTAATAAAATAAAATGGCCTGTGCAAAAGTTACGGAACATTTAATATTTTATGCTTAATTTTTACTCCCAGCAACCAAACAGAAACTGTGCACTAAAATTATAAAAAAATGCCAGATTTAACTTAGTTCCCTGTAAAAGATGTGTTCATTTATTTTTACTTAGAAAATCAAAAAGATATTATGGGTCATTTTACTAGAGGTATTCAAACTTTTGCATACGACTGTATATGCTCAAGCAAATACAAAATACATACAAAGAAAGTACTATGTAGGCTGCAGAAAAAAAGTGCATTATAAACACTAAAAGAACTAAAAATGTAACTCTGCATCCTCTAGATGCTTCTAGGTTCTACACACTCAGCAAGACCAAAATTACAGCTTGATTTTTCCATGATATCTTTGCTCCCCACACATCCATTCCAGCTCCAGGATCTCACTTCCAGGCCCTTTCCATCCTCCAGAGCAGCAGTTGTCCTCTCTATCCTGCTGCTCCTGGAGGGATCCATCCCTCATGTATAATGCATCTCATCAGGGGTCAGGCTTTTTATATCCACGACCCCCTGTGACCTCCTCCCCTAAAGTACATCTGCTCCCCGGCCCATGAGCAGGACAGAAGATACTGAGAGTGAGTGTGGTGTTTAGCCCCCATGCGCGGACCCTCACACTCGGGGAGTCGTTGTGCAGATAGCCCTCATTTGTTGGGTTATTCAAATATGTGCAAATGCAATCCCTCTCGCTGTCACTTTTACTTTCCACGAGAGCACAGGGAACTGTAGCATGTCACAGGGCATCTATATTTCACTTCCCGAACTTTGAAAGGAGGCCTTTTTGGGGACCTTATATAACCGTCTGCTTCTAAAATAAAACGGAGCTCTGCTAAAGCACACAGATCCCATGTCCATGAAGAAGAGCAACTTCAAAAGCTAGTGTGCTGTGGAAGACGAGAAGGAAAATCTGAAAACCCAGGAGGTTCACCTTCTTTTTCCAACACACACACACACACTCCTGTACATGTCTCAGCTATGTACCCACACAGCTGACTGAGCTGATGGCTGCAGCTTGACAGAGAGAGAGAGATAGTGAGAGAGAAAGAGAGAGAGAGGTACAGAGACACAGAGAAAGAGCAAGCTGTTCCAGGGCTGTAAAGCAGAATTAAACTCAAGGAGGGTTTAAAGATGGAATGGGATATAAAATAAAAGCTGTAAACCACCTTTTTGTTATTTTTCTTGTTAAAGACCCCAGAGACCACATAACAGATTAGGCAGTTTCCAAACCCACAGCCGTAAACTGAGCCAACGTTTCTTTTGCAGTAGAAGGCAGTGTTAAAAGAACAGAGCAACTTAAGGCTTGTTCAATCTGCTAAATGCAGCCGGGAAAAGAAAAAACAGGCCAATAGTCTTTACCTAGCGGCAGTGCCTATTTATAGGAGGCAAATGCCACTTCAGATTAGTGTCAACTTCTGGTGTTTGGTGCCCCCTGGTGCATGAGAGTAATACTGCAGTTGTACAATACTTCATTACTGATACACAATTGCAGGACAGCAAAACTCATCCTTTAACAAAAGGAGCAAAAAATGAAGCACTGATCTTTTTAAATCACTAAGATGAGCAAAAGCCACTTTTTTACTTGACATCTGTTACAGTGTGTTGTGCTACACTGTAATGGATAAAGCCCTACTGGTTACATTGCTTCTCATCAAAACTAATACGTTGACACAACATACTAAGGCATGGGAATGAGACAGTTAAATTGTGGCCACAAGTTAGTAAGGCAAGGAAACAAGATAGATAACTTGTCATTGTTAAGTTGTGGCCTACTTGCTCGTTCCCATGTCTTAGTTATGCCCATGCAACAGAATCGCATTGTCACACCTTAGTGAACTGTGGCCATGCATTATTTTTATTAAGATGCAAGGTCACCAGCAGGGCTCTGTAGAAATGCTTTCTATGCAATTGTGAATTACAGAAAAAATTAATGATGGTCACCCTGATCACCACCAAGCCAATTTTTTATGGCAGACTGGGGTTTGGATCGCTAAAGCCCAGAAATTCATAGCCAGTGTGTGAGAACATAATGTACAGCATAAGCTTTTCACTGATACTCAAGGCCAGATCACTTCAGACACCACTTCATTGCAATGGCTGTACTGACACCTAGTGTCATTCTTTTGCATTCACTCCAACATGTCTGCTTCATAACAACCACAGTCTCATTCATTTCATCACCGAATCAAAAATGTGGGCTGCACAAATCAACGGCCATTTGTTCTTTAATATTCACTTTTTTGCCCAATAATGCTACAGAAATACGTACTAAAAAGACATTTCAGTTCTGGCTCACAAAACATCCTTCATGAGTAACAGATCAAATCAGGAAGAATCAAATACAGCTCAGAAATAACCAGGCAAGCCAATGTCTTCAAATACATTTTTTTTCAACCATCTACAGTTTAGTGTAGACATTCAACAGTTTCCAACTGTTGTATAAATACTCCAATCCACAGGAAGCATTTCAGAGTTGGCTAGCTTTAAGCCAAGTCCAAAAAGAAATATACAAGAAACCTCAAGAGCGAGTTGAACCCTTTTGCCCCTGGAGAACTACACTACCCTCATAAGAATTAGCGAATATGGCGAAAAAACTGCCTGGTTTGGGTTTAAATCAAGCTGACCTCAATTGCACCCATACTGCTTACAAAATGAAGAATTGTTTTGGTAGAAGTTACTTGCCTTAGAGACTGTGCTCATGGTTAAACCTGATATCAGTCATTTTCACAATGGTCTGGCAAGTTATTACTCTGTGCATGTGTACATATTCATGTATTAAGTGGTCTGCTATAGCCAATAGCCCTTTTTGAAAAACGAGAGAAAAAACACTGGCTTCAGCTATATCCAAAGGGTACTGCAGACTTTTAAGAGTGGTTACAATGGGATGAGCACGTAATATGCACTTGCCAATCAAGCATGTCATCTACTAACATAAAGTGGGCTTCACTTTTGCATTTGCACTGATCTGCAAGAAGCAATGTGAACATAAAGTTCAAGCAAACCATCACAGATGAAATACATGACTCAGGCTAGGACTTGATGTTCCTTATCAATCTGCTGCAAAGTGGAGGTGTAGCACGAGGTGTTATGGACACAGACAGAAAGAGAGAGTGAGAGAGATGGAGAATGCTCTCTTGGGCTGTAAGTGGTAATTGTGAAACCTGAAGCATCACTTTCGCCCATCTGTCTCACTCGTCCCTGCTCAGCGTTCAACTAGCCACAGGCTTCAGGTGACAGCCTAGAGAGCCAAGCTCACATTGCACTCCAGCAGAGGACCACTGTGCTGTTAAACATGCAGTAGTGATGCAGATGAAACTGCTTTTGTAAAAACACTGTAGCATTAAGATCACCATACCTATTAGAAAGAGCATTCAAAGCAATGCTCATCCAAAAGTAATCATTGACATCTTTGCTGAACCAGCTAACAGCCTGTGAACAAGTCCTCTTTTGTGCTTTTTGTTGACATTTTCTGTTCTGTAAATCGAAAGAAAATGCCCAGATGAACCACATTACCAAAACTATTTTACAAGTATTCCCTGTTTTGTCTTCATGGTCAATATGAGAAGGTTTAAAAGAAACAACGAAAAGAATTACAAATAATTAGTAGAATTACAAATAATAAGTTTTTTTTCCTGATCCAATGTCAATGTAACCAAGAGTATTCTTCTTTTCCTTGACAAATTTAAAAAGAATTTTCAAAAAGAATATGAAAATCTTTTCTATTTAAAAAGATCAAGTACAGGTTATAACTTGGTAATAGTGTCATTAAAAATAAATGGTTCTACCATCATCTTCCATAAACTGTGCTTCAACCTCTATAACACTCATAAAATAATTCAAGTAATCATGTCATATTCTGCTTGGTCTGGCATTTTCATCATGTGTTTCAGGACAACAAGATAAATGTAATAATTAACACTGAGTAACGTTTAATGAAGAAAACTGCACTGAAATGGCCTGCAACTGCATTTGAAGGGACCTGATATATATTTTTAGCAGAAAACAAGTGCTTTTGGATTAAAGCCTTTTGCAAGTTTAACATGGCCTGTCCAGCATATTTAACACATTAGACACTAAGACTTAGAGTGTAGCCACACAACCTGCAATTGGACACATCCTGTCTCAAACATGCAGCACCAAACAACCAATTAAACGTGTCTGCAATGCAATATCCATTACATACATTAGGACTGACTGATGCTTCCATGGAGTTGTAGTTTTATAAACTCCACCAGAGTTACAAAGGTACTAGTCTCTATTTCAGCCACGATTCCTTCCAAGTTCCACAATGACATCAGGAAACAGTGATCCCTCTCTGTGCCAGAGTGGAAAACAATCCGATTAGGCAGAGGAAACTCAAGGCAGGAAAACATTAGTGCAGCAGCACTCCATTCTAATGTATGTCCACCGGGTTTGGCTCCCACCTGTGCAGTTATGTGATTGACTACAACAGTCCTGAGGATGTGTGTGTAAAACAGCCCTTAAGGGAGAGGGCTTAGGCCAGTTACACCACTGCAAGCAAAGACTAAGCAACTGCCTTGAAAATGAAGTTTGAAGTTTTTTTGTTGCTACATAAATCTGCTTTTTAAAAATATAGAAAAAAGAGAAGTTGTCGATTGTATCTAAAAAGTGAATAATACATAGAGTGCTCAGTTGATTTAACATACTAATTTTGTCTGTCAGGGCGTTTTCACACTTGGGCCGTTTCAGCGTCTGAAGTGGACTCAGACCGCTGAGTCATGGTTCCTTTTGCATATGTGAACACGGCAAACGAACTCAGACCCCCCTAAATGGCCCCAAAAACGAACCGAACTGAGACCACCTCTCAAGGTGGTCACAGTTCGGTTCGTTTGTAGTTCGTTTTGTGGTTCGATTAATTTGTGCATTGTGAAAACAAAACGGCCGAGTTCGCTTTAGCTTTGCTTTATGGTGAAGACCTCGATACTCGCCATACACACAGCCACAGTCTTTACTTCAGCAGGTAAACAGACCAAGGATCATTTATAAGGTTCTACTCAGGATAAAGTCTGTCCGTGATCTGAGACAGACAGCAACGCTGACTTATTAAAGCGATCAGACGCGAGAGCTCGCGTGATTATACCGTGTTAAAGGCTCGAGCTGGGCACGCAACGCAATTCTCAGCGGCCCACTTGGCAAGCGCTGTGCACACCGTGAGTGCTGGGAAAGGGGTCCGAGTTCTAATGGAGTTGTGGTCTGAACAAGAAGTGGTCTGAGATCTCAATGGACCAGAAAGAAGACTGAGTCCTCTTTACAGTTCACTTACATTGTGAACACAAAAAGAACTGAGGTCACTTGCAGTTGGTTCCCTTCCAGGTTCACTTTAACAGAACTCGGTTCGGTTCTTTTAAAACGAACTACATGTGAAAACACTGTCAGTTTCACAGGACTTAGGTTAGACATCACCATGACTCTTAACATTGTCATACATATTTCTGTATGCATATTCTCATCAATGTCTAATTCAGAGTCCAGAGGCCTCTTCAGTTTAACCCAAACCATGTATTATGTTTCTGCTTGGCAAACACATGCATCAATGTGAAAATACTTAAACAGTCTGTTAAAAACCAAATATAATAATGCCTGGGTTCTTTGAAATGATATGTGTGCAGATAGTTTAAACTATGAAGACCTCAAGATTAATGTTGTTGCGAAAAGTGTGACTTTTATCTGAGTCATATACACTAAATAATCCATCATTTCAAATGTGCTTCCTTACTGTTGGGGTAATTCAAAGCAAAATTAGCCAGATGTTGGAACTTACTCATACGTCATGAATATATAGCTCAATGTAAACCCATACTTCTGCCAAAACACTGATTTTGTGGTCTCTCCTGCTTTTAAAAGACGTATTCACATCCTCATCCAAAAGTAATCAGTCACATGACCACTTACTGACCGTTAACCCAGTCTGTCCAGCTACTGAGTGCCCAAGACTGTAACATTTGCTTTTTTCCTCCTTTGGCTTGACGTCAAACCAATTTTAGGAAGAAAGATAAAAAATGAAAGGCTGGCCAATGTCATTGCTTTCTTTTTCTGTCACAATTTTTACGGGACAAAGCAAGGTTGCCTAAATATGGGAAGAGACCATTTTCCACTCTAACAGAAGATACAGTTAGTGCCTGAATCTAAAAATAGCTGCCAGCCTCCACTCCTGTTCAGAAATACCATGTTTCTCGTGTTATCTCTCTGCTAAGACACAGGATGTGCCCTGCCAGGCCAGAGACACAACATAGTTAAGAAAAAGCAATGCACTCCTTTAACTTATTGTGTAATGAATGGCAGAGTCGTTGTCATTCACCAACGTCAACATCCAAGCAGTCTTCCTAGCAACTGAGTGAAAGAGCAGTCATTGCAAGACTTCAATGACTTAGAGTACCAAAAAGTAGATCTGCATTCACTAAATCTTTGCACTATAACACAGAAGAACTAATACCTGACAACTCCAAATCTGCTGTTAAAAAGTGGTGAACATCAAAATGTAGTAAATATCTTATTCATTCAATCGTAAGAAACCACTGGAGCCTGCAGACTGAGAGAAGAGAGAGCACTTCTGTCTCTCCTCCCTTTCATTTCTCAACACTGGGTCCCCTGGTGCATAGTTCATCAATAACGCCTGGGCAAAAGACCAAAACAAGGGTTGCCATTGAGTAAGCAGGGCCCAGAGCAGAGAGGAGAGAGCAGTCCTTCAGTACTTGTTAATTCCGAAGAGACGGACACCGTGCAGCTGTGGTAGTTTGGGAATGAGCACAGTAAGCAGAGAGACTGTGTTGATGACGAAGTGGACACGATCGTACTTGGTGTAGAAGCTGGTGAGAATGTACCTAAAAGGAAGAGGGCCACGGACAAGGGGTGGCAGACATAAGGGAGAGAGACAGAAACATGAGAGGCATACAAATCCAACAGACAATCTCTCAAACTCTAAAACACAAAACTGTACTGTATGTTACTGAGCCGAATGCACTGATTTACTATTACAATAACCAAGAATAACCATAGGGGCTATAGCTAACTCTCAAAATAAGGTATTAAAAATGTCAACAATCAATCGCACAAACATTACCTCCATGAAATCACACAGGGCAAACAGCAGGAGGATATTTCGTAAAGCAAGGTTTCTCAGTAAAGCTGTATAATGTATTACTTATTAAAGAGTTGTTACATCCTGTATCCAGTAACGACATGGAATACAACATAAACTTGTTGAGTTGCTTTTAGGTTATAGAATAGTGTGTAACTAAACAGTGTGGAAGAAAGGTTTGAAACTGTAAGCGAGTTCTGGCAATTTAAGGGGTTAAACCCAAAGTAAAGAATAGATAGACAGAAATGCAGAAAAGCTTTTCTCCTGTTTGACACATTTGACTTTTAGCTTTTCAGGTTAACTGAGAAATCCTGCTTTGCAAAACACATCCCAGGACATTAATCTTTTATCATCTTAATCAATGTTCAGGTAGCCTTGTCTAATTTTAAGTAAACAGCAGTATATGAAGGTTACGTCATCATTCTATGCAGCAAAGGGGAAAGAGAAGCAGAGCTAAGCATGTTGACCTGACTTCTTGCATGTTTCTAAATCAGGCTGCTCTCAGCAGCACACACCACAGGAAGTCAGCACTGAAACCCTAAGCAGGAGGGCAGCCATAACAAAACCAGACAGACACAGGACAGAAAAGGTGTCTGTCTGTTTTTAGAACTGAAGATGGAGATGAGAAAGGAGATACTCACAGAATGATTGGGGTAATGGTGAGAAACTTGCGGGAGGCGGTGAACTGGACCCCGTAGTCCATCTGCTCCCAGTGTGTGAGAAGCCGAGCCTTGCCCTGGTCTGGAGTCTCAAACGGAGTCCCTTTTACAGTGTGCAGGAGTAGATACATGCACTGCAAGACATAAACAAGCCTAAATTTTACCAAGAGAGGAAGGGCTTATTACCATCTTTGATACACATTAGAAAGACCCGATCTGTAGACGTAGCCAGACCATCAGAACAGTGAGGAGCACTGATCTGCTTTGGGCACAGGAAGACTAGAAAGCTGATACAGTACAACATTCTTAACTTTGCCAGTGGCTGAAATACAAGAGCCTTGAGTCAGCAGCAAAACATGCCAAAATTCAGCAAAAAAAGTTCAGAGTTACAAAATTTACCCAGGTGGGAATCGGTGTCAAAGCACCCCTATTGTGTTCACTGTAAGTAACTACAAGCTAAGCCAAATTTCACAGTACAAAACTGGGCAGCTGGTCTCTAGTGCGCAACAGCACATAACTTCAGTGTTTCAAGATGCATAACAGTGCATAGTTTAAAAAAATATAAATAAAAAGCATGTGTCTCACCATGTTGTGGATGAGGTTGGTGAGGGTCCAGACCACAGGCACGCTCACGAAGGGAATGCTTAGCAGAATGACGTGAAGCAGGCCGATGCCCAGCAGGTAGGACAGCCACATGCCCCGGCTGCTCATTACCCGCGTGTTGGGGTTCACCTCGCTGTGAGCTGTGCCCACGTTCATCCTGGCACAAAGTCCCACGTTACTGTGAGGGAAAGGAGCTGCAAGCGGTCTGCGTGGCTTCACTCATTAGACCTGGAATAACAGTAATATGTTCAGTTCACACAGAAAATCAGAATGAACACCTAAAGTGTTTTCAACATTGAGTGTGGTATTGAATTAGTACTTACAGTGCTCAATGTACACCTAGTGTTGAATTACCTTTCAAACTGTTGCATTAACATCTACAGTGTTGCATAAACATTAATACTGTAATACCTACGGTGGAGAATAAACTGACTGTTGAATTCATAGCTATAATATTAATCTGCACACAAAAACATTGGTGGTGTTAACTGAATACTGAAATATTTTATGTACAACAGATTTTCATATAGATCAATAAATGTCAGCAAACAAAAATAAGTAAATAACTTGCGCGCCTTGGTGTCTTTCTTTTCACAATGCAATGAAACATAAACGTAGAAAGAGGTTTGAAAGCCAGTGACGCAGTAATAAACAAACAGCATGCAAATGGAGAACTATTACGGAGTAATATCAGACTATTACGCAACCCAACAGTCGGCAAATTCAGTGTTGAGAATCTATCAGAGACATGGTAATCATGGACACAGCATAACTCATACACTACTTACGAATAAGACTGAATATGATAAACAGCCAGTGACTGGGTCAAACTCCTTATGCACTGCTCCGTTATCACATCAGTTCCTCTGCTACAGCGTTTCGATAAAGTTTATCGCGTTATCAGTCAGTGAAGATGAGCGGACAGCGGCGCGTCTTCATCCTCCACATGTCCTCGG
This sequence comes from Colossoma macropomum, assembly GCF_904425465.1. NCBI lineage: Eukaryota > Metazoa > Chordata > Actinopteri > Characiformes > Serrasalmidae > Colossoma > Colossoma macropomum. The sequence continues at coordinate 16,440,587 of NW_023494790.1, read as the reverse complement.
TTTCCTTGGCCAGTGGCCCCTAATAGTGAATTCGTGCCTGCTTCGTATCTTTTAACAAACAGAAAATTTGCGGCCAGCAGCTGCTGACCAACACGGCGCGACCTCCCAGCTGCACGTCATCACTTTCTGGGCTTCATGCTTACGAAAATGGGCGTTTATTCTTCCAAGCACACTAAGCTGCAATTGGCTTCGTTAGGTCACGTGGAAAGTGTGAGCCAATCACTGCCGACTGCGTTGTTCATTAGCTGAAAAGGCCCTACGCCCCCCTTTTAATATCACAAAGCGGACCAATCAGAGCTGTCAGCCCAACTTGAGACTTATGGGAACTGTAGTCATGTTGTTTGTTTTTTTACCAGAATGAATTAGACTTGTCTAGAAAGTTATGCAAACCCCTTTGTCGGACTATCTTGTGTACGTAATGAGATTTGAGTAATGTTGTTGAGCTTGTAAAATCACCAATGACGAATGAAAAGTGTTGAATTTCCAGAAAGGACAGAATCACGTTTAAATAGTGAGCTTTCACACAACTAGTCCACATTAAATGAGACTTTTTGTACCATATGAGGTTTTAGAGTGTTTACTTGAACAAATCTGGACATAGTGGAAGCAGCACAGATACGGAAGTCCTGATATCAGGCAAAAGGTCAAGAGTGTCTTGTTCTAGATTCTAAGCTCTAGTTTAGAAATCATTAATCCTCTTCTACATCGGTTATGTTGCACGTCATTAAGGGGGACTCCACCAATTTCTCAAAATTTATGCATAATTCAATAGCTCAGACATAAACGAAGTCATTCAGATTGATTTGATATGGAATGGTGCTTCGTTGAGAAATTTATTGACTTAGATTTCTTTACAGTGGTGGTCACAGAGGTCAGAATGTCTACAATGCAAACATAGCCACTATATTTGCTATCCAAAACGACCAGCGAACCTTCACGACTCTGGGTTTCTACATGTAATGTTATGTAAAATAATATTAATTCTGAATATGTTTTTGTTGGGTTCTACTTTGTCTTACAACACCCTGCATCTGCCAGTTTAGGCCAAAACCTCAAAACTTCAAAATCTCAAAACTAATGTAAAAACAATGTCTCAGGCTTCAGGCAGAGTATTCATAATCATTTAGTGTAATAACTTTCTGTGAGGGAGCTTTTAGAGGCATTAAACACTTTAGATGTCTGACTTGGTTTCTCTTGAACAGAGTATTTCACATCAAAGAACTCTGAATGACTTTCTTCATATCTTTAATTATACAGAAATGTGGAAAATGTGGAAAATAACTTAAATTCCCCATTAAGTTATATGCTTCATCTGATTTTAAAAGCAGTTATAAAAAATTGTTAGGCCTGCACATAGCAGAAGTTATAGTCTAAAACCAAAATATTCACTATCATTATTTTAAGTGATGAGCAGGCTATGAAATCCAGTTTGTGAACAATTAAACACACTGTAGAACTAAAACGAATCAAACATTGTGGCTATTACCAGACCTAAGACATAACACTAGTTATCATCCGTGTTCTACTAGCCCAGTCATCATGCCCAGTGGGAACAGAAATATGAGTCACAGTTCAGCATTGCTTTCACTGCTTTTACTGATAATTAACTCTACTAAGGGCACATGACTTCAAAGCCTTGTGGTCTCTCCTCTTTCATTCCATAGCCCTCTTGGCTAACATTTTAAAACCTGTTTAATTATGTCTAAGAGCACAGAACACCATTGTGACTGAGATTCTCCACAGTTGCAGCCCTCAGGCCCAGGGATCTGTGTTTCCAGATGAAATCTGATGTCTTGCCTTTATCAAACACCTTTGGGGAGAACATTGCACTAATACTTGTGTTGTAGCAATATTGTCTTTCTTTTGCCCAAGGACTCAAACTTGGTAACATAAATTTTGCAATGAAGGCATTGCACACATCTGGCAGTAGTTTGGACAATGTTTTCGAGACAACATGGTTGCAAATGGCTGTCTGGAACAAAGTACCACCGCAACTGCCACATACAAATCTGCATGTGTTTGCAAAGAGAAGAGAGGGAAAGAGGGAGAGCACTTAATTAACTTCTTTCTGTATTAGCAGCCTATGCCAGGACCTTTGAAAATATTCTGAGGCCTTATTCTCAGTTTAGTTCAGGGTACATGTTAGTTCATGATACAGACTTCAACACCATTTGTTATTTAAGAACAATCAAAAATTCTGTCACAGAATGTCTGAAGCAGACAAAGATAGGGCTGAAAAATCAAAGAAGTGCAATTGTGATTGTCCTGATCACACTGAAATATTGATACACTGGCAAGTCTGAATGGGAAAGAAACCTTCATGTTTATTACAAAGTCATAATAAAACATAACAAATGTCTTTCCAATCTTTAGCCCCCTGCAGTCAGTAGCTAATTTTAGTCTGATGTTCTACAATGCACAAAGTAACCAACAGATGTCACTATCATCACATCAGTGTCTCTTTCTGCCAACTCTTCTCAACTGGAATACACACATCTACTGTAGTAGTGTCTTTGCCTGCAAGAGACAAAATTACTCGTATGTATGTATGTCTAGCCTTTCAGGAAAGTAAAAATTCACATTAAGGCAAATTCAGCAGTGAGTTATTAGACTTAAATGCAAACACATCTGCCTAATCTGCAAGGAAAGAGAAACTAATAAAAGAGCAGATCACGCTGTTAAAACAAGTGTAATGTCTATCATTTAAAACAGACAACAATGACTTCAATACTTGCTATTTTCAGTCCTTAACATTTATTTTTCAGTTATTAAATCTTAACACTCTTTATTCAGTAACTACTATTAATTATTCAGTAACGACTGGATTCAGTCTGCTTTGTGTCTCTATGTAGTAACGAGAATGTGAAACTGAAGTGTTGACCTGCATATAGGCTATCAGGATTTAAGGTTGCTGGTCACATTTGTTCTGTACATCCTCTTAGGTCACACCAAGGTGTGTGTAGCTGGGTGGAGAGGAAAGAAGAAGAGAGGAGGAGGAGAGTGAGTGGAGGACTTTGTGACCCAGGCCAGTCTGACGATCACCCCGCTGGAAAAGGCTGAAGCCCCCAAGACGCCATTGTTGCCCCACAGAGGAAGCTGAGGATTAGAACACCAAAGAATTTCAATAAAAGAAGTGTCTGTTAGAAGGCTGAGGGTGTTGGGGAGGGCCCGTGAGGCCTGGGGCATTGTCCTGGAGGTTGGTTGAGAGTGAGAGGAGGGGAGTAGGAGGGCATTGTGTTTGGTGGGGGGGGCTGATTTCTAAAGGTGGTTATTAGGAGAGAGATGGCGAGGGGGTGGCTGTTGACTCTTCATCTTGTGTGAACAAAGTCTCTGGCACGTAATACCCACACACACACACACTTCTCTTTCTCTCTGTCTCTCTCTCGCTGAGCTTCTGCTTTACGAGGGTCATGAATACTGGGGGCCGGCCCATAGAGAGAGCCCCACCAAGCCCAGACCTGCTCGAAAGCTTATTGTCCGGCTTAAGTGAGGTTTAATTAAGCAGGCTGTGTGTCCTGAGAGGAGAGAGCAGTGGCTTGAAGAGCCCAGTGCCTGTGGAGATGCTGCACTCACCCAATGGGCTCACGGTTGATGCTGAGCATTCAGCTATTGAAGGAGAAAGTGTTTGCTGCTCTAATGAAAAAGGTTTGTTTGGGGGATGGAAGGGGGAGAGGAGGAGGGGGGTGTCTAGGCTTTGTCCCCAGCTTACAAAGTAGGGACAAAAGCAGTGATATTATACAAATGCTCCCATTTCCAGGACATGGTGCTGAGACCAGGACCTGCAGATGGCTCAAGAACCTTTAAGGAGCCTTATGAAAGGGAATGTTAATGCATTCAGCCACACTGAATTTCCACCACAAAATAATAGTAATAATAATAATAATAAGCATGATAATAATAATAATAATAATAATAATAATAATAATATTTACAGATATACTACACAGTATTACAATCTTTAACAGCTGATTGTACATGCTACATGATTATGCTAGTGTTTTACTGGTTGCATCTCAATGTCTATGCACTTACATGCAAAATGACATGTAGACATACATAACCATGTTCGCTATAACGTATTGGATTTTACCAGGGTAACGGCACAGAGGAGAAGCTACTGAGTCAAAAAAGAAGCAGGGGATTATGGGTCCCAGAGTATTAACCAGACTTCTTATACAACTAGCAGGAACAAGCTAATTCGTGAGATCCTCTTTATCCCAAACGTGGAAATAACAAATAATGAAATTCTTAGGAGAAAGGGGTCAGAGGAAGAGGAGGGCAGAGGGACGGATACAAAAGGAGGAGAGATTGAGAGAATGAAAGAGAGAAAAGCCATGTGTGAGCAGAGGGCGGGCCAGGCGGGTTAAGAAACTTTCTTGCTGTAGTGCTGTGTGTGGATGCTCTGCTAATCCAGGTTTTATTGGTTGCCTATGTCCGGCCACACTGTCCAGATTGAGAATGTGTAAGTATGTGTGTGTGAGGGGCTTTCGGGGGAGCTCTACACATGTTGTGCTTTGTGACTGTGCTGACCGAGCCACTAAGAGAGACAGAGAGGCTTGAGAAAGAGCTGGACCTGGTTACGGCCTTCCTTGGGTCGCCCTAGAAACCTGCACTGCAGGGGTCCTCTATGTTACCTTGTATGTGCATGCAGATAGCAAGACACACATACACCTCTTTACAGATACCACAAATGTCAGAATAATTCTCAGGAATACTTGGCATACGTATGCCATACTTTCCTCATTTTATATATAAACACTTTGTAAATCTATTAAATCTTTTTTCCTGCCTAGTCTGCTCAAAATGTCCACAAATCTATCAAGAATTATTCATCTGTGCTTTGACGTAACAACTCATCTTCGATTTTCCTCAGCTTCACAAACAGTGGTGATGAATGTCAGACCATAACAGAGGAAAAAGGCATCCAAACTCGTGGCTTTCCCATATTGTGGGGGCTGGATAAGGGTGCTGTTAGTGATGTATTACCCATCCACTAATAAAAAGCAGGAGTGTCCACAAACACAGTTAAATGAGGGAGGATGAGGGACTCCTGACCTCAGGGTCAAAGCTCCAGACCCAGTCTCTTTATTCCAATTGACAGGCCTGAGGGATCAGCCACTGCTTCTCATTTCCATGCTGTAGTAACCACTCCCACTAAATGCAACTGATATGAGAATCGATTCTGTTTCCAAAGCTTTATTTTACCACAAAAATGGGTGGATAAAGAGAACAGCCCCACCAGTACTTACGTTATCTACATCATGCATCTTGAAGGGTCTCGTTCTGCACTCACATTGTGTGGCGGTGCATGCTGGGACATGAATCCACCAGTTTCTAATCGTGAGTTCATTTACAGACAGTTTATCATGTTGCGGCCTTGACCTGGGAAACGTGGTTTCAATGTTGTTGAGAGGCCAACCGCAGACTGTCCCCGCCTCTACTTGTAAATAACGCTCCTGTCACGCTCTCCCAGCCATTCCTGGCGCAAAGGGCCCTGGCTGTCACTTCTCAAGAATGCTGCAAGCCTGATTGAACCGCTGATCTCGGCACATTCACCGCGCAGCACTATGGCGCGGGACATCGCAGCTGATGGAAAGCAGACCTGTGCTTTTTCTCTATTAGGAACATCTCTCACTCTCTCACACACATACACTTACACAGCCTCAACCTGTGCTCCCACTAACAGGTTCTCATCTGCATTGCAGCATTATGACTGTACAGAGACATTCCAGTCACTTCTTTCATCATGCGGGATGGATGCATAGTTATGGTGGCCCTTTAGCCATATAGACTTGTTCCTCAATTTTTAGTCTTAATATAGTCAAAGGATTTTCCTCTCAAAAATGTACAACTAGCCACGGAAAAATTGTCCTTGGACCATCACAAAGGGTAACTTTTATCCTCATTCTAAACCTTTGCTCTCAAAGGATAAGCTTCAAAAATGTCCTCAGAAGTGCGTAAAAGGGCTGTGTCCACCAAAAGGCATAGCGGATCTCCGAATGGATGGCCCCCCATGGCAGAAGCTCAGCCACAGGCAGCTATAGGCCCTTTTGATGTGAAGAATAAAGGGTATGGGGAGAAGAATGTGGGGCACTGGGAAAATGACCTCTAGACTGTGGTCAGAGATTTCACTCTCTCCTGCCCCTGTGCTGCCTGCACACAGTGCTTCTCCCTGCTGGGAGGCCGAGCCTCAAATCCTCCCAGCTCCCTGCTGCCCAATCCTCGAAACAGAGAAGAACAGATTAGAAGAGAGCAGAGGGAATCTCTCATCTCTGAGGTATAGCCATATCACCTCCAGGACTGTAAGCGGACCTCTCTGCTCTTTTGAAGAGATGTTTATTATGTTTTTTATCAAGTTAATAATAAAACTGAAGTTTATTGATGAGCTGCTAATAAAACTGATATAATTGTCATGCCTCACCAAACATTATGCTTTTAAGCCCTAAACTCACCACTCTCATAATTATATAACTTACATATTAGTTTCATAGAACCACATGATTTACAGTAGTTACCAAATAATACACTGTCATATTAATAACTGAATAATATGCCTAGGGATTAAGGGGTTAAATGGAGCACTGACCCATTTACACAATGAAACCTATGTTTTAAACTTGCTATATTTCCAGGTGTGGTTAACAGACCTGTTTGCAGCAAGCAAAAACTGGATTTTCTTTCACCTTTCTTAATGTGGGCAAGCCCAAGGAAAAAACTTGTTTCAAACACAATGCAATGTCATCTTTTAGTGCTGTGTCTCTGTCCCAGCACCGTCTGCACCTCTGCCCATCCGAATGACAATAGCGTTCATGTAAAATGTGCTGCCTTTAGGCCACAGGGGCATATATCACTGCAGGCCTGGCCCTGCCACCACCTTTTATTGCTTTATTGTGTTCCCTTTGTGTTCTGTTCTCATACGGGGAGGGGGGCACCATCCAAATTTTCCAGGATTTCTCAGGGTGCATGAGGGTGTCTGTGTATGTATGCATGTAATCCTTCTATATACAAGTATCAGGACTGGTTAGTTGAGATAAAAGCTTATTAAAAGCTCTAAGCAGCCATTTGCTCTCTTACCAATGGACTGTTCCAAAGTGCTGAAGTCAACACAGCTAACTGTAAATATTGTCTCCTTTACATGCATATATATCTCAGCGAGGCATATCAACCTTTGTCAAACTCAATTGCTGCCATCTTTTCATTCTTACACCTTCCCTCCTCTCTCTCCCTCTCTTTATTTTCTACATTACCAGGGGTGGTGTGTGATTGACAGATGGGCAGGAATAATAATTTTTTTTTGCGTAACCTAAGGCCATGCTCTGTGATTGGCTTGCCAGTTGACATCTCCAAACCTCGCTCATCTTCTCTCTCTCTCTCTCTCTCTCTCTCTCTCTCTCTCTCTCTAATATTGGCCCTTTGGATGAGACATCCTGAGGGGAAAAAAAGTGGGGAGAGAAAAAGATATGTACCTTAGGGAAGAAGCTCAGAGAGAGGGAGGGATAGAGAGGACGGGTAGGAGCGTGTGTGCGAGTGTGTGAGACATTTACTCCTCTAACTACTGGGAGACAGACACACTTTCCTGTCCCGACTTAAAAAAGCAAATAAACCAAGAAGATTTTTCTTTACCTTATTTTATTTAAAATTTTGAATTTCTAACCGTCAAAGCCTTTCCTTAAGATCTACTGGGACTTCATTTTCTCCCCCTCTCTGGAAATCCTATGTACTGATCAATAGACCTTGCCATCGACACAAGACATACCTCATGGATTTGTACCTTGTTGGATATATAATGTGCATGTGGTTGTCCAGCTCTCGGGTGCTTGGAGGCTATCCCATCTGGTGGTGAGTAGCTACAGTCTCCACTTTCTGCATCAATTTCTCCGGCAGCATAGGGAGAGTGGTGGTCAATGATCATTTTTCAGAGGGTAGAAAATATAGAACACTTTCAGTTGACTGCGTGGAAAAATGTTCTCTGCTCAGTCCAAAGAATCTTAACCTCAGTCTCTGGTGGAACGGAAAAGGCTAGCCTGTCTTTTCCTCGCTGTTCACTTTCTCTCACGTCTGTTTGTCACACACATTAATATTTTGGGCAAAAAGGCAGAAGTGTTGTTTAGTGAAGCTGGAGGTGGGATGTGACGAACTAGGAGTTTTGGTCAGACTTGAGAACTGAGACAGTGGTGAGCTTGATGAGGGAGGCTATATTGTTATCTTCGCGAGTAGCCTCAGCGCTCCTGCCGTGTTAGGAGTGGTAACTGGGGTATTAGTTCTTGTCCCTGTATCTAGTTTTTCTAAATTCTGTAGCCCAACAATTTAAGTGCACTTCAACTTCTTCCTCAGCACTCCATGATTTTAAACTGCATCCGAATTTGTCTTTGATCCTGCAACAACATACACACTGAGATTTAATGTGAAAGTAGATTGAGCTCTTCTGATTATTTAATGTCAATAAAACAAAAATTAAATTTAAAAATGAACAAAATTAACAAAAGATTTTCAGTTGGAACTCAACATTCATAATTCACTTACTGAATTCATTTACTATATTCTAGATTTTACTTGGCAACCTGCACTTTTTAAAAGGCTTCAAACATTAAAATCATAGATTTAATCTCATAGATAATCACAGATTTAATCTTTAAATTCAAACAGAATCAGTTAATTTAATACTGAACAGTTTACTAGTGTAGATGACATTTTTTAGCAACGGTATTCCAAGGTATTGTTTACCAACGTAATGGTGCAAAATTTACTTATACTGATGTTCAATGAAAACAAATAGTAGGTTATTTGCAATATTATATTTATATATATATATATATATATATATATATATATATATATAATTCATTTTCTCTATATGCTGCTGCCCTCATGAGGTTTTTTCTGAAAATATTTATGTGGGCTTATGACAAAAAACTCCACTGGCTCCCAACACATGTCAGGATAAATGTATCCTAGTGGTCTGTGTATGCTACTGACCTCATGAGGCTTTTTGCAAAAGTATTTGCGTAGGCATATGACAAAAGCCTCACTGGCTCCCAATACAATACTTGTCAGGATTAATGTGCCCTAATAGTCCCAGTTAGCATGTGATCCTCACTCCTGTCCTATTCCAAACCACCAGCATCTTCTGGTTTCGTTTACTGTGCAAGAGCTGCCAAACACACACATACATACGCACACACACATACACAGGCCACAGGGCTGAAGTGGTAATGGCAGCACGAATTTACACCGGCACCGGCGTTCAAAGCCAAGAGACGGCCGTGACAAAGAGTGGCACAATGTGTATGTGAACAACCTGAAGCTGCGCCTTTCAAAATTCTACAGATGTGACAGTAGTATAAGGTTCACCATCCCAGCTAACAATGCTCGGTCTCTTTGATTTGGATAACACATCTGAAGTGGAGGGAAAGAAAAAACGACAGAGAGAGAGAGAGAGAGAGAGAGAGAGAGAGATGAAAAGGGGTACATGGCTTCAGGTGAGTAGGCAGGTGCTGAAGAGTCAAAGCAAACTCTTTAGCTGTTGGGCTGGAGAAGGAAGGAAGGGAAGCAGAGGGCTGTGAGGTGTGGAGGTGAGTGAGGACACACACACATGCTCTCTAAACAGAGAATCTGATTTTCACAGCAGCATGTGTGTGCATGTGTTGTGACTGCAGGTGAAAACAATTCTGCAAAAAGTAAATCTGCAATTGCATGAAGTAATGAACTGCCGGATAAGAACACTTATAGTAAAATACAGGTACTCATACTGATCATAATGCCTTGTACATCACTTTTGAGTCATACAATCATTCAGGAATTGTGTTTTAAAAAAGTATTAAGATCATAAAAAATAGGAAAAATCATCACATTCGAATCACTCAATGAAATTTCAGGGATAGAAGTCAGTCCTCAACCTTGGTAAAATTCATAAAAATGACACAAATACAGAATAACAGACCTACAGATTTGATTAACCTTTTTAGAGTCGTGTCTCAGAAAACACCTCAGACCTCCAGCTTATTAGTCATTCTTCAGTCATAATACATAATTTGTCATACGCTTCTCAAGATGTAGGAATTCTAAGAAACTACAAAGTACTCAGTGTTTGCCATCATATCGTTTCGTATGAGATTATACCTAGTAGGTGACAAATCCATTTTTCTTTTTCAGAGTCGAAGGCTGTAAATACTACATAAGTTCTAAAATTTGCAGTTCAGTTGCCAACAGGCAGGGCAGGAATGGCATGTTGTTGTATTTTAATAGACCAAACATAAAACTGATTAGGATCTGGGTGTTAGGTGATTTATGCAGAGACTGGTTATGGACTTTAACTTTACATGATGCTTTATGTGACTTAACATAAACTAGTTAATATGTGCCTATGAACTGAACACACAGGAAAACAAATGTTTCTAAGATTTCCCTAAACTGGTCAGCTTATGAGAAAATGAAGGTTCCTCTAATAGCCAGTGAATTAATCAAAAACTAATAGCTATTTCGGTCATTCTTAAGAATAATTAGGATCTGTATAGGCACTGATACTGACCTTAACAAATGGATCAGGCATGACCGAGCCACAATCATTACTGCTTTTTAACAATGATCATTTTAAAATTGCATATTATCCAGTAGCCTACTTTCTCACATGCTTCATTTGTTTCTCATATCACGTTTTCTTTTTGTTTATAGTTAAAATGTAAATATGTACATACGGCTTCACACAGAGAAGTATGATTCCACATAGTGAGACATACTTATTTAAATATACAAGAGATATCAGTATAGAGTTCGGGGATTGTCAGAGAAGGCCTTGGATCATTACATCCATAACAACTATTAAGTCCTCCCTCAATCCTTAGACTATTACCTCTATTGGATAAAGACTTTATTAATAAGCAGAGGGAGAGCCTTATCAAAACACAAACAGTAAGCTAACAGCACAGTGTGTCTCTACAACACAGATAGACTCATTACGTTCATCCCTTAAGAAGGGAAAGCTACTGAACCTTGTCAGCTCGCCTGGCCTTGTTTGTTTACATATGCATTACAGATGATGACTGAGTGCTCATGCTAGAACTCAATCAAGCAGTCGTTCTAAATGTCTCTGAATACCAGATAGACAGGAACATTTGTGGCTTTCTTCCATAACAGCACCTCGAAAACTTTCACCCGTTCGTATCCAGCTGGCCTCTAAGGCAATTATTCATCTGTTATCAATCATGACTACTGCTACCACACAGTCGAACAAAGGGAACTGACCCGAAACCATCAAGTCAAGGCTTGACCTGTAAGCACGTCTCTTCTCGGTAGCTTTTATTATCTCCAAATTGACTAAGGCACCATTCACGATGGATGAAGCAGTGAGCTGATGTTTCATTTTACATGCAGTGCTGCATGCAACAGCATGCCATTTACACATCTAAATGAGCAACTGATTGCAACCCTGCTGAACAATTGACAGCCAAATGCATGATCAGATATTGTACATGATGATTTATCTCCTGTCAGTAGGGACTATATAAATCATTTACTATAGAACATTCCCACTGTACTGAGGTATATTGTGAGGTATATCATGGTATCATGGTGGAGTTGAATATGTGTTGGATGGACAGGTAAGAGAGAAGACAAAAGAGATAATAAGGGAGACAGACAGGGAGGAAGACAGGATTTCAAAAGTTGTGATTTTTCTTTTCCTTTTTGGTGAGAGCGACAGAGTGAAGCAGATAGCCCTGAGGAGTCACTGGGGATTCTGACCTGCTCCTGCTGCCTTCAATAGGACTTAAGGAGCCATCTCTGGGTTTCAGGAATGTCATTATCCACCCGACACCCCCTGCATGACAGCCAGTGGGACTGCTTTAATGATACCTAGTGCGGGAAAATCCTCCGTTTGCAATTCGGTGTGAAAAGGATCAAGGATGTTTAGGCATTAGTCTGGCCACTTCAGAGAGGGAGGGTGAACGCTAACAGATAAGCTGCAATAAAGAATGTTATTCTTCAGACTTATAGGTTCAATATCAATAACGGAGGTTATGGAGAGTGGCGCGGTCACACGGAGAGGGTGAAAAGCACTGCGGGGTAAAGCTCTCAGACAGCATACAGGGAGAGAGCTACTTATCAATGCCCAGAGACACAGATAGAGCCACAGTGGCCGGGGAAAAGGAATTACTATCTACAGTTGTTAGTTCCACAAGCCTGATGAATAAAAGCACAAGGTTAATGACTACAAGAATCATCAAACAATATAATACATGCCACTGCAATTTCTAATTTCTTAAGTTGAGCTTGCCATTGGATGGATAGACAGTCTGTGTTTAGGGCACATTTTAACTGTTTTTTGCTATTTTCTAAATTGGCCAGCCCACATAATTGTGTTTGCTGCAAAGACTGATCCTAACATTGTTACCTCTGGGAAGTTTCATGAATATGGGCTAATGACTCAACAGAAGGCTTCTATGCCAGATGGATGGATAGATATGCAGACAAAATGTATAACAGACACAGTGGAGGCCTCATAAGTACGGTGGGTCAATAATAGTGAGAAGGCACACTCCCACAGACCCTCATTCAGGGACTGACGATTAAGAAGCTACACCTGCACCCCGTGCATCATCCCGGCCTACAGGGTTATCACTTAGGTCATCCTCACACACTCACACAGAGGAGGTTATAAAGAGAGGCAAAAGAAGCAGAAGGAGGCCAAAGAAACAGAAAAAAGCATGAGAAAAGTAGCAGTGAATAGAGATAATCACACACAGGAACACGCAGTAACTGCTTCTAAACCTCATGGCTGCGAGCACATTTGTTCAAGTGCCATCATCCCAGCTGCATTCGAGGCTCAGGAAAGCAGTGATTAAATATAACTAAAAATATCAATTTTCCAAAACTTGCATTATGGTAATATGGTAGCCTGCATTATGTAGCAAGTAAAGCTCCAAGTCATGTTACAACCAATTATTCATAACACAAATGCCTCGGTGTCTTCACCAGCGGTCATCCCTAAGCTAAGCTACTGATCTCAAAGCAAGGAGTAAGATCGGCATCTATAGTAAGATGGGCACCTGTTACAACCGGCATAACCCAGTCTCAGTGCACACTGTTTTAGTGAAAGCTTTTATACACTGCCAATTAAAAGATTAGGGGACATTTAGCATTTCAAAAAGTTTTCAATACAAATGGGCATATTTTCTTGGTTGGTCTACAACAATGTATCACATCAAAGACTAACCAGGTTTATTTTGAGATGACATCACACCTGTAAATATTTGAGACTGTATTTGTGACAGTATTAGCTTGGGAATAATGCCAAACCCCACACATTTTTAACATTTGTTGTCATGTTAGCACTCACAAGCACTGACACCTTTCAGATGTTTAAACCACCTCTTGATCAAAAGATTTTCAATATGTGATTTAAACAACAGTTTAGGAAAAATTCTGTCAAATCCTTATTTAGGCACAACCTATTCTCTGCACCAAGGACGACACTTTGATTAACTTGACGCAGAATGTTACAAATTATAAATAAAGAATAAACAGCTGTGTTGTATCACCAAATCATTTGTATGGATTATTACCTTACTTTCCTACTTTATAGGTACTGTTTCCTTAATTAATTGAAAAGTAACTGTGAAAATTCAAATTTCAAAAGAAGGCAGGGCAAACTTTTGATGGGCAGTGCACATCGACAGGATGAGTTTTCTGGCATCCCCTCCTTTCAAAAGCTGCCTATTATATATATCAGTCAAGAAGGTTTGGAGGTGCATTTCTAATCAGAGCACAAATCAAAAGTATGTGCCTTCTCAGGCTGCTCCACAGTTTGTCAGCCTTGTTAGTCTGCGAGTTCTTTGACAGATTCAGCGGTTAGCAGCAACATGGGCAGGCGGGCAGGCAGAAGCTCACTGTTTTGACTGGAGGGGATCCCCGTCCCGAGTGCTAACTTTGAGTCTCCGCTGAACGCAGAAGGGAGGGGATTTAGCAGGAAGGGAGAGAAAACAGGTTTGAACATTTTTCAGGAGTTCTGTCATTTTTTATCTGATCAGCCCTGAGCACTTGGCCTGCAAATCAAAAGTGAGGTGAAAGAAAAACACAACACAACAACTGAGTACAGTTGAGAGGTTGTGTTCGCACTCTCACCCTCGATTGGCACCACAAAGGAGAAACCCCGTCCTCAGGCCAGCCGGCATCTCTTAACACCATACTCACCCTTTCACTCACTGTTGTTCCTAAGTTCACTAGTATAGTAGTATATATAGAGATAAGTATGAATGTGACCATAACTGTTGGACAAAGGTCCATAGCAATACAGTTTATGAATCTGTACACAAGTCACAAGCATGAAGAAAACTCTGATCGGTTATGCCATGGCCTGCATGTTGATTCCGGCTCTATGTAATGGATCAGAATAATCTGCAGACTAACTTTAGCACTTAGGGTGTGTTAGAAACCTGAAGTGCCAGTGCATTCATGCAGGAACCTTTTTGAGAATGACTGGCATTTATTAAAGTGCGACGAAGTGAAAATACAGTTGACGGCCTCTTTGATTCGCCTGCCTTGTCACATCAAAAAATGTTGCCACCGGCACTGAGCGAAACATTCTGTGTGGAGTAAATTACAGCTATGCATGACTTTTAGCACTAAAGCCAATCTTGTGTTACTGAGACACCATACACTCTGTGACCCTTCATTATAAGGAGCCAAACAATGAGGTGTAATTATAGAAAGGCCAAAGAGAAGGTTGTTGCTATTACAATTAATGATGCATCATGCTAGATGAATCTGGCTCTATGTTTATAGGGTCTGTAGTCTGTTGTAGCGCAGCATGATTATATACTATTTTCTATGTAGCATTGCAAGCTGGGGGAGTGCCGATGAGTGCAAGTAGCAACAGAACAACCCCCCCACCCTCACCCTTCCTAACAACACACCACCCTACTTTCCATGAAGCTTCAAACAGTGCCTCGGGAAAATGAGAAAATGAGAGAGAGAGAGAGAGAGAGAGAGAGAGAGAGAGAGAAATGGATTGTGACAGGCTGCTTCTCTCTCTAATCCCTCTCATCTCTTTTCAGTTTCTCTTCTCTCTCTCTGGGCCTCATCTTGGTCATGCAGCCTAGGGCAAACCCACTCTCCTCACTTTTAAAACATGCAGAGGTGCCTTATTGCCCAAAAATGCACAGTTGCACAGTCTTCCACTTTAACTTTCTGTCTTGATTCGTCGCACAAAACACATTACACAGTGGCAGATTGTTCAGTATGTAATTGTGACTTCTGATGTCTGCTGTTATTGAGGGATGTGTGCACACACTGATGCTTTGATCAATTGTCAATAGAAAGTTTTAGAAACAGCTCTTGGGATATTCAGAGAAGCAGCAGGGGTCATCTGTACAATAATCAGAAGAGTAAAATGCTGAATTATAATACATTTTTGCTTTCCATACTATAATGAATACAACTACATAATTATACATCAGCATTTTTAGAGTGCCGTACATTGGGCACGCATTTTAATGTGTTAATCAGTAATGATTTATAGTTTCAGATAGGAACACAGGGTGGTGCTGGACTCTATTAAATAATGTTGTTCTGGAGGAGTGAAGATATGAAAAATGAGGAATAGTCCACAGGGTTCTTTTCAAGGGCCCACTTAATGCTTCTCAAAGTGGAACACTGTTCCAGACTAAAAGTTTCCATCTAAAAATATATATTAAAAAAATCTAGTGTATCTTTACTGTATATCCAACATCAAACATTTGTATGTCTATGATATGTGTATACATGTATTAGCTTGCAGAGGTCAGCAGAAGATCGCCAGAGGTGAGTGGTGACTGTTCTCTGACCTGTCTAATGCCTGCGGGAGCAGTCCCAATCCATGGCCTTGTAATGAACTTAAGCACTACTTTAACAAGGCATCCTTTTTGAGAGCTGCAAGGGTCAAATGTCATAAATCCAATCCACAAGTTCAAAGAGCCTCTGAATTCTCCTGACACAGAGTTAAATAGCCCTCTCACACACACTCCTTTATTCAGCAGGAATGAGTGAACACAGCAAAGCGAGGGACGGTTTATGTTAGCCAGCTGACCTGAACATAACTCACTGACCTAAAAAATTACATTATAAATGTAAATTTGGGATGAAATGATAAATGTAAAAACCCCTGTCAAACGTTTGGGTTATATGAACATAAGGAGTTGATTACAGGCGTTAAATACTTTAACACAAGACACTATACACTCCCTCCAAATAAGGATGCATAATTAATTGTCTTTTTAAAAGCTAAGGGGAAAGTGTTACTCTTCCTCTCTGAATGAATGAATGAACGCTGAGCACTTTTGGGGAATTACGTGTTATGTCTTTCTATGAGAGCCAGGACTTGCCTTAATCCTGAGCTGATTGTTTTGGCGTGGACACCCTGATCTGTTTTGTGTACAGAGGAATCCCCTCTCTTCATATACTTCATTTCTGTGGTTTGCGATGGCCCATGAGTCTGCGTCATTATTTTTCTCTTACAGCACTAAAACTGCCACCCACCCAGCACCAGGAACTGTAACAGAGAAGAGGGAAAGGAGAGAGAGGCACAGATGTGTGAGAGCAAGACAGTGAGGGAGAGAGAGACAGAGGGAAAGAGAGGGTGGCAAAGCCTGCAGGCTGGAGGTGGCCCTCTGACCTGCTCAGACAAGCACCTGTTAGACCTTACAGCTTTTCAGCCCCTCCTCATTGAGGCGGATACCCCAAATCAGCGCTGATCCAGTAAATGTTTTTCTTGCTTGGTCAAGGCCTGCTGCCCCTCATCATCTATGCTGAACCGTTTCAGGAGAGCATGTGTGTGTAACCAGTGGTGCAATGTAGTTTGTAATAGTGGTCCTATTGCTCAACAGGTACAGTATGACCAACAACATCAAAATCAAAGGTTTGATTCCAACGGAGCGCACATAATGACTAAAAATGTATACCTGTGTTACTTTAAAAATGTCTGCCTAACTACAAAAATTAGGTACCCAAACTTTTGTCTTAGGGGCAAAAAATCCAATGTTTGTGGTGAATCGGGGGTCAAAAAGACAAAATAATGTACAAATTAAGAAATTAGGTAGGTTTTTAAAAATGTATTTTATAACATTACACTATATTTTGTAAAGTTTTGAGGTAAATAAGAATTTAATAAAGTTAAATATAGTTTAAAATATATTTTACTGCATGAAGCAGTGGGGTTAGGGTGACCCTCTAGTGGGCTAAATCAAATTTCCCAAAATGGGCCAAATTCGGACAGCCTTGGACTAGACCATAAAGGTGTGCTGACCTTTTTCTGCCACAGGCAACTGGGCTGGCAACAGCTAAACTTTTTTTTCTTATTAGGCATTCCTGCCATTACTTTATTGTAATGCCAGTGTAATGCAAAAAAAAAAGAAACAACTTTTTTCATTTTCAATTTGCCAGCCACCCTGATGAATAGTGAGGCAGAATTTTATTTCCATGGCAGTTCAGAATTGTGTTACAACATAATCAATTACTTTTTGTTCACATTCAATGGTAATAACAGCCAAATATGTAAATCTCTTTTAGGTATTATTGTACATTTTTCAGTGAATATACACAAATTCTAGTGGTTTCTTGAAGTGCAGCCATAGAGTATATACCTGTGTATCACGTATACTAGGCCTACACCTCCAATGTATACCAGTGTATACCTGTATACGTCTGTCAGTCAGTGTGTATCGGAGACAGCATCCCACACACATCGACAGGCGTTTCCCTTGAAGAAATTCTGCAATTCATACGCAGTGCGCCCACAAACAGGACGCCCCGTTCGCCTCCACTTCAGGATCAGTGGTGCGCGTCACTCCCAAACAAAACACAGCACGCACACAATGTGCGCAGTTCAAACACGCTCCTGTCCACACAAAAGCATTGTGCGGTTTGGTAATTGACTCTCTCAGATGCATGCACATGCCTTTGCCTAAACCATTAGTTCAAGCTTGATCCAAATATCAGCTGTTATTATGCCAAAAGATACACGCCACACATTACAAAATTTTACTTCACCAGTCTACACAAATAAACAAGGGAAAAATACAGTGCAAAACAAAATGAGTTTAATTTGGTAACTATGTTATCTATCTGGCATCATTTAACCTTTGTTTTTTACTTCACACTGCATCCACAGCTCAGCTCAGCACGCACACATACACAGCAGTCATGCATATGGGTGAGAGATTAATGGACAGTTACACAGTTAGCAGACTGTGTAATTATGCCACTTACTCACTCAGTCAGCAAACACAGAGGGTGAGGGAGCTCTGCTTCCAGTAAGCACCACTGCAGGGGCTCATCTGGCACTTGTATGGGCTTAAGTAATAGCTCCAAGAAAATGATTATGGATAACTGATAAATACAGCATGCGATTAAACAGAGGAATTAAAATCCTTTAAATATGAGTGAAGGGGTCACTTTTTGGAAAACTAAAGGCACTAAAACGCATTTGGCTGAAAAAAAGAGTTTAACCCATTAAATTACAGGTTTCTTAATGAGTAACTACTACGAATTATTTGGTAACTACAACAAAGCTAATATGAAACATAAGTAGTTACGAGAGTGATGGATGGAAGTCTGGGCCCACTGGTGGGTTATCTGCACAAAGTCTCAACTCTCTCTGTTTCTCTCTTTCACACGCGTACCAAATACACAATTATACTGGCCCACTGCAGGAGTGGATGAGGTGGCGGCACACCCAGCTGACGCAAGTCTCAGGTATCAAAGCTTTGTTCAGTGAAAGCTGCAGTCAAGACTCCACAAAGCCTCACTCCCCTTTCTCTCTCTCTCTCTCTTGCTCACTCTCTGATAGATGGTAGGGTATTGACAATGCTCAGCTCTGCGACATCAAACACGGGGACAAGTACATGGATGGATGGAGTGAGTGAGGAAAGGGGGAGGGGGAAGAAGTAGAGATGCCTCTGAGGTGGATTCTTCTCTCCTGACTTCAATGGCAAGGCCTTTGTGTGGGCCGACTGCAGTGGTGCTGTCAGTAGGCTTGGTGCTGGCGATAGGGTTGCGCCCTGCGGGGGCATGAGGTCATGCTGAGTGAGTGCTCTCTGATCAGTGGGGTTGTTTACTCCTGATCCTGCAGAGGGCCACAGGGGGCACTGGGAGACCCCTCAGGTCCCAAACAGGGTCTGTATGCTGTGGCTGAGAGTACAGTGATACTGACTTTTAGCGTCACCACTGAGAGGCCCAGGGTCCGGCTCAGATGCACATATAGACATGCACTAGTATGCTACCTGAAACGATCCACAGCAACAATACATAATACACAACAATACATGAATAGGTAGGTAGGTAGGTCAGCAGGCAAGCAAGCAGGCAGGTAGGTAGGTAGACTACATGTCCAAAAGTTACACTATATATAAGTAACAAAATATTTGATTATCCAATATTTGTTCCAAAATCAAGAGTATTTTCCACATTTGCCAAAGTAACAGCTTCTACTCTACTGTTGGATGGTTTGCTCAGGATCACTGATGGTGCTGTATCACTCCAGACAACGAAGTTCCACTGCTACATAGCCCAATGCTGGGGTGCTTTATACCCCTCTAGCTGAGGCTTGGCTGGAATTGGGCATGGTGACCTTAGGCTCATGTGTTGCTGCCAAGAGTTTGAATTTAGATGGAATGAGGATGGAACGAGGTGAAATTCATGATAGATTCTTTTACTTTAGTGCCAAGCCTTTTCCAACTTTTCTTCCCTATTCATATACAATTTACAGCACTGAGTATACAACTGATAACACTTTTGAGAGAGAGAGGAATGAGAGGGGTGTGAAAATGTGTTTAGCATACATGAATAAACAGTCAAAACAAAAAAAAATGTCTCACACACATTTCATGGCAAAAGCAGCAGCGCTGTCAAGAGGGTGGGAGTGCAGTTGTGTTTGAGCCTGTCATAACAGCAAGCATGTAAAAACACAGGTATGGCAAATGTCATAGGGTTTCTTTTCTTCTTTGTCCTAACATAGGGGCAAAAAATAAGGCAATTAAAATGAATTATGTGAATGAAAGCGTAATGGTTTCTGGCATGCCTGTTTTGGTGTGGTGGTACAGAGGCCGTGTTTAGGCAGATGTCAGCCCTCCGTTTGGAGCAGCGCTTGCTCCCAGGAATGCCTTTTGTCAGCTATCACTCAGCTGCTGCACACACTCACATTCGCACACAAAATCGCACACACCATAAGGCAATGGAGGGAAGTGAGCAAACGGCTGACTTATGTTAAGTTACCTCAGTGAAAGTTGAGTTAAAGTGAGGCTGAGTTAAATACAAGCTGATAAAAAAGATGGCTTAGAATGAAAATATTTCAGTCAATGACTTCAAATTAACATCTTTGGATGAAACTGTGCTCTAATATCAACATAGGAACACAGCTGTATGTAAGATAGCCATGCTGTTTTTTCTGGATTAATGGAGTCTAACTCTGACCATGGTGTCTCAGTCTGTGAGGAACACAAAAGCTATTAAACTGAATTAATCTTGCTTCTCTTTTTAAACAGGGAGTATCTGTAGAGGCATCTTTGTTATTTAGAGGAACAGTCCAATATTTTTCATTTGCAGAAACTGCAAATTTTAGCCCTAATTACACAGTGTCCTCTAACAGTTGTACTATTTCATCCTTTACATGCCTTCACTAAATCTCAGTCCTTTCACTCTGCACATTTTTCATTTGTTATTGCATCCCTTAACAATATGTATCTCCAAAATCCAGAAAGAGTTTCGCATTAATGATAAAAATACAATTTAGTCACAATCCTACTCCATACATCATCAGGCACCCTATTTTAAGAGGTACACAGTTAGTACGTGCACTCAAGAAGGGTTGCAGGATGGATCTAATGCATGTGCCCCCATTACCTATTGCAGGTCCCTAGCTCTGGGGCAGCAGTACTCATCCCTGGGCTCCCAGCCCATCCTGTGTGGCTCCATCCCTGGCCTGGTGCCCAAGCAGCTGCGCTTCTGCCGCAACTACATCGAGATCATGCCCAGCGTGGCCGAGGGCGTCAAACTGGGCATCCAAGAGTGCCAGCATCAGTTCCGTGGCCGTAGATGGAACTGCACCACCATAAAGGACAACCTGGCCATCTTCGGCCCTGTTCTAGACAAAGGTAAAAGCATTGGAATCAGAATGTCTGTTGTCTATCTGTGGATTTTATGTTGTGGAACACTACAGCAAAGGTACAGAGTTTCTGATGCAGAAAATATGCAAGTAGTTGTCAAGTTACATTTAGTGTAGAAAATACACACAGTTTGGGGCTGTGTGATTGGAATGAGGCACAGATGATACAGAATGATCATTCACTAGTGATACGGCACTAATAAAGCAGCTACTGAGGGTTTAGACAAGTTTCAGAGTGGGTGGTGCCCTTGGTGAAAAGTGCTGGCAGCAATCTCATCAAAACACTTCTTACTCTTGCAGAGCATTTACATATGCAGTAATTATTCACTTCTGTGATTTTTAAACAGATGATTACATACATATTGTATGCCTAAATTATGTAGAAAAAGGCATTACCTATACCATAAATAATAGAAATCTTGTAAATAATCTCAGAATCTCACTTCAGAAATGAAGTAATTAAGAGCTTACTCTGTACGTGCGCCATCATTTGGTGTCACTGAAAATTCTCCGGATATATGTTGACACTCTATAACCACTGTTTAATACTAATACTGTGAAAGGCAATATAATTAGTTCATTTACCACTGCACTTCTTAAACAAAAGACAAAAGGAAAAACAATGGGGAACCTAAAACGGCATACACAGTGCTGAGAGATAGAGAGCTGAGGTGGCCTATCTCTCTCTTGCAGTCCCTGAGGGTGAAGATGTGCAACCCTCTGATCAGCAGTAGTGTTAGCCTATGTATCAGGAGGGAGCCAGGCAGTGAGTGTCTGAATGAATGAGAGAAAGAGAGAGTTGAGGCCAAATGAGATTACAAGCAATAGAAAAGGGCTGGGGTGGGGAGGTGGTGGGGGGTTCCGCTCAACCCCTACTGTGCGTGAAGGCCAGCATGAGCCATCTCTGTGTGCCTCTTACAGCCCGGCTCCCACGAACGCCCCATTCACACGCCCTTTTGACTGTGTCATGAAAACGGGCTGAAAGGGAATCTCCCATCCTTCCCCATCACGGAGGGAGAGAGGTGGGGGGGGTCGCAGTGATGGGCAGAGGGAGGTTGGCCATGGTGAACGAGGAGGGGGAGAGGTCAGGCACTGAGAAGGACAGAGAGAGAAAGGAAAGACACTGGGAAGGCAGTGGTTTTACGAAAATGTTAGAGACAGACGTTTATTAATTTGAGGGTTTATTTAAGAAACAATCCAACTGGGGCAAGAAGGAAAAAGGAAGGCTTCAGGGTTCATGGTTGGTGTGTGCATGTCGCCGTGGGGGGGCGGGGGGGCTGCTCCTGTTGGGAATGCCAGGCCGGCTCTGGGCAAAGCTAAGCTGGGCTGTGGGGGTGTGGGGGTGCTGGGCCCTTTTGTGTGGGTAATACAGTGTGACACCAGGGAGACAAAGGCGGATTCATGGGCCCAGCAGGTAGCGGGAGCAGCGCTCCGTTTGGCTCGGGGCCAGAGCTCCTGGGGCCCTCAGCTCACAGCACTCTGTTGTAGTCAACCCAGCTGGGCCTGCCAGAACCAACTGGGCCTCATTCTGGCCTCCCACCCTGAGAGGTGTGTGCCCAAACACACAAACATCAGGAGAAAAGAGCAGTGTGTGTGTGTGTGTGTGCGTGTGTGTGTGTGTGTGCATAGGCTTCATAACAATACAACATAAAAACACAAAACAAAAGACATTTAGCACGTTCAGCAAATACACAGCATCATGCTAATTTGAAGAAGGCTCCACCCATATCTTATTATGCAGGTTTGTAAAAAATAAATGTGATTTAAATTGTGAAATGAATGAGTCAGCTGTAAAGGCTGACCTAAACCCTTGCGTGACAGCAAGATAGCATCATGGGAAAATCACCTGACAACATCATGAGTCACACTCCCAGCCTGGTCAGTGAGGGCCATCTCCACTCACCTTTTCTCTCTCACACTACCTTGGAGACTGACGGTACACACAGGTCAGGAATGTACGAGAGAAGCAGGGTGTAGTAAACACTTAAATGCTGCAACACGTGTTTGTTGTACTGAAAAATTCCCCTCTCACAAAAGTGCTGGAACACTCATATGTGTGTGCATTGCTTTCCTCCCAGTGCATTTTGTGCACGCTGGCTCACATACGGCAAACCGTACAGCATTCAAGCCTTTCTAAGACTTGAGAAACCAGGCTGAGATCTGGGAACCCTTAAGAGAAGTGCAGATGTTCTCGGGATGGGAGGTCGAAGTGAGTGTGCGAGTGTGTGAGTGTGTGTGTGTGTGCGGGTGGGTGGGTGGTGTTGGAATGTCTGTTGTATTTGGGAAGAGTGTCTGGATGTGATGCGTGTGCATGTGTGATCAGGCATCAGTAGGGAGAGCCTGGCTGGGTTGCAACGTCTATGTGTAGATTCAGCAGCAGCAGCAAGGTTTCTCCTCTGGGCCTTTAGGGAAAGGGGAAGAGGGTCCAAAGAAAAACTGAACGAGCCACAAGTAAGTGTGCTACGATTGTGAAACAATGGTGTCTGGTTACATAATAAGCTGTTGCATTCAAAGAAGGCGTAACACCATCTCTCAGCACATGCCTTCAGAAAGCAAACACGCAGGCTTATTGCTAGCTTTCACACACGTGGCCGCAGGGCTCAAACCAGGGAGGGCATTCTTGAAACACTATATGGACAGAAAGCAGCGCGCCTTTAAGATAACATAGTGTCACTGAAACCCCAGCTAGCATTAGACGCAAATGGCATGTCCAACAATTGAGCCTGTCCAGTCAAAGAGGTCCATGTCTTTACGGCGCTGAGTTCCATCAATATTTCAGAGCCCATCACAGAAAACAATCTATGCCCTTAAGATACTGTCTGATGGGAGACTCTCAGTAGGCCTTCAGATGGAAAAGCAGGCCGAATGTCTCTGCATTATCCACAGCCACAGGGACACGGCACTGTCTTTGACAAAGACAAAAAAAATCAAGGCATGCTGTTGGAAAGTAGTCAAAGGGACAGTTGGAGGTAGATCCCAGTGTTGTAGTTGAGACCAATAGAGGTAAGAGTCAGCACTGAGAACTGTAAAAAAGTCAAAACCAAGACTTTGTAGTGGTCCAAGACAAGGCCAGACCAGAATAATCAAAAAAGAAAACGAGAACATTTTACATTAATTATACATGACAGATACCATAATAATGATATATGCTTAGCCTAGCCTATTTACCAGTATTGGTCCAACTTTGCATTTTAAATTTTGTGGGAAAGTGGTGGCAAGGTTCAAATATATTTCAGTGCCTTCTGCTTAATCTTCTCAATCTTAACATTAGGCTATATGAAATAAAACACATTACTTTCAAGAGCAGCGCACTGCCCCTGCAGTCTTGCTGTATGCCCAGGGGCAGTTTTCGCAGTTAGGCAATCAGAGTGCAGCCTTTGTTTTGAACATGTACAGAAAAGACTGGTTCTGTTTAAATGTATTGTTGATATTAAGGCTGCTGTATAGCAAAATGAATCTACATAGCAATGCGCGTGTGTGTGTGTGTGGGCTAGGATTTATTCAAAACTTTTGGTATTTAATACTTCAATATTAAAAATAAATTCAAAAGGAACATGCCTAAATAGTTCCGTTAGATTAGTGAAACTTTAGATTCTAGAAATTTTTGCCTACTGCATAACGTGTATTGCTGAAAATAAATATTAAACAGTACAAACGAAGCTAACACAAGCTTATTTTAATCCAAATGTGACATGGCAGAACATAGTGTTTCTGGTTTTGTTTGTTTTTTTTCACAGGTTCCTTGAACATACAAATGAATAATCTCACAGTAGGAAAGTATTGCGCAAGTTTCTATAGGAAGCATCTAAAAACTGACTCAAAGCTAAAAACTGTTCCAGTGCTTGCCATACACAGCTGGTATAAAGGGCCACAGTGCAATGCAAGCAACAAGCCAGTGATGCAGTTTCAGATTTGGAAAAAAAAAATACTATAAAGGAGACCTTCCACTCAACTGGTCTCTAAAAACATTATGTGTCCTCCTTACCTCAAGACCACGACAGGAATAATGTTGAAAACCGCAACAAGATCAGGACCGTCAATCTGCTGTCTTAAGACCGGTCTCAATTTCTATAACCCTACTAGATAAAGTCATGGCACATGGTCTTCTTCTTTAGAAATACGTTACAAGGTATTCTTTCTAATGCACCCTCGTCTTTTTCCCTCCTCTCTCTTTCTAGCCACTAGAGAGTCTGCATTTGTCCATGCAATTGCCTCAGCTGGGGTAGCATTTGCAGTGACCCGCTCATGCGCAGAGGGCACCTCCACCATGTGTGGTTGTGATTCACACCACAAAGGGCCACCAGGTGAAGGCTGGAAGTGGGGTGGCTGTAGCGAAGATGCTGAGTTTGGGGTTTTGGTGTCTCGAGAGTTTGCTGACGCCAGAGAAAACCGACCAGATGCACGTTCAGCCATGAACCGGCACAATAATGAAGCTGGACGAATGGTAAGCTCAAAAAACAGAGCATTTGATTAATCTATTAAATTCTTTTCAAACAGCATGCATTACCCTGTGTTTCCCCACCCATAAATAGGCTGAACAGCCAAACTTGGCCAAACTTGGCCAAACTCATGCGCCACCTGACTTGGATAGGACACATACAGGCTAATGTTTGCTTCCTAGCATTTGGCTTTTATGTGGTATGCACTAATATTTTAGCCAAAATAAAATTATTATTGTATTTTCAAATGGAAAGATGCATTTACTAAGAGATCTCAAATCCAGTATGCATCTGATAATTCATATAGCAGTGTGCGTCAGAAGCGAACTCTTTAGCTCGAGTCTTCTAGTGTCTAGTCACAGTAGGCTTTAATCACAGAATTTCAAATCCTTTCAGATTCAAAATGTTTTAGTGCCAACTGAAATATCATGGACAGTTTTATTTAAATATGGTGTTGTAACCCTGAATAGTGGAAAATATTTCATCATGGTATTTCATCTATGCCAGCTTATTGACAAGGAAACTAGCAAAAGCTGAATGTTTGCAGAAATAAGCATGAACTTTGTATAGAATTATTTGAGCCTTAATAATCAAAAGCACATCTATTTTAGTTTACTTGCAGACATGACAGTAAAATCAGTATTTTAGTGTTGTTTTAATGAACTATTAGCACTATTAATATACATTTACATAGAAATATATGCAAATTACTCTTTGGTCCAGAATGAACAGTAAACTCAAAAGTCACACATGAATTGTTTTGATTTAAATTTACTAACTGTGGCCTTCTAATCACTATGTAATACTATATCAGCAGAACAACTCTAATAGGTGTAAAAGGTCTACCACCCTGCATAAATTCTGGGGAAACTCCTGCCATGCTTATTTTGGTGTTTTCCAGCTACAACACACCTAATACAACTAATCAGCCTATTAACATGCCTTTCCTAAGTTGAAGAGGGTGTATTAGAGCAGGGGAAACACTAAAATATGCAGGACCAGAACTGAGAACTGCTTGACATAAAATAAGATGAGATTTAGACGTACATTTCAAAGCAGTTTTTAGCCCAAAAAATACAATAAAAAGGTACTAAAGTCCTATAACAATGAACAATGCCCTGCTTTTATTGTTCCTGGGTGGGTCTCGGCCACAGTTCAAGGTGTTAATGCATGACAGATCAACTGTCAGGAATCGCCTGATCTCTTTTCTGAGAGCCTTTTAACCCCAAAAATGAGTATTTCTATTTGAAATTACTGGGTAATTACCTCCCTGATCCTTTCATGCCTCACATGTCTCGCATCCCTGCTGAATTCCGTGACTGAGGTGTAAACGCAGTTAGTGGTTTGAGGGCGGGAGGGAGGAAAGGCTCGGGATTTCGCTCATCATTGTCGCTGTCAGAGCTCAGCGCTGGAGTCTATTAGTGCTGAGGCTGCTGAGGGGCAATTGGCGAGACCACACTGCAACACGCCCGGCCCTTTGATCTGTGCTCGACAGGAGCAGGGAGAGACCACAGGGGCAGGCACCGAGACAGGCAGCCCTGTCAGGACCCCAGGCTGCCCCACCTGCCTCTCACGCTCTATTGTTCCCCAGCAGGCTGCAAGAGGTGCTGTGAGCCCAACGAATTCGGGACATGATGTCAGAGGCCCCGGCTGGCCCCCCAGGGGCCCACAAAAACACCTGCCTTCCGCCGCAGCTGGGGAATTCTACAGCTAAATATAGCCAGGGAATTAAGGCAAACAAACCAAAACAAAGGCGCAGAGTGCCACCGGCGCACTCGCATGAGCGGGACTTCTGAAGAGGAATTAGCACTGCAAAGGCCTGTCTGTGGGCCTGGCAGCTGCACAACACCTGTATCCTGCTGGGCCCATCAAACAGGGCCTGACCAAAACTAAACCAACCCTAATCAGAAGCTGTGCCGATCTAGAAGCAGCATATCCTATGTAAATCTTGACCTGAGCTATTACATGCCATGATTAATTAACACATTGAGGCAAAACGTCATGCTACCCAGAGTGAATAGTGAAGGCAACATATCTCATGCTCCAGAAAGACCTTATGGTCTGGCGTTGGAGACTTAAACAGGTTCATTCTCTCTGAAATCTGGTTGTAAGAAGCCCTCCAGCCAGCTTCCTTGCACTCCACAGCTCAGTTCCAATCAGTCCATACCAAATCAGTCTCCACTGTGATTTAGCTCATTAGCAAATTTTTAGAATCTTTATATTAAGTAAGTTAACCTCTTGAACCGTAGGTTTGTTAATCTTAAAAAAAGTGATATAACTACTTTACAACTGATATGTAGATTATGCAATTAAAAGCCTGAGGAACAGATGTCTGGAACGACAAAGACAGGGTTCAAACGTTTTCAGTAGACAGAAAAATGTAGGCGTACATCTTTTCTTTTCTTGGGGGTTCACCCTGCATTTTTTGGAAATGATGGCTGTGTGTCTCTCAGTTGCTAAGCAACAGGAGCATCACAACTGTTGGTAAGCTGTGCTAGTTAACTATCATTTCAGTATCTATGGGCAGGGAATTCTGTCACTTGTCCTTTTAGATTTGGCATTTCTTGTCCCTCAAGGTTCAGTTTTAGGGCCTTTGCTTTTCTCTTTGTACATGTTCCCTCTAGGTGATGTTATTAGGAAACATAAATTTTCATAGCTATGCTGATGACACTGTTATATATTTCCATTCCTTCTGTTCATCAAGACTCTGTAGACAGACTAACCAGCTGGGTGTCAGTTATTTCTCGGTGGATGTCACAAAATTTTCTACAATTAAATCACGAGAAAACAGAAATACTGATCGTTAATACAAAAAAACAGAAAGCTGCTTAATGAGGAACTTGGTTCGTTAGCTTCATATGCCAAACTTGAAGTACAAAACCTTTTAATTTGATCTGTGTCATTTTCTTATATGATTCTAAATGAATCATTTCTTGTATTTCTGTTTAACTTTATCACCACTCTTCTTATTATTATTATAGACAGTGATTTACTACTATCTAAAAAGTGTGAAAAACTCCCCCCAAAGTCCATAGAGTTTAAGGGGTTAAAGCAGGAAAATACTTACATGTAAAGTAGAGGCAAACCACTCCAGTAATGCAGTTTTTTACACCTGCCATTCACTTATTTTCTATTATAATTGATCATACCATTTTCAACCTGACAGCTCTCATTTTCAACTGAAAAATGAACATTGTACTGTACTGTTTGTACTAGTTGTACTAGTTTCCCATGTGTCTCTTCTTTCCCCTCCAGACCATCCTGGAGAACATGCACTTACGCTGCAAATGCCACGGCTTGTCGGGCAGCTGTGAGGTGAAGACGTGCTGGTGGGCACAGCCTGACTTCCGGCTGCTGGGTGACTACCTGAAAGACAAGTACGACAGCGCATCTGAAATGGTGGTGGAGAAGCACCGGGAGTCACGTGGGTGGGTAGAGACACTGCGGGCGAAGTACGCCTTCTTCAAGCACCCAACCGAGCGAGACCTGGTGTATTACGAGGGTTCACCCAACTTCTGTGAGCCCAACCCAGAGACTGGTTCCTTCGGCACACGCGATCGCGTCTGCAATGTCTCTTCCCATGGTATTGAAGGCTGCGACCTGCTCTGCTGTGGCCGCGGCCACAACACACGAACTGAGAAGCGCAAGGAGAAGTGCCACTGCATCTTCCATTGGTGCTGCTATGTCAGCTGCCAGGAGTGTGTACGAGTCTACGATGTACACACGTGCAAATGAGGCTTGGGAAAGTGGCGGGGGGTGGGAGACTGCGGACATGGAGAGAGTGAAAAAGGGACGGTGAGACATAGGACTTCAGAATGCAGGCACCCCCTGCACATCGCACTCTCATGCTCATAAGTATCACCATGACGAACACAGCACACACAAACAGTAGGTAGTGGCACTTCTGTACTGGAACTTTTTAACATCCTTCAATGACTGCCAACCCCTTTCTACTGGAGCAAAGGTCCGAGGAAGAATCACATAATAATCGTGTGATGACCGTTATCATTCCACTTGCATTCCTTTTTTTTATTTATTTCAGTTTGTAAGTCACACAGCCACATTGTGTGAAAAAGCATAACGCATTACCTAAACCCTCAATGTCTTCTGGTATCATGTAGACTCTACCTGTCACACTTAGCTCTCTGATCATCTCTACACAAGGCCCAGCGGCTGAAACTGAATCTGCCCTACACACTCTCACACTACGCACACATGAAAGAACTGAAGGGGGCTGGTGAGAGAAGGAGGGGTTGAGGGAGGCACTCCTACTTAACTACTGAACATTCTGAGCCTGCAGTGTAACTGAAGGCTGGGTCTTTCTGCCCTGCTAGACTACTGAAACTGACGCAATCCCCATGCTTCCCCATTTTCCCAATCCCGCTGTGCTAGCCACGTTTTGCCTGCCAGCTACAGTATGCCTGTTTTATAGCCCTGCATTTCTCAAATCTGCTGCACGGTTCAAGCCTAAAGGCATGCACAGAAATAGGTGACAGCAGCCGACATGCATCAGCTGACCAGCCACTGATCTCTCTCAAACACACACACACACCTACAGCTGCGTCCACCACAGTTAATGTGTTCATGGTTCAACAAGCAGAAAAAGTGTTAAGAGAGGAAAAAAAAAACATGACTTGCTTCTAGACATCATCTACCGCATCTATGTCACAGAAGGGACATGCAACAGAAATGTTATATGTTATATGTTGTTATATGTTCCAGGAGAAAAGTGAAAATTGGAACCCGAAGGCCACGTTTGGACAGCAGTCAGTATTGCTGAATTCTGATTTGGTTCTTGTCTTTGAATTTGTGTTTAGATAAGCTATCAGCATGGAATCACTCAGTGAAATGACTGCATCCATATGACTGTGGCTCTGAGCTCAACTTGATCTTCCATCATGTGTTGTCCTTTTTTTTGTAGATAATGATCATGATGATGATGATGAGACATCAAGGAACAGATCAAGTGTGTAAAAATGACTGCCTGTCTAAACAAAGCCAATGTGTTTCCAGGTATAAGTAAAACCAACAACAAACCCAAGTATTGTAAACAAAACAGAATCCCCCATGAACCTCAGGTGGATCCACTCACACAGTAATATTTGCACTTACAGAAATGAATGACTAATAACACTAATGCTAGGAATTATAACCATCTTATCTTTCAAACAAACATTTTGGGGAAAAAATCTGGATTTAAGCCTGATCCGCAGATGGCGTGGGTGCCCCTTTTTTTTTCTTTTTTGTGTATGTGTATTAAAGCAAACACAGAAGAAGAGGCTATATAGAAAAGAGGCAAGGCTTTACAGAAAAGAGGTACAGAGTCAACGGGCCGTATTCAGGAAGGTTTTTTTAGAGAAGTAGTGCTGATTTAGGATCTGGGATGTGTCAGAAAAATCACTGTACATAAGAGAGAAATCTAGTCCTAGATCAGCACTGTTACTCTGAGAAGCTTTGTGAATATCAGCAAGTGTGACTGAGTGGAGGAACATGAGAGTAGAGAGAAGGAGGATGAGAAGAAGATTTTCTTAGCTGCTCTTTGGACTAAGGGGAAGAGGTGTGGGTGTCCTGACCCAACTGTGTGTGATGGTAAATATTGAGGGTTAGGAAAGACGGGCTTCACAGTGGTGCAACAGACAAGCAGAGGGCTCCATACATGTTCTAACAGTCCTACGCACATCCCATTAATTAAGTTGAACTACAAAAGCAGAAGGTAGACATTAGCGCAGTCCCCTAAGTCCCAGCCTAGCATCCACCCCATTCTGCGAGGAGCCCACCATCACTGGCCATTTCTGCACTCCTTTTCTGTTTTCCCCCCGCTATATCCAAAGTTTTGTACAAAAAGTTTTAAAGTTAATAATTCCCTTTTTATTTTATCATCTGAAAATGTTATGTTTTTATAAATATTATTTATTATACAATGTATATATCTGTATGACTGAACTAAGATTATATATTTGAAGAACAATTTACTGTCTCATGCTTTTGCTTCTAAGAGTTCTCATTAACTTTTCTTTTTAATAGTTTATGGATGCGTTTACTATAAACTATGCTGAGTGTAAGGTGAAATACTATTCTTGCCTCCTAACCAAACCTTCAAATACGCTGCACATAGTAACACCGTTTAACTTATTTCTCCTTACTAGTTAAAAGAATGGTGGTCCCAATCTGTGTGAGTTTCCCACGCAATTCTAATAAAGGGTAATGATCCTCCTCTTTGCTACCATCTCATCCCCATGTCTGCATCTAAACTGTCATTTCAGCACTTACGTCAGTCTGTGGCCCAGGAGGCTGCGGCATCTATAACACCTAGGGCAAATGACAGAGAGAGGGGTGAGCGAAAACACAGACTTTAAACAAGCTGGGAATTCCTGAACAGGACTCAATGACACTTTATGTTCAACGCTGATGGCACGTCAGAGAGTTCAATATGCACACTTCAAACAGACAACAAACAGAGTATTTTTGGGATTGACTTCACTCAACCAAATGGTAAGATAGGCCTATTCAAAACAGTAAGCACTAGATAAGAGACCTATTGAGAAGTCTGACCCCCACCTACAGTACACTCTTTAAATAAAGATACTCTCCAAATAGGCTGTTGCAAGAAACTACACAAGTTACCAGATTTAAAACTGACCAAACAAATTTTTGTCTTTACAAAACAACACCTTCTGGTACATAAAGCCTTTCAGACTTTTTGCTTTATGATTAAGGAAGATTCACTACTGATGGTGCTCATTGGGTATGGCTATAATGATGGACTGATAAATTAAAAGGCAGATTCCAGTATGTGTTTTACACTCACGATGAGAAGAGGAGCAGCTGGCAATGAAATTGCTGAAATTGTATTTTCATTTACTTCAAGATTAAGATTTGTGTTATAGATTTAATTGTTTTATGTGAGCCTGAATGTGTCTCAGCCCAAATGGTTCCCTTGCCAAAATCATATTCACGAACAAAAAAAAATGTTCTGAACTCTGCTAATATGGTCCCAGATTAATCCACTCTCACATTTTGGTGAAATATTTTATGTCATGTGCAGCTTTTGTTTGTCATAAAACTACTTCACTTGATGTGGTCTGGTAACATTACACAGATGGCGCATCGATTCATAATCTGCAACAACAATGATTACACAGTAAAACATTTAAAAATAGACAGGTGTGTTGCTGGAAACAGGATCAGCATCTGATCCTAGAACTCGCCCCAATACGCAACATCTTGGTGAACTTACCCTTCAGCAACCGACAGAAGCGTTAGCTAAATTAGCGTTTAGCAAGTGAAGATAGATTATCTGTCAATTTACCACTGGTTTCCTGAGATTAGTTCGGTATCACACAATTGTTTGAAACACTTGAAGGAAAATAGCACATATACATCCGCGTTAACATGTTACTTTATGGAACAACGATACACGCTTAAAAAGATGGCTGCTAATGAGTTCTTCAAGTAAAGGCAATGGCTCCATTTAGAACCATGGGTTGTATAGAACCATTTCATGCTGATTATGGCTCGTCAAAGTGATGGAGAATGTGTTGTATGTGTTTTATTTTTTGAAAATGGTTTTAAGTGACACCAAAAAGGGTTCTGCTCTTGTTACGATGTCAAACTTGTAACAAAGAAGAGCCCTTTTAAACTGAATTAACAAAAGCAACAACAACAACAACAACAACAACAACAATAATAATAATAATAATAATGTCTGATGATATTTATTTTGAGAACAAAAACTGAATAATTTTCTTTACCTGTATCGATCTAAATGCCCACTGGACTGGGAAAAAGCTGATCCGCTGATTTTCCGTTAAAATTTGAATTTGAAGTGAGCGTGATGCTGCACGCGCCGGACTACATTTGCTACTGCTGCGCTGGATAAACGCTATTTCAACCACATAAACTCAAGAAATAAGAAATACTTTAAGCAGCATCTTAGCATTAAGGGTACCTATCTGGCCATCATCAAGTCATAATTTTAATGTACTGGAAAACGCTTTCTCTCTGTATGGGTTTTCTGACATTTCTCAAAACAAAAAATAGATTTTCTGAAATGTCCTATTTTACTCCCACCACTTGTTGAAGTAGGGACAAAACGGGGCACTTTCAGAAGGTGATAAGGATGTCTCAAGCGACAGCCCCACCGTAAAAGATATGCATTCAAGTGCAAGTCTCTCCGCGGAGAAAACTCGGTCACCCGTTAATGTGTATGGAAGTGTTTCCGCCACTGGCAAAAAAACATATAGAACATTTTCCACAATTCTGACTATCTCATAATTTTGACTTAGTATCTCATAACTACGAGAAAATTTTCTCATTATTACACAAATTCATTATTATGAGATGCTATGTCATTACTATGGAGAACTTTCTCATTATTATCATAACTAACAGCTTTCCAGTGGCGGAAATGGGCTTCCGCACATGATGTTGACGTCAGAACTAAACAAAAAAGATGGCGGTTGTGGGACGGTTGTTGTAGTTTATTAGCTAGCAAACAGCCGTCATGCATCAATTTGAGCAAAGACATTATAAAGGAGGACTTTAAGGACAAATGGTTTTAATTCTCCAATATAGCAATGTGGGTTAATTGTTGTCAATTTGCTTGATTACTTATATTAGCATTTACTATTTGTATTTAATTGCTTTTCTTTTGATTGACTGTTCAGTACTGTTATTTTTTACTCTCATGCTTCTGCACAGAGATATCTTGATGATTTACAGTGTAACTCCACTAACCAAGTTTTTTTTTTTCCACCCAAGAGTCTCTCACAGTCTGTGGAAGCAGAAATTTCACAGAAGCTAACACACACCAAGTGAGTGAAGAGAAAGATAACTAAAGCAGGGTGGGCATGAAACTACAGTGGGCTAAAACATGTCTGCTGTATTTCCCTCCTCAATATTCCAGCTAAGTTCTGAATTCTGAGGCCTAATATTTAAAGTTAAAATGAAGAACTAACAGATGCACATCAGTCAAGATAAATTAGAGAAAGAAATCTTTGTTTTGAATTTTTGGCTGCATTAGGATCATTCAAAAATAAACGAAGGGTGACTGGAATAGTTTAGAGATCAGTTATTATTTGATATTACTACACTTCTTTTGAATGACTGCATTGAAACATGATACAGTTTAAAGAAACTTTTTTTCACCACAAAAGAACCTCCAGCATAACGTAGCCTAAATATTCTATAGAACCATACATCAAAGCCAAGAACTATTTAGGAACCTTTATTTTTTATGAGCATATGTATCTGTTGGATTCAAATCATTTATTTAATGCATTTATCAGTGCATTTACCTGAAGTTCTAACAAAGTTCAATAAAACTTTCACATACACTTAAGATGATACAAGACTCAATCTGCAACACATAATTTAGATCAGAATCACACAACTCCAATGAGAACATTAAATACTTCAAACATCACACATGTGCTTTCAAACTAACTGCACAGTTCTTACTTTGTAAATGTACATATATGGAGCATATATATATATATATAGAGAGAGAGAGAGAGAGAGAGAGAGAGAGATCAGAATGTCTTCAAATAAAAAGCAACACATTTTGACTCCATGTGAGAGCTAGTTCACTTAATTCAAGGTGAAGTCACTTGGTACAAAAAAGGAGAGAAAGAAAGAATGACAAAGAAATGGACTAAACTGATAGAAGGGCTGTCAAGGTCAATGTTTTTTCTTGTGTACATAAGGCTTGAACTCCTCCTTGGTAGGCCCTCAGATCTACCTCCAACTTTACCTGCTAACCATGATGAACATTTATATTTTAATAACCTCTAGCGTTGTTGTACCAAACCTCGGTCCGCTAGCTGCTGCAATTCCTGCTAACAGGCATCATTATTGTTTACTGTTATTCACTGCTGATAATGAAGGCCTCTGACATGAGGGAGGGTGCAGGAGTGATCAGCTAAGATCTTTCTACCTCTGCTACATATGGTCTCCACAAGGTCACTATAGGAAGAAAGACATTTCCCTTTAATGAACATGCACAAGTGCTTTACTTTTGTATGAATAAAAAAAAATTATATCAATGTGCAAATTCAGGATACCAAAGAATACAAACTGTAACAATGAGATGGAAGTCTCTGAAATACAGTTTGGTCAGAAAAAATGACAGCATTGAAAGTCAGAATAAAAAAATCCATGATTACAGTCTACAAAAATCATGAAAGTACTCACACATTCAAAGTAAGGACAGAGCAAGAGTCATTAAGATTAAGGCATTATTTTCAGGAATGTTTAATGCAAAAGCATATACACAACAGGCCTTCATATACATGCATGTAATGTACATCAGCATACCTTTATGCACACACACATCCAGTTTCCATGGAGGGCTGGCAGCCTTTAACACCAAAACAATATATACTGTGTATATACAAAGCCATCCCCCTTGTGCAGTGTTCAATTGAGTTGTTAACCAGTACAGCTAGTGTTGAATGGGACGGAAAGGTAGGGTCGTCACCACGGCAGCAGGCAGCGTACAACACGGCTGAAAAGAATGAGGGATGGGGGAGCAAGGTTGAGGAAGAGTGGATCAGTCTCATCTGTGCCAAGAAAATGCATGCACTTGGACTCTGTTAAAGCTGAATTCCACCATTTTTTCAAATTGTCAGCGTTATTTAAACAAGAAATAAACAAAGAAACAAAGAAGTTTACTTAGTCAAGCAATCAAAACCTCACCTATCCTAGCTAGGAGAAAAATAGTCTTAGGCAAATGTTTGGAGACACCTGGTTAAACGTTTTGTTGATTTTTTTTAAGTGTAAAGTTAATACACTCTCTACAGGGAGCAAATTGAATTTTCCTGTAAATTTTAGTGCATAATTTCTATTTATTTTCAGAATTTAACATATTGGAAAAAATGTTCTCCCCAATACGTTAAATTCAGCAAATATATAGAGACTGTGCACGAAAACGTTCAGAAGTCTGTTCCCTGTATTTGATGCATTAACTTACTTTCACTTAGGAAATCAACAAAACATGTAATCTGACCAGGGGTCTTTTGCATATGACTGTACATACAGGGTACAGAGTTACATGCAGAGTGTAAAGATACAGTCCTTAAAGAAGACCGTTTTTTATGAATTTACCACTATTTGTGTTTTGTGTATCATGTATAAAAACACAGAAGACAAATGTGGCTTTACTTTGTTTAACAAACAAAAAGAATATCTTTGCACTGCAGATATAATTTTTCTTCAAAAAAATCTTTTTTTTCCAAGGACTGATTTATGCTTTTGAAAAATCTGTGGAATTCCCTTTTAATTGTTTCATAAAGGCTCAATATAGCCAAAAACAAAGGTTGAGTTTTTTTAAAAAGGGGTGCAGCACTAAATTAATATTTGTATTATTAGAGCCTGTATGTAATGTATTAGAGACAGTACTAAGCTTTGAGAAAAGCATTTTCATCAGACATTAGGATGACATACTGTAATGTTGACCATTTTTGGTTCTTGGACAAAGAAAGAGGTAAAACTAAAAAATATTCTTACCATAAAAGCCAATGAGTGTGGTCACACTCCAGTGATATGGGCCTATATAGCCACATGCTTATCAGAACCCAACCTGGAGATGAACATGGGCAACAGGTAAACTAAAGCACACCATAACAGAGGTCAAATGGAGGACAGAAAAGACATAGCTGTGTTTTAGGCCAGCGGAAAAGTGATCAACTGCAGCAGGACTTACGCGCCCTCTTCTGTCAGCAGTGCCAAAAACTTCCCAACTCTGTATTCAGGGGGCATCTAAAACACACACATACACACACCACAAAGAGACAGGAACCACATGTGAGTGAATGCTACAGAAAAGAAACAGGGTAACAAAGAAAGAATAAAAGTTTGGCAACATCAGCCTACATTCTTTGAATGACCCTTTTCTGGAAAGTTCTAAAGAGTGTAAAAAAAGTAAAACAATCAAGTTCACTTGGTAAAAGCCTAGAGGGTCTAGAGGAGTGTGTGTGAGTGTGAGAGACAGAGTAACTAAATGGCTGGGGAGTGCTGAGAACGGGAAGTGTCAGGACGGGTGATAAATCTAGGCTGAAGCTGCTGCTTACCTAAGGAGTGCCAAAAGAGGGAGCAGCCTTCACTCACAGCCTGCAGAAAGGTGCTGCAGGGTGGGCAGGCTGACAGACACAACTGCCCCCTAACTCAAGTACCCCAATTGTCGAGAGACAGTGGTCGGATATTATCATTCAGATTCATATTCAGATTCAGGCAGTGTTATTGATCCCAAAAGGGCAATTTGCAGCTTACCTAGTCCACACACACAACTTCTAAACTTACAGACAACGTTGTTATATGTTAGAGATCATGGTTTTAAAACCGCTCCAAAGTGCTCAGAGGCGTTGCAATGTATGACAAACATATAAGCTCAGTGCTTAAAGAGAGCTCAGCTAAAAATCAAATTTATGCAATTTACTCCACACCCCAAAATTAGTTGATCAGCAAAGACATACTCGATGTCTGAAATGAGTTTTTTCAGTAATGGAGCACTGCAGCTACCAAGTCATAGACAAAGGTATAGACACAGTTTAGGCTTCAAGATGGCTGCTATTACAGGTTTTTAACTATGCAAGTAACCTTTAACAAATTTTAATGGATAACAGCATGTCACACAGTCTCAGAGAGCACATGAGCAAGTCTATTTGTGATTACTGAAACTCAGCACAATTCGATGCAAGTATGTGATCATTTAAGCTTGCTGTTTTCAGAAATGCTAACTGGTGAGGAATAAGCTCCCACTGCTTGTTAGCTAGATTAGCGTTGTTGCTCCAGTGCAAAACTAAAGAAGCAAATTCTGGACACCAGACATGATACTGCAGATCAACAAAATTTTGGGTTAAGGGAAAAACATGTAAATCACTTTTCACCAAGCTATCACCCAAACTATTGCTTTAAAATACATCTGGATTCACACTTTGGGACTAAGTATCACCATACAGATTGCCTACAGACTCATGAATGTCATGAGCAGGTGATTGAGGAGCATTAAGAGCTCATGTGATCATGGCAGGAGAGGTGAATTCTGCACAGGGAGGAATTAGCTAGGAAAATTATTGCCTGTGTACGCCATAACTTATCTTTCACATTGCCTGTGGCTGTTAGAGTTAGAATTCAGGAGAAGCAAAAACTGTTGAAGAAAAAAAGAGGGAATGGGAGGAAAAGAGGTGAAAAGAGACAAAATCTAGGAGGGCTGTCACGTTGAAGCAACGTGGCTACGTGCAGCATGTCCTGGCAGACTTAGCCTCATACCTCTCTGGGAGGGTAAGGGGAGGGGACATA
Source organism: Colossoma macropomum (assembly GCF_904425465.1). NCBI lineage: Eukaryota > Metazoa > Chordata > Actinopteri > Characiformes > Serrasalmidae > Colossoma > Colossoma macropomum. The sequence goes on along the minus strand of NW_023494790.1, from coordinate 16,401,722 downwards.
CCACAGCAATTACCACTGAGCATCCAGCACAAACAGGACTACAACTCATAAACAACACTACAACTGCCACTCATCTGCACCACAAACAAGACTACAATTCCCACTACAGCATTCAGACAGGACTCCAACCACAGGACTAAACCATAAAGTTACTATAACTGCGATAAGATGGAACACTAACCAAAGTTTACTTAAATTGTTAAATTTAATGGTTCTTTAAAAGTTCATCAAATCCCAGAAGAGCCGATTCAGCCGGATGAGGCTTCATGAGTGAGTTGGGTTGGGTTAGAAGGACTGAAATGCCTCTATCCTGACATGTAATAAAAAAGAAGACTACAATGCAACTAGATTTGCACAGGTTTAACGTTATGTAAAAAAGGCATTGTAACACTGTTGTACACCGAAATGAAATACCCTAATCAGTGCTAATCATCACAACCTGTTGTTGCTAAAAAGAGTTTTTCAAAAGACCAAAAATTGTCTACTCTGTAAATATAGACGGTATAGTGACAACTTGTCATATAGAATGCAAAAAAGAATGACCAGCTATCTGCCATAAACACCAGCAGTCAAATGTGCGAGCTGCACATTGTTTTAGGAATGGAAGACCTTGTTTACGTGAATGTGTTGAAAGCTTTACTCCACAGAGAGCACATCTGGACTGCCTTGTTTTCATTATCACTTGGCACATGGCGCGAAATAATTAAAACTGATAAGTGACTCAAACCACACATGATTAACGGCGAGAGCTGTGACTCAGGGACTCGTCTAGACACAGAAGGAATAAGTCTCTCCCTCTCTCTCACCTGCAGGGACATTTCGATGAGCATCTGAAGCTTCTTGATGCCGAGCCACACTCCTTTGCCTTTGACCTCCTTTGCAATTTTTGTGCGTTCATCTTCCTGGAAACCTCCCAGCAGCTTTCATGCAAAAACAGACACATATGAAAACGCACATACACACAGTTCAATAAAATTCATGCACAGACTGTCTGGGCTGTTTTAACACTTAACTTGAGTTTACATGCCTTATTTTTGGGCCATAGACATTATACAAAAGTGATTTTTTTTTTTTATTTTCCCAGCTGATAAACTCATGGTTTATTTTCTCATGAGACATACAACTTACTAAACCTTTACTTCACCAGAGAGAGCACTAAAAACATATTCCCATTAATATGCATACAGTGGAAAAGGGGAATGGGACGACAGAGTAAGCATCATGGCAATAGTTGCCAACTGCAGGGCTGCTACACAATTTGAAATCAAATGTAACGCTTTTTAATATCTTTTTAAGACCTCAACAAAGCAATGATATTAATAATACCATTTGAATCACACAACAGTGCACACAAACTTAAATATGGCATGTATTCATGTCTATTTTATATAAACAGATTAGCTGAAAAAGCATGGATATATCCTTTGAGACTGCATGATTCTTGTCTCCTCAGTATGTTTGACTTACCAGGCTTATCCTTTAGTCCTTCATCAGTGGTCAATTTTTGATCATAACGCCGCTACTGGGTAATTCTGGTTGGTGGACTGTTCTGAATTAAATGAAAGCTACACTATGTAAAATGTGGGGATTTGGAGACACCTCTGGTGGAAATGTGTAATTGTGCACAATGTGTGGAAGATCATTTTGTAATGTTGGTTGTGCTTCGAGCCCCAACAAGCGGATGAATCTGATGATTGTGAGCATGCTGAAAGTGTACTAGAAGAGAACTCAGTCACAACTTGGTAAAGGATGTGCCTTTTGAGGAAGTGAATTATCTACTATAATCTCAGTGTGGTAAGACCGTTAGAGCTGAATGTTTCTGCGATAGTTTCATTTTCAACCGGTCACAACTCACAAGAGAAAAACATGGCAGGAGTGAATTTTTAATGCCTTAAAAATAAGACATTTTCAGACATTTTATAATTTTCATAAATTTTCAAACATATTTTAAGCCTTTTTCTATTCTAAGACGTTTTAAGGATTTGCGGGACCCTTGACCTGGAAAAGATGCAAGTCCACTTAGAATACTACCATTATATAAACATCTCAGAACATACTATGTTCTTAATCCTCACACGGAGGTATGTCAGGACAAGTACACATATGTGAAATTCTGAAAAACTGGTGAACCTTAAGGTCTAATTGACCTCTGTCCTTTTAACCAAATTCTCTCTCACTAGTCTCACTGACCTCCAGGGCCTCCATCAGATGCTCTCCTCTGGCGATGTTAGGGATGTGAATGGTTGTGCTAAAGGAGTCCAACATGCCCATCTCCTGCAGCACGTCCTTACGGCTGGTGGTGCCTAAAATCAGCAGCTTACGACCCTGCAGAGAAAATGAGCAGAAAGTGTCCAGACAAAACCTAAATGTTTGACATAGATGCTATGCCAACTTAACATCAAAGTTGGCAAATGCAACTTTTATGACAGACCACGCCTATTTGAATATGTGTTTATACATGTTTATTTAAGCCTATGTCTTAGGTGTCATGTAGCCTTATTAACACTACAGTTTTAAAAAAGATAGATCTTCGTGGGTTCTTTAGTGACGAAAATGGTTCTATATAGAACCGTGAATACTCAAAGAACTTGAATGATCTAAAGAACCCTTTCATGATGCCAAGAACACTTTCATCATGCAAAAGGTTCTTTGAGTATCAATGGTTCTATATAGAATCATTTTCTTTACTAAAGAACCAATAAAGAACCATCTTTTTTAACAGTGTACCCTTGAGTGATTTAGGCTTACATTAGAGCCTGGATCACTCTCTGCGCTGTAAAAATAAAGGTGGCGATCTGACTGCATTTATGTAATGTTACACAAACACACACACATCACCTACGCCACTTATCCTCCTGGGCCACAGTGGGTGCTGGAGCCTATGCACCGGAGCACGCAGAGGAAACCCATACAGACACGAGGAGAACATGCAAACTACACACAGAAAAGACCCTGGTCGCCCGGCTGGGGAATCGAACCCAGGCCCTTCTTGCTGTGAGGTGACAGCGCTACCCACTGCACCACCACTTGGTGCACTGTTTTTACTTTCTGGATTCCACTACTGTGTAAATGGTTCCTCCGATCACACTTCAAGGTATTTTAAAAAATCAGTAAATCTAATCAAACCACAATAATCAAGCCACAGCGAAGTTTCACACTTCATGATTCTGAATAGTTTGCTAAAGAGTTGCTATCAAGTCTCTTAAGATATCAAAGACATACATCCCATATATATATATTTATATATATTTCATAACACATATATAAGAAGACAAAGCACAAGCTTAACCTACACTCTTCAGTTTATTCTGTCATCTGTATTATTCAGGTAAATTCATGAGCCCTCAGGGAGGGCATGAAATGCGACTCTGATACCCTTGTGAACAGTAAGTCATGACACTCATGTTCCAGAACTTTCCAGAACATTCCCATAAGACATGCTCCTGGACAGCTGTAGATGCGGCAAGGGCGAGGAGGTGGGCCATTCCCAGAGGCCCTGGCGAGCAGAGGGGATTATGGGTCGCCCTCCTGTGGCGCAAGGGTTTGTGCCAGTGCATGTAGATGAGGTGCCACACAGGCGGCAGACCTGCCAGGGTCCCCACTCTCTCACAAGGCCTTTCACTCCTGCCTCTCCTGATGGTGGACTCCCCGCTGAGCTCACACACAGGCCCGGTCCAGAGGAACAGACCCGCTGCCATTCAGCCCCGCAGCACAAAAACACCACACCACAAACAAAATACCAACAACACACATCACTGCCTGTGTGGAGGAAACTACAACACTAACGGCTCTACCACAACAGAACAACACAACCTCCTGAGCCGCTCCGAAATTGCTCCACTAAGAATCACAGGAACATTGCTTATGCTAATAATGTGTTGAGAAATATACAACTGTAACTGGGATGTCGCTCAACACATTCAGAAACCATTTCAAACCACTTGAAGCTATGAATGCTACTCCTGTTACTAAGACATCAGTATTGAGACCTAATATTCAATAACTGCTATTAAGCTAATATGTAATTTATGTAGAAACTGAAATGTGGTCTAACACACAGGCCCTTAGGGTTTGAGAAGTTAACAAAACAAGATTTTGACACAAAGCCCAACCACCATCAGTGACCAACATGCCACGAAACCTCAAATCGCCACCCCAGCCAAAAATAAATGTGACCACTCATTCAGAGTGGACTGGACTCAACATTGACCCTTCAGACTCTGACTTTTTCTCATGAAGTGAAGCACAACAGCACAAAACACAAATACATATTTCTGTGCTGCCATGCTCAAGGCCGCACCACAAAAGCAAAGAACAGAATGGTCCTGAGGAGAGGGTTTGCTGCCCCCTATCTGTTAGGGCCAGCCCTGCAGCAGTAGTTGTGTATGGACTCACGCGAGGAGGTGTCTTCTTCAGCAGAACCAACAAGGATTGCAAAACGGAGTTAGAGAAGCGGGGTCCGATGGGCACAAAGTCTAAGGAGTGGAGAGACAAAGAATGAGATTACACGCACACAGTAGAGGATACAAGATAAACACCTAACTTTATATTGTGTGCACATTCAAAGGATCAGGATGGTCCTGGAATAAAATCTTAATACATTAACAGATATTAACGTTTTTTCCTTTTCCTGTGAAGTTACTGTTTTGGAGATACAAGATTTTTTCTATGACAGGGACAATAAGCAGATGTCTGTGGCGAGATATATTCACGTGGGCACTTCTGATCCAGGAACTACTACAACATTTCTAGCAGCCCATGTAGTGCACCAGAACATGTATGATAATGCCAAAAATAAATCAGATTTAATGTACTGAACACAATGAAAGCAATGCTCTTGCATGAAATATGTTCAATCTGACTGAATTTATGGTTCCTGCTGTGTGCAGAACTCACCCAGAAGCCGCTCAATATCATCCACCACCACACAGCTCAGCTGGGACTTGTAGGCATCATCGAATATCTACAGAAAAAATAGCATAGCTGTGAGGCACTCTGATGGACCAGAAATCAGTCACTATATCCTGATAACCTGAATCTGTTAAAGGAGTTTTGTCACCTTCTTGATGGCTTGGCACTTGGCGATCTCGGAGAAGCCGATCATCTTGTCTGGAGAGCAGATTTTGATGAAGGGGAACTGTGAGTCCTCTGCGATTTTCGCTGCCAATGCTGTTTTACCACTGTGAGGTGGACCTGCAGGAGCAGCAATTTTGTTGCATTCATGCATTTATACAGTACTGTGCTATCACTGTTAGACAGTACTGTTATTCAATTTCCAGTCAAAAAATACAAGGTATTAATTTTTCAGCATAAGGGAAAAAATGGATAACATATTTTTCACAGAAAATCACACAGGACAAATAAATATATTACAAATAAATATAACAATTTTTTCAGTAGTTAGTGTGTCCACTCTTTGCCTTTGTAACAGCTTTCATTCTTTTCCAGGAGACTTGCTTTCAGTTTTTTGAAGAAATCTGCAGGGATAAACTTCCACACCTCCAAAGTTCAGCCTTAGAAGTTGGTTGCATTTCCTCCTTCTTACAACCCGTGTTATCTCAAACACATTCAATGATGCTAAGGCCTGTAATTTGTCTTCTTTTTGACTATTTTCTTTTCTCAGCAAGGGCTTCTTGACAGCTACACATCCTCTCAGACTCATAGCATTGAGTTGTCTTCTCACAGTGAAAGGATGGACAGAAACACATGGATTTTCAGATCTGAAGCAAGAGTGGAGCTTGATTTTCTCCGCTCTCTCAAAGATGAAAGCTTTCAGTGCTGTTTATCTGCTGCTGACAGTTTTGGTGGTCTACCAGGTCTCACACAGTTTTTAGGAGTCCATAATTTTAATTAATTACTTTTAATGACTAGTTTTTGGAAACTCCTGTTTTCTCCCCCCACTTATTTTTCTTGCCATTATGCAAGTGGATTAATGTATATCTCCTCAGAAATATCTAATGAAAAATTAATAACTTGTACTTAATGGGAAAAATGAATAACTTGTACTTAATGACCATTTTGACTGGAAATTAAATAAATGAAGGGTTGTCTCTGACTTTTGTACAATACTGTACATATGAGTATGCATGTGTTTGTGTGAGTGTATGACATCCACAACCTAGTAGCACCGTCTACAACCTACTAGTACTGAATGTGGTAATGCAGATTCTGGATGTGGTAATGGAGATTCTGGATGTGGTAATGGAGTGTTTTGTCTGTGAGGGAGACTTACCCTCCAGTAGCACTGTCACTAGCGGTGTGCGTTCACTGTTTTTGGTCTGCTGCACCAGCAATTCTCCATCTCCCAGTATATCTGACACAGCATTACTCCACTTCACTATGCCATTCAGGATGTAACTGGAGTAGTCTTCCTGATTGGTCCCGAAGGCCTGTGCACCGGAAGAGTGACAGTGAGGACTGTCAGTCAAAGACTTTTAGTGTTAAATCGTTAATATAAGAAAAAAAACAATTAAATTAATTACCTATTTTTAAACAATACCAGGTAGTAATGAGATATGACAATGGAAAGAGTTCTCAAGAGAAAACATTTGGATGGGAAATAATGAAGCGAGTGACGGGATGTAGCACTGGAGAGTAAACTCACGGGTTTGATGTCATTATTCAGCGATGCCCAGAAATCACTTCGGGTGACCTGCAGCTTTTGGGCCTCTTCAGTGTCCACCTCCACCTGAGTACTGGCCTGCGCGCGCACGCACACACACACACACACACACACACACACACAGAAACACATTACTCATCCCTAACATGATAAAGAAAGGTCAGTGAGGGAGAGAGTTAGTGCCTCCCCACCTGTATAAGCTCTTGTCAATATGTTTCAACACCATCAAATATCGTACACGAGTGAATGGGCCAAGTCACTTCTATCCCTCCTTTTCTCTCTTTCTCTCTCACTCACTCAAACACACACACACATACACCTTAGCTATAGCTGTGCGTGTGACACACTGTGCCAGAGATATTCATAACACCTGAATAAATGAAAACTAAAGTCCTACTCAATCTCACTAAAGTGGCACAAGGAATTTAATTCAGAGTCTTTAAGGTATAAAGAATTAAACATTCCAACAAGGGAGAAAGAGAAACAGTGGCTAATGAAAGGGGGGACAGAAAACCTGACTAAGATAAAGTGACTGAGCAAGTGAGACTGAAGGTGTACATTTCAGCAGTGGAATGTGTCGCATCCTATAGTTAAAAGGGAGGTAAGAGAATACAGCCTGGAAACATCTGTCTCTTGTCACCTATGAACAGGCATAGGGAACTGCAGGTATAGCATAGGACCCCGCAAGGAAGAAAGTAAGAAGAGCCCCTAATGTCGAAGCTACAATTAGCTGTACTTGTGTTTCTGACAAACAAGACGCTCCCTCCAGCTTTAAACAACCACTGGCGGTATAGCTTGTGCAGCACAGAATTTAACATGATCTGTCTGCGCTCATTTGGATTCAACTGCATCTAGAGATCTTTTTTTAGATATTTACAGTCATATGCAGAAGTTTAAACACCCCATGCCAAATTTGTTTTACTGATTAATCTAAATAAAAATAAGCTAACACATTTTCTACAGGAAAGTAAATTAAATATGGTATTTTTCTGAACATTTTAATTTATTTTCTGGGATTAACATATCAGACAAAAATAAAACATAAAATATAAAATGTGCAATAACTTTTGCACAGGCCACATCTTACATTTTATTTTTTTACCTAGTCTGTTATATTCAGCAAATAAACTGTAATTGTGCAGGAAAATGTGCAGAAGTGGGTTCTCTGTAGAGGATGTATTAACTTATTTTCACTTAGAAAATCAACAAAACGTTTAATTTGACCTGGGCACCCACTTTTGCATACAAATATATAGGGAACGTTGAATGGTATGGTGCAGCAAAAAATGTGTAGCTGGACAAAAAACAGCTGTTAAACAGATTTTGTAAAAAAATACCCACTTGCATGTTAATAAGCTAACTAAAGCATCTATAATAAGAAATATAGGGCAGGGTGCACAATTTGTAACAAATCCAAGGTTGTTACCATTAATTTCAAAACCCATTAAAACAGCACACTGGGTGGCATCTGAAATCATTCCATGTGGTTTCAGATGTGGTCTTCAAATAAGACAAAAAGAATTAATGCAAAGAGACAGAGCCTGTTAATACATGAAAGCTGTGCAATATCAACTCATGGAATGTAGGGAACAAGAGGTGGATTTAGTCTCCTTCACCAACATGTTTGTGTATTTGGTGCTTTTATGAGATCAACAAATATTTTCTGAAAGATTCACTTGTCTCCTCTTCAGGAAAACAATTAAATTGCTTAAGTTTGTCATTTTTTGTCTAAAGCAGGAAAACGGCACACCTTACATAGCTATATTGTTGTGTTGGCCTGCATGATAGATGGTGATAAATACACCACTGCTTTGAAAAGGTGCAATCTTAGCTTCTCTGTATGCAAATATAATACAGCAACCTCTGCCCCAGGCAAAACACATCAAAATCTACTGTTTGGTACATAAGCATGGCTTAAATCCAAATCAAGTAAATTAGACTAATGGCTTGAACAAACTGCACTAAAACGCATTAACTGGTTATTCATATTCAGTATATCACTGCTGTGGGAAGAAAACCTTGTATCTCCATTTTTGTCATTTTTCAGTTTTTGTCATAATTTGAAAATTGTTACCCTTTACATTATGTGTAAATTTCATGAAGAATGGACCAAAGAGATTTGGCCCAAAATGACTCGGAAAAAAGTCTGATTCCATTGATGTACATTAAAAGTAAAGTAGGTTTTTTCCTTCTCCTGTAAGGTTTCCATTTTGGAGTTACAAGGTTTTCTTCTGACAACAGCGATATGTCAACCTTAGACTACAGTACCTCACACGTTGTGTGGATTAATCTACAGCTTGGGGAAACAACACACTTCCTAGAGATCTACCTTTCTGTAGGTTTTACTTCCATCATAAATACAGGAATCAGTCACAATGGTAAGGGTTGGAGCTAAACTTTGCAGGAGAGTAGATTTCCAGGAGCAGGGCTGGTGACAGCTGCTCTACAGACTATGTAAAATGTGGGGGGAAAAAGGCATCCTATAATTGTATTATAAATATATCTGTCCTTAACAGTCCTTCATGGTTATACATGATAGGATATGCCTTTCTTCTGACCATTGCCTAAACCAAAATGAGACTGAAAGAGAAAAGGAGAAGTAATCCAGGCTGAGCAGTAAGTTGAGGAGCAGGCTATGACCTTTATGTGACGGTTCATGGCGGTGGACTGAGCTGCTCGCACTAGCCCCTCTAACTCTGCTCCACTGAAGTTCTTGGTCTCCACAGCCAGTTCCTTAATATCTACATCTGTGGCCAGCATGTTTGACTGCTTCATCCTGGCCGTGTGGATGTTTAGGATCTGAACACGGCCCGACTCGTCCGGTAGACCTGAAGGAGAGACCAAGTATGTGTAATGATGATTTCCTTTCCACCAATGAGATGAAACTTTGTCCACAGTGTGCTGAACAGATGCAGCCACTCTGAAATCAGAGACAAATCCTACCAATCTCCATCTTGACCTCCAGTCTTCCAGGCCTCAAGAGAGCTTCATCTATGAGGTCAGGTCTATTAGTCATACCTGAAAAAGAGATTGATAGGTAAAAATGAAATGAACAATCACCAAAGCATGATTAGAGCTCTATCTAAGTTCTATCTGACACTCTACAAAATGCCAAAATGTAGGCCCTCATCCACATTGTAGTGCTTTTCCTGCCCCCAGCACACTCGGTCCAACTAATCAGTGAATTAACAAGCCCTTCCTGAGTTAGTGTGGGTGTGTTATAGTACAAAAACATACAGCATTGTGCAGAGCAGGGGGTACTCCAGGAGCATGCTTGGGAACCTGTGGTCTAAGCTAAGATGAAGTGCTCACCTATAACCAGGATATTGTTGAGTTGCTCCACACCATCAATCTTGGACAGCAGCTGGTTGACCACTGTGTCATGAACGCCAGTGCTGCCCGCCATGCTCCCTCGCTGCTTACAGATGGCATCAATCTCATCAAAAATGATGATGTGCAGTCCACTATTGACTCCCAACTTCAGAAGAAAAAAAACACAGGCACATTATCAACTAAAACTGACTAAAAACAAGATTGCATTATTCTCCTACTCACTAATACATTTGTACAAATCTGTACTGAGAAATACTGCATATTCACAGCTACTTCTGCAAAAAAACTGACATCAAACCCTCTGTGCCACAGCCCAATGCCAGGTACCACCACTAATCCTATATGGACTGTCCATGGTCATGCCAATGCCAAGTTATCATGGCAACATTAGCCCACAATTAAGCTTTATCTGCTCAATCTGTGACTGTTGCAGAGCTGAGCCTTAACATTTCACACAGATACAGGCTTGTTATGAGTGTGGGGAGGTCAGGGGCTCGGCGTGGCCTCCCGCGACTCAGGGTGAGAGCCCAGTGATAGCACACACTCTCATTAGGAGGTGAGGAGTGAGGCCGTCACTGTCACACACACAGTCTGCACCACTGCCCTTTCTGCTGAGACCCAGCCGGCTATGCTAACTACCCACAGCCACAGCAACACTCAATTGCTTCAAGTCTGTTTTAGAAGAAGGCTTAAAAGCAATGAGAAAAGCTTAAATGGCTCATATTTTACATTTTCCTGTACTTTTCCCCGGTGCACTTTTAACATGTGTGGTTTTATGAACCAAAAACACAGTTAATTTCTACACAACCTCTGTTCCCACCTCTGTTTATATCTTAGAATTGAACAGCCTCTTTCTGTTACTGTGCTATTAAGGTTGATATATGTGACCTATGTTCTGAATGGACGTCCTGTGTTGTGCTTCATTAAAAAAGCAGTCCAGTCTGAAAAACTCCATATAAGTTCATCACGAATGGGTCAAACTAAACTGCTGTAAGCTGAATAGAAGCATATATGAAAATGTGTTGGTTTCTGTAAAATCACAAAAACAATCATTTCAAAAAGGGCTATTTTTGCAACTTCATTTTAATATATGGACTGTATAGACCAAGGAATGAATGCTATGTTTCAAAACTTTAAAATGTTTGCGTACTACATCAAACACTTATTTCAAAATTGTGAGGAAAATGTACTGTGGGACGAAAAACCATATATACACATTTTTTAAAGGTGCCATAGAATTAAACCCTCTATTTACGTTGGCATAGTTGAATAAGAAGAGTTTGGCACATGGAACTAACACAACGTGAACCTCAAACACTGTTGCCTCCTCTGTCAAACGCAAATCCTGTGTTTGCAAAAGAGTGTCAATTCCAAATTCCTAAACTGTTAAACAACAGTCTTGACTTAATATTAACATAATATTTATGCCCCAAAAATTTACATACACCAGCCCACATTGTAACCCATTAAGTATTGTGAAGAACAAAACAACGACACAACGACAACAGAGCAACACAATGAAAATGGTAGACTATGTGCACAAATGTACCATTCGAGGCTGTGAAGGGGATGTTGGTACTTCTCATATCCTTCCCTAGGAACAGAACTGTCAACAAGGATGGTTAATGTTCATCTTTAAATGATACTGAAGTTGGCTTCCTATTCGCCAGCTTCTCAATCTGATGTTCCCGTTCCACCTTAAATGCTACAACTTGCACAGGCACCAGAAAGTAACCGCAGCAACATTTAAGGAGGACCAGAAAATTCGCCAAACAAGCTGGCAAATAGGAAGCCAACTACAGCTCCCACATCTTTAAAAAGAGAACTTTAATTTAAAGCTATTAGTTTGCTCTGCACATTTCTCTTCAGATAGTTTCTCAAACCTTGGACAATATCGAGCAGGCTTTGCTCAGCATTTGACACTCAAGACAGGGGCAGTTCAAACTTTATGAAAACAATCACAACCCCAACCGCAACCCGAAAGTAGCTAGCCAAGCTATGTGACTATATCTCATTTTTAACAGTTGAAGCTAGATCATCATAAATTGAAAGCTTCATAGTGAACTAACAACTTTAATTTACTTTGTGTTGTTGTTGAGATCAAAAGCACATCGCTAGTATAGGTAACATTAGCTACTAGCAAGCTCCAAGCAACTAAATAATATGACAACCTAGTTTATTTACACAGAAATTCATTTTATTTTCCTGCTTGTCTCTATTTCAACATGTTGCTTCTGCGTGAGCCATGGTGCCTTGCTGTAAACCAACAGAGCTCATCAAATTATTCATGAGCCCACCAACAAAGGGAAAACAGCTTGTTTCATCCTAGGGCCAAATCATAGGGTTGGAAATGGGTGTGTAAAACCACACCAGGTCATTTTTCAACTGGACCAAAGTCCCATATCTTCTATGTAGACATCAGAGAACAACTGACTAAATAAATGCATTCTCTGGCACCTTTACTTTAATAAAACGTTATTAACGTTCAAGGCCTCCTTAGAATATTACAAAGGCCACAAAGCTCTCTCAAATGATCTTGCATATCTTACTGACTTATTCCCTCCCTGTAGCTCCTTGTACTCTTAAACTCTTCGATACTCTTTGATAGACTTACCTTACTGGGTGGCAGACCTTTCAGTGCTACAGCATTCTTTACCACAACCTCTCCATGACTGCATTACTCTTTCTCAACATAATCTCAACTTAAGACCTTCGTATTTACTTTACGCTAATCTTTTTCTTCTCTCTGCCTTGATGCAAAATGTTCTTGAGATTGTGAAAGCCACCATATAAATTGCACTTATTATTACTGATTGGTGTGCATTCCTCTACACTGTATTTAACATTCATAGGACTGTACAGTCATATGCCCTTGTCAAACTACATTTTGTTGATTTTCTTAGAGAAAATAAATATGTATCCTCTACTGAGAACACACTATTGCACTTTTTAATGTAGAAATACTGTTTATTTGGTGAATCTAACATGTTGGAAAAAATAATACATATAATACAGCCTGTAAACATGTCATGGAACATCTTATATTGAACGTTTTATTCTTTTTCCAATACGTTAAAGTCAGGAAATAAACAGAAATTGTAGAGGGATATATTTAGCATTATATTTTAGATCATATTTAAGATTTAACAAAACATGTAATTTGACCAAGGGTATTCATATTTCTGCACACAACTGTATGTGCATTCTGAGCACACTCTCACCCTTTTCTGCTCTTCTTCTGCATCAGCGAACAGTTTCCTGATGTTGGCCTCTGACTCTCCCACATACTTGTTGAGGATCTCAGGGCCATTGACCACTTTGGGCTCTCTGGCATTCAGCATCTTCCCAATCTGACGGGCCATCAGCGTCTTTCCACAGCCAGGAGGCCCAAACAGCAGGATTCCTTTAACGTGTTTACAGCCTGGATAGAAAGAGAGAGAACGCCAACTCAAGACAGTCAGGAAAGCAGACACCTGTACTGACTAAAATCAGAGTGGAAAATACACCATTAAAGAAATGTCAGATAAGACTGGGGCCCATTTACCTTGACAGACCAAATCAGCGGGCTGACTTTTCATACAAATGTTTTCACAAGAGTGAGGCAGGGGGTAGGACAAGAGTGAGTGAGGCCAGGCTGACTCACAGACAGTGGCCCGTTTCTGGCCAGCGGCAGCTGCTGGCTGCCATTTGCAGAGAGCAGACGGGCTGCAGATAAGCACCAGGCCAGAGATGAGAATCAGCATGGCCATTTACACCTGCTGACAGACAGTGCTTTACGAAGGGCAGCGCTGCAGGTTCGGCTGGACGCCACTGCCTGCCTACCTCACTGACTGACCTTTAGGGTGATGGGAGTTTTAGCTGAAGCTGAGCATTCTGGTGCAGGTCCTCAGTGCTCCCACCCAGATGCGTTCTGAAAACCACACACACACACACACTCCCTCTCTCAGCACCTGGGTTCCCTAACACACCCCAATTAGGAGCTCACCTTCATGCTATCAGGGCCCGCCATCTCATTAGAGCAGGCAGCTGCCAGAGCCAGGGGCCAACTCCCACAGCCATCACCGCTCACAAAGGTCATCACATACACACGCACACACACACAGCACATCACTCGGTGTGTGGTAGCATGATGCCCTTTAGGCTTTGTGATTTGTAAGAGGAGATGTGAGACACAGGAGATGAGAATTTCTCGGAATGTGTACGTCAGAATACACGTGTAGACAAACAAACTATCATCAAGGTAGCCCTGCTGACATCATATGTACTAAATAGTAAAAGCTTCAGGATAAAGAGCTGACGTGACAACCAGTGCAGGACAAAGTGCAGTACTTAAGTGAAAGTAGAGACACCCTTGGTAAAATAGTACTCAAGTCAAAATATAACTGCCCTATCTATATTATTTACTTGAGTTAAAGTACTTACTATTAAAGGTCCTATATAATTTTTTTTAAAGAGTCCAAAGGAGCACATAAACACTGAACTTTCAAAACGTGATGAACGACCAACAGAAATACTAAAATCTAAAATCTTTTTGCATTAAGATACATTAAAACTTAACAATGTTTTATCTTTTCCTGTAAAGTTGTTTTTTTGACAGCAACAACATATTAGTTTTAAAGTCACGGTAACAGAACAACCTGTTTATCCTGTTTAATACTACGGGATAAAGAGAGGTTGGAAAATGGTACCGTAAAAATTATTTATGGCTGTTTTTGGTACCATGCAAAAATCATAAGTGGACCTCAGAGGAAAAAATAAAATGCAATAAATGTACCTAAGTACCAAAAGTAAAAGTACTGTGAGATATTCTAACCATCCAACATTTACCATCTTATGCCTTCAAATTTGAAAATGGAAAAATTTCTACTTCCCCTCCAAACTCCTGGGATCACCGGAATCTAATGTAAATATACCCCACACAATGTGTCGAATCTTCTTTAATTCTGATAGCTTATCAGAAGTGCCTGGGACTAGCTAGAGTTGCTAAGCTATGATAGGACATTCAGTATTTAGGGGTGGGACTCAGGAAAAGGTGCCTTATGATTGATTTGATTTATTTAATATAGTGCATCATTTTTTTTGGATATTATGGAAAATTCAGTTTTTACTTCACCGTATCTTGCAGACACTAGGGGAGTAAAAAGTAGGTTATTTTACTGTGAATTGTAGAGGAGTGAAAGTAAAAGTCTCAAAAAAATAAAAATGCTTTGAGAAAGTACAGATGCTTGGAATAAAGTACTTAAGTACAGTAATGAAGTACATGTACTTAGTGACTGTCCACCACTGGTGACAACAATAGAATGCAGAATATCCGCTGCAATATGTATCACTAGTATATACTGTAATGGCCCTACTAGGTACAAATAAAGGTTTTCAGGTGTGTCGAGATAATGAATCGAGAGTGAAAATGGCTATGACAGCAAATTTGCACCTAAATAAAATGATAAAAGTCTCATTAAGATTCAGGGTGAGTATACTGAAAAAAAATAGCCTTTTAATGTTAAAGCCTTCAACAAAGGTGACTGCTATCTTCCATCCTGTGCTCATTAATGGTTAAGAAGAGAACTGCAGAGATGCTTAGTGTTTCAGACTGTGCTGTTTACTTTGGCCACTCCTGATCTGCTATCCACTGGCCATAGAGGAGCATGATTCATACTGGCCACAACATGTATTAACTCTGTCTCTCTGAGCACATACACCGGGAGGATGCGGTCGGAGTTAAATACATAGCACGGGCCATGAAATGAGAGAAAGTGAGAGATATATAGTGTGTTCCCAGAGAGTCACAGAGAGAGAGAGAGAGATATGCAGTTGTGGAGAGCGAGAGAGAGCCTGTGAGAATGTGTGCGTTTATGTGAGACAGCCAAAGAGAGTGAGAAAAAGAGAAAAAAGAGGCACGTACAGAATGAGACACTGATTGCAAGGACGTGTGTATGAGACACACAGAGAGAGAGAGAGAGAGAGAGAGAGAGAGAGAGAGAGAGAGAGAGAGATAGAGAGAGAGACTGAGACACACTGAGGTGCATGAATCTAAATGTTAGAAGTAGGGTTGCCAAGTTATATTGGTCATAGCGTGATTTACTATGTTGATGATCAATTCATGCAATTCATAATTTTTTAAGGTCAAACAATACAAATAGCCTTAGTGAATAAATATCTGCAGCTATCAGCAAGTTAACTGTAATGCTTTTTAAGTCATTTTTTAATGCCACACTGAGGAATTTAGACAAAATCACTTCATTAACTTGTCCCTGCCATGCATATATATGTAACATATATTTATATAATTAGGCTTCATTTTATAAGTAGCCGGAGTGACAACGCTAATAATCATCCACAACAATAATGCTAATTTCCTCTAGTAATATTAGCACCAATCTAGCAATAGCATTCTTTTATTTTCAAACAGGATTTAATAATAATTAGGTCAGCTTTACCTAAATACTAACATCTGAAACATATGTAAGTTTGTAACAGATATACACTTCTATTTTATTTACACACAGCTGCATTTGCTGGGGTGGGTTTCTTTCTCACCGATGCACACAAAAGTGACTTGAGTGCCAAAAGAACCCAAATGATAATTTTTTAAAATTGATTTTCATCAAATAATTGTGACATAGTTATTATTATTACTGACTACAGTCAAGTCAGTTCCAATTCCTGGCATCCATGTGAAGTGTTTCACTAGAATATCCTATCTTCTGTTTGTGGTCTTCACGATTCTTAATGACTTCATGATTCCTCTGATTGTATCCATCTATCTTGTTGCTGGTCTTGCTCTTTCTCTACTGCTCCAAGCATAGGTGTCTTTCCAATGAAACTAAAATCCATTTTTTAATCTGGGCTTTTGTGAGAGATGAGGCTTGATTTGGTAAAGGACCCATTTGATCTTCTTTTTTGCCATTAAAGTATCTTTAAAGTCTTCACCAACACCAAAGTTCAAATTTTTCTGTCCAGCTTTAACATCCATAAAGAACCAGAAAAAAGACCACTGGCTGGACAATTCTGATATATCACTACATTTGAAGATCTTTTCAAGCTCCTTCATTCTTGTTTTGATGATTGCCAATTTGTGTCAAAATGTCTTGACAGCTGATTCTAATATTTGATCCAATTAGACAAAAGCTTTCTATCACTTCTACGTTTTGATAATGAATGGTAAAGTTAGCAATGTTTCTTGTTGTCATTATTTTGAACTAAAGAGCCATTATCTTGAACTAAAGGCCCATCAGTTCACTCTGTCCTTTCTATTGATTAGGTTTGATTAGTATAATATCAATTAAACCAAGCACATAGAATCCATCAAAATATCCAATAAACCATGCATATTTTGGAAAAAAAATAGTGGAATATTTAGTGTAATGTTAAATGTAAAAAAATAAACAAAACAAAACAAAAATCTTCAGTGTATTGTTTTCATGATGAAATTCCTCATCTCATGATGAGATTACATGATGCAAAGATCATAAATGTCATCAAACAGAATCATTGTGAGGTTACATTGTGTACGTCACTGAAACTCACCCATCTGCTCCACTATATCTGGAGGGAAGACTCGCGAGGCGAAAGCCCGACGGAAGATGTCCGAGAACTCTTTGTCCAGGCCTCCAATCCCCATGCGCTCAAAATTCCAGTCAGGGTTAATGATGGACTGTCGAGCACCTCTAGTCTTAGCCTTACCTGGGGGAAATTAGGAAAAAAGCCACTGGTGAACCCCAGCATTGAAAATATATCATCATAAGCAGACACTATGCTATTGTAAACTAAATGTGCACAGTGAGGGAAAGGCAAGACAAAACTACATACAAGGACTGCCATCTTGTGGCAGGGTTATGTAAACACACACACCAATAAACAGCAGGCTTAAATACATAGTTTTTCCAAAAGGGACTGTAACAAATTTTTGCTTTTGAAAAAACAAGCCCAAGACAGCAGGGCATATTTACTTGCTTATGTCATTCACAGGGAAAGAGCACCATTTAAACATGTAAATGACTCAGTTATGAAGAGAAGGGAGGTTCTGGAAAATCTGAAAATAGCAAAACTGCACTGTTTGTGTGTATGTTCTGCAGTGTGTTTGCAGGAAAAACACTAACCGACCAGGCTGATTGAAGAGTTTTCTGCTTTCTCAAAAATCACCTGACTGTTGCCATGCAACAACCCAATGTCAATCTGCAGAGAGGAAGGAAAAAGACAAGAGAATAACAACAGATCTCACACTAAGATTAGACATTGGACAACCAATCTCTTCCACTTTTCACTAGATAAGAGCCAGAAAGCAATGCAGAGTTGATTTATATGCTCTATAGTAACGGTAAAACTGATGATAAAGAATAAAACATTTAATATCAAATTACTTTTTTAATATAGCTTTATATTTGATAGCTCTCAACAACATCCTTTTCTTATTATCAGAACCATCAACACAACAAAGACAGCTGCCCAAAGACTAGCTTTAATTCTGTTTGATTTCTAGTTTAAAATCAAGGCAAACAAATTACTTTTAAATATGCAGAAAACACTACTGATGTTTTTCATCTGCTAATAGTGTGTTCTAATAACTGAAATCTAGATCACGCAGCTGTGAGGAGTTGACTGATTGACCGATACCTTGCTTTTCTTGCTGGAGCCCTGCTCCCCCCTCAGAATGCTGGGGTCCATTGCTTCAATTTCTTTGATTAGTAATAAAAAGAGCTTGTCACAGTAGCTAAATACAAACTGCAAGAAAAAAAATGGAGTCAAGAAACAGGTGTTGTGAGTCACGTATACACTGCATTTCATACATATAATCAGGCCTTACTGTCACTGCTTTTTACTGTTCTGCTATACCTGCTGGCCCTGGCAAAAGGCCTGTGCATTGAAATGCTGAATGAACTCAATGGCCATCTTGTCAGTGTCATAAGGGTTGCTATCCGCATTCTTCTTCTGCAGGAAATCAACCTCTAGAGTCATTGTTCCCACATACTGCTTTGATGGGTCAAAATTGTAAATGCTCACTGCAAGAGAGGGAAAATAAACATGGAGCTGAAAAGCCAGAAACACCCTATTACTCATTACACACTTTATAGAAGATACTTCATTTGTTATGTGTAATGTGATGAATTTCACTGATTACTCTATTCGTCCACTCTCTGTCCTGTGTAGGCCTGGGCGATATTTAAAATAATTAGCACTATATTTTCGCAATACCTATCATATTGCCCACCTCCCTCCCCAACCAATACACATAGTCCGCTGTAGCTTAGACCTACTTTCTGTTCTATTTTTAGTTTACATATTTTTTAAAACATTAACTGTTTTAATGAAAATTTATAATAAAAATCACATATCAAACAAAACTGCGTAAACCATCTTTTGAAAACCACTTCACCTGTCACCATTTTATTAGTTGTTACTACAAACATATGCATTCTCAGAAAATCCTATATGAATAAATCACACTCTGGGAAACCCTAATCAGAGACAGTAGAGAATTCACTCTACTCCATAACAACCCAAGGTTTTGACAGTAAAAGTGGAAAAAAAAACATTATGTGTACATATTATTAAGTAATATTTAGCAAGCTATTTAATTGTAATTGTAATATTTAAATGTAAATTAGTCCTCTCTAGTTCTGCCAGTTCTTTTTCACAACATGGTGATTATGACGTATCAAACATCATTACCGGATTACTTTTCAATATATTTGTGTTCTGTTTTGTAGTTATTGTAAGCTTTCCTACTTATTGCACTGCACCGTCTGCACAGTGTATATTGCATTGTTTTGCACTTGTGTTCTTGTGTTGCGCCATGGTCCTGGAGGAATGTTGTTTTGTTTCAATGTGTACTCGTATATAGCTGAAATGACAGTAAAGCCTCTTGAACTTGAAACATCGACCAGGTCCAATCCTGTGAGAGATTTTCAATGTGGAACCTCATTTTCCACTCATCACCCCCAACCCTGCTTCAGCATCGTCTAACCAAATCCAAATCAACGTCACAGGACCGAGAATGTCACAAACCTCCCAGTCTGGGTTTTTAACTTTGACTTTTTAACAATCAGTAGAGAAAACATTAAAATCTGAAACAGTTAGAAACCATAACACACACAAGTTATTCATGAACTGAAGTACCACTTTTAGAAATAATGCTGACAAAGAGCCATTTGTGATTTTGAAGAGTGTTACCTTCTACTTCTTGATTTAGGGACAGACCAGCCCATTTCCTCTGGGAAAGAAAATGAAAGAGAGTTACTTTACACTTAGAGGGGAATTCCACCAATTTGTCAAATATTCTGCATAATTCAGTCGTTAAGAGGTAAACAAAATTATTTAGTGTGTTTTACATGAAATGTGGCATTCTAGAGAATTTTTTTCAGCCAGAACTGGTGGACCCAGATGTCCAAAATGTTTAGTGCCTGTAAAAGCTCCCTCACTGAAAGTTACTACACATACATGTGGTCAGGTATAGAAAATCTCCATTCAGAATGCTCAAGAAAAATGTTCCCCAATGAAAGCTTATTTGGATTTCCCAATATTTTACCTTTAACAGCATTACATACAAAAAAATCAGAAAAAACCTATTGGTTCACTGATTGCTTTGGATAGCAAATACAATTATAAAGGCATATTTGCATTGAAGACATTGTGACCCCTGGTTCTTATCCACTACTGTAAAGAATCATGGATCAAAATGATAAATTTCTCTACAGTCCCATTTCACATCAAACCACTCTGCATTACTTCCTTTCACATCTTAGTGACTGCAGCAATTTTGAAAAATCAGTGGAACTCTCCTTTAACAAGGCTATGTGAGGGCTAAATCGTTAATATGTGACGTATAAAAAGGTTGAAAAAGTCTTCTTTACCTAAAAGTTTCCACAAACACACAGTTGTAACTTTCTCTTAGTTATTGGCCTTATTGTACAGCAACATGTTTAAAAGAGTTAATATCCAATAGCATCAATACAAAACAAGTTCATTTGCAGTTTTCAGATCTTGGCACTATGTGCATCACACTACTGAAATGAAAGTATAACATCTTGCTGTAAAACCGAACCAGTGTGAGAAAGTTACTGCAGTACCTGAAAGGCCTGGCTGCTGTCATGTTTACAGACGAAGGAGAGGCAGGCGAAGACAGGCAAGTGACAGATAATAAGATAAAAGAAGCATGCCGCATTGACAGAAAAGGAAAAACATACTACCTAAAAGAAGGGAAATGATCTCTATGCTCTCTAATTTTGCACTCTAAGAGCACACAGGACAGATATGTCACAGAATAAGACTGAATAGCCAAGAGTTAAAAAAGCTTAAAGATTAAATCCAGTCAACCAGCTTCACTGTATTAATCTTATCACACAGGCTGATAAAAGGCAATAATCTAATAATGGACAGAAACAAATTAAAGACGAGAAATTGTAGACAGGAACACAGCAGTAATATTTGTTTCTAAGTTCACGGATCTAATCAGACTAGGAATGTGGTGACTCCTGAAAAAAACAGCGATTGTTATGGTACCTGGGGCAAACTGAAGGCGATGGTTCCAGGGACCACGCTCGGGTGCGTCTTTACAGTGAACACATATTTATGGGTGGGTGAGGTCTTGATGCTTACATGCCTGGAAAATAAGACATAAAACTGGTTGAGTAGAAATAATAATAATTAATAATAATCACAATAATAATAATAATAATAATGAACAAAAACAGATTAAAAAAACAAATATATCATAGCCTAAGTTATTATAAACTTAGTGGAAGTGATCGGAACCAGAGGTCACAAAATGTAGCTATTTTATTTACTATCCAAAATGACCAGTGAACCCACACGTCTTCTGGGTTTTATATGTCGATAATGGTAAAAATAATGGTAAATGGGTACTGTTCTGCCTTAGAACGTTTTGTTTATCAGATTATTCTAAAAGGATTTAAAAAACATACATTTTAACCTGATCACAGAACAATCGTAAAACTATGTCACAGGCATCAGTCAATGAATTTGTAAGCATTTCAAATTTTGTGATGTCATTTTAGAGACATTAAAGACTTTGGACGTCCAGTTTCTAACACCACCACTGAGAACAATTCTGACCCTGAATAAGTTTTTCTTAAATTGAGCATTTCGCATCAAACTACTCTAAATGACTTATAGTAACTATTTAATTATGCAGAAAGTTTGAAAAATTCATGGAATTTTCCTTAAAGAAACAGATAACAAAACAGAAGCAAACAGATGAGAACCGGGCATTAGAGAAAAACAACTGGCATGTTAGCATGTTAGCATGCAACATATCATGTGTGGTGAAAATAGTAAACATGACAAATAACTACAAATAGCTTATCTTAACACATAAAATACTCACTGCCCAGACTTTAGGTCCTTCTCATGTGCTACAACACAGTTAGTCAGTGACAGTTCATCCGTCGGGCATCGCGCCGCTTGCATGATCTTTAGAGAAGAAAATTTGAAAAAACAAACAAAACAAACAAAGAAACAATGAAAATTAAACACCTCACAAACACCTTTAATATTCGTTGGGTGTCCTTTACTGGACAATTACTGGACAATCGAAGACACAAAGCCACTCAATCAGCAAAAGACAGTTTTAAATGAGAAAACAGGCAATCATGTTTATATGATGTAACTTTATATCTAAAGTAGTTAAGAGTCAGATCCACATCAGAAGGGCAGAACAGTTTAGAGAAAATGTTCTTTACAATCGGGAGGCGTTCTGTTTTACGCTACAATAGCCACCGTCAGTCAGGCAGACACAGCGAGAGCTCTATTAATGGTCTTGCTGAGCACAGTGTGGCATGGAGGCTAAATGTCTGTGATGTTCAAATGTCATTTCTACTCTATATCAGCTCTGGAAATGGAAACATCTCTCTAACGGCTCATTACAGCAATGCAGTAGATAATGCTGTGTAAGTGATGTCAGAGTGTGCTGGTCCTCAAAGGTACCGACACGGCAATTTTCAGCTTGTTCTTGTTTGACCTTTAGGCTGCTTCCACTAGACATCCAACAAGCCTGCATCGTGCTCATACAACACTTCAGTGCAGAAAGCGAAATACTTAGCAAGCGCAGCTTGCCCATAAAGTAAGTTCACCATCTACTCAATTAGATTAGATTAGATTAGATAATCCTTTATTAATCCCACAACGGGGAAATTTGCGGTGTTACAGCAGCACAGAAGACAGAGCAGCAGGAAATATACAAACAGAAGACAGAGGAGCAGGAAATATACAATTATAAATATACAATTATACAATTATATCCCAGGCCTGCAGCAGCTACTGTAATAACAAAATACAAGTAGGAGGAACTGTTTAATTGCTACTAATCATCACCTTCAGACTTAAATATAATAATGGAAATGCAGACAGCACACAAGCTGCAGGGGGAAAAGTCTGTGCATCACAGATGCACAAGGAAGAGCAGAATAAAGGAACGCAGTTTCTTTATTCAGTTGTCCACCTGCTCTGGCAGCAGTTTTAAATGGAACAGTTTTTAAAGCAAGTCATGGTCTTGCATTTTTCTACAGTTCAGACCATCAAACTGATGACAGTCCATATTAGGACTGTATGCTACAGGACTGTTAAGACTATTTTTAGTGTTCAAAGATATGGATGTCTTTTGTTTATGGCATCACATCTCCATTTATTTAAAATACAAATACATAAAGATACATTTTAATATCTATTTATACGCCTAGATCTACTACAGTTTTAATTTGTGCCAATTCTTTTTCAAATGTTACATGTTTGCGTGTAGTTTTCAGTTATAAGCATCATTTCTGTATTTCTTCAACTGTACACATAGTGCTAGCATGTTTATAACCACAAATTTGAAGAAAAAATGTCTGATATATTGCAAGCTTGTTTCCAGGGGATGTAGGGAGCAAGAATGGTTAACTTGGCAACTTTTGGATGATGCTTATAAAAATATACAAGTAGTAGAGCACAATAAATCAGCTAATAACACTGAGAACTGCTAAAAAAACAGGGACAATTAAGAAGACAACTGGACTTTTTATGACTCTTAACTACCTGAACTCTGAACACTATTAAAGTGACATGAACCTTTTGAGGAAGAATGTTTTTCAATACTTTTTGTTATTTTTTATGTTACAAAGTGCTGGTGGATCATCACACCTCTGCACTCTGCCTAATGCATCTGGTCACTGCACATGAGAGACAATAACCTATATTACAGTTAACTGTATATACACCAGATATTTCATTCTGCACAAACAGTACACCTGCTTCTAAGGACTTTTATTATGCTTACTGTCATCAGTATGCATTGATAATAATGCATATATATACATAATTACTCATTGCAGATATAACATATATCCACATATTCAGCCTACAACAGTTTAGCCATTTAATTACAAGAAATATTTCAACCCAGTCTGTTTTTTTTAATAAGGCAAAGTACAAGCAGCCTATTTTATCTTACCCCTCATCCTATCTATCCATGGTCTACTGTTTAGCCCAGTGGTTCAAAACCTGGTCCTCAGGGCCCCCCAGATAATCCACAGTTTTCCCCCATGCCTATGTGTTGCGTTTTTAGTTGGAGCGAACAGGTGAACTGTCTGTGGGGGCCCTGAGGACCAGGTTGGGAACCAATGGTTTAGTCTATTTTGTCCTGTCCTCACAGCTGTACAGTTTATTGTGTAGTGCTTTGTATGGCGCACTGTCTGTATTTACTGTATTGTCTTATTTCTACTGTTGTTCTGTGGTAAATGTAGAACGGTGTTTCAGAGGAACCGTTACTCGCTCCTTACTGAACACATGTCTGTGGTGAAAAGGAATGGGAAAGGTGACTTTCACTTTGAGAACATTAAAGTCAACAGGGGACATTATAAGGCAAGTTAGATGAGGGTGAAGATTTATAATAATTTTTTTAATCTGACTATTTCAGTGCAAAAACTGGAGTATTAGATCAGGGCTGTAGACTCTGCAGGAGGTACCTGACTTAGAGTTCAAAATCCACTGCATTTTGAGGAAGAGGAAGAATGTTTCAAGTAAACACCGTTTTTAAGTGACAGCTCAAATGATCTTACTCAAATCTTCTTCCGTCACTCATATTGCATTTAACCAATCAGGCTTTCTCCACTCACTTTCACTCTTCCGGACATCATGAGGAACTCATTCCAGTTGAAACAAAAACCTTTCTAACCCTAGGTTATTTTCTTTTACTGTTTCGTCCCTAAATGAAGAAGTATGTCACAGTTCGGTTTAAAAAGTCTCTAACACAGTACTGTATCTGTCATTGCCAATACATAATATATATATATATATATATATATATATATATATATATATATATATATATATATATATAGAAATGTAGAAATGGGAACTGGATTAGCATAACATCTATTTACGTAGGCTTACAAAAGCAGTACAACAAATAAAATGCAGACATTTTAGCACAACAATCCAGCGTTGCCTAAACATTCTGTTTTTCCATAATATAATAAATACATCATCAAATATTGGTTTGAAATATCAGTCAAATCTAAAATCAGTCAAATCTAAACATCTGTCTGAGACTGATTTTTTTAGCTAGTTATATACAGATACAGATATGATTCCAAGATCACTGTGTCCCTAATAAACTGCCACAGCATATAATTTTGCCACGTCAAACACGTAAGCCACCCTCATCCCAACTGCCTTTGTCCTTGTCCACTTGATATAACTACTATGAGAGCTAAATGACATTATAATGAGCAAGACACGGACCTGTTCAGCACACAGATGCGAAGGTTTTACTGTGGGCATACCGGCTGTACTGTTACTGGTGAGGCAACCTGCAGAAACTCTGATCTGAAACGTGATGGATGCTCTTTCACTGAGTAGACTAGGCTATAACTCAGTAGCAGCCAGGAGAGAGCGAAGTAAAACATCGATAATCTTTATGAATAGCATGAAGTCCTGTGACGACAACATTACTATCAGTCCAAGTGATCTCATACGCCAGATAGAAGACATCCTCTGCTGTGAACTGACCCAATAAGCAGTTATTTAGTCAATTCAGCGCTCAGCACTGAGGAAGGTCCTCAGATCAGACATTTATTTCCTGTTAAAGGGCTGATATGATGGAAATTTTAAGGTTAGTCACTTATAAAATAATGGGAATAAAATAGTTTGATGTAGTATTTTAACAATTTTTAAAAACTGTGCCATTTACTCTTCAGTCCATGTGGTCCATATATGGAAATGAAAGGTGCATAAACAATTTAATTTTTGTGATGCCACAAGAATCAACACATGTACATATAAATTCACCTATCGCTGTTCAGCAATTCTGTTATTAGGAGGGTTTCAGCCAGAACTGTTTTTTAAATGAAGTAAAATACAGGGCATTCAATCAAAATGTAGGAAATTTACATATATGCACCCTTAAAGAGAAATTACACTATTCTTTTGTTTTAATTCTGCATAATTAAATCATTAAGACGTCAACAAAGTCATTCAGTTCGATATGATGTGAAATGCTCCGTTCTAGAGAAATGTACCTAGTCAGAATATTTCACAGTGGTGGTGACAGGAACCAAACGTCTGAAGAGTTTAATGCCTCTAAAACAGGGGTTTCAAATCTTATTCACAAAGGGCCAGTGTTGCTGCAGGTTTTCCCTCAAAACAAGCTGTAGCACACCTGATTCCCCTGGTTTGATCAGTTGGTTTCAGTCTTCAAACTGCTGGGCAGGTGATCTCCTGCTTTTCTGGAATGAAAACCTGCAGCTTCACCGGCCCTTTGTGGATAAGACTGCACATCCCTGCCCTAAAAGCTAGGTTACTACATGTAAATGTTGTGAATACATTGTCTGAGACATTGTTTCACGATGGTTTTGCAATAAGCTTTTGGCTTAAAACATTTTTTAAATCAATTCATGGTAACAGTTTTCTCTACAGTGAACCGTTTCGCATCAAAACACTCTTAATGACTTTGTTTACATCTCAAACAAAAATGGAAAAAGATCACGTAAAAAGGAATTGGGGCTGTTTGTGGCATATAAAACACCAAATACTGACATGTTTTCACGAAAGCTTCACACTGTGCCCTGTTTAACATTTCTGATCATGAGTCCAGCTCCCTAACAACAGCGCTGCTGTCTGACTGCGGAGCTGCAGGATGACAGTGTGCAGCTTCACTACAGGAAGAGTTTACAGGGAGTCACTGAAGCTGACTCGAGAGAGAACTACTGTGGCAGCTTTCATTTCAGTGTCTAAATAAGTCTCATAAAATAGCGCTGGCTGTTCCAGTGCTGTCAAACCCAGTACTAAAGTAATATACGCCAATAAAGTAGAGGCGGAGAGTCACAAGACCGCTGCACTGCTCGCCTTCCGGCATCTTATACGCAA
Organism: Colossoma macropomum; assembly: GCF_904425465.1. Lineage (NCBI taxonomy): Eukaryota > Metazoa > Chordata > Actinopteri > Characiformes > Serrasalmidae > Colossoma > Colossoma macropomum. The sequence continues at coordinate 16,374,409 of NW_023494790.1, read as the reverse complement.
TGAATTGGTCCGACTGTTAACGGCCAACTTCAGCTAAAGGCCCCGTCTGGACCGAGCTGTACTGTAAATATAACTCTGTAAAATGCACCTGTTGAAAGTGAACTAAAGTGATAAAAGAGTACGCACCCGGCCGGCCATGTTTAAAGTGTTTTTGCTGATCAGCAGCTCCTGTACACATACACAAGCTAACACGTACAGGCGGGGTGACTCTGATCCTGCCAGCAAGCCGGAACACCGAATGAATGTCAAAATAAAAGCATCAGCCGGTAATTCAAACTAAGAGTCTCTAATAGAGTTAGAGGGGAGTTGCACCGATCTAAAAACATCTGCAGAATGAAATCGTTAAGAAACGAAAAAAGGCATATATATATATATATATATATATATATATATATATATATATATATATATATATATATATATATATGATATATGAGATATGCTGATGTGGTGGTGGTGTGTTAATGCGTGTCGCGCTGGTCTGAGTGGATCAGACACAGCAAGCAGTGTTGCTGGAGTTTTTAAACACCTCAGTGTCACTGCTGGACTGAAAATAGTCCACCAACCAAAAATATCCATCCAACAGCGTCCTGTGGGCAGCGTCCTGTGACCACTGATGAAGGACTAACACAAACTGTGCAGCAGCAGATGAGCTATTGTCTTTGACTTTACATCTACAAGATGGACTGACAAGGTAGGAGTGTCTAATAGAGTGGACAGTGAGTGGACACAGTATTTAAAAACTCCAGCAGCACTGCTGTGTCTGATCCACTCATACCAGCACAACACACACTAACACACCACCACCACGTCAGTGTTACTGCAGTGCTGAAAATGATCCACCACCTAAATAGTACCTGCTCTGTGAGGGTCCATGGGGGTCCTGACCACTTAAGAACAGAGTAAAAGGGGGCTACAGAGAAACAGATGGACTACAGTCTGTAATGGTAGAACTACAAAGTGCACCTATATAGTAAGTGGAGCTGATAAAATGTAGAAACAAGGAGGTGGTCATAATGTTATGCCTGATCGGTGTATATGTATATATATTAAAAAAAAATTATATATATATATATATATATATATATATATATATATATATATGTATATATATATATATATATATATATATATATATAATTTTTTTTTCATATTTACCACTATTTTACCATCATCAACATGAACTATAAAAACTCAAGATAAGTTCGTTGGTCATTTTGGATAGTAAGTAAAATTTGCGTTATAGACCCCTGGCTCCTATAACCGCCACTATAAAGTAATCTGAGTTAGTAAGTTTTTAATAAAATTGTAAGAATCCACAAGCAGGATACTAAAAGTCAAAATGTAAAAATATTTATTACGAAAGCAAAAGAAAATAATTAAATCGAAGTTCATTTTTCAAAAGATATTTATCTTTTTACTACTCATATTGGCATGCATTATGATAGTCATTCTTTCTTTTTTTTCAATTCACAAATTTGCCAACATGTTCTTTTACTTATACAATCCATCACTTGCTACTGAGTTTTGACACATATTTATGAGTAGGTAGGTCTTAGGGGAAGATGCTGACGTTAGGCATCTATTGGGCAACTGAATTTTATTGACAAGTCCTTGGACCTTTAGCCACGCCCACTCCATGAACCATGAAACAATCCTCCAACATCGCAAAACAGATTGTACCAAGCTTATATACAATTAGCTCCATAATCATACACTTGCCTTAAACTGGGCCAGGTTGTGTCTTGGGTGTGCAATTACATTTGAAGTAAAAGGAAAATTGTGTAAATGTGTGCTAATTTAACAGTTGTGATGTCATTACTCAACCCATTTTCCATTATGAAGACAAAAGTAACACTTTTTAGAACATTTACAGACAAAACAGATTATAACAGATTACTACTACACAGCAAATTGGCAGTTAGTAATCTTTAATTGTTGATTTGCTAGGGGTTTAGGCTTAGTAGAAGTCTGTAGGAGTAAGTTCTTTTAAAATCTCCTTAAGATTAGTAATGAGGAGGATCAGACTGACTGAGCTCCGTCTAAACACAGAGGCACATTACTGCCTGTAGAAGGAGGAAACACTGCGGCGTCTGTGCTTCAGAGTAATCAGCATGAGCACTTGTAATGCTCATATCCTCTTTGACTGCTTTAAGTCTCACTAACTGCAATCATTGTTCAACACTGCAACTCAAATAAAGGTTATTTTCAAGGTGCAAATACCATTTGTTAGAAACCAGGCCTGACTTTCATCTTAGTATATATTTTGAATCACTGAGTATGGGCATTCACCTTTCTATTCATGTTTAAATACAGGAGTAAAACGCACATCACAGCTTCACCAAATTCAAGGTGGCCCCGTAAAACAGTACAAGACATTTGAGCATACAAATAAAATAACTTTACACTGTTAAAAGTGTAGTTTTAATAACACATTTTTCTGAAGAGGGTGTCAGGCACAAATGACTTTACATAGTTTCACTCTTTATTTAACAAAGTCAAAAAACACCATGTCCAAGAACTAAAAGTCTACTAAATTCTGGGAGAAGATTGGAACATTCGCTGTAAGGGATATCAGACTAAAATGATTTCAAAGGAAATCGCCTTTTCAATTAAGTGTTTGAACTGTTATTAACAGGCTAATGGTTCTGTTTGGAATTGGCTCTGGTTGCTCAACTGCCAAGGTAGGTTACACTAAAACGTGAGCCATAAAAAGAACATGGCACATCATGACAACAAATGAACTGCAAAATCATTTGAATTGTTCATTAATGAGCTCCTGTTTGTTCATTTTACTTGCAGAGCTAAAAATATGGCAAATATGGTAACTATGTGAGAGACACTACACAGCTTTGAAGAGAATGTTAAGCATAATCGTGATTGCCAGCTTTATTATAGCTTAAAGATATAGGCCCTGAATAAGAAGCTGTGCTTAACAGGAATTTCAGTGCTGGCAGCTGAATTCAATTTTTTGACAAACCTCACACACAACCAAGCACGTATGCATATATATATACACAGACATACAAATACACATTCACACACACTTGCACACTCATGTAAAGAGGCCATGTAAGAGCAGAAAGAAGTACCTTTCCCAGTTAAACATTTAAGCTGAACCATTTTATCCAACAAATAAACGAGAGGAATGACATTTGGAGTTCTACAGGCTCTGTACAGTAGGTCGGATCATACTGCAGTGGTTTGCCCATGTCCTTTGTTTAAAACTAAAATCTCTGTTCTCCTGAACCTTAAATGCAGTCTTGAAGGCTCAAAACAGCTTTTTTTGTAAAATATCTGTAGTAGTTTTACAGTTTAGTAAAGGCACAAAGTTCTCATTGTGAGTCCAAAGCGTCCTGCAGCGCAGTGTCTGTGCTTTATTGGTTATTAAAGGGTCCGCATCTTGTGGGTTACGGCGCTGGCTGCCCGCATGACTCGATAGCGCTCCCGCAGATTTCGCCGCCTCACATGCTCATTTGTGATCTCCAGAACATTCGCCACAGGAAACCAACCCTTCTGACCATCAGACAGACGGATCCCTTCATACCATCCTAAGGAAGGAGTGAAGGAAGAGAAGCATGGGAGGGAAAAAGGGGAGGGAAAAGTTGGAGAGGTTAGAGCTGGACAAGGGAGGAATGAACTACAATAATCTGTAAAATTAAATGATCCCTAAATAGAAGAAACAATTTCCTCCCTTTTTCTTGTTTTTTGTTCTTTTCCTGATGAGGTCCACTTATGTTTGTGCGGGTTTTGTACCAAAAACAGTCATAATTGATTTTCATGTTTCAGGTCTTTACGAATGATACATTTTATTAAATTCACTCTGTTCTGATTGGCTGCCTTGCATTGCACCTCACTGAAAAAGCAACACTCCTGGGCTAAACTACTATAGGCTGAATACATGTAAATATATTAAACACTTTTATTTAAAATGTGCATAAAATTTGGTTTTACATCGCATTGCCCTTAATTACTCAGTTACTTAGCTAATAGCACAGTGCCGTCTATGTTGGCTTTAGAACTCATTATTTATTACATAATAGCAAAAGTAATTAAACAAAAATATGATGAAAAAATACAAATATTAGTCTTAATAACTCCTTTATACCAATGTATACACCAGCTTCTGTGTTATGTCATGATTATACCATGGTCAGGTTTGCTCAAGGTAATCAATTGCAGGTATGCTCACAGTATATAACCCAGCTCTAACCAGAATATAGGAAATGATAAGCATCAAAGTGATGTATACAATTGACTGCATAATATCTGAACAGAACATTTATAAGTGTCTGTTTGAAAATATCTGTGTGGACTGTATGTAAGCCTTAATAGAATTATTGCTTGTGTTTATTACATAATGGATATGACAGAGCAGGAGGCTAAACAAGGATATTGAGTGCACATGAATTCATCTGCAACTATATTAACGCATGGCTCACCCTCGTTGGTTTTGCGTACGACATTGACGATCTCTGGGGGCTCCAGATTTAGCTCGTCAGTCTGCTTCGCCACGTACTGCTCGACACACTGCACTTGTGGACAGTCTGAACACATACACACAAGGGTGGAGCATGAAAGACACTGCACACACTTTACAATTTATCTTCTACACTCTAACCGCTGCGTCAGCAAACAGCTGCAGTTGCACTCACATCTGAACATCATTTGCAGGATGTTATGCACTGATTAACTACAAAATCTAATTAGCTACTAATGACTATATAGTGTGGGAGCCCAACCCTGTTCCTGGAGTTGTGCCGGCCTGCAGAGTTCAGTTCCAACACACCTGGCTCTAATTTTTAGATGGTGTTGAAGGCCTTGATGAACCTTATCAGGTCTGTTAGACTGGGACTGAAACTGAACTTGCATGGCCACAGTTCTCCAACAGCACGACTGGGCAGCAATACAATATAATGTAAGCAAAGTATACATACTTCACCTCCTTTTTAGACACAAACAATTATTCATGAACTCACCCCAGTCTTCATATATGACTTCTTCCTGCTCACTGTTTGGATCCTCAGGGTTGGGGAATGCCGCCAGCCATCTGTGCATGTCTGACCTGGGCGGAGACGCAAAGGACTCCACTGAGCATCTCAAATAACCACATCTAATACAGCACATACCTCCCCACCAACTTCACTACATCTCATCCATTAGATTCACGATCTTTTTCCTTAAAGGAAGGGTTGCTGCAGAAAGTCTAGTTTATACAATTTTGCCTGAACCCATCAGCCATGGCATGCTTGGCATCTGAAACTGTAAATATTCACTAAACTATTACTTTAATAAGAACTAGCTATGTAACAATACACATACTTTCAGTGTTTTTGATTTAGAGGTCAATATACGATAAATTTTTTTCCATACTTTGTGAGTTTAAATCATGATTCTGGAGAGCTGGAATAATATTCTAGACAGATTGGTTTGGCTCAGATAAATAAAAGTTCTCAAATAGAACGTTTTAGATGATTGCCGCTTAGCTACGCCCACACTAGGTACAACCATGTTGTTTCATATATCGCTGAAAAACCTCCTGTAGAATCTAACTAGAATATCACATGACTATTTCTCTTTAAGCAACAACATTCTCACAAATAGTGCATGTTCTCTCACTGAGTAATGCAATTCTAAGGCAAATTTGTAAAGTTGTTTTTCCCAAAAGCAGCTTTTCTCTTCATTGAGAAAGAAAATACCTGCATTAACAAAATTGTGCATGTTTGTTTTTAACCATATTAAAAAAGGATTTTACAGAAAGAAAGGTTTCCTAATACATTGCTCAGAGTTGGATTTTTGCTGGGTTTTGTGCTACGAAATGATTTGAAAAATATTTTATAACAACAGGACATTGTTCTTTCTTGATTAAACCATAAACAATGCCATTAAATCATATGTTCTTTAAAACCTTTTCTCTGGTGTGTGATCAAAATGAAATAAATATTTTAATTCTAACATCGAAAGGCCAATGTTTATTTTAATGCAAAATAAAATACATTTAAGTAGATAATGTTTCAAAAAATACCTTCTAACCTAAATAAGAACTAACCAATGACTCTAAAGGACGTTTTTTTGCTGCAGTATACTGTACAGTCCATACTCACTGTGAGGGGGCTTTTATTAGCCTCTCCATCATGCGTCCCTGGTGGTTTTCCAGCAGCGTGAGGCAGAAGACGTTCTCCAGGCTCGGCGTTGGAGGATCCTCATTTAGTGTCTGCACCTGCACCAGAGAGCGATGGGCGTGGTCTATCACCACATAGCGCTCTGAGCTGCAGCACAACAAAAGAGGAGTCCACCATTACAAACCAATCCATCAAACTGTTCTCTTTAGTGTTCTGATGAAGAATAAAGCACTTCATAGATTTGTCTGATCCTCTACTCAACATCCACTCTGAGCAGGCCGAGCCACTAAGTCTGCATTCAGATGTTGCATCTCCTATTTAAATTTTCATTTTTATTTGTCCCCAAAGGATGGATATGCCTGCTGAACGTGGCCCAAGTATGCCTGCATATCATGCATTTTTAACTGTAATATTACTGAAATGCAGACATATTTTCATGTAGTACACACTTTACACACATTATAATGTTCAATAGAAATGTGACTCCATGTTTTCGGTGCCATTTAGCCCTTGTAACTCTGTAAACATATCATTTCAACTTTGATTTTTTCCAAATTTAATCTAAGAAAACATGGAATGAACCATTTGAAAAATGTGTTAACCCATCTTAGGAACAATATCTCATTTCTTATAAGGTTTCTGGTGGGTGATGGCGTAAATGAGTGTTTAGATTTTTGCAAAGAATTAGCAACTACACAAAAATGTGTTTATCTAGTATAAGGACGTTAAAGACACTGTAATGATTTACTTAAAATTAATTACAGAAAACATTTTTTTATTATAGAATTTAGGTAGCAGAGATGGTTTTTATCAGCCAGTATCACAAAAACATTCTTCTCATAATCTTAAAAAATGTGGATGATGAACTTCCTGTTGAACATGTGACCTTTGTGTAATGTGGAATATTCCTTATATTTCATACAGTCGAATGTGTTCATGTAACAGCGCTGAGTGAACGACTAAAATATTACAGCCTACAATCTAAAACTGACTGGGTGAACTGACTACAAATGGGAAATGAAAGGAATTTTAATATTTTTAATAAAAATAAAAAAAAATTATAAAATTTTAATAATTATATTTTAAAGTAAAGTGTAGTTACAGTGAGCTGGGACAGGGAAAAATACTGTTTTCTAAAGCCGTAGATAGGTTTCATTAATATTTTGAGTTATTTATTTGAAACATGCATACAGGCTGTTGTGGAGGACATTTTCTATCCATGTCTAAAATGTCTTTGCCTTCACTTTTCATGCTTACTTGTAAATATAATGTAAAAGGGAACCAATTGAAAACTAATCATAGAATCACCTAGAGACAAAATGAGCACCTTCAGTGCATTACCTTTTCTTGTTGGCTAAGACGAGCAGGTCGTTGAAGAGGAAGAGGTAGACGGGGGTGAATTTGGGTTTGAGATTGAAGAGGGTTCCACCTTTAGCCATCTCCTGCAGTTCACCTCGCTTCTCCAGGAAACGGGTCTGCGAGATGATTGGCACTGCCTGAACGAATTAACACAGTCTCATTGTAATGCTTTATTAATTAAGCTTGTATCTTAATAAACATAAAGGGGAATTCCACAGATTTTTCAAAATTTCTACATAATTTAATCTTTAAGATGTAAACAAAGTCATTCAGAGAGATTTGATGTGAAGTGCTTCATTCTAGAGAAACATACTGAGTTAGAACTGTTGATGATAGGAACCAGACATCTGAAGAGTTTAATGACACACACAAAGTTATTATAAAAAAATTATTAGAATTACCTTTCCTGATGCCGGAGATAGTTTTGAGCAGATTTTGGTCTAAAAGGTCTTTTTTGAAAAATCCACTCATGGTGGGTTGGAATATGTAGGGTGTTGTGAGGCAAAATAGCACCAAAGAAAACTTTTTTTGGATTCTGTACTATTTTACTATTATCAACATTACATATAAAAACTAGGTTCCCTGCTACTTTTGGATAGCAAATAAAATTTTATATTTATGTTGTAGACATTTAGACCCTTGGTTCCTGTCACCACTGCTGTAAAGAAATCTGAGCCATTAAATTTCTCTACAATAAACTATTTCACATCAAACCTAAATGACTTTGTTTACAGCTGAACAACTGAATTTTGGAGAAATTTTGAACAATCTGTGGAATTCTCCCTTTACTCAACAAGTCACTGTTTTAATTGAGAAGATCTTTTAAAGGGAACTCATTCTATTCTACATTTTTCTTTTTTTTTTCCCTTGAAGCCCATTTTTAATGTTTGTGTAGTTTTATGTACCCAACACATTCACGTCTTCACATCCTTCACATCATTTAGAATCAAACAAGCTTTTTTTTTTCAAAAAAAGCAAAGAAATGTGTTTTTCCATAAAAGGAGAGTTTCCTGTATTTCTTTTAAATGTTGTTAAGTGTGTCACATGACCTCTTTATGTGGTGTAAACATCAATGCCTCACTCTTGTGTTTGCAGACAAAATGCAGCGAGCAGCCGCTCACCTTCAGTTTGTCAAACTCCAGCATCTTGTTGATCTCAATGAGCTCTTCCATCTGTTTCATCTTTCCGACCTGGGTGTTACACTCGTCTATAATCTGTACATGTGTGCATGTGTGTTATCAGGGAGGGGAGAAGAAAAGCATTTGAGCATTCATGCAAGACATATGGGGTGTAGCAAATGCAGTACGAACCACAGAGTTTACTTAACATTGGCAAATGCCTACAGCTATAATTAACTCTACATGAAGTCTGACCAGAATAGACATATAGTCTTAAGGCCTGTTACTGATGCTGCGTTTGAGTACTTTGAGTACTACGGACCAGTCTACTGAATTAGTTTGAAATGCAGTCCCACAGTATAAAAAACTATTAAGTATTCAGACTTTTGATATTTACAAGGATTTTGTTATGATCTATTTAACTCCAAGGTATTAATTGAGATAGTAATAAGCAAAATGAAAAAAACATGATTTATAGGATATTTTCCTTATCAGTTTTCACATTACCACTAAAACACAAAGAATTCTAGTCCACAGGCGAAGCCTTATTTTAGCCACACTCCTGCATTTTGGAGCAGGAAGTGAGACTGCATCCTTGATGTTAGATCCCACTGTTTTCAAGTAAATGTGTCCCAAAGTCTGAAAATCAGTGGGGAACTTAAAGAATCGTCACTGCTGAAACACCTTTTCTGCTAAGTAAACATTTTGTGTTTTAATGGAAACTATTCTGATTTTATGTGTGTAAAACTGTTTAAAGCTGTTTTTGCTAGTCTTGTACTAACTAGCCTTTTTGAGTCAGAGAAATTATCACTACCATAAAAGTCACTACCGAAACATTTGGTAAAGTTTCTGTAGTCTTATGATTGCTTTGTTAGTGACAAAATGAAATATTTAATCATTTATTTTAATAAAATAATCATAATTAAGGTACATGGACATTCAAGTTTTTAGTATAAATTCAAGTCACTTAAAAGTCTGAAACTGAACTTTGAGCCAGTTTGGTAGAATGATCCATATACCAGAGGTTTACGAGTAAATATGACTTCACTCTGCTCAGGTGCTTGCTGGAAGACTACACAGAAAAGGAAAGCATGGAGGTCTGGAGAAAACCTATCCTACTGTCTCTCTGGTACATTAAAAAAGGACATAGATCACATATAAGCAAATTAGGTATGTTTTTTAACATTCACCACCATGTTTACTGTTTTTTACCGTCAGAAAAGGCGAAAGGTTACACGTGTCATACATCATATCTGGTAAACTTGAGGATCATATAGAATCTCAAGTTTCTTGCTCATAAATACTATTTCATCGGCTGTTTGAGTGCAATTTACAATTTGGAAAATTGGCAAGCTCCCACAGCATCGTTATACTTCAAACAACTGTCTCATTTTAAAGTGCCTCTTTCTTCCATGTCCTGCAGAGTTCTCTTTCATTTTGTTGTCCTAATTGTCTATTCTGGTACAGTGTGCTCCGCTCTGATATCCGGAGTGGAACACTGGCCCAAGTGTCTATTCATTGTCATGAGAAAATGTTGCTAATAAGGACAGGTCACAGTCCTGGCGGGATGTTTACCTTGGACACAGCGGTCAGAGCTTTGGAGGCGGACTCTTCCTTCTCCGTTTCCTCAGCAGTTCTTTTCAGGATGTTCTAATAACAAAAAACTCTTGTTCTTCATTCATAGTGAACCAATACATACAGTAGAATATGTTATACTATGTTTTTATGTGTGTGTAATAACAATCACAATGCACTTCTGGAGATTCATAAAAGCAATCATTCAATCAACCAGTAATAACGGATAGTAAAAGTAAGACAAGCACTAAATAACAAAGCCCTGAGATTTTAAGATAATTTTATATTTAAAATATATATGTCCGATATTTAAATATGTCTACCTCAACAAGAATCTTGATGCGTGTTATTCGCTGGAAGGGCAGCATCAGGAAGGACATGAAGGGCAGCCGCTGGCATTTAGGAGACTCCTGCAGACGACTGATTACAGCAGCAAACTGCGAATTGGTTTGCCTGGAGGATATGACCCAAAGACATATTAGACACACATTGCACATTGCAGATGGAGTGTATTCCTCAGCTACAGTACCCAGATGGATTATGGTTAATCCCTTAAATGGCCAGAGTTTTATTGCATACATTTATAACCTAAGAATAGCTCAGCCAGTTTGCATTGTAGTGCCTGTAGTTACTGAATAATAAGCCTTAGTATGTAATAAGCCTGGAATTTTAAAGGGATCACAGCAAACAACATTACTACTACAGGCCAAAAACATCAAAGCATTTTTTAAAATGTGTTCAAAACTATTAAATCAGTTTACAACAACCAACAGTTTACTGTCTAGTCTAACCAAAGAAGTCATTTAGTCATGGGAGGAACCACATTTATATGGGGGTGAACACGTCCTCTCACTCGGCCAAAACACCCCTCTATTTGTAGCTTGTTTACACAAATGTTCAAATACAATATCTGAATCCAAATCCAATATCCAAATTTAATGTGTCCAAATTGAATGTAATGAAATAAAAAAGGTTGTAAAAATAATTGTCCCTGGGGTAGAGTGAAAATGTTTCAGACCACCCATACAGAACAGAAATTGTTCTGCTGCAGGGAGAGAAACAAGTAAAGAGTGTGTATAAGGCCTGTGTCACATATACTACATAGTTTTTTACTTCGGGGCGCATATTAACAAGTTAGAACGTTCACACAGCCTGCAAAAGCAGAGCGGCAGCACGTCCCAGATGCTGTATCCATGCATCAAAACACAGTAAATTAGATGCCTAAAACCAATGAAAATTAAATTATGTAGGCTTGAAATGACTGCCCAATCATAAGTCAGAAAACTGCACAGGGGTAAATATACGCCCCTTTATGAATTACTGTAAGGTAATAAATGTATTTACTGATGTTTAAAAATGGATGTCTACTGTATTTATGAATGTCAAACATGTGCAAGCTATAGCAGCCACACTGTCGTATCACTCCTGTCACGCAGAGGTAATGTTTATTTAAGCAACTGCCTAATTTGCCATATAACAAAAAACTGTACTTCTCTTTTTAAATTGCTGCCGTAATTTTCAAGCACGTCAGACTCTTCATGCTTAATTTTCAAGTAAACCCCAGAACCCAACCTCCAACATTAAAGCACCCAAAATTTAGTTTCATTTATTGCATTTATGTGCATTTAGATTAGCTTTTTGTTTTACTCTTTGCAATGATATACTGCTTTTCTAGTGCAGGATTTAGCAATCATATTCACAAAGGGCAGATGTGGCAGCATAAGTACACTTATTCTACTTCAGTTGGTCTCAGTCTGATTAGCTGAATAGTTACATGAGGTGTACTCCTGCTTGGTTGAAATGAAAACCTGCAGCTACACCAGCCATTTGTCAATAAGACTGGAAACCCCTGCTCTAGTGTAATATATGATAAAACGCTTCACATTCTTTGTTCATAACAGTCCTTTACATTGACCAATTCTGAATTACAAACAACCGACGCTGTTAATCAAGACTTCAGGAGCATCTAAATGTAAGAATCGAGCGGAAACAATTAGAGCCGCAATAAAACAGGACGTCACCAGGAGCAAAATAAATCTAGATTGAATTAGTTGGTAAACTACAGCTGCAGACTTTTAGTCAGACAATTTTGTTCTGCATAACTGTCCATTATCTCTTTATAACATAATATTTTCAACAGCTTTGGCCTGTAGTATGTAAGCAAAATGCAGAGCTGACATTCAATTTGACCTGAACAAACTACTAAGGATTTTATGACAAAACAAAGTAACTAACAAACTAAGCAGTTTATGACCAAAACAGGATGGAAATATGTGTGGAATGTTTTTTTTTGCATGTTTGTTTGTGTATCCCTGTGAAAATTTACTGGTGTCCATTCTCACATGAGAGTGCTGTAAGTCTTGTCCTGGTAAATTTGGTTGCGGACGTAGTCAATGTATGCAGGGAAGTTATGTTGGGTGTGGTAACTGATGATATCGCAGATGTCGGTGATGAGTAAACTTTCATCCAGTCTGTCTTCCAGGTCCTTAAGAAACCTGAAAAAATCAGCCACATTTAAAAGAGGACTCCACAGAACATTTATCATAGCCACAACCATAGGACACTGACAATGTTGAAAAAATACAGTAATGTGCAAAAATTTTAGACAGCAAAAACGATTTCAAACTATTTATCGCAGTAGTCACTTCAGTAACAAGTAACTTCAAGTGTTTCCAGTAAAGCAAAATGCTGATTTCAATTTAATTTTAAAAAAATCTTTTTTTATTAGTATATATTTTAATGTTATTTTTTTTTTGCTGCCCAGATAAATGGCTTTACACAAAATTTGACTTTTGCACAGTACTGTATTCCTGATGGCAGGATGGAGCGCAACAAGCAGCTCAACACAGGCAATTTGGAATTATTTAGTGCATATAATACGTACGAACGCAGCTTAACAGACCTCAAAATTATTATTAATATTAATAATAAACCCGACTCACTTCTCGCTGACTTCTCGGATGCGGAGGATGTTAGAGAAGAGTGTTTTTTTGTCCAAGGTAGTAAGAGTGTCATTCAGTTCTCGTGACTCCAGAAAATGCTCCGTCAGCACACGCAGGGAACGCAAGTATGACACTTCCGATGTCAACACCTCAAACATGCTCTAGACACACGCAGACAAAAGCAAACACATGCATATCTCCACATATCTGGTGTTGAAATCTACACAGCGTGAAAAAAACAAAGTCAACTGCTGAAAACTGGATGCCAACCCAGATCTAATTATACATCTCTAACTCACACTCAATGTATTTACTGTGTTCCTCATTCCTACATTCTTTCTTCACCCACTCACTCTTTGACTTCTTCTAAGCACTACTCCTAGTCTCATACTAGTTTCTCTATCTCTCTTCCTCCTCTGCCTCTCTCACCTCCTGGTACTTGCAGTCCTCTGGAGTGAGTGTCTGTAAGATGCCACTCTCTCGGACAGCGGGCAGGTCCTGCCAGAGTGTGTTCTGCCTCAGAGAAGGGATGGGGCTACTCCTGGACCCTCCCGTGCCCGTTCCCGAGTTGGCCGCACTCCGCGGAGGCACATAGTCCATCTGGAAGTCTGCGCTGGTCTTACTAATGTTACGACACACAGTCTGGCGACGGATCTCCTTAGATATGTACGTTTCAGTGTAAATTTGGTATAGAAGCTCTGAATTGTGGATGGAAGTCAAAGAAATGGATGGAGAAAAGAGTATGAAACAAACATAAGCACAAAGTGATATGTCTAAATCAACATACTGTACTATGGTGGTGAACTATATTTTGTATGATAGTGTAAAAAAGATTTGAAGAATAGTAATTAAAGTTATTTTTTTATATATTTATATACAAATCTTAATTCCAAAAAAGTTGGGACAGCATGTGAAATGCAAATAAAAACAGAAAACAATGATTTGTAAATCCACTTTGACCTGTATTTGAATGAAAACAGTGCAAAGACAAGATGTAATGTTTGTTTGTGAATACACACCCCTTTATGCCCGCAACACAGTCCAAAAAAGTTAAAACAGGGGCAATTTAAGACTGAGAATGTTGTGATATGTTCAAAAAACACCTTAAACAGGTGATGCAATCATGCTTGGGTATAAAAAAAGCATCTAGGAGGCAGGCTACTTTGCCAAATAATCCAACACTTCAATGTTCAACATTCAAATGCGTAAAGGGCAAAGCCTAAAACTATAAGTGAATGGCAGTAAATCCTTGAGCTGGCACTGCATTAAAAACTGGCATGCTTCTGTGATCGACATCTCCACATGGGCTCAGAAATACTTTGACAAACTGTGAAGACAGTACTGAGTACAGCGGAAGCCATAGCCAAATGCCAACAATGTTCAGAAATGCAGTATAAAGTCAGGATCTGTCATGGTATGTGGTTGTGTCAGTGCCGATAGCATGGGTAACTCGCATGTCTGTGGAGGCATGTGGAGGATACACATTTTAGAGCAACATATGCCGTCTTCAAGACTTTTTTCAACATGCCAAGCCACATTCTGCATGTGTTACAACAGCATGGCTGCACAATCAGAGAAAACAGGTGCTAGACTGGTCTGTCTGCAGTCCAGACCTGTTTCCCACTGAAAATGAGTGACACATTATAAAGTACTAAATATAACAAAAAGCCCATGCTGTTGGATAGCTGAACACTGACCGAACAATAGCAAAAAAAATGATCAAAACTGGATCAACTGATGTCTTCAGTGATCAAATGATCAAGTGTAATTAAAAGGAAAGGAGACAGGAACACAGTGGCAAACACGCTCCTGTCTCAACTTTTTTGGAACACGGTGCAGGCATCAAATTAAGAATGAGCATGAATTTAAAAGAAGACTACAAAGTTCATAGGGTAAAATATCAAATAGAGTGTTTTTATACTGTTTTCAGTGTAAAATAGTTCATTGGACTTAAGGTTTATATGTTTCAAAATAATTCTAAGCACAGATGCTAAATTAAATTAAGTCCCCAACAATTTATATGGATTATACAATTGTGTGGAACTGCCATGATCTATTATCTGGCTCAGTGTTTACAGATTCTGCATCATTTGTTCCTGCAGAACTAAAAGCTCTGAAGCATGCATACCCTCTGGCATATGAGCTTCCATGTCAAGGGACTTCTGGCGAGTGAGGCCAACAGATGGTCTGGGAATAAAATAATGTCAACAAGTTATCTACACTGCAGACTACAGACAAAACACATATGGAGCAGACACTTTACGAGAAATAGGGCAAATCAGGGAGAATAAATTCATTACTTTTTATCCTCTTTTTCAGCATTTCCTCCAGTGCTCCCTTCATCTTCATCTTATTTGGAAGACACAGAAAGAGCGAGAATTAGATATTACAAAACATAAGCATACACAAAATACTTTAAAAATGAGAGTATGTTTATTGTTTTTGATTTCTATCCCCACGGGCCTGTAGGTAGGCTCATATTTTCAGTTTCTACTCTCATAATTACTACATGTATTAGTTTATTATTATTATTATTATTATTATGTACTCAGTTGTAAGCCTTAAGATTAATAACTGTGCCTAGGTACCTTGTCTTGAATTTGCATTGTACCTTTAATTGTCAGAGATTGACTGCTGAGGCGTTTGCCATTGGTCTTGGCTGGTGGAGGCGGAGGTTGCTGGTGAGGTTGAGGGCTGTCAGGAGGGCTGCGTTCAGCAGGGGTCAGTTTTGGGGACAGAGGCCGACTTGGAAGCTGAGGCAGCGCCACACCCCGGGGGGCCCGTATCGCTTTCTTCTTATCCAGAGGCATCCGGGGTGGGATGGCCGGAGGAGATCCATCGGAGATGCTTTTGGAAGGTCGAGGAGGCTTGGTGATTTGGATTGAGGGGGTTAAAGGAGTTTTATCGCTAGTATCTTTGCACTGAAAAATCTCTGGAATGACAGCTTCATAAATAGACTCCTCCTCTGACACAGAGAGGGCCTTGGGGAGGTTTGGCACAATCTGTGGTAAAGAGTTGATAGAGCTGAGCACAACCTCTGGACCGGGGTCAGATCTCCTCCTCAGCTGACCCTCGATAAGGTCCAGTGTGGCCTTAAATCTTGTTTTATTCATCACATGGGTTTCATTCTCACTGTCCCCCTCTTCTGAAGAGCCGCTCAGATACAATTCTGATTCCTCCTCCTCTTCCTCGTCAGATTCTATTCTCTCGCTTTCTCCCTCTCCTCCCCCACTCTCAGAGTCCTTGGGTTCTCTCGTCTTATTGTCTTGTTTGTCCTCCTCTTCTTCAAACTCTTCTTCCTTCTCAGGTATCCACACTAGTTTCATGCCAGGCCGCTGCAGGTGGCAGATGCAACTGCAGTTCTTCTCACACTGAGGCTCTGGGAGAGCGCTGCAGTCCTGCTCTGACCTCAGACTGCCACTCTGCGCCTCCACTTCTCTGCCATCAGGAGCTGGTGGCAAGCACACAAGAACATCAAGGCCTATCAGCAGAAGGATAGTTCAAGAAGTTTGCTTACATCACGTTCAACTTCAACTGCTTGAACCTTAAGAGTTCATATAGGCCCACACTTCACTCTCTTCACTCTCGAAATACAGTGGGGTCCAAAAGTCTGAGACCTCATAAATATTTAAACCTGGAAACCAAAACTTTTAGAATAAAAACAAAAACAGAGAAATGTATTACAAGTAAAATGAATAAGAAATATTCAAGATGCTGTAGCATTTCTAAATCAATATTCAAATTAGGAAAATTTGTGACATGGACAATGTTTAGGTCTTCGTACAAAAAGGTTTTTTAAGTCTTATTTCTTCTATTGAAGCCCGTGTTCAGACAACTCTCAGGAGCATTTGATCTACTCATCAGAGGCTTCTGCACAAACTTGGAGAGTACACACTCCAAAAAAGAAGTACTTGCCTAAACATTTCTTAAAATTTCTACTTTTTACTGAAGTTATGCTAATCATTTGTAATGAAAAACTATATTAAATTAGAAAATAATACAAAACAGAGGCATTTCATTAGTGTTCTCAAGACTTTTACACTGTACGCAAATGACTTACTAGTTTCATAGTTGCCAAATAATTTACAGCAGTAACTGGATAATAAGCCTTATGACAAATAACTGAATAATATGCCAAAGTTCAAAGGGCCAAACATTAAAGAAAACCAGTAAGTTGTACATTGCAGACATTGTCATCTCACTTAACCTTTAGATAATTTTTATCTTGAAACAAGACAGATTTGCATATACATATTTTCCGTGTGTAACCTGTCCACTATAAACCTGTAAAGAAAGTTTCTGAGGGTGTAGCTGCATTGCAAAATGACCATGGAGGCTTGCTGGTTCTCAGCAGTGCTTCACTAATCTCTTTATCACAACTCATAATCCATATGGGCTTTGTGTAACAAACAGCAAAGCAAAATCTCTTATAAGTCCTTCATAACACAGGAATAAAAGTGACCCACCATGTGGCAACTTTTCAAATAAAGGCAAAATCATTAGTGGCACCCTGCCAAAGTAAACCAATAAGCAAGCCTGCTCTAAAAGACCTATAATACTCTTAGCACACTAAATGCCATTAATCAGTTACTTCAGTTTATGCAGGTGACATACTTTAAAGGATAACTCTTGATTTAACAATCTAACTTATACTCAGTAGATGCTTTATTAGGTATACTTACTCTACAGCTGTAATCCACATTTTGGCAAAACTACTCACATATCAGACATTAGTTCTGTGTATTTTGTGTACAAAACATCTACTTATTCTATAAAACTGTATTACAGCATATTGTTGTATTGTAACTACTGTTATCTTGTAGCTAGTGTGTTAGCTTGGGCTAAAATATTAGCTTGTGGCTGGAGCTTTAGATAATAACACTATAAAGCACAGTTTGTTATCAAAAGTTACTAATTATTTGAAATCTGTTAAGTTGTGGAGTAACATCTTTTTGGAATAATTTCATATACTTATCAGCAACTTTTTTAATTTTATTGAAAACAGTGATCCCAAACAGTGTTAATGCTAATGTTAAGCTAAAGCATGTGATAAGATGTATCTGAATTTGATGTGTGCCACACTTAAAAAGAAGAGTTAGCATTTCACTGCTGGGGCCTTATTCAGTTTCTTCATGAAGGAAGTCAATAAAAAACTGAAACCTTTTCATGGTACAAGACTTTGGTATGATGATCATCTGACCTCTGAGTGCAACAGTAATGACAAAAATATGTGCATTACAAATTACAGTGCACTGTACAAGGTGTGACAGGTCAATACTTTCTAGTAGATGAGCTGATTGATATATGTCTTGCTAAGAATAAAACCAAGCTCAAATATTTGTCTGAGGACATTCTAATCATGACACTTGCAAATATTTTCTTACATATGGAACATGTGTACTGTCACTGTTGTACAAAAACCTTGTATCTTCGCAACAGTAAATTTATAGGAGAAGGAAAAAAACATCTGTTATAGTTAAGTGATTTTGGATTAATTCTCCTAGTCCATCTGTAAATATACACATGACGTAAAGTGAAGCTGGCATTTTAAAATGGTGAAAAAACAAAAAACATATAAAACCAGAAAAAGAAAAAAAGTGACTTTTCTTATGACAGCAATGACATGCAAAGATCACATCAATGTGCACTATATGGACAAAAGAATTTTAGGCACCCCATTCTAAATCCATAGGCATTAAATCCACAGGGCTCTGTGTGGGCCAGTCAAGTTCTTCCACATCAAACTCACCCAACCATGCCTTTATGGACCTTGCTAATTATTTGAAATTTGTGAAGTTGTGGAGTAGCATCTTAATGGAATCCTTTCATTTGCTTATTTGCCTTTATTGATCTTGCTTTGTGCACTGGGCACAGTCATGCTAGAACAGAAAAGGGCCTTCCCCAAACTGTTCCCACAAAGTTAGAAGTGTACAATTGCCAAAAATCTCTTGATCTGTTGAAGCATTAAGATTTCCCATCACTTGAACTAAGGGGCCTAGGCCAACCTTTGAAAAACAGCCCCATAGCATTATCCTCCTCCACCAAACTTTACAGTTGGTACAGTGCAGTCAGGCAGGTAATGTTCTCCTGGCACTCCTGCCAGATAAGTGAAGCGTGATTCGTCACTCCACAGAATACATTTCCACTGCTCCAGAAGCCAATGGTGGCATTCTTTACACCTCTCCATCTGATGCTTGGCATTGTTGCTTAGTGATGTAAGGCTTGCATGCAGCTGCTCGGCAATGGAAAATGGAGGTTTGGACTTTGCAGCTATTGAGTCAGTAGAGCGCTAACGACTTTTACGCACTATATGCCTCAGCACTCGGCGACCCGCTCTGTAACTTTACATGGTCTGCCACTTTGTGACCGAGTTGCTGTGGCTCCTAAACGCTTCAACTTTTCAATAATACCACTCACAGTTGATCGAATATCTAGGAGTGAAGAAATTTCACAAACTGACTTATTGTTTGACCTATTTTAGTATAATGCTCAAATGCATTGAGCTCTTTAGAACGACCCATTCTTTCGCATGTATGTAAAGGCCGACTGAGTGACTAGGTGCTTGATTTTATACACCTGTGGCAATGGGACTGAACGAAACACCTAAAATCAATGATTAAGAGGTGTGTCCCAATGCTTTTGTCCATATATTATAAGTCCAAGTTTATTCTGTTATTAAATAAGGACAACACAGTCCTGGCAAACTGTTTACATACACCATTGTACGTACATTCAGAAATATGATCTAGAATTTTACTGGGAGCACCATAAGTGAAGGAAAAAAGGTCAACTAAAGTCAAACAAATCAAGTTGACTGCTTTCGTAAATGTCATGAGCCAACTCTGGAATGTTATGATACGACATTCACAGAATTAAATCTTAAAGTCTTGAACACACTTGTCTGGAATACCCTGAGATATGGCCTACATGTGCATTTGAGTCATCAACACTCAGTATCACAGGCCATAAATCATTTCTGAAAAACAGGTTCTACCTAGGCTACCGTAGACAGTAATTACGTCCCCGAAAAGAATTCTCACTCTCTCGTGACCAAAGGGAGCCACCGCACCAATCTAATTAATCATCAGACATCTCTACAGGAAATAAAAGGGACAAAGCAGAGAGGAAGAGAGAGAAAAGACAAAAAACACATCCAAATATCAAAACAGAAATACATATATGCAGGAAGTCATGCACAAGCACTCAATCTTAACACATACATTGCGATAATATCAGATTTCAGGTTTCAGTTTCATCTGACATTCAGTTGGCCACTGAAACCTTTACCCTGAAACCTCCAAAGTGCTATTATTTTCATGAAGTGTATAGTGAGCTGCTCATGGGCTTTCTCTTTTATGGATATCCCTTATCTAAGGCCACAAACAGAATGAAAGAGAAAGATAGAATAACCTTTGCCTACAGAACTAAACATGATGAAACCAGAGTTCTGATATGCCACATTAACCCTGTGATCCAGCAACATTTTTGAATATATGAATGAAATGGATAAAATTTGAAGAATTTTACTTTCTTGCTTACCTCCTTTTGTCAGACTATGAGCCACAGCATCTAGTACACTCACTTTGATCTTAATAAGCCTTCTCTTTAAACACTCAGCCATTTCAAAGTGCTAGAAAACCTGTACCTGCTGATTCTTTGACAAGCTTTGCTGTTTTTGAGTCAGTAACTGATAAATTGCAAGATTCACATGTGGAGGTGGGTCTGTACGTTTAAACCATTCTTTATGATTCTGTTCAAACTCTCGGGGCCAAAGTCACACAATAAACCAATAAAACTGCAAAGAGAAGAGAAAGCACTGCAAATTAGTTTATTCGCCCTGATCTGGCAGTACAAAGGTTCACTGCAATTCTTCCACCAACACCTTAATGAACACTTGCTTACCTATTACTCACCATACATGGCCCAAATGCCAATGTTTAGGGCTGGTTTCCATGACCCAGATTAAGAGCCTATGTCTAGAAGTGTAAAGTAAAAATCCTCCCCAGCATTTTGGACCAACTGCCTGGCTTCTGCCGTTAGCTAAAACCAACAGCGGAGGTGTTCAGGCTGAACCAAAATCCTTGGGAGGATTTTACTTTCTGGACCTGAATTTACAACCTTGGCCTATATCCTAAATTTTCTTGTATTTTTTTTCCTGAGGTCCAAAGAATCCCATATAATTAAACCAGCTGGTTTTGTTTCTGTACCTTTAAGCAAGACAGAAATGACCTCTGTACTGAAAAGCTGCCTTGTATTTTACCTGAATCAAAAGGCAGTTCAGGGCTAAACTGCTGTAAACTGAATAGGTGGATTTATGTAAATGTATTTGTTTCTGTGGCCACTTATCCTCCTGGGTTGCAGGGGGTGTTGGAGCCTATCCCAGTGGTCATTGGGCAGAAGGCAGGAAACACCTTGGACAGGTCACCAGTCCATCGCAGAGGAGACACACAGACATACACATTCACACATACACTCACACCTAAGGGCTATTTAGCATCTTCAGGTCTGACTGCATGTCTTTGGACTGTGGGACGAAACTGGAGCACCCGGAGTAAACCCAGGCAGACACAGGGAGAACATGCACACAGAAAGGACCCTGGTCACCCAGCTGGGGAATTGAACCCATGCCGTACTTACTGTGAGGCGACAGTGCTTCAGTTTCCACATAATACACCAAATTTTTAATTTAAAAATAAAAGAAAGAAAATTAGATTTTCTATTATATGGGCCATTTAAGCATTTCTCTGTGGTGATTTAGTCCAAGACTAGGCCTGATACAAACTGGCCCTTAGAGTAATTATTGTAATTTTAGACTAATTTTGGAGTTCAGAGATGGTCATTTTAGTAAAAAGTACAACTTGTAACACAGCCAGTGCAGCTCAAATGTAGAATTTCTACATCATGCAATGACACAGCAGCTAAGCATGAAACTCAGACTAAGTGAAGTTTCTGTGAATCATAACCTAAATCTTTCAAGATGATGCAATCTAAAACTTGGCAGACGCTCCTAAAGTTACTGTCAAATTCCCATAGCTCCATAATGTATCCCATTTCCTTTAAACCTAAGTAGACCCATTTAGTTAATTTAGTTTGCTTTCAGGATGGATTGTTCTGTACCCTCCCCCAGTCCCATCTGTCCTTCAGAGCATCAGAACACTCCTTAAATAATTCCAGTTACACTGACCACTCAATGAACACCCAGAGCTAGCCATCTCCACACAAACAGCCTTTAATGCTTAAAGCTTAAATAAAATAAATACATAAGAACATAATATATACAGCAAAAATCACCTCAATCTAGCTGGCAAAATTAGCAGATTTGCACCATGTGTGCAAAAGGAATATTATAATTAGATAATGTGAGTAAAATGTGAACAGTCCTGATTGGAATCTTACATGGAAAAGCCTGACACAATGATTTAATATGTTTTGCTGAGACACATCATCACGATTCCCAAGAGGAAGACTTTGTGCCTCTTTTGGCAAAAATAAACACAAATTAGCACTATTCTGCACACTTCATACATTCAGAATACGCATTAGTTTACCTGCCTGCTAAAACATTAAGTAAAAAGGGAAATTACCCATATGAATCAAGATCAGTCCTCCCTATATGTTGCCATGAGGTTGTAATTATTCCCAGGTAGGTTAAGCTGAAGGACAGCTAAACTTGATTTATATACTGTTTGTATAGGTGTTTATAGGCAAAACATAAACACACCACATTAAAGAGACACAAATCCTCTCTCACTCTTACATGTACTAGCACCCTCCTACCCCTACCTCTCTTTCTTTTTCTCTCTCTGCCCTGAAAAACTTGTTTTCCACATTTCATGTGCTCCTTGTAACTTGAAACAAACAAATGTACCGTGCATTGACAGCATCTAGGCCCATGTTTTGGAAACTAGATTTTGTTGCTTGCTACAGTAGCACAAATGATCAAAAACAAGCCTAACAAAAACAAACATTTCAGCTAAATGCTGGAAGCATAGGAATTGAGCTGACACACTTGCTCTTGCTTGTTCTGGTTCATTTTAATCAACTGCATTGAACACTTTCAGTTAATATAAGCAGAGTAAATAAATCTAATTTCTGTGTTTTGTACTACGACTTGTCTAAAGGGAGTACTACGAATCTACAAAAGGGAGAGCAAACTAGGCCTAAAAGAAACGCCAAATCCACATTTTGGTTTCATGGCTGTTTAAATGGCCTGTAATAATGAAAAGTAAAAGGATATGTCTCAAGCATTGCAAGTATACTGAAAAAAAAAGACAAAACAACAACACTTTACCTGATCGTCCATCATCTGTGACATCAGGACAAGAGTCTCCCTCTGCTTGACCTGCTGCTTGTGTCTCCTTCTTTTGTGTCTGTCTTCGTTTCGCAGGTAGCGGGGGGGCCTGGTCAGCCTTGACCTGGGGTGGCACTGTGACTCTGGGCCTTGGCTTGACTGCGGGCGCTCTCTTGGCTTTCTTTTTAGAACCGCTGTCAGCTGCACCACCAGATGTTGCAGATGAATGCGTCACATCTGGCTGGTTAAACTTGCTGACTATCTTTAGTACATTTCCAGAGCTCCTAGCAGGTGTGTCCTTGTCCGTAGGCGGTATATCTAAGGAGCCATTAGAGGGTTTGGAGGGTAGCGGGGGTTTCTGTTTGACCTCAGGTTTTGGGGGAGGTTGCACAGTTTCTGGAGCAGACATGTTTCTATCAGTTGAGTGTTTACGCAGCGGGATCTGGCCAGCATCAAGCCAGTCAGTGAGGTCACTGAGGGGTGTCCACTTTCATCCTGCAGGAGAAAGATGTTTCAGTTGTAGGTAAAATAGTTAAGAGTAAATGTGTTATTCTTATAGTGCCAAAGAACTCACATCTTGTCTATTTTTAAGCCAGTGAAAATCAGAAAAAAAACACATTTTGGAAATGTACTGTGACATTATTCCAAGTGAAATGCATATAAGGAAGGGTCTTTAAGCTAGATGAGCACTTTCACATGACGATAGGTGGGTGAGGTGGTAGGGGGAGATGAAACATGATATTATTGGTTAACATTAATTATTTTTCTTTGTCTGCTGGTGTACTTTATGTTATCAAAACTCAGAAGACATTTTCGTGGTGCGCAAAATTCACTACACTTTAGTTAAAGATTACAGGAAAACAAGAATTCTGCCAATGAAACACATGACACAATGAATTGTGCTTAACATGACCAAGCACATGAACTAACAATGTAAAAAACGTAAATTGTGATTTCAGGTGGACTTTAAATGTTGGTCATATTTTGTTGCTGCTGAAACAAAAACCTGTATCTCCATTTTTTGTTATTTTTCAGTTTTTTTTTTTATAAAACTTTAAAATGCTAGCAACCTTTACATTGTGTGAAAATTTCATGATGAATTAACCAATAGATATGTTCCAAAACTGGAATAAAATCTTGAAGTTTGAAAAAAATTTGAAAGTTAATAATGTTTTTTTCTTCTACTATAAAGTTATCAGTTTAAAAATACAGGGTTTTTGTCTGACAGTGACAATATCAATATTTTGCATTATGAGATTGGTGTAAGAATATTATAAGATTCAATCTATTTCTAGACACTGTTGTACTTATTTATTTTGAGTAATTCTGTGAAGTGATATTATCTCACCGGACTGACAGATAATGTTGCCTCTTTCAAGAAATGCAGTAGGATATTATCACTCAGTAAGATGAGTTTATATGCATTAAAATGTCTATAAATTGGTTGAATAATATATCATCTATATTATATAGAGTCATCAACACAGCCCAGAAGATTTCCCTCGGGTCCCGCTGCCTAAGCAGAGTAGCTAACATATTGAAAGACCGATCCCATCCTGGACATCATTTGTTTGACCCGTTACCCTCAGGCAGACTTCACAGCCAAACAGACTTAAGAGCAGCTTGTAACCCACTGCAACAAGAGAACTGAACACTGACATTGTACACTGACATTCAGGCACTAACAACATAGGAACTGACCTTCTATCCACACCTATCCAAAATACACTCAAGGAATGTTAAAAGATGTTTAGATTCATTGGCACTTTTATATTTATTTATTAAACTGCACTATTTGTAAATAGAATTACTACCATCCACAAATGTGCAATACCCTCATTTGCAATTTCACAGCTGCTACATTTATATTGACCCATTTTCAGTTTACTTTTTTATAACTTTAAATTGTATAGTCTTTTCCTTTAAATATCTTGCATTTTATACTTGCTTATATTTTCTTTTATTCCTAGTTTAATGTTGTTTGTTAATGCACCATTAGGATTGCTGCCCAATTTCACTGTACTCTGTGCAATGACAATAAAGTATCTTAACAATTATTTACAAGAAATATTAAGATATATTGCCTACAGTTAAGATGCTTTACTCTGCCGAAATATAATTTTTGCATCCATCCATCCATCCATCATCTAAACCGCTTATCCTTCTGGGCCACGGTGGGGTGCTGGAGCCTATCCCAGCTGTCATCGGGCGGAAGGCAGGATACGCCCTGGACAGGTCGCCAGTCCATCGCAGGGCAGACAAACAGACATATACATCCACACACACACTCACACCTAGGGGCAATTTAGCATGTCCAATCAGCCTGACTGCATGTTTTTGGACTGTGGGAGGAAACTGGAGTACCCGGAGGAAACCCACGCAGACACGGGGAGAACATGCAAACTCCACACAGAAACGACCCTGGTCACCCGGCCGGGAATCGAACCCAGGCCCTTCTTGCTGTGAGGCAACAGCGCTACCCACTGCGCCACCGTGCCGCCCTATAATTTTTGCAGTGTATTCCTAATTGTCCCATATGATCATTCTACCACCATCATGCTTTTTTTGCTAATACTCTTACTCTTTAGGGTTAAAACCAAAAGAGTAAACCATCAAACCTATGTGAATGAGTTAACATTGTAGGCAAATCATGTGTTCATGACCTATGTGATCAACATCATAAACTGCATATCAGAGAACTTTCTGGAAAGCTTCAGGAAGTACACTACATGTCCTATTGGACTTGAACTTCACCCTTAAGAGTCAGGTGCACTACAGATCTTGTTAAAGCCTACCTGTTAAACAAAATTCCCTACATTTGATGTGATCCTGCAGAATATTACGAACAGCATTGTCAGCCTGGCTGCAGAAAGGCTCAGATTTCTTAAGTTAGCCTACCAGTCCTCTGGGGATTTTAGAGGGGAAAGGGTGTTTCGCCTTCGGCTTCCTATGTCAACAGCTCTGAACTTTGGAATTGCTCCTTGTCTGTTTGACTCATTTCTCAAACAGACTCAGCAAGTCGAACGAGTTCTTGTACGCAGCACTGCACTTTGTCAAAACGTCCTGCATGTAACTTTAACCGAGTAAAGAAAATAGCCTCTCATGCAAGGTGTAATTCCTGAAAAAGGAATTGCAACCTTTTTCCTCATTTTTCAACACATACCTCAGCAAAGCTATGCTGGTGCACCTGTGCACTTCTCCCCTGCTGCACAAATAGAGTCCTGATGCCACGACTTACTGAGCTACTTTTCTCTAGCTGTGGTATTCTGAGAAGTCATTCACAACCACTCCCTGTCTATTCTTTCACAAACAAACTCACTGCTTTGGAACATCCTTCTTGCTCTTCCTGTTGTGAACTTTGCCTTCGCTTCTCAGGTTCCAAATCCCATCAGGGACACGGACATAAAAGGGTCATTACTGCTAACTTGCTGGGGCATATGCAATAGAGCTTTAAGGGATTTGGCAATCCAAACTAGAGGAGATTAAGTTTGTTAACGTGGGATAATTTCCCAAATGCTGAATCATATTGTGATCCTGAACAGGACTAACCTCTTTAACTGCACCAGGCTGACCGAAAGGTAATATATAAAATCAGTCACCCATGTTTGGGTTATTGTTACCCATGGGTTTCTATACAACATCTTGAATGCACCCCTAAGCACATCCCTCTCAGACAGTGCCCTTTATCTTTCAATATCTATTGGAGGGTTAGGCTTTTTTGTTTTTTTCCGGTCAGTGACAAAGTGTCAGCAGAGGTGGGTTAGTAGGACAATCTTCCAGTGTGTCTACCATGTTATCCACTCCATAAACACTGATGTATTGTGTACTGATAGAGTCACTGGTTATGGGCGACAGTGAACGTAATGGACAGATTCCATCAAGCTGCTACTCTCTCTCTCTCTCTGGGTGTGTATGTGTTTTAAGACAATTTGATGGGACTATTTTAAAAAACTGCCATACCCTATTCACTGGTCTTTTAAGACCTCCTCAAAGTTATTGTTTAATGAAGCATGATTTAAAAGCTCACAAAATAGCCTACAAAATACAGTGACTACAATTAGATTTTCAGTTCTCCACTGACCACTACACGCAGGAATACTGAAGAGCCCCTCCTGCTTGTCAAATGATTGCAATGTGAAGCTCTAGAAACAAGGGTAATACAGAGGCTACTCACCCAAGGCTTCCTTTGCTGCTCATTTAACCCACGTTAGCAACTCCACTGACAGAAGAAATCCCATTTCAGCACAGTCCGGCAGATCACACCTATAAAGTCCCTATCAGCTTAAGTCAAACCCTATCAGTGGTCAGGAAACAAATACATTTCCAGACAGCCGGCAGAGCTCAAATGGAAGTGTGTTTCTTTAACAGGTAGACAGCGCATCACATCGAGGTCCAGATCTCGCCTCCCTCATGGTCTGCTGGCTCTCCTGACCACTCGGACCTTTTGTTGTTTATCCTCTGCACATCCTCGGCTCTTTGTTTCCCAGATCGTGGGGGCCTGCTGCTGGCGAACAACCGGCGAGGGAAGCAAGCTGGGCAGTTTACTGCCCGGATTTGAATTACCCCTCCCTAGCTCCCCTCCACTCTCCTCCCTCTCTCCCTTCTCCACCCTCTCTCCCTCCCTCTTTCTTCTCCATCCTCCCCTTTTCCCCCCTTTGTCGCGCCGGCAGCTTGTTGCGAAAACGCCCCCTGTTGCCTGTTCGCTTGTTGCACCGAATAATAAGGCGAGAGGTTTGGGCTTTTAATCTGACGTTTACAGATATGAGCAAATAAAAAAATATTACTGAAATGAAAATGGCGAGATTCAACTGTAGTAGGATTTCTATATTAGTACACAAAATTTGACTTAAAGCTAATCAGAAGTCAAGGCAGCTTTCACAATTAATTTTCATTTAAATTCATTTGAATTCATTTCATATAATACTATGAAGCGGTGGGAAAAAAGAAAGAAAGAAAAAAAACTGCCATGAATTCTTACTACTGTGAGTGAAACCATACATATAATACGATATAATTCATACTTCACATTTTTTTTTTTAAATTCAGAATTGTGAATTTAATCTTGTTAAGTCATTGTTTTACTAATACTGATCATTCTTATTCGTTCAAATTTCTGATGCCAGCAAACGTTGGGTTCATGGTCAAAGTTGTTTGTGTCCCTGTCTATGGTCATATTAACCTGTTCTCATTTCAGAAAGAATAACCTTAATTACGTTGTTGGATAAAATTGTTTTCTTTATTTTTATCTGCTGTTTAAGTTCAACTGAAACAATTTGGTTATTTAGCGGTGTAGTTTCTGGCTCCTTTCTCTTTAATGCCTTTCTATCCAAAAGTGTTTTCTTCATATATGACTTGCTGTCAGAGTGGGTGGACCAGAGCACTGGGCCCAGAGAAACACTGAAATGAACCGGTGAAAAGTAACCTAGGCTAATCACGCAGAAGATAGAAAAGGGACGAAAGATTAATTACATCCTTAATTAATTACATTAATTAAACCTAAAGTTAAATTTCTGCCAATTGTATTGGCCCCAGTAGCCAAATATGAAACATTACTCATGCAAATATGACGCAAAAAAACTGTAACAACGCACATGTGGCGTGCAATTTCAACAAAGCATAATACATTTTGAGATAAGAGTCGATTCTTGGTTCCTGCTTTGATTCCTGATTCAAATGATTCATGGCTTAGTGAGTCGACTCGTTCGAGCGGATCAGCATCAGTGTGCTTACACTGTCAGCTGTCACCCAAAGCCAAGCGTTTCGCTGTTTATTTTTCGTCTGATAAGGTTGGCCACACTTTTCTACCTTATTCATATCGTGGCATTAAACTCTGCCAATAGTCTCATTAACCCGAGCGGTGACATATTTAATAAAGGAAAGAACTGTTCTTCTCTAACGATGTATCTTAGCTAGCTAACGTAGCTACATAGCAAGCTAAGTTAGCTAGCTATTTACACGCTAGCGCGCTTAGCTAATCAAGCTGTGATGAGAAATGCAGTTTGATACTTCACAAGCTGACAGATTTAACAGCCGTGTTGTTTTTGAGGTAGCTAGAAAACCATATTTATAAGGCAGCACAATAATCCCAACCATCGAGAATCGCTCCTGTGTTTTACTTGCTAACTGTGCGGCCGATGTTTACGAAGCAGAAGTCAGCTTCTTGTTCGAATTTTCCCGTTCCGCCTTAAATCGTGCAGCTGAGGAGCCACACTGTAACTGCTGCACCATTTAAGGTGGAACGGGACAATTAGAACAAGAAGCTGGCGAATAAGATGCCACCCTTAGCCTCGTCCAATGATTTTAGCTTGACAGCACCTACAGCACGTTGTGTTTTAGGTGTTTTTGGTTAACGTTAATGTCTGTTTGCAAGAGAGGAAATGTCGTCGTCTGATTGTTATCTATCTAACGTTAACGTACCAACCTAAATATTGTTTTCAGATGTGATTTTTTGCAAGAATAAAGTTTCCAATTTTCTTCACAGTGATTGCTGAAGAGAGAGAGAGAGGGAAAATACAGAATATGCAGAAAAGGCTGAAATTAGGGGATAGGTGATTGTGGGGAGAGCGACGTTAACATTTTGGTGTTGAAATTTGCTGTTGTGCACTAGGTTGCCTATCTACAGTCTTAAAGTAGATGGTTCTTCGAGGGTTCTTTACTAAAGATAATGGTTCTATATGGAACGATTTCATGCTTAATTGCATCTTCAGATTGATGGGGAATGTGTTGTATATGGTTCTATATAGAACAAAAAAGAGTTCTGCTGTTGTTACAATGTCGAGTCTGTAACAATAGAGGAACCCTTTTGGTGCTTTATAGGACCATTGTCAAAAACGTTCTATGTAGAACTATATACAATACATTTTCCATCTGTCAGGAGAACCATTTAAGCAAGAAATGGTTGTTACATAGAACTTTACTAAAGAACCCTAGAAGAACCCATGTTTTGTTAGAGTGTAGCTGAAAACAGCTCTAGCCATTCAGTTACAAAGAAATGAAGAAATGTTTGCTTTTTGTCTATTCTTATTCCCTCATGACCAAATATTAGGCTGTGGAGCAGTGGAACTGCACCTTCTGGATTAATGGTTCAGCATCCAATATCTTTGGGATGAGTTGGAGTGATCCAGACCTAGTCATCCAACATCCGTGCCTAATCTCACTAATGCTCTCATGGCTGAATGCAGTCAAATTCTCACAGCAATGTTTCAGTATATCTGAAGAACCATAAAGCCTTCCTAGAAGAATTAAAGCTGTTGCTACAGCAAAGTGGAAACAAACTTGCTATTTATACCCTTGATTATAGAAGAAACAATAGATGAGCAGGTGTCTGCAAACTTTTGGACGTACAGTGTCTTAGTCCCAATCTTCTGACACTGCAGAGTGTAGCGTTTTCTCCTGAACAAGACCATTATCAGGCTCTTAGGTGTGTAACAGCAGTAATATGCAACTGGGGACTGACAGAATAATAAATTGGTTTCTGCAGATTTTGTTCTTTGCGTGGTGATCAATCGTGTTTTGCATTATTTATTTTTGTCAGAAAGTGCATTGGCTGTGGCTTTGATCAAAACATCAGCAAAAGGCAGTTTTTCTCCTGCTGCTGTTTTTTTGCACCCGCCAAAGGTGTCATTCACTACTACTGCAGAGTGACACACCTGCACACACACACACGCAGCAATTAGACACTTTGTCCCCAGAGTGTTCAAGCTATCCATAGCACAACTTCTGTGTATTACCTCCCGTAGGACAGACGGCTGTGTCTCCACCTTCTTTCTGGCCTGCCTGGGGGAGCTATGCTATTAGAGAATGTTTTTTGCACAGTGTGTGTTAAGGGCTTCTCTCACACGTTTGGCACGACATCCATGTTAAGGTAAAGCTGTCAGTGTTCTGTTGGTTTATATCTATGTGTTGCTTATGTTCTCGCAGAACTGAAAACACAGACTAACACTGAAGAGCTTACAGTAGCCCCCTTCAGGACGGACCCTCTGGTTTTCGACCCTTTGCAGGTGGGTGAATGATCTTATACTTTGAGTCAACGTTACATGTTATAAGCTTTAGATATGTGTTTGAACTGCAGTGATGTTCTAGCCCTTTTCTGTATTTATGAAGGTGTCTCTTGAAAGAAACATGGTGCTGAAAACAAATGTATACTTTTACATAAAAGACTAAAAAAGTCTTATCTATTTTAAAATGCAGTGTACATTAAAATACTGTTTATTGCAGTGCATTGTAATTTCTAGTTGCAGAGACAACTACAGACATTAATCAAAATCACTAGCTTATTAAAAATGTAAACATTTTGGCTAAATGGAATCACAACTAAATCCACCCACTGTACCCTTTAGTTTGCTGATGAGAAAAACGAAAGCATCTCCATGTAGTTTTTTGTCCTTTTCAGGTAGTGATGTTGTTTGTATTTCCTTTCATTTCACAGTGATTAGGGTATGGGTAAGTTTGGTTCGGCAAAGAAAAGCATAATATCTTCTGAAATGTGCCTATTTCTATGTGCATGTGATAGCTGTAATTTTCCACAGAGGATTTTTGCTCTTAGTATTCTGGGTGTGTGTTTGGTGTTCAACTGGAGTGTTGAGGGGCTCAGAGCAGTGGTAGGTCTCAGGGAGTTGTTTGTGTGTATGGGGGCCCTGCTGAGACCATAGAGAATATAGAACAGAGCAACACAAATCTAATTGCACAGCATTGCCACTTAACACAAACACATACAAATCATGCAAACAACTAAGTGAAGAATTAGGCCCACTATGTGGGGGGGGATTTCTGTAGGGGTTGTGTGACTCAAAACCATGCATTAAAAATGGGCATTGGAGTTTAGATACTGTCTCCTGTGTCTTTTTCTCTCAGCGGGAAAGCGGATCAACTCTTGTAATATGAGCTCAGTGGCTGTATTGACTCAGGAGAGTTTTGCTGAGCACCGTAGTGGGCTGAAGGACACTGAGATCACAGGTACTGACTCCAGTAATCATGATTTTAATACAGGTTACTTGGGTGAGTTTCTCAATAGTTTTATATCACTCACCTTTCACAAGGTCTTTTAGAAATGATGATGAAGTTGCTATTGGCACAGCACGTTTTATCTACTTTGAAAGCTGTAAACATCACAGTTCATAGGTTAATGTTCTTGTTTCCTGCTCCAATCAATATAAAGAATGTAATATGATTTAGAAATACTTTTTTTATAACAGAGCGGAATATGGCAACATGTCTGTCTTTGTCCATGCTGTTTCAGTCTGTCTTCTTTCCTGCTGTGGTCAGGTGGTGTTCCTGAGGATGAAGCATACATTCCCACCTACCTGGAGGCTTTTCCTCCTTTGCCAGACAAAGGCGCTCCAGGGGAGAGATCAGGAGAGCCAGCAGGTGCTTGGAGCAAAATTCGACCCATCAAAGCCTCGGTCATCACGCAGGTATTTAACTCACTGCATTCTTCTTCTTGCCTTGTGTGGTGGCTATTTGTGTCTTTATGTTCTGTATTTATATTGTGTGTTAACGTCACTTTTTTAGCAAAATTGGACCAGCAAGAATTTCCTCCAGCATTGTTCGAATAGCACATAAAAATCTAATCTGATCTTTGAATGTTGAATATGACATCACTCTATCATGTTAAACTGATCACTTGTGGAGACGTTTTTTGGCCTTTCCCCCCTTTGTTACTTTCCCACTGTGACCATTCTCTTACCCCTTTTTTCTCTTTGTCTACCTATATACCAATAGGTTTTCCATGTTCCACTGGAGGAGCGACGGTATAAGGACAACAGTCAGTTTGGAGAAGGTGAGGAGGCTAAGGTGTGCTTAGACATCATGCAGAAGACTGGAGCTCACATTGAACTCTCTCTGGCTAAAGACCAAGGCCTTTCCATCATGGTGACTGGAAAACTAGATTCAGTCATGAAAGCACGGAAAGAAATTGTGGCCCGACTCCAAACCCAGGTGATGATTTGTTTGCCTTCTGTCTTTCTTACAGCGCAGACTTACCCTTAACAGAATTTTGTTTGAGTGACTCAGTGGCTGCACTCCTGCTTGTAGGCCTCGGCCACTGTCGTCATTCCGAAGGAACATCATCGCTTTGTGATTGGGAAGAACGGGGAGAAGCTGCAAGAGTTGGAACTGAAAACAGCCACCAAGATCGCTATTCCCCGTCCTGATGACCCCAGCGCCAACATACGCATTACAGGCACCAAAGAGGGCATTGAGAAAGCCAGGCATGAGATCCTTCTCATCTCTGCAGAACAGGTTGTTCTCCATGTTTCACATCTAGCTATTGAGAGCTAGTTTTAGGCAGGAGAGCAGAGAATGAGACACTTGTTAATGCTTTACAGTGAGAGCTGTTCACTGTTCCACTAAACTAATCTTCCATTTAACTCTCTTCTTCAGGACAAGCGTGCAGTGGAGCGTCTGTCTCTGGAGAAAGCCTTTCACCCATTCATTGCTGGTGCATACAACCGGCTTGTCCAGGAGCTAAGCCAAGAGACGGGCGCTCGCATCAGCATCCCACCCCCCAGCCTGCTGAAGGAAGAGATTGTCATCACTGGGGAGAAGGAGGCAGTTGCCATGGCGATTGCCCGCATCCGTGCCATCTATGAGGAGAAGGTGAGGTTTTGGCTAGTCAAATGCATTGTCACTCCAGAGGAAACCAGATCATATTGAGGAAAAATTGATAACACTGATCACTCAAATTCGAATGCTTAGATGCTCAAACACACAGCCCCAGTGTGTCATATCCATCTTTCTGTTATCTAGAAGCGAAAAACAACCACTATCTCAGTAGAGGTGAAGAAGTCACAGCACAAGTACATAGTGGGGCCAAAAGGCAACACATTACAGGAGATCATGGAGAGCACTGGAGTGTCCGTGGAGATGCCGCCGCTGGATTCTGGCTCTGAGACCATCATCCT
The DNA here is from genome assembly GCF_904425465.1 of Colossoma macropomum. Classification (NCBI taxonomy): domain Eukaryota; kingdom Metazoa; phylum Chordata; class Actinopteri; order Characiformes; family Serrasalmidae; genus Colossoma; species Colossoma macropomum. Next base: position 16,340,101 of record NW_023494790.1, on the reverse strand, counting down.
CAGAGGGGAGCCGGACAAACTGGGCCCGGCCCTAACCCAAGTTTATGCTAAGGTAAGAAGGATCAGAGATGGTAAGGAGTGTGAAACGGTTGTGTTGTGTCATGTATGTTTCAAAATACATAAGAGAATGGTTTTGTTTCTGTTGAAAACAAGGTGTTATTTGGTAATCAAGCAAACAAATCAATGTGATTTAAAAGAGTTTTGTGGTTGTGTGCTCTACAGGCTAAGAGTGTAATGGTGGTGGAAGTGACTGCGCCAGCATGGCTTCATCGATTCATCATTGGCAAAAAAGGACAAAACATCAGTCGCATCACACAGCAGCTCCCCAAGGTAGGGCCGAACAGTCCAACACATTATTGTGATTATTCATCTCCCTTCTTTCTCTATCATTTGTCACATCACAGCGACTTGGCCAGCATTACATTTGCTTTCTTGTGTAACGTGATTTATGTGGTAATGTTTAAAAGGTTAAACACTTCAGATTATTGTCATGAATTAATTTTTCAGTTAAATGTCCAAAAATATTAATTATATTTTTAGTATGTGCACTGTTATAGTAAGACAGGTGTAGAAGTGGATTATTCTTATTGATTTTAGAAGTAAATCATTCTTAATGAATGTTTTATCTGGAAAGGTACACATAGAGTTTACGGATGGAGAGGAGCGGATCAGTCTGGAAGGCCCAACAGAGGAGGTGGAACAAGCTCAGGCCCAAATACAGGAGATTATTAAAGACCTGGTAAGAGAAGAAATGTGTTTTCAATAGTACTTCATTACATTTGTAAATACAAGAAATAATGTAGTCAGATAAAAACTGTGTATAGTTGTATGACAGACCAGAGCTGTGACTGAAGCATATGCCTACTGATCATCAAAACAGTACAGGTTATCACAAAAAATATAAGAGAATTTTATATATTTTTTATTTTGGTTAACAGAAATGCAGTTAAGTGTCTTGACAATGTATTTAATTTTGCTCAGATGGCGAGGATGGACTACACTGAGATTAATATTGACCAGCGTTTTCACAGGCACCTCATTGGCAAGAATGGTGCTAATAGTGAGTATCTTCTTAAAATGGAATGCAGATTCTGATAGATGGTACACACAGTTGTTCATGAACAAGTGTGATTTAAATATGTACTTGTGCTAATCTGTCAAGCATATTAATCAGCGTATTCCTTATTGGAATGCCAAACAATAATAATGAAGTAACATTGTGTTCTGCATCTGACAGTAAACCGCATCAAGGAGCAGTACAAAGTGTCAGTCCGGATTCCTCAGGACTCAGACAGGTGCGGCCTGGTTCGTATTGAGGGAGACCCTCAGGGAGTGCAGCTGGCACGCAGGGAGCTGGTGGACATGGCCCAGCGCATGGTGAGGCACTGAGAGAGGTCAAGAGCTGAAGTTAGCCTAATAGAATAGCTTGAGGTTAGGGCTGAACGATTTGGGGAAATTTCTAATTGTGATTTTTCTGACTAATATCGTGACTGTGATTTAAATTGTGATTATTTTCTATAAATTGAGGTTCAGACCTGTCTTTCTTACCAAGAAGACCAGAGTATCCTCTTTTTCTGGCTTGAGGCTTGACCCTGTAATGTAGTGTGCCAGAAAGCCAGTAAGTTGTGGTTGTGATGTCACAACACATGGAGGGTTGGTTTGCCTATGAGTAGTCTAACTCTACAGGCAGTATACAACTCTGTGTTATTAGGTTAAAGTTCCCCTCTTAAAACTTAAGACAATGTTTTTGATAATGTAGGCTATAATTTTGTTCTTGTGATTTGAAAATTGCACAGATTGCGATAAAAAAACAAACAATTAATCTTTCAGCCCTACTTTCAGGCTTCAAACTCCAGTCCTGGAGGGTCACATCACTGTGCAGTAAAGGAGTTGAACAGTGTGGTAGATAAGTTAAGTCAGATGCATTAAGGACAAGAAAATATCTGTCAATGACTGCCTTTCTTACTCTCTAGATGCACAGGTGTTTTGACTTTAGAATTCAGTGTTTATGTTGTAAGCGTGCTGTAAGCCTTTTACTTACTCAGGAAAACGAGCGCACCAAAGACCTGATCATAGAGCAGAAGTTTCATCGTACCATCATCGGCCAAAAGGGTGAGAAGATCAAAGAAGTGCGAGACAAGTTCCCAGAGGTACATATAATGATCTTGTCTATTAGCCTATGTTATGTCCCCTTGTAGTTTTGGAATTCTTTACAAGGTATTTGCTGAATCATGGTAACTGTTAGGAACTATCGTTTAAGTAATAAGTTTACATACACTTAGGTTGAAGTTATCAAAACTCTTATTTATCCCCTCCACAGATTCCATGTCAACAAACTATATAGTTTTAACAAGTTGTTTAGGATCTACTTTGCACATGACACAAACAGTTTTTCAACATCTGTTTAAAACCAGATTATTTCACTTATAATTCACTAAATCAAAATTCCAATGGGTCAGAAATTTACATACACCGAGCTGACATCAGAAAAGAATTGTTGACCTCCACAAGTCTCGTACATCCTTGGGAGCAATTTCCAAACGCCTGAAGGTGATAATATGGAAATTTAAACACCATGGGATCATGCAGCCATCATACCGTTCAGGAAGGAGATGTGTTCTGTCTCCTAGAGATGGACACCTACTTTGGTGTGAAAAATACAGATCAATCCAAGAACAACAGCAAACAACTTTGTGAAGATGGTGGAGGAAACAGGTACAAAAGTGAAACAGTAAAATGCGTCCTATATAGATATGACCTGAAAAGCTGCTCAGAAAGGAAGAAGCCACTGCTCCAAAACCACCATAAAAAGCGAAGTTACAATTTGCAGCTGCACATTGGGACAAATACCTTTCTTTATGGAGAAATGTCCTCTGTCTGATGAAACAAAAATGGAACTTTTTGGCTACACTGACCATCGTTGTGTATGGTGGAAAAAGGGGGAGGCTTGCGAGCCAAAGAACACCATCCATGAAGCATGAGAGTGGCAGCATCATGTCGTGGGGATGCTTTGTTGCAGGAGGGACTGGTGCACTTCACAAAACAGATGGCATTATGGGGAAGGAAAATTGTGTGGAGATATTGAAGCAACATCTCAATATGTCAGCTAGGAAGTTAATGCTCTGGCGCAAATGGGTCTTTCAAATGGACTGTGACCCCAAGTATACTTCTAAAGTTGTGGCAAAATAGCTCAAGGACAACAAAGTGAAGGTAATGGAGTGGCCATCACAAAGCCCTGACCTCAATCCCATAGAAAATTTATTGGCAGAACTAAAAAAGTATGTGTGCGAACCAGGAGACCTACAAGCCTGACTAGTTACACTAGTTCTGTCAGGAGGAATGGGACAAAATTCCAGCAACTTATTGTGAGAAGCTTGTGGAAGGCTACGTGAAAGCAATTTAAAGGCAATGCTACCAAATACTAACCACGTGTATGTAAACTTCTAGAGAATGTGATCAAAGAAATGAAAGCTGAAATAGATCATTGTCTCTAATATTATTCTGACATTTTACATTCTTAAAATATAGCAGTGATCCTAAGTGACCTAGGAGAGGGAATGCAAACTGAGATTAAATGTCAGGAATTGTGAAAAAACTAAGTTAAAAAGAATGTGGCCAAAGTGCATGTAAACTTTTGATTTCAACTGTATCCTGGACTTGATTTCCTAAAAGATTCCTTTGAGATACATGTAAGTATAACAATGAGCATGCTCTTGTTACATTGTTTTGGGGAAATTTCCCCCCAAAATGAGAAATGACTATTACACATAAGGTTTGTGATTTATTTTGATCCTTTTGGCTTCGGTTATATTTGTGCAGGTCATTATCAACTTTCCAGACCAGTCTCAGAAGAGTGACATTGTGCAGCTCCGTGGACCCAAGAATGAGGTGGAGAAATGTGCAAAGTTTCTACAGAAACTTCTGGTTGAGCTGGTATGATTTTCTTCACTTTTCTTTGTGTTGCCTCAGTTGACATATTGAGTTTTCTGGATAAGCTTTGGTTTATTTATAACAAAACCACTAAGTACCTTATCATTTACTCTTTGCATTGCCTTTATTTTGGGATTATAAATGCTTTGCATTTGTAAGCTGCTGAAAGATGATACCATTATTGTTCTGCTTTGTCTCTTCAATCAGATTGAAAGCAGCTACTCAATATCTGTGCCCATCTTTAAGCAGTTCCACAAAAATATTATTGGCAAAGGAGGTGCCAACATCAAAAAGGTGAGAAAAAGGACAAAAAATGGATTCCTTACTGTTGGGTTTGGAATGTCATGTTAAAGCGCTTTGAACCACAGTCCACGTAGGAAATGTTTTAATATTGATGATGTAAAATTTGAGGTTATTAGTACTAATTCCATCTCCTTTTGATACGAAGCAACACTTTCACTGGTGTCTTTCAGAGCTGGTATCCACTTTTGTAATCCTCTTATGGTGGATTAACATTAATTTATCTTTAGATGATAGAATCTACCGGTCTGTAATTCCTTGTAGATTCGTGAAGAGACCAACACAAAGATTGATCTCCCCACGGAGAACAGTGACTCTGAGATGATTGTGATCACTGGCAAAAAGAGCAACTGTGAGGCTGCACGGGACCGGATCCTTGCCATCCAGAGAGACCTGGTGAGAATAAGAGAAGGAAAGAGGGAGCAAGAGGGATGAATTTTTACAAGGAGAATTCCACCAAAAAGTAGAATGAGAGCATGTGTAAAACTATATCACTTAGCATATCTGTAACATAAGTAGCAGATTTTAAAAATGTCTTCTATATTTTGTCTGCCTCACTGCCTGTTTTTCTTGGTGTCCACCTTGTGCTTCCTCACTTCCTTCAGGCAAACCTCAAGGAAACAGAGGTGACTATCCCAGCTAAGCTGCATAACTCTTTGATTGGGTCAAAGGGCTGTCTTGTGCGTTCAGTGATGGAGGAGTGTGGAGGTGTACACATTCACTTTCCTGCTGAAGGCTCAGGGGTGGACAAGGTCACCATCCGAGGCCCTGCAGGAGAGGTGGAGAGAGCCAGGAGACAGTTACTACAGCTTGCTGAGGAGAAGGTAAGCAGAGATGGAGAAGCAGAGAGAGAAAGGAAGAAAGTGGTCAGGGAGAATAAGAAGCAACAATGATCATCTTTTTTTACCCTTCCAGTCAAGTAAAACTCAGTTGTACAAGTGAAATTTATGTATCTTTGGCCTTTGTCCAACAGCAAGTCACCAATTTCTCAGTAGAGCTTCAGGCCAAAGCCGAGTACCACAAGTTTCTGATAGGCCGAGGAGGAGCGAATATTCGGCGTGTACGTGACCGAACGGGGGCTCGCATCATCTTTCCCTCGCCTGATGAGCCAGAGCAGGAGCGCATCACAATTGTGGGTCGAGAGGAAGCGGTGAGGCTTGCCCAGAAAGAGCTGGAGACCCTCATCAAAAACCTGGTATAGCAGCACAGCTGTCACAGCATTCAAAGTTAAGATGAGGCTGCGTGAATGAAGTTAACAGGCCTGGTACATGTCACAAATCTTTACAGACCCACTGCTTCTCTGTCTCTCTGTCGCTCTCAATTCCCTCAGGAGGATGTGATTGAGGACAGTATGGTTGTTGACCCACGACATCATCGTCACTTCGTTTGTCGGCGAGGGCAGGTCCTAAGAGAGCTTGCTGAGGAGTATGGTGGGGTTGCTGTTAGTTTCCCTCGTACAGGCACACACAGCGACTGCATCACTCTCAAAGGAGCCCGAGAGTGTGTGGATGCTGCCAAGAGGCGCATTCAGGAGATCATTCAGGATTTGGTGAGCAGCAGGAAAGCCACATGACAGCCCTGGTGAAATAACAGTAGCACAAATCTCTTGACTCACGTAGAAGTGGCAATTAGAAGCGGTGTTTGTGAGATTATTTGCATTGATATTTTATAATTTGTGCAGGACTTTTGTACACCCGTCTGTTATGTAAGAGTCTTGTATATACCACTGGCGTTGTTTATGTGTTTTGCTCAGGAGTCTCAGGTGAGTGTGGAGGTGGTGGTTCCACAACGTTTTCACAGGGCAGTGATGGGACCTAAAGGCTGCAGGATCCAGCAGATCACCCGAGAGCATGAGGTCCAAATCAAATTTCCAGAGAGAGAAGAGTCTGCAAGTATGACACTTTCATCATTAATCCTTTTCTTATCACTATTATATCAAGCAATTTGCACTTGAAAACAGCATTGTTAAATTTTTTGGGTTATGAAATTCTCCTGCAATCTTGTCTTTTGTGCACAGCTCAGGATGCTTGTCCTGTAGAGAATGGTAGCACCAGCCCAGAGGCAGACTCTGTGCCTCGCAAGTGTGACATAATCACTGTGATTGGACGGGTGGAGAAGTGTGAACAGGCGCGAGCAGCCTTGCTAGTATGTCGCTGACTGCAGTTTGTCATTAACATGTTTGTCTTAAAGTTTAAATTTTGGATAATTAAAGTTGGCTTATAAAAGTTTCACAAGATTGATCGTAGAAGCAATAAAGCTATCGGTCCTGTCTCTCTTTCACTTATTGTCTCTCTTTAGGCTCTGGTTCCGGTGACGGTTGATGTAGAGGTGCCATATGACTTACACCGGTACATCATTGGGCAGAAAGGAAGCGGCATCAGAAAAATGATGGAGGACTATGAGGTAAGTTGATTTAAAAGAGACATTATGTCAAGAAAAGTTATTGAAACAGACATGATGTCTGACAGTAAATGAGCGCTTGCTTAGTCATCAAACTGTAGCTCTGTACCTGTTTTTTATGCTGTTTTTGGTCTTGGAAGAAAATTGATTGTCATCCAGCTCGAGCTATAATCTAACAGTGACAACATGGAGAGTTTACAGTCTTACTAATATGATAATTTGTATTGCTAAATACCGAAGAGGGTAGTAACCCTGACTGGTGCTGTGTAGGTGAACATCTGGGTTCCTCAGCCGGAGCAGCAGTCAGACGTGATAAAGGTAACAGGGCAGGAGGCCAGTGTGGAGAGAGCCAGGCAAGCCCTGCTGGACAGAGTCAGAGAGCTGCAGGCAGAGCAAGAGGACCGGGTACACAGCACGCACATTATATAACTTGAGTGGCACTGACTCAACTCTTTATAACACAAACATGCACAGAACAGCAACATACAGCATTGGTATGCAGTAGCACACATTATGAAACACCACGATACTATGTAACACCTCACTCACAGCTGGACACAAAAAGTGTACTACATTATATCACAGTGCAACATAAGTTAAACATGTATCAAGCGTATCAACCTGTTTCATGCACATGCAGGCCTTGCGGAGTTATAAGGTGACCCTCTCGGTTGACCCTAAATATCACCCCAAAATCATTGGCCGCAAAGGAGCGGTCATCTCCCAGATTCGCAAAGACCATGATGTCAATGTGCAGTTCCCTGATAAGGGCGATGAGCAACAGGTATGTGCTTTGTGTCGTTTTCAGCCTCTCTCGTTTTACAGTAAATTAATGTAATTAATAATGTAATTGTTGACGTGTCAGAAATGTCACATTTCTCATCCTCTTTCTTTCTCATATTTTGTCTGAGTGTAGGATGTAATAGTAATCTGGGGTTATGAGCGGAATGTAGAGGAAGCAAAGGCAGCTATAGAGCAAATGGTGGCAGCACTGCAGGAGATGGTGAGTGAGGATGTCCGGCTGGATCACCGGGTCCATGCACGCATCATCGGAGCACGTGGAAAAGCCATCCGCAAACTAATGGAAGAGTTCAAAGTAAGCACCAGTTGTGTGTAAAGTTGCACTGTGAACTAATATTAATCTACAGCTAAACTTTTCTCATTCCTAGTCCTTTTGCAATATTGCTGATGATAAGAATGTGAAAAACCTGTTTATGCATTGCTGTATTTCTTTTTTGCAGGTTGATATAAGGTTTCCCCAGCCAGGCTCAGAAGATCCAGACAAAGTGACAGTTACTGGTCTACCAGAGAACGTTGATAAAGCCATCGACCATCTCCTCAACCTGGAGGAAGAATATGTGAGTAGCACACACGCACATATACTTACTGTGCTTTTAGAATTAGCAAATTATTATCACCCATGCCTATTCATAATTCGCACTGTTTTTTTTTTTTTGTCTGTCTGTGTGATTCAGATGTTGACGGTGACTGAGACAGAAACGTTGGCTGCCTATATGAAGCCTCCGTCTCGGGTTGTGGGAGTGGGTGGAGGGGATGAAGAGAGCAGAGGGCCGGCTAAAGGCTTTGTCGTGCGGGATGCGCCCTGGAATGTTGCAGGCAGCAAGGTGGTCACAGATTCATACAGTGAATTGATTATTATGAATAGGATAAGAAATTATTGCCCTTGCAGTAATCAGGCTCTAATTTATGATGTGGTTACTGCATTTAGTTGGTATTGACATCATTGTGTAACTGTGTGTGTGTGTGTGTGTGTGTGCGCGCTTTCAGGCCCCTGACATGAGCAGTGCCGAGGACTTCCCTACATTTGGATCTGGAGTAGCACCAAAACAGACATCTGCTTGGGGCCCCAAGAAATTCTGAAAGAGTGAGATGAGATCTGTCTCTATATAGACAAGCAGTATGAACAGTCTAGAAATCTGTCTCTCATTTCTTTCTGTCTCTCATTTCTTTCTCATCCTTTTTCTTATAAATGTAAATGAGATATTAAAAGTGGATAAATATTGAGGTATCTTGAAACATTCTAACTAGTTTTCTCCACTTTCTCTCTTTTCTTTGTCCCTTCAGGTGATGTAGCTTCTTCCCAGGAGTGATCTTGTGCCCTTTTTACCCTTCTTTTTAGATGCCAGGAGCAGTTTGAGCAGGTGTGAACTCACTTAAGCAGCACTTATGTGCCCCTTCCATTCTTTTGTTCTGGCCTTTGTTAAAGGAATCTGAAAAGTCAAAAGGAGCAGTGATCACTGTCCACTGGTCTATTTTTCAAAATGCAGTTTTAAGGAAGTCCAGTGGGGAAATTCTATGTGTAGTTTTTATATTTATCAGATTGTCCACCATTTATAAGCTCAAAAATGTTTTTGAGTAGCTCCAAACTTCCAGATAACTCCAGTGATACGTATCGGTACTACCAAAACAACTCTGAATGCTTTTGGGTGTGTGAGTCGCAAGTCAAACCAAAAAGTCAGAGAGCCCATAGTTCACTGTGTGGGAGTTTTTTTTCTTAGAATGTTCTCCATGGTTTTTACTGAATTTTACTGAAGTCTGAGCCAGCTGAGCACATCCCAACAGCTCCAAACCAGGTGCTTTTAGCTGCCAATCTTTACTGTAAAGGAAAGGATGCATGTGTTTTACCAGAAACAACGTAGCGCTCCACATATTTTCATTTGGAGATTACCTGTTACATATATTTATCACCTGATGGTTGTCTTTTTTATACTTTTTATTTATTGATCTTATTTATTTGCTAATGTATGTATATATTTATTTGTTTATGCCCTTCCTCTTTAATTCTGTGATTGCCAATTACTGAAGCACTTGGCACAATGCTTACATATGACTTTTTAATGAGGGGTGGGGTGGGTGAAAAGGGTCTTTCATTGAACCACAAAAAGCTTATGTGTATGTCCTTTTTAAACGTCTGTTTTTAGCTCATTTAAATGGTAATATTTTGTGTATGTATGCTTTCTACTGATTCACCAACAGGAATTCAGTTGGTCATTTGCTTTGTTTGTCCACTGTAGTTCCGATTCCTCCACAGTATCCCCTCAGATTGTCCATGGGAACTTATTCACCATGCAAACAAGCAAAAGCTGCTACTGCAAACAGCACAAAGCTGTAAAGACATTGTGAGATAATGAAACAGTCAGATGTTGCAAGCTCTTCATGCAAGGCATGCTGGTGTTGCATTCTGTATGCCCAGACCATCCCCAACATAAACCTTTTCCTGGTTGTCTCCTTAATCATGGGGGTGAGCTAAAGGTGAGCACATGTGCTTTGAGCCACTTAACATTCTACTATACCCTAGTCATGATTTCAGATCTAGGTGCCTCCAGTGTAGAGTTCATAGCTTGAGGGCTAGTTTCTAAATTTTAGGCAATTCCCATTTGTGATTATTGAAGTAAGTCTAAGTCTTTAGAGCTAAACATAATAGTGAAGTCTTGGCTAAAGAGTAAATCCCACAAAATCATAAAGCAGGGAGATTGTTGACCCTCTACGTTTTTAAAGAAATACAAAATCACTACCATAAAGTCAGTGTGCGTTGCAGAGGAATGTCCCTGGTCCCCATTTGCTGTCTTCTGTGGCTGGTATTTTACTGTTACTTGACTTTTACACACAGACACTGCTCTTACGGGGTTCTTTTCCTCATCAGTTCTAGTTGGAGTCATGGTGGACTTTTAAACTTCTGTGTGTGAATGTGCTGTGTGTTTGTGCTCGTGCTTTGGATGGGTGAACAACTGATTTTGAACAACCGGAGACGGTAACACTATCGGCCTTAAAGCAGTAATTATTATAGGATATTTTGAACGAAGTTTGATTAAGTTAATATGCAACACTGCAATAACTTGTCATAACAGAGGATTTTCCTACTCCAAATAAAGTAATGTAAAATGGAACGGTCTTGTTTGTTATTTGCCAATGCAAGACAGATAAACAAGAAATATCTAAGTGAAAGCAAATTTGCTAGGATCACAGACAATAAATGATAATTTACTGTAAGAGCAACACAATCTATGCGAAAAAAAGAAAGAAGGGGAAAGAAAATTCAAAAAACACTGGACAACATTAGACCAGACAGATTTCATATTATTGTGCATAACTGTCTCTTTTTTTGTATTTTTATTTTCTTACAAATCAGGAAGATAATATTAGTGTTATGTAACAGCCTGTACAACATAAAGAAATAAAAATAAAACAAACATGAACAAATAATACAAATCCATGACTGAAAAAGCAGCAAAAGGGCCAATATGAACCCTGTGTATTCACATTTTGATTTACATAGCAAGCATTCATTCAGATTCAGACACGGCCATTGGCAACATAGTGGGATTGCTCATGTAAAACATACACTCAAGTAGTTCATCTTGGCAACTAAACACAAAAATCTCAGTTCCCAGATATGCCTTTGGAGAGAGTAAGCTCTCTAATTTCAATTCTAGAAACAATCAAAACATAAGCTAGACTCTGTCTTTAAGAGAGGGCTTCAAACTGTGCAATCCTTGTCAAGAAAATGATGTTTGTAATTCTGGATGACAGTAAACATCTGTTTAAAAGTAAATCAATCATACACTCAGTGTAAACAAACAAATTTGAACTTCATTTCCCACAATACTTTGCATGAAACCTCTTAGGCATATTAATAGGACTGTAATAGTCCTTCTTGTTGGCAGACAGAATACAGACGACTGCCTGTAACTTTCTGCCAAATCCTCCGCAGTACAGCTGAGCAGATTACCAATAGCCTTGTTTTAGTGTGAAGAGCACATTCAACAATATTGGAACAATTGAGGACATTCTTTCTAATGTGGGACAAGAAATCCTACAACAATGCAAGCTGCGTCCAATTCACCAAATTTCTTACTCACATATGGCTCCTTTGCACCTTGTGGAGTTCCAAAAGAATTAGCTTTTGGCAGAAGAGGTATTAGTTTGAATAACTGCATTTGCTAATTAGACCTAGTATTTTATTCCAGTTCAGATGATTATAGTGCAATGTGATCTGCAAGTCCAATCCAATCAGTCTGGCATTTTAAGCAGGAAGATTTAAAGTTAGATCAATGCATATGAAAGGATTCCCCATATTGCTACTGTGTAACAGACATAGGAGGACAGTTGGACCCTCACGGGACAAGAATGAAAGACAAAACAGCTCCACTCCACACAAGCTGCTGCCTGTGTATTGACACAAATTAGAAAGAGGTGATCTGTGTCCATGCTTGCTGTTAAACAGGACTTTAGTAATAAAAATTTAATACTGTCTGTGTGTGACCCTTAAAACATTCTATTTACATGTGTATATTTATTATGTAAATACACAGTTTGTCACCTTGCATAAAGTGGAATCGACAAAGCAAGAGAAAACAAATGAAATCACAGACTGCTGTAGTCAATATTAAGTCTCTTCCTGATCCTAGTTTCTTCAAGTCTTTTTTCCATTTTTTTGGGTCACTGTTTAGATTATTTTCTTCTTGTTTATTTTTGTTTTTTTTTCAGGTGTCTGTTTGCAGGTTGATTTGTCCCTTGCAAAAGTCTTTAAAAAAATTTCACAGGATCCAGGGCTGTGCTATGAAGAGGTGATTTGTGTTTGCTCAATCTGACTTTAATTCAGGTATGAGTGAGGGCTCTTGTGTAGCAAAAGGAGTGACTGACAGAGAGAAGGAGAGAAGGAGAGAAGCTCTAATCCTGGGTACTCCAAACTGCATGTTCTAGGTTACTGTGCTGTCTAAGAGGACGGTGACAGGAAGTACCTATAACATACAATCTAGAAACCAGGCCAATGAAGAGGCAAACATCATGAAAATTAAGAATTTTTTTTTAAAAAAATCACCCATCGGTGTCCAAAACATAAAGTGCAGGAAGTGTCTCCAAATCCATCAACCTCAAGTAAAACACAACAAATACAAACCTTTAAGGGAGAGGAAAGCCCAAAAACAAAAGAATGACACTTCATCCTCTGGTATGAAAGCTCTGAAGAGGGTTGGGAGGTGATATGCAGAGTGCATACAGGGGAAGATTGAGCAAATACTCTCTCTCTCTTTCTGTCTGTCTGCCATTCTCTTCTCACTCCACACGGATGAGCAGGCCATAGAGAAGGGTGCCTCCTTTCTCCTTGGTAATCCACTCGATCTCTGTGTTGCTGAACCTCTGATCCAGCGGGTCGCTGATGCCCAGAGACTGTGGGCCCACCTTGTAGGAGCCTGGACGCACACACACCTGGAAGCCCACCTGGGCATGGTGACAGCGCAGGGAGCGTGGGTCTCGGAATCTGGGAGAAAGAGAACATATCCTCATTGTTGGAAAAAACCCTTGTATCTCCAAAAAGATGAGAAATGCTCCTAACTTTCAATGCAAGTTAGTGTAATCATTCATTGTAAATGATTTTGGATTTTCTATTGTCCATTTATCAAGAAATTCTGACACAATGTAATAGGCAGCAAGCATGACTTCAATCACTTCCATGATATACTGAGGAAAAAAGCCAAGGCTAACCTTTATTTGCCATTAATGATTTCAACGCAGGAGTATGAAAGAAAAGGATGCGTACTTTAGCCCTCCTAGCCCACAGCCCCCCCCCGGCCTACATATCTTGAAATGCCTCTTTGTTTAATTATTTCTCACTTATAGCCAATAAAAACAAAGCAGATTAATTCTGACAAAAATGTGGACTTTTAACTGATTCCACATGGGTGTTTTGCAAGTTCAAACCACACGTTCAGCATATGGTTGTGGTATGAAGAGAGGCTGCATGACTGTAGGAGGGGAGAGACCTTGGGCTAAGGGTCTGAATGGATTCTGCTGTATTCTAGGAGGCTGGACGCCCCTCCTCCCTAAGAAATTCAGGAACAGGGAATAAAGAGGGTGGTGGTGTGGTATGAAAACTTTGTCAGGGGATGTGGAAAGTAGATATGGACATTTAAAATAGGGGAAGGATTAAATTGGGAGGGTAGAGAAGACCTGGTGTGGTCTTTCTTTCGAACTTCAGTCCTTTATTTTTTTTTGTCTTTATTATTGTTTGTTTGGAAACTTGGAAGTGTAGACTCAAACCCGTCCATAGAGAATGTAAATTAAATGTAAGTGCAAATCACTGTATAACTGACTATGTAAGTATGTAATTATATATTTACATATAAATAACTATGTAACGTAAATCAAGTTATGTGGTGTGCAATCAAAACCGATGAAAGGCCTGATGAGGACTCACTGCACTTTAGGGGCAAAGACCTCCAGGCCAGAGTAGCGCATGGTGGGAGAGAGGCGAACACAAGGGATCTCTCGCTCCGGGGCACTGTTCTCCTCCGGCTCTCCATAGCTGCCATGACCCTCCGCCTTCACAGGGGATGCCGAAAACACAGAGGACGATTCTGCTAAAAGAAAGCACAAACATCAATACACGATTCATTTCTCTCTGTTTACCTAGCCATGCACTTCTTTAAAGGAACAATATGTAATATATTTACTGTTCTAAATCATAAGATGACAATGATACGTCATCAGAGTTTAGGGAAACATGCTAAGTTGAAATACTGGCTTTTCACACAATAGTGCTACAACCAGTATTTTCTCCTTTGAAATTTCCATTCCAGAGCAGAAAGTCTGTTTGTGTTTTAGTGTGTGAGCCCACTCACTTGGTTGCCAGATATGAAACAAACTGGCAGGCAAACTGTCTGCTGCAGCCATTGAAGCAAGCTAATGAACTGGATCCTGACCTAAAAAGCCTCTGCATCCTTCTAAAAAGCCCCATGACCAGAGATGCAGTACAACGTGAGTAAATACTGGCGATGCATTTGAAAGATGGAGACAGCTTAGAACCCACAAAGACTAAGATGGATGCCAAGTTCGGTAATTTTCTCCTGAACAGGTAAGCGCTGCACTTAAGCTGAGGTTAGCTAATCTTAGCTAATTTATAATGTCTACTAGTAGGGATGGTCATTTTAAGTAATTTCAACATTTGTGTACTCGCATTCATACTCTGGTCCAGGTGCAGCTGGGTTATCAAGGCAGGCGACTCAAGATGGCTTTCTATTCTCGAGCTTCTTGCTCGAATTTTCCAGTTCCACCTTAAATGCTGCAGCAGCTACATTCTGGCAGCCGAGGCACCAAAATGTAAGTGCTGCACCATTTAAGGTGGAACGGGCAAATCTGAACAAAAAGCAGGCAAATAAGAAGCTGACTTCAACTTCTTCAAAGCAGCGAGTACAACAACCCCGTTTCCAAAGACATTGGGATGCAAAATGTAAATAAAAACAGAATGCAGTGATGTGTAAATCATTTAAACCCTATATTTAATTGAAAATAGTACAAATACAACATATTGGATATATTGTGAAAAACATACGCCTATTTTGAATTTGATGTCAGCAACATGCTTCAAAAAATTGTGACAGGGGCATGTTTACCACTCTGTTATATCACCACTTCTTTTAACATTACATTCTGCACAGGGTCCCAACTTTTTTGGAAATGGGGTTGTATATTCAGAGCAGTGGGCTTTTGTTTTTAGGATAACTGGTTTAGTTTTAGCTTTTGTTTTGGGGATAACTGGCTTAGTTTTGGCAGTTTGGACGTACACAGCCAGCCATGCATCTAGCTTAAACTGTCAGAATTATTTTTAAAAATCCACAAGCTGGTTTGTAATTTGCTTATATTAGCTTATCAACTTGCAGCATATGACGAAGCTTAATGTTGTCAAAGTTTAATGTTGCGCTTGTTTATGTAGGTTCAGTGTAGGTTGTAGGCTCAACCTTGCAACCCGTGTGAGCTTGATTCTGGAGATGAGGAGCATGGAGAGACAACTCTCTCCAATATTCTGAATTTAGACTGCAGTGCCCATTTTAAACAATTGCTGTCAGTATTACATATTGCTCCTTTAAGGGGTTAGCCACTTTTGATTTTGTGGTGACAGAGTATAAATGCAGAACATTTTGTTATGCTGTTCCAATTTCAGAGTTAGACAGATTCCAATCTTTAAAAGATTTAATTAAACAACAAGATGTCAAATTATAACAAACTTTTCATATGGAAATAGTAATTAATCAAACAGCTAATGCAAAGGAGGAAAAAAACACTAGGTTTTCAGAGATTAAGATTTTTCTTTTTGGTGCATCATTGCCCCAAGTTTAAAACATCTGGAAAGCTAGCAGCTCCAGATACAGTGAGAACTGACCTGGCAGGAGCTGGTTGTGGTCCAGCGTACGACGAAGAGAACCCACACTTGTGCCATGATACGCAATGTGCCACTTCTTAAAAGTATTTGATACCTCACAGTGTGGCTTGATCCTGTTACAACATTAAAAATAACACAGTCACATTTACACACTACTGCATATTTACACACGTATGCATAATAAAAAGTCAGTTTCTGTCTAACATTATGGATATGAAACCCTCTCTGTCATGTTTCTATGTATTTAGTCCTACTGAGTCAGTCTGTACACCTGCAGCATAAACCCTGAAACATAAAAACTGACAGCTGAACTGACTGACCTCAAGGCAAAACGGCACCAGCCGAATGGCAGGGCGTAGTCTCTGGGTGGCTCGCCTCTCTTGTAGTACGCCTCGTCACCACGTAGCTTGTGGCAGGACTCACAGTAGCACAGGTTATACTTGGCATCCTCATTGAAGTAACCATCTGAACCAAAGAAAAGAGGGGGACAAAAGTTAACATGACAAAGATTTCCAGAGGGAAAATAGGTAGCGAAAGACAGAGATAGACTGAGCAGGATAGCTAAACATAAATTCTATACAAATTATGTCACGTCACAATATATTGGAATTATCTAACATTTTCAACAAATTCATCATAGAGCCAGTATTAAGCAGGCCTAACCTGGCAGTGTGAGCAGGTCTTTGAATCTTGAGCAGAGCGCCTGGTACTCGCATGTCTTATTGGGGTTCACTGCAGGAGGAGGTGTCCAACACACACTTTCTTTTATTCCTGAAAAAAGAGTTTGTTCAGATGCAGGTCAAATATTCTTTCTAAAAGTAATACTTCATAGTAGGCACTAAACGATGTTTGCTTTCCATGTCCTTAACAAATTCTGCTGAGAACTGACTTTAAAATGTTAACGTAAGAAAAAAAAGTTAATAGCAATGCATGGCTCAGTATAAATACTACTTGCTGTTTTCCTTGAATTATCTAGTGAAGTAGATCTTATCTCCTACATTCTATGTTCAAATGCTCTCCACAACAAAATAAGTCATTTAGAAAAAGGCTTACAACCTATGAAACTCAAAACATCCAGTCAAAAGTCAGACAATGGGCTTACTCACCATCTACCATGTCAGCCTTCTCCATGTCACCTTGGCAACGTACATCACCACTCTCTGCACCCACTGCCGGCACATGGTTTGTCACTATGGTAACCTGAGAGGACAGCAGCAGAGTTAATCATTAATTCCTGCAAACTTATGGGCAAACTGTGAAATGATAGGTGAAGGCCACTCAGGTTCAGTGTCTGACTGGATTAAATGGGTTTTAGGATTAGTCACAAGACCGTAGAGTACAAGACTGTGGGGGATCTACTGTGGGTAACAGCCTTGGGGGAAAGTAAGCCAACTGGATGTATTTTGGAAACCCTGATATGGTGTTTTCATTTTAAGTGTAACCAGCTGAGAAATTCATATTAGTTTCCTTTTATTTACACATCAACACTAATTAACATTTGCTGTTGATATCAGCTGTTGCCTGATTTCCCAGTAACATGACAGGTAACTTTGTGCAGACTTTATTTGTTAACAGTGTAGTACTATGCAGACCTGTTCACACTGTCCATAAAGGTCAATAAGGGGGTAGCAGGGGCTGGGGATGTCCTGGGCTGCCACCCCCTGATCCATCCCATTCACATACAGGTGGAGGCAGCCATTAGCATCCACCAGAAGCCCTAGCACTGTCCCTTCAGGACACGTGTCCAAGTTTGGCCCGTAGTTCTCACAGATCTGAGGAGGATGGAGGAAGACAAAGTCAAAACAGTCTTAAACTAGAAAAAGCAAGAGAGAGAACAACAAGCATGCATAAGACTTTTTTTTTTTTGCATATTTAAGAAAATGTAAAGAGAGAAAGAAGGGAAAGATCAGAGAGAATTGGGTTACCTTTAGTGAGTTGTGGAAGACAGAGTCTCGCTGCAGCAGCCAGACAGAGCGTTTAAGGCAGCAGGCCGTGGAGGGGAAGTTGAGGCGATCAGGAGAGTGACCGATCACACCGAGCGACAAAGATGACGTCCAAGATGAGTTCAGCCTGTCTATCTGAAACTGATCAGAAGGATGCAAAGGAATCAGTGTTTCAAATACACACAGCGTGAAGATCTGTAAATAAATGAGAGTTTAAATGATTAAAACAGTTACCTTGTACAGGTAACATTACCTTGTACAGGTTACACATTACCTTGTACAGGTAACTGTGATGAACTGCACTTGTTTGTTATAACTATTTAAGTGGAAAAAATTAAATGACATTAGGCTTCGTTCATCAATGTCTTTGTAAGCTTTTTCTTAAATTTGTTCTTGAGAAACGTCCTGAGAAAAAGTCGAAAAAAGACTCATGACATGTTCTTAAACTCCAAAGTAAGAAAACAATGGCTTTCATACTTTAAACCTAAACATGAAAATCACATACATTTCCTAGGGGAAGCACAGTTTCCAATCTTCATCACCAACTTCTAATGCAGTGGTGTCCAACCCTGGTCCTGAAGAGCTACCTTCCTGCAAAGCCTAGTTCCAGCCACAGTTCGCCACACCTGTTCCAGCTAATCAGGCGCTTTCCAAGTCCCTAAATGACTGGATCAGATGTGTATATTCAGAATTAAGAAAGGAATGGGGCAGCTTATTGGATACAGGAAGGAACCTCTCCAGGACCAGGGCTGGAGACCACGGGTCTAAACAGTGGCTGGATGATTCAACTTGTTCTTTCTCTAAAACAGCCATGTTATGTCTTGTTGATTCACCCCTAGGTCTCCTGCAAGCAGTGTCCAGAATAGTCTGCTGAAGGCACCCTCTGGTGCTGACGTTACTGATATTACAGGTATTGCTGGCATCAGCTCTATGTTTTGCATGCCAGAGTACACCGATCAGACAAACATTTGGTTGGTGCATCATATATCTGTTTGTTTAATATCTTTTTACTTGTCAGCTCTACTTCTGAACATTACATTAGAATATTAGTATTTGTTCATGTGTGCCCTGTTAGTTGTCCTTGGTGATATTACAAACAATTAACACAATACATAAAGTTAAAATTTTGTGATTATCATTTATTTATTTATTTTTTTTCTACTGATTATCGATGGGCATGTAAAAAAAAAGCAGTGGTAGTGGCTAATAGATTTATTGTAAACTGGTTGTATTTCATTTAGTCAGCAGCCATGCATGAATACTGCAGGCTAAAATCATCCATATGCAGAAATACACATATGAGCATGTTAAGTGATGCCTTTAATGGGATAAAAACATTATTCATATCATAAGCGTTTTCTACTCTTCATTTTGTTGCAGTAATGCAAAATAAACAAACTCTTCAAGTAAAGAAAAACAAAAGTAAAGCATTATTTCCAGCATGTCTATCTTGTTTCTAATCAAAACCACCTAAATACGTTATGCTGTACCTATGACCTCTGAAGTCATTAGTACTAACTTTACTGTTGCTTAACATGTTTTGAGGCCCTATAATAGCCCAACATTTTAACAAAAAAGTAAATAAAACATATGCGAACATATTATTTTACATTGTTTCCTAGTTCTGATCTTGTTTATTCAGGGATCAGAGGAACTTCCTCTGCTTCTAAAAGTTCCAGGTGTAGAGCTCACTGCTCTAGGGTAATACCCATTCATTTTAGTTTGGTTGTTTTACTGCCACTGAGTCACAATGAAGCAAGCTGAAGTTACAAAGCATGGTGGAATACATTTTTGGTTCCATGCGCTCAAGCTAAACTTAAAGAGCAGTGGGATAGCTAAAGCCGGCATTACAGTGTGTAGCAGAGAGAACAGGCAGCTTCTTAAATCTCTCAAAATGAAAATTCACTATGACAGCAGCTGGAAAGAATGTTGGTTTTATTAAGAGAACTATCAATGGATTTTTTGCCATTTAAAAGCGGTGTTTGAAAGAAAGGCCACAGCTGTGGAGTCATTGCAACAATGTGTGAGCAGCTGGAATTACAGATGGCTTGGGGGTCAAACTAGGAAAATGCGTTAATGGTGTTAAAAAAAAGAAATTGCACATCAGACACGTAGCCACACATGTCCACGCACATTCATACAGACACAAACCTGGAAAAGCTGCTGACGGGGTAGAGGTTGTGCTGTGACCAACAGGCCCTGGTTATAGCTGGACACTCGGGCTGCAGTCAGGTTCTGATTGGACAGCTGGATATTCTTCCCATGATTTTCCAGAAAGGCCATTGCCATGGGCACCAGGGTAGGCTCGTTTTCACACTACACCCAGCGACAAAAGACAAAGAACAACAGAAAATAAGGACTAAGCATGTACAAAACACAATATTCACAACACCACAAAGTTAAGGCTTTCCTTATTTAACTTAAGCCAGCCTCTACAGGTTAAACCCCCTCACTAACCGGTGTGGAGTCATCCTCTCCCTCACTGCAGCTGTCGGATGAGAGTGAAGGAGCCTTTACACTCTCTGTGTCCTCTACTAGCGTGGAGCTGACAATTGACACGGCCGTCACCTTTCCATACAGATCCAGCACCGCATACACATTCTGAGACACATTCACAAACAGGTACGATTACATGACACGCTTGTCCACTTTGTAGTTGTATTCAGTTTTCCAGTTTTTAATTGGTCTGCATGTGAGCCCACCTTAGCCACAGCGGTAGCTGCTGGTCCCATATCCTCTCCGTCAATAAAGATATGCATTGTATCATCACTGCATCTCTTCACACCGACACGGTTCCCTACCTGCAGTTATGGAGAGGGAGGAGTCAAAAAGATATGAATTAGTCTTTTGTATGCTTACTACAGGTCATTAATTGAAATTTCAATCATCTAATTATTTTTCAGTTTCCTTATTTCTTTTAATTCTAACAGTTTTTTTTCTGTATTGCAGTCACATAATATAATTCAGTTTAACTCTTCACTACTTTTCTCTTTCTATCTCTCCTTTAGCTCACCGTCAGGCGGTCCAGCGAGCAGCCGTAGTTCTGTCTCTGCAGTACGCCATTGCGTCTGACCTCTGAACCAGCAAGCAGCCAGGTCACTTTTGACCGAAGCTGAGTGAGGGAGGGCGAGAGGCCGCTAAGGGGGCAGGAGGGCAGGTCAGGGGGCTGCAGGGTTGTCAAGCCAATGCGAAGTGAACCAGACCATTGCTCATCCACCTCATTTATCTTTACCTGGACCAAGAGAACACGCAGCTGCTTTATTCCTTTCAACAAACCTCACTCTAATTTAAAAGGTCGGTGCATTTTCTAATATTTCAGACTTGAGAAATCTGTCTATGTGTACTGTACATCATGCACTACACTTCCACAGCGCCATTTGGCAAAGCTAATGTACTGCGTTTTGACACTGAGCCCTTTTCAGTAGGTTTTTTTTCACTCTGCTCCTGCTCATCAAACTTCATCTTCTCCTCTGCCCAGGTCTCACCTCAAACAGTTCATCTGTCTTAAGTTCCTTTGCACTGAAGACAATTCCATGAGCGTAACCTCCCACCCTGACTGCCTGGCAACCATCTCCTAGTAACACCACATTTTTCCCATGTTTGTTGTGCAGTCGATGAGCCACTCCTGCCACTAGAGGGCGACATAGAGAAGATACACATAAAAAGATTAATTTAAGTCAGCTAAACATGGTAAAACATTTGTAACACTGAATAGTAACACAGTCAGTTCGAGTTTACTACCGACCCTGTTCTGCTATTCAAATGAATCATTATTAAAGTAGTACAGTCTATTTAATCTAACTTTTGACTGTATTATTCCACAAGTAAATAATCAAAAGAGCCAATGTCCTACATTCATCTTGCATTTTATATTCCCCCCTTGGTCTATTTATGAGATGTATGTGATTTTATGTACAAAAAACATCTTCATTCATTTTTACACAACCATTTTCTAACTTTTCTTTATCCCTTAGAATTAAACAGGCTGTTTTGTTACTGCGCTGGTGTGACTGGCTGTCCTGTATTGATTCTCATTCTAAAAGTAGTCCAGTCTAAATCACTCCTTATAACTTCAGCAAAAAATGAGTGGGGTTAAACTGCTGTAGGCTGACTTGGTGGATATATAAATAATTTGGTTTTTCAAGACATCACAAAAATATTGATTTCAAAATGGGCTGTTTTTGCAGCTTAGTTTACATATGTGGACTGAACAGACTAGAGAATGAATAGAAACTTTAATAATATTTAGGCTACAAACATCAAAACTCTTATTACCAAAAAAACAGGAAAATTTGGTTTTCCAGGATATAGGCCTTTTAAAGAGTGTCTTTAGTGCTGGGATTATTCAATTTTCAACCTAAAATGATTAAGATAATAATTAAGATTAATTTCAATCATTTGCAAAAGATACACACTACCTGGAGAGTGTATAGGAAAACTCTTCTCTGTGATATTACTTGTGCACAAGCTATTGTCCAGAGGGCCAGATGAGCTAGTGATGGACACCTGCACGCACTGCCCATATAGATCAATCACTGCATACACCTCTGAGAAGCAATAGAATGAGAGACAGAGGGAAAGGGAGAAGGAGTTTATCGGGTTCACGGGTTTTTCATGTAAGTGAGCTTTAACAGCAGTGAAACCACAACATGTAGAGCTGGATAAACTGGTTCCATTCACCTTTACCTGGTGGCAGGCCAGTACAGGCCACTCCCTGGTCCACTCCATTTATGTAGTAGTGCAGATCCCCTGAGGCTGTCCGCATCATTCCAATCCTGGAGCCTGTGCTCAGAGAGTCAAGATCGCAGCCGTAGTTATTCCGCATGGTGTTCCCATCCTGCATGATTGCTGTGCCGCTGCATATGATATGGAAGAAGGGGCGGAAAGATGGAAGGATAGGACCATGTAAGAGGATAATGAGCAAGATAAAACAGATGTATAAGGAGTGTGAGAAAAGCTGACAGAGAGATGCAAATGTTGTATTCTCAAAATTTTCATGAGCAATCACAGCACCTGATTTGACAGTTATGGGTCACCTGTTGACTCTGTATTACCGTATATTTACCATGCACTCTGATGGTAAATTCACAGCTTATCCTAATACAGCCATGATGCTGTTTTTACAACCTGCCAGATTAGCAAGAGAGACAGAGTAAACGGAAAACCTACCTCAGCATCCAGGTGTCATAGTCGATGTCAGTCATAGTGTTGGGAAATTCCAGCTCCTCTGGCCTGATGGCAGTCACTCCTGCAACACATTGTCAAAACAAACCATTCAACTGAAACATTCACCAGTTTATTCTGCCACCAAGCAGAACATGTAAAACTATCAGAAGTATTGACTCTGTTGTCACTGAAAACGACTCTTTAAAGAAAAGTGTCAAGCACGTATGCTCATGTTTGGCTTAAAACATCAACTAGGCAAAAGTCTGCTAGAGCTTCATTTGTGCCCTCTCTTATTTTGCCCTCATAATGGCTGGAAACCAATTGCTGTCATAACCGGGAACAGGAAATCTTACAAGATGGTTTGGATGTCTATTGATATGACCAACAGCTCCTGGCAGCCATAATTATTTTGCTATTATTAAGTTTCAGAACTTGCACAATTTTAACTTCTGCAGAATCAAGTCTGCTGAACATATGGGCAAAAAACAATAACTTCATTAAAACATTTAAATGCTAGAAACACTAGGGTACTGAAATGCATGTAACAAAAGCCTTTGCAATGCACATAACTAATTTTGGGTAATTCAATTCAAAAAGTGCATTTCCCTTTAATGCCATTTTGATGTGCAGTTTAAGTCAAAATGTGTTTTAGTATTTACCAAGAGCACAGATGCTGGACAGATGTGCTCTGGCTGTATTATAAGTTCAACTCACCTGCTTCTATTGAGCCTGACCAGCGATCCACCATCTTCTGAATCACAATCTCAAACAACTCTCCATCGCGAAGGCACCTGTGAGAATACATATATTGCTGACAAATCTTTACACTGTACAATCCACATCCAGCTAAGCGCACTAGGTCAGATTCTAAGGCAGGGATTAAGCCTAGTCCTAGATTACACAACATTCTGACCAGAGATTCTACACTGGAAGAAAAATATGGTCTAGGACTAGACTTAAAGCAACATTATGTAACAACTTTAACTTAAAATAACAGATTCAAAATCATTTTGAAGGTATACTGACTTATAATAGGGAGAAAGTCATCTCTATAACTGACACTCCGGGCCCGAAACACTTGTTATAACGCTATGTAACTTTGGAGCAGTGGGCATAAAACCTGTTGTGAGAACTGTGTAACGCTTTACAGCACCACATCACACACCAACAACTATGGCTCTTCAGCTAGCGATAAGAAGCAGCTAACTTGGTATTCCTAGCATAAACATTATGGCAGAGGCTGGGAAGAGACCGAAGATAATGATGTCAGAGGAAGTGAGGAGGAGAAAAAGAGAGAGAGTGACCGAGGAAGAGATTGGACAAGAGTCAATCTCGGACTGGCTTTTACTTGTTTGCGAGCGCTAAAATAGATAGAAAGATGGGAGACAGTCTCACAGTTAATGGGAATACGACAAAGATCTGACAGCAAAGTGTACATCCCTGCCAATGTTATTTATGAAAGACTGCGATGCAGGCTGTAACCTTATCTGTGTTATCCCTGTCTCACGGAGTTTTGTAGGTTTTCCGGATGTCAAAAGTCATCTAACCTCCGTCCCTTTTCAGGCTATCATGCAAAGACTGGGAAACTGAACCACTGTCCATCACTGGATAGACCACAAAGCCTAAGAGCTTTGCAAAAACAAAATAACAACACACCAAAAAAAAAATCTCTCTCCTAAAACACCTGTTGGAGATGACGATGGCATCATTGAACTCGCTGCGACAGTTCTGCCGGAGCGCCGTGCGGCCACCATTTGTGATGACCGCATTAGTGCCATGCAGCTGATGGAAGCGCAGGTCACTGGCTGCACTGGCCCCTGTAATGGAACACGGGCTGCCAGGAGACATGGCCGTTGGTCCCTCGGAGCTATCATCTGGGAGAGGAGGGAGGTCAGCTGAGGGTGAGAGAGAGAGAGAGAGAGAGTGAGAAAGAGAGAGAGAGAGAGAGAGAGAGTGTGCGAGACAGAGACAGAGAGAGAGAGAGAGAGAGATAGATTGGTTGTGTTCAACTGTATTGTTCTATACAGTTGTTCTCTAACCCTCGGTTCCCCATGTCTACTGCCATGCTCTCTAGTCTGCTCTTTAACAATTTCCTCCATGCACTCCTCCATCAATTCCCCTCCATTCCACATACACCCTCTCCTCTCTCACCCATGTCATCCATGATGGTTGCTTGGGCTGCCTGTCCGTATAGGTCGACTACAGCATACACACTGGGTGGCACGTTCCAGGCTGCTGGCCCCTGAGGCACTCCATTCACAAAGAAATGAAGGCTACCATCGTCCTTACGCACCACGCCTACAGTATCTCCAGCCTACAGACACAGAGAGCACATGGGTAAAGAGGTAAATACACACTGCTGAGATTAACTGTTCCAGTATTTACAGTACTGCTGCATCATTTTATCTAATGTGATTACACACCGTCGCTTATCTTCTCTACACCATTCCTCATGGGTGATGAATGATAATTATGGAAATATATTTAATTAGGGATGTAACAATGTATTGCAAAATCATGATATCGCAATGAAAAACTATGTGCATTGTGGAGGTGTGACAATGCATCGTGGAGATTAGACATTACATTAATGATACCATCTAACGCAACTGCACTGGTTAAACACTAAAGTATTTAAGCAGTAAACACCTCGCTCCAGCACTCCTCCTGTTTCCCAGCTCTAGTGTCATTAAAAAGTTGTGAAACAACATGAAGTCAAGTTTTCTTTATTAAAATTTTGTTCAAAATTTTGAGAGAATACTGAATCGTGGGCCGAATATCGTGAATTGAATCAAATCGTGGGCTGAGTGTATCGTTACACCTCTATATTTAATATTGTGATTTATATTATCATTATTACATCATATCTCACAACAGATTTACACAACTTACTGCAGGGAGTTTGCTGTTTACTTTTATTTACACATATTTGCCTCAACCCAACAGATAAAAACACATCCAAGTGATATTCTGACTGCTGCAACATAAAAATGTAATTGTAAAATCTAATAACTAATAAATAACTCATAAATAATACATTTAAACTCTTATAAATAATTCTGATCAGGCAATTATGTAATAATCGTGACAGGCCTATCAATCGGGTCATACTCATATAAAGTACAATGTGGTCATTCAGATTGAAAGATTTTCGCACTTTGTGTTTTCAGCTGGCCTGAACTATGCTAAAGATGTCAGGTTTAATCTTGTAACAATCAAAATTAGAGCTACAACTTGTCACAGTCCCACCTCACTCAAATCAAAAGTATTTTTTAGTTGGGCCTGAGCTAACTAGCTAGCATTTTGAGACTGCCTTAAAGACATTAATAATTGTCACTCCACATTTGCAAGTAAGCTGAAACTCCTTTAAGTAAAAAACCTCCCAATAAGTAAATACTAGTAAATACCAGGGAACAATACTTACTTTTAGTCGGTCCAAGTTGTGTCCATATTCATCCAGTATTGTCGTTCCATTGTGCATCACTCCATTGCCTGTCATCATCCACGTCCCTAAAGACGAGGTTGTGAGCACACGCAAATATAAGCAGTCATTCAAGTTCACAGCTTGATAGATTTTAATTACTTGAACGTCTGGTTTCCTGAACAAAGATTAAGAGCGTTCTAGGAATAGTTTACACTATTAAAAGAGATTCTCTATTTAAAACTCATTTTAGTCTAGGATTAAAGTGGTAATCCATATCTGGCAAATCAGCTTTTGGGCAAAGAGACTTAAAATATTTACACTTAAATTATGCCTTCATTTGTAACTGAGCATGTGTACTTTAACGAGAGCACACATTGTACCTGAGCGCAGGTTGGTCATGGTGGAGGGTAGCTGCAGGTAGGCAGGGTTATGTGTTGTCACTCCAATCTCAATGGACCCAGCCCATTTATCCACCATTTTGTCAATGCGCACCTGGAACACTTCATTGGAATGCAGCGGGCGGTTGCTTAGCACCACTCCGTGATTAAAGTCATCTGTGGCACTGTACATGAAAAAAACACAAAATTATCAGAAAGGACATAGAAACTACAAACATTTTTTTCATGAATTAAACCATCAGCTGTAATAAACTTTTTAATGAATCACATATAAGGTTAATGCTCAGTTATGTTAAAAACAAACAATATACAAAAATCTAGAAAAAAAGTCTCTTACTGAGGTCGCAGTGCAGTCCTGCCATCGCCAATGATGGCTGCCTTCTGGCCACAATTTGGATGGAAGAGCAGACGGTCCGGGGCTTCCGGGTCAGGGGTCAATGAGAGGGCAGGCCGAGGTCGCCCAACGTCAGGTGACAGCGCTCTCATAATGGCATTGTTGCGACGTAACCGGTCACTATGGTTGTGATTGTGGACGATAGTGACTTTAACTGCCATTCCGTAAAGGTCCACCACCCCATATACCACACCTGGGGTCTGGTTAGCAGCCACACCTGAAAATACCACACAAAGTCAGAGGTCAGCTAGAATGAAAGGATGCAAATATTTTATACACTAACATGTTATTACTGGGGAGGGGGCTTCTTATATCAAACACTGCTGTCAGATCCACAGTAACTTTTTAGAATCTCAGCATAACAAAACTAATATCATTTCCGTGGCGTATCAGCACACATGCTCAAATATGACATGTATTAAATGTCTATTTTATTCAAACCTATGGGTTGAAAGGAACACACTTTTCAGTGTGTTTGACTGTCAGTTCTGCTGTCTTCCAGTCCTTCATCATCAGTCGGTTTTGACCACAGGACATACTGTCTGCTGAATATTTTGGTTGGCAGACTAACCGGGATTATTTTAATATACATTGTGATTCAGTTTTCAACATGGCCTTTAGGCATCATCTTACAGTTTAATTAGGGTTTAATTCAATCTGATCAGTCTTTTAATATGAAGTATCAGTTATAAAATCCTATATTTGTGTTTTCATAGATAATGTTGCTGCACAATTTACGTAAGAGTGTGCTACTCCGTCAATTATTGCTACTGCAAAAATCACTTCATTTTAGCATCTGCATGATATTATGATCATATTTGATCGATTCGTGATCATTTAGTTATGTTACTTTCATATTCTGCAGTTAAATCACAAATTTGTGTGCACAGTATTATACAATCTTAACCGACAGCTTCAGTTTTAGACTTCTTATGTGAAATAACCATCTTATAGGGTCGTGAATATGTTCTGATTTCATACTGCTGCAACATGACACCACAGCCTGCTCTTTTCTTTTACCTTTGAACGTGTTAACATTGTATTTGAACCAGAAATGGCTCACATTTTACATGCCCTCATTTAGACGAAAGGTGGCTAGTTTAAACACAAAAGAAACACTGGAGCTGCAGATGTTACACGGTTCAATCTTCGTTTTTATAACAGTTCAACAATACAGACATTTAAATTATGGTAAACAGTGAAGTAAACAGAGCGCAAAAAAGATTTAAACTGGATCAGGCTTATTTTAGCCAATACCTGATACATTAAAATATGATGGAAGCAGACATTTCTAAATTTAACACCTCTAATAGCGAAAAATACGACATTTTTCGACATTTTATGACCTTAAATTATTAATTTCTAACTCTGATACAGATAATGATAATTGACTAAAGACAATTTGTTTACCTTGGTCTATGCCATTGATGTAGAAGTGTAACGCTCCACTGGCTTTCCTCATTAGCCCTATATGATCCCCCTCCTGAGAATGAACACATAATCCCCAGGTTAGAACAGCAACAAAACATGTGCTAAGGAAGGACTTTGTTGTCTATTTCCACCAGGCAGTGCAGTACAGTACAATCACAAATCCATGATCACATATTTTTGTCATCATCTGTGCTGAATCTGGTTATCTTCCTAGCTGAGGTACCAAGCATGTCAAGTTGGAATGAGTGGGTGAGCACAAACCACTTACTGGTCAAACACAACTGTCAAAGAATCATGCCGTGTCAGATGACCACCATTTAAAAATAAATAAATAAATAATAAATAAATTCGGAGCTTGAAACTGTTCCAGTGTTGTTACTATTGTTTTTGTTCACTGTTAACCCTGAATTCGCATGAGAAATCAAGTCACCACACAAGCTAATGCGCATACTGTCAGAGTTCTGTAACGCAATAAGAAACAGACACAGGTACTCAATCAGGGTACAGATAGCTCTGGGTTCAGATTTGTAACTGTACCATGTTGTATCGTACTGCTCAGTGGAAAAATAGCATTAGTAACATATAGCCACAGCAAGCACTATACCTGAAGCTCATCCAGGCTGAATTCACAGTACTCCCTACGTGTCCCCTTCCCATTGGTCAAAATCCCACAGCCGCTCATCATAATCGTACCTAATAGCAAACACAGATCAAAGACATGGATAAGAATAACAGCTTTTTAAGTCAAAAATTTCCAGTGAGCCTGGTGGTGTGCTCAGAGTTTATGATCTTGTTTTCTATTAAGTCAGTTCTGAAATTCGCCCTTATGAGTTGGTTTAGTAATCTGAATATAAAGAACAAGAAACTTCTTAATAGCACTGTTAATAGGCTACAGGAATTACATCTTAACAGAAGTAAGCAATTGTCTTAATTTAGAACTATTTAAATGGCACACCTTAAATAAGCCAGAATTAATAACATTAAGAGATAATCCTCTTTATATCTACAATTTTAGCTTCTTCCCATAGGCTCTCATTAAAGACTCCCTAATATATTAAGATATTTTGCAATCGATTCAAAGACTTTTATCCCCAGTGCAATCTTGTTAAGCAAGTTAAAATGTGAGTCATTTTTGTCTTCTTGTTTGCATGTATACTCTCTCTGTGTTGTTTTAGAAATTGTCTTTAAGTGATTCTAAATATTCTTTTAAGTATGACAGACATAGCTGCAAACAAATTTTCTCCTTGTAAGGAAAGAAAGAAAGAGACTAAGGCAAAACATTTTTTTACTTTTTTCTACCATCTATCACAAAAGAAACCAGAAGAACATACCAGAGCGCAAGTTGGTCATTGTGGCTGGGTAGTCCAGATTGTTAGGGTTGTGGGTTGTCACTCCAATCTCAATGGATCCTGACCATTTATCCACCAGTTTGTCAATACGAATCTATCACAAAGCATGAAGAGATTAACCCACTGGCTCAATATACACTGTAGTGTTTAAATAGCTATTTTTGGGGTAACACTGTAGCATTTTCAAAATGCTCTCTTACATCAACCTTGCACCTTCACATACGCTCACCCACATTAATTACTTCTCCCTATTAACACAAACACACATACCTCAAACATCTCATTGTGCCTGAGTGGGCGGTTGGTCATGACCACTCCGTTATTGAACTCGTCCAGTGGCCTCCTTCTCTCGGCTGTCTTGTTGTTGTTGCTCAGTTTAATTAAAGTGCCACATTTCTCATGGAAGAGCAGTGCGTCATTGGTGGTCATGCCACCAGTGCCCACTGCCATCCCTGCTGTGCCCCCTGCACTTCCTGATGGACTGTTATTAGTGCTGCCTCCACCTTCAGCGCCGCCTCCATTCCCATTGTCATTTCCTCCTCCTCCTCTGGCTCCATTGTTACTTCCTGCACCTGCTCTGGAGGAGTCTGAACCTCCTCCACCTAGCCCCAAATCTTCTCCACCCTCATCTTCTGAGCGGTACAGTGAGACAATGGCATTGTTGAACACATCAAATAACTGGTGCTCTGTAAGGACTTGAAGGGAGAAAAAAAGAGGAAAAACAAAGATCGTCTCACCCATAAGAAAATAAGAGATAAGACTGAATCACAGATGAACTGAAACAGATTTAAGTATAAATCTTACCAGTATCCGGCTCAAAGTTGTTTGGGAACTTGTCCGGCCGGCTGTGTCCCCTTGTGACTTCAGGCACTAATGACAAAAAGTGAAAACGCATTTCATGGATGCCAAAAAGACTTTTATTAATCATCTACAATTATATTCAAATGTAAAAATTCATAGTTTATATTGAGATGCATTGATGTGAAGGTGGTGATTCAACTGTATCAATTTTAGAATGTTGAATGAAACATGGATTAAATATTTTGGCCAAAACAAAATTGTTAGGCTATTATTAAGCATAAAAATAAAATTACAAAAAATGTATTGCTTGATGTATTGTTTTAACTGTTTATATTCAATTACTCTGTAAAAAATTAATCAAGTTTCAACATTTGTACATTTTGAACATGTGCATTTTTTTAACAATTCAGAATCAGTCGACAATAAACAATTTAAAATATAGTAAAATTTGAAAGTTTATGACGCACTGAATCATTGAGTCATTTACGAAAGAAAAACTGAACTAAACTGTTACAAGTTTATGTTGCTTTGAATACAGGATGTATTATTTGTTCACTACCTTCCTCCGCTGACCCGTTCATCACTGTGGCTAAAGCAGGAACAGCGGGCAGCACCAGAGCCCCAGTCCGGTCCTCATGGTCCCGGCACGCCTCCGTCGTCAGAGCAGCTGGAGATGGCGATTCCACCTCCTCCTCCCGTTCCTCTTCGTCTTCCTCCTGTTCTTCTGTGTCTGGCGGGGGCTCACAGCTGACCACAGTGACCTGAGTACACTTCCCGTAGAGGTCCACAACCGCCCACAGGCGGGAAGGGAGGCCGCTGGCGGCCGTGCCACAGTCCTGCCCGTTGACCCACAGATGCAGCTCCCCCCGCCCGTTGCGCTGGATCCCTACACGGTCACCCTCCCCCAGCTGGTCCAGGTCACGTCCGTACTCCTCCAGCACTGAGCGCCCGTCCTTCAGTACAGAACAGCCTGACACGATCCAGGACCCACCTTTCAACCCTGTGGCGCTGCTGGGGAAATCCAGTGCAGCCGGGTCCAGCGCAGTCACTCCAATCTCTATGGAGCCACTCCACGAGTTCACCTGCACAAAGTAGTTAGAAGAGCTCTGAGTCACACACAATGCTGACATTTGCAGGAAATTAAGTTAAAGCAGTTTTTTAAGAAGGTCACACTTTCATGTAACAATGAATAAGCCTTAAGGCTTTTACACACTAAATGTGTTTTGAAAAAATAACATGAAAATTCACACACAACTTTTTCGCAACAAAACTATACACAACGCATGCGTCGCAAAATGTTTTGGTATGTCTCCCCCTTGTTCGTACCACAAAATTACTTAAATGGACAGAATGTCTTTAAGGGCTAAAAGATACCCGTTGCTCCTCACAAAACAGGCAAACTGTGATATTGGTCAACTGTCCATTTTGGAAAAGTGAAAGTAGTAGAAGAGCTTCATCACTTTGTTCAGGAACTGAAACTTTATCAGTACTTCAACATATAACTTAGACGTTGGTAATCGTGTATGATCTGCTTTTGAAGATACTATCACCATTGAATCCCTTTTACAATAAGTAAAAGTTCCAGTAGCTGGGACACAGCCGATACATCATACTGATTGTCGTCACGCCAAAAGCAGA
The DNA here is from genome assembly GCF_904425465.1 of Colossoma macropomum. NCBI lineage: Eukaryota > Metazoa > Chordata > Actinopteri > Characiformes > Serrasalmidae > Colossoma > Colossoma macropomum. The sequence goes on along the minus strand of NW_023494790.1, from coordinate 16,307,749 downwards.
GATGAAAGTGGCTGGTCCGTGAGTCCGTCACCTACGAACCTATCAAACAGAGGGCGAATAAAATAACGCTGTGTTTTGTGTGCTAGATATCAGTTATATGTGTTCCTGAAATAATTTATTGAGGTCTGAATAGATCACTGTCTGTGTGTAAAGGTCTCCAGAATTTTTTTTTCAAAAAATTAAGCATTTCCATTTAACCACATTACTAGTATTGTGACTAATATATGAATACATCTGTGTACGTTCTGATTTCCTCTCATGTAAATAAAGTACGCAAATCTTAAAAGACAGAGTAAATGACAATATATCAAGACACACAGAAACACAAGTTAAATTCAGCTCATGCAAAAACGAGAGACCACATCAGTACCCCTTATCAGTGAACAACACTTCCAACAGAAACATTTCTGATCTCTCCAACTCACACTTGTATTGCTTAAAGCAGTTTCTATGTTTATTCTTTTTTTCCTTTGTCCACTGCTTTGACCTCAATGCTGTATGTAAGTCAGTGTTACAGACTAAACAGCTGAGTGAATCTGGGTTAAGGAAGGCTGAATAGAAGGCCAAATGGAGTGTGAGAGGGTAGAGCGAGTTCCCTTAGCTGATTACATAACTGAATGCAACCAGCAGTCTTCAACAGCCTCTTTCTCATTTAAAATCAAACAGATGAAGCATTGTACAGAAAAACAAGCCAGGTACAACACTTCAAACATAATACAGCTTTAAGACTGTACACTGAGGCTGTCACAACCTCCTTCCTCATCGCATGTGATAATACCATTAAGTTTCACCACCAAAAGGCCCTTCTGAAAAAGTGGAAGGGTGTTCTGGCAGTGAAAGATTGGGACAGACTCAATCCTCACTCTGCTGCTCTGCACATCATTACAGAAAGCTGGAAAGGTATGCATTAGAGCGCTCAAAAGTTCATCAGGATTTCTCCATGTGTTGTTATCTCTATAACAAGAGTAGTGCAAACACACAGTGATATGCTTCAGTGTCATTTTTCCGTTAATACATATGCTTACAGTACCTTCTACCTCTTACGTGTGATACATAAGAGTGTAATGATTTCAGTGTCTCAGTGAAAATCTCAGTGAAAAATTTTCAGAAAAAAGAAAAACCGTACAGCAGTACAACCAATATGCTCTTCAGTGTCTTCAAGTGGTGTCCCATTTGCTGTCTTTAGAAAAACACTGCCCGTGATCAAAACTAGGCATGTGGGTGCATCCTAGTGGGGACGGTGCAAAGGGGCTTATGGCATACTCACACCTATTTGAAATTTTATTTTACTCGACATTTTATGAAAATCAGTGAGTCAGTATAAGAAAACTGAAAATCAAGTAGAATATTGGCCTCTGAATCGAATATCAAAGTCGTGTATCAAACCTGAAATTGTATTGTTACACACCGTGTCATATGATGTATACTCACAGTCAATGCGTCTATGTTTGGCTAAGTCTGTAAGGTGCTGTGAATTTCAGCAATGCTTATTTGCTTAAAATAGGCTTTAGGAAACACTTTCCAAGGCTATTAACGGCTCTGATGGCAAAAATATCATATCACGATACTTGAAGACATTTTCATGATACACAATAAGATATTTTGACACACAGACATTATGCAGTAGTAGTGCCACATTTAAAAACAGCCATCGAAAACTAAACATTTCACATGCTAAATCCAATTTAACAGGACTAGTTACATTCTCTTTTTAATGAAACATACACTTGATCAGCGTTTTTAAAAAATGACAATGTCTGTCATATGCTCATAAAAGCACACTGTGCGTCATGACAATAAAATGTGTCACAATAATGATAAAATATCATTATACTGCCCTTCTACTCCCAAACAATTCAACACAGCATAGAGGTGGAGCGGTGAGGCAGAAGTTGCAGGGACACCTTTGAGACAGGGCCTGAAATACAGCATATCATGCCTGACAAACAGGACATCATAATTGGGGTTATCCTGCAGGTCCTTTTTGATTTGATATTGATTCTTTTCAAAAGCATTTTTAGAAGTAGTTATCAATATCACGTGAAATGTACATGCATAGTTTAAAAACTCAGGGTCATCAGTGCACATGATTCATATGACAATCTCAGATACCCAGAATTACTGACAGTTTTGCACAAAACTACACTAAAATTGTGAGTTAAGTCCATTATTCCATGGGCCTTAAAACACACTGACAATTTTTTTTTCCACTTTCTGCTAACTATGTGCATTCACTGGTGTGAATAAGCAGTTAAAACAAAAGCACTTCCAGACGCATAAGTGCTGTTCTGAGCGCAAGCTGATGCCTGCTCTCAACAGACAGATTTACCGGACAGTATCTACTGTGATGTTTACAGACAGAAAAGACAAGTGCCTTATGTTCTCTGTCAGATTCTAACGCAGGTTTAATACAATAAAATTAAATAAATAAACAGATATTCAAGCTGCCTTCTAGAGAGTAAGAGGATGTTTACACCTTGCATCAATAAGTTTTTGAATCATAACTGGATATACTTTGGCTCCATTTACACTTTCCACTAAAATGCAGTGTAAGCAGATGAGATCCAATTTCGTGTTCCTGCATAAAAAACAGACAAATCAACAGATACATCATTTCCATTTTACGTCTGTTTCACAGTGCATCCTGGGAGTGTTTATACCTGGCTTTTCCTGCAGTCAAATCCGAGTGTTACCCGCTCACCGGAAACGCATGTCGATGCAAAGTGTAAACAGCCTCTATGGGACAGAGTGCATCTCCCGCGACTGAAGTATGCTTTGCAAACATGATTGGATTTCCACATATTCCCACAAATAGAAACAAGTTTAGGGTCATGGTAGCTTTAGCACTACTCAAATTATTGGGAAGCTTCTTAATGATAAGGTAATCACTTAATCAGCAAACACTTTGTAACAGTTTATTTGGAGAGCCACTTGACAATGCTTTGCTGTGTTGGACAAATGTTCAGCTGTTGGTTAATCATGTTGACCCAATACATTTACAATTTTAGTCCTCATACTAATCCTTAATCTCACATTTGACAGGAATATAATCCTAACACGAACCAAAACCACCAACCTTTAATTTCCAACTACAACCAACAATATCACTCACTGTGACCCTGAAGTAGAGTTACTTGCCATCTAAGCTCGACTAAATTTAAAGAACTGTTAAACCTTAAAATCTGTCGAAAAGTGCCACAACCTTGGAATATGACGGCCCTTCAGATCCAGCCACACAGCCCTCAAGTTTACAGTTTTCACACAAACGTATTGCAATTAATACAGCAAGCCTGTGTTGACACTAACGTTGCAGACAGTTTATCAAACTTCAAACTAGTTAAAAAACACCTTGTTTACCAAATCTGACGTCAAGCTGGCAACGAACAACCGTACAAGCTAAAAGAGCAACCACACTGGCTAACGCTAACCTTTCAAGTTTTAATTACATTACTAACGCTAGCAGCTTGTAATGAGTTTTACAAACAACGATGGCCAAAATAAGTAAACCATGTCATCTGCCAGACTGTGTGTCAAGTGTGAAAAGAGATAAGACCTATGCGCCTGTGCACATATAAGACCCGCTGCTCCAGCTAACCTAGAAAACCAACTTGTCTGTCAGTGGGACAGCAGCGTTAGCTTAGCTACACTGTTAGCGATCCGGCTAAGTCAGTCTCCGAAACATCTAGAAACTGATGTCAGACAGCGTTCACCACAAATGATAGCCAGCACGAACGAATGGACAAGTGCGTGTTGTGGCTGTAGTAGCCAAATAGCTAATTTTGCCTTTTGACGTTGATCACCTAGTCGGCTGAACTAAACCGTGCACTGCAGCAACAGCATCGTTCAACCAAAGCTAACGGCTAACACAGAAGATTAGTAACTTAGCTAACGGCTATTCAGCCGCAACGAAATGACGTTTCTCCGCACCGGACAGGTTGAGAGCAGAAAAAACACTAACGTATGGTGTAACACAGTCTTGTCCCCTGCTCCTTACGCGGTGCAGTTTGAGAGCGTGCCCGTGTTTCAGTGCTCGCCGCACGGCCGCCCAGCTCCGAGGCTGAAGTCAGCTTCCCATTCGCCAGCTTCTTGTTCAAATTTTCCAATTCCACCTTAAATGGTGCAGAAGTTACATTCTGACGCCTCCGGTACCAGAATGTGACCCCTGCACTGTTTAAGGTGGAATTGGAAAATTTGAACAAAAATCAGGCGAATGGGAAGCCGACTTCAGCCTCGTCGCCCCGCTCTCCTGTTATTTCCTTCCCCCCTAATTTACCTTCTTGTCAATCCGAACTGTGAAGACGTCCCGGTCGCGCAGTGGCTCCCGGCTGAGCACCAGGCCGTGGTTAAACTCCTGCACGGGCTGGTTTCGCTGCGCGGTCCGGTTGGAGTTGGACAGACCGATGAGCTTCCCGCTGCGCGGATGCAGCTCCGCCGCCATGATCGCGCTGGGGCGGCCCGGAGGGAAGGGGCGTGTTTACGACAGTAGAGAACGAGCAGCGGCAGGGAGGGTGAGCTGGTTGTCAAGGAGGCCGTGAAGAGTTAGCAACGAACCTAAACTGAAATACAACGTCTACATTTCTCTAAACATTTGTTTGAGGCAAGTTATAAGTGTTATATGAATGATGGCACTATAGTATAGTTCTCACAGTGGTACAGAGACTGCATGTAGGCTGTATGAACAGGACTTTGTGAGCTGCAGTACTAGAAGGTCATTGGAGTGTGCTTTTCCTCAAAACCAGCAAACAAAAAGGCACACATTCCGTCTATAGTAACCTCCAATCAGAGAACCAGGCAACAAAACCAGTTTTAGAAACTCTGTTACAAAGTATGTGGACACCTGACCATCACACCTATATGACCTTGTTGGACATGCCATTCCAAAACCTTGGACATTAATATGGATCAGCCCGTCGCCCTACCCCCTTGAGACTCCACTCTTCCGGGAGGACTTTGCACAAGATTTTGGAGTGTATTTGAGGAAATGTATGGTCAATCAATCGAAAGAGCATTTGTGAGGTCAGACACTGATCTTGGACAAGAAGGCCTGGCCCACAACCAGCCCCACAGTTAATCTCACAGATGTTCAATGGGGGGCCAGAGCTCTGTGCAGGCCACTGGAGTTCCTCCACACCAAACCTATCACACAATAACCTTATGTACATCGCTTTGTGCACAGGGATACAGTCATACTGTAACAGGAAAGGGCCTTTGCCAAACTGTTGCCACAAAGTTGGAAGCTATAATTGTCTAAAATGCCTTTGTATTCTGCAGCATTAACATCACCCCTCACTGAAACCAGAGAGCAGAGGCCAAACTCTTAAGAACAGTCCCAGCCCATTATCTCTCCTCCACTAAACTTTACTGTTAGAACTATGCATTCAGGTAGGTAGCATTCTGGTATCCACCAAATCAAGATTTTGGTGGATACCAGATAGTAATAGCATGATTCATCACTCTAGAGTACATGTTTCCGCTGCTCCAGTGTCCAGTGGCACCATGCTTTACACCACTCCAGCCGATGCTTGGCATTACGCAGGGTGATCTTAGGCTTGTGTCTTAAGTCCTGCTGAAAAATCCAGGACAGACCAGCATGCATTCCTTTCTGGTCTAAGCTGGTCTATGTTGGTTTATACTGGTCTGGTGCTAGTTTAGCATACCAACATCCAAAACACAGCATATGCTGGTTTTGCTGGTGAATGTTGGTTTTTTAGCAAGATGCTTGGTCTTGGAAACCCATTTCAGGAAGCTCCCAATGCACAGTTCTTGTGCTGATTTTGCATCTAGAGGCAGTTTGGAACTCTGTAGTGAGCGATCCAATAGAGAATACACAGCAAACACAGTTACTTTCTAACAACATTGTGACAACCTATAGTTTTGGTGCCCACAATACTGTCACAATGTTTAAGTAATTCCTCAGTAAGTTGTGGCAACGTTATCTGACAATATTGTGACAACGTAGTGGCAACGTTGTCAGTACATTGTCACAACCTCCTAGAATCCTCTTAAGTTATGTTATGTTCTGCATGGAACTCCATGGAATTTTGCTAAGTTGCCAATAGGTAGTCATAACACCATAGGGTAACGTTATGTAGTCATGAGGCTGTGGCAACGTTGTGACAACCTTGTTAAGATACTGCTGATGTTTGTCTATGGAGATTGCATGGCTATGTGCTTAAGTTTATACATCTGTTAGCAATGTGTGTGGGTGAAACACCTAACCTCAACATAAGCAGGAGTGTCCACATACTTTTGGCTGTATAGTATACCTTCAAGGCAGTGGCACAATATTCTTTAACCATGTTCCTTTCTTTTGTGTTTGTTGTAGTTTTTTCATTGAATTCATAAATAAATATTTACATACGTTTCTACAATGCACACAAGTAAAGATTCTGTAATCCTCCTGTGTATTTTTATTATTATTTTGTTATATGTACCAGCCTTAGCGTTTAAAATATCCTAAATAAAATAAATGAAGTGTAGAATTTTCATACTTGAATACAAAATATTGTGATTGGGTCAGGGTGGTTGGGAGGCCTCCATGTTGTTACCTAGGGCCCTGTCACCAACAGTCGTATTATTTCCATCTTACAGGACGGCTTGGAAAATAGCGCATAATTAAGGATGAACGCATCTTGTAACTCACCTGGAACTATTTTATCGCTCTGCGTTTCTATTCGTCATCGATTGCAATTTTCCTCCCTCTCTGGCGGAGTAACACTGAAGTTAGTTCGGCCGGGATATAAGCCGTAGAAGCTAACAGAGCATCAAACAGCTGATAGACAGATAAGTTAGCTAGATAAATGAATATATAAATAAATAACGATTTTATGATAAAATATTCTGTGCATACGTTAAAATATTCATTCATAATTCACAGTATGTGATAGTTCTGTCGTCTGTGGAAAGAGCTACCCTAGCTAACGGTTGCGCAGTAAGTTAACGTTACGCACATCTCAAAAAATCAAGACCTTTTAAAAGTTTTTTTGAGGGAAATGGTGGACTGTTATTATCTACCAATATTACGCCACTTATGCCGAATATAGTGATACATTTAGGCGCCTAAAAACTTTTTAATTAGTCACGAACGTGTGTTACTGGTGTGGTAGAAGCAGAAAATAATGCTGAACGTGTCCACTAGATGGCAGCCGAAGACACAGATTCAGAGGCCTTCTGATCTTCTGACACTCCTTCTTTGGCGAAAATCCTAGAAGAGAAATTTTGAGCGTAGGCAAACCCTGAATCTCAACTGCTTTACATTTAAACGCCGAAGCATGTTATGTTATGTCCTGTTTGTTGATGAGATGTTCATTATGAAATGTATTATGAAATGAAAGTGTTGTCTCTGTTACACTATATGTCCGAAAGTTTGTAAAAACGTGCTCATCCAACGTCTTTTCTGATATCCGGGGTTTTATTAATAAGTAGTTTGTCTGCCCTTTGCAATAATAGTCTCTACTCTTCTGGGGAGGCTTTACACTGCATGTTAAAACATTGCTGTGAGGATTTGACTGCATTCAGCCACAAGAGCGTTAGTGAGTTGAGGTACTGATGATTAGCTCCTTTCACTACTCCACAGCCCAGTGCGGGGGGTGTTGTTTGTCTCAGGTCAGCACCTGGCATTGGACATGGTAAACTTAGGCCCATGAGGAGTTGCTCCAGAGCATCCCATTCTATTTGAAGTGCTTTTCTATGGAGCTGTGGTGTGCAAAACGTATGTCAACAGTGTATAAGGCTGTTTCTGTCATACAGCTTTTCATGAAGTGAATGTAGTATGAACACAGTTAAATACAGAGCAATGAAAACACAGAACAGCAGTGTGGGGGATTCCAGTGATGGATGTTAATGTAATACACCACTTGCTGGAAGTGACAGTTATTCTCAGGCATCTTTTTTTCAGTATGTAGAACACGTAACATGGCTGCTTATGGGTTAGAACAGCCATTGATTAAATAGACCTATCCACTATAAGTGATCGTTCAACAGACAGTGGGACAAGTTAAAGAACTTAACTCGCTGTGATGAAAGCTGCATACTAGTTTTAAGTGAGTTCATTTATTGCTTTTGCAGGACAGCTATGGGATGAAACAGATGTATGCTTGAACAAGGCCCGATCGAGATCAGTGTCCTCTCCCTGTATGAGGATCTTCTCCAAACAGCCTTTGAGGTGATGTGAACTCTCTGTGTCTTTGGTCTGACCTGAGAAAGAGTTTATAACTGAGTTATGTAGTCGACTCAGGTCGATTTACTCTTTCACTTACTCAAGGACAATATCCATTATTTAGTGAACACATACATTTAGTGAAAATACATCCATTGAACATTTGTGGATATTGGACAGTTACAGTTTTAAAAGTGTCTGAGGAGAACTACAGAGATTTAAGGGAAAACTAATACTGATAAATAAGAGGCAGTTTCTGCGTTGATATTCTTTTCAAGTTTACCTGGCACTCCACCAAATGCTAAGAGCATCCCTTCTCTCCACCTAGAGAGAAAGTCCAAGCTTTCATCCTCGACCACTGTATTACCATTAACCGTCAGAGAATGTTTCAGTATGTTCAAAGTCAGCTTGGTGGGTTCGAGAGGGGGAGCAGTGTTGACAGAGCCAGATCCTTCTTTCAGCTCCATGGTGAGATCCTATAGTAGCAAGCAAGATGATCTTAGGATCAGTCTTTGAGGTAGCTGAACTGAGATTTACCTCTTTTTTCAAAACACATTTACAAACCACGAAACACTAAAGATGTGTATGTTAAAATTTTAGAAAGAAACAATTTAAAATTAGTAAAAGTGTATATGTCAAAGTGGAACTCCAGTCAGGGCCAGATGTAAAATGGTGTAGCGTGTTTGTATTTCATTTATGTAAATCCAATTACATGGCATAAACACTGAAGGGAAAGAAGTATTCAGACTTTTTTTTTGTTATTTAATCTACCTCCAGTGCACATCCAGTTCAAATTTACACACATGTATTTTGACTTTGTACATCTAAATAAAAACAAAAAGTTATGTGTTCAGCATAGCACAGACAAAGTTACACTTAAAAAAAGATGGGAGAAAAAGTATTCAGACAACATAGATTAAAACATTAGGTGCAAAGCCATCAATGGCATACATCTTTGAGGCCTCTACAGCAAAAAGTAGTTACTTTTTTGCAGCATGGTGGTTCAGTTTTGGCCCATTCCTCCTGGCAAACCATCTTCAGTTCCCCAAGGATGTTTGGGCTTGTCGCCTTGTTGAAGCGTTCATGTTTTTTAAACATATCTTTGTTTATGCTTATGAATACATTTTTTTGCCTCATGAGTACAAATGAGTCCTTATGAGTACAAAGACAAACATCATCATATGTATTTGAAGTGGATATGTACACTGGAAGTATATTAAATTGCAAAAACAAAAGGTATTTATTTGGCTACTTGTTTCCCCTCACTGTATGTATATGTTACTTGTTTTTTATATAATTAATAAAATCCCCCTAAAGTCATAATTGAAATCACAAAAATATGTTAAATTGTTAAATTTTTTTGTTGTGCTGAGAAACGATTAAAAGTGGCATAGTGCTAACAAGGATAATGGAGCAATAGTAGCTCAGCTGACAGGTTCACACACAAAACATTTTAGCCTTTTTAGCAAACTGAGATTTTAACCTTTATTCTCTGAACTTGCATCAGTGGGGCTTTAGTGAGCTGTAATTGAACCTGGGAGGTGGTGTGTATAGTAGTTTTAGCCTCCTCGCTAAGTTAATGCTAAGCGATTCTAGTGCTAACAAAGGCAGTGGAGCAAGTCTAGCAAAGCTAATGCAATAGCATGCTACCTGCTACTACTAGGACAGCTCTAAACACCACATAGACAGTTTATTAGATAGATGTGTAATATAAATTTTACACCGTTATAATTTTAAATACTAACGTCATTTTTTAATTTTAGCTCTAAAAAGCTTTAACAGCGCACAGCCCAGTCCAAACATTTCAAGCAAGTTTGCAAATTTCCTGTCATGCCGGAGTCTTCTAATTCACATATTTTTACATAATAGACCATGATAGTTTCAAGCTTATTCGTGATGTACAAACCAAGATGCTCTTGGCGCCCCTTTAAACGCTTTTTTCAGACATACAGTCAAGCAGTCTATATGTTCACAGTAAAATATCTAAGATTGATTGATCATTTAAAAACTACATTTTCAGTGCAAGGGGTCAATTTCTTTAATCATAACAAAATATCAGCTTGGACATGCAGACTTGTTAAACTCATTATAAACTAACCAAAGCAAATGGTCAGAGGTGTAGATTACAGTACTTTAGCGGTATTATATATAGTAGGAGTGTTTTTTTTTTTTGTTGTTGTTTTTGTTTTTTTTTTTACGTGAAGAAGTGGACATCCAACAGTTATTGGATGTTTCCGTAGTTCAGACTTCATTCGTTGACCAATTATTTGCCTTTATGGTTTGTTATTCTAAATGTATTAGACTTGCTGCAAGAAAGTGGCATGCATTCTTGGACAAGTTAGCATTCTTAGATAACTTAGAAGGCAAATGAAAAAGCACATTAGCTCTTAGCGATTTACATTAATATGCAAACTAAAACAAAAATATGCACATTTTAGTATCCAACTTGGGTCATTTTTTCTGATCTTTCAGGTTTAAGTTGTACTGGGGGTTCAAAAAGGTATTAAAATGAGAAAAAATGTTAGATTTACACATGAGCATTTACACGAGTCTGTATGAAAATTTTCTCTTAAAGTATTTATTGATTTAATGTTTAAAATTTACACATTTCAGTAAATCATGCTGACATTTAGTGTCTTCATACCTTGTTTTCCTGGTTTCCTTCAAACTTTGGCAGAACATACTCAAAACCTGGACTTTGAAGACTTAGTAATGTCCCTTGCCAAGATCCATAGACCTCAATTGTAATTCCTTTCTCCACTGTCTCCACTCCAGGAAGATCTGCATTAAATATATTTAAACTGGTGATTTACATTGCTCTTTTACGCATGAACATAATATTCATATCTTTTTAGTTATTTCAGGAACTAACATTAACATCCCCTGTGAGCTCAGAAAAGGTTCTGTTTTTGGCTGTTTGTTAAACTTTAGAATAGGGGTTCCTAATCCCAGCCCTGAGGACCCCACACTGTGCACATTTTTGTGCTTTCTCTCATTTTTCTCATCTCACACATGAATCAACTAATTGATGATTTGACTAATTAACAAGCTCCTCATGTGCTGTGTCAAGTGTGTAGAGCCTGGGTTCCCAGGGGAACCTCTGGTTTAGAATATAAGTGTATGATTATTTCCTTAACGTCAAAAAGGTGCAGTTGTTATAAAACTACCACTTTTGTACCTGCAGGCTCTTGATGTTGGGGTGGTTTCCAGTTTTCTTTGTTATGTCTCCCAGAACGTACATGTACTTTTTGATTGTTTGATTAAGGGTATACTTTGTGCGTTTAGAAAAACAAGCTGATGACCAGTCATTTAATTTGCTGTAACTCTGAGAAAGGACGTTAAAGTTGATGCAGAGACAAGCGAGTCACATTAACATTTCTGAAGAAATATGTTTGTTGGAAAATCCAGTGATTTGGAAATAATTGCCATGAAAATGCTAAAATAAAGTCAGTGTAGACACAATGACTTTAATTTGAAATATGTGTCTTGTTTCTCCTTGTGCCCATACAGCAACATTAAAGAGCTGTTTTCACCCACCAGACGTATTGAACACAGCTAATCCGCTCCCAGGGAAGTAGCTGCCTTTCTTGATCTCAGGGAAGCAAGGCCGTAGCTCCCAGCTTGGATCTGTTTCCCAGAGAGTACTGAGGTTTAGCCACATCCCTCCCCTTACACATCCATCCATCTGTGGCTTAAACTGAAAGAGAAAGAGTAAGTGATACATTAAGGTTTCAGCCTTCGGAAAGAGAAGAACCTTGCAGAAGTACAGAACTTCAGTCTTCAGACAGATTAGTAAGGAGAGTGTAAAAGAGTAGTAAACGTCAGAACTGCAACATACTGGATGCAGTAGCCTCTTTGGGTCCACCAGCATCCCTCCAAGACCCAGCCGTATTATTCCTGTTAGAACATCATCTGTCTCCGCCGACTCAAGACCAACTGCCAGCTCCACTTTGTTGTTCACTTCCAGAACCACATACTTGCCCTCACTACGCAACTCCAACTGCCAAATACCATCGCAGTGAAGGAAAAAAACCCCAAAACATTAGAATGCTGAAGATGCTGACCACTTTGTTATACTGAAGGTGAGATTTTTTGCATATTATTATTGCGATGGTTATTGTTATGCATATTGTTATATAAATGTAACTTAACTGAAAGCTTTATTTAACAAGTGTCCCCCAGAATAATTGTGTAATTGTACAACTCAATATTTATCAGTAAAAACAGACAATTTACTTTATTATATTTAGATGTTTTCCGTTATTAAACAATGATGTAATTTCATCATGATGCCCTTATATATAATTCTTTAACATAAAACTTTTGTGACAATTATTCATACCTCTAAATTTGTACACTTTGCCTATTCCAGATAACAGCACTGAAAGTTCCCCTAAACGTTTGAGGAGGTGGGAAAATGCATAGAAATAATCCTTGGTCCTTTGTACTTTTGGACTGTCCTCCACAGTTCATCTTACAGCTTTTCTGTAGGATTGTGGTCTTGAGACTGGGAAATTTCCCCAGTTTGATTCTGTATTGTGTCATTCACTTCTGTGTGGAAATGTTATGCCTACTGAAAGATTTAAAAAATAAATTTAACTCGTCATTAGAGAAAGAGATTTTGCTTTAAAATGTCCCAAAACGTCTCATAGTCCATGTATAGTCTGAGGGTGTATATAAGCAGAACAGCCTCATAACTCCACAAATCTACTGCCTGCTTCGTACGGTGGAAAATTCCTTTCTGCATGACCATATTTTTAATTCCACATGTACCTTTTTGTTTGAGGCTAAAATCTCTATGTTGGTCTCATCCAACCACTTTTTTCCGTTTAAAGATTTTGGCCATTTTGCAGACTTGCGGTTCAAAAAGAATATGTGCTTTTTCTGCTAAGCCATACAAATAAGCTGTTGGCAGATAACAATTAATCAAACAATATCTACATTTCTGTAACTGTAATCCTTAGTGAATGTTTTGCATTTTGATGCATTCTTTTGACTTTGGGCTGGAGCAGCCTGCAGTAGCATACATTTCCGGCAGATTTGCCACATCACATCATATCATGTTTAAAACCTAATAATTTTTACCCTGATAGCCATTGTAGGATGTGTTTTTAATGGTCTTTGGCCAGTTTATGAAATTCAACAGCCTTTTGGAATGTTAGGAATTCTTTAAAGCTTATTAAAATATAAATGTAGAGATACTTCCATTAAACTGTTTCTAGTGCTGCTGGTAAGTGTAACATCAGGAATTTTTAATTAATTTTTTAAAATTAGGAATTTTTATTTTTTTTAATGGATTTATTTTTCTTTGAAAATTTTATCCCAATTAGATTATTACTTCTTCAGTAGTTTTGTAATCAAACTAGTAAACAACAATGTTTTCATTTCAATCTTTACTGGAGTTCCTGTTATTCTGGAAGAGCCTGTATATTGCTTTTAGAATGATTCTTTAGAACATGGCTTAAGCAAGGCAACAAAGGTTTTTTGCAGCAACGAAGGTTAATGAAAATAATTATTTTTTTAAAAACGTACTTTGTACCAGGCCCCATCATTCAGTTTTGGTCCTCCCTTCACACTGACCAGGATATTTGCTTTCCCTATCTGCATTTCAGGTATCCCATCACGTAATGAAAGCACAAACCAGTCTCGACCCTCCTTGGTATCTCCGTAGAATATGGCACCCTCCGGATCAAGCGTACGGAACTCAAAAAAGGACCTGATGCTGGAGAGCAAGTAACATATGGTAAGTAAGTTTTACATACTAAAGTAAGCAACAGTTTCACTGGAAATTTGCAGACTATTCAGTGATAAAATTAAAGAAAAAATAACCTTGAAACTGTGACAAAACAGGGAGCTGTGGAAACACAAATATGACTGTATAAAACTGTGCTTTCTTGTATGATTACTAGAGACTGACCTTGTAACATCAGAGAGATTTGCACTTGTTTGCATTATTGGTGCCCAGGAAGGTGGTCTGTGGCCAAGGTTGATGACCTCCCCTCCAGATATCTTATTTCCAAAGAAAATCACATAGTATCATCACTTGTGTAGATTTCCAGTACAGACTTTGAGCTTAGTGTGCATGGTGCATTCAAGCTTCATTCCCATTGCTCAATTGTGTTTTAGTTTTATAGCAGGTTGATATGAAACACACTTTGTTTCCAGTGTGTAGATGATCGAGGTTAGTTCCCCTGCCGTGCTCTACATAAGCTTTTGCAATGTGTAACCAGAACTGTCTGACTATGCAGACTCTCTTTGAGTTGCACCATGACTGCTCTAATGCAGTTGTTTAATCTTACATGCTTACATGCTAAAGAAACCACAGTGGTGCAAGTTTTAGAGGAGAATTTAAAATGTTCTCACCTAGGAAAATTAACTTATATACAGGTATGGCTATGCAAGTGCAGTTGTTTCCCATAATGTGTTGTTATTATTTTCTGTGCTAGTTTACTCAGTCTGGTACTTCTTGTTGAAGAAAAAGTGATTTCAGCTGTTGTAGACAGCAATTATATGAACAGTTTTTGTTTTTATGATAATCAAAGATGTAAGTTCAGTGCAGTTGGTTCTAACTAAGTAATACAAAAATATTTCTTAAAGTATATTAGTGAAGTTGAATTATTGAGCCATATTTTAAAGTTTAAGCTTTCAGAAAATAAGGTGTACATATTTAAAGTTTTTTTTAAATTGCCTGTTAACTGACATTTTTCACTTCTACATGCATCTTTTTAAAATTCTAATTTAGAAAAATGTACATTTGTACTTACTGTACTTGCTGAAATCGAGCTAAGCCAACCAAAGTATAGGTGGAACAAGAACAAAACAACCACTTTCGTTAGATAGTCCATTCTTTCGTTGGCCTAGAGATGGCAGAAGAGTAAGCCTGGTCTTACGAAGAAGGGACGGCTTTGCTGTTTAATCAGATTAAACCACAAGCAGACTTTTTAAGCCAAAAGGTTTGGGTTTAGGTGACTGCTGTCTAACTGTAGCTATCTGTGGAGTAAGTGAGTGCTGTTGCACCGCTGACCCTGAAAGACGAAAGACCAGAAATGGTGACTTAACAGTGCTAGTCAAATATCGATCATGCATGCAGAGATGTTTGTTTTAGTGGAACAGTGTGAGTGTGTGATCTTTTGGTCCTTGCTGAATAAATATATCCATAAGAAACCTAATAAGTATTCTTATAGTAAAAGCTGATTATCATGACTGAAATGACAGTGTTATTACCTATCATTGCACTAATGGTCTAAATTCAATTACACCATCCATATATGTGTGAGGTGCTTCTGTATGTGACTTGTGGCAGTATGTTTCTCTGTACGTTCAGTTATTGTTGAACATTTGTGCTTTTTAATTCACCTTTGATCTATACTGTTAAGGTAATTATAAGCTGATAAAATCACCACTACTATGATAATAGTGACTAAATGACTAAATGTAAGGCAGGTACAGTAGATGTCAGACACAGATTGCTGTCCAATAAAATAAGATCGCAATGCCGGTTTTCTAGCATCAGGAAAGAACATTCTCAAACATGTGGAGTGTTTAAGAAAGGGTCAAATGCAGAAGCAAATTTATGTTCAGACCAGTAGGCTATTGAAAGCGTTGAACTGTACCCATCACTGCTGTAGTCTCGTTAGTCTGTGTTTGCTAGGCGGATGACCTTTGAGAGGTGATTAATGCTTGTTTGTCCATTCCAGTGAAACCTTGCATGCTTGGACACATGGCGTAGGCTGCATGTGCGTATCGTAGGTGTGGTTACAAACTCAGAGGTTGTCACTGTTTGATGGAGGTGTCAGCTACACTGCTGTTACTGTGAATTATTCGTTTCTTAAGCACTTCCATTGCATTTCTTCGCTATGTCCTATATTTTTGTCAGAAAGAAGGTTCATAACAGAAACAGTGTCAAAGACAAAATGATATGCTTACTGGCTAGACATTCTGCTTATGATGATGGACATACATTTTTGTCTAACAGAAATGTACAAAAAAGTACTGATTTACCAGCTGCATCAGCAGACTCCCTGATTTCTTTATTGAGTCACATCTAGGTCATTTTCTGTAATATATAGCCTAGTCTGTTCAGAAATTGTAGCATTTGTATTTTTAAAATTGTGCAGATTTCACAAAGTATTAGAAAATATATGTGATCTTTTTAGCATCAGCCGATTTGGAAATATTAATTTCATATCTTTTTCCTGGAGTTCAGTTAATTACGAATGACAATCCCATGCAGTGTTTTTTTTTACTTCTTATCAGTGATGAAACAGATTCAAAACTTTTGTAGGTCATCAGGTTAATACTTTATTTGTATGGTTGTAGCATGGACAGAGGGAGACAGGAGAACTAGAGCATAGAAATAAAGAAAATGGACAAAATATAGATTGCAGGCTTGATTCGGCAATTGTGTTAACAGACCTTTGTATCAGATGGTCACAAAGTCAACAAGAAACAACTAAACTTTTCAAATATTTCAGGAAATATGGCCAAATATGTGTACCCCTAAAACAATGGCACAATTGTAACTTTACATTTTCACAATACCAGACAAATCAGTCACATGCCTACAACTATGACCAACTGTAGAACACATGTAACTACTAAATTTTAGTCACTCTGACTGAAGATTGATCTTTCCAGTGGGGTCTCACTGCTGGTTGTTTCTAGGTGGGTTGTGGTTTATTATTTACTGATCAAAAACAGCTCAAAACAAACTGTGTTGTGCGTGTGACCCTTCATATGTTGAAGCGTCTGCCTACATGTGTTTTTAAATGTTTTTGTTTTTTTTCCTTTACTTTGTCTCTTACTTATTTTACAAATGCTTTCTGAATGACCCCCCACCTAGATGCTGTGCAGTGACCATATTTTGGAGTGTTTCCCAGACAGTAATCAAACTCTGGTGGCAGGTTTCAAGCAAACAAAACCTGTGCTTCCATTTTCAATGTCTGTTACTGCCTGCAGATGACAGGAATAAGTTCCCGGTGACATGACACGGACATTATGTAGTTTCAACAAAACTATTACACGGAATTAAAATTCTGATTTGGTAATCACAAATTTGGTAAGGTGCTTGATTTTAAATTAGGATTTTTGTGTGTTTTAATAGCTTATTTTAAGATTTTTGTATACAGTAATGTCTGCTAGTTGAATTGTGATTCTTTTTAACACAAACCTAAACAGGGATTTAGAATTTGAGTGCTATTTGGGTGATTCTAATAACTAGACTTGAATTGTTTTGGAAGATTATTCTTAAATAATTCTTAAACCAGTCTTAAACTCAAAATCTGCCTTGACCAGATTTCCAATCTCCAGACCTGGTGAATGATTTATGATATTTTTTTAAATGAAATATCACTGACTTTGGTGGAGTTAAATTAGATTTAGACATGTGTGACATCCACATTTCCTTCTAGTCAGCCACAGGTATAGACAAGTAACCTAATTTTTGAATCTATGTTTGAATTGCTTGTGAATAAAGTGTGCAATGGGAAAATAAAAATAAGGCTGATAGGGGTCCAAAACCAAGCATTGGTTTGGTGGCAAGCCACAAGGGATACGGTACTTGTTTTGGTTTTCCTTTTCCTCACAAGCAGGCACACACCCACACCCCCCAACACACACACACACACACACACACACACACACGCAATACATGAAAGGCTTGTACCTACACCCGAATAAAGCAACAAATCTTAGCATTGTTTTTACCCTCTGGAAAGGAACAGTGCTGCGGCATCATTGCACAGTTTCAAACACGCTCACTTCAAAGGAAGAGGATAAAATGTTTGGAAATGGGAAGGGGAAGGGAAAAGGCATGGAGGGAGGGGTGGGCATGGGGCTTTTGTAATCGGACAGCTTATGCTGTGATTGAAAAAAAAAATGAACCAGCAAGGGGCTCCTCTTTTTGGTTTCATGTTGAAAATGACTGCACAAAAAGACTTGTCCAAAAAAGTTGGCTTGACAGCAGATAGTATTTCAAGCATACCAGCAGAGAAAATCAAAACTGAAGAGAACCACATATGAGAAAGAAAGTGAAGATTGTTATGTCAATACCAGAGGATACTGAAGAAGCAAGTGTTTTTCATGCGTTATGATTATATTGAATCCAAGTTCCTAGACATGTTTCTAAGACTACTGTATATATGTGAATACCTCATAGCGGTTCGTTATTACATGTTATTTTTCAAGTCAGAAAACAGAATTCATCTACCATACTGTTCTTTTTTTAACCTCATGACTAAAATTACATTCATATTCATGTGTACTTGAAAGACCATCTTCAAGCACAATCCTTGTCTCTCTATCAAAAGGGAAAAATATGTAAAATAAACAAATAATATTGTTTAAAAAGATACAAAAACAGGAAATTCCTAAGGAGTGTTCAGACCACTCCAGCTCAGTGAGCATTTTGTCCAGAGCATTACAGCTCAGACCCTGTGCGGGCGTCAGTAGTGGCTGACGTCATTTCTTGATGTTCCGTGCACTGCGGAGGAGACATGGAGAAAGAGAGTTGACTAGCCAACAGACCCTCTGCTTGCACGTAACAGGCTTCTTAAGATCATGACCGCCTGAAAACTCCATTCACCAGCTGCTGTGCTGCACCTCTCTTAGAGCATTATTTTCTGACTTTATAATGGAAGCTCTACTGGCAACATCTCACACACATTGCTCCTCTTCCCTCTTACTCTCTCTCTCTCTTTTTCTCCCTCTCTCTCTCCCAACCATTGTTTATTTTATACTATCTCTCTCTCTCAGATTTCAGTCAAGTGAATGGAGTGTCTTTGGTGGACACCAGGGGGCACTGGGGAGGAGAAGGCCACTAAACATGAAGTTGACTTATTTTCTTTACTGGAAGAGACAATAAGATAATTGACAAGAGTACTGGAAGTGCACAGACATTTTAACAAAGTTTTGTTTCCAGTTCCTTGTTTGATCCTCCAAACAATTATTCCACCAACTTCTACAAACCAAACTATGAAACATGTTCTTTGTACACAACATTGCAAAATGTAGAGTCAGTCCTCAGTTGCCACTGATTTTAAGTCACCAAGCCACCATAGTCCTAGTTAATAAAAGATCACATATCAACAAGCTCCATCCAAAATAACATGTAGTTAAGCTATCGACTTGCTAAGTTATGACTGACGAAGGAAGAACTTCATATAATTTTTCTACTTGCTGATCTACAGAGGTTGTAACAGCTTGTCCAGGAATGATGCTCATATACTTGAAATCCCCATGGAACTGATCAAGGCTGATATAGCAACTGTGCATGCATACACCACTCTCAACACATCCACCCGTACAAACACATACGTTCACATCTGCTGAAACTCGCACAAAAGCTTGTACTGAAAATTACACGCAACAGAACTGTGTACAGTTACATAATGTTGTAAGAGGACATCTACTCCAAAACCTCTACATGCATGACAGAAGTTCGAAACGCATACATACAGACATACATACATACACACTCACACTCATGAAACTGCTTGCAAGCTATCATCTTCCTTCACTGAGCTGAGGAGTGTGTCGAACCTTTTGAAGATCTTTCTACTTGAAATGAAAAGCTCAGCCCCCATTTTATTACTATTAGCGATATCATATCAATATTATTGACATTATAATTATTTGTATACTGTCACTAGTGGGAAGCAGACTTATTATAGCAGACTAATTTTTTTTGCTATTTTCTAGAAACACCACACCCTGTTAGCTGTTATTATTTATTGATTATATCTATTATCACAATAAATCTGAGAGGACGGATAGCCAAGATCTAACTCTCCTAAAGAGGGAGAGGAGTGGTGTGTCAGAGGTTTGTTTTGCCAGTGGAAGAGGGAAGATATTGGAATTTAGATTACCATCTCCCCTTTACCCATCGGACATACCTCCAAGGCACCTCTCCATCACTTCACTATAGCTGAGTCCTACATATACCTATGTTTTTGCTACTTTACAAAAGAGAGGAAAGGTCTGTGCAAGTAGTTCAGTTACCAAACAGAGCAATAGAACAATAAAATTTCTTCCATCAAAGGCCTGGTCCTCTTTAAGGTGTACAGTATTCCTTCACTGCTGCTGCCCCGTTCACTCATGGGTTGCCACTGTCTCGCTTTGTGCTACTGCTACTGCTGTTATTGTATAGGCTGGGGTTCACCACTAAAGGGTGGGGCACTGTTCCTGTGAAAGGGGCACCTGCTGCAGCATAATTGAAGAGAGTGGGCAAGAAGGGCAACGGCTCTACTTTGTCCCCTGATGCCATCATATTGAGAGCCATAGGCAGGGCTGCAAGGCTGTATGGGTATGGTAGTAGCTGTGGGCCATAGAGCAGGTGATAGGGATCAGGGTAAAAGGGTAGTTTGCTCGAGTCAGTATGGGGTACCATCTTCCCCAGTGCCCCAAAAGGTAGGGGTCCAGGAGGGTAAGACATCAGGATCTGTTCCTCTTGTTTCTTACTTGAGCAGTACCCCCCTGGTATGATCAAGGGAAGTGCAAACTCCTGAATAGGATAGTCTGATTCCCTATGGGGATCTCTTGCTGTTGAAGAGGTGCTGTCCTTTGTCTCCTGCTCTGAATGGGGCACTTGGGAGTGCAGTACGGCACAAGAAGAGGGGGGTTCACTACTCCGACCTGAACTTGTTGGAAATACAGGTCTTTGTTTCTCAGCACGGTGCATGCCTTGGTGCGGTTGGTTAGGCTCCAAATGTGGTCGCAACTGCAGGTTTAAGGGGCTTGGAGAGTGACAGGGGGACTGTGAGTGCCTTTGAGAGGGTCCTTTTTGAGTGGTTTGAATGACAGAGCATGTGGGAGAGGGCACAGGACTCAGCGGCTCCTCTTTGGGCACTATGAGCGCCACCTCTTCATCTGTGGATCGCCTCTTATTGATGGTGTATTGGTGTGCAGTTTGCTGAGTAAGCTCCCTCTCCCTTGCCAGTATAGTTTGCCTGGATAAGTCCTCTGCTTGGCTGCTGTTGACGGCTCTGGATGTAGCAAAGACCCTAAGATCTTGAGCTTCTTGTGAATTATTTAAATGATCACTGGAATGAATATCTTCTTGTCTCTGTGTGTCTGTTTCTACTTCTTGTTCCAAAACACTACACCTGACTGACTGTAATGCCATGGACACAGTTGGATCTGCCTCTGGTCTGACCTTTGGTGCTGTTTGCATTTGACAGACTTGACTTAGTTTATCAGTAGGTGTGAGGCTTCTTTTCCTCTGGTCATGTGCATCTAGGCTACGTTTCTCAGGGGTTCGAAAGTCCAGGCATTCTGCTCCATTCATTACCAGTACACTAGGGAGACTAGGGGAGATGACGTTTGACCTTTCCAGTGTGGGACTAGTTGGGGATGATATAGTACAAAACTGTGGGCTGTGGATTTTGTCAAAAGTTGGTAGTTTTGCACTGTCATTAGCACATAATTTTTGGTGTTCTACATTACTTTCACCCTTCTGATTCTCTGTTTGCAGAGAATCTTTTTTGAGATAATTTATAACGGGGATGGACCGTGCATGCTCTCCTGTAAAGTCCAAGTCTTTACTTTGATCTTTGTCTGTCTCTTGAGTCACAGAATTATGACTTTGTGCTCCCTGCATTTGCTGCACGTTCTCTGTCGAACTGCTTAGCTCATGCCGCTTCAGGTGGCAGTTCAGTGCAGCAGCTGTCTTACATACTTTGTCACATTGTGAGCAGGTATATCTGGTCAAAGGCCTTCTTCCCAAGCGAACTGGACTACCCTTTTCCAGTAACCTTCTGTTCAGTACATCACCCACCTCTCCGAGTTCCATTGCCTTTTCTTTGCTCAATGACTGTAAATTACATGGAGCAGAGGTAGACAGAGGTTTGTTTTTTGGATGATTGGTTCTCTGGTGCTCCTCTAACTTGGTCTGAGAGGGGAAAGGAGCTCTGCAAAGCAGGCACACAAATTCAAATAGATGTGTTAGCTCATGTTTGTCTCGCTTCCTGGAGCTAGAGAACCAGCGGCCACAAGACCCGCATTCAGAGGCCTGGTCCCCAGACCAACGCTGTTTGATGTTAGAGGAAATTGTGTGTTGAGTATTCAGCGTAGACTGTGATAAAGCTGCAGAGATGGGGGGGTCAGGCTTTCCATGAGCCCCCTTCTCTTCCTCCTTCTGTTCAGTTGTAGAGGGAACAGAAAGAAGTTGTGTGTTGTCTTTGATCTCCTTATGGTGAATAACTTCTTTCTCCTTCTCCTTCACTTCATCTTTTTCTTCTTTTTCTTTTTCTTGTCCACCATCAACCTCTTGGTTTACATGATTCATAAGCCTCTCTGCTCTCCTCATCAACCTCAGTGATCGTTTGTAGTGCATTTTGCGTTGCCAGCTCTTGGCCTTCTGCATATGCAGGGCCTTTCGCTTGGGCTTATAAGAATAGTATGGTCTCCACAGGTTGTCCTCCCCATCATGGTCATTTCTATCCTCCCTAACTTCCTGTCGGAAGAAATACTTCCTCACCTTGCCTGGCAGTCTAGGGTTTTTCCATTTGGGCTCCCCCTCCCTTCCTTCCTGGCTAGATCTGCGGTGACCATGATGTTTGCGGTGGTGGTGATGGGTGTGCCGCTGCTCCCTCTGTTCTTCGTGCGGGAGGTTGCTCTTTTTGGCTTTACTTAACGATGGACTTTTGTCTCTCATGAGGTCTGTCTCAGAGATGCTCCTTTTGACAATAGCCTCCTCCCCTATACGCACAGTGATCTGACACAGAGGCCCACTGCCTTTGACTGCTGAATCCACGGATATGGGCATTGCCTTGCTTAACTCATTCTTGCTATGAGTTTTACGTCCCTTGTGCAATGTCTCTGTCATTTGTTGGATTTTTGAGTCTTCTGTATTTGGGGTATCTGTGTCCCACCTACTATGAGCATGTGTGTGTTCTTTCTGACTATGCTTTTTAATTAGCTTTTGTGAAGCCTTAGAAGTTGCCTGATTGCTCTCAAGGGGGCTCTTTCCATCCCCAGAGGGAATCTTATTTCTTTGAACAATAACAGAGGATGGGAGTGCTGTGCTATGCATGATGACTGAGGGTTTGCTATGTCCAAACGTAATGACAGAAGAAACAGCTGCCTCTGAGCTCTTGAGAGATTTTGCTTTGCCACTGCTGTTTCCAGACAGACGTTCATCTGACCCTTCTTTATCAGTGACCTCTGCAGGCGCATCTGTGCGGGGTGTGGGCAGCTTCTTGCTTTGCTCTGTACCCATCTTCATAAGGAATCTGTCAGGGTCAGGCTTAATATCTTGTGGATGTAGATCTTTGAGGAAGGACTCCAATTTACTGGCGTCCAGAGTTGGAGGGAGGCTGCAGTCCAGAGGCAAAGGCAGGTTAACTGATGAGTCAGACTTGAGTAGTCCATCAGCCAAAGCATGGCTATATGTTTTATATGGCCGTTTCTGGGAGCGCATTGGTAGTAGCCGGTAGAGTTTAAGGGCATTAACCTTCTGCTTATAGCCACCATTGGCCGTTTTCTCACTTGAGATAAGACCAGGGCTAATGCCATGGAAGGCTTTCTGGTGTGTTTTGAGGTTGTAATAGGTAGGGAAGGCCTCCCAGCAGAATATGCACTGGTATCGCCTTTCACCAGTGTGCCACACCTCATGTTTGGTGCGGTATTCTGCAAGAGCAAAAACCTTGTCACAATAGTGGCACGGGTACTTCCGACGCCACGAGTGCACGTTGGAGTGGCGTTTGAGGCTTGACAAGGTCATGTAGGAGCGTTCACACACTGAGCAGAAGTAAATGATATGTCCATCAACAACCTTCACAAAGTGATCCTCTTCCCTCAGGCCATCACTGTGAGGCAGTGCCCCAGCATGGTGTCCATGGAGGCCTCGTCCTTTCTTTATGGGTCGGCCAGGCCCTGTCTCTTGCCCATCCTGCTCTGGTTCCTCAGCTTTGCCTGTTTTCTCCACCTCCCCCTCTTCCAAAGGTTCCTGTTTGGGTTGGATTGGGAAAGCTGGCAATGCTTGTCGACAGGTGGCCTCGTGGGACTGGAGTCTTTTATTATGGATGAAGGCTTTGCCACAGTGGCGGCAGCTGAGAACCCGTCCCCCCCGATGGAGGCGCATGTGGACGGTGAGGGACGAGGCAGTGCTGAACAGACGGTGGCACACCCCACACAGCAGCTCTGGTTTTGGCACTGCCCGATAGGAGTCATGGAAAGATGGAGCAGGGAGGGTCAAGGAAGAGACAGAAGATGGAGAAAGAGGAGGAGGGCTTGACGATGATGATGGTGGGTTAATACTGGGAAGAGGGAGGCTTAGCTCAACATGTAGGCTGTTACCCTTCCGTTTTTTTCCTTTTGAACTTTCCAGGTCCTTTGTCAGCTGACCCTGGAAGGCTCTCGCACTCAGGTTGAATAAGATATGTGCTGTCTCTGTTGTTGAGTGTTCTGGGTAGTCATTAGGCAGACCAGATCCAGATGTCTCTCTTGAGTAGTCCATTTTAGCAGATGTATGTAAAGCAGAGGTTGGAAAGTGGGTACCACTACCAGCCACTGAAAAGGACACAGTTTTGCAGTTCTTATTGACAGGTGCAGTCAGATCAATGGGGACAGTGGAGGAGGAAGAGCAGGGCAGGCAGTCCAGTTTTGATGCTTTAGACAAGTGTTTGTCTCTGGCAGTTTCCTCCTTCCATGCCGTGCCATCAGAAGTGTCTCTGTCATATGCTGCAGGAGAGGAAGGGGCGTGAATCAAGGGACAGTGCTTTTGTGCAGAATAACCAGGCAGGCCAGCGCTAATGGGAAAACTGAGAGATATTCTCGTAGTTTTGGCACCATCGACTTCATCTGTCCCCTCCCCCATTCTGTCTCCTCTCATCTGTTTATTTCTGTGTTTCATTTGATTTCTTTTCATGGGTCCTCTGAGACGCACTTCAAAACTATGGTCCACCTCAAACAGACTCTTAAGGAAGCAAGAGTTGTAGATGCCGGTCAGCAATGTCAGAAATACTGAACAGAGTGAGGCAACCGTTAGAACTGTGTCCACCACTGAAGCGTAAGATTGGTGGGCATGCAGAAAAGGAGGAGTGTCAGGTGGAGAAGACCTCAACTCATGGAACTGGATGCTGTAGACAGTGACGATTCTTAGATGGATGTGGAACTGTGTCTTCTCACAGATTGGAAAGAGAACAGCCAGGCAATGTTCATTTAGCTCCAAAGATGCAGTACTAGTGTGGAGGGGGTTCCAGCCGTCCATTTCGGACACCATGACCCCACCCCTAAACCTAGGGGGAAAAAAAAATAATAATTAATAGTGACCTTGAAATGTTATTAACTAGACACCAAAACATAAAGCGGTGGTATATGGCAACAAAGATATTTTATGACCGTAATTATATGTTTATATAATTTTAGTTATTTCATGTCATTTAGTCAGTAATTCTTTTGACATGAAATTTCTATGAATAGCTATTTGATCAGCAAGATTTGGTCTCTGCTTTTCAAAAAATGAGGCATTATGATTATTCATTTTATTATAAGTTCATGCTATACAGCTTCCTCAATTGTTATGGAATCATGTACAACACTATTTATCTAAAAATGTGTTCATTTGTCAGAAGCTGAATTAATTTTTACAGCTTCCCACAAATTGTTTCAAAACTTGTATAACATTAGCATAGTATTAGAATAATTTTATACATGTATCTGTAATTAAATTGGTTTCATGTTATATTCAAAACGGTGATTCCAAACTTTTGAATAGGTGCGTATATAAAAACATTGTATCTGACAAGTGAGTGAAGTGATTTCAGCCATCCCTGTTTTCAGCTTCAGCATGACAAAACTGGAAAGAATCTTGCAATCAGTCCCACTGTGTCACAGCATTGCCTTCATCCAACAGAAAGCTGTTAAGACTCTTTCACAAAGAGTTAAAATATCCCTAATCTATAGAGCTAGAAATACTGATAAGGTCTTATTAATAGTTCAGTGTTTTTGTAAAGATGCATAAGGCATCATATGTTGAAGCAAGAATCTGTAAAAGTGATGATGAGCTGGGATTAAAGGGTTTGACTGACTGCAGTTTATTTGATTTGAGGTAAAAACAAAGTTCCGTAAGACAAGCAAGATGAGTTACATAGCATTTTTGTCTGCAGTTCTAGAACTTTTGAATGTATGCAAAAAGCTTTGTGTCCTTGATAAATTTGCTCATCTCTCATTTTAAGAGAGTATGTACTTAGTTTAGTTTAAGTAGTTGTAATTATGCGACACAAGAAAAATTCCCAGTCATGGTTTTCTGCCTGCGTTTCAGCCAGGCAGGCAGGCAGGCAGGCAGGCCTCTGTAAAATTCCACAAGCAGCCCTGAACACACTGAAACTAGGTCAGCACTGTTATTGCAGAGAGAGAGAGAGAGAGAGAGAGAGAGAGAGAGAGAGAGAGAGAGAGACAGAGAGACAGAGAGAAAAAGAGCCGGGCCAGAGACAGGAACAACCAAATACACATAAAGACACACACACACACACACACACACACACACACACACACACACAACATTAACAGGGACGAGCACACACAGGCACATACTCCCTCCCACAGCCATGCACACACCTAGTGCATTTGCAAGAATGCAGGCACATATGAGCAGGTTTGCCTGTAAACAAGCCACTTGACAGGTAGCTTCACAGGCACACCACAAATGCAGACACTGAAAGTTTGCAAAGGAAATAGGGCCATAATTATAGATGTTACATAATGTAGAGATACAGGAAGTGCATGAGAGGAAAGACAAAACATGTCTAGGCTAGATATAAATGCTTTTTAATTAAATGTTTATCTATTACATGAACTTTAGATGAAATATATGTGAAATGGCGAGGAAGAAATGGCCTGTCCTGCACCTGTTTCATTAGACATAAATGACAGCTCAAAACAAATATTGCTTATAAGGGTTCCACATGTCAGAATTTCACAGTTTTACGATGAATGGGGAAATACATCTGCCCCTGTCTCTCTCGCCCCTCTCTTCTCTTTGTGCGTGACGCACACATCGCCTCTCAACAAGCAGTCCCTAGCTCAAGAGGCTGGCCAAGCGTGACAGGGGCTTTACCACCCCCCTTCTGAACACCCCAGCTCCCCCTCTGCTCAAACATGCGACTGCCTGAAAGAGTTAGAGTGACAAACATTCGGGCGACTGTACCACCCCTAAAAAATATAGCCCTATGCTCAAGTGGTGCCCTGTAAAACAGCATGCAAAACAAATACTGGTTTGCTTCTCTACTCTGTATAAATATTACCAAGCCATATCAGCTTGGCAGTGTCCATCTTTGCAGTGTCCATCTTTGGAGAATAATTCTGTTAGATTTCAGTTTAAATGCCCTGAACAAGAAATGTTTTTTCACATTATGCTACATACTGAAAAAAGCAAAGCTGATTAGGAAGCTGCTTATGTATATATATTTACATTCGATAGCGTTAGTGAGCGAATCAAAGTGGACTGACTGGTGCTGGAAAGGGGTAAACTGTGAAGGCCGTTGGTTTCCATGTGGCCTGCGACAGGGCCGACCAGGCTGAGCTGGCCTGTAAAAAGGGGGCTGTCACTAGATCCTGAACTCTGCACAACCCCCCGGCCAAAAAAACATGATTGAACCAGCCAGAGGGAAGGGGAGGGGAGGTGAGAGGAGACAGTGAAAAGGAGTAGAGTGGTTCTGTGAGGGGTGAGCAGGAAGAGGGTGGGAGAGAGAGGTATGGAGGGGTTAAGAGGTTGTGGTGGTTTCCAGTACTGTCCTTCAACCACATCTCTCAGGTGTTCCAAAGCAGAATGTTCATACAGCACTTTCCATCTGTAGAAAGTGTGTTTTTTTTTTGGATTTGCCATGATGAGCCTTGCTTTGGTGACTACGCTCATGTAAAACACCATGATTGGTCTGTTTGGTTTCAGCCCAGCAAGTGATTCCCATAATTCTGCCACCATAATAGAATCAAGAAATGCATTTAGAGGGAAACATAAAACTAAAATACAGGGAGATAGAGAGAGAAACATTAACACCACTGCAACAACTATAGTTGTTTCCTCCAGACCACATTCAGTTCCACCTGCAGTTTAGGGTTAACTTGGCTGAAGATAGGGAGTTGCAAGTACATACGAGTGTTATCGTGTTACAGTGGAAACATGGAGGCCATACATACATGTGTTAAATGAACATACAAACTAGGAATAGGCAATATGATAATATTTATCATGATCATATATCGTGGATATCATGAAGGAACCCTGACCAGCTGCGTGTTTCATTACAAGCATAATTAGGCCTGCTTAATTGGATTTAGTTCAGTGCAGTATGTAAAACACTGAATACAAATTGTTGTATTCATAGTTTTTAGTATTTTTAAATATGGCACCACTATTTTTAATTTTTTTTTTGCAAAATACTGGCTATTTATTTCTTTTTGTGTATTGTGAAAATGTTTTGAACTGTTGTTATATTTTTGCCATATTGCCCTCCCTTACTGTACACCCCCCGACATACCAAAACAAAACAGAGAATTTAGTACAGTGACAAGAAATTAAATTAAACAAATTCACACCCATTAAACCATATTGTAACACCAAAGGGCAAACTGCTGTCTCCTTCATCATGAGCACTAAGGCCCTGAGGCATCATGAACATTTCAAACAAGTTCCACACAAAAATAATAGAAATATGCTCTTGTTTAAAGTAGCCGTACGGCCACAAAATATTAAACCAAAACGTGATAGGCATATTTTTAGTGTCGTAAATCGGTACGTTACAAAGACAAAACTTGCACAGTTTCAGTAATTTCCATATTGTGTACTTGCTCCTGTACCAAAGTATCCTAAAGCAACCTTTTTTTCAGTAAAACATATATCTAAAAAATGACACTTCTTTTCATTTCAGATCCATCTGAGCGACTCATCGGCCCTGAAAAAGAACTGCGTGGTTCAGCCACAAGAGGAGAGGATAAGGGAGGCAGGCCTTGTTTAGCACCACACACACACACACACTCACACACACACACACACACACACACACACATGCGCCTGCACACGCTCACATACACACAAACAGGTCAACACTCTCATTTCTGATGTCCACGCAGAACCAAAACAACATTGATATGGTAGTGGTGAAGAAGCGCGTGAAGCAGGAAGAAAAGAAGAATAAGAAACAGAAGAAGAGAAAAAGAGTCTCTCTCTCCCTCGCTCCCTTTCTCCGCTAGGCAAGCACACAACAAGACAACGTACCTCGGAAAACCTCCTGCTGCATCTCTGCTGCGATGTGTTCTCTCTCTCTCTCTCTCCCTCTCCCTCCCTCGTTCTGTGTGTGCTTGTCTGCGTGTGCCCGTGTGTGTGTGTGCGCGCGCACACGAGTGAGAGAGCACAGCGCAGGCAGGGAGAGACGCGCACACGCGCACACACACAGGCAGCACTATGTAGAGACAGAGGGCAGGAACGACTCTCACACTCTGACTCTCCCCCCCCCCTCCCTCCTCCTCCTCTCCCCTTCCCTCTCTCCTTCTCTCGCCTGCTCGCCACGCACTCTCTCCCTCTCCCGTTCTCTCTTTCTCTCGCACTTCGGTTCGCCTCGGACACATGATTCTCGGATGTTTTCGCATTTCCATCTTCCCCTTTCATTCCAACAACTACACGCTTACCCCCTACCCACTCCCCTCGTCTATCCTCATTTTAATTCCAATCCCCTTTTTTTATATGGAGAACTATTGTTCTTCGCAAACAAACACACATGCACAGTCTACTCTCTGTACTCCATATACACAAAGCCTGGTGATAGAGAGGGAGGGAGGGAGAGTGAAAGAGAGGGAGAGAAAGAGCGAGGGAGAGGACGCCATTTAAGCAGTTTGTTACGAGCACTGCCAGTCCCCAAAATGGCTGAAAACAAACAGGAGCCATGCCAACAGGGAAAAAAAACCTGGGCACAGAGAGAGACAGAGGGAGAGAAGATAAAGAGCAAAGCAGAAGGGTGGATTGAGAGAAAGAGTGCGGACAATACTTTGGGAGAAGCACAACTCTTTAAATAAGTGAAGTAGTTGAAAGGAGAGAGAGATCAAAGAGGTGGACATGGACATGCTCTTTGGTTTCCATTTTCTGTCTCCCTTCTGTCTCCCTTTACTGTCCTCCATAAAGAAGTAGAGTTTATGGTGAGTGGTGCTGAAAGAGCGAAGTAAACATTTTAAGTTCTGCTCGAGCATGAGCAGCTTAGAGTCTGGTTAATCTAACCTGTGTGAGTGATACAGAGAGACACATATGAGGCCTCCTCATCAGACTAAAGTCATCAGTCTAACGTTACATATTACCCTTACACGTCAGGCCTGTGAACACTAACTAGCATTATGGCTCATAACGCTGCCTTTGGGCTATCACACATCAGAGTGTGTCATAACATGAAGAACATTCTGGCGTCAACATGAAACATCTGCAGAAAGACAATTATCTTCCTCTTTGTCCTTTTCTGCTCTTCACTTCTCTTGCTGTCTAATGTTTAATTTTCAAAAGAGTACCCCATTATACCCACCATCCCATGTCCATCTCCCCTCTGCCCCTCGCTTTATTCCTCTCTCTCTCTCACTCTCCCTTTCACTCCTACATTGTATGCCAGGCCACTTGTCTCCATGGGAACTCGGTCTGGAACGGTTGTTCCTCTTATGATCTTGCCGGCTTTTAATGGAACTTTGTCGTTTCTTTTTTACTCATTTCCCAATTAATCTGTTTAGTCCTCAATGCCTAATGCTGAGCACAAGTGTCCAACAGTTGCTGTATGTATTTTGTGGTTTAGTGCGTGGCAGTGTGCGTATGTTCCAGCATTCCCTGCTGCGAAACGGCTGCAGGCTGCTGTTGACTCTGTGTGAGAGAAGTGCAGGCGATCCATTCATGCACGCTCACCTCAAAGTCATCATGCTTTTCAGCGCAGAACTGTGAGGCCGCACAGCCACAGAAATGAGAAGTAACTGGAAAGGGTGTTGATGACTGGGGCACACTGGGCTCCCACTGGCTTAGAAACCTCAAAGAACGCTTTACTTGGTGCATCGGGTTCAGGAACGTCCAGTGCCAAAGTGAGAATTTACCGTTGTGGTTGGAGTTACGTAAAGTTACATCTGGATTTCCTGAGAGTATAACTAACTTTTATTTTGTTCTCATGTCTACTACCTATAGTCAATCTAATACAATTTATAAATTAACAAGAATCATGCATTCTTCCAAAAAAACATGGGATGTTTCCACAGGATGTTTAAACTGCTATTGTAGAAAGTGCAGCTAAAACACTACAGTGTTACAGCTGAATTTTTATCTCCCAGTTGTAAGGCTGGAAGTAAAATGGAAAGTTGTTATGCCTTAATCTGTTAGCTCCACACATAGTAGTGTTGATCTCGCCAGAAGCGAACATATGCTCGTTCCCTTGTTCTCAATACATTTGATCATATTTCTTATTCCACAGTTGGCTGCTGTAGACCGTTTCTTAGTTTTGTCTGTGTGACTTGCACGAATGTTCCCCCCGTCCAGAGCCGATCAAAGACCATCTTAATATGACATATGGATCAGTGGACACTAACAAGCAAGCCATGGCCAGCTGAATCTCTACAGCAACAAAGAGCCTGGGACATCTGGAGAGAGCCACACACAGACTCCTGGTGAGTTTTTGGGGAAGAGGGGAGTGACGTGTGCATCACAGTGTGTGTGTGGAGGCAGGCACGGGAGGGCTGGATCCATGGATGGTGAAGTGTGAACTGTCCAATCAGATGTTAGATCTGTAATATCCAAGTGTAAATTATTTTCAGTTGTGCTATTTTATGCAATATATTATTAGTATTAGTAGTATTAGTATTAATATTATCATTAAGGAAACACCACAGACTCATGCTTTGATATTTAGGCAACAGTATCACTTTTAAATAATGAAATCAGATAAACATGCAATGCCTTGTCCTGTATGGTGGGTCAGAAATGACACTTGCTGCTTTACTAGTGGTTTTCCACATGGCTTTTCAAGCATGGAACAGCTCACAGTCGGAACAGTTACTCAAATTGGGAAACGCCAATCAGATATGCTTTATTACCTCCCTGCATATGAACTATTATAGGGACATCAGTAGGTTTTCAAAAGTTACACTACCATGATGTAAGATGGCCTAAGACGACTGGAAGGCTCTAATGCAGCAGCGTCAGAGTAAGTGGGGAAAAAAAAGAGATTCTAAAGGGACTTTCAACACATATTTTGATCACTGATCATTTATATCACTGTTGATGAATTTATTTAAGCATATTAAATATAGATAATACACTAAAAAAGGCCAACATAAGCTAAAAGTAAATCTAAGAAGTGAATTGTGCTGGAGAAAAGAGGTACAAAAGTAGAAGACCAAAAGAGAGAGCGAGAGACTGGAGAGGATGGGTGGAAAATCAGCTGGGAGGGGTGCCTGATGGGGAAGGAGGGGGGCACTGGGGGGAGGCTTTTTCCACTGCCAGGGAAAAAACGGCTAAATCAAATTAATTAGCTTCTTCATCTCACAGCCTTAACTCAGGCATGCTGTACCAGGAGAGAGAGTGAGCGAGCAAGAGGAGAATGCGTTTGTGTATGTGCATGCTGGTGGTTGAGATTGGATTGGGAGGGAGGCGTGAATGCCTTGTTTTGAATGTGGGCTATTCAGCAGAGAAGGCTAGGAGGGAAGAGCGACCAGTAATAGGCTGATAAGAAAGAAGGTTATTTTGCTTGTCTTCAGCAGTGAGGGAGAGGAGGAAGTGGGAATAGGAGGCCAAACAGTTTGCGTTTGACAGCAAGGTGTTCCATGCATATGATATTTCCTTTTAATCCACTACACAGTTTTCTGTGCATCATCAGCAAGCTCAGCCTTTCCTTCCTGCCATGCCTCTTTAAATAGATCTCTCTCACAGAATCGCCCAGAGAAAACAGAGTGAGCCAGCATCAGGGAGGGGAAAGACACAGAACGAGAGGCGTCCAAAAAGGGAGGAAAGAAGGAAAAGTAGACAAAGAGAGGAAGATAGAGAGAAAGGAAGAAAGAAAGAAAAGAAAGAAAGAAAGCAAAAGAAAAGAAGAAAGAGGCAGATGGTCAGAACTGTTTGGCAGCATTCCAGGGAACCACAACAGCAACAGACCAAAGCAAAAGCATGGGGGGGGCGGGATACAGATAGACAGACACACAGTAATGCAGGGGCGATAGGACTGACAACAACCAACCAGTGATAGAGAGAGAGGCTGGATGGACTTACTGGGTTTGGAACAATGGGGAGACTTTTCCTGACATTTAATGGCCTTCACTCCAGGTCAAAGCTTGCTCAGTGAAGGCCTAACTTCATAAAGTACTCTTTCTTTCTACGTTTTTGGTAGAAGTAATGAAAATACTTCTTATACTTATACTAGTTAACTGTGCATTTTTGTTGGTGGGTTAACCTGTGTATCTGAAACCTGTTGATAAAAGGCCTTCATTTTTCATATGAAGCAAATTATGTAACATTACCTGACTCTCCAGTCCAGGGGTAATAGGTGGAAATATGGGAAAATGCCCCCCTTTAAAAACAATGTCCGTTTACTGTAAAGCTAAACCATGTCAGTACATGGGTTTAGCATGTACAGGATGACGATGGATAAACCTGCACACAGTTAGAAGAAACAAAATGAAACAGCAGCCAATTTTGGTTTGATAGGTCAAAAAAGGAAAAATCTTAGGCATCTTCCCCTAAGTATCTAGAAAGAAGCCCACTGGTAAATATTGCCTCAGTTTGACTTAGATAGTCCTAAATTTGTCAGAATGTATAATTTGTCAAATCATTTCTAATGTTTGCATTTTTCAAAAATGGTGTTATTAATCAAAGTACAATGAAATATATATTTTATAAAATGAGGCCTCTGTGAGTTTGTTTTAAAGATTCCACTTCATTTTATTAAACCAAAATTAAAACAATAAAAGTATCATAGAAGCAAAGAAGCAAATGGTCAATTTTGTTTATTAATCAAATCATTTTTCCAAAAAGCAATGTAGCAGCATTCGGTAGGTGCAGCTCTTAAATGCAAATGATTAATGCACTTGACAGAACAAAGCATGTGTTAAATTAGAGCATAGCCTTTTAATAAATGTGTTGAGAAGATTTGTTGCCATAATTTGGAGAAAAAAACAAGGGGGGATGTGCTTCTAACCCTGGGGAGCTCCCTCCTCCTCAAGTTATCCTATGTATCAAAATTCTTGTAGTGAGCAAACTGATCAAGGATCTATGTTTTTATGACTTGGTATTGATTTGATCTTAGATCAGCTGTGTTCCTTTCAGAAAACATAGGCCCAGGTCCACTTGTCGGTCCAAGCATGACATCTTCAGTGGACACTTGTAACATGATGTCTATGCTACACTTCACACTTAAAAATTGCCCCATTTCAATCTGTACAAAAAACTGTGACAGACTTCCTGTGATTAAAGCACAGAAACTGATTTTCATATTCAAATGATGAAATCCTACTTTTTTATTCTGCTATCATTAGCAACTAGTTTTTGTATTGTACACTTTGCCATATGGGCTAATATGTGGTCCCTGCCTATGGACAGAAATAATACAAGAACACACTAAGAAAGTAGTTTGCTCTACAAAATAAATAAAAATAAAAAATCAACTCTAATTTGCCTTATTTTGCATCCCCTGGAAGTTATCAAATAAGAGCCGTTTTAAAAATTCATCACCTTCAGTGCATGACGGGTATATCTGACATAAATGAATATCTATGATCATCAGTAAACATAATGACAAGGGCTGTCTCCTTCCCTAGCAGTCCCATCTTTCAGCTCTCACTCAGACAGATTTCTATCTGTGTAGTGCACATACCTCTCTTTCCCCCCTAGTGGCCATCTCCCTTTTCAGTATTCATGTGTACTCATGAGCATACCCACTCCACAGCGCAAGAACAGTGTCTCCCAGGCCTGATCCTTGAATATTCCTGTCCTGGACATCTTGTGTTACCAACCTCAACTCTGGAAGGGCTCTTTAATTACCTGATTCATTCGATTAACTGTGTTAGAGCAGGAAAAATACAAAAATATGCAGGCCAGCGGTACTCCTGGTCCAGGGCTGGAAACCACTGTACTACAGACATCAAAAGGGGAGGTGCAGTTTATAAACAAAGAACTTGTGCTCTTCTTGTAGTCAAATTCAAATCCACACAATTTTCTCCTTACCATAAATGTAGCCGATCAGAGATGTCCAAACCAACACACACCATGATGAGGTAAATCATTTAAAAACAACTTGCTTATGGTTAGGGCTTGCAGTTTCCACAATGCTAACTGGTGGGATGTAAGCTTCCATTACTTGCTACTAGCCTCAAAGCTCCAGTGCAAAACATGTCTTGGCTGATCTGGGGTGGGTGGACAGCAATACAGACCTGCTTGTTCTTTTTCTGAGACCTGACAAAACACACTAGTGCATAGTTTTAAATTTTGCTATTAGTAACACTATAACGCTGTATGTTGTCTTCTTGCGTAATACATGCTATTCAGAAAAATGGAGGTAAAGCACATTGGTTTAAACTAAAAACATGCACAAAATGCATTCAGACAGGTAGCAATGCTACAAGAGAATTTGGGGAAGGTGGTACATCTTTAAAATGTTTTTACATTACAACTCAAATAGATACATTAAGGCGCAATTTGATACTTACTTTTTTGTGTGCTACACGCAACCCGACTTGCTCCAGTCAGTTCCAGAGAATTTTACCCAGCGCAGATGTCCCTGCACAACCCAGGAACACTGGGTTCTGACATATTTCAAGTTTAAAAAAAATAATTCAGCTGCCTATTCATTACACTTTACTTTTACCAAAGATATTCATCACCACTATGGTAAATATGACAAACAAAATGCAGACCCTGAACAACCCAAACAAATAATCTATCTCAGTCATACCGAATGCTTTAAAATGTTCTCTCCCCTCTGGCTTCACTAACTGGAGTAATTCAGGATTGGCTGGTTGTGTAAATGGTGATCACCAATTTCTAAACACTGAGGCCTTCTGAAATCATTAATATCAGACAGATCACAATTACTCTTGTTCGTCCATCCTTTGAAAGTCGACTTTTACACTACCAGGCCTGATTGCATCTGCTTGTTATTAAACACACTTTAATGTATTTTATGCAACTATGATTACTGAAAAGGATGGAGATACTTGCTTCTTGACTGCATAGTATATGCAACATAATTCAGCTTGTGCTTACAGTACCCCAAGATTTAAATATTTTATAATAACTTGCTAGACTTTTCTAATCCTGTCTTATTTTTGTTTTAAACTACACAGGTTAGTCCAGACAGGACTAGACTTAATCCTTGTCCAGACAAAAAGTCCTGCATCTGCAAATTGATGTTTTTTCATTAAGAGCAGAGGTTACCAATCTTATCCGGAGAGCGCCAGGTGTGGCAACAAGTTTTCATTCGAATCTAGCAGCACACCCGATTCCTCTTGTTTAATCAATTTGTCCTAACATTCAAACAACTGATGAGCTATATGGAGTATGCTCCTGCTTGGTTGCAACAAAAACCTGCAGCCACACTTGTCCTCTCCGGATAAGAGTGGTGACCTCTGGTTAAGTCCTGACTTGAACGGACTGAACTACCGGCAGTAATGCTGTACTCCAGCAGAGGAGGCTGTAGGAGTGGAACACTTGCATAACTGGGTTTTAGTGTCTGCCACACGGTGGCGCTGTGCAGCCACTGAAGGGTCGTCAAACGTTCTTTAACTCCAGTGCTTTTTCTACAGTGGACACAGTGGCCCATGCGGCTTCAACCAGTAAGGCTTGAGTAATATTAATGTACTATCTGAGAGACACAATCCTGTGAAAAGAGGACAAAGAGTCAGTTTTAAGGAATATTATTTTATTCTCAAACCAGTCGAGACTTACAAGCAAATACAGAGTATTTAAAAACGTTTACAATGACAAGTACATAGAACTAGGCTTACAGCGGGTCAAGCACTGATACTGTGACCTCAAAGCCATAGACTAGCATTCATCAGACAATGCAAGACATAAAAACATGGCTCAGAAATAGCTGCTTAGTGGATTTTGAATACAGAACACTAGAATACAGCAAACTAGTTGGCTATATGGTACAGCTAGCTGCTACATCATAGGTTCACACTGAGGTAAACCATTTAGAAGTACAGAAATGTGGGAAGAGTAGCAGCACATAATCAGGTTATATAACCTAACAGGGCTGTGCTGTTAAAACCCCTCGGTGCTGAACTGCCTGCGTTCAAACAGGCCACATAAACTCAACAACGTTGAGAACCGGGCCGGGTATCTGATCAAGATCACATCCAGTGGTCGATAGGGTTCTGTCCCACATTGTAATTGCACTCGCCGAACTGACCGTGTCGAGCGAAATTACAGTACAGACAACAGCGCACTGTTATCGTTAGCTGGTAAATTACGCAACCCCGGTTTACTCTTCCCTGCTGACTAAAGACAGTCTCCATTTTTGTTCAGCAGTGCATCTTTACCCCGCCATATTGAAAGAGTCAAATAAGTGTCGATATAACTACTTTCTTTTTTAACATGACTAGATTTTCCGAACGTGATATCAACGCCAACACCGAAACAAAGACGAGTACATCGAAAGCACACAATAACTGACAGGGTTAGCTTAGTTACAGCAAACAAAGCACAGCAAAGACCGTTAGCCAAAGAAGCTAGCAACAAATAATTAGCAGATGCCAAAACAGCCTAAAAACACCTGGCAATATTTTGAGTCCTGTGCTCATTTACAGATTCATAATTAAAACAAGAAAATATAGAGTGTACCAGAACTGAAAAAGGCAACACCAAAATCTGTCTGCTTTTGCCAAGCACCAACATTAGTTTAGCTTAGCTCTGTGTATTAGCTAGCTAGCTTGCTAGGTAGCCAGCTAACATCACAAAACAAAAGCACTCAACTTTTATCGGTTTCCAGGTCAGCTGTCTAACAGAACCAAAATCAACGCTGATAATACCATTAAAAAATATTCAACCAGTGGAAGGTCAATTCCCTGTGCAAATTTAACCACCTAAGCCCATACAGCCCCCTGAGTTAGTTAAGGACACCGAGCAATTCAAAATTGAGACTTGCTAACCAGAACAGCTAACGTTAGCTAGTGCTTATTCGGTCAAATGCCTGTATCTTTAGCCGAATTACTTGAAGTCACAGCCGTGTTTTTAATACATAAAGCGGTTGATTTGACTTAAGCTGTTATATACCACGGAGGAAATGTCACCAAGTTATGTTATTTTAAGAGTAAATAAAAAAAACAAACAAGTGAACGTCTAAAACTCCCATACAGTGGTTTAAATATAGTTAAATACTACACACAAGCTTAGTGTTTAGCACTCAAATGGCTACTGGCTGTCGAATATATGCCTAAATCATGTCGAGAGAAGTCCCACCGGCCATAGAACATAATCTGTTTTAGCTCAGAGACTGGTTCGGTCTTGGAGGGCTGACGTCCCGTACAGTTGGGCCATTTCCCTGCTGTATCACATCTGATTAAATTCATTAGAAAAATACCAGGTTAAAAAACTGTGTTAAAGCAGGTAAATCGCCCTTCTGTTCCCCGGGACAAAAGCTGGCTCCCCGGCTCAATCGGGTGCCGTGGCGGACATAGAGCTGGTTAGCAAAGCACAATCCCGGCGGCCATGTTGTATCAACGTACTCATCTTCTCGACGACTGCTTTCAGATGAATACAAACACAACAGGCTTCATATATCTCACTTTAACGGACATGTCACCGAATATTAAACAAGATGAGGGTTAACTAGGTCCGCAGTTTATTCGCTACAGATTTTAAAATGATAGGAGTAAAAAAAGAACACAAATCTACGCTAACTAGGTTAGCTAGCTTACTTACGCTAGCTAACAGTTTTCATAGGTAAGCTAACTTAATTGCTTTAATTTCCCAAAAATGAAGCGAAGCTGGGCTCAACCTCTTAATTCGCGAGCTTCTTGTTCGAATTTTTTTCCGTTCCACCTTAAATGGTGCAGTAGTTACATACTGACGCCCCAGGCACCAGAATTCAACTACTGCACCATTTAAGGTGGAACGGAAAAAATCGAACAAGAAGCTCGAGAACAGGACATCAAATTTCAGGCACGTCAAAATACTACCGATGTCACATTAAGTGTTACCGTAAACTTTGTTTGTACGATCCCTGATTCGAAATATTTCTTGTATCATATTTCACCAGTTACCCTTAACGTTAGTCGTTAGCTTCGTAGCTACGATTAAAACGCGGCCTAAACCTTAAAATTTAATTATATACATTAAAATACAACCCACACTGACTTATCTTTAACCATTGTTACATAAACACTACAAAAATCACATCTGAAGATTTTAGTATAAAATACGTTAAAAATTATAGTTGGTATGAAGCTCCAGGCTTTCTGGGGGCTTTCCAACTTCGCATACCGAAATAAGTGCGTGCTGTCCGGCCGTCTCTTTTACTCGACTCCCAGGACTCGTGCAATTTCCCATAAAATATCAACAAATTAAGAAAAATGCTACGTAAATCTTCATTAATGTTTACAGGCGTGCTGAAAAACATCAGTGAAGTAACTTAAACTGGCAGGCTATAATATATTAACACAAAAATATAGGCGTTAATGTCGAAGGTTTGAGGTAGGCCTTTCGGGGAGCTTCTTTTCCAGGACTCGTAGCTGATCCAGAGCGAGACGGAGCGGAGAGGGGCAGTTTTTTTTACTTTTGCTTAGAAGGGGCAAAAAATATCCATCGGCAAACATCGGTAATGTTCGTAAAAGAGGCGGCACCATACGAATATCGCGCTGACGCTGACCCGCGTTCACAGCGATTGGCCCGCCGTTACTTGTTAATACATATTTATAAGGACACTGTCGAATCAGGCTCCGATTTGGTGAATATTATGAGAAACATACGGGTAGAACGTTCCTGAACACGCCCTTTGTCGGGATAGACCAATCGGTTGCCTTCGTGCCAGTTTTCCCGCCTTTCTCACATTAAGTTTCGTTCGGCTCAAAAACGCGCGAAACCATTGGTCGTACGTCTCTCTTAATGAATTATTCATTTACGCTCCTCGCATGGCCAATAGGCGTCAAGCAACTTCACTCTAGAACCCGCCCACTGACTGTTTTGCCCCTTCTGTTTAGAGTGTGTGAACCCGTAGCTAAGCTTACAGTCTATATAAAGACGTGTGGGAGCAGTTGTCTCTCAGTTGCGCTGAGAGCGCACCGGAGTGTAGATCAGGGAAAGGGAAGGGGCTAGCCAACAGTTTAAGTGGTTAATTTATAAACAAATAAATAGGCACATTGGGTAGTGAGGAACGCTGGTCAGTGGGGAAACCGCCATCGGACGCGTTCCGGCCACCTTTGGGTGCCAGGAGAGAGTCTTGGTGGCGTTTCAGAGCTGTTCCCTCTTTCAAAGCGGCGTGCCGAGGGAGGACGCGTCTCTTTGAATAGACAGGATGCACGGACCGCCTTCCAGCGACAGCGCATGCCCACTGCGCCTCATCAAGAGAGTTCAGTTCGGCATCATCAGTCCAGATGAGCTTGTAGGTCTCCTGCCTTTGGGAGGGGTATTCTCTTAATTTTTTGGACAGCAGTAACATATCAATCTGACCTCCGTCGGTTTTTACTAGCTGTTAATCAGTTGGGAGAAATAAATAATCCTTCGTGTTGTCGGTGCGCCTGTTATAGTTAGCTTAGCCTGTTAGCCGACACATGTTCCAGGTGACGCCAGGCGCACGCTGTAAGAAAGTTTGGTCAGGAGTAAATAAATAATCTTAATTGTTTTAGATTTTAGCTAGACGAATTAAAGTACGTTGTGTTAACCAGTAAATACTTAAAAAAAAAAAACAACTCTTTACTCTTTCGTGCATTGAAGCATTACTTTCTTGTTAGACCCAAAGTCTGACTTCATGTTTCTCATCCTCTCACATTTCTCACAATAAAAATTAACATGAAAAATTATAACGCATGCTCTTTTTTGCCTTTTTTCTTTTTTTAATATTTTTATATAGCACAAGTTTCTTGTGGGTATCATGTATACAGTATTTAGGAGACAAACTAAACTCAGTTTCAAGGACACGACCTCAACTCATTAAAGAATATGTATTATAGTACTGTTGCATGAAGACATTTTTCAGCTAAGAGTAAATATAAGAGATTAGTTTATACTCCAGAGCAACTGTGCCTGATTTTAACAATTTTAAAGATACTTTGGTTAGCATGTTGATGTTCCTCTTTTTACCTTAGACTAACTGGTTCCGTGTTGTGCTCACAATTTGTTAAAAAGGAATAGGATAACTAGCCTAAGTGTCTTTGTTAATTACCATGTAAAGTTACATAATAGTCACTGTTAAGTAATACTGTGACGGGAAAGCTGTATTTTGTGTACTTATTGAATGGATTGTCTAAGTAGTGGTAACTTGATATTTGTAAACTGACAGCAGCTTGATATGTTGTGTAATTTCTTTGCAGAAACGGATGTCTGTCACAGAAGGGGGCATCAAGTACCCTGAGACCACAGAAGGTGGGCGCCCAAAATTGGGTGGTCTCATGGACCCCCGACAGGGTGTAATAGAACGATCAGGCCGGTGCCAGACATGTGCAGGTAAATTTGTTTGTTTTTGTTGTAAAAACCTGGTCTTGCCCTGGTTTAGTTTTCATATTTCACTAATTATTGGCACATATGGAGCTAACCAACTTGTGGTGATTAAACTAATTTGTGGCTACATGCATCACAGGTAACATGACGGAGTGCCCCGGCCACTTTGGTCACATTGAGTTGGCAAAGCCAGTCTTTCATGTTGGCTTCATAACAAAGATCATGAAAGTCCTCCGCTGCGTCTGTTTCTTTTGTTC
The DNA here is from genome assembly GCF_904425465.1 of Colossoma macropomum. NCBI lineage: Eukaryota > Metazoa > Chordata > Actinopteri > Characiformes > Serrasalmidae > Colossoma > Colossoma macropomum. Next base: position 16,265,742 of record NW_023494790.1, on the reverse strand, counting down.
CAAATTACTGGTTGATGCGGTATGTATTGTAATAATCCACTGTTGTGTATGTTACATGTATGTTTTTCCTGACTATTTGTATTCATACAAAATTTAAGTGACTGCTCTCTTCCTATGTACTGAATTTTTTTTTGGCTCTCATGCCCTCTTTCCAGAATAATCCAAAGATCAAAGACATCCTGTCAAAGTCGAAAGGCCAGCCACGAAAACGTCTGACCCATGTATATGACCTGTGTAAAGGCAAAAACATCTGTGAGGGTGGGGAAGAGATGGACAACAAGTTTGGAGTTGAGCAACAGGAGAATGATGAGGACATCACTAAGGAGAAGGTAGTGGGCTAAAAAATGTAAACAGTAAGGCCTCAGTAGTCCAACAAGCTCTTCATCTTTTTGTGCTAGGAAGGTGAAAGGAGCAGTGCTTATTTACTAATCTTTAACATGCGGTTCAGAGGTCTGTTTTAAAATAAAAAGTTTGCCACTCGTACTGACCTTCTTTGCCTTTTTGCCAGGGACACGGTGGCTGTGGACGGTACCAGCCACGTATCCGGCGCTCAGGTCTGGAATTATACGCTGAGTGGAAGCATGTGAACGAGGACTCTCAGGAGAAAAAGATTCTCCTCAGCCCTGAGCGTGTCCATGAGATTTTCAAACGCATCTCAGATGAGGAGGACATCATCCTGGGCATGGACCCCAAATATGCACGGCCTGAGTGGATGATCGTCACCGTGTTGCCTGTGCCCCCCCTCGCTGTCCGACCTGCTGTTGTCATGCAGGGGTCTGCTAGAAACCAGGTGAGAGTACACTCTAGTTTGTGAAGTGTTTATAACTGTCCTGGGATCTATTTTCGGTAGCTTAGAATTTACAGACTTAATACACTAACAGTTTTTGTCTGATTTAGACTTTCCATGTTCTTGTGTTCCTCTCAGGATGATCTGACCCACAAGCTAGCTGACATTGTAAAAATTAATAACCAGCTTCGACGGAACGAACAAAGTGGAGCTGCCGCACACGTTATAGCAGAAGACGTCAAGCTTCTGCAGTTCCATGTGGCCACAATGGTGGACAATGAGCTGCCTGGCTTACCTCGAGTAAGATATTGCTTCTGTGTGCAGAAGAAGAATCCAGGGCTCCCATTATATATTTTTGTCCCTATAAGTAATTACCACATTCACTAAAAGTATATCTATGCTCATGACGAATTGCTTCTGTAACTTTACCTTTGTGTCTCTGTGTAAGAGTTTTGAAAAGGCCAACCAGTGATTGTGTAGAGCATGCAGTACAGCTTTTAACAAGCTTTAGTTCAAGTCTGCTAAAATCTGTAAAACTGTGATTTCAGGCAATGCAAAAATCAGGCCGTCCACTCAAATCCATCAAGCAAAGACTGAAGGGTAAAGAGGGGCGAGTGCGAGGTAACCTGATGGGAAAGCGTGTGGACTTCTCTGCCCGAACCGTCATTACGCCTGACCCCAACTTACAGATCGATCAGGTGGGCGTCCCTCGTTCCATCGCTGCCAACATGACCTTCCCAGAGATTGTCACACCATTTAACATCGACAGGTAACCAAAAATTTTGTTTATATGCGTTTTTCTTTTTTTATGCATTGATGTGTGACGAATAGCATTTAAGGTCGAGTTTCCTGTCATTTTCTAAATACCTTATGCTTCGTATTTCCAGGCTCCAGGAGCTTGTGAGAAGAGGTAACAGTCAGTATCCAGGAGCCAAATACATCATCCGTGATAATGGAGACAGGATTGACCTTCGGTTCCACCCCAAACCGAGTGATCTTCACCTTCAGATTGGATATAAGGTAAAGAGGGGCTGTTTGCCATTGTTCCTTAGATTGTTTTACTTTTAAAGCGTTTCACATTATTTTGGTTGGAATAGAGTGACTGTATCCTTTATGCTTCAACAGGTGGAACGACATATGTGTGATGGAGACATCGTTATCTTCAACAGACAGCCTACATTGCACAAAATGTCTATGATGGGCCACAGGGTTCGAATCCTGCCCTGGTCTACATTCCGACTTAATCTCAGGTTTGCTTAGTCTGCTTTAGTTTTACAAATGTGGTATACCTGAAATGATTTTATGAATGTGTACTTTTTAGGTGAGGAAATAAACACTGATCTTATTGAAATCACACATTTTTAACTCCTGTTCTCTGCAGTGTAACAACCCCGTACAATGCTGACTTTGATGGGGATGAGATGAACCTGCACTTGCCCCAGTCACTGGAGACTCGTGCTGAGATTCAGGAACTGGCAATGGTGCCTCGTATGATCGTCACACCCCAGTCCAACAGACCTGTCATGGGTATCGTGCAGGACACACTCACTGCAGTGCGCAAGTTCACAAAGAGAGATGTCTTCTTAGAGAGGGTATGTACCATACATCAATCCAGAAAAAGTGCATTCATCTACAAATTTTTAATATCAAATAATGTTCTTTCAGTGAAATTAAGCTCTCAGGAATATACAGATGATTGTGACTGTGTTTCTTCTGTGAACTTTGACCAGGGGGAAGTGATGAATCTTCTGATGTTCCTCTCCACCTGGGATGGTAAAGTGCCACAGCCAGCCATCCTGAAGCCAAGACCTCTCTGGACTGGCAAACAGATCTTCAGCTTGATCATCCCAGGCCATATCAATGTCATTCGTACGCACAGTACCCATCCGGATGACGAGGACAGCGGCCCCTATAAGCACATCTCTCCTGGAGACACAAAGGTGCCGTGCAACACCAGAAATATGGAGATGCCACTGTTGTCCAATTAGAATATAAATGTATTTACATGCATTATCTGATCATATTTAAGGCATCATGTTCTTTGAATAATGACTGTGGTAATATTAATGTTTTTCTTAGTGATGTAATTTTCTAATCTGGTATAATGACAAGGAGCAATGAGACTAAGAATTAGATTTTTATGTTGCTTAACCTTTATTGATCAGTATGTTCCTTGCTGTTGCAGGTGATTGTGGAGAATGGTGAGTTGATCATGGGGATTCTTTGTAAGAAGTCCCTTGGTACCTCTGCTGGTTCCCTTGTGCACATCTCATATCTGGAGATGGGTCATGACATCACTCGCCTCTTCTACTCAAACATCCAAACTGTGGTCAACAACTGGTTGCTCATCGAGGGTAAGAGAAAGAGGATGTGTCTGTGTAGATTTTTTTTTTTACATTTTTTTTAAATTAATTTTTGTTTATTCACACTTGTCATGTTTTGTCTCTCACAGGTCACTCCATTGGTATTGGTGACTCAATTGCTGATGCTAAGACATATCTTGACATTCAGAACACTATTAAGAAGGCCAAGCAAGATGTGATAGAGGTATAAATCTCTTAAATCACACACATTGTGCACACATTTACAATATGGTACATTTACAAATTTGAAACATTAACTGCTACACAAGTTACTCTTTCCTTTGCTGTTCCTTGAAATGTGTTTGTTACCAAAGAATAGGAACTTGGCCCAATTCCCAGATTTTTTTTGTGTTCACTTTTGCTCCCATGTTCTTACAATCTTCCTCTTTGTCCTCAGGTCATTGAGAAAGCCCACAACAATGAACTGGAACCCACTCCAGGTAACACACTAAGGCAGACCTTTGAGAACCAGGTCAACCGTATTCTGAACGATGCTCGAGACAAGACCGGATCCTCTGCGCAAAAATCGCTGTCTGAGTACAACAACTTCAAGTCCATGGTGGTGGCTGGATCCAAAGGATCTAAAATTAACATCTCACAGGTGAGTTGTCAGATCAGCAGTGTTTGGCTGAAAATAATTTTCCCATGTGTGTCTGTAGTTAAATGTTTGTGTAGGTTTTTTATTTTTAGTGGGGGACCAATCCTCATTTGTTTCCTTCTGTTTACTTCTAGGTTATTGCTGTAGTGGGGCAGCAGAACGTTGAGGGTAAGCGTATCCCTTTCGGCTTCAAGCATCGCACTCTGCCTCACTTCATCAAAGATGACTATGGTCCAGAGAGTAGAGGGTTTGTGGAGAACTCCTACCTGGCTGGACTTACACCTACAGAGTTTTTCTTCCACGCCATGGGAGGAAGAGAGGGTCTGATCGACACAGCTGTGAAAACTGCTGAGACAGGTAGAGAATATGAATGGGAGGAAGTTCTTAGTTACATTGAGAAATCAAAACATCATGCTACTTTGCATTGTGTAGCATCGTAGCCATAACACATTGCCTACTGGAGCTGAATTTCCTTGTATTTCTCTACTCAGGTTATATTCAGCGTCGTCTGATCAAGTCTATGGAGTCTATCATGGTGAAGTATGATGCCACAGTGAGGAACTCCATTAACCAGGTGGTGCAGCTGAGATATGGAGAGGACGGTCTGGCAGGGGAGGCTGTAGAGTTCCAGAACATGGCCACTCTTAAGCCCTCTAACAAAGCTTTCGAGAAAAAGTGAGTTCAGGTTTTAGTATGAAAGTGCAGCGAGTGTGCAGGTCTAGTTTGTCTTCTCATTTGCTTGATGTCCATATCAGTATGTGTGCCCAAGCCCAGGTGATTATCTCCTATTTGACGTCATGACCGTGACTTTCAACCTCTTTGTTTAATCCCAAAGGTTCAAGTTTGACTATACCAATGAGCGAGCTCTCCGGCGCACCCTACAGGAAGATGTGTTGAAGGATGTGATGACCAATGCACATGTGCAGAGCTCTCTGGAGAGAGAGTTTGAAAAGATGAGGGAAGACCGAGAGATTCTTAGGGCCATTTTTCCTACTGGAGACAGCAAGGTCTGTAACTTTCAGTGGTAATGTTTTTGCACTGATTTATATGCTAGTCTGGTAATGAGTTTATATAAACATAAATTGTTTCATTGTAGTTCACTGATTTGGCTATTTTTCTTTCTTATACAAATTCATACCTAGCTTGCATATATCCAGCAAATTGAATTGTCTATGTAGTATGATCCACACAAAATCCATTATCTTGTGCCAGGGCATTTAATTTAGGATTCCCTCTAATTCCCAGTGTTAATGTGCTGTACTTTCCTCTCGTCTCCTGCAGGTGGTGCTGCCGTGCAATCTTGCCAGAATGATCTGGAATGCACAGAAGATTTTCCGCATCAACACACGAACTCCAACTGATCTGAACCCTTTAAGAGTGGTGGAGGGTGTGTAGCTTGAAAATATCACTTGTCCATCTGCTTATTGACCAAAACTGGTCTGAAATCCCTGTAGTCTGCCTCTTCTGATGCTTTTTATTTCATACTATTTGCTTTTTGACAGTTTTCCATTTTTGATCTTAGTTATTGGTGATTTCTCTAAACAATACTTCTGTAGCTGCCTTAATATTACTGGCTATTGAACAAGTCTCCCAGCTAAATAAAGACCCATGGCTTGTGGCTGCTAAATAAAGCATGCAGAGGACTTAGCAAGGGACACAGATCCTCACAGATCATGCTGTCCTTGGCAGAACGTCATGATTTTGAAAACACTTTGTCAACTAGTTCTCAGATAATTTTGCTTGAAATAATCACAACCAAGGAGCCATGAAACGTTTTACAGTTCAATTTCATATATGAAAAAAATGTAACTGGAAAGTTTTGATCCTTTGAAGCAGGTTGTTTTATAGTAGCTGCTTTGACTTATTGTTGGTGGCAGAAATTCTATATACTGATGTTTACATCACATGTTTCCCTCTCATAGGTGTGCAAGAGCTGAGTAAGAAGCTGATAATTGTAAACGGTGACGACCCACTAAGCAAGCAGGCCCAGCAGAATGCTACATTGCTCTTTAACATCCATCTGCGCTCCACCCTCTGCTCCAGGCGAATGACTGAGGAGTTCCGCCTTAGCACGGAAGCCTTTGAGTGGCTGCTAGGGGAGATTGAGACAAAGTTCAACCAGTCTATTGTGAGTACTGAATCATGTATGTATAAGGAATATAAATAGGGGCCGAGGCCAGAAACATGTTTGCCGCATGTCTGTATCTGTTCAGTAAGAGATGAGGGAGTGCAGTTAAGATGGCATTACTTTGTACAGCTTAGCAGCTTAACAAGCTTTTTAACCAGTGTTGCTCTTTTCTGAAACTGGGACAATTTCTAACTAAATGCTAATCTAATCATATTTAGGCTCACCCAGGTGAGATGGTAGGTGCTCTGGCTGCTCAGTCTCTGGGAGAGCCTGCCACCCAGATGACCCTGAACACCTTCCATTATGCCGGTGTGTCGGCCAAGAACGTCACCTTGGGTGTGCCTCGTCTCAAAGAGCTGATCAACATCTCCAAAAGGCCCAAAACTCCTTCCCTCACAGTGTTCCTGTTGGGCCAGGCGGCTCGTGATGCCGAGCGAGCCAAAGACATCCTGTGTCGCCTGGAGCACACTACACTGCGCAAGGTCACTGCCAACACTGCCATCTACTACGACCCCAACCCACAGAGCACGGTGGTGGCTGAGGATCAAGAGTGGGTGAACGTTTACTATGAAATGCCCGACTTTGACGTGACCCGCATCTCGCCCTGGCTGCTGCGTATCGAGCTGGATCGCAAACACATGACTGACCGCAAGCTGACCATGGAGCAGATCGCAGAAAAGATCAATGCAGGTGAAGCAAAAATGAGACCTTTGGGTTAGGTATCAAGTAGCACATAAGCTCAGAGAATTTCTTTCTCTCAGCAGGAGTGTGCAGAAGAATGGTTGCTATTAAATATTTACACACTTATGTGCCTCTTTTATAAAGGTTTGTAAGCTTGTGGTCATTGAGTGTTTCTGCCTCTCAGGATTTGGTGATGATCTGAACTGTATTTTCAATGACGATAACGCTGAGAAACTGGTGCTGCGAATCAGAATAATGAACAGCGATGAGAACAAATTCCAGGAGGTGAGTTTTGCCCACTGCACGATTGCTTGTTACATGGCTTTTGCTTTTAATTAAAAATAGTTTTATTGCTAAAACAAAAGGGGTACTTGTACATTTATCTGTGTGCTTTACATGTTTATTCCCTAAATAAGCAAATAGCAACTCACTCATCAATTTTTATTCCTCTGGACAGGATGAGGAGGTGGTGGATAAGATGGACGATGATGTGTTTTTGCGGTGCATTGAATCCAACATGCTGACCGACATGACCCTTCAAGGCATTGAACAGATCAGCAAGGCAAGAGCTCAAGCCGCCATTTTTTTTTGGCAAATTCTAGTTAAACGGGGGAAAAAATGGAATAATCTACACCACAATGCAAATAGTTACTTATTCAGCTTGGTGCTTTTCAAATTCAGACATGCTCTTACAGAACCTGAATCAGAACTTTGGTTTATTTGCATTAAACTCACTCTCATTCCTTTCTTACAGGTGTACATGCATCTTCCTCAGACAGACAACAAGAAAAAGATCATAATCACAGAGGATGGTGAGTTTAAGGCCCTGCAAGAATGGATTTTGGAGACGGACGGTGTCAGTCTTATGAGAGTTCTAAGTGAGAAAGACGTGGACCCTGTCAGGACCACCTCCAACGACATTGTGGAGATCTTTACTGTGAGTCTCGGTTTTGTCTTAAAATCCTAAGCAGAGAAGGCAGCCTGTGTTCAGGAAGCCAGCCAGAACTATAGAATCATAATTATAGGATGTTAGTAGCTAGCTGGCTGGAAAATGCAGGGCAGCTGTTTTTGTCCTTCTCGTTTTAGTTTGGTTTCAGCTTCTCGTTTACTTGCCCGTAGGTGCTCGGTATTGAGGCAGTACGCAAGGCTCTAGAGAGAGAATTGTACCATGTCATCTCCTTTGATGGTTCATATGTCAACTACCGTCACCTTGCCCTGCTCTGTGACACCATGACTTGCCGAGGTCACCTGATGGCCATCACCCGTCACGGCATCAACAGACAAGACACTGGACCACTCATGAAGTGTTCTTTTGAAGAGACGGTGAGAACATACTTGTGTATAAGTAATATTGTGCGATTAATCTTTGCGTAATGTTTGTAGTTGGTTATTGGAAATGGAAGAAATAACTGCAGCATTTTTTGCTTCTTAACCTATATGGAGGCTTTTTTTTTTCCTTTTTCATGTACTATTCTGAGGCCCATAGGAAGGATTTTAGAGCTGAATATACTAACTGTACATCCACATGGCTACTGTGTTGTGCAAGGAAATCAAGGAAATCCTAAGTGTGTCTTTCTCCACGTGCAGGTGGATGTATTGATGGAAGCATCCTCCCATGGAGAGTGTGATCCTATGAAGGGAGTGTCTGAAAACATCATGCTGGGACAGTTGGCTCCTGCTGGCACTGGCTGCTTTGACCTGCTGCTGGATGCTGAGAAATGCAAATATGGCATGGAGATTCCCACCAACATCCCTGGTATCAGTGTTGCTGGACGTAAGTTGTTCATGTTTCTTGCAAAATTGAGAGGAATTTTGACTCAAGCTTGGAAAGCAAACTACATTTTTCTTCCCCCTTCACAGCAACGGGAATGTTCTTTGGCTCTGCTCCCAGTCCCATGAGTGGCATGTCTCCTGCCATGACCCCCTGGAACACAGGTGCTACCCCAGCTTACGGTGCCTGGTCACCCAGCATGGGTGAGTACATGTTCTTGGTTTTTGTCCAAATTTGATTCCTTTCTAGTGGATAACTTGATATTCAGAGTGAGTTGGTGTTTAAGCTTGTGGGTTGCAATGACTAGTCTTGTCCTCCAGAATAAAGACCCATAACTTAATCTCTGACCCTATACTCCTTTTGTGTTCAGTGAGCAATTTTCCTTTTTTTTTTTTCTTTTATCTAGGAAGTGGAATGACTCCCGGGGGTGCAGGCTTCTCACCCAGCGCTGCATCCGATGCAAGTGGCTTCTCTCCAGGCTACTCCCCTGCATGGTCTCCTACTCCTGGCTCTCCTGGCTCTCCTGGACCAGCCAGCCCTTACATTCCCTCTCCAGGTAAGACCGAGGTCCAATTGATTGTTTTACATTTAAGATCAAAATGTCCCGACAAAGTGGGAAAAGTATTATATTGAATTAAGCTGGAATTTCGGAAGTGTTCTTATCTGCTTTTCCTCTCCTGCAGGTGGTGCCATGTCTCCAAACTATTCCCCCACCTCTCCAGCCTATGAGCCACGCTCCCCTGGAGGATACACACCACAGAGCCCTGGCTACTCCCCAACGTCTCCATCTTACTCTCCAACTTCTCCTTCATATTCTCCAACCAGCCCCAACTACAGCCCTACATCTCCGTCTTATTCTCCAACCTCACCCTCCTACTCCCCAACGTCACCGTCTTATTCTCCTACCTCTCCAAGCTATTCACCGACTTCACCCTCCTATTCTCCAACATCTCCATCTTATTCTCCAACCTCACCATCATATTCACCCACTTCGCCTAGTTACAGCCCAACCTCGCCCAGCTACAGCCCAACCTCACCCAGCTATAGCCCTACATCACCATCCTATTCTCCAACATCGCCATCTTATTCCCCGACGTCACCTTCTTATTCCCCGACGTCACCCTCTTACTCACCAACATCACCCTCTTACTCACCAACATCGCCAAGTTACAGCCCGACTTCACCAAACTACACCCCTACTTCCCCCAGTTACTCACCAACATCTCCATCTTACAGTCCAACTTCCCCTTCCTACTCACCCACTTCTCCAAATTACACCCCCACCAGCCCAAACTACTCTCCAACATCTCCTTCTTACTCTCCTACTTCTCCATCCTACTCTCCATCCAGTCCACGTTACACCCCTCAGTCCCCCACTTACACCCCAAGCTCGCCCTCTTACAGTCCAAGCTCCCCGTCGTACTCCCCAACGTCTCCAAAATACACCCCCACCTCTCCATCCTACAGCCCCAGTTCTCCAGAGTACACACCCACTTCTCCCAAATACTCACCCACTTCACCAAAGTATTCACCCACTTCACCCAAGTACAGCCCAACCTCTCCCACATACTCGCCTACCACGCCCAAGTACAGCCCAACTTCTCCTACCTATTCTCCTACATCTCCCACCTACACCCCAACCAGCCCCAAATATTCCCCCACTTCCCCAACCTACTCCCCAACTTCACCCAAATACTCCCCCACATCCCCTACGTACTCGCCCACTAGCCCTAAAGGCTCCACGTACAGCCCCACATCTCCTGGCTACAGCCCCACCTCTCCAACCTACAGTCCAGCTATCAGCCCTGATGACAGTGATGAGGAAAACAACTGAAGCTGACTGGTGGGGAGGAGCCACTATATGTACTTATGCTTTTATGACTGACCCTTTGACCCTGGGAGAAAAGACAAAAGTGTTGCCGTTTGGCATGAGTCATCATTGTGATTCAGAGAAGAAACGAAGGAACCTGGGGTCTCACTTGTGAAAATTGTTTTGAAATCTTTTCTTTTTGGACCTGTTGGACAATTCTTATACAGCCTTTGCAAACAGGCTCTGTATTTACTATGTTATGTCATAGATTTGAACTTTAAAAATGGCTGCCTTTTGACTAGACTTCTTTATTATCGTTTAAGTTTCATGGGTGCAGTTATTGTATAGTAACTTACCCCACAATTGGTAAAAATCAAGGGAGGACTTGCGTGGTTACAACACACACCCCTCCTCAATCCAACCGTCTGTCAGTCTGAACTTCAGTGTTGGATGTAAAGGAAATCAAAGAAATGAAAGTATTGCCAAAAGCCTTCAGAAGGAAAATAGTGGGTTGTATCTGCAGATGGAATTTTGAAATCACTATAGTTGACTAGTGAGGTGTGCAGATATGACATTTACTGAAACGTATCTAATGTCGACTTGTTTTTGCTCTGTAAATATGCGCTTATCAGTTTGTTTATCCATGTAAATGGAAAGAATCAACTGAACCTCTTCTAATGTTAATCATTTTGAGCCAGATTTGAGTTCATGAAGTTCAGTTTGAGGAATCGATTGGTTAAAGTTCTTTATACATTAGAATTTTTAACATGAGCCTTTATGCAGATTTGTGTAGTATACACAGCAAACACTCATACTAGCCAGTAGCATGGAAGAAAGGGTCATATTGGATGGCCACTTGCAGGAGAGTCAAAGGTAATCATCTTGAGGCGTTTGTTTGGCGTCACCCTGTTTCTCCTCCCCTTTTTCCCCTGTAAATATCTCCTTCAAAGATGCAAGCCTTATCTTTCACCAGCGTCCAATGAACCAATTTTGAATAACCGTGAAACGAAGAGAAAGTGATGGCCAGCAATCACATGCCTCTGAAGAGACTATTGGTAGTTCTGTTTTTGTTGATTTTAGAGTGAGATTGTGGGAGGAGAGGTGTGGTCATAGATGCACTGGTTTGCAAAAATTGCACCAGGTAATGTTATTTGCATCTGCTTTTTACCTTAATCTTCCTTGAGACCACCTCCCCTATCAGTATCTTCATTTTCTGATTAGCATGTGTATAAATGCTCATCTCTTTTTGAGTCACTTATTTAAGCAAGAGCAATATTCTCTTGGGTGAATTCCTGAGGGAAATTCATTTTTTCTCTTTTTATTTAATTGTTTTGGCTTTATAGGTGTTGCTTGGGTCAGGGTTTACTTTTGGATTGAGTTGTGGAGAAGATGATGTTCCTTCAGAATATATGCAGGTTCCTATAAGCCACTTATTTCTATAGACCTATAAAACTAAAGCGATTTTTATATGATCATGCCATGCTTTTATGCAGAACAAATGCAGTTTCTTTTCCTTTCTGTTTGTGATCACTCTAGTGTCTGCAGTTATACAGGTAGCAACAGCAGGGGGCAGCAAAGCCATTTCAACAACCAAATGACTTTGGAGAGTGAAGAATGTGGTTAAGATTGTCAGAGGGTGTGGACTTGAAACAAGTGGACAATAAGCCTATCCCCTGAATCCTGGTTAAAGAGCTGAATCTTAACTGTAAATCTAATGCATTCTGTCTGACATCTGTCATACCGGCAGGTGGAACTGGTTCCCTTTCAGGTCCAGTACCCACCTTCTCCCCTTCTGTCCAAATGTAGCCCAAGACTTTGTTAAATCAGTGTTTGCCGCTTTGTTTTCTTTTTTTGTTTAAAAGTGTCTGTTCCTGTGATTTGGGGTTGGGGAGGGTGGGAGGGCTTTAAAAATACTGTATCATATTGGGAACCTGTGTCCAGGAAAAGTTTCTTTTAAGTTTATGGAAGCAGGATTTATTCCTGACATGAATGGCTTCTCTTGCTGTTTAGACTGGTGGCTTGGCTAAGCCTGTGTTATGAAGAACAGCAGTTGTTCCTTATTTACTGACCGCTGGCTAACTGTTTCAGAATGAGAGCTTTGCCTCGATGAGCGATGCCCAGGTTTGGGCTTGCATTGTACAAAATGTTAGATTTAAGGCCTTAGATTACACTGGTGAGAGCAGGTTTTTCAGTGTCTCTCTGACGCCCTAGATTGCCTTCAGTTTCAACGATGTTTCTTAAAGTTTCATTTGATTTTTATGCACCCAGACCCCCAGTAGAGTGCGTGAGCGTTTGAGTGAGTGTAAGTTTGGAGGAGTGTGTGTGTGTGCGCATTTGTGTAAATTGAGATGGGGTTTTCTTCAGTTTGAGTAAATACTGGGCTGGGTTTGAGGGGAAAAGGAAGATTTAAATTAAATTGCCACTGTATAGAAAATGACTTAATTCTCTGTATCTGTTTTGTTTGTTTCTGACTTGGTAAAACAATAAAAGTTTGTCTACACATTTTTGGGGTCTTTTATTTGGTGCACTAAATCTTGCATTGGTGGTGGTGAACTACTGAATTGCTAATTAGCTTTGAAAAGAGCAGCAGTTAAGGAGGAGTTAAGTGCAGGCAGTTTAGTTCCAAAGATCTTTACTTGCTGCACTTTTAACAGTAAGGTGATTACTTTGGAAAACTGCCTTTCCATTCAGGTTTTACAAGTTTTCCATTAAACCTGTAAAGCAAAAGCAAATTAATGAGTGTTTTCAACCAGTGGTTTGTGCAAATTCCTGAAGGATGATGCAAGATGCTTGCACCATATGTTGTAAAACAAGTCTGTCAAAATTGTTCAGTGATTCAACCTTTGTTTACTACTGGTTTCGCTCTTTTGATGACTGTCTGTCAAATGTGTGTAGCTGTAGCCCAGCAACTCTGAGACACTGGGTGTAGCGATTGGTGGCCCATTGAAGTCATCGTCCTACTTTGCCCTTGCTCACCACAAACTGTTCTGAGAGGACATGGTACCAAACATGTGACTTTTGTTCCAGCTATGTCATAATTTATTTGAAAAATCTGTCAATCACTTCAACAAACTTTTTCTCTTTATGTATGTTTAAACACTTGTGATATGTAGTCATTTTTGGACTTTCTGGATTTTTATCTAGGTTATTTATGTGCATTTTAAAAATTTGTGTGAAAGATATGGATAGAAAATCCTTTACTGAGTTCATTCTAGTCCACAGCTCTGCAGAGTTTAGTGTTCATCCTCTTTAAACACACTTGATTAGTAAGGCTTTTGTGAGTTTAATTCAAATGAGAAGAGGGAAAATGCAAATCTGTGAAGAGCAGTTCCCCAGAAGGAGCCCAGTTTGACACCTCAGTTTCATAGGGAACTGAAATTTAAGATGGCAGTCACTTGCCCAGTTAGGCATGCTTTTTTTATGTAAGATACAGAGTAAAGTTATGAAATAACTGAAGTTTAAGAGGAAGACTTTGGGAGGGATGCCTGAAGCTCCTGCTTCTTCCAAGCTTACATCTTTTAGATTACCATCTCTACTCTTTCCTGCGATGAAGTTTGCCTGAATGTCAACAGCATGCTTTTAATGTTTTAACATCTGTTTTATAATTGCATTAAAAACCATGTGTTCCATTCCAGTCTATGTGTTTATCTGTGCATGCTCACATTAACTCTTGATTGCAGGAAAGTAGGCTGCTAAGATGGATTCATAACTTAGTGAGGTTACCTGGTTCAATAAAAGGGTAAACTGTGAATTAAGCCAAAGAAACTTTGTCAGCTCAGTGCTACCTTACACTGAATCCAAATGAGATTCCTGATCATTCCAACTCTGAATTGTAAATCTCTGTACTTGGTTGTCCTGTTAACATGCAGAAATTAGCTTGAAGCTTCATAACACACCTGATCCAGCTAAGCAAATTACTAATAATCTTCTGAAAATTAGAGTCAGCTGGGTCAGATTTGTACTGAACAGAGGTCAGTGGAGCAGTAGAATTTTAGGAATGTGGCTGGCCACCTTCAGTGCTCGTGAGAGAAAGCAGAATGCTTGTCTCAGTTCAGCAGCACAAAGAAAGGTCTTTGAATACCTCATTTTTTTTAAGCTTCTTGACGGTACGTCTGTGAGCATGTCTTGACATGAGATCCTGAATGTGCTAGTACAGAATGTATCGCAGACTCGGTGTGTCTGTTTAAAGTTATGGTAAGTTAAAGCAATCCTGCCATACAGACGTCCATTAAAGTGCCAGAAAGTACCACTTTAGTCATTTTCTAGTCAGTTTTAGTTTCTTAGTCAGTTTTTGAGAAGAGTACTTAAAGAGCTTAATAAATATAAAATGCTTTTGAAATTTTCTCGTTACCCTTCAGGCTGCAGAAGCAAAGTATTAAGACCAATGGTGAATGTTTCAGTGATGGCAGTGATGATGATTAACATAGTTATCCAGCATGTCTTCTAAAATCAAGTATTTTAATGGAGAATTTGCTTTGCTGCAGTACTCTACACTTTTGAGAGGGCATTTTTGGATATGTAATGCATAACAATGGGCAAAACACAGTTCCTCCTTTGCCACAGTGACCGAGATAACAATTACCGCATATATTTCAGAATACAGCCAGTACACAATTGATTTGATATAAAAAAGTCAGTGTTTTAGTTCAAGCCTATGACTGCCTGTGCAGTCTTTCTTGGTTCCTGTCTCGTCCCTTAACTCCCACTCTCAGCACCCGTTTTTTTCTTCTTTTCCTCTCTTTTTTGGTGTGGGTGGTTTTAAGCTCAGGGGTTGGGCCGTGACTCACTTTATCAGGAAGTGTGTGCGTGCTCATAGGACTCCCCTCCCCTGCAAAATCTCTTCCTCTCTTTCTCCAAACTCCGAAAAGTCTTCACAAGCCGAAACTACTGCAAGGTACAGTACTTGTTAACAGTAATATCATTTTATATTTTTTTAAACTTATGAAAGCCTTCTTTGTTGTCTCCCCACACATTTCTGTCATTCTTGACAAACAGTGTGAATCTGCGCAGTTTCTATAGTTTTACTGCATATCAGAACAACAAGTGGCTCTCCTAATAGATTTGTTCTGTGTAGATGTGTTGATCTAGCAAATGATAGACTTATCATCTTTCCTTGCCAAATATTAAATGAGGGGCTGGAATGCGATTACAGTCTCTTGCTACTCCACCCTCCCTCTTCTGACCTCTTACTGTTTTATTGCCTGCTATCATATTTCTGATTATTGGATGCATATGGCTCACGCCTCATATGTCTCAGACATTGTGGCACTGACCCCTGTCAATCTCCTCATCTTTCTTTTCATTCACTGACTGGAGACTTCTTTCATCTCCTATTGCCTCTGATGTTTGACCTCTCGAGTTTCCACTGTTTCAAGAATATAAAACCACTTTGTTTGCAGATAATTGTGCGAAGTGATTCTAATATATTAGTCCTGTACAACTTTACAGGTATAATGTAATTATTTGGAAGCCATAAAAAAATGCAAAATGTTAGATGTGTCTAAGGAAGAGTAGAGCGGTAGACGATTCTTAACAGACTAAGAAAGCTAAACAACATTGTTTAATAGAATTAATATTCAAAATACCTTATATTTACCTTATATAAAAGTGGTAATTAAATCTCAAGGCATCTTTACAAAAAAGCACTGTAAATCATTTAACCATGCAAAGAGCCATTTAAACATTCAAATGGTTCTTTGAGTTGTTATCATGGTACCACAAGGAACCACAAAGAACCTCATTTTAATGATGTAGTCCAAAAGATTTTCAAAATGTGCTTTTTTTCTAAACAGTAGTTTAGAAAAAAACCTGCCAAATCAATATTTAAAACCGGCTCCTCATGCAAAGATGATGAACATGAAGTTGAGTGTTTCAAAATATAACCACAGTATTACAAAGTTGACAATACCACGTTTTCTTAGTCATTTGAGAAGTAACCTGGTTTATATGTGTGCATGTGTGTATAAAAGCCTAGAAAGTAAGTGCAGTGTACTTCAGTAATAATGTAGAAAGTGGTAAAATTCTGGCATAGTATTCATTTTTTTTACAGATATTTTACTGATTAATGTTATTCTTAAACATCCCGATCTCAAGAAACGTTGCATGCTATACTCAAACTCATCTGACTTCTATATATTATTACCCTTATTTACTTTTGCTTGGTTTCGTCCCAACACGCCTGCTCCTTATTTCATTGCTACTTGTAATTGTACCATTGATCCTATTTGCTTCATATGGAGTGGTAGAAATCAGGATAGATAGATGGACAGTGGCTGGATGGATGGATGGATGGTTGGATGGATGGATGGATGGATGGATGGATGGAGGGAGGCGCAGTAACTGTCATGCAGGTGTTTAGCAATTGTCAGGCAACCCGACTCTCCTCGCCGTGGGGCGTCCTCAGCAGGGCTGCTCAGATTATTCCCGCGTGTCCAGTTACTGGTCACATATAAACTAACCAGGCCAGGTGGACACACACACTCGCTGCATTAGTATCACACACACTGTGGAGAAGGCAGGCAGGCAGAATGGAGCCGGAGTCAGAAAGCGTGCCTGAGCTGGCCGAGGGGATCATGCAGTTAAGTGAACGGGCCTTTTCTCTTAGCTTTAAATACAGTTCCCTGGACATTTTTCATGGAAGTGTTCATTAAGGCTTTCTGTGGCCACACCTTACTGCACCTTTATGCCTGTAGACCCTCACAGTGCGTTACTTCAGCCCAGGGCACCTGCTCTACTCTCTCTTCCTTCTGCTTTACTTTCTATTGTGGGTGACGGAGAGACATTAGAAACTTGGCTCATTTGTTTTGGCCTTTAGCATTTTTTAAAAAAACAGAATTTAGAGCTGTATGTGTGGTTCTCTGCTTGGCAGACTGATCTTGAAATAATAGCCAAAAGCCGAGACCTTATGACTGAACAACATGTTAAACTAGTAAAAAAAGTAAACTGGAAAAAGAGGACATGATTAATTCCAGTGTTATTTGCATATTTAACATGGTTTAGTTATTAACAAAGAAATGAATATTATCTCTTTCTAGATCAGGCATGGCTGTACTTTTGCTGCATGTGGTTTCAGCACTGGGATCTGTGTCAGCTTATGAGTGGCACTTTTCATATTCGTAGAGTTTTACTCTCACGGATTGTTCCACTTAGTTACCACAAATGCTGAACCGTTGCCTACAGGAAATGAGTTGGTGTGTAAACATTTTTAGTGTGGTGGCATGTCGTGCGAGTGCCTCTGTTTCAGAGTTTGAGGGTTTAAGTGGCAGCAGAGCTCTTAATGAACATGAGAGTGGACTGTAGTCCATTTGTTACTTTGCATACTTTATCCCTTTTTCTTCAACACTCAGGACCCCAACAGGACCACCATGTAGCAGGTATTATTTGATGGATCTCAGCACTGCAGCGACACTGACATGGTGGTGGTGTATTAGTGTGTGTTGTGCTGCTATGATTGGATCGGTTCACTCACTGTCCACTCTGTTAGACACACATACCTTGTTGGTCCACCATGTAGATGTAAAGTCAGAGACGACAGCTCATCTGCTGCTGCACAGTTTGTGTGTCCTTCATCAGTGGTCACAGTGGATGCTGCATGCAGGACGCTGTTGGCTGGATATTTTTGGTTGGTGGACTATTCTCAGTCCGTAAGTGAAACTGAGGTGTTCAAAAACTCCAGTGGCACTGCTGTGTGTGATCCACTCGTACCAGCACAACATACACTATCACACCACCACATTGTCAGTATCATTGCAGTGCTGAGTTTATTTTAAACAAATGATTGAATATTCCGTTTTGTCACTAACAAAACAATGATAACACTACCAAAACTTTACCAAATGAGACTGTTTTGGTAGTGACAATTTTAGCTTATTTTGTGGATAAGTTAAAAAACACAGTAACACTTTCTATGAATACCATGTCTGTAAGAACCTATGAACACATTCATAACACATTATAGTGCTTTATGAATGCATTATAAACATAAAAAGGCATTACACTTTATAGCCATGTTTATTATGCATTATAAATTGTTAACACAATACATCAACTATAAGTAGTGTTCATAACATTTAATAACAGCTTTTAAGTTCCATTTGTCTACTCTAAGTAAAGTGAGGCTTACTATACTACAGGCTCTTCCAATATTATGAGTGAGGCTTCAAGCTGAGGTATTTACAGAAAGATTTACTGAAACACTGCAACATACAAAGTAAAGTACATTGCAAGCTGAAAATGTCAGATTTTAAATTAGTGGTGCCATTAGTGGTTTTTCACCCAACACAAGAAAATGTACACCACTATTAGTTTGGTGCTAACTTAACACTGCATATCCAATAACTGATAGCAGAAATTAGGATTACTATAGTTTAGTGTAGTGATATTACAAAGTGAAGGATTTTAGTGGTTAATGTTAGAACTACTGAGGGATCAAGGTGATGTCAGAGGGGGGTTCCAGAATCGTACATAGTGCTTACACACTGATTTTCAGACCTTGGAACACATTTACTTCAAAACAATGGGGTTTACCTACTCACCATGTGGCCATGAGGGACAGAGATGCAGTCTGACTTCCTGCTCTACTATACAGAGGTGTGGCTAAAATAAGGCTCCACCTATCGACTAAAACTCTTTGTGATTGGGTAGACATGAAAACATGTGGCAAGTTTTTTTTATTTAAAGATTAAACTCATGATAAATCTACATCTTTTAACTCCTCTTACAAGATTCAAAATAGTTATGTACATTAATATTCCAAAGGATTTGTTAAATTCACAGTAATTAAAGTAAGGCAAGTGAGTAAAAACACAAAAATACATTACAGTAAGTAAGTAAAACCAATAATAATGTAAGAAAAGATGGTAACACTTTACAGAAGGCATTTATAAGGCTACATGATACCTACATAAGCCTTATATGACAATTGACATAAACTTATATATATTTATAAAGACTTCTTTCAAAAAGTATCCGTTGTTAGAACCCTTGTTGAGGTGAAATGACTTCAAAATCATCATGACAAAAGCAGCCTTTATGACAATTTGTAGGAATATATCTTCAAGTGTTCATGCAGGTCTATGTCCATTGTCCTGAAATTCTTATGTAGGTGTTATGTAGCCTTATAAAGGTTGCTCTTCAGTAAATTGTTATATATAATTGAATATATAGATAACCAAATATATTGAACATATTTATTTCACATGGGTATGTGTGTGTATGTGTGTGTATATGTGGGTGTGTGTGTCTGTGGGTGCTTGCACATGCGAGAGAGAGTGCTAAAGTGATAGAATAGATGTGTAAATTTGAACACTGAGGTCTTTAAAGTGAGGTGTTACATATCACTAATGGTTTTTTAAGAACGGTTAGAGTCATATGGTGTGACTTTTCATGGGTGTAATACCTACTGACAGAAATGTCTTTATTCTTTGTCTCCAAGCTAGCAAAAAATAAATATTCAGAGTTTTTTCTATGGACACTTTATCATACTGTTTATATTATACATGCACTACGTGGGCTATATTCTATAGGTAGTAGATGCTGAATTGTTCATGCTCTGTGCATGAAGTCTTCTTTTCTAACATTTGCCTTTACATGTGCCCTCTCAGTCACAGTCCATTGCACTTAAAAGGCTCATAAGCAATGCTGAATGTGATATCAGAGCTTATCAGCTTAAGTATATTCTGCTATTTACCTAAGGTTAATTTTACGCAAATATTATCTATATGATCCTTGTTGTATTAACTATTAGCCTATATTGCATTCAGTGCTCTTCATCTTACTTACTGATAAATGGTAGAGTGTAATACATCCATCCAATTTACATTTTTACAGCTGGAAAATTTGTATTTTATTAGTGGCCAATTCTTAGAGCATATGGAGATGTCAAGTGCCACTCCCATGTGGAATTTGAAATAAGTAGCTATAGCACAATACATTGTCTGCCTGAAAGGCAGGGAACACCCATGCAATTCATGTGTCAGCCCATTTGTTGTTGCTGGTTGCCATGTGTTTACAGTCCAGAGCTGAGTCATGAGACAGCCTGTATCTGAGTCTGTCTCTGTGAGATGTGTGAGGACTTGTTAAGAGACACACCTTGCTTTGTGTATGTTGGGCTATGGGTGAAGACATGCCCCTTTAACCTCGTCTTATGTAACAGTGTGTTAATTCAGTGCACTGATGAATTCCTAAACTCATGTTGCCCTCCTTAACCCCTGCTCTTTGCTCCTTGAAAGGCTTCAGTGTCACTGTGGGCTCAATTTCTTTACCTCCACAGTCTGTATTTGAAAACTCGAACAGGAAGTGATCATTAGTGGTTTCTGCATGAAGTCACAATGAACTAATTAATCCAAAGAATAAATGCCTTCCATGTACTGTGAGTTGCTTTGGATCAAACGTCTACTAAATAAATAAAATAAATAAATCTGAATCTGGAGTTCAAGGTCCCATATAAGCTATTGATTCATTTCTAGTTTACATTAAAGAAATTATATTATTATAACATAATATACACATACTGGCTTCTTTACATGCCACGACCGTGTCACTGAACTGCTGAAAATGATTCACCACCCAAATAATACCAAATAATAAATCACTGTTGTCGGAACAAAACCTTGTATCTCCAAAATGGTAACTTTGCAGGATTCAATAGAACCAGGATGTTTTCCAAGTAATTTTGGGCCATTTCTTTTGGTATATTCATCATGAAACAGGTGTTGTCAAATCATGTCAAAAACTTTGTTCCGACAGCAGTGAAATGGTCCTATGGCGTCCAGGCCATTGATGAACAGGGGAAAAAGGGGGGGGGGGCGGTTAACAAATTATTCAGAAAGACAAATGGACTACAGTCTGTAATTGTAGAACCACAAGGTGCACCTTTATGGAAAGGGGAACTGACAAAACGAACAATGAGTGTAAATACAAGGAGGTCTACAACCTTATATTGATATAAACTACTTGACTTCTTTGCACAGTCTCACTGCTTCGTATTGCTATCTACAGAACATCCACTGTTGTCCCACATTTCCGGGCTGTGTTCCTTTGAGGTTGACAGGGCAGAGCACCAATCAGATTACACTCCTCCATTACTGATAGCAGTGCTCACGTATTGGCGAGCAGAGCAGTAGCAGGAAGGAGCTTCAGCAGAAAGCCTCAGCTGAGTTCAGTCTGGAAAGACCCAGACTGAACTCAGGTCCAATCCAAAAGGAAAAGCTGCTATGACAGTAAAAACTCCTTATGTTGTTTAAACTGCATGCTGCATTATTCCACTGTCAGTATGTGCAAATACACTCCTGTCAGAGTCAGAGACCACCCTTCCTGGGTGATTAGATATAAGATAATCGACTTGCGTAAGCAATGAAGTCGAAGGAAAGTAAGTGAAAAAAACAAGTGTTAAAAACTATGTGGTTAAAAAAAAGTTTAAAAATGCACACAGTCAGCTCAACTTACAATTATAAACTAATTGCACAACTTTTTGAGTTAACTGAGGGCACTAGAGTTCATCCAACTCAAACTTTTTATTTTAGTCAAAAGTTCTCTCTTAGCTCCACTTCTGAGTTTTATTAAATACTATGGCATTTGTTTTTTCAAATTATTTACTATTTCTATTACACAATCCCTCCACACATTAGAAGTTAGAATTCATGTGCATCAACGTTTAATACACTGTAAATTTTTTTATTGTTTTAACTTTGGACAGTAGCATAGTCATATGTGGTGCAACTGTCTAATAATTGACAGTTGTCCATATCCAGAAGCCCAAAAGCAGAAAATTCTTGTTGGGATTGACACATTCTATACTATCTACCTAACTGAAAGGCAGAACTAGAAAATGGAGTTGGAAGAACATTTGACTCAACTATGAAGTTCGTACTGGGTGAACTCCAGTGTCCTCAAGTTGAGTTCACTTAAAAAAAGCAGTGTAATCAGCTGCTGTATAATTTTAAATTGAGCTGACCTCATTTTGTACAGTGTAGAGAAAGTGGGACGCCTAACAATCTTGTGAAGACTGGTAGACCACCTAAACTGTCACCCTCCAATAAACGGTGGTTAAAGCTCTCATCGTTGAGAGAAAATCAAGCTCCACCCTTGCTTCAGGTCTGAAAAAAATCTGCCCATCCTTCCGCTGTGAGAAGCCAACTTAACACTATCTGAAAAGATGTTTAGCTGTCAATAAACTATTACTGAGAAAAAGAGAGAGAAAACCAATTAGTGTAAGTTTGTAAATGGAGTTACTTGAATTATAAAAAGCAAGACTGAACTTTGAAGGTGTGGAAAAAAATGGCTGCAGATTTCTTTGAAAGAATGAAAACAAGTCTCCTGAAAAGAAAGGAAGTTGTAATACAGGCAAATGGTAGGCACACTAATATTTAAATTTTTTTATTCCATTTAGTTTATGAGACTTTTGTGTAATTTTCTATTAAATATATATATTTTTGCTCTTCTTAAAACTGAAAAATAAATAGCTTGTACTAAATGGGTGTTTTGACTGGAAACTAAACAAATCAAAGGGTGGTCTTTGACCATAGTATCATACGTCTAGAGATTCT
Source organism: Colossoma macropomum (assembly GCF_904425465.1). Lineage (NCBI taxonomy): Eukaryota > Metazoa > Chordata > Actinopteri > Characiformes > Serrasalmidae > Colossoma > Colossoma macropomum. The sequence goes on along the minus strand of NW_023494790.1, from coordinate 16,243,059 downwards.
AGGGTTTTAAACCAGGAATTTCAAACATAAACTCATGGCATTGGATAATCTCTTTAGTGGTTTAGTCATATGAGGAAATAGTTTTTATTGCATAATGTTGTAGCAAGTACTAGTGGCCGTTGGTAGTGCTGCCCCATCAGTGTCACTTCCTCTTCACTTGCTTCTTCATCTCATTTCCTTTGCCATCAAACAATAGATGTCTATCAAAACCTAGAATCGACAGAATTATTCTTTCTCTCTGTCACTCTCTCCACCCCATCACATTAAACTGACGATCAAAAAGTTATAACATCCACAATTAATGACTCCCTCTATCCGTTATTAATAGCTGTGCCATTTTCATATTACTTGTCATATATTTGTTTTGCTTGTTTACCTACTCCACTTCTGCTCTTTCTGCTCTCCTCTTCACACTCTGCCTGAACCATAATTCCTACCAACTCATGCCTCTCCCTCTATTACGACAGAATGCTCCCTTTCCAGGCAGCTCCAGGTCAGTTTGGTCCAGAGGTGAGGGAGCCAGGGCTGCACTGCTTTCGGGTGGAGAAGTTGAAGGCTGTTCCATTGGAGCCTTCTGAGGTGGGAGCTTTCTTTAATGGAGACTCCTATCTGGTGCTGGAGCACAGGGGCGATCAGGGAGTGGACCTACACATGTGGATAGGTGAGGTTCACGCCCATCTGATTTTAGCAGCGCATCTACACAGATCCGATCACTCACAGTTCAGTTTCTGTTGAACCTTCAATATGCTATGGTATTCTATTTGTAGCCTTAAATCTAGACATACTGTACAGGTGAATTGTACATATTTACAATAATGCTTAGTCCCTACATAACCTATGCATAGAGAACTTGCATTATTTTTATCTTATTAAGTTGGCTCACTAAAGACAGCTGACTTGTCTTTGTTTATTATTTCACACTTTTTTGGGCCATTTTCATGGGTCAAAGTTTTCAGACAGAACCTTGAAATGCAAAGCCTATATGGAAATAATGCATGTGTGCTTTTGGGACTGATCACACATACATTTTTTGTACAGCGTTCATTCAAACAATATTTTTTTCTCATAGGAAATAAATGGTGCAGTGTTGTGAAAATTCAGGTCTGCCACAAATGATGTCACACACACATTAGCAACACCTTGTCAACCACCTGGGATACCACAGCAATAGCCTAGTAACACAATAGTACAACCACTGTACTAGGCCAGTCAAACCAATTCTGGCTCTAGAGTACATTCTTAAAAATTATGGTTCTTCAAGGGTTCTTTAGTAAAAAAAAAAATAGTTATATATAGAACTATGAACACTCAAAGAACCCTTTGCATGATTAAAGGGTTCTTTGCATTGTTAAAGGGTTCTCCAGATGGAAAATTGGCTCTATATAGCACCAAAAAGGGTTCTTCTATTGTTCTGATGTCAAGCCTGTATCAATACAAGAATGCTTTTTGGTGCTATATAGAACCCTTTCCAAGTAGGCTCCATTCAAAACCATTGCTCTATCAGTCTCCATCAATCTGAAGAATGCTTCAATGATGCAAAGAACCCTTTAATCATGCAAAGGGTTCTTTGCATGTTCATGGTTCTAGATATAACCATTATCTTTACTAGAACCATATTTTTTAAGTGCGTACTATCAACTAAATCTGATATAAAGTGAGAAACTATTCATTAATTCTGTTATATGTGTGGATTTGGGGATCTGATTTTCCAAGCTCTTTGTTTCCCTCACAATCTTTAAAACTGTTATAACTAAATGAGCTCTGTTCTGATTGGTTGCCCCGTGCCTCATCTAAAAGTAGTCCAGGTTGAAACACTCCTTAATACTACTCTGCCAATGGGCAGAGCTAAACTGCTGTAGGGTGAATAGATTTGTAAATGCTTCCATATAAGGATGTGTGGGTTAGGGAGTGAATGATGCTTTTTTAAACTTCTACTTTTTGAAATTATTGTTTCAAAAAGACAGAGGAAAATTGGATTTTCTGTGGTATGGACCCTTAACAGGCAGATGCTTCTGTTACCTAATTCTGGTTTAATAACAGCATTAGTGCTCATGTAAAAAATGTTCATCTAAGTATTAAGGGTTTATACAGTCTCTCACTGAAATCCCATGTTTCAACATAAAGTCAAAAAGCAGCTGAAGCAGCTGTATCAGTAGCTAATTACTTGTGCTTTTTGACATACCTTTAATTTGTCAGATAGCCAACATCATTGTTTCTCCATAATTTTTACAAGGCCCAATAATGAAGACAAAATTAGAAACTGACCACCATAGACAAATGCATTTACTGACAACTGCACCCAGAAACATTTTCACTGCAGCCAAAGCTTTTTGTCACATTCATCACATAAAATTTTATTGCTTGTGACAAAATATCAGTTTATGACTTTATTATTTCAACTGTATTTAAAGCAGTTATCTTTGTTTAAGGCTACTTGCCAAGTGAATGATAATTCTTACCATGTTATCTTGTCTCTGCATGCTTGTGAATACTAAAGGCAATTTAAATCAGACATGGGGAGCCATGCAAGTGTAGGGGAAAGTTTATTTATCAGGCATGTATGCGGAATCAGGGAAGCTTTATTTTTAAGAACTACATGAGCTTAATGATGACATTAAGGTTATATGACACGCTTGGCTACCAGGCAGAGAGAAGGACAGAGTGGATTTGGTGAAAGAGAGGAGAGAGGGATAAAGAGGGCTGTGTCCCAGGGGAAAAAGGGAAGGGCGGGTGTTTGTGTGGTTCATTAAAGTTTCAGCAGGTGTGTGACAGGGCAGCAGTGGGCCTGTTGGCTCAGCATGTATCCGGTGCTTTAGGTAACACTAAGCTGGCTGTCAGCACGTGGATGCTTTAATAGAGCCATCTGCTCCCATGGCCTCTCCTTCCCCTCCAACACTGCCCTGTATAATATCCTCACTGAACGTGCATACCGCATCAGCAGCCTGCCATTTCTGTCCACAGTGTTTTCTAAATTTCAGCTAATTTTTAATATTTCCTCAAAGATATGTGATTTTCACTTTTTTTCTTTGCTGTATTCTCTTTTGTAATGCTTAATATACAGTACATCTGTATGTAAAGTGAATTATACAGACATAGTACGTAAGCACACTAGTAACTACACAGTTTTTGTTTATTCTTTTTATTTCCTTCATTTTTTGCTCTTTCTCTCTGTCTCTCTCAGGAAAGAAGTCATCTCGTGATGAGCAGGTTGCGTGTGCCATGCTTGCCACCCAGCTGGATAACTTTCTGGGTGGAGAGCCAGTCCAGCACCGGCATGTCCAGGGCTACGAGTCGCCTGAGTTCATGAAGCTCTTCCCCAGGGGGATCAGCTATAAGGTGAGAAAAGAAATATGTGATGAATATGATATATATTGTCACTACTGGAACAAAACCTTGCATCTTGATTTTTTCATTTTTTGACATGATGTGAAAATAACAGCTGCTCTTTACATTGTATTAACATTTTCTGATTAACGAACCGATACAAAACCAGCACAACCAGACTAACAGCTTTTTCACCAGAGCTGTAGCGCTCATCAACCACAGTGGACATGCATTTTTATTCTCAACTGATGTAAATGATACTGTATGTCTACTTAGACCTGCATATAGATATATTCATCTGCATATGTACAGATATTCACAGTTCTTTTTAGCTCATTTGACATTTGCTGTTTATTGTTCTTTATTCTATTTATTGTACTTTCATTTTATTTGTCCCTTATTTAAATATTTGTTTAAATATTTGTCTGTGTGCTTGTCTGGTCTGTTCAATATGTTACATGTCATAAATGTGTGCACTCACAAAGACAAATTCTTGTATGTGCAGCATACTTGGTGAAATAAAGTGATTCTGATTCCAGAAACGTTCCAAAATTACTTGGACACAAATCTGGTTCCGTTAACTCCCATTCAAAGTTAATAAGGTTTTTCCTTCTCTTGTAAAGGTACCTTTTCAGACATACAAGATTTTGTGCTGACAGTGACAATAAGATTTAATTAATTAATTAATTAGTCAATTAATCTCAATTATCATATGCTAAATACGTCATTTGGATCTTAATTCAACTGAGTATATTGAGTGGTAGCATTAACAAGTAAATTAAAGTATACTTAAAGTAGATAGTATGGTATACAGTCGTTGACGGTATATTAAAGCACTTATAATGAACATTCTTAAAAATGAAAACAACTAATAAAAAACAATGATGGACTGCTAAATGAACATACTTCTCTAGGCACGATTCCCAAACAAGGGCGTATTGCACCACCGTTTCAATGACCATGTGGTCCAGTGGATAATTCTGAACTTGGGTTACCTTTTTAAACTCACAGGTGTGACAACATTTCCCATGGTTTGCATATTAGAACGCTTCATGCATTCTGAGAATACTAGCAAAACATCAACTGCCACTGAAATACCATAAAGTGAACTCGCCTAACCTTCTATAACCAGTTCACTGCTCCTCTCTTTGTGTTTTCATATGTCCATTCTCAGGTTTCTTTACGGTGGGTTGTCCGTGTGTGAATAGCTTTGGGCTATGAAACTGAAACCGCCCAGTTGATAATTTACTCTTTAATAGAAGTTTTAGGTTTTGGTCTTTTAGCACCCCTGACCTGCATAGTTTGCTGTGACACACCCTTTTCAGCTGAAGAAAGGCTTATTAATTGGCTGAGGAGTCAGGGTTGCTGGAGCAGAGATAAGCCAGGATTATGACTGTGAAGCACTGCTGTGTGTGATGGCAGACATGCCTCGTTATAGGATTATATAGTGGAAATATTTAATGTAAATATGAATCAAACGTTAAATACAATTGTGTAGCAATTGTTATGAGCAGTAGTGCATGTGTAGTTTATGAGCACTGCGCTTAGAAGCATGCTTTCTCCTTTTATGAACAGTTCTCTCACTCCAGCAGCTCTGAATTTACTGTAGCACTGGAGGCACTGAAGGAAGGGTAGGGAGGACTGTTAACCAGCCATCAAATGTTACCCCATCTAAACCTCATTTTGGCCCTCACTGGGGCAGAACGGTTATAAAAAATGTAATCTCAGGAATCAGTATGAAAATAAATACAGTAAGGTAAAAGATTTCATTGAAATTTCAATAAAAAGATAAGAGGATTGTCTAAGCTAAGCTTTATAGACAGTATTTATAGCAATGAACGGTCAGCCTCAGCTTACAGCCAGAGCCATATACTAAATTCAGCTGCCAACTGCATGGAGGAAATGAGCAAAGGGGAAATCACTCATCAAGTAATGATCAGGAATTTATGCCTCAGAGTCTAAAAGATGGACTATGATTCATTGTCAGTTGCCAATGAAAAGAACTGTGTATATATTTAACTGCACAATCAGAACAGTTTCTTATTTCTGAGAAGTTGACTATCACAGAAAAGGTCAGGGCTCCACTATAAAGATATTGTCACTGTCCCAAAAAAGGTACAATGGCAACCCTACAGGTTGCCTTACAGAAGGCAAAAACATGCATTACTTTTAACATAAGTTAAAATAAAGCGATTTTATTCCAAGCAGTTTTGGAGCATTTCTATTGCTCCATACATCATGAATTTTTCACACAATGTAAAGGGCAGTATCTGTGAACACATGGTGTGAAAAAATGAAAATTGCAGAGAAATTGAGATACCTTTTTTGGACAGTGATGATATGTTGCTTCTATTGCTTTAATCTGTCCACAAATTATACAGTGTATATATACAAGAGAAAAGTGACAATGACATGATCTATCTGTCTGTAAAATTGAATGCAAGTCTAATGGCATCTCCCACCCCATCCTCTCTCTCTGTGTCTCTCTCTCTTTCTCTCTTTCCCTCTCTCTCTCTCTCTCTCTCTCTCTCTCTTTTTCAGGAGGGTGGAGTGGAGTCTGGCTTTAGGAGACCACAGAGTGGTTCTGGTCCAGTTCAAAGGTTGTATCACATCAAAGGGAAGAAGAACATCAGAGCTAAGGAGGTGACACTGAACTGGGACAGCTTCAACCAGGGGGACTGCTTCATCCTCGATCTAGGAGAGGTGTGTGTGAGAGAGAGAAAAAATGAGAGAGAGCCAAACTGCCAGTGAAACTGTAAGAATTGCCTCCAGTATTTAATCCCTTTAAATCCTATGGGCCTGTATGTGGGCCATATTTGTCTCTCACTCTAATAACTATATAACATACTACTTTCAAAGTAGGTACTGAATAATTCATGGCAGCTATGACAAAATAGTTTGTAAGATCAGTTGAACAATTGGCCTTGGGTTTAAGTGTAGTGAGCTGGTAGGCAGTGTGTTTTCTCTATGCATGCTGTCGCAGCCTTTGGCGCTGCACATGCCAAATTAGTAAGTAGAGTAACATAAACCCATACTCCAGTAAAAATATTGTCACTAGAAATGCAGCAGTACCACTTTTTTTATTTTCCAATACTGAAACCAATACAAATATTGAAACCTTGAAAACTGGCTGATATTGAGCTAATATTTTAACAGTTTATCTTTAAAATGAACTGTTTTTAATTGAGACCATTCACTTAAGATGCACATCTAAAAGCTGGCAATCGTGCTGAAACTACTCAAACACTCTACATCTCCACATGAACAAATAAACAGTTAAAATATCACATCACTCAAAGTGAATGAATGCTATTTCAGACTAGATCTGATGCAAGACATTAGAGATGTCTTATGTGTACTGAAGGGTATTGGCATCAGGCCGATATCAACACAGAATGCTGGACTGGTTGTAGGAGAAGGGAAAAAAAAAGAATGAATCTGATCAGAATTTTCTTCAGACATTGGCTTGTCCCCAAAATATCCACTAGAAAAAATATGCCATCTCTTTGCTGCTTCTGAAATATGACTCATGTTTTTAAAAACAACTTATAAAGTAGCAGGTCAAATAAAATCCTTGTACCAAGTTTCTCACAGAACTGCAGCAGAACCTCTTAGTACATCTAGCATCTGAATAGAAACTTTAGTTTATTGGACACTCTTCTTCTCTTTTTGGGATTCTTTTGATCTAGAATAATATGATAAACCTCAAAAGTGATGTATTGAAAATGCAGTTACTTTCCTCACAAATATGCTTGACTAGAAGTGAAAGTAGTATAATTTGAAAGTTCTCAGGAAAGCACAAAGCACAAGTATGTATGCTTAAACCAGCTTTGCATATATGCAAATGTGTCCAAACCAGTGTGTTACTGTTCACTCCCCAGACAATCGTGTCCTGGGTGGGCTCTCAGGCCAACATCTTTGAGAAGCAGAAGGTGCGAGAGATCGCCACCCTGATCAGAGACACAGAGAGACACGGCAAAGCCCAGATCACTCACATCAGTGAGGGAGAGGAGACACCGGAAATGCTGAAGGTTCACTTTAGTTTGTTTTTAGCTCTGCTTTTACTTACTGTCTTTGGGGGGATTCTATCTTCAGTCTTCAAATTTAAAGTTTGTTCTAAAAGTTTCTTTTTTACATGCTGACTTGAGGTGCAAGGCTTAAACAAAAATGCTGTTATAAATGATAGTCTTTGAGTGATACTGTGATTTAGGTCATTAATTTAGATTAAAAATGTTCTGAAGATTACAACACTTTGTTAGAGCAAGCTCCAGAAAGTGCCTGTGGCTTATCTGGCTGCAAAAGTACTGTGATTTGCCACAACATGCTGCAGGAGGGTCTCCTTAATAATAACCCCAGTGATTTCTGAGTGCATTTGTTTGGTGAGATCTCCTGTTCGTGAGAAGAGATGGTAGAGCAGGCACAGTACAAAATAAAATACACTTTTGATCTTGTTTATTTCAGTAGGAAGCATCATCTTGTGCAGCCAGATGCAGTTTAAGTAACATATAACCTCTAATTCTAGTCAATACAATATTGTCTGTATCCATAAACACACTGCTGTAGAATCTACTCCCTTTCTTCATGTTTCAAGCTTGTCAAGCATCAAGCCTGTGACCAGAAATTGAGGAAGGGATTCACAGGAATTCTTAGAATTTGCATAAATGAATATGATAAAAATATTGTCAACATGTAAATCTTGTTTGGAAATAAACAATGTTAAACAAAGGCTAGCTGACATCACTTAACCCCTTAATATTCCAGGCTTGCTACATACTAAGGCTTATTGTTCAGTATTTACAGGAACTTCATTGTAAACTATTGGAGCTTTTCTTAGGTTATAGAAGTGTGTAATAAAACTTTGGGCCCACCAGCAGGCCTATGACTTAGTGAGGGGTTAACCCTAGGGATGCCTATGATAGTGGGCTGTTGTAAAGGTTGAGTTTAACATTTGAACAGAAAAGTGATGGGAGCAATCACAACCAACCAGATTTCATCATATTCAGTTCTAATATTCCGAATTTGGAATTCAATTAACCAGATATCCTCTCAGAGCTCAAGGAACTCAAGTCTGGTACCAGGATTACGTAACAAAACACATGAATTACATTCAGGGTCTACTAGCTTTACTGCTTATTTGCCTGTGCTGGGAACATATTCATTGGTTCTGACTGGAATGGCCTTCATTAAATTTCTTTGTCATTTTTTTTTTTTTATTGACAGGTGCTTGGTCCATTGCCAGAGCTTAAAGAGAGCTCTCCAGAGGACGACAGCCAAGCAGATGTATCTAACGCTGCATCTTTGTACAAGGTACCGCCACACATGTGTGACTGTTGGCACAGTTTATAGTTACTGTTTAGCACAGTGGATGATTTTTAGGATGCTGAGTTTTGGATCACTTTTGCTGTACATGTCCAGTGAGGGTGAACCCAGGTGGCTAAGCTTGAGCGGGTAAATAAATATGGAATTAGTAATTATTCCATGCTGTCAATTTCGTTGTAAAATGGTTCCACAGTCATGTGTAAATTACCCTGGATTTTCAGAAAACAAGACTTAGAAAATAAGCTTTTGTTCATCCATCCATCCATCCATCATCTAAACCGCTTATCCTTCTGGGTCGCGGTGGGGTGCTGGAGCCTATCCCAGCTGTCATTGGGCGGAAGGCAGGATACACCCTGGACAGGTCGCCAGGCTTTTGTTCATTTATTTGCATAAATTAACAAAGAAATCATATCTCACTGTAGCCAGAAGTCAATGCTGACGTTGATTAAACTTATGGAAAAATAAAATATAATGGTTTTATATCTTATGTTTTTCAAATATATTAAATTCAGCAAATAAAAAAGGAAACATTTGCAGACAAGATCACTTATTGACTTATTTTCCCTTAGAACATTAACAAACATGACATTTGAGCAGGGGTGCTCGAACTTTTACATATGACAATACATTTTTCTGTGCATTGTTAATGGCAAAATAAAAATTGTTTGATGCAATCTCAGCACAATGTGAAAAATCATTGACAAAAAACTTGGCAATTTGTGATTTTTTTTTTTTTTATGCATGCCCAAAACACATGCTAGCATCAAAAAACAGTGAGTTACAAAGGTAATTTCAATGTTGTTCAGATTGACAAATAAACAGGCTTGAATGAGAGAGATCAAATAACAGCTCTGAAAATGCGCTCACTGATAATTAAACAACCCATTTGCATTGAGAAATTGTTGTTTGCATATTTCTTAAATATTTGTGGCCAAATATCTTTAAAAATATAACTTTAAAACCGATGTCGTGTATACTTTTGTATAAAAGCAAAACCTATGGATTTCCCAACTATTGCCAAGGCCTTAACATTTTCAACAATGTCAAACCTGCAGTTTGTTAATTTCCCCACAGGTTTCAGATGCTACAGGCTCAATGAAGCTGACCAAAGTCTCAGAGAAAACTCCTTTTGCCAAGGACCTACTTGTACGTGATGACTGCTTCATCTTAGACAATGGAGCCAATGGCAAGATCTTCGTTTGGAAAGGTGAGAGCAAGATATATGAGCCCTGTTACTAATAATTAACTCATAACAGATCATATATCTATGCATAAACCTGATCCCTGCATCTGCTATCGCCTCTTAATAAACAGATCATTGATAATGGAGCTCAGTTGATATGTTTAGAATAGAGGGGCTGGAACAAGGCTTCTTCAGTTAGCTTATTAAACCGCTAGAATGGGGATCGTCTCCAGTTGACTCATTAGTTATGCAATGATTTTGACATTCTTTCCCAGGTTAATATTTTGGAGACATCATTTTGTTTAATATAATTTGTGGTCTGTCGCACAAAAGCAGTAGGTAAATGACATCAAAAGGGCTTGTCAGTGCTGTTTACTTATGGAAATATCTAATTATTTTTCCTCATTTATTCACACATAAGTGACCCACAAGACCCTCTGTTACTGTGTTTATTAATAATGCTTATCTTATCCTTTTGATGAATCCATCACATTTGTATTGACTAGTCTTCTGTCCGTGTTTATTGACAGGCAGTGGAGCAAATGCAGACGAAAAGAAGGAAGCTCTTAAGATGGCAGATGATTTCATACAAAAAATGAACTACCCCAGGATGAAAACTCAGGTTTGCTTTACTGAGACCTAATATCTTTGCAAAATAAAACCTCCAAGGCAATAAGTGTAATCCCCTACTCTCATTGCTCACATTTTTATAGAATATGAATTATCACAAGTTTTTAGGGTCAAATATGTAGTTATTAATGTATGCTACAGTTTTGGAGCATTTGAAGAGGAGAAGAGTAAATGTCACACAGGACGATGGGTGGGGACTCTTTATTAGACATGTCACATGCTTTCCCTCACTTTCTAATGGTTTCTCAGAGGCTCATAAATCTGCGAGTAGGTCATATGGCATGCTCATACTCTGCACGGCATACGACTAGGCTGGTTTTATATATTCATGAAACTTATGCAGTAGAAACAGTTAGACCTTCATAAAGTATGTGTTTTTCCTTTTTCCACAGGTGGAGATCCTACCACAGGGCCGAGAGACGGTCATCTTCAAGCAGTTCTTCCAAAACTGGAATTAAAAAATTTTAATTGCACAGTCAGTAGAAAAGAAAGATCTGTTTTTATCATAATGTCACAGTGATGCAGTATTTTATTATCTAAACCCACCATTTCATTCTCACAAAGTACAAAGATGTATGTCTTTAAGAAAAAACAGCAAAGAGCCATGAGTAATCATATGTTAGCATAGCTAACATAGTTAACAGGCTGTTTGAACTACCCAAGGACCAGTTTTTTCTCCTTTCTGCATGACCAAACCCAAATCAGTCGCATTAAACTCAAATCCTAAAGCAACTGCCACTCTTAGTGATGAGAATGATCTGTGTTATTTACCAGTGTTCAGGCCAACATGACATTTAACAAAGCTTATGGACAGTTCTGTTTTTTACTCATTTTGTTTGTTAATAATCAGTTTACTGTTCTAAGAGCAAAAAAAAAACAAATAAAAATCATAATGACACAAGAAACCAAAGTGTTTTCTGAGCCTATTTCTTGCACTGTATGGACAAATTGATTACCTTACTGGTCACCTTTTACCCAGACAGATATGCAGCATATATTATCACATGACCTTACAATCAACTCTTTCCTATATAGGCTACACAGTTTACACAGTATAAACACTGATATGATGACTATATAATGGGTGTTGCTAAGTTAAGAGAGTGTATTGCATATACATTGTAATGGGAATGAATTTTCAGTGGTGTTGATAACTTAATCAATGCTGTGATTACTATACGTTCATTGAGTTAGTAGCAGTATAATTACATTGTTATTGTTGTCATTATTAATATATAAAGCTCAATTAAGTCTCTTTGTAAAAAGGACAAGTTACTGTGTTTCAAAAGTTCTGTCTAATGCACAGGAGGATGTGACACAGAAAGAGTGTGATACTTTAATAAACTATTTTATACCAGACTGCACTTTGTCCTCCTGGGTGAAACCACTGCCAGCTGCCAAGTTTCTCAGAATACTCACGGATGATGTATGTGTTGAGTAAGATCTGGTGCTATGTGTCACGGTGAATCTCTAGGTAATCATAGTAACACTCAACATCACCTATCCATAATACATTTCCTTTTTTGGTGTTCTGTACAGCCCTCTAGACCTCTAGAAATTTTATTCAAATTAACAGCAAGTGATATATATGCAGTGCTGTAAAAAAGTATTTTCCCCCTCCCCGATTTCTTCTACTTGTGTATATTTATCACATGTAAAAGTTTCAGCTCATCAAACTACTTTTCATATTAGACAAAGATAACCCAAGAGCCATTATCCACAAAGAGAGAAAACATGAAACAGTAGTGAACCTTCACAGGAGTGTCCGGCTTACCAAAATCTCAGCAAAACCTCAGAAGTCCACTTTTGGATGGCTCAAAAGAAATAGAGTTAAGGTTTTGGAGTGGCCCACTCAAAGTCCTGACGTGAATCCCATTGATATACTGTGGCAAGACCTTAAACAGCCATTTCGTGCTCAGAAACCCTCCGATGTAGCAATTCTGCAAAGAAGAGTGGAGCCAAACTCCACAGCGATGTAAAAGACTCATCGCAAGTCATTGCAAACGTTTGAATGCAGTTGTTACTGCCAAGGATGGCACAACTTTCCTTTTCACATGGGTTATATAGGTTTTGAATAAATCTTTATCTTCAATAAATGGAATAGTTATTTAAAAGCTGCAATTTGTGTTTACTTGTGTTGTCTTTGTCTTGTTTTAAATTAGTTGGATGATCTGAAACATGGGGGGCAAATACTTTTTCACAGCACTGTGTGTGTGTGTGTATACATACATAAACAAACAGAAGTATAAACAAATCAAATCTCTTTGATGACTTTAATATGTAAATGAAGTGCCAAAACTTTTGCATAGGCCACATTTTTTGGTTTTATTATTTATTTTCTAACATGTTATATTCAGCAAATTAACATCTTCAAAACATATTAAATGGCACTTTTGTTGCTCTGGATTCTAAAAGGTAGAACTTTCTTTGTACATTTATCCTGAAATATGTTACATATGAAACACTTGACGCAGCAGCGAGCAGTTAAGGCCACCATGACTGCAAACAAATATTGCAAAGCTGTATTTAGAAATACTGTTTTTAAATTTGCTAAAACAGTCTTATGTAATACTATATATATATAATATATGTTCTTTCGCAACAGAATTTGGAGCAAAGGCCATGCCAGCATTATCATTTAAGGTAAACCTTTATTGCTCGCAGAACAGCCTTTGGGTTTGTGCCAAACAGACTTCATGAAGTTGCTCTGTATCCACCAAGTTTAGTTCATGACAATCAGGTCTTCCAATGCATAGCACTGTTTCATAATGTCAGTATAGTTAACATATTGTATTGGGTAATTACATATTCAGTAAATCATAGCAATAGACGCATGAGCTTGCACATGCAAAAGTTCGGGTGCCAAATTGCATGTTTTGTTTTGTATGATGAAAAGGAGTTAAAACATCCTCTGCAGAGAACACGGTTCAGCACATTTTAATGCACAGTTACTGTTTATGTACAGAATTTAACATATTGGGGAAAAATAAAACATAAAATGTGATCTCTGCCAAAGTTATGCCACTGTATATTTTGTGTTCTATTTTTTCCAATATGTTAAACACAGTGAAAAGACAGAAACTGTACACAAAAACATTTACATTTTTTAAATCAATTATATAAATGTATTATATATAAATATATTTTCTGTAGGGGATGTGTTGCTTATTTTCACTCAGAAAAACACAAAAAAACCCCACAAAAAATCATTTCACCAGGGGTGTTCAAACTTTTTCATATGACTGTATGGGTTGGTTTCTCAGACAGAGATTAAGGCCTCGTCCTGGACTCAAGGCAGGAAAACAGACCAAAAACAGTTCAAGAAGTTAAAGTTACAATGAAAGATCTTTACACAGGTAGTTTATTTGTCTGGACTCATTTGAGCTTTCTTCATTATTTTGCTAATTAGTAAATAATGCTTACTAGTTACTAGTAGCAATTATGGGAACTCACGTATGTCACATAACCATTTCAGTTGACTCATTTGGATTTATAGCACAGGGTTTTCCTCTGAATTGTGAAGTCATCTTAGATCACATAATTCTCTCAGTGCCCGACATGGTCAGGGCTGAGACAGATAATAACATAATTCCTGCACCAGGATGCTTGGAATGATTCCACTGGTCATTAACCCCCGTCATTGCTGATAAAAATGTGTGTTAAGCTCTAAGTCCCTTGACTTACTATAAACTGAGCTTTGGCAGGTCTAGTTACGGTAAGTAGGCGAACAAGATTTCCCCCCTCTTGTTCTGCCCACTGGGGCAATAAAGCAGGTCCAAAGATCGCATGGCACTGGCTGCACACAAAAGGCGAGACAAGAGTGCTCAGTTGTCCAGTTTCACTGATCACCTCTACACACAATCACAAACCTGCTACGCTGGGTAAGTCCTGCTGGGATTACATTTCATATCGCAGCATCGCTACTTATTCTGGGATTACAAGCAAAATGTATTATGTTACATACGAGTGATATATTATTTAATAGATCATCTGCATTTGTTATGTCACATTTAGAAAATGAAACAGGTTATGATTTTTAAATATCTACTGTCACATTATGTCTTGATAAAGTGACTTGCATGTGCTACCGCTAATATTTTCAGCATGGACTTCACTCTTTAACATTGTTTTACAGCTGAACGGACAAAACCACAAAAGATGAAGGGCATTCTTAAAGATAAAACCCTGAGTATGTCTACTACTGTTCATATTCATGTTAATATTTTATAGTGCATTTTGAAATTTAGAGTGATTATGTTTATAATACTTATTATTTTATCATACAACTTGCATGGAACATATAAATGTGGAAAGGTGCAGTGTAATAGCAGGAGTTGTTTTGGGGGGGGGGCACATGAGCCCCTTTAGGCCGCCTCCAGTACCAACTGAATAAATGTAATCCTACTACTGCTACTGCTACTAATAGTAATAAGAACAGTAATAAAAATTAAACAAATACTACTTCTTCTTCTTCTTCTTCTTCTTCTTCTTCTTATTATTATTATTATTATTATTATTATTATTAGTAGTAGTAGTATAGTAGTTGATTCAGTTGTTATTGGATATAGCCTGAAGGTACTCATGTGCCCCCAAAGCAACCCCTCATTTTACACTATGTTCTTAGTACTTCACTAATTTTACTATTACCACCACTACAAATAATAATGATAATCTAATAATCTCTGTGCTCTCATTAATGTCATTCGGTTCCTCTAGAGATGAATCCTCTGACCAACGTTGAAGTGCAGAGTCACTCAATAGGAGCGGTGCGGTGGACACTTCCAGAGGAATCGGTGCAGGTTCACAGCTCAGCTCCCAGTGGCCAGTTCAAAAACAGCATTACACGTTCCACACGCTCACAGGTAACATCTGCCTCCCACCCTCTGCTTCTACACTCTGAAGTGCTCAGATTGGCTTTCTGCTTCGCTGATCTCATTTCACAGCCTACCACTCTGTTAACCAAATTGGTTAACAAAAGAACTGAAAAGATTTGATTTGCTGTGATTTTTATGGTAAGATCAACATGCAGGATGTGTCAAAACAAAGTCTGATTTTGTTAACTATTTAAATAAATACTGAGCAGAAAACTGTGCGATTACCTAATAGGAGATTGTCAGTAACATTTCATACTATCTTTAAAAGGACTTCATAACACAGTTCACTGAATAACATGTTTATAAAGCAATACTTTTTTGAGTACTTTTTAACTGCTGATGCCACTATTCACAAGATGTCATTTAGATGTTTTTTGATATAACAGGCCTTAAACTAAAATGATGGACATTTGTTCTGCTTGAGTCAAAATACAAAATTATCAAAAATTTATTAAGGAGACCTGTGTGGTCAGACATGAACAGCTAACTCCCCTTAGCTCTCAGTTTCACATAACTGTAATAACTGACAGTACTTTTGATGCTTAAACAAATTTAGCACATGTAGAAAAATCATAGAATTGATATATGAAGCTCTGCCTTATTAGTTTCATTACTTGAGAATAACCCTTAATAACAGTGTTATAAATAAAAAGAAAATGTCTATCACTCAGGTTTAAGGCCCCTAATGCCAATGCAATTGGCATATTTGCTTGGTAATATTGGTAATATTACATTTCCATAATAAAAGAAAACAATGATTTGCAATGAACTTCTTTTGATCTGACAATGTAATAGCATAAATGTTAAAGAAACAGTTCAGTGAAAAATCAAATTTACACTACAGTATTCAATCGGCAAATGTATTCAATCAGCCAAGACATCAGGCTTAAAGATGTCTGGTATTGCTGTTCTTAACTAATTGATGTGTTTTTGTTGATTTTTACACATAACTGCATTCCACACTGTGTCAGAAACCACACAAACAAGACTGAGATTACTTAACCACTCAACACCGTGTTGATTTAGGCATGCAGTTTGCACATTAATTGTGGCTCAAATGCAAAACTAAGAAGCAAATTTCATACCCCAAACATGACCTGGCTGACTGACTATTCTGAAAAAGAGGAACATTGTGTAAATTTGATTTTACAGTGCAGAGCATCATTCATATAATACCATATTATTTAATGGATTGTATGTTCCCCAAAGCAAAGACAGCGGCAGCAGTCCTTGAAAGACCTCCGCAGTCTGCAGGAGTGTGTCCAGTTCCTCAACCACTGGAAACTACAGGTGGCACAAGTGTGCAAGGTAAGAAAGAGAGAGTGCCATGAGACACATAAAGAAAATAAAAAAAAATAAGTTCATTTTTTCATTTTTAACTGCTGTTTGGTTTGTGAACAGACGTCTTGGAGAGTGGGCTGGTGTAAAGCAATGTAGATAGGCACGTTCATGTAGATTTATGCTAATGGAGCATTTCCTTTGGGATGGTAGTCAACTTATCAATCAGGCGCAAAAGAAGCTGTTCTGAAAATGCAGCTAAAAATGCTTGTAATTCTATTAGACTAGCCCAGCAGTAGTTGAGTCACTCTCTTTTAGACTCCAAACTGTCTGCTTGATGAGGGATTTTCCCTTCACTTTCCCAGTGCTTATTTCCTCCATTACATTTTGGCAACTAAGTCCAGTACATGGCTTTGGCAGTAATCTGCTACTGACTGTTCTTTCTTTTAAAGCTTTATAACTGACTGTAAATCTTAATGTAGACATAATCTTATCATCTCATTGCAGTTTGAAAACATTTAATTTATTTATTTCTAAGGTTACAACTTTTTTTATGACACCCAAAGTAAGGTTTTGATGGAGCAGCATTTGATGGCTGACTCATATATATTCTCTATACCTTTCCTTCAGAGCTGTAGTAAATCTGAGATGCTTGATTGAGGTTTATAGTCTGAACACTCTGATTGTCTCAGTGAAAGAAACGTTTTTGAAGATCCTAATGCAAGCAGATATAATAAAGATATAATAATGTCAGTCATCTCACTCGCTTTGCTTATTATTACAGAATTGTATGAATATTTCTAAAACAAAAAAAAACAAAACAAAATAAAAAAAAACATTTGTATAGTTGTGCAAAACAGCATTATGTTACAGAGGAGTTGCACTATAATACAGTAAGGGAGGTTTGTTAGGGTCAGCTCATATCTGAAGTGCAATGTGAACACTGTGAAAGTAATGGCTTTGTTGTTGCTGATTAATATTATGCCTATAACAGTGGAGAAAACACTAAAATCATCCATTCAAATTGAAAATACTCCACTCTAAAACATTGTAAGGGCAAAGAAAGGTTATTTTAAAGTCCAGTGCTTCTGTTCCTTAAATTCTACTCTTATACATTTATATTAGTTACTTATGAGATAAGAGTAAGTCCTGACATTTTCCCCTTTGCGTGCAAACATCATGAATAATGATAAGCGTTGTCACTGGAGACATATATCTTCTCAGCTTATCTCTCGGTGGGTTTATGAGGCTGAGATGGCTGATTGTAAAAGAAGTTAATCTCTGTTTATGGCCTCTTGTTTTTTAAACCTTAACACAGCTGCTGACTAACTGTGGCTCTATGCAGGCTGTGTAGAGGCAGTAAACGGGGGGGCCAGGAGTCACAGGTTATTAAAAATAAAATCCCAGAAAGAAATGGTCAGAGGAGCAGTAGGGAAAGGAAACAGATTGTCATAGTATATGTATTGGCAACATTATAGTAGCATTATTAACATGAAAAATATTGCAGTGTCTCTTCTTTCTGATACTTTTAAAATTAGTTTTGATGAATGAAGCACCGATGATGCTCACGTTGTTCACATTCACTGCTGTACTAATCTCTGCTTTGTGTGTGTGTTGTGCGGTTGCAGAAGGGTGACGATGCTGGTGAAGGATGCAGCAAGTGGCCCTCTGAAGCATCTGAGGAGCCTGAAGATCCCCGAACTGAGCGCAGCCTGGAGGAGAGCCGCAAACTCATTCTGCTGTGGGCCGACGAACTCAACAGCGTCGACATGGTGAGACGCTAGACCAATGTTTATAGTACATATATGCTATGCATTTGCCAAATTGAGAGATACGACAGTAACCAAAGCTGGACACAGCAGTCTGACTAATCTAACCCAGATGCTATGTGTCCTTGCAGTTGTCTAAAAAGAGCAAATGGATGCAGGAGAGGTTTGAGCATGGAGAGGTTGATGAGCAGCAGAAGAAGGATCAGAGTGAGCTGCTGCAGGAGAGGGTTATGGAGTGGGCCAGAGAGCTGCAGAGTGTGTCAGAGGTGAGCGGTCAGTGGCCTGCACACAGATTATCCTCATCTTAAAGATCTCACTATAATATTCACTGGATGCTGCTTTAGAACTAGAAAGGTTCTAGTTAATCATATACTGAAACAGGGATATGTGGAATTTACACGATTCAAATGAGTAGCCCTACATCTTTTCCACATGGATGAAATATTCATTCGTGCACAAAAAGTTGAACACCCTCGATCCCATGACATATTTTGCTTTGTGAGTTCAGACTATGCTTTCAACAGTATGAGGTGGTAGTATGAGGGAAGACTGATTGAGGGAGGGGGAGAACTTGAAGTTCTGGGCGGCCTCTGTCTGTAGCTAGAAGGCCAGACCCCCTTATAGCTTAAGTAGGACTGATGTAGGACTGAGGAACAGGGAGGAGATGGGGTGGCCGTGGGGATTCCGAACGCTTGGATGTAAACTTATTAGTTGTTAGATTGGAAGAAGGAGGGGTTTCAGGCATGTTCCTCCCCCCAAACCTCACTTATAACATAACTACATTCATTTTCTGGGTGAAAATATAAAAGGAAAAAAATTGGCATTTTTCTGCAAATCTAGCGCACACTTTCTATTTATTTGCTGAGTGAAATATAACTTTTGCACAGGCCGCATTTTTTGTTTTTTTAAGTTCAGAAAATGAACAGTAGACACAATAAAATGTGCAGAAGCATGTTCAAACACAGGAAATTTGACCATCTGACAAAAGCAAGTAAACTGAGATACAAACTCAACATTATATTATTCATGTTGAAATGATTCACATTTCAATCAAGCAAATTTGATCACTTTTGTGTGTAAAGTATATGTCCTTAAAACCCCTCTTTTATATATGCCCAGTCCAGACTGATAAATGCGCTCCTCTACATTGCTTTGGGCAGCTCTCTGAAAGATCAGAGCCAGTCTACTATTTCTCTGAGCTGGCAAGTGGCCTTCATTGTGAAGCAAGACTTCTTATGCATGCCTTTGTGTTTCTCTCAGAGCTGTGGAGTGCTGGGAGACGAGCTGGCGCAGACGCTTCGTCTCCTCGGCCTGAGAAAGAAAAGGCTGGTGACTCTGATGCCCCTGCTGGAGTTCATCACCTGGTCTTTACTGAAGGAAGACAGCAAGGTCAGATACCTCTACTCTGCTTCATTACAAACATTGATTTCTCTTCAGGTCAAGGCTTCTGGAGTTAGTTGTCTAAAATGATCAGGGATGTTTACATTCGAACACAAAGTTGCCCCAAATCAATAAATAAAACCATAGCAGATATTTAAGCAATAAATATTTTGTCACTGTCCAAAAAAATTCTCCATTTTTATTTCTATAAATAATGATTAGTAATTCTTTTCTACATTTCTGTAATTACATTGCTTAAACATAGCCATTGGACAATGATGAATTAACCAAAGAAAATTAATTCAAAATTACTTGAGATAAAATCTTTTTACATTATGTAACATTACAGTTAAGAATGCTTTTGCCTTTACCTGTAAATGATGAATGTATTATAGATCACTTGTTGAAAGTGGGTTTTACATATATAAGAAATATCAATGTTATATTATGATTAATATCATCTTTATTAGAGAAATGAAAATATGATTTCCACACATCAACTGTTATTTTAAAAAAATGTTTTATCCAAAATTGTTACAGATGGATATATATATATATATATATATATATATATATATATTCAGCTGCTACTGAGATAAATGTCCTCATGTAGTCCATCATGCTGCAGCTTTAATTGTGTGTGTACTATGTACTTAATCAAACATCTCATTAACCTCATTATGTTGCTGATCAGGCTTACGCAAGGTTCAAGTAGCATTTCAGCACGTACTCAGGCAATTATCAAGCCCAATAAAACAGCTTTGTGTTTTATGAGACACGCAAGTTGAGGTTATGGGTGCTAAGGCTAGGTTGATAAACCTGATTACTGTAAAGGCTGTTCAAAGTCCAGTGCAGAACATCTGTAGTTCAGTTTCGGATTGAGTAGTATCAAGTTGATCAAACCTATATCTAACATTATTTTTAGATCAGTAAATATTTTGCATAATTTTTTCATGAACATATAGTTTTGCATACTAAACGTATGTCTGTATTGACCCTCCTGGCTTTTATAATATAATCCTTGAGCATATGATAAGATACAGGGTCGAGATGCAATAAAGCAAGGTGTATGGAACAGAATGGTTAACGTGGCAAATTATGCAGGAAAGTATGTGATGTAAAGCCACTTTGACCTCAACATAAATGAGATGTATATCACAGTGTAGGTGACGTCAATGTATGTGGGATATAGGACACAGATATGTGGCAAGTAGCAACCTAGATTATACAGCACTATTAAGAGGCAACTCTGTTGCTACAACAAACATGTAGATTCTCTAATACAAAAACCCTAAAAAATACAAGAATGTTCTAGTCAATCCTTGAAAAATGGCAAACGTCTGCAGAGACCAACAAGCCCAAAAAAAACGATGTGGTGAAAATGAACAGTTTCACATATACTTTCTGTTTCTTTCATTAACGCAGGATATGGTTTCTCAGCTATGGCTTTCTGCTAAGCAGCGCTCCTGGAAAGCAGGTGAGAAATATAAAGATCTTCTCAGTTATGATTGTTTAAAGTGCATGTAGATATAAAGGAAATGCATTAAGGTGATTGAAGATATTAAACTACTTCATTTAGGTATGAAATTATCTAATATTTCTTGTTTTAATTACAACCCTTGCTGTCACAGCCACTTACTGTTGTCTCCCCACTATGCTTTGTTTCTGAAACAGGCACACAGCGATACATCCCCAACTCAGGTACGTTTCCATAAATAGCACATCATTATTTTTACATATCAACTGAAAGTTCAGTATTGACACTGTCGAAAAAACAAAAACTTATATCTCCATTTCTGATGTTTTTCATTTTTTTAACATAATTAATATAAATATAAATTAATATAAATGAATAAACAGGCAGTCCTTCACATTGTGTGAGAATTTCATAATGAATGAACTGATGGAAATGGTGCAAAATTGCTTTAAATTACATCTTTCCAAATTAACTTTTAACTAAAACATCAAAATTTAAGATTTTTCTTCTCCTGTAAGGTTTTGTTCAGACAGTGACAATATGTTTCAGTTCTTGATAATAATTTACATGACATGAGCAGTTTGATTCAAACAGAATTGCATCTGTTGTGAGTACATTTGAGCCTTCATTAATCTCTTATGTTTCATTTCTTTCTAGTATGGAAATGGATCACCAGTGCAGCAGGTAAGTTTATTAATTCTGATATAAAAGAGCTTTTATTTCTTATGATTATCAAAATACAACAACAAAAACAACAACAACAACAACAACAATAGTTGCTGTTGGAACAAAACCTTATCTCTCCATTTTTTTATATATATTAAATTTAAAAGCACTGGCTGCTACTTACATTGAGTGAACACGTCAATGAATAGACAACATACCATAGAACTGATATGATCTAAAATGACTTGGAATAAAATCTTTTCACTTTAAAATCATTTATAAGTTAAGAATATTTTTTCCTGCTCCTCAAAAATTACCATTTTTGAGATACAATGTTTTGTTCTGGCAGCAACAATAAGCAATATTACATAGTCTGTATTTATATTATCTTACTAATACCAACCATTAACCTACACCTCGCTCCTCTCTGTAACACAGTTGACGTTACCCTTGACCCCATGACCAACCACCCATGGCTGCAGCTCTCTGAAGACCAGAAGAAGGTCCAGGAGAGCCTGCAGGAGGCTGACCTGCCGTTCAGCCCTCAGCGCTTTGATGGCTGGCCGTGTGTCCTGGGCTGGGAGGGCTACATGGGTGGGCGCCACTACTGGGAGGTGGATATAGCAAACAACGGCTACTGGAGAGTGGGGGTCACCACTGCTTCTGCCAAGAGGCAAGGGCGCATTCCCATGAAGCCCTCCAAAGGCTACTGGACCCTGTGGCGGAGCACGCGGCAGTTCTACGCCTGCACTGAACCAGAGACGCCCCTGCCGCTCACGCTAGTGCCCAAGAAGCTGGGGATTTACCTTGACTACGAGGAGGGCCAGATCTCCTTCTACAACGTGGAGAATAAATCTCACATCTACACCTTCACAGGCCACTTCCGCCAAAAGCTGTACCCTCTTTTCGCCCCACTGGATGGAAGGACTGTCATTACCGTATCATCTCCTAAAGATGCTAGTAGTTTGTAAAGGTGTAAATCAGCCCAAGTCCAAGTTCAGTTCACCACAGTTTCACAAATTTGCTCTAGAGAACAGGACGAGTGGAGCACATCATATGTATAAGCTGTGCTGTTCAATGCAGTAGCAGCATTACTTAATATATTTAATATATATGTAAAAAAAAGTATTTGCCTAATTTTGAAGAGGCACATAAATATTTTGGAATCAGAATATCGTTACTGTCATATTAAAACTTGGTAATCTCATAACGAACCACAAGGAATGGGCTAACATTACTTTCAATAATATCTCAACAAATTAACATACATACAAGTAAGAAAAATAATATCATTTCATATTATAAGCTTTTGTTACAAAAGCAGTGATATACAGCTCAGGTATGCTGTAACTCCTCACTACCAGAGGGGCAGATATGTGGACTTTTAACTAGGATCTTTTTCAAAACATTAGTTACTTCAGTAGCCAGATTGACTGTAGGCACCATACTACCCCTACCCAAAAGTGCCTGGCACCATATCCCAACCACATCTTTCCCCTGCCCTCTCTGTGGGCAGGACCCACAGTGACCAGTTCCTTCCTCCCTTTCCTTTCAGTAAAAATCATTAGCTGAAGCTTAAATGAGTGTAAATAAAAGTTCACTATTATCATTTTATGATTTGTTTACTATGTATGGAGCTTTCCTTCAGTTATGTTCAACTTTTCATCATTCCTTTAGTCTTTCGTGTACCCTTCCATTCAAATACAATATTCACATATTTATTTGTTTACATGTAAATCTAACTATACAAACATCATCAAATTATTTATTTATCTGTCTACAGATTAATCCTAGACAAATACCATAAAAAGCTAATGTGTGTACTGTATTTTCTATTTCTCTGTAGTTGTCCTTTTATTACTCTGATTGTTACCTGGCTGCACTTTATTTTAGAATTAATGTGTGTCAAAGTGTGAACTCAAATGATTACACTAGGGTGTACATATTTAATGTCTATGTCAAAAATATTATTGTTCACTTTAATGGACATTGTTGTACTTGATAAGAGCAGAGTACGACAAAGAGTACTTACAGTAAGAGAAGGAGCATCACTACCTCTTATACCACTATGTTTATTGGTAATTCAGTAAGATTTAGTGACCTTTATATGAATATATACTAATATATGAAATGCTAATATATGTTTTCAGTGACTGCAATCGATTAATATAAATGTCAGAATAAAGTATGTAAATATGTATCCATGTGACTCTGACTGAATTAATACACCTCCTT
Organism: Colossoma macropomum; assembly: GCF_904425465.1. NCBI lineage: Eukaryota > Metazoa > Chordata > Actinopteri > Characiformes > Serrasalmidae > Colossoma > Colossoma macropomum. The sequence goes on along the minus strand of NW_023494790.1, from coordinate 16,218,924 downwards.
CAACACATAGTCCCCTCTAATATGCAGCTTTTTTTGTGAAACATAGAGGCTATAAAGTTTGACATATGACTTTTTTTCGTATGTTGACTAAAGGTGGTTAAAAAGTCATTGAAACTTCACTCACACATTACTCACTGCTTTCAGGCCAGCAGGCTCCTTGCAGGTGCACCTAATTTGGATATGACGTAAATCCATTTAGGTGCTGCAGTGACTGCACATGCTACGTCCCAGGAGAGGGGCTTTTGAAACACTGCTTACTTTCACTTCTAGTGTGAAAATCTGCTCACTAACCGGCAAGACTGCACTAATGACTGTCAGGGCAGGGTGTGTCTTATAAGTGACAAGAAACTCTGCATGTTATGCTCCTTATGTGGTCATGCTGGTGTTGATGTCGGGTAATTCTCTGGCTCCATGGGTTTCTTACACAGCCAGGGCCCGTACACCTTACAGTCAGCGGCAAACACACTTCCGTTCCCCCTCAGGTCTGCACAGTCTCTCTCCTCAGAGTCCCACTGCAGCTTTATGCTGAAAACACACATGCACAAAATGTCAGAGCACAAAATGTAGATCAGCTTAAAATCGCACCTTCTTCAACTCATCAGCTAACTACAAAGACCATCCTCAGTTAATTATAGAGAAAAGGCTGCAGGGCTCTGAGTCTCCAGGACTTGAGTTTGACACTCCTGATTTGATTGATTTCAAGCATGAACTATTTAAATTGTCTTATATTACTTGTTTGTTGCTTTTGGGTTAAGATACAGTCATAAGCAAAAGTTATTTTGCATGTTGATTTTTAAAATGAAAATAAATTAACACATCCTGAACAGGGAACACATTTAAATATGTCCTTTTTTCATGAATTTTAAAGCACAATCTCTATTTATTTAACATGTTAGAAAAAAGTAAACATAAAATATAAAATGTGTGTCAAATGTGCAGAAGTGTTCTCTGGAGAAGGGGACGTGGCCGAGCGTCGAATGCAGGATGGAGAAGCCGGACGGGCTGAACCAATGGGCTAAGTAGCTGATGATGTTCACCTGTGCCTTGTTTCTGCCAGCCTACTTATAGTCACCTCTTCTCTCAGTAGGTGGCAGAGCCCAGAGAGAGAATGAGACCCGTGAAGGCGTGAGAGTTGAGGCGAGCCGAGCAGAGCAGAGCTAAAGCTGAGCTGAACTGAACAAAAGAAAGAAAGGACTAAGAAAGTCCCAGCGAGTGTCTTGTCTTAATTTGTCTGTGGGCTGAAAAGCCAAGTGGTTTTTGCGTTGTGTATGAATAATAAAAATAGCTCTCCGTCTTCACACCTGCCCCCGGCATCCTCCCTCCACCTATTATTAAAGTTGTAACAGATGCATTAACTTATTTTTCCTTAGCAAATTAACAAAACATGTCTTATGACTGTTTAGCATGTTCAGACAACTATTTTTTAAACAAATTTTTCTACTTAATAGTAAATATTGTAATTTATTGCATTCCTTCCAAAGTATTAAATGACCATGCTACTTGGTCATATACAAACACACCATTAGAAATAAAGGTACTGTGCAGGTACATTTTTCGTTTATCAAAATACAAACAATATAAATGTTTCCTCAAAGGTACAACAGTGGTTTTAAAGTCCAATTGTGTACCTTTTTGTAAGTTTTTTGCCGAGGTCAAAAGTACATATTTGTACCTTTTCATAACCTAATGTTTTAAAACAGAACAATAATGGGGTGTTTGGAGTCAATACAAGTTGAAAAAAAAAAAAAAAATTCGGTGGATTATAGTACAATTATGTTCCCTGGCTAAATGTACTGAGATGTACCCTGGAGGGTACCACCCCAGTGACAAGAGGGGTGCTGTCTCAATTACAGTTTCATACCTTTATTTCTGAGAGTGTATATGCATATATACCTATAATGTGCTCCACTCCTCCTGTACTCTGCTTTGACGGTACTCTTTGAATAATGTTATAATGTCAAAAACACCATGAGGCATTATAATCTGTGACCAGTATACAGTTTATGAGGACTTGTATCTACATTCATTGTCCATTTAATTAGGTACACCGACCGAATAGTCGCACTTTGCCTTAGAACCATGCAAATTTGCAAACTATTTAAAAATATGGACAATCATGTTAAACTTTTTTGAAATGTTATGAACAATCACTATTAAAATAGGTTATTTTCCATTAACTCATGCTTGTGTCCCCTCTTGTGATGCCCTTCTTAAGTCACACCAGAGGACCCAGCTGTCACAGGAGAGGATCATTTTTACTGTATGATCATTTTTGGTTAGCCATCAGCAGCCAGACTCTCATTTTAATGCAATTTTCACCTTTCTTTAACATACTGCAGTTTTACTGATTTATGATTTATCCGTCTATCTGTCTGTCTGTCTATTACACGCCATCCAACTCGCATAATGACGCTCTGCTTCATGAACTGAAGCAGGTGTAATGAAGCATGGAAACTTCACAATGATCAGAGCACCAAGAATGAGACCAACTGCTTTAGCCTTACGATGACAGTCAGAGTTCTGAAATTAATCAAATAATCAGAATACAGAAGGATCAGTGATTGGGTACATATGTGACTGACAGATACTTACAAGCTGTGCTTGTGAAAAGATGTCCCATCCTGCCAAATCCACACACCCTCTTCCTGAGAGTCAGTGAGGCCCAGCCAGAGAAATGGCGTCTCGGAAAACGTCATCATATATCCCAGGACAAATTGCTGTAAAAGGTATTCATAAATTATTTATTTTCTGAATGCACACTCTAGAGTTTCATATTTAAAACTGAGAATTTAATCAAATAATTACTTTTGAACTTGAAGCAATTGCTGTTAGCCAATTAGTATTGCATCACTTAAGTAACATGTAAGAGAAAAAGAACTGGTTCTGGTCTAATGACAGAGAATCCTCACTATTTACTCTTACTTTTCTGAACTCCTTTATTTAACCTGTTTTGTTCGCACTCATTGTTGTTTCTGCTAGTCTCTGAACGCATCACTGACATGAACGCTCATCAACCCATCCATCTATCAGTCCATTCGTACCATCTCAGTGGCATCTTGAATGACCGCCAGGCTGGCATTGTGCTCTCTGCAGTAGTCCACACTCTCTGCCCACTTGCGATCCTTCTCCAGGCCCACAGAGAAGAAGTAGCAGTGGCCCCAGAGCCAGTGCCATTGCTTTGGGCATAGCTGACATCTGGAGTCTGACGGACATAGAGGAAAAGAGGGCATGGAGTTGTGTGATTGAGACTGTGCAAGAGGCCTAGAAGAGGACGACATTAAACTCCACCGTTCAGCGACATTATACTCCACAAGTCAGTCAGGGTGATTTGATGTGAAGTAGCTTATTGTGGAGAAACTGACTGACTAAAATTTCTTTTCAGTGGTGGTGATAGGAGCCAGGGGTTGCAATGTTTACATTGCAAATATTACCATTTTACTTATTTTTTTCAAAACAACCAGTGAACCTACATGTATCTTTTTTGTATGTAATGTTGAAAATGGTAACATAGTGGTAAATGTGATTTTTTTGGGGGGTAATATATTGCCTTAATCCATCCCGCATGTACCTCTCCATCATGAATGGACTGAAAAAACAAAAACAAAAACATAAAAATCTTCACAAAAATAGTGTAAAACAATGTCTCAGGCATCGGATAGTGTATTCGTAGCCATTTTGTGCTATATTTTTCTGTGAGGGAGCTGTTAGAGGCATTAAACCCTTTAGATGTCTGGTTCCTATCACCACCACTGTGAACAATTCTGACTTTTGTAAGTTTCTCTAGAATGGATCACTTCACATCAAACAACTCTACAAAGGCTCACATCATTGTGCATCTCCATTTTTGTTGTTTTTATTTTTCTACATCATTTGAACCTGGCAGCTGTCCTTTACCTTCAATGAAAATTTCATGATGAATGGACAAACAGAAATTACTTCGAATAAAACAACTTTTACATTAACTTACATTAAAATTAAGAACCTTCTATTGTGAATTTACTATTTTGGAGATATACATTTTTCTTTGGACAGCAATTAAATGCAAGGTTACATTTTTCACTCTATCTACATTCACATATCCACAATACCTTCATAATAGTTTCATAGTACGTACTAAATAATTACAAAGTCATTAAAAAATAGTTACTAATAATTACAAAGTAATTACTATAAGTAAATTAAAAAGCAAGTAAATACATTAATTACTAAAAATTAATACCTTAAAAACTGAACAAGGAGTTAAGAACAATAATGTTGTTGTTTAGGGAAATGTTACCAAGGGCTTAGCCCAAAGTCTACAGTTATCAATTAAATGGAATATGAAAATTTTAAATAACTTTTTAACATCTTTTATTAACCTCTAAAATGTCATAGCTGTTTACATCCTAAGGCGTACCATTTAATAACTACATGAAAAATGTAAAATATACGAGCTATTAAATTACAGGAGTGAGGAACAGACGTCTGGACCTTCTGCCAGGTCTGTGAACTCCTTGGAACAGCAGGAAGTTTCAGACTTGCATTCCTTACTTCTACACCTTAACCCTCCTGTTACCTTTAAATTTACTAATATCTTTTATCCTTAGAGTCGATTTGACCCCAGCAATTTAAACCTCAGGAAAATCATTATAATTAAAATTCCCAAGTTTGTGTGTCAGGTACTTTGTTTCTTAGCAAAAGAAAAAGGACATTAAACACTGAATAAGGACAAATTAACCCCAAAGATAACAGGAAGTTTAAGAATTCAGCTAGTGTGCATTGTTTTCCATGTAATTACTAAATATTAATCCTTAAGATGTAAAATAAGTCTCAGAGCTGACCCATGCACAGATAGTTGGGACAGTGGCTCAATGAAAAAAAAATAAAAGAATAAAGGCAGAAGGTGAAGTAAACCTAATTTAATTTACAGTATATTGCAAACACTTATCAAGATAGACAGTGATCATGTTTCAGAAGAAATCAAACATAGTGTTAAGGATTTCAACCCCACTCCTCAGTGTACCACACTGTAACCTGCGATGTAATTGTCACCTGTGAGTTATACCTCTATTTAAGTGTTCCCTAAAGCCTGGCATTAGTCCTGTTTTGAACAGTAATAAAAATATGGTTGATGAAGGTATTAGCGTCTCTTCTTGCCATATTATATTTGGCTTTTGTTCAAAATAACCATAATATGACTCTTTCATACAGAGATGCTATCAGTAATTTATTATTAGGGCTCCATAGGTGGTCAGTACTGCCCAAGACCCACAAGCTATTTTCCTGGGGCTAAGCTGAGCTGAACCTTGCTGAAACTGATATTGAAGAATGGCCATGTCTGAGAGCAAAAGGGCAGGGGCTTAAGCCCCCTTTTGGGGTCTACCTGTGCATGTGCATGAGTTTAAGAGGTTAAAGTAGGGGTGTCAAATCTTATCTGCAAAGGGCCAGTGTGGCTGCAGGTTTTTGTTGTAACAAAGCAGGAGCACACATGATCAGCTGTTTAAAGACTGAGACTGACTGATTAAACGAGTGAAATCAGGCGTGCTCTTCTTCTTTGGAATGAAAACCTGCTCCCACGCCAGCCCTTTGCGGCTAAGATTGGACACCCCTGGGTTAAAGGATTAACACTCAGTGACACCAGAACAGCTATAGAGTTGCTGCATACCTTTGGTGACATTATGAAGCAGCGCTGTGAGCTTCTGGAGGTGTTCACGAAGCTGTAATATCTCTATCTCTGTGCTGTTGTTCCTTTCACAAGTTCTGTTATTCTGCAGGTCTTCAGACACATCCACTCTCAGTACTGAAAAGTAAAAAAAAGCACAGACTAACACATCGCTTTCAGTAGAACTGAAACTTTCTCTGTGTCACAGCACTCGCTCAGTTTCTTTAGAAAGTAAAGGTGAGGGAAAACAGCCCTTTTCACACTTTTCACAAAGTCGCACTTTTCACAACAGACATTGCCCCAAAGCAGCCTTCTAGAAATGCAGGTCCATACCCCCAATTAAAAGCTTTCTAATAACAAAGTAGAAATATTGTGTAAAGGCATGCAGAAAAAACACTGAGGAGAGGAAATGAGGTTTAAAAGCTCTGGACTGCATGGATAATTTAAGATGCAGACAAAATCATTCTGTACATTAAGGGGAATGACCCTGATTTGAACAGTTTTGAGACCAGACTTACAAAAGGTGGCACTTGTAATCAGTAGTGCCTTGACTAGCAAGATGACAGTAAAGAGAAGCACCAGCCGCATCCATACTTGATCAGGCCTTTTATCCACATTGTGTTCTCTTCCTGTAAACACGAAAACGATCTCAAAAGTACAACTGAAAAAGTGTTTTTTTCCCCCTTAAACCCTAACGACCCATTTATTGACCTGCACTTCAACTCCTCTCACTCCTACACAATTTACATAAGAATATTACAAGGAATATGAATAGATAAGAACAACAAGGATAATAAGCCTAGCATTCAAGAGGTGAATAATTTATACATGTATTTAAATATGTTTATAACTACCAAGCAATTAACAGAAGAGTGTGATTAGAAGACCATACCTGCTTTTGTCCTGGTGTTATCAGCGCGATTCACTGAACTGATTAGGGGCTCCATAACTCTGTAGCTTGTCTTGCTTCAGTGAATCCGTTGAACAACTACATTTTCTCAGGTTTTGGACAGCAATAAGGTCTCTACCCGGCATGTTCCTTCCTCTTACAGTTTCAACAGCAACACCCCTTCTTCAGGAAGGCGTGAAAAAAAATATATTTTCTACTTCCACTGTGAAAATACAAGGAACTGGAGAAAGGCTGTGAAAGCAGACACGATTGCTTTTCAAGTTTCAATATTGTAGAAGTCTTCAATAACTGTGTCTGAAATCAATAACTGTCAATAATTTGTTCTTTTCTTTTTCTATTTTAATATATTACTCTTGTGTTTCATAAAACACACCATAAAAGCCACAGCCGACCTCCACCATTTCCTTTCTATTTCTCTGCAGTGCAGCATGCAACACGTGCTCTGCAGGAGACCACCAGGCGTGAATTCACCCACCTGCACAGGAGGTACAGGACAAAAGTCACTTTCAGTTCTGGAGCTATGAAATTTAGCTACAGAGCAGTTTATGAACTGGTAGCCCACGCACAGTGTTCTTCAGAATAACTGTCAACTGTGGGAGACATGAGCCAAACAGACAATGGAAAACATAACAAAAACAAACAAACAAACAAACAAACCAAAAAATAAAGCTATACTCTAAAACTGGAAGAAATGTAAAGTCCAATCCTATTGGTTAGGCCTTTTTTGTAACAAAGCTCAACTGAAATTTCACAACTCTTTAGCAAGTTCATTTCAGGGGAAGTCCCTGCAAGGTCAGCACTTTGCTGTAAACAGCAGCAGACTGAGTTTTTGCTAAAACTGGTATTATGACAGGAACCGTACAAATAAAAAATCTATTTTTTTCTAGACAATACAAAAGCACTCTACTGTTATTGGACTATGATGGAAAGTTTTGCTGTCAGTGTTCAACAATCAAATTACCCATGGCCTGTGGATCTATGCCCCTTTAACCTATGAATTAGTGCAGAGTTGTCACTGCATAATGACGTTGGGGTAAGGTCTGAAGAATGGTAATTATCACCACATTCGGCTGCAAACGTAGCACTCATCCAAGAAGGTTTCTAAGAAATTGTAATGCCTAGCTGTTGAACAACTGGCCAAAACAGTTTTCAAATTTACAGATTTTCATTTTTTTTTGGCAATTAAAGTACTATTTTTTTCAGCATATCCTAGAGGATTCAGAATCACATTTTATATACAGAGAACCATGTCCTAGATAATCTAATCACAGAGATAAAACATTTTATTTCATCATATTAATTTAAAATATACAAGTCCATTCCCATTCCAGCAGCAGAGCTACCACTAGGGGGCCTGCAGAAAGAGGCTACGATGCCAGATATGGAGAATGTGTTTATTTTGCCAAACTCTATATTACAGTATGGAGTAAGATGGGCATAGAGAGTCTAGCGAAGCCCCATTGGCTGATGCAGAAGGCAGGCCAGGTAGCAGCACACTTCCCAGGTTTGGTCCAGTAGAGTCTCTGATCTGTAAGGATGGACTACCCTCAGATAATGATATTTCATCACTTTATCTGTCAGACTCTTAATACTCAGCACTTCTCGTACTGGCATACCAGCAATAGGCTCTGACCCCTCTCCACCCGTTAAAAATGCAGGTAAAGCCAGAGAGGCAGATTTGGTCTCATCCTGACTGACTGTCTGCTCCTGCCACTCGTCCAGGCGGGTAGAACTGCAGAAGCCTAGGTAACCATTTGGTGAGGCCACAGCGCAGGCACGGACCTGGCAGAGGAAGCGGTAGGGTAGTGCTGATAAGTGTTGTCGGTCTGAGGTGGGACATGGCCTCCTGGCTACTTGCAGTCGCTCTCGGTTTGAGGAGTCACAGAGGAGGTCAGCACATTCTAATATGGTCAGCTGTTGACCAGAACCAAGAGACAGAGTGTGTTTGGGTTGGAAGACTGAGACGTAGTGTGGGCTACAACGCACTGGGATCTAGACAAAACCAGAAATGAAATGATTAATATTATCCTGTAATTATTAATTTAGAATGTTTTTTATTTAGAGTAAGTTACATACAATACTTAATTCACTATTGTACAATACTTAATCACCACTCAATAATAAATACATAACAAATATAAGGCATTGTGGAAGTTAATATTAGTACAATTTTATCAACCACAGTTTCGGTCATCATTTTGGACACATCTAAAAAATATTTTACAGCTTCTATTTGACAGTAAATTACTTTAAATGTGTAAAGTTCTGGAATAATAGCATTGTATTGGAATCATGTTACACAAGTACCTACAACAAAATTGGTTTCATATAACTAAAAACTGTGATCCTAATTGTCTGAATAGTAAAAAATAGGTGATGATAAACATTCTTAGACTCACATTTTAAAATTCAATCAAGTCCATATCATGGAAAATCTAAACGTAGCATGTCAAACATTGTTAAAGTTTAGCATTCACTCCCCAGTACTTATGGTCCACATATGGAAACTAAGCTGCAAAACAGCCCATTTTGAATTTACTATTTCTGTGACATCACAAGAAACCAACTTATTTACGTATAACTGCTTATTCAGCCTACAGCAGTTTAGCGCCACACATTTTTGAATGAATCACAAGACAGGGCAGCAAATCAGAACAGAGCTCATTTACATATATTAGTCTTAAAGGCACAGTAACAAAAACAGCCTGTTTAATTCTAAGGGGTAAAGAGAGGTTGGAAAATGGCCATGTACTAAATTAATTATGACTGTTCTTTGTACATAAAATTGCAGAAATATTATAAGTGGACCTCAGAGGAATAAGGTAAAATACAAGACAAATATAGGATATGGGCCGTTTAAATGTCATCATTATACCTATTGACCAAAACTAATTTTCTCTCTCTTCTGCTACATTTTGCTTTCTTATAACAAAGAGCAAGACAGCTTTAGTTCTCTCTCATCATCCCCCTATACCTGTTGCAGTCTCTTCTGCATGAGCTCCACCCAGTGGACCCACACACGGGACACAGTAGCCTCTGCCACTTGAAAGCGGAAGGATAGGTCTGAAGTGAGGAGGCCCAGGCGGAGGCGGGTCAGTACCAGCAGGAGCTGGTCCTCTGGGCTGAGAGCATGTCGTCTGCCCTCATCTGCCCGCCGTGTACCCAAGAGCCGCAGACGCACCGTCTCTGCTGTCTCCTCTGGGGTCCAGTCTGGTTCAGTAACAGGCAATGCTGTTGATGTATTATCCTCTGATGCCTTAAGCTTCGGCTCCTAAATATAAGAAGGCATAGGAAGACATAAATGAAACCCCTTAAACCCTAAGGACCCATATTTGGGTCCACACTTCAGTTCCTCACTATATTGACTATGAAAAATGTTTCTGTAATTTGTATGTAATTTCAAATGTGAATTGCAAGTAACTGTTGTTCTAAAGTAGTGCTGGAGCATAGGCGGAATTAGTCTGTTTAGTGCGACATCTACTGGTTAAGATGTGACATACACAAAATATTGTCACACAACTGTCAGCTTGCAACATGCAAAATACAAAAAAAGACAAAGCATGTTAAACTGAATATGATAAAATACTGCAAGAGGCTGATGATGGAAAAATTCCACATAAACTTGCTTCTGTTGTTTTTAGTCTGAGGGTGGTCTGAACGTACAGTTGGCGGCACATGCTCCTCTTTCTCACTCATTCTTTCGTCCTCCTCTTCCTCACCCCCCTCATTCTCCTCCTGGTCATTCCAGTCCAGGACAGATCCACTTGTGCCCTGCAGGAAAGCCAGCAGTGTCTGGAAACGTGCATACGAGTTAATGCCTGTGTAGAAACGGAGCCATTTTGCAGACCCACGACAAAGAGCCTTCACGCTGAACATGCTGGGACGTGAGGGTGGAGTGACCTGAGACACAGAGGCAAGTGAGGGAAAATGAATAACTGGTCAAATCCACAAAATAAATAGCTGTGGGGAGGGAAAAACAAGCAGAAAAAAAGAGTTTAGGACAAGATGAAGAAATAAAGTTTCACTTGTCGGATAGCAGCCAGCCACTGGAAGGACTCTGTTCTTTCCTCTAGTTGCTTCTTGGTACGCGCCAGTTCCTCCTGTAACTTTAGCAGCTCCAGACGCTGTTCAGACAACATCTTCTCCAGTGAATACACTTTAGACTGATCAACCTCTTTCTGATTTAGTGTCATCCACTCCAACCGCAGCTGACAGTGAAAGAGAGAGAAAGGAATACAAGATGAGAGAAGAGGAGGTGGCAGGAAACAAAAAAGTAATAAAATGCAAACAATAATAATACAAATAACAAAGCAATACATTTGGCTGTGTTAAAATGCTTTGATGCATTGTGGCATTGTGTCCACCCTTTGCCTCTCCAGGCTTTATGGGACACTTGCTTTCAGTTTTTCAAAGAAATCTACAGGGATATTTTTCCACACCTCCAAAGTTTAGTCTTAGAAGTTGGTTGTATTTTCTGTTTCTTACTTGGATCACTTCCAAGTAATCCCAAACATAATTAGTGATGTTAAGGTCTGGATTCTGGGGTGGTCAGTCCTTTGTTCTGAGAACACCAGCAGCTTCTTTGTTTAATCTAAAAATGTTCTTGTTTGTCTACTTTCTTTTCTCAGCAACAACTTCTTGACAGCTACACATCTGTTCAGACCAAAGCTGAGTTGTCTTTTCACAGTGGAAGGATGGACAGAAACACCTGTGCATATTTTCAGATAGCTTAACCCCCAGGTCTTGCACAGTTGTTCCATTTTCTCTATATCTTTTAATAATGTTAACATTAGTTTGATCGTAATAATTTTAACTCTGGCTGTTTTGACTGGAAATTTAATAAATGAAGGGTGGTCTCTGACTTTTGAGACTGTATACATAAATATATTCATAAAAATAAAAAAATGCATATAGTTCTAAATAGTACCAAAATAGGTGGGTGGCACAGTGGCGCAGTGGGTAGTGCTGTCGCCTCACAGCAAGAATGGCCTGGGTTCGATTCCCGGCCGGGCGACCAGGGTCGTTTCTGTGTGGAGTTTGCATGTTCTCCCCGTGTCTGCGTGGGTTTCCTCCGGGTACTCCGGTTTCCTCCCACAGTCCAAAAACATGCAGTCAGGCTGATTGGACTTGCTAAATTGCCCCTAGGTGTGAGTGAGTGTGTGATTGTGTATGTCTGTCTGTCTGCCCTGCGATGGACTGGCGACCTGTCCAGGGTGTATCCTGCCTTCCGCCCAATGACAGCTGGGATAGGCTCCAGCACCCCACCGCGACCCAGAAGGATAAGTGGTTTAGATGATGTATGTATGTAGTACCAAAATAATCCAATCATGAAATTTAAGGTTTCAGCAATCATTTTCTAAAGAATGGCATTAAAATCACTGTGGGAGGTTTGCACCCCTGCAGCCCACCTTCTTCTCCTGCAGCTGAGTGTCCTTGGCTTTGAGATCTCTGCGGAGTGTAAGCAGGGTTTCCTCTTGCCAGTGTCTCTCTTTAGCCAAATTTCGCACCAGACCACACAGTCGGGCTGGGTCAGATGGGAGGGGAAGGCCACTGTGGTCATTCTGGAAGCCCTTCTGAATCTCCTGTTGACACTCTTCCATCAATTCTGCTGCCAGAGCCAACTCTCCCAGACCTGGTGCTGGGTAGAGAAACATGGAAACACTCCAATTCAAATCAGGGAAAGGATCCAATTACTATACCTTACTACAGTGCATAGTTTCATATATCACAATATTTAACTAACAATGCTTTCAGTAGTTGGTTTCATAATTCCAAGATATGCCAAGAAAACTATAGAGTCTTCTTGAAGTTCATGTCTGTGCATTTGGCTGTACTGATGTCTCATAGTAACAACTTCAGAATCAATGCCAGATTTTTCAATGGCTTCAATAGTTTAATATTTTAATGGGATTTTTGATGTACTTTATTTTTTCTAAATAAAATCTCACCATAAACATGAAGTACCAAGACTCACCTGTGCTTTGTATGGTCTCTTTATTGCTCTCTTCCCAATGCTTTTCTCTTTTCCTTAGCAGTCTTGCACTGTTTCTCTTTTTATGTGGAATCCCCTCTTTTTTATCCTCATCTTTTGTTCTCTGGAAAAAGCACAAAAGCATTAACATTTCACTGATAATTAATAAACCCACCAAATGTATATATACACCGATCAGGTATAACATTACATCCACCTCCTTGTTTCCACGCTCACTGTCCACTTTATCAGCTCCACTTACTATATAGGTGCACTTTGTGTTAGTGTGTGTTGTGCTGGTCTGAGTGGATCAGACACAGCAGTGCTGCTGGAGTTTTTAAACACTGTGTCCACTCACTGTCCACTATCAGACACTCCTACCTTGCCAGTCCACCTTTTAGATGTAAAGTCAGAGACGATAGCTCATCTGCTGCTGCACAGTTTGTGTTGGTCATCCTCTAGTCCTTCATCAGTGGTCACAGGACGCTGTTGGGTGGATATTTTTGGTTGGTGGACTATTCTCAGTCTGGCAGTTTTAAAAACTCCAGCAGCACTGCTGTGTCTGATCCACTCAGACCAGCACAACACACACTAACACACCACCACATCAGTGTTACTGCAGTGCTGAGAAAGATCCACCACCCAAATAGTACCTGCTCTGTGAGGGTCCTTGGGGGTCCTGACCACTGAAGAACAGGGTAAAAGGGGGCTAACAAAGTATACAGAGAAACAGATGGACTACAGTCTGTAATTGTAGAACTACAAAGTGCACCTATATAGTAAGTGGAGCTGATAAAGTGGACAATGAGTGTAGAAACAAGGAGTAGGTCATATATCAATATATCAAAAGTTGCATTTATCAAAACTTTGATACATACAAGATGCTTTTTCAAATTAAGGTATATGTAAAATGTATTATTTTAAAGTGACTAAACATTGCAAAAATGAAAAAAAAAATCTGAAATATTTTACTGCATTGCTGCACCTTTCTAGCTTGTAGACTGAAGACAGAGGGTATGGCTTTGTCTCGTAGACGCACAGTCTGACCAGTGCGATCAAACATGTCCTCTGTGAAGTGCTTGCTGCAGAGCACACTGTTATCGGACAGAGTGAATGGCTCCAAGGCCGAAGTGTGCATGCGAACAGCATTACACCACTCCAGCCTCCGCTCAGGGTCCTTAGGGAATCTGTATACAAACAATTTAGCATCTTTACTATGAATTTTAAAACTACTAAAGAAAGCTAACAGGATCATAATCCAACAGTGTTACTGACCCACAACTTCTCCTGCCTTTAAGAAGAAACGTTATCTACAATGAAGTTAAACTTAAAGATCCAGTTAGTTTTCAGCAGGCTACCTGTGGAATGACAGAGTCTCATCAGAGTTTCTGGAGTACTTCTGGGAGGTGCAGTTAATGACAGCACAACTGGAAGGCATGGTGGTCTCTTCCTACACAGTCAATAGTCAATAGGGCCCTGTAAGCACCTAGAGAACACACAAAAGGGAGGACTACTGATGGCTGATAATCTCATATACACAGAAAAAAGTTTAACCACTACTATTTTAACTTTAGACATTGTTTGATATTCTGTGTCTTCTAACCACTATTAGACAAAAGCTATCTTGGAAATTTATTCTGCAATTACCCAGTCATAACATCTTTCTGACTTAACCTATTTCTTACTTAGTGAATTAATGAACTGGAGCCAACACAGGGCCACAACTATGTCACTACTCTATGCATCATCACAAGATCAACTCATAAATAAATGTGCAAATTATAGATATATACGTATATGTATTATAACATATGAGTGTAATAAGACATTAGGACCAAATTCTGCGCAGTTATCTCGCTAGACAGAGTTTACAGAAGTAACCAGTTGTTAGTTACTCAAGCCTACCCAAGATCCAAATAAACCAGACTGCCTCATCTGTCAGCGCTGTTTCTGGCTCAGCTACCGACCAGCCGCAAATATCCACACAACATTCAAAAGCTCAGCTTAAGGGACACCCATCCGGTCTACCTAAAACCAGCTGTTGCTGAATACGTCAATAACTGTGTTCATAATCTTCATAAAACACCACTTTAAACTCCGCTGCTTCCTCTTCACTCCCGCCAAAGATGGCCGACAGCGCTGCTGACGTCATTCTCGCGTATTTTGGAGAAAGTGCTCCGATAAACGCGCTTTAAAGCTTCAGGAAGACAAATGCACTGTTTAATCGAAGGATTCAGATATAACCCCTCTTATTATGTTCAGATTCCATGTGCCCATTTTTAAAAATTATTTATAGATGTTTTTTGGGTTAGTTTGGACGTTTTGTCTTTCAATAGTTATCATAACCATTGTACAGCCTGTGTATGTTGCCTATAATCACTAATGTATAATTCTTAATATTTTTGACGTTTCCAGGAAAACTACTAAAAGGTTTAAATTAAAGATACATGTTGCAACCATTATTTTGAAGACGGTATTTAGTCCTTAAAAAAGAGGATAAAAGGTAAATCAAGTGACTCCAATATGGGTTCAATCAGACGCAAACATTTTTTGGCGGAGGGCATTTTGTTCTATTTTTTTTCTTTATTTTTGTTCTACATTATTGTAATGTTTTACTGTAATAGTTGTATCAGTGTAGTGAGTCGTGAGTAACAGACAGACTATTTAAAGAGGTTCATTCACATCAGACGTTGTCTGTTATAGCTATTTTATAACTAATTTTGAGCTCTTGTTGCCTGATATTCGCATTCGTTTTATCGTTACATAACATAATACACTGCGGTCGGCACGTTATATCTATTTTGCCAAAGAAAAAAGACTTTAATTTTGAAAACTATTCGAAGTACCCGCGTAAATCATGACGTCGTTACAGTCACAGTAGCTAGTTGCCAGGAGCGGGTTTCATTACTGCTAGTGTTGCTGCTGTGCGTCAATAACACTGCTGGACTTCAGACTGCAGACTGCGTGTTAAAATGGAAGCGTTTTTATGCAATTTGCTGACGACGTTTTCGGGATTCGTCCTGTTGCTGCTCCAGCAAGACTCCGAAAACGGTGAACTGGGACGCTAACTTGACTAATTTGATTAGTAAAGCATGTAGCTTAAGGGACCTAAGGAGGCATCTTACAAACCAAACTCTTACTGACTAACGTTACACCAGTTAACCTAAACCACACCACCATGTCTCTGATTGAATCTGAAGACGAAAACACTCCTCTGCTCAGAGGCGACGCTGACAGGTGAGTGGACAAAACGGCCAAAACAGTCGCTTTAGTGGTCATCTTTAAGAGCGCTAACTCATTTTTATTATTTTAAATCGTGTAACTTTTTTTTTTTTTTTGTTAACAATTATTGCTTCCATGGTCACGTTTTAAAAGTGATTCTTAAAGGTCTCCTCGAGGCAATGGTGCTGTTTAGAAACATGAGTTCTGTCGTTTCATGTTTAAATGGTTCTCTGCATGGTGAAGTGGTTCTTCACCCTGATGGAGAATGTGTTGTATTTCTATAGCACCAAAAAGGGTTCTTCTACTGCTCCAAGCTTGCTATATGGAACCATTTTCGAAGAAGTGCTGTATAAAAGCGTGTAACGTAAGAGCACGGTATTCCGTACACTTCAGTATTCCGTACACTTGCAAATATTTCTGTCTGTGTAATAAAAACCACTTTCTTGACATTTGTCAAAGATACATCTGAGACATTATCATATAGCGTTATCCTTTTTTCCATCAAATCGGTTGGCAAGACCATCTAAGCTGGGTTTGGACATCAAATCTATGCAAATAGTGACCGCCCCACCCAGCGCCACACGAACATGGCGGGTGGGGAAACCCAGGGATGCGAATGTGAATGGGGTGGGGAAAACTTTCATGGCCAGTTAAAATGCATTTTAGCACGTTTAAACATCATATTTAACACTAAAACGAATATTAAACAATGGATTATCACCATGAAACACAGTATGTTTAGTACTGAGTTAATCTAAGTTTACACCGTCAGCTTTTTTTTTTTTTCATGGTAGCCTCATTCATTGCACATATTGTTTATAAAATTCAGTTTTATAATCAGTATAATCAGTTAATGTCTATTTTTATGCAATTAGATTCAATAAAACTTCAAATAAAATGCAGGGAAAACACTACGGAAAACTGCTCCTTCTGTGGAAGCTGGTGTACGGAATGCTGAATTAAATCGTGTATGACTTCGGGTATTTCCACAATAACTACTAAAACGCGAAAAATGCCGAAATACTGTACGGAGTACAGTGATCTTAGCTACGTTACACATTCTTCATCAGTCTGAAGGACTATTTTACCATGCAAAGAACCGTTTAAGCATGAAGTGGTTCTGTGTAGAACTGAACTTAAATTGTGTAGGTTACTTCGGCCAGCAGTAACTTTTCAGTTCAATCGGGCCAAATCTAGTTTTAGTTTGTTAGTCAGATAACTAACAATTAGTTTTCTTAAACTGTTAAATATATGGTCTGTGATGTACAGCTGGTTGTCCCACAGAAGTTATAAGATTTTGTGATGATTTCAGAAGTTAGCTCAGTGTGCGTTGCAGGACAGTAGCATTAGTTTCTGAGTCGGAGACTTTCACATTCCTGTAATTAATGTTCCCACATGCGAAAGTCCTGAAATGCTAAATAAATAAATACCAAACCAAAACATGCAACAGCAAGTCCAGAAACCCAGAGAAAAACCCAGCAAACCTGGGATTCCCGAGTTTAGGTCCATTTCTCAGACTTTTGGGTCACCAGCCGTATGATCTCTCTAATTGAAAGGAGTGATGTGGGTCCTGGTAGAAGTCAGCTTCTAATTCGCGAGCTTCTTCGAATTTTCCCGTTCCACCTTAAATGGTGCCTCAGGTACGTTCTGACGACACAGCCACCAGAATGGAATTGCTGCACCTTTAAGGTGGAACGGAAAATTCGTACAAGTAGTCGCCGAATAAGTAGCTTTGGGCACCAGAATGTAACTGCTCCACCATTTAAGGTGGAGCGGGAAAATCGACCAATAAGCTGGCGAATAGGAAGCTGACTTCAGCCTCGTGTAATTTTGACATTCGAGTGTTTTGAAGAGTTAATGAATGAACATTGGGCTAAACTGTGGGAAGGGATGAAAACCGAAACCGAAACCGATAATGTAAGCTGGGGCTATAGGCGAGCTTATTGGGGCGAGCACAGCATCAGTGTTAGAAAGCTAAAAAAAAAACTTTTACCACAAACTGTGCAGCACACAGAGGAGTGAATTCGAAAACATATTTTATTATTGAAAATATTTAAGGGGAGTCTTTGTGTACTACTGTGGGTTCATGGGGAGTCGTCTTCTCAGCGTCTTCTACGTGAGAACTTTTCTCCTCAGCGAGTGATGTTCCACCTTGATAGTTCGTCCAGGTAACACTGACAACGTTGTCACTATTTCTGTACCGACATATCCAGCTAGAGCAGTTTGCATAGTTAGCAGTACAGCTTTAGACTTGTCAATCACACCTCGCTAACGGTAAATAGTTTGGTAGAAGTATTCACGCTTATTGACGCATACGAGCAGAGGTGTTCACCAAGCTCCATTTCCGGGTTGGGACAATTTGTAAAATGCAATAAAAATAAGAACATCTGATTTGTTAACATTCTTGAACATTTATTCAACTGACAAAAGGACAAAGATTTCCAATATTTTCACTTAATTGTATTTTGTAAATAGAAGCAAATTTAGAATTTGATGCCTACACTACACTCAACAAAAAGGTTGGGATGGAGGCATGTTTACCACTGTGTTACCTAACCTTTCCTTTAATTTATTAATTTTAATCGTTTGGAAGCTGAGGATACTGATTGCTAAAGTTTTGCAAGTTGATTTTTGACCACTCTTGCTTGATACCAGACTTAAGCTGCTCAACAATTCGCAGTTGTTTTTCTGGGCTGCAGGCAGGACAGTCAAGCACACGCACTCTGTGTCTGCAAAGCCCTGCTGTTGTGTGCTGAGTAAGGCCTGGCATTGTTTTGCTGAAATCACCATGGACTTCTCAGGAAACTACATCGTCTTGATGACAGTTTATGTCTCTCTGAAATCCCAGTGTACCCCTAAACGTCAGTGGTACGTATGCAAGTCATGCACGTGGTTGACTTTTGCACCTTTCACCGATAAATCTCTGGATGGTCCCTTTCATCTTTGGCACTGGGAAATCGACGTCCCTTTTTCCCCAAAACAAGCTGAAACATGGACTCATCTGACCACTGCACACATTTCCACCGTTTTTTGGACAATCTGAGAAGAGCTTGGGCCCAGAGAACTCAGCAGTGTTTCTTCATGGAATTGATCTATGTTTCAAGTTGCATTTCTTGATGCAGTGGTGAACTGTGTTAAGTGACAATGGTTTTCTGGAGTCCTCCCAAGCCCATGTGACTATATATAACACCGTAGTGTGACTGTTTCTCATGCAATGCCGTCTGAGGGCTCAGAGGTCACGGACATTCAACAGTGGTTTCCGGTCTTGCCCTAGACGGATTCCCTGAATCTTTTCACTATATGTGGTAGACAGTGAAAGACCTAAATTCTTTGCAATGTTGCATTAAGGAGTGTTCTTTTTGAACTGTTTGACACTTCTCTTATGACGTTTTGCACAAAGTTGTGAGCCACAAGCCATCGTTGCTTGCAAAGACTGAGCTTTTGGTGGATGCTCCTATTATATGTAATCATGATACCCTTACCTGTGACCTGTGTTCACCTGCTTAATGTGTAATGTTTCAAAACTGTAACTTGAATATTCTATAAACGTTTCACTCTTATTTTGCCCGTCTTAATTTTTTTTTTTTGTGTGTGTGTGTTGCAGGCATCAAATTCAGTTTTTTTTCTTAGATTTACAAAACACAATCAAGTTGGTCAGCTAAAACATTAAGAGCCATTTCTTTGCACTTTTGTCAGTTAAATAAAGGTTTAAGAGAAATGACAAATCACAGGTTCTTGTTTTTATTGCATTTTACAAAATGTCCCAACTTTTCCGGAAATGGGGTTTGTACTTTACAGTCTAATAAACATAAAATTGTCCATCTCCCCATGATGGAACATAACAAACAATAAAATAGTGATTTCAGTTGTATGAGACTGGCACCTGGAATGATGAATTGAGTCTTGCACATCTCTAATTAATAGTGGTATAAGTATTTTATAGTTGAAAGCTTAAAAATACATTTTACCTATTTTTCTCAAATTTATGCATTATTCGTTCAGTGGATAGGGTGTAAATATGGTCATTCACATTGATGTGAAAAGGTGTTTTGTAGAGAAATGTACTGAAACTGATTACTTTACAGTGGTGGTGAAAGGAACCATGGGTTTGTAATGTCTGCAGTGCAAATACAGCAGTTTTATTTGCTGCCCAAAATAACTGCTGTCTTCTGAGTTTTTGTGTTGGTGGTGGTATTGTTTTCTGTACAACACCTCTCCACCTTCATGAATGCAATTAAATACTACTTAAATTAGTCCAAAATCTGAAAACTACTCTAGTGTCTGAGGCATCTGAAATGTATAACTGATATGCGGTTCCTATCGTAACTGCTGTGAACAGTTCTGGCTTAAGTAAGTTATGATTCACTTCAGAACAACACAATATTCCTTTCTAAGTGTATCATGGTTGTAATGAGTACTTAATATAAGTAATATTTTTATACGTAAATGTAATATAAGAAAAAGACAACTTGTGTAAACACAAAATACATTCTTAAATGTTTTAGATATTTTACTTATTGAAGGACAAAGTCATCCAATAAGAACTGGCACTGTGATAAAAAGTAATTGCTCAATTCATGAGTTCACCATATTTAGTTGATAATTGGGGTCAGTTAAACTGGATACACCCAGGCTTGATTACTGCCAGCTCTGTTGAATCTAAACATCACTTAAATAGAAACTTTGTGAATTCGACGAGGTCTCAACAAGCCGCACGCTGTTCTGCATTCAAATGAAATTCAGGAAGAGATGAGAAAGAATGTTCATGAAATATGTCAGTCTCGAAAGAGTTACAAAGCCATTTCTGAGGCTATGGGACTCCATTAAACCGCAGTGCAAGCCAGGGGTTGAAACAGGGGTGAATCTGCCTAGAAGTGGTCAACTGATTTAAAGCAATTCTGCAAAGAAGAGTGGTTCACAGCGATGTGAAAGACCAGCTTCTAGCTACAGGAAGTGTTTGGTTGCAGTTGTTGCTGCTACAGGTGGCCCAACAAGTTAGTAAGTTAAGGGGGCAGTTACTTTTACACATGGGTGATACTGGTGTTGCAAATTTTTTTCTTCTATAAATAAAATGGTCATTAAAAAAACGTGTTTTCTGTATAAGGATCTGAAACCACCTAATGTGACATACACAGAAATAGAGGAAATAAGGGGGCAAATACTTTTTCATGACACTGTAATTAGGCTTTGTTAAATTTATGAGAAACACTGACTAAAAATCATAAAAATCCTAAATAATTTTTGATATTTTTTTACGTGCAGCATTGAGGATGCTGACAGGAGCCGGTGGAAGTCAATCAGGGTCATGTACTTCACCATGTTCCTCAGCAGTGTGGGTGAGAGAGCTACAGAATTATTTGTTATTTATATACAGAGAGGTATTCTACCTACATTTTAAAAAATGTGGTGGTTTACAGATTGTTGATCAAAATTTAGGGCACTGTCCATGTGTATTGTTGATCAATACTTGATTTACAGCCCTTTTATTTACATATAAAGACTTGGTATGCTATGGAAACTGTCTCTATTACTTAAAGCTCTGTGTACCATCTTCTCCACAGGTTTTACAATTGTCATCACTTCAATATGGCCTTATCTGCAAAAGGTAAAGATGTTGCTTGTGTCATGTGAGGTTCAAATGTCTTTGGAGAAGTGCAGCAGTGATGTTGGTTAAGAAAATTCTATTTATGTTTTCAAAGAAAATGTTAGCAGTTTCTAGATATACTGTTCACAAAAAGAGAAATGAAAAAAGGAAGCAGATAAAATAGGCAGGTGAATGTCCATGAAACTGGTTCCTTTTTGCACTCTCAAAAAAGTGGCATACAGCCTGCTCTCACAGAGGATTCAGTTACTGCAGTACCCTGTGAGAAATGCTTCAGAAGAATTAAATGTCTATGGTTAAATTACTGCAGATAAATTTAAAACGTAGATTGTAAATAGATTATTAAAATTATGGTTTGAGGGAAAAAAGTCTGTGGTAAGCCAGTCAGTCATTCAGACATGTTCATTTTGTCATTTTAGATTGATAACACTGCAGATGCCAGCTTCTTGGGTTGGGTAGTGGCCGCCTACAGCTTGGGGCAGATGGTGGCTTCGCCACTTTTCGGACTTTGGTCCAACCACAGACCTCGACGGGAGCCACTGGTCTGTTCTATATTCATCAATGTTTCAGCCAACATCTACTACTCCTATTTATACCTCCCTTCCTCTCATAACAAATACCACATGCTTCTGGCCCGAGCATTTGTTGGCTTCGGAGCAGGTAAAGACTTCAGAAACAAAGAAATAATTCATCTTTGTGACTAGCACTAGTTCTAGCGCATAACAAAAACAGTGGTCAAGCTGATATTATGTGCGAGATTTATATATAGACGACTACTGTTGGGTCTTTTCATGATTGTTTTGCAGGTAATGTAGCTGTAGTGAGGTCTTATGTCGCAGGAGCCACCTCCTTGAAGGAGAGAACCAGTGCAATGGCCAACATGAGTGCCTGCCAGGCTCTGGGATTCATACTTGGCCCAGGTAGGTGTTTTTCCTGTGCAGTGATAGTGTAATCTGCACTGGGTTTCTACAGATTATGTCAGTAAATGTATTTCTGCTATATGTGAGCATTGGAGCAGTGAAGCCAAAATTGTTATCTTTGTCTGTATCCTCAAGCAGAACACATGTAAACAGAATCAGAATCACTTTACTGGCCAGATGCACTTGTGTGTACAAGGAATTTGTCTTGGTGAAATTGGTGCTTATATAAACGGACAGTGCAAAATGCAAATAGTCAGCAAGTATATACAAATAATGCAATGCGCTGCCACACAGGGCATGACAATATATTTTATGTAAAGAAATGCACAGGGTATTTATAACAATATAGATTGGATGTGGTATGACTATAGAAAGTGCAGGGATTCAGTTAAGTAATAGATTAATAGATGCTGCTACATGTTACACATGCCATTATACCAGTAAGTGCATAAATTCTGTAACTATGCAGCCATATTTGAAATTAAATAGTGACTTGTTTGGTTTTTGCATTATGCTATGGTAAGTACAAAGGTTTGGAACTGGTATTAGCATGAAGTATATGTATATAAAAACATGTTAAATAAAAGCAACTATGAAGCGTTTTAGGACCAAAACGTGGAATGTTCTTGCCTGGACAAGTCAACCTGAACACTAGTAAGCATTGCTGCATGGTTGACGTAATAAAGATGTAAATACCCTTGAATTAAAGTCGACATTCTGCACTTTAACCTCATAGTCATTGTTTAACTTGAACCCAGTGTGCTCAAGGACTGGTACTGTCCACTGTACACAGTGGAAATTACCACTGCACATGTACATGACACAGAAACAAAGCTAATGTGATTTGTATAGTCCTACACATACCTTCAGAGATCATTCTCATGTCACCAGTGAGGTAGTGTGCCTGTGTCCTCAAAACCAGTGGTTTTGTTTTGGCAGTGTTCAGAGGAAGTTGTAGTTTTGTAAAGGGTGTTGAAATGCAGTTAGGTAATGGTTTGAATCCTGCAGTCTTTTATCCAGAAGTAGTAGCTTTTGGCTCCTTTTTATGGTTTACAAAGACAAAACATGTAAAACATACAGATTCTGTACTTTTTCCTTTAAGCCTTTCCTCTTTAAAATTAAACCAGATGGAGTGTGTAGTAAAAGTTACATAACTTCAAAATAATAATACCACTAATAATAATGGAACTCTTGATTCATTTGTTAATGATTTTAAAATGTTTAGACATTTATTGTAATTAAATGCTATTGAGCATGCCTGTTAAACCATGGACTGCTTTGCCCTTCAGCTCTTCAGGCAGCTCTGTCATTCATTGGTGAGAAAGGCTTTCCTGTGAAGATCATTCAGCTGAACTTTAACATGTACACTGCTCCAGCACTTCTCGCAGCCTGCTTTGGTGTCATCAACATCTTGCTGGTTATTATAATCCTGAGGTAATGCTTTAACTATAAGCAGTCAGCATTTTGATTGTAGTGCCATTGCAGTGGTTCTGTCTAAATAAGTTCATCAAGGTTTTCTAACTGAAACTGGAAGTATGTTTTTGAGTGAAAATTGGACATGTTTTGTGCATTTAGAAGCTCTGTTTTTCAGTGACATTCTTTGTTCATCAGGGAACATTGTGTGGATGATCATGGGAAGCAGATCAGAGCTATTAACTATGTGTCAGAAGGTAATATACTCATTTAGTATAGTCATGCTGGGCTATAGCACTGCACAGTTTAGTGTTTTCCTCTCATGAATGACTTAAAGGGGAATTGCACTGATCTTTCAATATTTCTTCATTATTCAATCGATAAAACAGTCAGTCAAAGTGCTTTGATGTGAAATGCATATAGAGAAACTTACAGAGTCAGAATTGTTCACAGTGGTGGTGAAAGGAATCAGTCTGAAATGTTTAGTGCCTTTAAAAGCTCCATCACAGAAAGATATTACACAAAAAATGTATGAATACGCTGCCTGATGCCCAAGACATTGTTTTACAACAGTTTTCAGATAACCTTTTGGCATAAAACATATTTTATTGTTATTTTTTTTTTTATCCATTCATGGTGAGACAGTACATGCAAAACAGTGCCCCAAGAGAACTTACTTTTTTCAGATTTACCACTATTTTACAATTATCAACATTACTTACAAAACCTCAGAATATACATCTAGGTCCACTTATCATTTTAGACAGTAAATAAAATGGCTGTGTTTGCAATGTGGACATTGTGACCTGACCACCTATCACCACCACTGTAAAGAAAATCTGAGAGCTTTTGAAAAATGGGTGGGATGCTTCACTAGTATTAGATGTCAGTTTGAGAAATAGATGTTGAAATAGGAAATCTTGACATCTTTCATCAAACATCATGAACTAGTGTTGACTTAAGAGTAGGCAGTTAGACCCACATGTTGTGTTTTTTAATCTCACAGAGCAAGTAGCTGTGGGCCCAGAGGTGGAGGGAAATATTGACCAAATTGCTGTGCTTACATCCAACATCCTTTTCTTCATCATCCTCTTCATTTTTGCTGTGTTTGAAACGTGAGTGCTCATCTCAGAAACATTTTTAGTTATGTAGTCCTAATTTGATACTCAAACACCCAAACAGACTGTTTTTTAAGGTAGAAAATCAAGTGAAAGATAAAAATGTGATAATTGTGACAAAGTTTAGTTTTTGACAGCAGGCAAAAAATAGAACCAGGAAACATGAAAAATCTTGACTATGGCTGGTCAGATATGAACTTAATAACAGTGGTAATAATAATAATAGTAATACTACTACCAAAAATAATAATAGCAATAATAATAATAATAATAATAATGTATACTTTTCATTTCATTCATGCACATCATAGTTTAGCTTTTCTCTCTGCAGTATATCCACCCCTTTGTCTATGGACATGTTTGCATGGACAAGGAAAGAAGCTGTTCTGTACAACGGGATCATATTGGCTGCCATTGGTTTTGAATCCATCATAGTGTTCCTTGTAGTAAAAGTGATTTCTGTGCGGTATGTTCAAGTATTACTCTTCATTTTTATGTGACTCTTAAAAGTGGATGATAGATGCAGAATACTCATGTTTGTTTAGTTTATTTACTGTCTTAATGTGTTGCTAAATATTTTGTGGTCACTCACTCTGAAATTCAGTGACATTCAGTAAAATCTGGTGCGATTCTTGTTAATTTAGACCCTAATGTCTAAATAATACTAATATAATTGTGCAATCGCCAAATAGGAAAGATTAATCATCCAGACACAAATATTTACTTGTAAGCCTTTAAGATGTAATACTACCAATAATAAAAGATGCTACTAAACCTTAGGTCATTCTTAATCAGTGCACTGTTAACTGTATTAGACAATAACATCAGTTCCTTTTGCATAAAGGGATGTAGACTATTGTTCTGCAGCTGTAGTTTGTAGTAAGACTTTTTTCCTCATTGTCAGGATTGGCGATCGTCCAGTGCTCTGGGGTGGCTTAGCCATAATATTTATTGGCTTCTTTATCTTGTTACCTTGGGGAAACCACTACCCAAAGATTCAGTGGGCAGGTGAGTCATTAAGCCATTCAAAATTGAATTTAAACTCATTTCAGTCATAAAGAAAAATAAAATGAGACACAATGTAAACAGGTTTAATACCACAATTGCAACATTTAGCAGTATAGTATTTTGACCGTATCGTTCAGCTGTTACACTGATTCAAACATGACTTATACATAAAGGCTCAAAAATCAGTTCAACAGTTCTTCTTTTTTGCTCTCAGACATACCATTAAGGCATCTTACCTATGCTTGTTTTCTCATCATTACATTGCTTAATTTATCTTCCTGTTCCAAACACAGACCTTAAGAATAACTCCATACCAGTTATAGCTCTGGCAGCTAGCCCGCTCCCAAATGGCACTGTGGAGCCCATTGGTTGCCCATTTGAACAGATCTGGTGCCAGTATACCCCTGCCATCCACCTGGCACAGTATATCACGTCTGACATTCTCATAGGAGTGGGCTACCCTGCTTGTAATGTCATGTCCTACACATTGTACTCCAAGATACTGGGACCCAAACCACAGGTATGATATGTATGATGCAAATGTATAAGATCTTTGCAAACCTTGTTTCATTAATTATGGGTTTTCATATTTGTTTAATGTATGCATTAATGTTTTAGTAGTAGTTGTGTGACATGGGTCATGTGATAAAGTAGGGTATATTGGGAGAAGAAGCTTCCAGTAGTAAGTTGCTACTGCTTTGTTTAAACTGATATTGCTGTTATTGATGTAACACTACAACTACTACTACTATTAATAATAATAAATATACATATTACTATTTAAATATTAAACAACATTGACATTTCAAATATTTCTGTTTTATTGTCATTTGTTTTTTTTATTGAATTAGAATCATTAAAAGTGTCAATTTGTCCTAAACATTTTTACTGTTGTTTAACACTAGAAAGACTAGGGATTATTCTAACTCCAAAAGTGTACATAGCACTGATGACCTATTTTATTATATTAAATAAAATTGAACAATTAAGTTACTGTGTGTGCAGCCGAGGCACATACTTTAACCAACAATTTTATTAATAAGACTGGGAAATGTAATCAAGTGTTGTAGTTATCAGTTAACGTGGATAAGACACTTTTCAACCTTTTATATCTGATAACAGCACATTCTTTTGCCAAAACTGTAACACTTGAGATGTGCATTATCGTGATTAACATCATGCCTGTGCTGTTATTCATGATAAAGCACTCCTGCTCATGTTCTATTACTTCAATATACATTACTCCACAGATTACAAGTTTCTGTTTCACGATTGCTTTTTTTTCTCCACCCTCCACACTTAAAAAGTTACACAAATGTAAAACTTTGCCTTCAAACCAGAATGTAAAACAAGTGTTTAATTGGCAGACATTGTACGAGAAATTATGTGAAATATAAATGATACATTCTGTACAATTTGGATGTCTAATTGAGACGCGATTCACCAGGGGGCATCTCATTCCATGTAGAATATTTAATTATTTAGAATATAGAATTATTGATTTTAAAATAATAAGAGTAATTATATATTAAAGCTATATTGTATATTGCTGTTCCAGTTTATTTTCTCAATCTTTTGTCAAGTTCCCCTTTTTTGAATTGTTTTTACCTTTTTGAAATACTGTTTCATACAGTTCTTACAGTGTGCCTGTGTGCATGTTTGTTTTTTTCAGGGTGTGTACATGGGCTGGCTGACTGCTTCGGGCAGCGGTGCTCGGACGTTGGGGCCAGTGTTCGTCTCACAGATCTACACTATCTTAGGACCTCGCTGGGCCTTCAGTCTAATTTGTAGCATTGTGCTAGCAGCCATCATACTGCTGACTGCCATGTACAAGAGACTTATTGCTTTCTCTGTGCGTTACGGACGGATGGAGGAATGATGACAGTGCAGAAGATTAACACTGATCTTTTTTGCCTCTACTTTACTGGGGAAGATGCATTAAGAACACATTCTGATTTAAGGCGGGCAACTTTGAGGAACTTGGGGGTTAAGTGCCTTGGTGCGTAGGGATAGCAGGAACTGCTGGTCTCTACTGAACTCTCTCCATTACCCATACTGCCTTCTGGGAACTGGTTAGTGGAACCGCTAAGCTCTACATTAATTCAAATCCTTTTATATCAAAACTACGGTAACATCTTCAGGTTTGGAGGTAATTGCCACTGTGGACTCATGGAAAACTGGCATAACTAATCAAATATTTATTGCTTGTAAATCACTAAATTTTGATTGACCATGAAAAGCTAATGCTGGTATAAGAGTGGAGGCTTACAAAGTGCACAGCTCTATTTAAAGATCACTAGCCTGTACAAAAGTACAATTAATGCATTTGTGCTTTCACTGTTAATTTTTTTTTTTTCATTGGCTGGAATTTTGTTTTAGTACTGCTTGTTTACTTGGACTGAAGTCCAGGTGTTGTAAACTGTTCACTTTACTGTATTTATTGTGTAATTTAACTTGCTTATTTTAATAATTGCAAATGGACTGACACTATAAACACTGTAGATTGTAATTCCACAGGAAGATCAGAACATACTCGTCATTACTGTCCAAAAAAGGCATTATAATTATGAATTTAGAGAGCCATTGCAAGCTTCTTCAGGGTGTGGTTTCTAAAAAAGCTCTACGATACGGATCATACTATGATAAGGAGTATATCAAGTATTACTAAGAACACTATTACAGTGGAAGTGGTTTTAACACTAACAGTTCTGGAAACTCTGGCTTTAAACTAAGTCTAAAAATGCAGAATCATTAGGACATAAATTGAGACACTCAGGTTTCAATTTACATTTTGTTCTTTGATTAACACTAGAAAGACTAGAAATTATTCAAAGTGTAAAAGTGCGCATAGCACAGATGACCTATTTTAATATATTAAATAAAACTGAACAATTAAATAACTGCTTATTCATTGTATATGCAGCTAAAGCAGATACTTCAACCAACAATTTTATTTATAAAACTGGGAAATTTAATCAAGTGTTATCAGATAACATTCAATCTGAGAGCATGGATAAGACATTTCAACTTATATCTGATAACAGCACATTTTTTTTGCCATGACTGTAACACTTGAGGTAGTGCATTATTGTGATTAACAGCACGGCTGTGCTGTTATTCATGATAACACACTCCCTCTTATGTTCTATTACTTCAGTATACTCCACATATGGCATGTTCCTGTTGCGCAATTGTTTTTTCTCCACTCTCCACAGTTAAAAAGTTCCACAAATGTGAAAGTTTAAGTCTTCAAACCAAAATGTAAAACAAGGGTTTGACTCTGACTCTCATATCTTAAAATGCAGTTTAAAGCATTCCAGGATACCCCTGAATGCCTTGATGATTCAGTGGACTACAAAAAGTTCATAAGTCAGCCCTTATAATGTTCCACTCACACAGAGAAGATAGGCAGGCTGAGTGACTTACAGTGACCATCAGTGTACACTTGCACAGCACATGACTTTAACAATTCACTGTGAGTGAGAAGTCATCTGACCATTTTCTTCTTCCCGTGTGCATTTTTGCCTCTCTTCTTTTTGCCTGTGGTTTTGTTGGTGCCACGGTTGAATGTCCGTTGAGCTCCTTTATCACTCTTCTGCTGCTGTAAGCTGTAAGTTAAACCACAAGAGCCAGGATGTGTCAATGGGGTGTGCTTAGTATAGTTTCCATATTCATACATGACAATGTTAGTGTATATCACTGCACATATATACATATGATATACATTAACTGTTTGCTAAAAGGATTTATTTGGTGTCAAACTCTTCACAGCTTGTGAGGAAGGAAGCCTAGGTGTGAGCTTTCAATATCTGTCACTGTTTACTGTAGTTACAGAAACAGCTGTGTATGCAGTTTTCTTGTTGGTGGCAACCCGTGTGCATCTGTCAACTGTTATTTCACCAGTGTGTACAGATATACACTCACTTTTTCTTGCCTTTGCTGGGACAGGCTCTGCGCTTGTGCCCTTGGTCTCCACAGCTGTAACAGCCCGTCTGCCCACACTGATGATTTGGGAGTGTACAGTGACCACACAAGGAACAGTGGAGCCAGGCTGAGGGACGGAGACAGGAGCAAAGTCAATCAGCACAAAACATAAGTAGAACCAATACAGTGTCAAGATCCAGTGGAGCTGATTGAAATTTAAGTACTGAACTCCAAACCCATATCTTACTGTTATCTGTAACAAGCTTGCGAAATTCGCATACTTACAGGGCTTCACACACTTTCCACATTCTGGACAATGCTTCCATTCTTTTCCATTCTGAGGAAGAGACAAAGAGATCTTTGAGATTTGCCATTTGTTTTTAGTCTCACATAGCCCAAAAAGGCTAGGCCTACCTTTGATGTGCATGCGTTACATATGGAGCAGTGCTTGTTCTCTGCTGATACGTATCTCTCACAAATGCTGCAAAATCTGACATGAGAAATGAAAGGGGAAACAACAAGCAGTTCAAAAGAATTACAAACAGCCCAAATCTGAACTCGTCCCAGAACTTTAAGTGAAGTGTGCTTTACCTGTAGCCTTCCTCCTTTGGCAGGACGATGTCTTTGGGACAGAGGTTGGTGAACAGTCGGACAGGAGACTGCTTCCGGCCAGACTTTCCATGCTTGTACAAAGGGTGGTTATCATAATCTACCTAAAGAAAAAACTAAATTTAATAAAATAGTAACTTTACGGGTTGAAGGCAGAAACTGTCAACTTTGAACATAAGTTAATAAACAGGTTTTATCCCAAGTTCAAACAATGTAAACATAAATATAGTAAAAAGTAACAAGAATGTATTGTTTTCAAGTAAGTTCTTGATGTTATGA
This sequence comes from Colossoma macropomum, assembly GCF_904425465.1. Lineage (NCBI taxonomy): Eukaryota > Metazoa > Chordata > Actinopteri > Characiformes > Serrasalmidae > Colossoma > Colossoma macropomum. Next base: position 16,188,307 of record NW_023494790.1, on the reverse strand, counting down.
GCTAGTTTGAAGATTTTGGAACATTTCTATTGGTCCATTCATCATGACATTTTCACACAATGTAAAGAACAGTTGCTGTGCTCAAATGATGTAGAAAAATGGAGATACACGTGTTTTGGAGAAAGACAATATATCAGAGAAAATACTTGGATTTGGGTGATAATTTTGAAAAAACTGATGAATTTGGACAAAGTTATTGATAAGTCCCACTTTACAATAAGGCTGCCCTTCTAAAGGGTTTAGGAATGTGTTAAAGTAGTTTGTTAGTGATTATTAATTAGGTCATGAACACCTTAAAAGTATTAATAAGCAGTTATAACACAGAAGTAACAAAAATGAGTTGCTGCTTGCCAAATACTGAGCCCACATTTATCTGTTAAATCTTTGTCTTCTCCATCAGTCAATATTATACCAGCCTCATCAAATTTTCATATTCATCAGAAAGAATAGGCCCCTGTTGCCTTTTTTATTCGTGTTATAACTGCTTATTAATTCTGAAGGTGGTTTTGATCTAATTAACATCATTAAATTCATTTTAAACCATTCATAAACTCTTTATAAGGGAAGTTGTATTAAAAACTGGTACCAATTGATATTTTTATTATGTGAAACAGCATGTGTTTTATAGTTCCATGTTAGTTGAGTTACCAGCAGAGGGCGACAAAGCCTTAGTCTTGACGAATAAATATTAAACTATAGTTATCCTTAAAATTTTTCTTTGTGTGACAGTCACTCGTGCTGTGGCTCACAAGGCAACTGAGTGCTGTGTTTGAGTTAAAAAAAAAACGTTTTGGACAACAAATCTGTGCAACTTGTGTATGCAAAAAAAAAAGGAAGACATTTTTATGGATGGTTTTGATAATTAATGCTATATCAATAAATCATACCATAAATTTTACTTTTTGCTTGATTTTATACCTGATAATCCAACATAGTAAAGGAAGGAAAGCAGTTAAGAATCCGTGGTTCAAAGAAGTATGGGAATATCCACACCATAGGCATCTCGGACACACTGCTCTCTGCAGAATTGTAATAAAAATGGTCATTAGTTTATTAGATTCCATGTTTCTGCTCCTGCATATCATTGCTGAAAAGAAACAAAAACGCTACGGACACATAAAAGATTACACGATCAAAATTACTTGTATAAATCACCCAATGTTTATGCAGTAAAGTACTGTACAAAAGTGTTAGGTACTTAAGCACATTATGTAAAACCACTTTTCTTGGCAATATGTGTAGTTGTGCTAGTAAAAACATATTAAGATAAGTAGTGCAAATGTTAAATTCAGTAAAAAGTAACAATAATTTATTGTTTTCAAAAAAGAGGTTGTGAACTAGTTTAAAAAAACTAAATTTTGGTTTTGATTGACTGGATTGCCACAAGAAGACGATTGAAAATGATTAAATGAAAACCCTGACATATGTAAAATCACTACTTACGTTAACATGTATTGTAATATTTTTTTTCTGTGCAAATAAATACTTACCAGATAAACAGCATTTTAAATCTAATTTTCTCTGGTGCTTAAAACCTTTGCAGTGTACTGAACATATATTTGTTTTTCAATTTTACATATATAATAATGGCTGTCTTGGTACGTACCTGCACCTTGAAGCTTTCTCCATGTCTCTGATATCTTCGAGAATGTGTGGCCAAGCAGCTTCACCAGACCTCCAAAGGGTGGGTCTGCCACCATCACAACTTTAGATCCATCCTCAGTCAGGAAGTCTAGGAAAGCTTTGGCTGCTTCCTGTACAGAGAGAGTAAGAGGGGTCATTCAGTTCACACGTGGAAGAGGTTATCTAAATCAAAAGCAGGCAGAGGTAGAGGAAGAAGTCAAATGTTACCTCTCCATTAAAGAAATGATGGTTAAACATGTTATAATGACAGAATTCGTCCTGCCCATAAAACTGAGAATATCTGAAAGAGAAAAACAAAGATGAACAAAAGGCACTTTGTAATTTCTCATTTATTCTAACTCATTAAAGAAAGTCTGCCTGCTGAATCTATAAACCCCACAGGCTATGTCTTCGGATGAACAATTATCCTATCAGGTGCCAAAATATGAGCTGGCACGAGAAATACTGCAGACACATGCACGCACGTACATGCGCACAGATACAAACAGGCTTTGGCTTGTTGTGGGCTTATACGATCATTTACAGCTTTTCACACACATACCGGTGAAGAGCGCAGCGAGAGCACAACCCAAATCTCCACACTCTGTAAAGTAAGTATTAATATACCTATTTATTTATTATTAGTTTAACTGGTTACTAAAGTCTGTAGGCAAATTGCAAACAATGCAGTAATGGGGACCTTATGCACTAATGGAATGTCCATTTGTTCATGAATAGTGACTGCAATGACTAGTCTGGATGGTCTGCAATGCAAAAAAAAAACTTGTGTGTGTGTGTGTGTGTGTATATATATACATACATATATATACATATATATACATATATATACACATACATATATATATATATATATATCTTTGTAAATAAAAGCATAGTCCACACAGGCTAGCTCAGTGTGGATTTGAATGCAGTTATCTGAATAGTTAGGGTTTGCGGCATGTAGTCATTGTAGTGTTACTAAATGCTGGGTGCAGCAGGCAGATTCTTACAGGCGTGTTGTGACACCTTGGCTTCCTCAGGATGAGAGGAACTGGTTAAGCACTCTACAGAAAAGAAGCAAGCTAACTTTAGCAACTGCATTTCATTGCCTTGCAAGCATAACATACTATAACTGTAAGCAATGCAGTAATGAAGAATGTTCAAGGGATGATCACTGCTTTCAAAAATTAGCAAGTTCACTGGGGAGTACTCATGAGCCATGCATATGGCAGAGCCATTAGAATTGTCTTTTGTATGCATTTTGTATACTATTTATGTTCACGTTTACAAGATTAGCAGAAATGGCAGAAGACGACGGCACAGCTCGGATACCAGGAGCTGATCCGCTGTGTTTGGGCCCAGTCACCCAGCCCTACCCTCGCTCCCCGAAAACACTCCGCAAAACAGGCACCGCCTCCGTCAAATACACACAGGTTTGGTTACCTTCTGCATACTACAGTGACTATGACTTCTGAGTGTATTTCACAAAGTAGGATACCTCAATGAACTGGATCATTTAAAACTCAAAATGACATTTGTCAGCAGCAATATCCCAGCTCTTCTATTGGTCAGAACTCAATTATCTAGCTAACTGAGAAAATTTTGCTTTGTGAAATACCACACTTTTCACCAGCAGAGGACAATCTAGAGGTGGAAAGAGTATTCAGTTCTTAGATGCATTCTCTCTTGAAAGACTCTGAAATACTCAGTTTTTCATTTAGACTTTTAAGTTTCTCCTACTTTAAAATAAACTCCAGGTGCATCCAGAGACATCAGAAAGTAGCAAACTTTGGCACAGCCTGGCTTGGAGGTGGAAACAAAATGCAGGATCTTAATAATAAACGCATCTCAAACTGCAATCAAACTATGACAAACTGGTCACAATAATGACAATCAAATCAAATAGAAAAAAATGAAATAAAAATGAAATATTAAGATACATTGAGCATTGTTTTATAGTTGCATGTTGCCAATCGCCTAAAGATTCCCACCTCTCGAACAGACAATGACAATGAAAGGATTAACATGCAATGAAGGAAACTCCAGAACACTCCAGTACACTGGATTAAAGCAATGTGTGTAAACACTAGGAGCAGTTGTCATGTTTGCTGGAGGAGCTGGAGAATGAGAGCAAAAGGACAGAGGCTCGCATGGCATCTCTGAAAAAACGCCAAGGCAACCTCACTGTAAGTGATAAGCAGATGATTTTAATACAGCCACTGCCTTTTCTTACATTTGTCATATTAAAGCTCTGTCTTTTGCATATTTCTAAAGGAACTGCCATGTTCACGCGTGTTAATGTGCTAAAAAGTCCTGGGGTTAAAGCTTTTTAACCTTAACTATTATGGCACACCCAACACCAAACGCTTTTCCCTCTGTCTGCTTGGGGTAAAGGCGAGTGCAGAGGTGATAGAGCAGCAGGTACGTGAGCGCTTCGAGAATATGCGCCTGGCCTTAGAAAAGGACGAGCTGGCCGCTCTGAGCATGCTAGAACAGGACCACAGGGAGAACAGCAGTAAACTGACGAGGCATCTGCAGGACTGGACCCAGCACCTGAGACTGGTGCGGAAACACATCAGCACCATCAAGAAACTGCAGGAGAGCAGCGCTGAGAGCCAACAGCCGGTAACACTGGACCAACAATGTTACACTTGGGGTTTTAGAGCTTGCCTTGAATATCATAATGTACTCTATGATCTGCACACAGTTTGAGAAGATGCAGCCTATACAAAGTAGGTTCAGAAAGACTGATATACATTTACATACCATGAATACCTTTGTACTAATTTGGCTATGGTTTCATTTAATTGAACTGTACTGTGTGGAGTTGAAAAGTATTAGCATTGTGAAATACAACCCTACTAAATTCATTTCACAATCTGTTTTCAGGTCTGTGCTGAGGACTTCAGGTAAATCCACTTAAACACCCCACTCCTGTGATGAAGTCAATTTGAGTTTATACATGTATGACAGCGTATTAAGGTTATAATAGAGCGTATGCCATTGTATCATTGTACTGTGGTTAGCACGTTAGCTTGGGGTTTTGTTTATTAACTTGTGGCACATTACATAAGGCCACTATTGAAAGCTCAAGAGCAAAAAGATGACAAGTTCAGAAACCAGTCACCTGTAGCAGGGTCCGACAGCGTCATTCATGTGAGAAAATTTCAAAGATTTTAATGTGAAATTCTAGTGCATATAATTTGAGGCTGTACAAAAAAATTTAAACCCTTATTTGTGGTATACGCACTCCAAAATGGCATGTTGTACTTGGACCCCAATAATCGCCACTTGCAATTTGTAATTTGTAGACAATTTGTAGAGATTTGTAGTCTTTTTACTTTTACAGTGATTACAGAAGTCCACAGAGATAAACATGTTCTACATAAATATTTCTGACTAAACAGAAGCTGTCTTGGTTGCAACCCGTGATAATTTACATTAACTTTTTTGCCCACTGTTTGAACGCTATTAAATACAGAAATCCAAATCAGAAGCAAAAATGAAACCAATTTCACAGTTTGTGAAACATGGCCTATAGTGTAGCTCTCTTTGCATTTCAGTAACATTATCTTAGTTCTCACTGGCCTATAAAAATCTAATTCTATTTCTGTTGGTTACCTAAATAATGACTCCTGCTGTGCTGTGCTTGGGAAAGCCAGAGACATTATAAAGATATTTTTGGGTGTTATTTGAGGCAAACATAAAAAATTATTTATGAGATATTTATTAAATTTTAGCAGTGATTTGAAAAATGTTTTTTAAACGGCAATTTGGCCTTCAGTTTCAAGTTTTTAGGTCTCTCCTCATTCAAAGAGATAGGAGTCTGGTCTCATGCGACTGGAAATAGCTGCCCGGTGGTACTGCCAAGATGGCCACCAAGTGGACAGAATTTTTTGTAAAGACTCTGGGGAGGCTCTGCTAACAGTATACCCTCCATAAAATTAAAAACTCTTAACATCCACATGATTCACGAGTAACATATTCAGCTTTCAAAGTGGTAAATTATGCCGAAATCCAAAGCATCTGCATGTTAATAACTTTTGTAATGTGAATTCATTTTTCTGTAGTTGCAGTAAGAAGCTGGATATAGCTGAGGAGGCCATCAGGCTCAATGAGGAGAAATTCCAGAAGCTTATGAAAGCTTTAGGGAAGATTTCAAAAGAGCTGCAGGCCCAGCTACAGAGAAAGAGCCTGTTACTGGGTAAGCTATGTGCTAAATTGTGATAAATAGCAATGGAGGTGATTTTTCAATCATTTCTGTGATATGCAAATTACAAATAGTCATTTAGACAAAAATAGGCAAAAGTGACAAACAGGATACAACGATATACAGTAACAACTGTTGGTCTGTAATCATATTTCTAACATGAGTTTATTGAAATACTTATGTTGTTCTGTGGATAATCTGTAAACCATTTTCTCTAAATACACTGTATCTTTATTGCTAGACTACACTGAGGTGGTGATTGACAGGATGACTAGCCACAGACAGATCAAAGTGATGTCAAAAGGCAGATCTATGCACATTTCTGCAGAAGACTGTTCAGCTCCTAATCAACCCCAGCAGTTTGATCAGGTCTACTGTGCCCTGGGCTCAGTTTCAATAACAGGAGGTCAGCATTACTGGGAAGTAGACGTTCACTGCTGCTCTGCTTGGGCGGTGGGCGTGGCCTATGGAAGCCTGAGCAGGAAAGGGCAAGACAAAAGTACAAAACTGGGCAGAAACAGGCTCTCCTGGAGTCTGGAGTTTCAGGATGGACAACTCTCAGCCTGGCATAATGACCGGCATGTGGCGTTGTCTGGCAGGACAGGGCGAGGGGCACCGGATAAAGTGGGCATCTTTGTAAACTACCGGAAGGGTCGTGTGGCCTTCTATGATGCTGAAACTGTGAAAGTGCTGCAGGAGTTTTCATCAGCTTCCACCGCTGTGTTTGAGAGAGCCTATCACCAGTTTACAGAGCCGCTCTTCCCTGCCTTTCGCTTCTTTAAAGCCAGAGATGGACACAGTGTCCCAGATCATATGGAAATCTGTGACCTCAGCATGTGATCGATTATCCTACACTAATATCGTACTGATAGGTATAATCCGTTGCTGTGGGGAAAAAAAAACCTTGTCTATATATATTTTTTTTTTATTGTTTTTCTTTTCATCATTTGAAGATACTGGCTGTTACAAATTTCATATGAATGGACCAACAGAAATTGTCCAGATTTGTTTAGAATAAAATCTCTTTACATTATCTTACATTAAAAGTTAAGTTACCGATGTGGATACCGTTCTAGTTTTAGATATGTACAACAATGTAACAGTATAACTTTGCTTTTTAAATATTTTTTTAATACCTAAATAAAACAGAAGAAATCCTCTACTTGTACAGCTTTTAACACTGCATTTCAAAAGGTGCCAGAGTGTCACATCAACTAAATTTACACTTACCTGAAATCAATATCCAGTAGTAAACTCTTGATGGGGTCACTCTTGTTGTCTATGCTTTGCATCTTAATTAGTTCATGGAATCTGTAATTAATGAATAAAAGTTTATGTAAACAAAATGTTTCAGACTTCATAATAATACTTCATGGGGTAGATTTTCATTATACGATAATCTCTGCTTTAGCTTGAAACACCACAAATGTCAGGCAATTTTGGAAACCAATCTCTGAATTTAGAATAGTTTAAAAGTTAACTGACATGGTAAAATCCACTAATATTAAAAACACTACATTTAGCCCATTAACCCACAACACACCACATGGTCACCTTTTCCCAATGGCAGTGTTGATCTGCTCATCTTTGGTCTGAGGAATGAATATCATTTGGGTTATCTGGACTGGTCACTAAACCACATAATTCATTCACTGAGTTAATTTCTGACAGCACAAACATATTCTCTGAAAGCTTTCTCAGATGAAACGCATGTACTTGTTAGAGCAGAAACAATTTGAAGACCAAGACTTCAACAGATTCTGTAATCGTCAAATCACTGTCTTAAAATATGGGCATGCATCTGATGTGTACATCTTGGCACAAAGCCTGCTTTGTTTAATCACGGCCTCAGTACTACCTGATACCCAACTTGATAAACATGAATCCAAACTCACCGTGGTGTCCCCACACAGAGAACCTTCCTGAATCCTAATCCAGAAAGCACATTAAGGAGAAAATGGCAGCTGCGGTCAGCAAACAGGTATTGTGCATTGCTCTTCTTATTCTCCAAAGGACACAGCAGTAGACTGGGCCTCCTCAGCTGTGACACTGTGATGTCAGAAAGCATGTGGTGTGAGGAGTGACCGCTCCATTCTCCAGGAAGTAGCAGGATCTGACAATCCACACAAAACCTCCTTTGATCCAGTGGAAGAGACGCATACTCTCTGAATCTGAGAGAAAAATGAATGACAGCCTTTAGACATCAGGCTAGATATCTTATGTATTACTTGGTCTGAAACAGCTTCCTAAAGAAATGCTTGGCAAAAAAAATCTGATTCTCTAATTTTCAATCTACCTCAAATGTAGCAGATGAGCTAAGACATGTTCGGTGCCTAAAGTTTGTGCCTTTAGTTTTACCCTAAAGCTATGAATCAAGTGTAATATAATAAAGTCTGTGTCAGCCAAAAAGATTACTTGTTAGTTACATTAGATTTGTAGTCCCAGTGCAAAACTAAACGATCTAAACTGATTCTTTGGGGTAAGGTGTAAATTGGGCAAATTTGATTTTTTTTAGCAAACCATTCTTTTAATCCTGATCCTGAGAACCCACTGCTCTGCTTTTATACTCTACTCAAACACCCCTTACCCAGCTTGTGAAAGTTTGTATGATAAGCTAAAAAAAATGAAAAAAAAATTATCACATTTATATTAATATATTATGTAAAATTATAAATTATATTATATTAATATTAAATTTATTAAACTACAATTAGTAAACTGATATAAACTGTGCAGGGCTGTGGGACACCTGAAGCAACACTTACCCTTTTTCAGAGTGCGGCCCTTTTTTAATGTTACTTTGCAAACCTCCTTCTCCCTACCCTGTCCCCACGTTCAGACCTTGGATGCTCACTGTCCTGCACATTTTAGTGCTTGTGCTGCCACTTTTACTCACTAATAGACTGTTAATGAGCTGATTAGTTTAATCAGATGTGCTTGGAGCAGGGAAAACACAAGTACAGGGTAGTGGTCCTCCAGGGCCAGGGTTGAAAACGTTGTTATAAGGTATATGTCTTGCCTTACTATCACCACTCTTGTGAGCCCCTCTGTGTCCAGGACCCTCAGGTTAAGAAACCTTATTCTAAAGTGAAGAATTCTGTTTAGAATTCTATTTAACTCTTTTTTCATGAGCCCAGGCACTTACCTTGCGCAGTACTGCGCATGAGAAAAAGGAGGCATCTTTGATAGGTTCTGCTGCTCTCTTGCAAGCAACCTTGCCTCTGACACCTAAAACAAACAAACAAACAAAAACTAGAAACTAATAAAAAAATACAGCTGATAAATTGCAGTAAAAACCTGTTTGCTCCAAGCTGTTTACCTTTTCGTTCTCCCACTGAAAGAAGTTGCACTCTTTTCTATCACGACATGCAGAACAGGCATAAAATCTCCTTCCATTCTTCTCTCCTTTGCACTTTATCTCGAACAGGACTGTAGGTCCTAAAAAATGACAGCCAGTGCTGGTTTATAACGCAATAACATCAAGACATTATTGATGGAAATCAGGATAAGGTTGCAGTCTGAAGATGTCAGAGATCACGAACAGAACTCAGCCTGAGTGCAATACAGTACACTAGACTACACACACACACACACACACACACCGTGAGGACACCGTGGAGCTGTTTTATCCTCTTCATCCTGAAAAATGACTTCTATATTTCCGAAGTCCTCGATATCCGCCATGTTATCAGTCTGGGTTCTGCTGATGAAGCTGGTTTTGAACTGAAGTTCTCACTCATGCCTGACTGAGCTGCGCCATGCTCTTTCATGTTTGTCGCTCAAATATGACGTTCGCTCTGCGTCAACACGCGCAGTGGCCTTTTAAAATACAGGCCGGGAGAGTTTTGTGGAAGCAAAACTGAAATAACAACGTTTTCTTCTTCTGTATGTTTAGTAGCAAAGGAACAAAGTTTCACAATGACTTGTTCTAAAGTAAAAACTTAGCACATAAACAGTAATAAAATTCTACGTCAGTCGTGCCTGCCCGCTTCCCGTGATGCGCTGTACTGGACTCAGACGTGTGGGGGCCTACTGTGTGTACTGAAGGTTGTAACATTAGGTCAGAGAAGGAAACACATACATTTATGAAAAAAATTGATTGAAGAGCTACCACTCATGTCAGATGAAAAGAAAACATGTTTTAAAAAAGGAGGAGATTGCTAAACTGATTAGGTAAATATTTGGTCTATCCAATTTTACCAAAATATCACATTCCAATGAATTTGTGTGGGAAAAATAATTTAGATAGAAATACATGCTGTTTCTGTCGTAATGACATTGAAACAGTTGAACACGTTTTTTTCAGTGTAAAAAGGTACAAACATTCTGGACATCCTTTCAAAACTTGCTTAGGTCTAAGAATATTGAGATACATCTGGTTAATGGAGTGTCTGTGACAGTTGGCCAGTTTTAGAGTAGAGAAATATTGAATTTCTAGTGGCAATTTTGATGATGTTATGCAAAATGCTGTGGATGTGGATTCGTTGTATCTGTCTCTGAAAAGTCAAAGACCCTCATTAAGCTGCCTTTTATTGTACATTATTTTGTTTGTTTTTTTGGTTTTTCCTCTTAAGTGTTGTATTGCCACTTAACATTGTGACTTTTCAATGCTATGTTTGCAATGTATGCCTTGTGTGTCTGTACACTGGTTGACAAATTCAGTAATAATAATAATAATAATAATAATTATTATTATTATTATTATTATTATTATTAAATAAATCATAAATAACTTGTCCACTTCCTGATGCATAAGTAAAGAGGAAAAGTAATATTCTGCTATCATTTCCTTCTTTAACTGATTTACAGATAACAGACACAAGGTTTTTGTGTCAAACTCCACCACAAATCCCTTTACCTGACAGTCTGGAATAACACCCCAGTCAGCATTTCCAACAGATCCTTCAACAAACGAAATGTGTTACATAACTTTGGAAGTAGCTTTTTTGACAGCAGTCACTGAACTCCAGTACCTTGTCTGGAATAGGTGTGTTTTACTTTAGAATCTGAGTAATAAGGAAAGACTATTTCACCTCCAAACTGAAGCTAATGCATCTCATTCAGGCAACAGTTCCATCAGATAAGGTCAATTACGGTCTGGATTAGAATCTGTAAAAAAGCAGATCTCCAAGAGCAGAAATGATGACAAACCTTCCTCCAGTAGAGGCTATTTGTGCAGCAAAACTGGAACATTAACAGAAGATGAGAAGTTGTCTCCAAACTACACATACAAGAGTTAAGGTGGATCAGATAGGGCGCTTTCAGAAACTCTTGTTTATTACATGCATCAGTTGATATTTTTCTTTTCAAACTGGCAAAGCTAAATGTTGCAAACAGGCTAACTAAATGGCCCAAGCTGCATTCACCTGCATGCAAACCAAATCTAATTCTGCTTTTGTGCCTACAGTGTGTCAGTGCTACAGTTTCAACACTAGGTGGCGATAAATACTAAGAAAGACCAACACTTCCAGTAAAAGCAAAAGCTGGGGGGATTCTTGTTTTTGTTAAATATTATACATTTTCCCTTCCCGCATTAGCTGTGGTTTAGCTCATGGGTTAGCAAATGCAGAAATCACTATAGTAAATTAATATGTAATAGTCTTGTCTCCTTCGTATTTTGTGAGATACACATATTAATTTCATGGACAGTGATTTGGTTAATTATCTTAACTCCTCATGAAGGATCCCCCCAGCAATTAAAAAAACAACACCAAAACCCTGTTCCAAAAGAACTCAAAGTCCCAGGCGCCCTTGCGCGCAAGTCAGGCTGCTCTCGTCCTGGCTCGATGGTGCTGAGGCAGAGGAGAGGTGTGGTCAGCTGCGCTGTCAAACACGCCAGCGGAGCGCACAGACGCGCACCTACACATCCAACACTGACCCTTTTTCTAACCACAGCAGAGCACTGTAGGCTCCCTCTCAGGATCATCTGACCCGGACTGCTGCTGTGGGCGGATTGGAGCATCTCTGCGCTGGACAGAGGGGCGTGCAGAGCGCGCCTGAGCGAGTGAGTGTGCAGGAGGGAGGATCTGAGCTGCAGCAGCTCTCTGACGGATCTGTGGACGAAACGATGAGCACCGGTGAGTCTGTGCAGTGCCGAGTACATCATGAATGTGTTACATGGATTGTAATCGACCTCTGTCTTCACAGTAATCAGCCTCTTTTGTCTGGCTCCTGGTGCAGCGTTAGAGGACCATGTTGACGTCCATTGACATCATTTCATCTCTGCTCTTACAGCACACTGCAGGCCATGTTAGAGCAGCCTCTCTGCTGGTGTTCATGTCCTTTCAGTCGTGCCTTGTGTTATTTGTGAGTGTATGTCTCTGTATGTGGGTGGGTGCTGGTTTGGCTGTCCCACCTAGCCACCTATCAGAGTCCAGTGCTCTCTCATTATGTTGCATTGCAGTCTTATATTACAAGAAGTGCATACTGTACCTCAGCAGGCTGGCTGACTGTGCATGTGTGCTGTCTGCCTACCCAGATTTGATTTTATATATATATAAGGTTTTTATACAAGAGGGTCTCTGTGTCCTATTTTGCTTTGTCAAAACGAAATTAAAGCTGAGCTAGCAGAATGCTCTCATTAGTATGTAGACTGAGTGCAACATGTCAACCAGGAGGACGAGCTTCAGTATCTTTCTTTATTTCACTAACAATGAAAAAATAAGGTAGGGGTGAGTTAGAGATGGGTGATATGACAAAAATAGACTACCACGAAATTTTCACGATACACAATACTTATTTTCTTAGACATCTGATCAGTTGGAACTGAGAAAAAAGAGCCAATAGTGCTACATTTTAAAAAATACTATCAAAAACTGTGAAAACAATGATTTTTATTCAATATTTGGTTTACTGTGTTGCACTAAATCCAGTTAAACTGACTAATTTTGCTCTTTTCATAATGAAACATGCAGTCGGTCAGTGTTCTACAGGTACTGATGGTATCCATGATATGTTCAGGAAAGCATATTGTATTGTTATATTATTTATCATGATAACAATTGATATTCTAATATTACCCAGCTCCAGGGTGATGAGACTAACTCAAGTTTATACCGTAATTTCTTCTGCTATCCAGACAGTGATGATGTGATATGACGATATATCAGGCGAATGATTGAATGAATGAATGAGTTAGTTAATTAAAGGGACACTGCTTTAACCATCGCTACATCTGTTACAAAAATATCTGCTTACCCCCAACAGTGGTGCCAAAAGTGAAAGTTTTCAGTTTAAAAAGTAGGAAAACCCCCTCCAGTTGATGTTTGTTGAAGGTGGTTGCAACTTTTGAAAAAACTACAAGCCCTTAGGGAGGATACATGTGGGCAGGCTGTTTGAATATTTTTTTTTTCCTGCTAGCTCGCGAAGGAAGCTAGATAGTTAAAGCATTGCTAGGAAGCTGTCACATTATTTTCATTCTTTCTGGGGTGTAATGAAAATAGTTGAGTCTGTTAAAAGTTGATGCATTAAACTTAAACTCACATCCACAGAGGTTTGTATACATGCAGTGTACAGACAACAAAACGTACATAAAAAGTTGATGTTCGCTTGTGTAGCTGTACGACTAAACATGCTTTGGCTGGAGAGAAAGACGCTGTCCTATAGAAAGAATTTAGCTAGCTGAACAAAAAAGACCACTTGATGAACTGCTTTAGGTATTGTTTACATTCTGAATGGTGACTGTTGAGAATCATTTTAGTCTGAGAATTGCTGTAAATTTACTTTGTCAGCCATCTGTACAACAGGATTGCACAACAAATTCAGTAGTCCAGAAGATGCAAACAGGGGAGTCCATTTATAAACATGATTTTTTTTATTAAGCAAATGTTTTATTTAGCCACTACGGGTTAAATCACAACCCAGCCAGTTTAGTGTTACATGAGAGTCATTCGTCTTGTACATGAGGAAAATTGTTTTCTGCTGAGTGGATGATGATGGAACATGATGGCTTGTCGAGGTTATTGAGAACAGTGAAATGTTTTTTCTAACCTTAGCTATCATGGTTAGCCTAGCCACACTCCTTCAGACTTCTTAGTCATGCCTGGGGTAATGTTAACAAAGTAAAATAATATGTAGACTTCTCATTGGCTACTACTAAACACAAACACTGGCTTAAATACTGATTGCTAGGCGAAATATTAAGATGTAAAATTAGGTGTAAGATGTCAATTATTCTCACTGTCAACTTTAAACATTTACAGTTTTACATGAAAAGTTGACACTTTGAGAATCTCATAAGTTGTATTTTTGTTACAAAGGGGGTTACAAAGGTTGTTTGACGTATTTGTGTAGTGTAGCGCTGGGCAATATAAATATCATGACATACTGTGTATCTTAAAATTTTCTTAAAGTTTCGCAATATTTTATTTTTGCCATATCGCCCACCTCTAGCGTAATGCATGCTGGGCGAGTGGACTAAAGCAGTGTACTGCTTTAGGACTCCAGTAGGAAGTTTATTGTAAATGAAAGAGGACTATTATCTTCTTAATCTGAAGGTCTATTCTGGGTAAGTCTATATGTGTTCATCCAGTAAAGGGCAGTTAACTCCATTACCAGAGAAATAATCTTATTCAATTATGTGAAAGTCTTTAAAAGATGGCAGTATTACCGGTGGTACTCAGTACTAATTTACTTTGCTGTGGATTCATTGAGCAGTAATGATGTTTTGTAGTATAGAATTGCTGGTAATTGACTAACTGTCTAAGAGCAGACATTAGCCACTTTAGCAGACAGCTAGTCCTTGTGCTCTGGACTTGCTCAATACTTGTTGTAGAAATGTTCTTTTCATTCATCTCACTTTTTAGAAATTCACTTTTTGAGATCCCTTGATAGTGTCATACTTGATATTTAGTTGAAGTGTTCCAGCTATGTTTGTTGTATCATAAAGGTCTTATTTTTGAAACTATAACATAATGGCTTCTGAAAAGACTGTGTATTTTCAACCTGACATCTTGAACAGGAACTGAAGTTGCAATTGTTCTAGTCAAATTGAATTCAGTTTCATTCCCATGTTCAGTTCCGTTAAAGCTACATTATGTAAGATTTGGGGTTTTGTAGAGCTCTCTGGTGAAAACATGTAATTGTATGCAACATGCAGAACCATTCTATAGTGTCAGACCCCTTACCTGCGTGGATGAATCTGATTGCAAGTGTGTTGAAGGAATATTCAAAGAGAACTCAGTCAAAACTTGGCAATGAACGTGTCTTCTCAAGATGTAAGTGTATTAGAACTCCCATGAACATATTTTAGTGTGTTTTTTTCCTCCTGACTCAGTAATGCTACGTCTTCCAATTTTAACAACACTCACATAGTGCAGCTTCAAAATCACCTATTAATGTGTACCATGCAGTGGCACATCCATGTGTCCCTTTCCTTCTGATGATGGATGCACCTGCATAGTAGCACTGGAACAGGCCCAAAAGTCTGTGCGGTGCTCTGTGTGCTTACAGCATCACCCTTTCCTCCTGACTTTGTAGCAGACTTTGACCGCTGCTACTACCTGAATGAGGTTTCATATATTTCATATGAAGAATTTGTTCCATGCTTTTCAGAACTGTGTAAATGGGTTTTATTATATGACATGCACATTTGAAGTAACTAGTTTAGGAATACCACTTTGGTGTAAATGTAAGTGCTACTGTGTGTATGTGTGCATATAAGCAGTTTAGACAGTGATAGCTGTCTGAATGCAAAAGACCACAGCTGGTGTGGACACATACGGGAATAGATAAAGGCAAGATTGTGTCACTTTTGATAAGCCAACGCATGACAGAGAGAGAAAAGGAGAGAACAAGGACAGATAGAGACAATGAAGGAGAGAGAGAGAGAGAGAGAGAGAGAGAGAGAGAGAGAGAGAGAGAGAGAGACAGAGGAGGGGAAAGAGGCGCCAGTAATTAGCTCTGAAATGTAACATTGGCCTGTGACATTTCCCTTTTCTTGGCTTTTATTTGTGCGTGTTATTGAGGGAAGGAGTGGCTTCCAGTTGACCAGTTGACCCTGTCAATCACACAGCCTACCAACCACAGAGCACATAGACATGTTATTTTAAACAGCAGCTATGTAGCAGCACAAGACCTAACCGAGAGCTTTTAAGAGAATGGAGAATGATATTCTTACCTACATAATTTGTTTAAAAGCTCAGAAATAAGTATGCAAACTCAATATGTTGCTGCTCAATGCATTTATGATGAGGCAAAGGTCATGAATGAAAGTGCCTTGAATTAGTTGTTAACAGTATACTGCATTCACGCATATGTAATGCAATTAGAGAAGCTACTGGACCATAAAGGTCATATAGGCAGAAATGCAAATGTTACTGTGGCTCTTCTGTAAGTAGTTATTTACTAAAATAATGACTGAAACAGAAGTGCTTACAGTGACCACAGTCACTTATCACTTAGTCACTTATTTGTCTCTAGGTCTGTGCTTTGGTATTTTCTTTGACTTCTGAATCCGAAGCAAATATTTTGTCATTAGAGCTGTAATTGGCACAACTATGCAAAACAGGCCTCTGTTTGTCCTGCAAACTGCTAACAGCAAGTGGCCCATGGTTGACCTGCCAACACTACCTGTGCTCGATTCAGAGAGAGAGTGAGAGAGAGAGAGAGAGAGAGTGAGTGAGAGAGAGAGAGACAGAGAGAGAGTGAGAGAGTCAAATATGTGTACAGACTGTGATTTGATTTACTGTATAAAGATGCATCAATATTGGACTTGTGGGCCAATACGGATATTTTATTTTTTCATTTACATATCTGTTGTGGCTGATACATGGAGATTTAATAAAATATAGAAACTGGGAGTAGATCTGCCTGAATTTACACTATAGAGTAATGTCACATTTAATTGTAGAGGGTTAAATTTCTAAGGCGCAGTAAAATGAATAAAACGCAAACATTCTGCCACCCAGCGTTGTCCAAAAATGTTCTGCTCTTTTGGTATACATCATCATGAAGTGACTTGGCTAATTTTTTCCTTCAATAATGTTATATTTAAATAAGAATATATATGGTTATCACATTGAGGCCATTGTACATGATTTTTTCATTTCAAGAAAGCTGCAGTTGTGCTTTTCGTTTTCATCTCGGCACGGTTGTCTTTGTGGAGAACTGTAAATCGTTTTTGCAGCAGGGGGTGCTCCCCCTCCCTATCGCCCCTCATTGCTCACTAGTAGTTCAACACAGAGTCACAACATTTAGCACACAGAGCCAACAGATATTATAGGGAACAGCAAAGGTATGGGGAAAATATTTTAATTGATTATGTTAATTAATTATATAATCAGAGGTCATTTCCATTCTGCTGTCAGAATGGCCACTAGGGGGGCCTGCAGAAAGAGGTTAAACAGATTTTCTGCCGATACCAATATATTTCTAATACTCAATTTTTTGTTGCATGTTCATGTGTGCTTACTGATGTGTAGCATGTTTATTTTGTGTTACTCCTCCGCCTCATCAGTTTGACATAATTTCCCATTTTGTATCCTTTTTTCTGTTTTTGTCCATCAGTGTTTTCCTGTGCAAAGCATATGGTAATGCAAAGCAAAAGGTAAATACGGTGTAGCCCCTGATGTAGAGGCTTTCCACCAGTAACATTAGCTATCTGACTTCTTTCTGCATTAGCCAGCTAGCAGGGAACTAAGAAAAGACATGTTTCAAACAACCTGTCCTATAGTATCAGCTCTAAGACAAATGTGTCCACCCACCTCCAAGATACGTCATCAGATGTATTTTTAAAACAGAAAGTCTCATTTTAGACAATGTTGTGGCACCACTGTAGGAGGCAAGGAAACATATAGGTTTTTCATTTTAGCCAGAGTGCCGCTTTAGGTACGCAGATGGGTCCACATTTCAGTTCCTCACACTCATAACTATATACTTCATGTGATAACCACAACTTGCATATTACTTTCATAGTTTTTACCTAATAATTAGTACAAGTTACTGAATAAAAGTCTTAATATTAGCAACTGAATAATAAACCTGCAGTTCAGTGGATTATGCCTAGTGTTAGAGATTCTCTGTTAAATATGACTTTAGGCTAGATGTGGGTGTCCTAGGCCAGTATGGTGTGCCCTGGATGTTTGACTGTGTCAGCAAAGGTCAGCAAAATAACGTTGTGTGGACAGTTGTTGACTCAGTGTTTAGACATAGCTTGCTCTGTGCTGCCAGCCAGTCCCTGCTGAATTATGGGTTGTCTGGTTAGTTAGTGTGGCGTTTCTCAACCCAGGTTGTGGTGAGCCATTGCCCTGCACATTTTAGTGCTTTTCCTGCGTTAACACACTCACTTTAACTGGATAATGGGCTGTTAATGAGCTGATTAGTTGGATCAGGTGTGTTGGGAGCAGGGAAAACACTAATAAGTGCTGGGCAGTGGGCCTCCAGGACGAGGGCAGAGAAAGACTGAGTTAGTGCAAGTAAACTGGTACTTTAACTGAACAACAGCTTAACGATAACCTGCACAGATGAAAAGTGTAACCTGTGCACTCCATCACTTCGTCTCTCCGAGGCACTCATGCTTGATTTGTTTTCCTTTGAGGAGATTTATGTAGGTCTCTATAAAAAACTTTAGACATATCTCTCTGTGCCCTTCTCAGTCTATATTTATCACACCCTTTTGAAATGCCTCATTCCTCACACAGAACGCTCAACTTGAAAGTGAAAAGTAAGAGTCTTTTTTAGCTGCAGAGGCTCAGAGGAAACAAGGAATACGCAGATATGGGATTTCTGTGCCAAAAAACAATCACTAACTGATTAATAACACCTTGTGGTTTATATTGATGCCAATAATCAGTAATTTTACTTTTTTGTGTTGTAAAGCCAGTTCTTACTGAAATTCATATGAAGTGTGGTGAGCATGAGACAGGTTAAAACTCTAAACTAGGGGTGGGTGATATGACGATATTGTATCGTGATAAATGATGTCACAATTCGCTGAGCATATTGTGGATATCTTCAGAGCTTAAAGAACACTAACTACATCCTATATTACAAAGTGAGCGTTTCATTGGATTTAGTGCAGTGCAGTTTGTAAAACATTGTGAAATCATTGTAGTTGTAGGTTTATTATTATTATCATTATTATTATTATTATTATTATTATTATAGTGTTTTTATATGTGGCACTACAGGTTCTAGTTAATCTGTTCCAACTTATTAAATTTCCGGAAACTAAATATCATGATGCATTTAATGTATCGTGAAAATGTCCTAAAGTATCATGTTATAATATTTTTGCCATGTCACCCACCCCTACTCTAAACATGGCTTATTCATTAATTTTACATCAAAAAAAATCTGATATGACAATTGTCAGAGTTACATATTTTGTATTATATATTATATTATATTATAATATTATTATATTATATAAATTTACAAGTCTTGCCCAAAGAATCTTATTGGGAATAAAACCTAAGTGAGCCTGTTGAATAGTGACTACCTATGTCAGTCTGGAAAAGAATGGAAACACCCAGCATTAGTGACTATACATGTGTTAGTGCAAGTGTGACCTAAAAATAGGGGGCTAAATTATTGGTCTTAGTTATTGGCTGTACTTCCTGTTTTGGGCCAATAGTAATTATCCAATTTTCCCATTTAGCAAATAATATATCAGCCAAAGATATACTGTGTACCCCTAGAAAAAAACTTTAATCCCTATCTCAGTCTGTGACGTCCAACTCTAAACTTTTTGTTGTTGTACCTGTCTTGTACTGGAATGTACTGGTGGAGTGTCATAATTAAACACCCCCCCAGTAACTGCTACCAAGGGAATGACAGAAGATACCGGAATTCAGCGCACTCATGGCAACCCCAGTGTAGCATCCTTGTGACAAAGCAACTGGCCCAGGCTGGTTTAATTGCTAGTGGCTATTTGCTGTTTGTGACCCCAGTAGTATGTTATGCACTGAGGCCCAGACAGAGCCCTGTTTGTGGGTTGTTTGTCAGTCTTCTACTTGCCCTTATGAGTGGATGAGGGGTGGGGGTTGGTATTTGCTGCTGAGGCAATTCCTCCACCCTTCTCCATCCCCCCTCTCTGCAGACATGCCAGAGTGTCACCGTGCTGCAAATAATGAGAGAGCATTCTGTGTCTGTGATACCCAGGTGTCCATTAATTAAACTTGATTATTCGATACAGTAGTTTTATGAATTTTACGACACCTTTTCAGAGCATTGATAACAAACAGCATCGACTCAGTGTACAAGAAAATGAAATAGTTGGTTTTTGAACACTTGAAAAGGAGACACTCCTAACTGACTGTTTGCATAGTTGTAAGTTTTTCATACTGTGACTTACCAGCTGGGTTACCAGTCACCAGTTAACTAGCCAGTTAATGGTGAAAGCTGTTTTCTCTCCTTTCAGTCACACTCATTTAGCCCTTTTAGTTCATTTTTTGTCAAGCATATTTACAAGTACCAGTGCAGTTATATCTGTCTTTTTGCTTTCTGATACAGCCATTTTAAACATCGACAACGACTGCTTGAAAAATTATGCAAAGATGATAAAAATGCTAATAATTATTCATGTGTAGATAGATTACAGGTTGCTGATAAGTTTATATTGCAAAAATGACTCAGTAGATCTAATCTGACTAACTAGTGTGGTAACTAAATATATTGTGTCCGACTTTATTTTTTAATTGCTTCATGTAACTGTCCAATTGCACGAACATTAGGTTACAGGCAATTCACAACACACATCTAGTTCATGCATGAGAGTTTCACTGTGTAAAGCCAGGCTTGGAATTAAATGTATTCATTGCCGTGTCTTTAATGTAAATGAGCTCTGTTCTGATTGGCGGCCCTGTATTATCCCTCATGCAAAATGCAGGTTGGGCTAAAAAACTTCTAACTTCTTCATGAGTGGGTGGGGCTAAGGCACTGTAGACTCAAAACTCATATATGTAAATGTGTTGTTTTTCGTGACATCATAACAACAATGAATTCAAAAGGGGCTGTTATATGCCCTGTGTGGACTGGGGAGTAAATGGTACATTTTGAAACTTTAATAATGTTTATGTAGTACGTTAAACTCAAAATCTCAAAAACAAGAGGAAAATTCGGATTTCCATGATGTTAGCCCTCTACGTAACTTATAGACCCACTGCATAAAAAAGAATCGTACTTGATTCCTGCTTCATGACTGATTGTTTTAATTCTGCACTGCTTCAAATTGAACCAGTTGGTCCACTCTGTATATGCAGTGACAAACTGCAAAGTGTCATAGGATTCTATGAGCAGGTTATATGTCTTGTGTCATGACAGCAGTGTGGACTATGAAAAGTAACTGCTACCGCTAAAAATCAAAGCATGTGGAAGAGGTGACTGAGACCCTGCACTGAGGGACAAATGATTTTATATCTAATGCAAGTTCAGGTAAGCCTTGTGTGCGGTAGTGGGGTAGGTGGTGGTGGAAGCACTAATGCCTGGCCCTCCCCCATCAAACATACATTCTGCAGTGCAAGGTGTGAGTGTGTGTGTGTGAGAGAAAGAGAGAGACAGAGAGAGAGAGACAGAGAGCTGAGGTTTGATAAGTGAACATCAGTGCTGTGTTTTAGCTGTGAGTCAGGTTACATGGCGGAGAGTGAAGGACACAAACAGTGTAGTACATTATTCATTGCTTTTTATGTGCAGCTGTGTAGCAGTGATGTATCCAACTTCACTGCTTTCTCTTTCCATGCAAACTAATAATAAAAAAAAATTGATAATATGTGTGCAATACACCCTGAGTATTATGGGAATCTCCCTATGGTAATAAGAAAATATAAAAACGTTTGGTCTTGGATCTTATGTTAGTTACTCCTTTAGGAAAATGTCTTTTTACATTATAACATTACTTTAACAGCCAAAAGTGCCAGGAACAAGGACTGATTTGTTGGTAGCTAATTGTCATTGCAGTGTCGACAATATTGGCAGTATTTAGAGTGTAGAGGGCTCAAGGATACATTCTGCATCCTCACTGATCTCTGATATTTCCAGTGAGACGTTCACAAGGTTGGTAAAAATTAGGGATACACCGATCATAAATTTTTACAGCCAACTCCAGTACCTATTTCTTTGCTGTCACTGTGTGGGCTGAATGAGCACAAAAGGCATTTTTTGCATACGACTGTTCGTTAAAAAAAATCGTAAATCGTAGCTACAGTGGTAAAATAAAGGTGCAAAATGTGGACATCAAACATGTCGTGGCTGACTTCGACAGGGGTACATGGGAAATTGTTCAAACTATTCCTTGAAACTGGTGTGGTGTGTTAAATTCTTAAACTAAAGATGTGTTGCCTAAATAACATCAAATCAAATATATTGTGCACATGTAAACATATCAAATAGAGTACTACGTTGAAAGTAAGGCAACTGGCGATTTAGCAGTGATTATAATGCTAAATAGTTATTTATCAGTTATTGATATTATATTATCAATTGTATAGGTATAGCTGCCACATTCTGATCTTGGCTAAGTGGCTAGTGTGTTAGCATGGGGTTAACATATTAGCTTGTGGCTACAGCATTAGATTGGGATGCTCTAAAACACAACTTTCATTTGAAATATTATAGGTTTATAATAAACAATAAATAAAAATCAAACATTAACATATTACTGTAATTTTCAGTCACTTCTTTTTGCTGTATTGAAAATACGTGATCTTGGTCAATTCAGATTGTGCATCAGTCAAAATAATGCAGTTTTGTCTCAGAAGACAGAGAAAGGCAAGGGTCTTTGAATCACTGACTAGGTGCAGAAGAAGTGTGTGTATGTGTGTGTGTGTGTGTGTGTGTGTGTGTGTGTGTGTGTGTGTGTGTGTGTGTGTGTCAGCTCTTTAGGGAGCGTTCTCTACCGAGAATGAGATGCAAAGCAGCTCAACTCCAGAAGAACAAACTGAAGGGATTAGCTTTGCCTCATCACGGCAGGCTCAGACTCATTCCAGTGAGAGAGGGACACACAGCTCTGAATGTGGGTCATGTGTTTCAGCTTCTCAAATCTATTACTGAACTTACTGCAGCATGACTCGGATGCCTCGGCTTAGAGGCTACAGCATCAACTAACGCTCTTGTGATTTTGTTCATGCTGGATTATTACCAGGCCTGTGTCGGAGTCTGTGTGTGTTGAGATGTACCATATTTTAGGATTGCTCTTACTTTGTCACATTTTAGTTTCTACATATACAAATCTTTTACACAGACGTGCAAATTAATGTCCGTAGTGCAGGGGTGGCAAACTGAGGGACGTAGTCTGGCGCTCCTTGCTGTAACACACTAGATAAACCTGGCAGTTAAGTAGAATCAGGTGTGTTTGAGCAGGAAAGTCACCAAACTGTGCAGGAATCTGGCCTTCAAGGACCAGAGCTTCTTACCCCTGACATAGTGTCATGTTATCGCTATAGTGCTGTACAGTTTTTGGAAAAAAGCAAAGCATAGTTTGACTCATTTGTGGCTGTTCATGTGAGAGTATTAAGTCTTTTATTTCTAAATTTATGCACCTTTGATCATGAATGTTTACAGTTACCTCTCTAGCAGATTCTGTCAAAGTAAATGTATATGTGGTGCACAGTAGGAGCTGTGTTATATAATATGCAAATAGGCCTATGCCTACAACAGACCACACACAAACAGCTGTTTCAGCATATGTTTATTTGCAGTCTAACCAGCCGGCTGGAAATCAGATTGGGCTTTTGTATAGCATTCTGCTGTATTTACTCTAATTGACAGTCAACATCCAGTTATGAACACAGCTGAAAACATAGTTATGAAATATAGCACAGAAAAAACTCTCTTGAACTGAAAGTACAGTCATATGCAAAAGTTTGAACACCTTCAGTCAGATTACATTTAACACATCCTCTAACTTAAACACAGCATTTTTATGCACATTTTAGCAAAGCAAAGCAAGCAAGTTTAGCTGTTCAGAGAATTTGCAGAGTTCTTGGCTAGTTCTATGCTTCACTGAGTGTATTTACACAAACTTAATAATCCAATTACTGGATTATGATCGGATTACTAAATGCATGTAAACACACTCACTGAAATGCAGGCGTGAAATAGTCTTATAGGCTTTTTTTGATGAATGTGAACCACAGTAAATATGTTCTTCACTGTGCAGTTAGAATACGAAAATAGATGAAACTTTTGCAGAGTTTCTGTTTTTCCTTAGAAATAAAGAGCAAAACAAAACACATCATATTAAGATAGCTTATAAACACTTGAGTGTATATACATACACTTAATAATCCGATCATAATCGGATGTAAACAGCATACTGTCATTTCTTAGATCGGAGTGAAGTCTAGCAATCCGATTAAGAAAAGTCTAACAAATCCGATAATTGCCTCACTCATGTAGACCCGGAGTTTTCCCATTGTCTGATTACCTAAATGCATGTAAACGTGTTGATCGGATTACTGACAAAATCTGATTTTCTGCAGATGGTGAGTGCATGTAAATGCCCTCAATGTTTTAATTATGTTTGTCTCATGTTTTTTGTGGCTTTTAAATAGTACTTAGGTGATAGTACTATTTAGTATTAATTAGGGATGTAACAATAAAAAATATATTGCATTAAATTGTATTGCAGAATATTGTATTGTATTTACATTTGCATAGTGCAGTACTGTTGTATTGTGACTAGCATTTTAGCTTGTGGCTAGTGTGATAGCTTGGGGTTAACATATTAGCCAGTGGCTAGAGCATTAGATTGGGATGTTGTAAAGCACAACTACTATTTAATGTTAAACTCTGAAATACACTGAAAATGGAAACATTAACATATTAATGAAATTTTTAGCTACTCCGTTTTGCTATATTGAAAAATGTATTGGATCAAGGCACCACTGTATTGAATAGAATCAAATAATGAATTTTGTGAATTGTCTTTGGTATTCATTACCCATCTTCACAAAAGATCTTTAGACCATGTTATGTAAGGCCAAACAGCTTTATATGGGGTGTGTGTTGCATATTTAATGTCTGGATCCTGGCTACATGCAGTCATTCGGGGTGTGTTGAGGAGGTGGTTATTGCTTTTAGGCCTTTTACGATAGTGGAACGACCCCAGCTGTATGTTTGCTTAGGCCCTGGGTTATGAAATAGGGTAATTATTTAAGTGAATCTATAAATAAAGTCCTTTGAGTTCACACTGCTTCTTACCCCTTTCTTGTCCCACAATACAAACTGCATCATTCCATATTGGGATGGTTTAACCCCTTAACATTCCAGGCTTATTACATACTAAGGCTTATTGTTCAATACTTATATAATTATATAAATTCAATCATTATTCAACTACAGGGACTTCAGTGCAAACTAATGGAGCTTTTCCTATGTTGTGTAATAAAACTTTGGCTTGGTAAGGGGTTAATGTTGTAGTTACCTAAACAGTTTCTGTTCTTGGCTTCAAATACTGAACTGCATCATGTGTACCCCAGAGCTCCACAGAATGTGCGAGATTGCTGTGTGCGAGATTGTTTTGCCTTCGCGTGTTGTCCTGCTTGGCATATCGACTCTTGTGTC
The DNA here is from genome assembly GCF_904425465.1 of Colossoma macropomum. NCBI lineage: Eukaryota > Metazoa > Chordata > Actinopteri > Characiformes > Serrasalmidae > Colossoma > Colossoma macropomum. The sequence continues at coordinate 16,162,974 of NW_023494790.1, read as the reverse complement.
AACTTGATGAACAGTCTAAACTAAGCTATGCCTCTCTGCATACAACCTGCCACAAGCAGATGTCAATACTTACACCATATAACACACAGAGTTAGGGCATGAATAGTCACTACTACTGTGTATTCTCCATCAGTTAAAAATCATAGGAAGAGCTTCAGTGAATTATGTAATATGTTTTCCTTGAAGGCTGAACTTGGCTATTTCTCTCTCACACTCTCCCTTGGAACAATGCCTCTTTGACTCTGCGTTTATTTTTTCCATCATCTTCACCACACAGTGTTCACATTGTGCTACAGTAACTTCATTTTTCAGTGCTGTTAGAATCTGTAGTTCTTTAATATGTGAACAAGGAAACTGAGAGAAGATTAATGACTGAATGAAATAAGACTAGATAAGCCTAGTTTTGCTGGACCACCATCATCAGCTGCATTGCGTTTGTCAAGCAAGTGTCAATGGCATCTCAACAACAGGGAGGCCGTCATTCACGTAGGTTCCAAAACATATATCTTTTCATTCTTTTTAGAAGTTCTCCTCTTGTCTCTGCAGCTGTTCCTGGTTCACTGCCTGCTAAGTAATGTTAGTTAGATTGAAATATGGCTAGCCAAGTGCTGAACACGCATTCAAACAAATTCAAGCCACTTCTTTCTCACATTTAGCTAGACTTGCAGACAGATTTATTTGAATGCTAACAAGATGGACTTTTTCTTCTTTTTTCCAGTGAAACAATAATAGCAGATGCAGATGTTAATAAATTAGCATTCTAATCTGTGGTTTACCTCACCTTCCAATGTCTTAAAGCTTTCATCAACTCATGATTTGTATTTTGCAAACTACAGAAAATCCACAAGTAAAATGTAATTCATTTGTCAAAAATTTGTCAAGAAATGTGTTTTTTCTGTAAAGTAAAAGTCAAGACTTCCATCGAGTTTCTGCAGATCACCACACATGATTCAAGCTTGGACACTATGTCTTGTCTGTAACTGTTTCTAGTACACTACTTGCTACACACTTAAAAATCATGGCTCTTCAAGTTTTCTTTAGTACAGAAAAAGGTTCTATATAGCACCAAAAAGTCAAAGTCAAGTCAAGTCAAAGTTTATTTATGTAGCGCTTTTTACAACAGTTGTCACAAAGCAGCTTTACAGAAAAATCTGGGTCCAAGCCCCCATGATCAAGCCAATTGCGACAGTGGCAAGGAAAAGAGCAAGAGGAAGAAACCTTGAGAGGAACCAAGACTCAAAAGGGGAACCCATCCACCTCTGGTCGATACCAGATAGCAAACAGCATTAGTATAAACTTTTAAAATACAGAAACGGGGAAAAACAGGTGAAGTAATGGTTATAATTTGCTAGTTTGACTCTGTACAGCAGCAGCAGTATCTTCTAATGATAAAAGGGTTCTTCTGTCGTTACAAGCTTGACATTGTAACAACAGAAGAACGCTTTTTAGTGTTGTATAGAACTCTTTTCCAAAAAGGTTATAGAACCATGTACAGCACATTCTCCATCAATCTGAAGAACCATTTCACCATGCAAAGAAACATTTAGTCTTGCAAACGGTTCTTTGAGTGTTAATGGTTCTACATAGAACCATGTTCTTTACTAAAGAACCCTTGAAGAACAATCATTTTTAGGTGTGTAGCTAAGGGTAGCTAGACTGATTTGTGGCTAACTACACTGATGCAAAGACATTTCAGCGGAAATGCCTCTTATGAGTTTATTATTTTTCATTTGCCTTTTTATTCAGTTTACAGCTCAAACTGATCCCTTACAAGTTTCAGGTAAAGTGTAGGTGAGGTTTTTGAGGCAACTCATCAGTGAAAACACAGACCTGCTGTGGCTATTATTGCAAAGCACACTTTCACAGGTGTTAGGCATCTGCTTTACATGCCTAATCATTATTCATTTACAGAGAGAGAGAGAGAGCGGGAGAGAGAGAGACAGAGAGAGAGAAACAAGTACAGTATTCCCTTTCACTCAGACATGATGTCAAAAAAAAAAAATCTCTGAAAGGTGAAAAGGAAAAAATGGGGCTGATAGAAAGAGAACGCTGAGAAAAATCTAAAATGCTGAGCCTCACAAAGCCATTTGAGATGCTGCAATTAAACTAGCTGGATGTGTGAAAAGGTTCCAGCCTCATAAATGCCTCCTTGTACTGTCAAAGCATTAGTCATATCTCAGAGCTTTCATTAGAGCGACTCCATTCATGTGTGACCTTGCGAGTGGAGTGCTGATGATAAAATTCAGACTGTTCCTCATGTCCAACAGTAATTTGGAGAAGCAATTTGGTAAGGTGATGGGGTGAGTATTAGGGGTGATAAAAATGAAAAAGTGCAGAAATCTCAGTGAGGAGGAGTTCCCTGAATTATGAAACATTTTGGGAGGAATATGCCAAAAGTTTAATAGGATAAAGATCTTAAGAGCTCTGTTGAGATTTGTTAGAGGTGATTTCACATCCTGTACACACCAAAGACGTTAAAGGCACACTCCGGCCCAAATAAAAAAAAAATGTAACCATTGCTGGGTTTTACGTAAACATGCTCCTGTCGCCTCTTACAGAGGTGCTACAGAAGTCTCTAAAGTGAGATTTCCTGGTTTAAAGACTTGGAAACCCCCCCTCTAATGATGATTGTGAAGGTGGGTGTAAATTAGTAAGTGCTTTGGGGCAGACACTTATGGCACACTTGGATTGAATTTAGTTTTTTGTTTTCTTGTTTTTTTTGTTTTGTTTTTTTTGGTGCTAACTGGGTGTATTATTGCTTAACAAAGAAAACCATTTGAGGTTAGTACTGCATTACTGATGCAATCAAAAACCACAGATGTATTTATTAGCCAGTAAGGATTTGTTAAGAACTGTAAGGATTCCAAATAATTGATGTATCTGTGTAATGCATGCTGGGTTTTATGGTGAAAGAACACTGATGGACAAAAACATGAAAACGATACAGAAGTCATGAATTCTTTCAAACCAATGAGGCTGAGGTGTGCAGTGTTGCTCTACAGAATACTACATTACCTAACACATAACCTAAAATATGCTAGTTTTAGGCTGGAGTGCCCCTTCAGTTAAAGGCCTATACTTTGTCCCTTGATTGTCACAGAATTAATAATATGATTTATGAGATTTCAGAGTGGAGTGAAAATCAGTTGTAGTGCTTTTTTTTTCACTTACATAATGGCACATATAGGGAGAAAACACCACATGAAACTTTATATAGAGTCCAATTAGTCCTCCACTCTACATATCTCTGCAGGCTCATCAATTATTCAGGGTATCACTAGTGAAGAGTGCTTTTCATCTTCAGAGAAATACCATAAACCATGTAGCTTCCTCTAATGCACTTCACGATGTCTCTATGAAGAGTAATGTCTTACATGCAAATACAAGCTCTGCTTTAAAGGGGAATTTCACCATTTTTTCAAAATGGCTGAAATATTCAGACCTTGAGATGTAAGCAGAGACATAGTTCATTTGTAGAAAAGTCTTACTGATTCAGATTTTTTTTTTTTACAGTGGTGGCAATTGGAACTAGGGGTCGCAGTGTCTACAACAAAAATATAGCCATTTTATTTACTATCCAAAACCTACACCTAGACGTGTCTTCTGAGTTTTTATATGTAACGTTGATGATGGTACAATAGGCATAAATCTGAAAAAAAAAGTTTTCTTTGGGAACTGTTTTGCCTTACAACCCACTGCATGTGTCCCTCCATCATGAATGGATTAAAATTAATGTATTAAAATTCATTTTAAGCCAAACTTTATCACAAAACGGTTGTTAAACAATATCTCAGTCATCAGGCAGCAGATTCACAACCACTTAATGTAATACATTTCTGTTAGGGAGCTTTTAGAGTTGGACGTCTGGTTCCTATCACCACCACAGTGAACAATTCCGACTGAAAGTTTCTCTAGAAAGGAGCATTTCACATTTCATCAAACCACTTTGAATGACTGTTTCACATCTCAGCCTTTTTATTATGTAGAATTTTTGAAAAATTGGTGGAGTTACCCTTTGACTAAGAAGGCTAGGATGTAGGTTTAAGAGTCATTTATAGTGTACTGAGAGTACAAGCAGTCCTATTAGTCCTCCGCTCCACATCTCCACTCAGGCACATCAATTATTTCTCCACCCTGTTGTGTTTTGAGAGGCGCGGCGCGAATGCGTGTATTGCCACGCATGCACAGACCTCACGGGGATAGACGCGGTCGAGAATATTCTGCGTATATGACGCCGCTGCTGTAAGTGGAGTGTAGGTTGTGGGCTCTCGGCAATAACTCGCCGTCCGTTCGTTCATTCGTGAAACTCTCGTGTTTCTCCGCCTGTTTTCCGACAACTCACGCTGGAACTGGCTGGTTCACACTGTGGGAAAATGCTAGTCAACGTAACGCAGCAAGCTCGAGGCTACTAGCCAATCTCAGCACACGAGCCATAACATTCTAACCAATCCCATCGCAGGAGGCGTGCTGCCACCATCCAATCCCAGCGCACGAAGCCCGATACTAGCGCAGGAGGCGTGAGTTGTCGGAATACGGGTGGAGAAAAAAAGGTTGTACATCACGCTGCTGCAGCTCAGTGCGAGGACAGAGTCACCTCAGAGACTCACACTGAGAGTCCAGTCTGAGGAAGATGCAGCATACTTCTCCACCACAGTGACTTACAACCTGGATATTCGAGCAGTAGACCCACATTTCCTACTGGATATATAACTGAGACCTGACGTGGAAGAAGAAAGACCATGCCTGAGGAAAAAGGTACAGTTACAGTGTGATGATTTGTAGTTGTATTGCAACTCTAAACTGTCATCTTATATTGCTGTTGTGCAGGCTGCATGCTCTTCCAGTCTTACACTTACTGCTGATCTGATTCAGCCACTGTTTTGCACTTTATTGAGCTCAGAGAGGCAAATGACATTGAAAGTAGACTTCAGAATGGATTCTGTTTCATCAGTGATGGCATGTGGTATAAATAGAGTTTAAGGAAGCCATGACTGAATTATTAATTAAGTCAGTGGAGCAATGGGGAATGCATGAGTCACAGTAATGAAATGTGTGGAATTATGGGACATCATAGAAATGGAGGGTTTTTGTCTGATATGACTGCTACAGAAACGACCGTGACCAGTAAATATGACCCTATGACATAATAATTGGAACCATATAATTGTTATTATACTATAATCAAACGCATACATGGTCGTACTACATAAAAGACATACAGTAAGTCATTAGTGTTCATATTTTTATTCAGTATTTTATATTTATGTTTTATTCCAAATGCTTTGTATCTGTAGGTGACAATTTTGGTTATGACGAGTGACGTACAACTGATGTACAATGGAAAACACATTCTTTTATTTCTCAAATAAAGGTGGTATTAATCATAATATAGAATTGGCATTTTTTGTATGTGTAAAGTGCACTCCCAGTAACGTATATCACAAACAAAAAAGAAAACCCTTTTTTTGGTATGGTGGTCTATAATACATTTTAGAATGTAACCGCTTCATTTCTTTTCACTTTTTTATTTTGCATTTTATCTATACCTCAGCTAAGGGGTTTTAAATTGTTTTGCATGTACACACTGAGCTGTTTCATGAATGTTTTAGTGATTTGAGAGGTGTCCACAAAAACAACAATATCAGCACCCCACCTAGTGAATAAACAGATACAGGCAGGATGGATCGCTGCTGCTCTCCAGGAGCTCTGATGCAATCTGGACCCTCTGGGCAACAGCCTGGGCCCACTGTGTGTGTGTGTGTCTAATATAGAGAGAGCCAGGGAGTGAGAGAGAGTTGTGTAAAAAATACTGTTGATTGTTTACAGATGGTTAAAAACAACAAAACCATGATTTTGCCATTCTGAGGCACTACAGTGATGACCTTATGACCATGATTTAATAAAGTGATTCAGCATTTCAGCTGGGGGACATCACAGAATTTCAGAATGTGGTTAGACATTTAGCAGGTTTACGATAGCCAATCTGTCTTAATCAATTGCAGGGAGGGTCGTCGGGGTGTCTTAACGCTCTCAGTGGTGTAATAGTCATGAGACTTTGGTGTGTGCATTTGGCTCTGATAAGCCTGGACTACAGCTTGACACATTGTGATCTACAGTATTTGTTACATTTTGGGCAGAACTGATTGTTCTACCTTCCCTGCCTGCCATGTTGGAACTTTGATTTCCAGGCAAAAGCTGGTGTCACCTGAGTTCAGTACAGCACTGTTTTTTGGGGGAGAGCAAGATTTATTTCAAATACAGGTCCAATAACTCATTGGACCTGTCTATCATTTCTGAAACACATTCGGAAATGATAGACCCCTTTTTCCCTACAATATAGCAATTAGGAGCTTGGAGATGTAACCTCTTAAACTTTAAGGTTCTGTAATAACTGAATAATACGCCTGCTGTTTAAGAGGTTAAACACTTTTGCTTACAGCTCAGTCAGTAAGAGAAAGGTATTTGCTCTTTAGTGAACGAACATAACTGAGCAGTGCTAAAAATGTAGGTGGAATTTTATTGGTGTCAGTCACTCTATTTTGGATATGACTGTATGACAGTGGCAGCGTTTTGAACCAATCAGATTCCACTCTGCTCGATTCAAGGCTGCTGGAAAAGAGACTAGCGATGATGTAACATTTGGATCTCTTCCAGCAGTCGGAAAGACGCCCCTCATACTGACAGCAGCAGCAGTAAACAAACCTGACTGCCCAGTGCTCCTCTTCACATGAAACAGAAGACCTGGACACACCGCAGCCTGACAGTACAACGCCACCACATCTAACGGACTTAATAACAAAGTAATGACAAAACACTTAACAATCATGGTGATGGCTGTTGAGTAGATTAAAAGTTTGTTTTGTATATATCAGCATTTTATTTTGATACATATGATTGACGTGCACCAATCTGGCCCTGCAACGGTTCCATTGTTTTACGATCTTTAGACATGAATTTTATAATTTGCACAATTGATAGGTCATTCTTTCATCCCTGAATCAGAACTAAAGAAAGGTTTAGAAACCTAGGCTTGTATTTTATGGATTAATAATTTAACAAAAACTCAGTCAGTTTGCATTGCTTTCCATGTAGATAGTCAGTTATAAGCCTTAGGATGGGGCTGCCCAAAATGTGGCCCGATGGCCAATGTTGGCCCATGAAGAAGTGTTAGTTGGCCCACCAGAAGGTTTCCCTAACTCCACCCCCTACCCAATGAGACGTATTTTCATACTACGTATAACTTATTAAATTCTTATTTCCCTTTAAAAAATGTAATTTTGAAGCAACAAAATGTTATATTAATAAAATATAGTGTAATGTTCTAAAGTACAAAAAAATCTGAAAAAGTCTGAAACCTACCTACCTTTATTTGAATATTGTTTTCACATTCCTAAATCATCACACATTTGCCTCAGAAGCCATGTATGATGTGGAATCTATTCTCAAAATCACACCTCACACTTCTAATGAGAAACAGGAACCCATTCTGCATAAACAAGTGCAAACATTGTGGTGGTCCTTGGCACTTTAATGTGGTCTTGAGAACTTCCAACCCATTATTCTACTACCAGAGACTCTTGTTCTGGCCCATTTTTAGCCAGCATTTAAGTGTAATGTTCAAAACGGGCATGGCTTGCTTTAATTTATCCTAGAAAACCTCAAATTTCATTGCTCTGTCAGCGTATCATCGTTTAAGTTGATCTACAAACCCATAGCTGCAAAGTTAATAAAAAGTTACTGTCATTTCTTTTAAATATATAAAAGTCTTTTGCTTTGTTGCTTTCATGGCCTGGGCATAAACGTTAATGGTTAAACAGGGCTGTGTCTTTACCAACAGTCGTACTGAACTCCATTAGCTGAGTGCCAAGCTGTATTTTTAATCAGCAGTTTGCAAACAATGACAGCATCTTATCAGATGATGAGATCTTTCGGAGAACCTCTGCTTATGCAACAGCTTTTAGCAGCAGTGGTATTTTAGGAGGATAAACAGCTGCTACAGCACGCGGACTGCCCAAAGTACTGGGTGTGATCTCTTATTGTGCACTAGGTTCCTTTGTGAGGTGTGCAACGGAGCGTTCCTGTGTTGCAGCATGGCCTCTCTAAGGCCTCAGACTGCGATGCAGAACTTACTGTTGTAAAGTTAGAAGAATCATTCCAGTCTTTCCACATTGTATTGAAATGTGTAGTCTTATTGAGTTCTTGTCATTATAATTAGGTGTTTTTATGAATTCCATTATAGTTATGTAATGCAGTTATGCGCTGTAAGGCGAAACATTTTCAGTCGTGAATCATATTAAATCTCATATATTAAATGCTGCCACTGTGAATTGTTCTGAAAGATGCTGTTTTAATCTTTAGGCCTTTATGTGTTCTCAGTCCTTGGCTCTGATATAGTGTTCACTCTATATCTACTGTGCTCATAGCTGTCTTTGGTTTCCAATCACTTTTTTTAGCCAATTTGTATCATTATGAGGACTAAATGTCTGGTCCGGGCCCTTATGAGAATCCCACTGGTGAGATCAGAAAGAATCATCAGGTTCCGCTTGGCCTGAGGCCTCACAGGGTTACTTTGAGGTCAAATGCCAGGCGCTACTGAAACGAATCTGTGAAGGTGAACCCCTGAATGGAAAAGAATGCTGTGGAGGTGTAATGCACAGTAGACGATTCCAGGCATATGCAAGGTTCAGACTCCATTCTTGTGTGGAAGATATTCAGTGGCTTCCTTTTCACACTTAAACTGTACAGTATTTTTATAATCCTGTTTAGCCATACACTGTCAGTAAAATGGCACTGTACAGGTAAAGTTTAGTCCTCCAAGGTACAATGCAAATGTACCCTTAAAGGTACAACATGTTCCTTAAGGTCCTATTGTGTATGTAAGTTTTAAAGGTACACTACGTTCGTAGTGACTTAAATCTACACTTTGTAAGATTTGGGGTTTTGGAGACCTCTCTGGCGGAAAATGTCAGCTGTGCTATGGACCCCTTTGCTGAGTGGGTGAAGGTAGAAGCCCAGTGACAGTGTTTGCACCCTGAAAGTACAGATTTGTCTGAGAGTATTGTAACAAATAATTTGGTTTGTATTCGAATAGTCAAACCCAGTAAAGGAATGTATTACTATTACATCGTTAATGCTCTTGTGGCTGAATGCAATCAAATCTTCACAGCAATATTCCCACATATAGGCCTTCCCAAAATAGTAGAGGCTGTTACTGCAGCAAAGTGGGGATAAACTCCTGTCAGTGGATTCTATGGTGCTGTATCTGCTACAGTCTCCACCGGTCATTTTTTATCCCACAAAATATGCTTATTCTTTTCTGCATAATGTGCTTTACAGTATGCTTATTCATTATTTGATTATTAATTTCATACTTATTTTAATGAGAAGTAGTTTCATGAATCATGCCCTCCAGTTCTTGTCCTTGTGTTATTAACCTTGCTTTAGAAGGTATCTTGGTGGGGTTAGTGTCAGAAGGACTCTGCAGTGGTAACCTGAGTGCAGTGAAGGGAGGGTCATGCATATAGATGCCCACCGGAATGTTGCAGAGCATGATGGAATCCCCCCGAGTTCAGGCAACCTCCTATTTATAGAAAACCTGTTTAAAGATGGACAACTCTGTCACCACACACCAAACTGGGCTCAGTAAAGACAAGGCCCGAGTGTGTGAGCATGTATGTGGAGGTATAACTGTGTGTATATGGTCTATGTTGGTGCCATTGTGAAACGTTGCCTATGTCCGATTGCTCCCATGTGCTGACCTTTGGTACGTGAAGCCACAGGGGCTTTGACAGTGAGCAGGAGTTGATGGATGGTGTGAACATCTGTGCCAAACAGCTCAGTGTAACGAAGAAGCCTGCGTGTGACACACTGGCAGCCGTCTTTGCACTGCATTGCAGCTTGAAGGTCTTTATTGGCCCAACCATAAACTCATAGCTGGAGGAGATGAGTATTTAGATGCATAGAGTATATGGATTGGTTCTTCCAAATTTAAGAGGACTACAATGATTCATTTTAGTTATGTGACACATGAACCTTGTGATATTGATTGATTGTCCAGTTACCAGTAATGCTTGTAACTTAAGTACCATTTAGTGTCCACTTTATCATGGTTGTGGTCAGAAATGAGAATTGATCCAAGGATTCCACTAGAGGGGTGTTTAGATGCACAGAATACATATCCTACCAAATATTAACCCATTAAATGGCCAGAACCTGCTGATAGGTTCAGGTTTCCACTCTCAGTTTGGATTGATTTCTTACAGAGTAATAAGCCCAAGAATGCAGTAAGCTATAGGACTAATGTTTGGAAGTTGAATGTTTAAGCAAGCAGGGGTGTCATGCAAGCCAAAATTCTGGTGGGGCACAATTACAGTGGGGGGCAAGGGGGGCCTTCCCCAGAAAAAAAGAGAAATTAGCGACACAGGTTTCTGCAATTTGACATATTACATTAGGGTAAATACTGTATATTTATTTATATATGGTTGAACATGACACTCACTCAATCACTTACTTCTACACCTTGAAAAAAGCTCTCATCTGCTGCACCCAAAAAGGGGAATAAATTAAGAGGCATATATTTGCATCACAAAAACTATATCCACAACAATTTAGAGAACATATATAATAAAGCCACAGATAAAAGGAACCTGTCAACATGGTAACAGCTGTATTTTCAAACACAATGCATAGGAAGCAACATAAGCACAAATGAGACTGCTCACAGCCGTAATACTCACACAGCTCTCCTTTACCAGTATTAAATAGGATGCTATGTTATCACAAGTCACAACTAGCTACGAGCCAGAAGGATAAACAACCGGATTGAGGGATGGCTACTAACTTTAGCTGGTACTAACCATAACCAACTATCTTGCAAAGCAAACTATGCCTATATTTCTCAAATGGCTTTAATGCGTTTTCACACATTTTAAAATGGGACTGATGCTCTACTAAACACTAGCAACATGTCATTCATTAACCACTTAGCACTGGTGCACACAGAGTGCTGTGTGTGTCTGTACCTGCTGCTCTGAACTGATTTCATCCAGCAACATTTGGAAGAGACCAATACCGTAGCAAAAGGGGTTGTGTTACTTTTTGAGGTATAATCTATGACATAATTTGTATTAGATTGGTTCATGATATAAAATGACCACAACTACATATTATAAAACATAATAGTAATAAAACAAAATAAATTAAAACTATAAAAAATAAAGATATAAAAGATCTGAAGGGATCACATGCTTGAATGGGCATGACACCCCCGCATGCAAGCAGCATATTTCTGTTTTATTTAAATTTTCTTTATATGTGTATATGTGTAATAGCATATGAGTTTATAATAAAAATACAAATTTATAAAACCAAAAGCATCACTCACATGCAAGATTCACCTTTTTCTACATCATTTGATTAATCCTTTACATTGTGAGAGCATTTCTTAATGATTGGACCAGTATGGTTCTTGGAATGAAATCTTTTTACATCAACTTCCAATAAAAGTTCCAATAAAAGAACTTTTTTCTTTTTTATGTAATGTTACCATTTTGAAGATACATGGTTTTGTTAGGACAATGATATATATATATATATATATATATATATATATATATATATAGAGAGAGAGAGAGAGAGAGAGAACAGTGATTTGTAAGCTAAATTTGTTTGAAAGCTAACTTTCAAGGGGTTTAAATGCTTTCATAAGGCACTATGCACAATGTTATTAGCAATATTTGTGAAACATACACTTATAAAGTGATACATTAAATTCACTTGATTGTACTTCATTTCCACATCAGTAAAATATATGACATCAATGCAGTTGTTGTCCTTTTTATTTACTTTCTTTCGAGTTTGTTGATGTGATATTTTTTATAGGGATGCGTGAAAATATTGTAATAATATTTGTATTGGTAGATATTTGCTTTCAGACAATATCAGCATCGGAAAGATGTTTAGGTTTAACCGATATTTGACAGATATTTGATGATGTATTTATTGTGCTCCAGAAGAGTAAAATGTTTAGGTGGTGCTAGGTTACAGTGCTAAAATGTCAGTTTTCATGCCATTCATGTCATAAATATGTGTTTTCTCTGTATTGCTAATGCAGGTAGATTTAGTCCCAGTTTCTACATATTGGCCCACTATTCCCATATCACTGTGTCCCTAAACTTTTATTCATGCCGACATTATGTACACATTTGAATAAAATACATTCAATTCATTACTGTTTTTCAGTGTTAAACAAAACAAAACTGGACAAGCAATACAGCTTCACATCTACATAATGCTGCTCAAACCTATGTCTCTAAAGCACTTTGTTAAATGGTTGCCTGACCCTTCCAACATTCTTGTCTTTATTGGAAACATACTTTCCTGCTGAACATCGGTAGTGGGCTCCTGTGGGCACTATCAAACAGTGGGGACTCCAGTGAGCATGTTTCCATTACATTTACTTTACTCCTGAAGAAAACCCCCTTGTCGGTATTCTAGATCTTTAAGTCTTAATCTTGAAGTATCTGCTCAGACATGAAACAGATTTGTGGTCAGAGTTGTTTTAATAGCGAGTTAGCCAAATGTTGTATAATTCAATGCAAATGGAATGGAAAAGTCATGCATCCTCCTGAGCCTGGCAGCTGGAGCAGGTTCATCTCCTGCTTGATTTCTGCTCACCCTCTTAGGCCTGGATGAGATGTGTTTGTGTTGGGTTTAGGCTGCGTGGCCACTGCTGTTTAACAAGTGCACTTGATCTCTCAGAACAGGAAATCATTTTAGTTCAAAAGGGAGACTGTAAACATTCCCAACATGCTTTGCTTGAGATGCAGCTGGGGAAAAGGATTCTCTTAGGGACCAATAAGGTATGTTGACAAGGTCAATGCTGTTGTTGCACAGTATACTGGTGTCAGGGGTAAATTTATTGCAGTGAATGTAAGCCCTTGTGGTAGCACCTATTATGGTGCTACCACAATCTATCTGTAGTTTAGCCAGGGTTGGCAGTGACTTCATACATTACTAGTATGTGTGATGTTAGAGCAGATTTGTGCGATTGACTGGTAATTGTTCACCATATTGTTCATGTGACCCTGGTTTAGCACGGGAGGGCCGTCCTCTGGTCAACCACCAAGCATTCTCTCTTAATGATATAAGTGTGAGTTGCCAGCTTTCCATTGGTTCAGAATGCTTCCCGGCCATGTCTCTTCTGTGCCTGTGCTAAATATTGTCGCTTTGGATAGAAACTGAAGATATGATTTTGATTCAGTATAATAAAGAAACTTTCACTTAATATGAACCACAAAACATAAAAAAATCTAGACAATAACTTAATGTAAGATTCAACTGAGTTTTTTATAAGGCAGATCAGATTTTTTTTATTGTTTATTTATTGTTTTTAGATCACGTTTTTGCACAAGGACATGCTATTTTGTATTCTTTAATTTTTGAAATAAATGTATTTATAAATGTATCTGAGCTAAAACAGTCTGTATACACTATGGCCAAGAATGTACAATATTTAACACTGTATTCATGATTTTATTATAAAATCAACTCATCTTAGGTTATTTTCTGTAATAACACAGCAAATTACTGAAAAGTTGATGGTGAGATGTAATACACACTGTAATTAACTGAGGGTTAAAAAGGTGTAAACATTTTAAAGTTAAAGTCTGTAAAACATGCATTTTAAAAATGCATATTTGAGATTTTCTGTGCATAAACAGTGCAAAACATGGTGAATAAATTAACTTATTTATAGGTCTCATGAAATTAAAAGTACACTTTTTCATACGTAAATTTACAGTGAATTCCTAGCATCCCAGGTTGATGAGCACATTAGAACGTCTGATTGCTCCAAATGATCTGTCCTCCTTCACCACATTCTTCAAAGATGTTTCATGTTTGTCCTTCCTCGTGGTCTTACGTAAGATCTGTGTAGAACCCTCTCAAAGCTCTTTTATCTAATTAAAGGCCCAGCAGCCGTGTTTCTGAACACTGCAGTTGTCAAACCAGCTTCTAGCAGAAGGCGCTTGATGAATGAGCACCAGAGTGAGCTGTAAGCCTCAGAGAACAATTAGCTCAGGGAACAGCCCTCACAAAAGTCCACTACAGAGTCCCAGTGATGGGATGTCCGACAGAAACCAGTTTTGCTCCACGCCCTTTGAAAACAAGTGCCTCTAGCTGAGAGGCAGAAACAGCCCTGTGTTCTTCCAGGAGTTCTGAGCTCCTCACGGTGTGTTACATGTGAAGACAGACTTTCATGAGCTGCTTTCTAAAAAAAACTATAAATGGTATAATAACTTTAATACAGTATTGTAAAAATGAACATTCAGAAGAGTATATTGAAATTTAAAACTGTCAGTAATACATCCTCCCCTCTCTTCTGAGGGTCTCCCATTTACTGTCTTTTGTGGTAAGCACTGTCAGTGATCAAACCTAGTAGGGATGCACTGATATGGGAATTGTTGGCCAATGACAGTATCCAGTTTTTTTCATGAAATATATATATCTGCTGACACTGATGCTGATACATAAAGATTTTTAAAATTAGACTATGTCCACCTGGATTAGCATTATAGAGAAATGTAATCTTTTTTGTAGAGGGTTACAAATACACTAAAAAGAATAAAATACATACATTTTAGGACAGTAGCCCAGCATCTCCTAAACATTATGCTCTTCTGGACTACAATAATACATCATCATATCGCTGCTGTCGGAACAAAACCTCTTATCTCCATTTTTGTCGTTTTTCAGTTTTTGACATAATTTGAAAACACCTGTTGCTCTTTACATTGTTTCAAAATTTCATGATAAATGGACCTACCGAAATAGCCCAAAATTAGTTGGAAAAAAGTCTGGTTCCATTGACTTACATGAAAAGTATAGTATGTTTTCTCCTTCTCGTGTAAAGTTACCATTTTGGAGATGAGGTTATGATGTTTTGTTCAGACAGCAGTGATATATTGGTTTAAAATATTGGCCAAATCCAAATATCTGTTTGATACGGTAATTTTTTTGAAGCAAATCCGTGCATCCTTAAAAACTAGACATCTGAGTACATTCTTCCTTTTTTTATATAGTTTTACAGCTTTATACTGTTTTGTAAGATCACCTTTTTCACAAGAGCGTGCTACTTTGTAGTCTTTTGTTTTGAAATAAAATTTGTATTCATCTCAGCCAGACCAGTCTGTGTAGCAAACCAGAATTCTGTAGAATAAAGACATTTTGACACAAAAATATAAGAACTCATATCAAACCTTTTATGATACAAAAATTTGCAACCAAGTTAAATTTTGTGGGAATAAAAATTCTGGCACCAGTCATATTATATGCAAAAATATGTATGTTGTTATAACCCAAAATCTACAAAGAGGAATAAAAACACAATACCTCATCTATCTCATCTTCAGCATGTCCGTTCCATTAAACATTAAAGAAGGGTCTCTTCCAAAAGTGGCCTAGAAGCATATTTGTTTTTTGTTGAGGTTTTTCTGCATTTTTCTTTTTCCTTGAATCTTAATCCTTGTCAAACAGTGTATTTTCAGATGCTCATTCTGTTTAGACGGCTTGGTTGATTTAAATATAGAGGAATGATTCATAATCTAGCAGAGCTCCCTGTTCTTCTTATCTGCTGCACTAGAGCAAAAGTGGACGTTCTGTTTATTTGCTATATTGTTTGTTTTAAAGTGGAATCAGATTATGACCTCAATTATTTGTGTCTTGGCGATTTTTCTTCTTTGCATTTTGTGGTTGATGTTCAAATGAAAGAAGATAAAGTATACCAGAACAGCCTCTCTGTTGTTGAAGGCAAGCTGAAACTAGCATTCTCAGGTGCTGCGGTAAGAATCCAAACCATGTTTTCCTGTATGACCTCATGTTCTAGATATCCTCTTACTGTGCATCTGTCTGCTTTCCTGCACTGAAAACAGTTTGATCATGTTTTGAACCTGTGTTTTGGTCACCTGTAGATACATTAAGGAGGAAGTGTGGATGTGCAGAATGTGTTAATATGTCCTTGATTGATGTGTGACCTCTCACTGTTTGATCCCTGAGTGTGTGTGCCTGCTGTGAGTGGGATGAGCGTGAACACGTTCGTTTATTTGACACTGATTAACCCATACTTTCTCTTTCTTTTCATCCATGTCTCTGCCTGTCCATCTTTCTCTCTCTCTATCTCTCTTTCACTCTCACTCTCTCTCTCTTTCACTCTCCTTCTCTCTCTCTCTCTCTCTCCATCTCTTTCTTTCACTGCCCCTCTCCATCTCTGTCTTCTGTGTGTGTGTGTCTCTCTCTCTGTCTCTCCATTGCTTTCTTTCGCTGCATCCTCTTCATCTCCCTCTCTCTCTTTCCCCTCTCTCTTTCTCTCTCACTTTCTCTCTCTCTCTCTCTGTTTCTCTCCATTGCTTGCTTTCACTGTGCCCTCTCCATCACTCTCTGTCTTTCTCTCTCTCTCTTTCTCCATTGCTTTCTTTCATCACCCCTCTCCATCTCTGTCTGTCCCTCTATCTTTTTCTTTCCCTGTCCATTGCTTTCTTTCGTCGCCCCCTATCCATCTCTCTCTTTCTCTCTCTCTCCATTGCTTTCTTTCACTGTGCCCTCTTCATATCTCTCTCTTTCTCTCTCTCTCTCTCTCTCTTCTTCTCTGTCTCTTTCTCTCTCTCTCTCTCTCTCCTACAGCATTTCAGCAGCAGGCGGTGCACGGTCCCCTGGAGCAGTCTAAGGGGCCGCCCCAGAGCGGGCCCATTCTGTGTCAGAACTGTGGCAAGGCCTGCAAGGGGGAGGTGCTGCGAGTGCAGAACAAACACTTCCACATAAAGTGCTTCGTCTGTAAAGGTAACGAGTCCAATCACGCATTCTCACACTGCCAAACTCACTGAAATAACTCATATAGGGTGTCAGTGATCTGACATTCATTCATCCGCATTCATGTCCAAAGCAGTTTACTGAAGCGTTTTGAAGGCTCTGCCGCTGACCTTTACAATGAAGGAGTCATAGGATTAACTGAGTGAACAAATGTGCTTTGCAAAGTGCTGTGCAACTGCCAGAGCTTCTTTAGACACACACAAACACACACACACCTGTTCGAACAACTATGCTCAAAGAAATAGAGGACAATGACAGGGTGCCTTTTAGTTTTTCACAGAATACAGGACAGTGAACACTTTAAGTCAGCTGTCATTATACCTATTGTTGCCAGATTGATGGTTAAGAGCAGAAAAGCAGCATGTTTCAGTGGCGAAATTCCAAAGGATAAAACTTTGGCTGCATTCACATTACAAGCCTCATTGCTCAAATCCAGTTTTGCTCAGATCTGATCTTCTAAAAATGATGATTAACATTTGTTTAGGTAAGTGACTCAAATCTGTCATTAACGTGAATGAACCTCATCCTGAAACGACCCACATGTGTGTGATGAACAGCAAAAAACTAGCAGAGCAAGCCTTTGTTGTGAGGATAATTAGCTCCGAGCAGCTCTCAGCTGTACATTATTAGAGCGAGATGAAAGTGAAAAAGAATCAGATGTGTCGCTTTTCCACCGTTTATTGGCACTAACTTCAGGTTCGGCACTGCTGCCACGTAAACACTGAATGATGGAGTATGCGCAGTAAAAAAAAAAAGGAACATATACATTTGGATCTGAGCGTTATCTTTAAGGTCACAAGGCCACAAATTGGATATGCATCTGATCTTGGACCACATATGAAAATGGTTCAGATCTGATTTTAAAAAGATCACATTTGTGTGTCAGGTCTGTGTCACGTTAAGACAAAAAAAGGGAGTTGTGCCACTTCACCCTGGTAATGTGAATGTAGCCATACAGAAATGTCTTTGTGCGAGAGCCCAACTGATTTGAAATTTGCAACCAAGACAATTTTTGTGGGAATAAAAATTCTGAGAACCAATCATATCAGATGCTGTAATTTTGTATTTGTATTTATGTTTTGGATTTAAATTTTATACTCCAGTACTTTTAGATATGATTGGGAGTTCTAGTTCTCAACTGTGCCAGTTAAATAGACAGCAGGAACTCACAGTCTTAAATAATATAAATATTGTAGCACTGAATGTGTAGCTACCCAGAGTTCTTTGCAGTTTTAATTTCTGTTCATTTTCAGTAGTTCTGTTCATTGAAAAAGGTTATAACATGTTATTCTTCTGATAAACGTTTACATGTTTTTCTTATATCAACCATGATGGATGTTAGTTCGGCTTCACAGTTCAGAATGTATTGCTGTGATATTTTTAAACAGGGAGCAGTTATTGTCAGTTTTGTTTTGTTCTATATAGTTATATTTTCTTACCCAGTGGCACAGCCATCTGAGGTTTAGCCCTGTTGACAGGAAATCACAAGCTTAAATTCCAGTGATGCTGCAAAAAAGCGTTGCTTTGTATTGGCCCCATTATCTGTGCTATTTCAGTGGAAGTGTCAGTATCATCCAGTATAACAGCTCTGCCTATACAGTGCTGTGCAAAGCTTGGAGACCACCCTTTATTTATTTAATTTCTAGTCAAAACAGCCATAAAGTTTAGTATTGGAAACAAGCAAAAACCATATATTAAACAGAAAATAACAGATTTTTCAATATTTAGTGTGTCTACCCTTTGCCTTTATTACACCTTTTAGGTTGTACAGGTTGTATTTTCATCTTATTGCGATCCAAACACATTCATTGATGTTAAGGTCTGGACTCTGGGGCGGTCAGGCCACAGTTCTGAGAACACCAGCAGCTTCTTTGTTTGTTGTGTAGATTTTCTTCTTTTTTGTCTGTTTCCTTTTCTCAGCAACAGCTTCTTGACTGCTACACATCCTTTCAGATCCATTGTGTTGAGTTGTCTTCTCACAGTGGAAGGATGGACAGAAACACCTGTGGATTTTTTAGATCTGAAATGAAGATGAAAGCTTTAAATGCTGTTTATCTGAAGGTTACAGTTTTGGTGGTCTACCAGCTTGTCTATGGTTGTAAGGAGTCCCATCATAATAATTTTTTAACTTCTTTTTTGGAAATTCCTATTTTTTACATATTTTCCTTTGACTTTCCCCTTCTTTATGCAAGTGGATTATCTTATATCTCCTTAGAAAAATCCCCGTGAAAAATGAATATAATTTTTCTCTTTTTTACAGGAAATTAAATACATGAAAGATGGTCTTTGACTTTGCACAGTGCTTTGAATCACTCGGCCTTCCTATATACCTGTAGACGTATATGAGGTTTTGTTAGCAAGAGAACACAGACGTTTAATAACACCCACAGGCCTGGCTATGTACTTCTGGCTAAAAAAAGAGTTAAATAGTTACATTTGACACTTTTTATGCAGCAAAATTTCATTCAGATATTCAGTGCATGTGTGTGTGTGCATGTTTGTGTGTGCATGTGTGTGTGTGCATGTACTGTAAGCAGGGCCGTTACTCCCAGCGGCTGTTGTCTGTGTAATGTTGTTGTGAACACAGATGCTGGTTGCTAGGTGACCTGCGGGTTCAGATGGCATCTGGCTCTTGCGAGAGTTTAGCACATTTATTCTTACATCAGTGTTTGAGCCTTGATCACGCACGCTCCTCCCATAAGTGCAAAGTACAGCCTCCAAAACATCAGGCAATGACCTTTCTCACTTTAACACGAGTGATAACCACAAACCCTACAGCCACAGTCAGGGGTGTGTAAAGTAATGTTCTTGTCCTCACTGTCCAAGCCTATGTGAGATCTTGAGTTTGGTCATAACAGGAGAATACTTTCCCTTCGCATTCCATTTCAGGAGTTCAGGATAAATTACATTTCATCTAATTTACAGATTCTGTCAGCTGTCATCTGGTATCAGTGTCATGAAACAGGATAAAAGAGAGAAATGGAGGGAGGGAGAGAGAGAGAGAAAGCAATAGAAAGCAGTGGAGAGGGAGATCTTAACAGTGTTGAGAAACTGTATGTTCCTAATATTTCACTGTATCATGGTATCAGATGCTGTTTAAGTCTGCATTAATAACATTAATGAACCTATTTTTCCTGAATACTGGCACTGCTAAAGGAATATCTTATAAACCTGATGTAGCTTGTTTGTCTTCTTTTAAAACTACATCAAAGATAAACTTACACTGTATTGTAAGTATAAACCAGATTCTAGAAAAGGATCATTACTATATATGTCATATATAATGCCAATTAGGGCCACTGAACAGCAGTATGTGCTGCTATGTGTGTGTTGTTGTGCCAGAGGGCTCCTAGTGCCAGCTCACTGAAGGGGAACTCTCAGTGAACGTGTTGGTCATTTGCAATTAGCACATGCATTCAGAGGAGTTTCCTTTTACACAGCCTCTCCGAGGCCCAAGTCATTCAGCAGAGACATCCCACAGGCCCAAAATACTTCAGCTATGAACAGCCTGGTGGTCAGATCAGACTAAGGATCAGAATTGTTTATTGTTTGGCTTTTTTAGGTTTTCACACACAAGGACTATGACCAAAATGGAGCCCTTCTCTCTCGTTAGTATTGCGCTATATAGGGCAGAACTATTTAGTTTACTACATAGAGGTAAAACCACATCGCCAACCTGCGTCAGCTTTCACTAGTCACATAAACAAACCAGGAATAGTTGCTTGAGAGGCTGAAGTTTCGTTTTTAATAGCTGTGGATATTTGATAACCACTTTTAAAAGTTCAGAGGATGAGGATCAGAAAAAAATACAAACTTAAAAATAACTCATGAAATTCTTGGTTCATGATTCCAGTAACCTGCAGTTACCACTCTGTGTTTTTTGCTATATGATGTGCAGTAAATACATTAGGGTCTTTGTTTTTAACTGTACAGTGCTGCTGTTTTTCACTGAGTCGAGAGCGTATGATAATTTCATTTTTAGTGGCTCAGCAGCCGCTGCTAAAGTATATTTTCATCGGATTAAGTGATCTACTCACAGAAATTACAAGTGCACTGTGGATGATGACCACACAACAATGCCTAAATAGGGATCAATATCAGTCACAGCTGAGGAATTTGTCATGGTTTATAGCTTACAGAAAAAGTGTTTCTGATCATTAGGAATGCTAGGTATTTTTAAATCTTGATTAAAAACTTTTTTTTTTGCTTTCAACCAGCAGACACCTAGTGTTTTTTAGGTCTTTTTTCTTCTAGAATTTGTAATTGTGCTGTTATTTAATTTAAACTGTAGTATTTTATCTTTCCAATGTTTTACCTATATTCCAGTGTAAAGCATTTTGTGACTTTCTAACTCAAATAAAAAGTGCTTTAAAAATAAAGAATGTGTTATGAGCATGTATTAGGAGCCTTAACTCATATCTGTTTTTTGCTTCATTGTTTTTGCTCAGTGCTACTCTTTAGGTTTCCAGCCATAATGGTAAATTGATATTTACAGTAGCCCATCATAGGGCTGGACAATATCATGATACTTATTGTTATTGTGATAAATCATGTCACATTACATCACAATATGCTTTTCTGGGCATGTCATGCTTTTCTGACTAACTGCATGTTTCATTACAAAAAGAGCACAATTAATATTGATCCATTAGAATTGTGAAATGTTTAATACAAATCATTGGATTTACAGTTTTTGATACCAGTGGCACTAGTGGTTCTTTTTTGTTTATTCCAACTTATCAGATGTAAGAAGACATAAATATCATGGCATATTGTGTATCATGATAACTTCTTGAAGTATCACAATATTATATTTTTGCCATTTCACTTTTCAACTTTATGTATTGTAGCAATTTTCTTTAACTCATATAAGCATTTACTTTTGGTCTGGAGTGACATAATTCTCATAGAATGACTTCACATTGGCCGCAGGGGGATATGTGGTGTTATTTTCACAGGAAATGTGTGTGTGTGTAGGTGTGTGTGTATTTCCAACACACAGTGTCCTCTCACACCCTCATTTGTTATGTAAAGCATGTAGCGACCAGATAGCGATACTGTTTTTCGACATGTTAGCCCTTCTGGAAGGTTTAGATAGCTGTCTGGCAGATCGATAGGATGCACTGGGAAACAATCTGGGAAAGAGCTGTCTGTTCTTGTTCTGAACA
The DNA here is from genome assembly GCF_904425465.1 of Colossoma macropomum. NCBI lineage: Eukaryota > Metazoa > Chordata > Actinopteri > Characiformes > Serrasalmidae > Colossoma > Colossoma macropomum. The sequence goes on along the minus strand of NW_023494790.1, from coordinate 16,140,943 downwards.
GACCATGAAAACATGACAGTATTATTCAGGGCCGCTGGGAGTGCATTACTTCACACAGAGTGGACCCACCCGAACCCCGCTCCAAACACGTGAGCCCTGACTCAGAACGCCCTCACATGGATTTATATGCATCGATCGAAAACAAATCCATGTGCAAAGGTACAGAACGCCTATTTGCTTTTTATTTCACAGAGGAGGAGAGGTGGAACAGGGCCAGGGTCCTTAATGGCTTACACTATGTGGCCAAAAGTATGTGGACCTTGCACCTCCATGAGCTTGTTCTACATCCCATTTCAAAACCATGGGTGTTATTATGGAGTTGCCCCCCCTTTGCAGCTATAAAACCTCCAATCTTCTGGTAAGACTTTCTACAAGATTTTGGAGTTTCTGTGGGAATTTGTTTTCATTCAGTCAAAAGAGCATTTGTGAAGTCAGGCACTGATATTGGATGAGAAAGCCTGGCTCACAATTGACATTGCAGTCCATTCTAAAGGAGTTTAAGATCAGAGCTCTGTGCAGGCCACTGGAATTCCTCCACACCAAACTTGTCAATCCATTTCTTTATGGAGCTCACTTTGTGCACAGGGGCACAGTCATGCTAGAACAGGAACAGTCCTTTCCGAAACAGTTGCCACAAAGTTGGAAGCATGTAGTTGTCTTTGTATGCAGCAGCATTGACATTACCTTTCATTGGAACTAAGAGTCTGTGCCCAAATTCTGAAAAACCACCTCAGACCATTATTCCTCCTCCACCAAACTTTACTGTTGGCATTCTTCATTCTAGTACGTAGCTCCTGGCATCCTCCGAACCCAGATTCATCCATCAGACTGCCAGATATCAAAGCATGATGCATCATTTCAGAGAACACGTTTCCACTATTCCAGATTCCTTTTTACACGTTGCATTTTACACCACTTAATCTGGCGCTTAGCATTGCACATAGTGTTCTTAGGCTTATGTGTGTCTGCTTGACATTGGAAACCCATTTCATGAAGCTCCCTACATACAGTTCATGTACTGAGGCAGTTTGGAATTTTGTAGTGAGTGATGTGACAGAGAATAGACAATTTTTACAAGTGACCTCACTCTGTGAGTTTGTGTGTTTTAGTGCTTTGTGGCTCTTAGATGCTTCCATTTCACAACAAAAGCACTTACAGTTGACCAGGGCAGATCTAACAGAGCAGAAAACTGACTTCAAGAACTGACTTGTAACAAAGGTGGCATCCTGTGACAGTGCCAGGCTTAAAGTCACTGAGCTCTTCAGTATGACCCATTCTGCTGCCAATGTTTGGTGTCTTTGTCTTATGTGTAAATTTTGACTGAAAATGTAAGTGGTCACTTAGGAATAGGGGGTTGGTTTTGTCCTCAGAGCTGATTGGTAGTATGATTTACTTTTGAGTGATTGATAAGATACTAAAGTAAGTAGTTAAACATTTCGATACAGTGATCACTAATAAGCACATTCCATTAAGACCCCATACTTAATTATTGGCTTGATAAGTTAGTAACTGTTGACTTGGCTTAATGAGGACATAATAATGCATACCTAAAATTATATGTCACAGATTACGATGTACAATACACAAATAAAAGTGCTTAGAAACATGTTTCATTCACCCATAGTTAGTAATGCTTAGTAATGATCAGGCACTGGCTTAATAAGGCTTAATAACAGCACTATAAGTGCATTATAATGTCACCCTACACCATAGTGTTACTACAAATACACATACAAAGTAAACAACAACTATGGTTTGCACTGTATTTGTGCTGCTCTCTCCCTCTCTCTCTCTCTCTCTCTCTCTTTGTGTGTGTATGTGTGCATATTTCCAGAAAATGCCTCTCTTACAATGAATGACCTACACCCTACTGAGAACACCCAAGCGCAGCTGCCTTTTATTTTCCTCAGTCCCCCTGTGTGCGCTTTTGTCCAGTACACACATGTCTCACACACACACATGCACACGTACATGTCCACCCCACAGTTCAGGAGTGTGTCCAGATTTTGAGTTTGGCAGGGAGAGGGGAAAGATGTTGAAATGGTCTGAGTATGATAAGGGGTGTAGTGCTCAGGTCTCAGAGAGAGGAGGGGCTCTTGATACATATCACTACTGTGTTTTCAGCACGTATGAGGTGAAAGGTAATCATCACATGCAGTGTACATTGTAATGTACCCACGGTACTATTCAAAAGGTTAGAATCATCGTTCATAGATAGATAGATAGATAGATAGATAGATAGATTGATAGATAGATGGATGGATGGATGGATGGATGGATGGATGGATGGATGGATGAAATTGACGTCCAGAGTGGGTTATATTTAAAACTTGGTGATCAAATCTTGAGGTACATGACTTATCTGCAAAAAATAGATATTTACAGTACATTACATATAATTTACTCATTCTTTCCAAAATACTTGCATATAAAAAAGCACCTAAAGATACATTCTGTTGTCTTGTTTGTAATATTTTAATCTACAATAAGAGAGTTAATATTGAATAATAAATAAGAATTATTACTACAATACACATTCAGAAGTATCCAGACACTCTTTCTAATTAGCAAATTTAGTTTAAGGTGCATTGCATTTAGAATGGGATGCTCTGGAGAGGTCACCATGCCCAATGCCAAGCATCAACTAGGGGTGTAAAGCCCCCCAGCTTTGGGCTCTGGAGTGAAGTAGCTCCATTGAACACACTTTGGGATGAGCTGGAGTGGTGTATTTGATCCAGAATCACCCAACATCAGTACCTGATTCACTAATGTTCTTATGGCTGAATGCAATAAAATCCTCACAGCAATGTTCCAACATTGAGTGGAAAGCATTCCCAGAAGAGTAGAGGCTGTTATTGCAGCAAAGAGGGTACAAATGAATGAGCAGATGTCTAGACATTTAGTGTTTGACAAGTAATTCCAGACTTTTAAAAGGATGTGTATACAGATACACACAATCCCTAACATGATCACTGGATACACGGAAATGCAAACATACAAGCAGACAGATAAACACATGCAAACAAATGATATACAAACTTTCTACCCACCCACTGATCTGCGGTTAGTTAAATTAGACTAACATGTCTGCAAGTGTCCAAAACCCCACTGAGTGCTATTATGAAAATCATAATGTTAAACTGACATGATAAAGGCTTTTAATTATTGTAGCTTTGAGACTTGTGTAAGCTTTCGAGTTGTTTAGAGTGAAACAGGCTACACTGTAAAACAGAAATAAGGGATTTATGAGACAGTATTGGTGGTTTTGTCTGCAGATGATTTAACTAAGACCTCATTTCTTATTGCATGCTCACACTAGGAAATTAGATCAGGCCAAATGAATGAAATTGAGCTAAATGAAATTGAAATTGCCCAAATCCAATTGAATTGCCTCATTGTGTGGGTGTAGGTTGGGGAGGCTGTGTGTGTGTGTGGGGGGGGGGTACATTAAAGCTGGGCCCCTCACCTTTCAGTATCATGTAAATCTCCAGCAAAGCACTGCCCTTGCAACAAAAAAAAACAGGGGGTTGGTGAAGGACAAGCATTCAGAATCAAGGACAGATGTACTGCTTCAGCCATTAGGGGTCTCTAACCTTGTTATTGACATGATGCCAGTATTGAGACAGGCTATAGGGGATTGAGACCTTTGGGGAAGAAGCACTAATAACTTGTTATACCACCCTAGAGATTCTATACAGTAGAGAACAGAGCTTAATTTTCAACTTCAGAGGCACACAGTCTCCTTCACATGCATTAGCATGTAGATACTTGCAGAGAAAGACACAAGCTGCTTGCCTGAAATATTGTATTGTGACGTGCTATTAGTTTCTAGTGATAATAGTTTATAGTTTCTAAAAACATTTCATGATATCAAGACAAAGAGGAAATGCAGGTTCAAACTGGAGATGGGCAATATGACAATATTGTATTGTTATTGTGAGAAATTGTGTTATTGCGATAAACAGTACATATTATTGATATCGTCTGTACTTAAAGAACACAAATCAGCTGCATGTTCCATTACAAAGATGGTTTAATTGCTTCTGTTTAATTGAATTTAGTGCAACACAGTATTCGTGTCAAAATATTATGATACATATCATGTGAAAATGTTTTGAAGTATTGTAATACAGTATTTTTGCTGCATTGCCCACCCCTGGCTTAAACTTGTGAGAACAGAATATAAATGGAATGTAGATGTAATGTTATTTGTGCATAATTTAGTATGTAATTGAATGTGTTATTATAAATTTACATTTAAACAGTATAGCAAAATAAAACAAATGCAGTAAAACGATGTGCATGCTCTTTTCTGTCAGACACTGGTTCAGCCTCATCTATATTAATGGCACTCGCACACAATACAACTCTGACAATAATTCATGAGGCCTACATCACAGAGAGGATGGATGCAGGAGGCGGTATATCTATATCTATCTATCTATCTATCTGTATATATGTATATATATATATAACCAATAGTTATTGTGCAGTTCAGCATTTTTAATACATTAAGATTGCATTGAGATATGTTGTATCAGTTGTTGTCAGGAATAGTAAAAACTAAATAAATAAAATATTGAAATGATTTTTGCCTGAGCTCTTTGTATTTGATTTACTGAGTTAGTTCAGGAAAATAGTATTTCACAAATGTAGCTGTAGCTTTGAGGAACTGGGCTGTAATTGTTCTATCTAAGCATATAAAAATACACAGTAAAACCAACATCCTGAAAAGAAAATTGCAAAACCATTTCTGGCTGAGGTGATATAGTGATCCCCATATATAATGAGATGCAATACGTTATTTTTTAGTAACACTCATCAAACAGCACGAACCTGCTGTGTCTTGTACCTCTCAGACACACAGAAATGATGAATAGCGTGGGTGTCGTGTTTCTAATGTGCTAGTTCTAATCAAGGCGTACTGCATTGTTCCAGCTTGTATATGACATCACGCAGAGTATTAATACCGCAAACTCCTGTACTGTCGAACATAGGCCGTGCATGATTCACTAGTAGGTGGAAAAAATGGGTGCAGTGAATGTGTCTGTTAATCCTGTTTATGTAACACCTGCTTGCAATGGGGCTGTTTATAATCATGTGAAGAAGTAAAGTGCTTCATGTCAATAAAGATTGGTGCTGTTTTTACTAAATGCACTTTACCTACCATTTTACAGATAGATTTTAAAGGGCAGCCTGTTTTAGTGAGAACCTAAAAAACAGATTTTTAGTGTACATCACTGGGGTGAAATATGAGGAAGTGCTGGCTTGCTGAGAGCAGATTGAGTTTCTCTGCTGTCTGCAAAGTGCTCATTCTAGCTCTCTCCTTCAACCCATTAGTATGATTGCTTTCACTAGCAGCTTTCATTTGCAGCAGTGCTGTCAGATTTGAATTTATTTCTTTATTTGTATTGCTCTTAATGTTTCTAGGCTGCTAGTTGTAAGGCTTTCATTTGAAAGGTGACGTCAGTTCAGAGTAGAGCTTGACAGCCACACAGAGACAAAGTGTGACTGAATATTAAATTATTTAGCTTTTAGAAGAAGCCTGTTGTTGCAAATGACAGAAATAAAGCATGTTTTAATGTGATGTTATATCTTATTTGAAGCTCATTGAAACAAATGCAGAAGTTATGAACATGGATTCTAAACTTTTAGTCCAAACATTCGTGTTTGTCAGTAGAAGAGGAGGTTATTGATGGGGAGGAGATGATTTGAATTCTGTAAAAAAAAATTAATTGTTGTGCATACTGTCTTGTTTTGCACAATGAAAGAGTGATTTACATGTTTAGCTATTTATTGTCAATACAGAATGTAAATCAATTGTGAATTATGCAACTATGTAGATAAATGTGTAATTGCATTTGAACAGTATAGCAAAACAATAATAATAACTCTCATAAAACATTTTTATCTCAAATGAAATAAACTGCTGTCTCATTATTTAGGATTTAGTCTAGCTGTTGTTATTGGATGAGTTGGTGTAAGTAGGCTGAATCTGAAATCCCTCACTAATGAAAGTGAACTCAGGCCAAGGCTCAATTGTTTGGAGCTGGTGTGTTGAAAAGGCTCTGTTTCATACTCTTGACTCCAGCCTGGCTGTTTTACACTCTATCCTCTTTTCACTTTTTGCTCTTTTCGTTCTGGATGACTGTATCATCACTTGATTGTATTTGAGAACATTAACAGTTAAACAGTAACACAGTGCAAATGGAAGTCTTTTATAGTGACTTTTTCAGATAGATAAATCCTCCTTCTGTGGCACAATGCAGTCTGTGTTACATAGAAGTGTGCAATACTGCATTTCCACACTGTATGTTTGTACATTGGCAGCTGATTTCACCAAGACTGATTTACTGTTTAATATGGAGTGAGCTTTATGGCCTAATTAGCTGCTGTTTAACTGTAAACATGTTTTCTGTAAGCCCTCTTATCTTTCATCACTCCATTATTTTCAGCCATTAGGAATTGTTTTTTTTCTGGCTGGACTTTTCAGTTGTTCCATTTAGTCTTTTTACAGCTGAAACTATTTTTGTTGCACCAGCTCGATGCAGAAGTTCTGATAAGTGACCAGAAATGTTCATGTTAAGTGGTTGCACCTCTTTACTATGTACATTCTCAGGCCACTCTATTAGGAATACCTTTTAAATTCTGGGTAGGACAGCTGCTTTGCTCTCAGAACAGCTGGAATTCTTCATTACTTTGATTCTGCTCAGTGGTGGAAACATTCTTTTGAGATTTTATTGACATAATTGCATCAAGTAATTGCTGCAGATTTGTCAGCTGCACATTTATGCTTTGAATCTCCTGTTCTAGCACATCCAAAAGGTGCTCTACTGGATTCGGATCTGGTGACTGGAGAGGCCTTTGAGGTACAGTGTGCTCATTGTCAAGTTCATGGAAACCTTATGCGATTTTGTGCTTTGTGACAAGCGCATTATCCTCCTGGAAGTAGCCATTATATCATGACGTCAAGGTTTTAAATGCTGTGTGTTCAGAGATGCCTTTCTGATCACCACTGTTGTAAAACAGAGCTCCTGTCAGCTTGAACAAGTCTGGCCATTCTCCACTGACCTGTATATCAACAGAGTGTTTCTGCACTCAGAACTGCTGCTCGCTCAGTGTTTTCCACGCCATTCGGTGTAAACACTAGAGACTGTTGTGGGTGAGAATCCCAGGAGAGCAGCAGTTTCTGAAATGCTCAAACCATCCCAACTCACTCACATTCACAGTCACTCACATCATATTTTTCCCCATTTTGATTTTAATCAAAGCAAATTCAATGACTGAGCAGGTGTAGTGGCCAAGGAGTGTATATACTAAAACAATACTTGCAGGAAGATCCTGACTAAACAAATCATGTCAGTTTACAGGAGATATGTCAAACAAAGTAATATCCCTTTAGCGTTTATTCAAGAAATTTGTATTACATATTACATTATCATTTATAGGAGACTCCAGGTAGTGTGCATAGGAGAGACCTGAGTGAGCTCACTTTCCTCTCAAGGTGACCTGTCTCAACTGGAGCTCACATGATTCTGCTAAGCCCAGGTGATCTTGTAAGGATGCTGTTTTATTCATCAGGCCATTGATTGGAATTTCACCGACAAAGTTCTCGTGAAACCAAAGATGCTGTTGTCTTAAGGCATAGTCTGTTTGATCATCAGGGCTATGATCCTTGTTGTAATCATCAAAGGTGTAAAATGCCCTGATGCATTGATCTGAACATGGACTGCATCAGTTTTGCAGTTTTAGAACTATTTTAATTGATTATAATAATCAAAAAAGAATTCTCAGTCTATTTTTAAATGTAATAATCCAAAAGAGCTTGATGTATTGTTCATTATTACCTGTATTTCACTTCTGTATAAATAAGTGCTCCAGTTCTATTTGTGAAACAATTCTGAATTGTGTCAAAATAATCAAATCAATTCAGATTGTATTTCCTAAAAAATCATCATTGAAATTAATCAGTGTGCAGTTAGAAATTTACAATTGTAGTAATCCCTTTGTACCCCCTAGTAATGTTAGGGGGCTGTTATACATTTTAATTAAGTGGTTAACTGAAAATAAAACTACGGACAATTTTCTAAAGTTGGTAGCCGTTGACTAGAGGATACAGCCATGATGATGGTGATAAAGAAGACAATGTTGATGAACTACAGTAGCCCTCACGGTTCAAAGAGATTATGAATGGGCATATATAGATGTTAGCGGTTGATGACTCATTAACGCATTAGGTTGTGAGGGAGTGCCGTGCCTGCAGTAGTGCTCATACTGCTACATTGGGCTTGGCCCTGGCTTTAAACCTTCTGGCCAAACATGGAGCTGCAGCTTTAGCTATGTGTGTATGACCTGAGTATCATATGGGTGCCCATGCATTTATGTATGTGCATGCCATGCTTGCGTTAGAGTATGCCATTGCTTTCACACTTTTATTCTTAGGTTATGAGTAAAGTATGAGTAAATGTCATGCATAAGCTGTGGATGGGATCCATTGACCTGTATCAAAAGGCAATAATCAGAAATGTCATAATAAATGAGAGTGTGAATGACTGTAAGTTGAAGTTGGTATTTGTGAGATTTCAGGGAGGGGTAGGAGCCCTGTTCAGGGCTTTGAGGCATGTGGATCAAGGCATGCCTCTGTAAACGATACCCACTGCTCGCTGTGCCAGAGTATGTGTGGCTCGAATGGCCGTCATTTACCCACAGAGCTCCTGCTACATGATGGGAAACACCTGACCTTTGACCTAATGTTACACTTGAAAGGGCTGATATTCAGTTTAGAATGATAACTAAGACTCTTTTTAGCCTCATACTCTTTTTTGAGTCTCATAGTTTTTAAAGGTATAGTTCTGTAAATAAATAGATTTACACAGCTCTTCCCCTACCCTGAATGCAGTTGGTCAGCCAAGTTTGGTGTCAGAAGTTTACTTCTTTAGCTTTGTGCTTGAGCTAACTGTAGCTAACAAGTAATGAAAGCTAATTTTCACAAATTAGCTTTGGACAGATTACATGCTTAAATCATCACACACTCGCCTCAAACTGAGCTGAGTTTTTAAGTAATTTCAAACAGACTTGCTTATGTGGTTTCTGACACTGTATGACATACTGTTATGTATAAAATAGTACATGTGTATGTTACTTAAAAAGCAGAAGAGTGAAAAGAGTGTTTTTAGATCCAACTGGCAGCATAAAATATGATAAAATACACAATTTTCAAAAAACAATTTGTTACTATTACTAATAATTGACATAAACAAGTGTTCTGCCAAGAAATGTGGTTCCTTTAGAGTATCGATGGACCGCTGAATCAAAACATTTGGTCGCCTATCGCTGTACAATGTGGTCATTTCATACATTTTAAACTTTATGTCCTACTACAATGAACATATAATAACACAGCACTGTTTAATGTAACAACTTTCACTTTCTAAGTACTTTTTGGTCACCAAATTACCACCGCGAGTCTTATTTAGCACCAATCCAGCGCTGCCCCTCCTCTCATGCTGAGGCTGAATCTTAAATGGTTCCCTGATCCCTACATAGTGTATGCTCATTTGGGACTCAGCCACATCCATACTCGATAAATGATGCGCTGTTTGGCATGTCGAGGCTATAATGTCTGAACTTTCATAGCTAGCACACTTTTTAGGGAGTACGAAGCCGTTATTCAGCCTGGGTTTGACGCTACTTCAGACTGAAACATGAACATTTAAAGAACGCAATCCATTCAAATAGCCATACAATGGCCAGTCAGATTTTAGGACCAGAGCTATCCGTTATATGATATTATATTGAAGCTGTAAAGAGCCACATCACACTTCTGACATGAGTGTGTTCAGCCTCGGCATCACTGCCCTTGACAAGCATTTGTGTTTTTCAGCATCCGTCTTGAAGAAAAGTCCAAAGGCAAAAATGTTTTGAAGTTTTTTGAAGTTTTCAGAAGTTGCGCTGGACAACTCTATTAGCAGTCATATATTAAAACATGGCTTTTACAACATTAAAGCCTTGCTATGATTGGATCTGATAGATGATGTATTTTATCCTCTGACTGGCTACCAAGCAATGACAAAACTAAAAAAAAGATGGTTATATAGTCACTTAAGTTTAAACACATCTGGAATGCATTACAGCAGGACGTTGTTCTTAGGGTTAACAACTCAACATGGTTTGGTACACACGTGTGATGATTTAGGCATGTAGTTTGTGGGGTGTAAGCTTCTGTTACTTGTTAGCATAATTAGCGTCATGGCTCCAGTGTAAAAGTAAAGGAGCAGAAAAAATATCTTGGCTGATCACCTACATTTGGGCCTAGGGGAGAAATATGTTTAATTTTTTGAACAACTCTTCTTTTAATTGTAAATGTACAGTGATTTCTTATAGAATTAATGTACTCATTATGTTTAACACAGTTCACTATGACTTTACTCAGTGTTGTTTGTGTTTTATATGATATTATCATGTCCCAGTTACTGCCATGTACTCTCAGAGACAGGGAATACAGACCCTCCCTGATCTCTCAGGTTGGTCAGTGGTAAGATGCCAGTTCCGCCAGAGAAAGCCAATCACTCATTGGGTCCTCACCCAGTTTTTCTCTCTCTCATGGTGTAGTATTCTCGCTTTCATCAACAGGGCCAGCTAACTAGCTTCATTTGAGCAGTGGTAGCCAGAGAATTTGCCAGAGAATTCTGCTAGAGCATGGATGCCAAGTCAACACTGGCTAGCTTTGCGTGTTGTGTTCTTGTGTTGTGCTGAAACAGTAAAATATGCTGCTGCAAACCAGCCTCACACTGAGATCCAGTGACTGAGCATTAGGAAGCCTTACAGCCCATGCAAAAGTGTAGCCTGCTATAATTTGTCAGTTCTAGGGCACATGGGCAGTGATTTATTGCTATATACCTACCTCAGCAATGAAACTTTCACAGTTTTGTTGCATTACTCCAGAGAATCGACTGTGGAGAGTGTTTTTTCCTAGAGTCTTATCTGATCTGCTATGAATTAGAGATCAAAAGCCTTCAGTTGACATGATATGGTATGCACAGGAAGAGTATTAGACAAGTGTACAGCCTACCTGCTGGATTTTCAGTACCGGGCCTTTTTCATACTGTTATAACCCACAAGGTGGTTTTAGGGTGTAGAGGTGTGTGTACTGTTTTGTCCATTTCTCTTTGTCATTTCCTCTCTGTTAAACATGGCTGATTTGAGCACATTATATAAGGGATAAGAATTGGCATGGTGTTGTTTTCTTATCCATTTCCTTTTTTGGCATCTGCAGCCCACAGAGCAGACCAAATCAAGCCAATTCCTGTCTTTGTTTGTTAGTAACAGAAAATGAACCTCCTACATGCGAGCAAACTAACAACTGTTAGTCCTGACATTTTACCCTGTTCTTCAGTGTTCAGGACCCCCATGGACCCTCACAGAGCAGGTACTATTTGGGTGGGGGCTCATTCTCAGCACTGCAGTAACACTGATGTGGTGGTGGTGTGTTAGTGTGTGTTGCGCTGGTCTGAGTGGATCAGACACAGCAGTGCTGCTGGAGTTTTTAAACACTGTGTCCACTCAATGTCCACTCTATTAGACACTCCTACCTTGTCAGTCCACCTTGTAGATGTAAAGTCAGAGACGATAGCTCATCTGCTGCTGCACAGTTTGTGTTGGTCATCCTCTAGTCCTTCATCAGTGGTCACAGGACGCTGTTGGCTGGATATTTTTGGTTGGTGGACTATTCTCAGTCCAGCAGTGACACTGAGGTGTTTAAAAACTCCAGCAGCTCTGCTGTGTCTGATCCACTCAGACGAGTGCAACACACACTAACACACCACCACCACATCATTGTTACTGCAGTGCTGAGAAAGATCCACCACCCAAATAGTACCTGCTCTGTGAGGGTCCTTGGGGGTCCTGACCTCTGAAGAACAGGGTAAAAGTGGGCTAACAAAGTATACAGAGAAACAGATGGACTACAGTCTGTAATTGTAGAACTACAAAGTGCACCTATATAGTAAGTGGAGCTGATAAAATGGACACTGAGTATAGAAACAAGGGGGTGGTCATGATGTTATGCCTGATCGGTGTAACTTTGAATACCAAGCAATATAATTCTTACAGCTGCCCTCCTTCCTGAGGAATGGCTGTATTTTTTATAGCTAATTGCGGTTGCTGAGGATGTGTTAACTAGGAGAGAATTCAAATGTAACCGTATAAAGGTGTCTTGGTAACGGTAAGCAAAGTCATGGAGTTGATTGAATGAATCCATCGTACCTCTGAAAGGACAACTCTTCAATATCCATTAAATTAAACAAACTATATGTCTTAGCTAGCACACGGCTTTTTTGAAGAATGTACTCTGGGTGGTCATATAGGTGGAACTTTCTGCTGACCATCTTTAGAGTGGAATCTGATTGGGTGCAATTGCCAGTAGCTCAACTCTGAAGTCATTTTCCTTGACTGCTTCAGTTTTAAAGATTGAAAATTTCAAATATAGATAAACAAGAGAAATAAATAACATCCTTGCCACTGTGCTTGGGTTGTTGTGTTGTCAACTGGCAACTGGTTTGGTGATGTTTTATGTGTAGTCTAATTATTAGCACCTAGACCCTTGAGCCCGTAACAGCACATATATAGTAACATTTTCACAACTCTTCTTTTAATTGTATTCTTAGTTTCAAGGATCCACACTGCTTTTGAGTTTGATTTCAAGCCTATTTCCCACTTCTGCTCTTCCACTTTTATCAATCTTCCCTCTGCTTTCCAGCTTATTCCTCCCCTCCCTGCTTCCTTTTCCAATCAGCCCTCTTGTTTTCTTAACCTCTGCACTCATCCTTTTGCATTTTCCCCTCCATTAAGCCCATCCGCTAGTTCTTCCTCACTTGTGATTTTTTTGATGGCACATACAGGATTACAACGGTCTTGTTCCTACAGATCAAGTCAGTAGTAATAGTATATAGAGGTGGCCGATATGGCAAAATGTAATTTCACAATACTTCAAGAAATTTTCATGATACACAATATGTAACAATATTTATTTTTTGGGTTGGAACAGAGAAGAAGGAAACAGTAGTGCTATGTTTTAAAAATACTATCAAAAACTGTGAACACAGTGATTTTTGTTCAATAAACAGGACTCTTTATAATGAAACATGCATTTTGTCAGTGTTCTACAAGCATATTGTATTGTATAATTTGTCACGATAATGATATATATTATCATGTTGCCCAGGCCTACTAGTACAATGATATAATGTAGACAGGACATAATGCAGAATATAATACTCAATAGCCATGTTAATATGCAGCCTAATAATCTGTTAATAATCTGACTAACAGCTCAATTGGAATAGGATACATCCATGTATAACTCAATCAGAATAGACTAGTTTGATTAAGGCCATTCGGAATACAGATTCTATCCGATTGAACAAGGTGGGTAATCTTGTAAATAATCTGTTAAATAGAAGAATAATAACCATGTAAACACCTGTATCAGATTACATTCCCAATTGGAAACTTGAAGTATGCTCTGTGCACGTGCGTCGCGTCATAGAGAAGGTTTATAATGTTGAACATGGTGGCAGCAGAAAGTGGTCTGCAGAGGAGACAAAGTTTATGCTTTGAACTTTAAAAGACAGAGGTGGGACAGACGTCCAGTTTATGTGTCTTAGAACACGACGACTTCCTCTCGCCCTTCTTTAATAAGTACATGTGAAGCACGTTTCCTGAGTCTGACATAATTTTAAAGCAAGTAAAAACACAAGCACCGCTTACTGCTGCTCATCTCACTCTGACCGGACTCTTGTGATGCTGGTTGTCATGGTAACGTCTACACTGAGTGGTACTGTACACATGCGCGTAATTTGGATCGGATTACTTGTAGTTTGCATGTAAACAGAGATTTTCCATCAGATTGTTGAGTAGAGTGAGCATATAAACACCTCAGTCTTAATCTATAATCAGAAGGTATTCAATCAGATTGGCAAAAATCTTTGCATGTAAACATAGCCAAGGTAGACCAACCCTGAGTTTAGCCTAAGTCCAGTGTCTGGAAAACTGGTCCTTAATGTTTGTATGTTCTTTTCTGCAAAGATTCCTTTGTAGATCAGATTTATAGCCTGTTGTCAGACATGTTGACTACAAACACCATGTTTTCTAATGACATTCTGTTTATACTCTTTGTTCGGCCTTTAGAAGCAGTGCATCTAATGCCAGAAGAGAATGTCATGGAATTGTATGCAGTGTTTGTTCTCTAGTGATGTTGTCTTCCACTCCCTCTCCCATTTCCCTTTTTATTCCTTGACATGATTTAGCTTTAACCAGGTGAATGATATTGTGCAGAGACATACTCTTGCCTCTCTGGCCTCTTGGAGTTGCTAGAAGGATCAGTGTTAGTGGGTGTGGTGCTGGTTCTGGACAGAACTACAGACTGAACTGTGATATGAGCCTTACGTGCTGGCAGTGTTGCTGCCTCCAAGGCTTGGAGGCCATCTGCCGCAAGTTAAATTTAAAGCAGCCAGTGAAAGACAAGTCCTGTGTGAGGAGCCCTCATCACTGCAGGCTTCAGGTTACATTCAGCGATTGCAGCGAGGAAAAGAGCTCTCACATGTGAGAGTGCAGGTGCAGATTTAAACCTGTCTGAGGCCCTCACTGCTCACCATTCATTCTTACCATGCAGTGAATGGTGTTCAGGTTAGTATTTGTTCACAGTTAGTGTCATGCTGGACAGTATTGGTAAAATTCAGTATCACAATATTATATCACCATGTCAGATGAAGTTTGCATTAATAATGTTAATGAACTCATATTTCCTAAGTACTGGTGCCCTATGCTAAAACAACATCCTTCAAAACTTGACATACGCTTGTTTTGATTAGACCGTTTGATTTGCTCTGTTGTTCTGTTCACAGCTGCCAGAACAATGGGGGCATTTGATCCACCACTTTTTGACTGAGTTCAGACAGCTTATTTAAAAACAAAGCAAAACAAAAAACCTCCACTCTCCAACCGCAAAGGCTGCTGACCTATACACACAAGCAGACAGACAGTCAAAGGGGCAAAAAAAATGATAATCTGTAGTTCAGCTAGAGGGTGAGACACTTCCCAAAGGTTGAAGGCTACCCGTTTTTGTGTTTAGTGATAGGACAATGCCGCTTATTAATCTAGTTAGCCTACCTCACTATGTGAAAGTTATTAAATGGCATTTCTTACCATGCTAAGCTAGAATTTGATGTTCTTCAGACATATGAGCAAGCAACTTAGAGAACCCAGTGAACTTTGCAACCCCCTAAACCCCTGAAACTTTTCATGAAAATGTTTATTGGGACATTATGGTATTATTGTATTATGGTATTATTGTATTATAACTATTACAGAGGCCATACTGTCGCATACAAAAATTTGAACACCCCTGATCAAATCACATACAAATTACATCAAATTACAACATGACATTTTTCTACAAATGTTAGTGAACAATTTCTGTTTATTTGCAAAGATAAATGTATGTGTTTGTGTGTAAGCATCACTCCTTCAGGTGCTGAAAGTTGTTATGTAAGAGGAATATGATATGGTTAAAGCAGGGAGCACACAGTAGCAGGGGTCTTTACACTATAGATGGGCACTACCCTCGTCAAATGACATACAAATTACAGCATGGCATTTTTCTGCATGTTAAATTCAGCTAGTAAACAGTAATTTTGCAATAAACTGTGCAGAAGTGTGTTCTCTGTAGAGGATGTGTGAACTTACCGTCATTTAGAAAATCAAAAAAACATTTGACCAGGGGTGGCCAAACTTCTGCATACATGCTGAGTTAGTAAGTTGTCAGTCGGTTAGTTCTAGTTCCCAGAGCACGTTCAGAAAAAACCTTTAGCCAAGGCTTTTCGAAATGACACCAAAGGGAATCTTACATGCACTAGAAAAATGGTGCTTTGACTTGACATGACAAACTGGTCGCACATAATTAAGATGTATTACATGAACACAGTAAAGCAGTAGAAATCAGTTGATGTAGCATATTCTTATTGTGTTCAACCACTTGACATAATATAATCATAAGCTGTTTTTTGCATAGTTCTCTAAATATCAACCACACCAAACCAGATTTTGCTATCTATCAATACTGTTAAAACTGAAAAACAGTATTGTTGTGTGATACCAATGCAGTACTGTGAGAAGCATTGTCTGTGAGAGGTATTGATTTAACCTGTTTTAATTTGGGGATTCTGCAAAGCCATGTGTTTACAAGAGATTGAATTAAGCTGATATTAATGTGCTCATTAGGATTTAGCATAGATTCCAAATTAAAATTGATTAATGTGACTGATGATGTACTGTGAGAAATGAGGCAGTCTCTTTAATTCACCCATGGCTGGCCTTGGGTGTTTATTTCTGTGTTTTCTCATAGTAGTTCTGTGTGTGTGTATGTGTGCACTGTGCAGGGGAAGTGTTATCATATTTTGGCCTGGACTCAGACATTGTCGTGCAATACTACCGGATGTGTGTAACATGGCTAATGTTCCATACTGCTCCCACCAGCCAATAGCAGCCCAGCGGCCATGGAAAATATGCCTACCATATCCTGAGCAACATTCCTCTGTTATTGTTTGGATTTTGTATTAGAACGTGGTCAGTGTGGGAGCCATCAGTGGTAGACGGGGTTTGCATGTGTGTGTTGTGAGGTGTATGTGGGGAGAGTGCCTGTGCATGTAAATGTGTGTGCATGTGTGTAAGCATCATTCCTTCAGGTGCTTAAGGTTGTTATGTAAGAGGACTATGAGATGGTTATAGCAGGGAGCACACCGGAGCAGGTGTCTTTACATTGCAGATGGGGACTACCCTGGTAGCGATTACGTTCTGAAGAACAGGCTCTTCTTTGATTTTATCTGAGATGGTGGACGTTAGATGTCTAGAGTTATTTTTGTTGTTTTTCTCTACATTGCCCGCTCTTATTACATATTTATTTAAATGTAATTAGATAATAATTACATACATATACATTTACAGTAACACTTTCTGTTTTTTTTTTTCGTTTTGGATGTCAAACAGTGGCAATAACATAGCAAATTATATTTCAAATCATAGTATGATATGCTTTTATACATTTGCATCTGGTACAAATAGACAATACACAGAGATTACAAGACATTTTTTGGGCACAGTTGCAAGTTATTTTAATATGTTCAAGATTAGTGTTTTCGATCTGGTCAAGCTGAACCATATTGAGGCTAGAATGCTCTGGGTTCTGATCATTCCACCCAGTAGGGGGCAAAAGCAAATATGGTATTGATTAAAAGTTTGAAATATGAGCTTTTTTACAGGATCAATGAGAAATAATTAATATAAAAATATATCTGCCTTGTTACCACCTGTAAATGTAACTTTTAAGGGTTAAAAGACTTGGTTTCTCTGCACCGGCCTCTTCTGAGTGATAGTGAGAGTGTAGGATGTGGAGAAGTGTGAGAGGGCCAAGAGAACTGCAGTGAAAGAGGCTCATTTACCTCAGTGGAGGTGGAAAAAGAATGGCTTCCTAGGATGATGTCATTGCTGTGTGCTTGTATTGTGTTGCTGCAGTGGTTCCTGTTTTTGTGAAAAAGGGAAAGAGTGTGAGGAGGAAAGAGGGAGACGTTACATGGTCTGAGAGAAAGAGACAAAGAGAGAGAGGTGAAAGTTGTGTTAAAGCAATCAGCAGCATGACATGGATGAAGTCAAAGTGTCACAAACATCACCACACACTCTCACACAGATGCGTGGATCTGCTGGCCGGAAGCCGTGGCAGTAATTAAGGATTTTAGCTGGAAGAGGTGGGCTGATGAGAGGGCGTTCCAGCTTTCACACTAAAGATGTGATTTAATCAGCCAGCTGGACTGTGTGTGCAGTGCACAGGGACTGTTACATCAGCGTTTGCAAGGAAAAAGCAAAGAGGGTTCACTCTAAGAGGATGTTTATGTCAGCTATTCCGAAAATTATTTATGAACGTGTTTGTGACAACAGAATGTGGGCTGATATGGTCATGGAAATTTCGTTATTTGTTCTTGTGTCTGGGTGTATGTGTGGATTTGTAAAGGCAGTTTAGTTAGAATAACATGATGAGATTGTCAGCATTTTCTGAAAGTGGGCTTGTTTACTGGGCCTTTCAAACCTGAGACCAATTTCTGATACCAGTACCAATAACTAATCATTTTAAGTGTTAATCGTCAGCTGTAATTCCAATATCAGACTAATAATCCTAATTCAGTTTGCCTGATTATTTACAAATAATATGTTGGCTGCTTGTATGTTGGTTCTGTCAATGACTCACTTTTAGCATTTGCAGAAGTCTGTGTATAAATTAAAGGGCAACATTCTGCAAACTTTTTACTTCGCTATTTTAGAAACATTAGTGCCAGGATGTGACTTTGTCATTCTAAGCTCACTGGTGCAAGGAGGGAGGGCATGTGTCCCCACACGTCCCTCGCATGTTATAATTTCAGCTGGCTGTGGGAAGGTTGTCAACAACAACAAAAAGGTATAGCATAAGTTACTGATATCGAATATTAAAGAATGTGTATAAAATCTCCCATACCACTCTCCCATATCGTGCTATCATCACGAGCTAAAACAAACTGGCAGCTGAGGTGGATATGAGTTTTGGCAAAAATAAAGTCTCTGGCAGTGTAAATCAGCACTTAGCCAGGCAGCTAGTCTAACAGCTAACTTCATTACCTTTATTTCTATCAGTATTGCATGATTACCGTGTCTGTGTTTAACAGTGTACAAATATGGAGCATATGGAGTTCAGTCACCTCATATGAGAATGTCATAATACCAGTTCTGTCCCTGTCTCTCTCCCTCTGCAGTGTGTGGCTGTGACCTGGCACAGGGAGGGTTTTTCGTACGGCAGGGCGAGTATATTTGCACTCTGGATTATCAGCGTCTATATGGCACCCGCTGCTTCAGCTGTGAGCAGTTTATCGAAGGGGAGGTGGTGTCCGCTCTGGGCAAGACGTATCACCCACGCTGCTTTGTGTGTGCTATGTGCAAGTAAGAAGTACACACACATACACACTCAGTAATTCACTCGCTCACTCACTCACAAACACACAAAACCTATTGTGTAAACTTATTACACGTTATTTCCCCACATTATCACAGATAGCTCAGATTGAGAGGCCATAGCCCAGATGCCACAAGTGCCACACACAATAACCATAACAATAACACACTGCATAGTCATGGCTATTAGCAAGTTTTGTTAATTTGAACAGGTGGATTTGAAAAGGATTACTGTTACTGATGGAGCTCCAGGTTCAGCCAGTTACAGGTCATTCTGGAATAAATACTGTCAGACTGTAAAAACAACTGACATTGCAGATTCATACTGGATTAAAATCGTGAATCTTGTCAGGAGCTAAGTAAGGGGTGGATGTTTGATCCTGCTGGATCCTGGCCATTGGGGCATAATTAAACTAAATTCAATTCAAATTGAGATGTAAACATGTCATTCAGGGGGGTTTGATGCGAAATGGTCAATTAATGGCCTCGAGTGGTGGTAGTAGGAAACCGGGGGGGTCATGATGTCTTTAATGCAAATATAGCCATTTTCACTAAAATGACCAGTGAATCGATGCATTTCTTGAAAAATAAGTTTTTGTTGAGGACTATTATGTTTTACAACATCCTGCAGGTACCTTTCTGCCTGAATGGATTTTAAAAGTACATTTTAGGCCAAAACTTTATCTCAAACACATAAAACAGTGTCCCAGGCTTCAGAGATATTAAATTCTTCAGACGTCTGGTTCTCATCACCAGCACTGGAACAATTCTGACTCGGTAGAATTGAGCATTTCAATTCAACCCTGAATGACTTTGTGTTTCATCTTAACCATTTAATTATGCAGTATTCTTGAAAAAATGGCGGAATTCCCCTTAAGGGATCAAAGTACCTCCTGAGGTAAAACGAATCCAAGTTTTACTAATACAACTGAAAGTTAATTGAGCCTGTGATGTAAGAAATGATTTACATTTCCTTCTATAAAATCAGTGAATGTATAATTAATTAGCTCATAAAATGATCTCACTCCTTAATATGATTAGTAAAATCTTAATACAAAATCCCCTTAACATCTTTAATGTGTCCCTCTTTCCTTTGTGTGCAAAAGTTTGAGTGAGATGTTGGAAGGTAGTCTTGTTTACTGGTCGTGGTAGGGAAAGGAGACCCAGTAGCTTTTAGCAAGAATGTTAAGTGTATGCCCTGCTCCTAGGCCACTTATTTCCAGAGGGGTGTTAGGTGTCTCTTAATCGCTGAATGGATGTGTGTGTATGTGTGTGTGTGTGTGCACATGGTGTTACCAGGCTGCTCCCCTACATTGCCGTAGCGATGCCCATGTTTCCGTGGACACAGTGTACCCATTTAGATCTCTTGGGTGCAACTAGATCCTTAATCAGCTCACAACATGTTTGATTTGTATTTCCACGTTGTTGCTGACTTTCTCTCTCATTCTCTCTCTTTCTCTCTCTTTCTCTCCCTCTCTCCCTCTCTCCCTCTCTTTCTCTCTCTCTTCATGTCTCTCTCGCAGACTTTCTGTTTCACTGTCCGTGTTCTCTCTCTCTTTCTTTGCCTGGACCAGATGTCATCTCTGCAGAGTACATACTGTGCTAACCCTGTTACCATGTATTCAGTAGCCATAGTTTCTGTACAGAGAATGAGGGCATGAACTAGGTCCTATTATTAACCCTTGAACCGTGTTATTATTAATTAGTTATAATCTGAAGACTTATAGTATTGTGCAAAAGTCAGAGATTACTCTTCTTTTATTTAATTACCAGTCAAAACTGCCTCAAAGTACAAGTTACAGATTTTTCAATGTCAGGAAAAAACAAAAAACATGTATTTAACAGAAAATTACACAGAAGCCCCAGTAACTAAGTATAATATTTTTGTTTAGTATTTAGTGTGTCCACAGCTTCCATTCTTTCTGGGTGACTTGCTTTCAGTTTTAAAGAAATCTGCAGGTGTTTTTTCCACACCTCCAAAGTTCAGTTTAGAAGTTGGTTGCATTTTCTGCATCTAATGATGCACATAATCCCAAAGACATCCAATGATTTTGAGGTCTGAACTCCGGATTGGTCAGTCCATTCTTCAGAGAAGAGTAAAGAAGAGTTTCCTTTTCTCAGTAATGGTTTCTTGACAGCTACACATCCTTTCAGACCCATAGTGTTGAGTTATCTTCTTACAGGGAAAGGAGAGACAAAAACAGCTGTGGATATTTTCTAACCTGAAAAAAATGAAGAGTTACTGTAGATTTTCTCTGAAAGTACTGTTTATATGGTGGTGACAGATTTGGTGGTGTACCAGGTCTTGCACAGTTGTTAAGAGTCCCGTTTTCTGTATATCCTTTAACAGTTTTTGAGCTCCAGTTTGGGGTACTCCTTTTTTTCACTTTTTTTACTTTGAATCTCTCTTCTCTTATGCAAGTGGATTATCTCATATCTAGTCAATAATTTGTACTTTAATGACCATTTTGGATGGAAAATAAATACATGACTTTTGCACAGTACTGTATGTTTTAGTGACTACTATAAATGATCTGGTAACTTCTATGAAACTAATATGTAATTGTGTAGATATGAGTGAGGGAATAGAAGTGTGACTCAACAAACAGGCCCTTATTGTTTTAGGGTTTAATTGACCTCTCCACTCCCATGGTGTAATAGTGTCCGTCATTACTTGGCTGCTTCACACACAGAAATTTGGACTAACAGCTAAATGAGTCTGACGCTAAATTAACCAGGTGCTAAATTGTATCACCTATCTGCTAGAAAGCCTAGTCTCTCTGACGCCACGGCTGTATCCACACCTTAGAGACAGAGTGACCATTCACTGCAGCGCTGGCTGACATTTCCACTAGCTAAATCAGTCCAACAAGTGCTACAGCAGGTGCCAACATTTATTGTTATACCATGAGCTAACTGGGACTTAGGTAACGGTGAGAGTTAGTCATACTCAGCACCTCACAACTACAATGCCACTACCGTCTTAGTGTCACTGCTGAGCTGAGGGTAGTCTACAACCTAAATATTATCTGGCTAGTGGTGGTCCTATGGTAGTCCTTTTCCAGTGATGGATAGGGTAGAGGGAGAGCTGATCAGTAACTGTAAACCTACCTATGTGATAGGTGTTTCTGATAAAATGGCCAATGATTGCATGTAGTACATCATCTTTATTTCTGCATACTGGCTAAAAGATGACACCAAGGTTGTTACCTGCTGTCCTCATGTACCCACTAGGTGCTAAAAATGCTGTGACATCCTCAGCTCTCGCGTTATCAGCCAAAGTCAAATTCCTCCTGTCCTCCAAGTCTAGTGGTCAGCCAGCACGGAGACACAGAGGGTCAAGTGTGAGTGGCACGTCCGCTCCAGCTTCACCAGTCACCTAGAATAGCTAACAGTTTCAGCTTCTAATACTGGTGCCATTCCTCAGGCTTTAGCGGCATGCAAAACAGGAGTCACATGACTTTTGTTTGCTATTAGGATCACATAATATATCATTTGTAAATTGATATTGCAGCATTGCTCTTCACATATTGCAAAAGCCTGCAATTTGCAAATGAGCCGTGTAACCAACCACAATGCTGTGGACCAGTTTTATTTTGCGATTTTTTGTGGTACCAAATGTTTCTTCTGAAACTTTCTAGTCGCAAGTGCTAGCCAGGGACGCATTAGCCACTGATGTGTAATTTGCAGCTTTTAGTAATTAGTAATTGTTAGCAACAAATTAGAAATTGTATAATTCAGTATTTCCCATAACTACTATGAGATTTATGCATTATAAACTACAGTGTGACCTACATATCTCAATGACTAAAATGTCTCTTTTGTCCTCATAGTTATTTGTTTTTGTTGTTTATCTCTTGGGTGGTGAGGTGACCGCTCTCTTTTTCCCTCTCTCTGTCTCTGTTTTTGGCAGACAGCCGTTTCCTGCAGGCGACCGTGTGACGTTTAATGGGAAAGAGTGCATCTGTCAGAAATGCACTCAGCCTCTCCCTGCCAACAGCCCAGCACCCGTTCAGGCTGTTCATAGTGAGAGCCCTATTCATCCTCCTCACCTTATTCTCTCTCTGTCTCTCTCTCTCTCTGCCCCTACTTTGTCTCTTTTCTTTCTTATGTCTTTCTGTCCTGTTTTTTTCTGTCCTTCTCTGCACCTGCTGCACACCCCCAAACATGATCTAGCCATAAAAAGTTGTCTTTTTGTCCATAATTGTAACCTCTCTCTCTCTCTCTCTCTCTCTCTCTCTCTCTCTCTCTCTGTGTGTACAGATTGCTGTGGCTGTGGTAAGGAGTTTAAGAATGAGCAGTCTTTGGTGGCACTGGATAAGCACTGGCATCTTGGCTGCTTCAAGTGCAAAGTCTGCAATAAAGTACTCAATGCAGAGTACATCAGCAAGTCAGTACTCTACACACTGTGTGTGTGTGTGTGTGTGTGTGTGTGTGTGTGTGTGTTTGTGTGTTGACAGTAATGTAATATATCATTGAGCTGACCCATCTAAATGTTATAATGACTCAACAGGAACATTCTGGACATGCTGTCCTGAGCTACAGAGCAGTGATGAGCTCAGTAGTCCACTTAGGGCCTCCTATAACGCCTCTTTGTTGAGACAGTTTTGAAGGGGTCATATCACTGAAAATTAAAAATATAATAATTTATAAGAGTGCTATGTAAACACTGTGAAAATATCTAAATGTTCCATTAACTCCTCAGTCAATACAGTTCATATAGGAGACTAAACTGCAAAAACAGTCATCGTGGTTGTGATGCCATTGACATAAACACATGTACATGTGACCACACGATTAGAGGTTGTACTGTTTCAGACTGTGAGAAAGCAGCGCTATAGTCGTAGAGGAGGTGGAACCATTGACATGATTTTCATCATGTGATTTCTAGCGTGAAAGTTTTATGTTTAAAATCCTATGAGAAATATTGTGGCTGAAACCTATAATATTTTTAATATATTTGTGCAAGGAAACAACATTTAAAATGTGCCATAAACATAGTAGAATTTTCAGCAAATAAAAATACAGAACAGAAATATATTTTTAGTTATAAAAAAATCTCTTCACTAAAGAGCTGATAATCAAGTAGTGCATGAATTAGCTTTGCACAAATCTTTCTATAATACCTGGGCCTCTAACATTTCCACTTGTGAATGTGTGTGTTTTGTGCAGGGATGGAATTCCATACTGTGAGATGGACTACCACGCGATGTACGGCATCCAGTGTGAGAACTGCAAGAAGTACATCACAGGGAAAGTCCTGGAGGTACTGGGCTGCCTGTCATGGTCCACATAGCTGCAGCTGGTGAATGGAAGAATAGACATATTAATGAGTGAATGGTCAGATGCACGGTTTTGTGGCTGGGTCATGGCAAGGGCAAATCCTGTGTGTCAGTATGTGCTAGAATATGAGAGTGTTTCACAGACAGGCTGTGATTCAGTCTGGTTCAGACTGGTACACTATATTCCCACTGGGGTTGAGGCTGAGAGGGGCTAACAAAGAAACTCTCAGTCGGCCAATTCAGAATCTCTCTGAATACAGCACTATTATGACAATGCATTTCTCTCTGTGTCTGTTTCTTTTCCTCTGTCTCTCTTTCTGTCTTTTTCTCTGTCTCTCACGCACATTTTCTCTTTTCATAAATAGCTATTTGGTTACCTCATGCTGTAAATAAGACCTTTAGTTACTCAGTAGTCTTTGTTGTTGTACCTGAAGGCCACTCTCACTTACACTATGAAATCATAGAGAAATGTGTCTTATATGACACTATTCACTGTATGGGTTTCTGATCCGGAGGAGCCAGAGCCATGGATTCAATAAATGATAAATGTTGTGGCTGACACTTCTATTTTAATATATTTTAATATATTAATATATTTTAATATATTATGAAATAATGTAACAAAAACTTTAAACCTATACATATATTAAACCTAAAATATTAATTAAAAAACCTATAAAATCAATCAATCAATAGCCAATCGTTTAATACTTTTGGCATTTTAAAACAAGTTTGCACTATAATCCATAGATGAATAGCAGAGAGACAGATTTAAAACAGATTTAAGACAGGTTGAAAATCAGAAAAGCTAAAATTTAACTAAAAATTTTACATAGCCACGGCATAGAAAAATCAGACATGGAAGTATTTTGTAAGCTTTTATATCATTTTATGTAGATATTCAACATTATTTGCTAGACACTCTCAATAGAGGCACCAGGACTGCCATTTTGAACGTGAACCACGGAATTGAGGGTAGGCTGAATCTCACTACTGTGGGCAGTGCGATATGAGTTAGTCTACAAAAAATGTAATATAAATCATAACATTGCATTTGCTAAGCACCATTCATCTGTAGTTGGAATCAGATTGCAGTAGAATGACTGGCTAGTCGACCAGAACACATAAAAAGAAGTCATAATGGAAAAAAGCTAATCTCATGTCTATAGCTTTGCACATAGGAGAAATACTGCCCAGCATACCTTTAATAAGCTGCTAATTTCTTACATTTATGCCTTTAGTGTTAATAAACTGGTTGATAATTGTGCCAATTATATGCTTCCAATCTATAAATCCACATAACAGTCCTCCACATGTTTATTGCCAAAATGCCTTGGCAGTATCACTGCTAATGCAGTTTCTGATTGGTTGATGACAAAAATCTTGAGTATGTCATGTATTTTGGAAGAGCATTTTCTTTTTTTTCCATTTTTGTTATTTATAATTTTTGTTTATTTATAAGGCTTTAATATTGAAAGTAAGTCTGAGCAGCCATGTTGCGTGGGCCATAAAGATGGGTGGGCACAATCAAATCACCCCCATGGGACAGTCTTATCTAGAGCGATTCACAACAGAAGGTGAATGTGGCATTGGGAGTTTTGCCGAAGAGCTCCTGCATCCTGTGTTGAGAATCAAACATCCTATGTAAGGAGCAGTGGTGTTAGCTACTATGCTATCCATTTTAGTGAGTTGAGAAGAATTGAAAAAAGGCCCCCTACACTAGTGACCACATGTGTGTCAATTTAAGCATGAGCTAAAAATAGGGAGCTAAGTCATCAGTTGGTCTCCAATGTCAATATCAGACAGATAATATTTATTACATTTACTAATTTATTTGCTAATATATCAGCTGCTGATATATTGTGCATCCCTAATTTGTTTGGTTGTGTCTGTTTTTTAATCAACTTGAAAGTGTGTGTGTGCATGTATAGCTGTGTGTGTGGGCGTGTTTGTGTTTCTCAGGCAGTCAGTCACAATAAATGAATCTGACACACATATCAACAGTGGCACACTGTTGCTATGGAGACGCACTCCCTCAGCTGCTGGCATTTAAGGAAGCCACATTTGGATCAGACCACCTGACCCCGTGTGACATCACAGTTCAGGACGTTTCCCACTAATTGTCTCAGACAGTTTCTCAGGTTCTCTCTTTTGCACTGAGGAGTCAGATGGCTGGTACTTCATCATCTTAGTGCTTATTATAAACACAGTTTGCCTTAAGCACTTACAAAAAATGTGTAATATGTAGGTTTTGTGAATGTGAAAAGCTACATTAGATGCATAAAGTGTAACATTAAGGTTACACAAAAGTAGAGGGGGGTATACTGACTATTATATTTTAGGCCTGTATTACGTTGAATTATACAATACCACAAGCCAGAGTGGCCTTGTGCTTTTGTGTAATTCACTGTGGAATTGATCATTCAAGTTAACACTCATTGTAACTACCACCACTTAATGGTTCTGACAGTGGCAGGTTGAGAGGAAGAAAGTAATGAGGAACAGAGTGAAATCCCTGGAATATCTATTGATCTAGACTTTGTTTGTGTAGCTCTTGTTTATTCTTTTTCATGAAGACTACATTGTGAAGGACCGGCTGGGAATTGTATCTGTGCCTGAAATGTCATGACATTTAGCCTGGAGAAACATTATCTGTTTTCAAAGGAGGGCATGATTGGGATCCGTGATAACATTTATAATTACATCAGATTACCATACAGTCAAAATGAATATGGCTAGTGAGAGATGCTTCACATATAC
Source organism: Colossoma macropomum (assembly GCF_904425465.1). NCBI lineage: Eukaryota > Metazoa > Chordata > Actinopteri > Characiformes > Serrasalmidae > Colossoma > Colossoma macropomum. The sequence continues at coordinate 16,113,872 of NW_023494790.1, read as the reverse complement.
ATTTGTAGAACATTGGCATGTTGAGGAAAAGCTGAGTTCAGTGTGGCTATAAGCAGTGTCCCGTGAACCAGAGTCTTCTGATATGGAGTTTTCTCTGTCTGACACTAGGGGCTTTCCGAAAGGACACTAGTCCTAATGTGTTGTTGTATCTCAAATATCTATTGTGTTGCAGTATGAGAGTAGGATCATATGATTCATGGAATGTAATAAGAGAAGGCATGCGACGGAATATCACCTGCTCAGATTGACGCTATTTAAATACATCATTGCTGTCAAAGTAAAATATTGGGTCTTCGAAATGGTGACTTCATAGAAGAAGCAAAAAAAAACATTCATTACTTTAATATATGTTAATATAATATGATTATATTCTAAGTAATTTTATGCAATTTCTCTTGCACCATTTGTCATGAATTGTTCACACAATGTAATAGGAAAATAGTATAAAAAATAAAAAAGCAAAAATATGAAACCAAGATAAAATTATGGCTTCCAAAAGACTCTCAAATCTTATGCCATACTGAAGGCTGGCAGTAATTTATATTGGAATTGGGGTTAAATTAACTGGGATTGCGCTCTGAACCAAACAGTGGAGTCATTTCTTTACTTATTATCACATTTATGCCATATTTGGGATCAAACATCAGTATGAACCTTCACAGGTTCAGTGTCTAACACTAGGCTTGGTTATAGCACTGTCATATCTGCGGAGAGAGTGTGATGGAATTTGTTAGAAAGCATTTGCATTTAATCCACCACCGAGGACATATAGTGCCAGATCCTCTTTTAGTGCCCCCCCTACTGTTTATAATTCACTGCTGCAGGTTCTTGTGCTAGTCCTCCATTTCAGCATAACAATGTCTTTTTTGGATCCCTCCACAAACTCATTTTTAAAGTTTTATGCCAAACATGGAACGTGCCACAGCACATTTGCTGTCCATCCAGTTGCTATAAAGGTCATTCAGAAAATTGCAAGTTCTTGTATATTACAATAAACATCAGTTCATTTACATTTGACGTTTCAATGGTGAATCTTATGTACTATTGTTGTTTTGTAGTGTCATTTTCCTGTTCCATTAGCTTACTTTGATCTTCTGTTTCATAGGCTGGAGATAAACACTACCATCCCACATGTGCCAGATGTGTGCGCTGTGAGCAGATGTTTGGAGAGGGGGAGGAGATGTACCTGCAAGGTAACATACATCAGTCTCTAGACTAGATCATTCATATTAAAGTCTTGATGAGATTATGTGTAGACAATAATTACGTTTACATGCACACCAGTAGTTCAGTATTAGTCTGATTAAGACTACAAGACTTACTAAGAAATTATCATACGCTTGGTTCGGTTGTCATGGTCCCACTAATGTCTTAGTTGACCTAAGCTTACTGCAATTAAAATGTGGTAGAGGATAGATTTAGACATTTAAACATTTACATATCTCCGCTGACTCACACGGCTTTTGTAACATTTTACGGCTTTTTCTGTGATGACAGCTTTTTGACACCAAAACAAAAACTTGCGAAATGGACAGAAATAAACATAGTTAGATATTTAGATTGCGACAGGTATTAATAAACAGTGAGAAACTCATACATTGATAAACTTAGCTGCGTTATAAAGCGGGTGTTTACTGTTATAGAGTCAGAATGTGCTGATGTGCATGTCAATAGGACTGTAAATGGACTAGTCTTTTATACAGCTCTTATAAACGTGTTGGTTCGGTCCAGTTCCTTAGATTAACTGAGTCAGGCTATTATAAACACATATAAATGTTATTAATGTTAAAAATGTTGGAGAACAAAGTGACCTGTTAAGACTTTTCAAGCCAGGAAAGCTGCATTGTCTGTCTTTTACTCTTCTCCTTTAATTATATGATTCTCATTCTGAAACCATATTTATTGTATGTGTAAAGAATATAATTTAACAGATCAAAAAAAATTGTAGAAAGCTACCATTTTGATTAAGCAGGCACAATATTAGGGATATACTTCACACTTCTGTCAACTTTTATTGTTAAGCTGATGAAAGTCAATTATCAATAACAAATCAATAATAAGCCCTTATTGATCTGAATTCAGTTCCGAAATTATGAATGCTTGCTCAGAAACTGTTGCGCTGCATCCAACAATAAGGACAGCATGGCACTTCTTTTAAACAGTGGTAGAAACATGATTGCACACAGAAAGCTCTACATGCTGATGCATTGTACTGCCCAACATCAATATTCCCAACCAAGGCAGATATTAGAGATTTCACAGGGACATTGTCAACTGTGCTTGAATGTGTCACCACCAAGAGGTTTATTTCTTAACTTATCACTGTTTATTAATTTTAAACACAATAGTAACATGTGATATTACAGTGTCTTAGATCATATATGGAAGTGTTTGCTTTCCTTCATTTTACCCAGCAAATGGTCTCTCATGAATAGCAGTGGTCAGTTTGTTAGATTCTTCTCAGCTTTTGCTTTCGATTAAGACTTTTTATCTCTGTTCCAGTCAGATAGGCCTACATGTGTTCTTTTGATTGATTATTTATTGTAATATGAATCTTTCAGAAGATCCTTGATAAGTCCGAAATAGGCTATGCATCTACAGTCTATTCAGTGACCTGTCATCATTATTAATATACTAACAGAAAATATTATTCTGTGTCATAGCAGTAATTGGCCTTTTATTTATGACTTTATCTCTACACTGTTCTAGTCTGCTGTTAATAATCCTGTGAGAAATTGAGTAAAGAAAATCTATGACAGCCATAAAGAGCCGTGTCAACTGTTATTACTGTTTGATTACTGCGGAGAGCCGTTTTATCTAGTGCAGTGATTAGTGTTGTGCTGAGAGCCCAGAGAAAATAAAGCACCTCTCTGACATCAGACCATCAGTAAACAGGGCAGAGCAAGAGTCAGGTCTGCATTCAGCCTCCAGATACTTCAGTGGAATTACCCTTATAGGTGCCCAAGGCATATACACCATTAAATGGCTTGTCTTAATTAATCATTTCTCACCACATTGAAACAAATGGAAAAGTTCTTTTGGAGGCATCATTCAATTCCACACTTTGGTTATAAGAAGAAGAGAGGAAGCATCCTTTAAGATTGAAAGGCCAGACTTGGACGTGTCAATACAGAATGCAATTCAAATGTAAATGTAATTCATTGTGTAACTGTATAATTAATATGTAACTGCATATTAATAATGATTATAAAATTAAAAACAAATGATGTTATTAGAAGTATGTAACTGAATGCATAGAAAAGCACAGCTTCTACAGAATTACACAATCTTTACTTTGTTATTGCTGTTTATAAGAGCTTTGTGATTAGATCTCACAGCTTTTTTTTCATTTCTACTGTTTGCCTTAGTAATAAATTTATACCAGGAGCAGCAAGGCTGGAACTGCTCTGTTTGATTGCACTCAGAGATTTATATTCCAGACAGAGTGCACTGCAGTCTATTTCAGACTACATTTATCCTCTGCTTTGGACTGTTGACAGGTCCTGGGTTAGTTATTGGTCATTTTCATTCTGACTGGATGAAATGAAAAGGAAAGTGATTTGCTGAGTCATTTAAGGCCCTCAGAACTCTGTGCATTTAGTCCATGAATGAGGAACGGACAGCTAATGTGGGACTTCTAGCAGTAATAATAGTAGTAATAGGATTGATTGCATAAGCACATTTTAGCATACCTAAGGCAATAGCACAAAAGAAAAAACATGGCTGTATGTATGTACATATATATATATATATATATATATATATATATATATATATATATAGGAAAACATGTTGCATGCTGTTCTTTTCTCTCTTTCTCAGGTTCTTCCATCTGGCACCCTCCTTGCAGACAGGCAGCACGTATGGAGGAGAAGAGTAAGGTAGGGTGCTCAGAACAGAGCAAAACAGTGTAAAAGCTATTGACTGAGCAGGTGCAGGGGCACAGCTTTCCCACAGCATTACTGATAGCCTAAAGTGCTAGAAGAGCCATTAGCCAAGCCCCTTATATGATCCCCTTGTATTGTAATGCCCCTCTTCCTGCAGAAACAGGTGCGGATACAGCTCAATGACCTGCGTCTCAATGTACCTGAGCAGGTTTGTGAAGTGCACCCCCAACCCTCTTTCCCTGCATGGGTTTATCTCCTCTCCCAACCTGCTTTCAGCTTCAATAGAAACTCACAGAGGTCTGAACAGGACCTGCAGGACCACCGTACGCTTTTGCCTCCTACCCACCTGATCTTGTGATCAGGACCCAAAGTCGAGGCTCTCACTGCACTGATGCTGCTGTGTATTTATAATGGAGTGGTGCATAGTTTTGTAGACATAATAAACAAGATCACTGTTAGCCATTAATGCCCTACTAATGTACTACTATATAATATGGAGGAAACTGAACTGAGATTTTGACCTCACCGTCTGAGGCATGTGTTAAATACAGATTTTCATTACAAATCCTCTTTTACTTGGTGGTAAATTCACACCTTAACAATGCAGGTTTATTTCATACAAAGGCTTATTATTCAGTAACTACAGGAACTTCAGTGCAAACTAATGAAGCTATTCTTAGGTTATAGAAGTGTGTAATAAACCTCTGGGCCTGTTAAGGGGTTAATAATAGATGAAGTAATAATGCATTTTATCTTAAGTGTTCATACATCTAAAATTATATTTAGTACAGCCGCATGCAAAAGTTTGGACACCCCTGGTTGCATTACATGTTTCATGATTTTCTAAGTGAAAATAAGTACACTAAAATGCCATATTTAAGTTTGTTACAAGAGAATTTTCACTTAGACAATAAACCACACATGTCTTTTGACCGGGGGTTCAAACTTTTGCATATGACTGTAGACAATATATATCGCTAATGGTGCTTTTTTAGTTATTTTGTTGTAGCTAAATGCCCCCCACATTTGTATTAAAACCTATTATATATTGTTGCTGTCAGAACAAAACTGTATCTCTGAAACTGTACATTTATAGGAGAAGTTGGTTGACATTTTCAACTTTCATGTAAAGACTATTTCTATTGGTCCATTTGTCATGAAGTTTTCACACAATGTAAAGAGCAGCTGGTGTTTTCAAATAGTGTTCTCAGGTTTTGATATGACAGCGACAGTATGTTCTATTCTTTAGTAAAAAGTTGTTTGTATTTACCTGATTATTAGTGTTTATCGGTATTTATGTGTAATGCAGGCTTTTGATACAATATGGCATGAAAGAGAACGAAGTAATATACGTTCAGTATTAAATATATTATGTAAAAATGTTAAGCTCTCTTGTAGTAAATGCTTGTAAAAAATATATATATATAGAAAATACTTTTATTAACCCACTGTTTGGCTTTCTCTCTCCAGGTGACCAGGACCTCCTCTGAGAGCATCACCTCCGCTCCTGCCTCCAGTGCATCTGGATCTCCTAGCAGAGTTATCTATGTACGCAGCCCTTTTATTTGCACTAACATGAAACTCTTATTTAGTGCCCCATTGTGAGGGGCGGTTTCTTCAGATGTCAGTTATTCTAGTGCATGTACATTTACTAGCCACCAGGTGGCAGCAAAAGGACAGAGTATTAAAGTTTTGTTCAGGGACTGGAGTTGTTTGTTTATTTTTATATTGGTATTTCATTCTTTCTGCCACAGGCAAAGCTGGGTGATGAATTCCTGGACTATAAGGACCTTGCGGCTCTTCCTAAAATAAAGGCAATCTATAACATCGACAGACCTGACATGCTCTCCTACTCTCCTTATGTCAGCTACCCTGCAGAGGAGAGGACTTATGGAGAGGTACTTACACATGAAGACACACTTCAGACAGGTTCATTTTCTGCAGGAGACTGCTGTTACATTACTCTTATCTCCCCACAGTGTTCACACTATAATTCAGTAAGATGTCTTATTTCTACAAAATAGGAATTTAAAAATGTATATTTTACTGGCCTGCAGGCACAATATAAAATGAGTCATGTTTTTAGTAGTGTTTGAGAAGTCGCCAAAGGAATATAATAAACACGTACTACTATTTTAGTAGAATTTCACTTTACACTAGCATTTTAAATCACATTATCAGAAATGTTGGCTAGTATATAGAGCATGCTTAGAGTCACTGGTGGAGGACTGTCCATTCCAAGCCTTTAAAAGTAAACAGAACTTTGACAAGGACATTGTATTTGTCATCCATGCTCCATGCATGTTTCAGACAAACTAAACAGAACATAAATGTATGTATCTAAATTTAGAATTACACCTTAAAAATGTAAAATATAGGCCAAACGAAGAAAGAAAGATTTATTTTTTTATTTACTTATTTGTTCATTCCTTCCTTCCCTACATCAAACATTGCATTCACTAAGAAATTGTTTTCAGGATGTTGGTTTAAAGTTGGGAAACCAACACATGGAGTACGTTTGTGAAATGAATATGGCAAAACAATAAAAATGCTCCCCCTGACTGCAAGATCTGATGCTTTTTATGTAACCCATGCTTACACCTCCTAAAGGCTGTGTTATACTTTTATTTTTGTATGTAACTTTTATTTAACTATACATATGTGTGCGCACAGATGTCCTTTGTATTTTGCCATTGTTTGGTTGTGCACATCCTCAGAAATGAATTCTGTGTACCAGCATAAACTTTTAGAGCAGTGGTCAAAAAATGTGGTGTCTGTTGTTAGGTTCATTGTTGACCTTGATGTGCAAAATCAGAAGAAGCGAAGGAAGGTTTTCATCTGCCAACCAGGAATGTTTTAGCCCTAACCTGCCCCCTAGTGGACATAGCTGTTAATTCTCCAGATACACAAAAAAATATGCAGACAAGTAGCAGCCGTGTGCGCACACATATACATAGTTAAAAATAAAGTATACCTGTGCTTTTATTTTATTTTTTTTTATGTCTATAACGTCATTAGGCCTACTGCATCTAACTTCATCTCACTCGCTTGCTTTCTTCATTTGCAGTCACCCCAGTTGCTCACCCCTACTCCAACAGAGGTACAGTAAAGGAGACCTGATGGGGAACACATCTCTCAGGCCCCTTTAAGTGTTGTATCAGTGTGAGGACATCAATACAGTTGTGCTAATTTTGGGAAATTTGTCTTGTGCTTACATGTTGTGTGTGCAGTGCAGTTGTATCATTTGTTCTTGATTGTGTTAAAATTGACAACTGATCAGTTTTTGTCCCATGATCAGTTATTGTGTCATATGATATGAGATTGACAGAATGTTATGGATATTTAATTTCAGTTCATCTGGTTCTCTCCTAGGTTCAGAACCTATTATGTATCTCCAGATCACATGTAGACCTGTTCATTTATGTTTTTAAATTAGTGTCATTGTGTCAATTTTAGATTTCATCACAGTATATTCTTGTCTATTTTTTGTTTGTTTGTCTTTTCCAGGGAGATGGGGAAAAATCACCCCGTCAGAGGAGACCCTCAAGCCCCAGCTCCAATAGCTCTTTGGGTGGCTATGGCCGCTACACCCCCTCTCGCTCACCCCAAACATACAGCAGACCAGGTACCCACACTTACTCACACAGAGACAAACAAAGTCTTAGATGCTCTTTTTTCTGTTTTACATGAAGAGCATTGCACATTTTTATTAACACATTGCTTTTAACTGTGTTCATGAAAACATTTTTAGATGTTTTCAGAAGTTTCTTACTTCCTCATATTATTTCTCTAGTTCTTTGGTTTCATGTCCCTTCTGAAAGTATGTGGTGTGTATTTCAGGCAGTATTGATGATCATTAGATGCAATAAAATGCAACATATAATGAGTCATAATAATGTACCTATGCACTGAGAAAGTCTTGTTTAGGGAAAATGTGGAATTGAGAGACATTTCCCATATATAAATATTTATAATATAGTCACTGACTTCATATTACTCCCCTTCTCCCCTTTGGTTGGTTGGTCCCCTTGCACAGAACAATATCTGAGCAGTAGATACACCCCACAACCCGGAAGTTCCAACTCGCTGCCCGTGTACACTGCGGGTAGGTATGGTGGCCACTGTAGTCCCAGGGACTCCTCTTCACTGCCCAGTGGTGGTAGAAATACTCCACAGGCAGGGAGTGGGGGTGTGGCTCTCCCCTTAAACCCCACCACCCTGGCCATGCTCCAACAGCACAACTACATCCCCTACTTCAGAGGTACCACAACTCAGCCTGCAGGCCTTGTGTGTTAGCTAAAACCAACTAATGCCACAACATGCATGGAACTGTTGCTGTCACAGCTGAACTGCAACACTAATGAGTTGCTATAAATGTGAAATATCAGAAGTGGAGATCTAGAATTACGTAAAGTTTCATGTATTCTCATTATTTAAGGATAAATAATAAGGAAAAAAGAATCAATCAATTATGAAACTACTACCTTGTCCTTCGCCCGCCTTCCCTAAACAGGAATTGAGACAGAATTCAAACAGGAACCAGTCTCTGAAAGTAAACCTAGGACAGGCCTGCACCTCAATTTGCCTCCCTACGGTAAACCTCTGGACCCACTGGTCCCACTCTTTTACCATCTCTATCAGTGTGATCCGGTTCTGTGAGATTGTAGGTGTACCCCAAGGTTCATCCTTTGGACCATTCAGTTTGTTTTTGCTTGCCATTATTGTGTCTGTAGAGTTCATGTTTTAACATCATGCTCAGTGATGTTGCATGGAAATCCTGTGTATATTATGTATATATTTATATTTTAACAGTGATTTTAATTGCACACTCAAACACTTGGGAACGTTGAAGATGGACATATGTATTGATGTACAATTGTGATATTTGTGCTTATCAATGTTGTGCTTTGTTACGGTGATAAATATGTTGGATTGCCCCACTGTGGAAAAAACTGCCTGTTTGGACATTTATGTTATTTATTGTTTTTCCTCCTTGTTGTTTGTTGTTGACTGATCTGTCTCATTTATTCACTGTTGTTTTGATATTCTGCCAGCTGATGTTTCCGATTACAGTTAATACCAGCTCAGGCCTATGAGTCTTTGCCTATGGGGGAGTGTGGATTACCTCATCTAAAGCATGCTTGAGTGTGGTCAGAGAGGGACTGTGTAATCAGTTGAGGAGGTCTGGGAAAGGGATCACTCAGTAAGCTCCACCAACACTTTAACACCAAGAATGCAAGTTAAGCCGCAAATGTAAACTTTGATACGTGCAGGCTCGCCTTTCCAGATGCACATAAAGTGTATAAAGCGTATGTCTGAATTTTTTGGGCAAGTTGATACTTATAAGGTTGTGAGTAACCTTGCTAGTCATGGGTCACTCCTTCTCTTGAATGTGAAGGGAGGGAGACCTAAAAAAGCTACTTATGATCTTGTCTCTGCGGTTTCTCCAGGAGAAAAAGAAAGAGAGGGAAAGAGAACTTCTCAGTAGTAGATTAAAGGGAACAGTGGAGGAACTGTAATTTGGGGTCTGGGTGCCAGTTGCAGTGGCACACACTTTGGCCTCGCTTGATTCTGGGCCTAACCACCTTTTAACACAGCGTGAAAGTGAGTTGTGCATGTTTGGTATGTTCTGTTTTTGTTACAGTTGACCCTTTATTGGGTGAGGAGCCACATACAGTAACTGGATTATCGGTTTTCGCTCAAAGTTTCTGAGCTAACTAGGCTTGCTCCCTTATTATAAAATAAATTGTTCCAGTTGTATATTCGAATTAGCTGAGCTAGGCTCAAAGCTGTTGTAAAAATTTATGATATATAAAACCCACACGTCAATTGAATTATTAATGTGGCAAGTTATTAAAAAGACATTGGCTGTGACTGATATGAATCCCTGTCTGCATTTTAGCGCGATGTTATGTATGTTGGCCATATTTCTCTTTGTGTGCGAAACGTAAAACAGAATTCTAGTGTGATTTTCACAGAACTACAATATCCTGCAATGCATTCATAACTTGTACTGAATATCATAGATCACTACATTAGCTGAATGTATACCAAAGTGCCTTGCGAGTCGCTTGTTACTAACAAGAGGAATATTAGCGGTGGACATTGAGCCATTGGAAACAAAACTTACCCTGGCAAAATACTATAAAAACAGCAGCACTGTACAGTTAAAAACAAAGATTCTAATGCATTTACTACCTGCTGCTCATCATATAGCAAAAACACTGACTGGTACCTGTAAGTAACTGCACTCACTGACCAAGAATTAAATGTGTATCTGTATATTCTGCAGGATAATTGCTAAGTCACTTGCCAAATGGTAAACTTTCTGCTTCACTATATGTCCACTTAGCGTAGCTCCACTCAGTTTTGACTGTTCAGGAAATGCATGCATGCCCAGCGAATGCGTTTACTATCTCCGATATCGTACAATGCTAATGAGGAAGCAGGGCTTCATTTCACTCACAGCCATTGTGTTGTTCATAGAATGATAGTATAATTTGTTTGGTTGTTATCTCTTTCTGCACCTACGGTCTACTGCCTAATAACACCTTAACTGTGATGAAATCACTGTAACTCACAGCCTCCCATGGTTTGTTGCATTAGTTTATGAAATGCGTTGTAAGTCAAGAGATCACAGACTTCCAGTAAAGTATCAAGACCACAGAGAGGAAATATGCTGGACTGGTTTCAAGGCTGTGCAGAGAGAATTACAGAGTACAGAGTGAAAAAGACACGAAGAGTACTGTGTCTCAGCGCTCAGCACTCACAATGACTATGAAGAATGAATTTTAAATTCTCTTAAGGATCCTTTCCCAGCAAGTTTATGACTAATGCAGCCTGGAGCTCGAGCAGTAAACCTTCATTCTCCACACAGAGCTCAGAGCTTGCCTTCAGTTGCCATTTGTGATTTGTATGCGGTTGCTGTACCAGGGACTAGCTGACCTCCTCCAGATGTGCGGAGGAGTTTCTTCCTCAGATTGAGTGGCCATTTACTAACTGCATTTTCTATTTTGTGTGTGCATGTGTGTGTGAAGTGCAAAAGTATACAGCACACAGTGTGTCTGTGAGTGAGCTAATTCTTCATGCTCATGCAACTGCAAATTTCACATATTTTCAAGCCTCTCTCTCTCTCTCTCTCTCTCTCTCTCTCTCTCTGTCTTTTCGACTCTCCTTGTAACTTGTTCTAAAATATTTATAAAATAAAAATCTATTTGTGTAGATGACTCCTTTTGGCTTAGAAGGTGCTAGTTACTTCATGATCCTGCCTGCTAATGTCACACTGCATTCTTCTAGTCTATGGTCACTGTGACCATATAACTGAATGATCTAATCTGTGCTGATCCAACAGAAACAGAGAAAAGCTTCTAAAGCCAGTTGAGAAATAGTCGGAGGATGAACGTAGCACACAGGCCACAGGTGTTTCTGTGGTTCTTTCATTACTTTTAGCTCGTTGGGTCATGAAGTGTGGCTTTATTAAAGCTTTGAAAACAAATGCAGCATAACTCTGCTCTCTCACCCCCCCCCACCCCCTGTCCGTTTATCTGCTCTTGCCTTCGCCCCTGGAGGTAGTGAAAGTGGCCGCAGTACCCCCAGCCTCTCCACCTACTCCGATGGCAAATCCCCCTCTTCTACATACGTGGCTGCACCTAAGCATTTCCACATACCAGGTAGGCCTGCCTTGCTTTTGCACTCAAGCTACTCCTAAGGGTGGGTGATCTGGCAGAAATTTAACATCACAATACTTGTTATGTATCCTGATTAGGGCTGTCAAAGTTAACGAATTAACGTGATGAATTATTAACGCTACTAATTCTTTTAACCTTTTAACACATTTCATAATTTGACCCTTCAGACCATCTGTAGTAGTGCAGGAGGAAGCTCAGCTGCTCACGCATTGTATATTGCTATGATAGATTCCACGATTGTCAACCTCTCGTTCAAATACAGCTTTCAAATGGCTTTTAAAGCAATATCTATGTTGCAGACTATGCTAGACAGTGGTCACGTGAAACCTATGGATGAATCAGCGAGCAGCAAACTAACAACAGTTCCATCGAGAGCCTTCACTGTAACAAGAATGTTCAAGCTGTATGAATGACAGTGAAAGAGATAAGGCTACAATCATGGAGGACTTGGAACCAGTGACTGTATCTATGATATGTGCAGTCATATGCCAAAGTTTGGACACCCCTGGCCAAAAACACATTCTCTACAAGGAACAAACTTAAATATGGCATGTGTCTCCAAATGTTTGTGAATAGTTTAAACATGCCAAAACTTTTACATGAGCCACATTTTATGTTTTATTTTTTTCCCCAATATGTTAAATTCAGAAAATAAACATCAATTGTGTGTTAAAATGAGCAGAAGTGTGTTCTCTGTAGAGGATGTGAACTTATTTTCACTATAAAGTCAATAAAAACATTTGACTAGGGGTGCCAAAACTTTTGCAAATGACTGTATGCAAATTAAAGTGTCATTGTTTGGAACATGCAGCCACTGTTGCTCTTACTGGATGTCAATGATGAAAATTGATAACTGGGTTCAGGTTCAAGGTAATAAGTACATCATATTGAAAGTTATTTTGTCAACTCATATAGCTATAACACTGCTTTTAAAATATTGATAAAACAGTTACTGTAATTATTTGACTGCCCTAATCATGATATTGAGCATTTGTGAGGTTTGCAAACAAGTTGAAATGTACAAAATACACCAGTGAAACAGTGGTGCTACAAAGGCTACAATAACTATAAATACATGTTTTTTTATTTTAACATTTGCTAAGACTACATAAGTAAGAACAGGATAAAAAAATCAATTATATTAATTCATATAATAATATAATGGTATGATGGGCTGCCATCTGATCAACCTCTTGTTTCCATACAGTTTGCGTAGTTGCTGTACGCAGGTTGTTGTTATTGTTTCCAGAATTCTGTACAGAATAGAAGTCTTTTTTATGATACATGCTGTTGTTTAGTGTTCTAAGTGCTAATGAAACCCACAATGTACTCAGAAATGTGTATCGCATTGTAATGAAAACAGATCGTCATATTGCCCACCCCTAGCTACTCCTTTAGACCTGTTGTACTGTAATAATGTTTATCCAGAGACTCTTATTCACTCTGCTTCTTTGGATACTCTGTGTGGACACTTTCTGCCAACATCACTGCTGTTGTCTCATGAACAGAATTGCTGGTGACAGGATTGTTTGAAGTGTGGGCTGTCAGCTGTGTCTCTGCAGTCGTTTCATAATTTGTACTGATATTGTGCATTTATGGTTCGTTGCTGCAAGCCAAAGGCACTCAAAATCATATTGTTCATATGCAGAACAAAGCTGTCACTGTCACTGCATAGCCTACTGCTAGCCATACTTGGACCCATTTAAATTGAACTACACATATTAACCATGGATTTAATACATTTCTACCCATTGTATTTATCCTTCTTTTTTCCATTTTTATGGAGTCTTTTGTTTCCATTACTGGCAGATGCTGAAACAGCGCTGAAAATGACCTGCATGTGTTGCGTTAAATGCGTCATTTTTCCTAAAGAGCGCTCCACTTAATCTATGGCAGTTGTTTGGAAGCAGCTGAGGTTAAAAAGCAAAGTGAGGTTAGGATGATTTAAATGGGCCAGTGAGACAAACATGCTGTGTCAATTATTAAGGATGAAGCAATGGTGTCATTTAAGTTGCCCCATTTATCTCCCTATTTTCCTCCTGGCTAGGCTCTGTTTTTAGTGATTATATGGTGCTCTCTGTGCTATGATCTTTGGGGTGCTTTAATTTGGGGATAAATGATAATTGGATGAAAGATTTATAATCAGTTCCTTGTTTACATTGCCTTGGTGTTTAGCAGCCTAATTGGACAGGCATTAGTTGACCACCATTGTCTCGATAATTCCTTATTTGGAGTCCGTTTGTAACAATTGGAAAGCCCGGGTTCCGAATCAAAGTCCAACTAAGACAAAGGCACAAACTGTTGATTGTTGCATGCTAATCACGACCATTTCTACATAACGAGGAGCCTGAAATGCCAAATCTGATACAGCAACAGATGTTCTGCACTGCAGAACCCTATTCTGCCTCTGCCTATGCAGCCCTCTCCTGCTGCCCTGACTCCATCCCTCCAGTAACTTCTAACTCATGCTTCTTTACTCATGGTTGTATTTCTTTCTTTGTTTCTTTCTCTCTTTCTTTCTTGCTGTCCCTGTCATTTCTGCTTCTGTCATGCTCTCTCTGTCTTCCATTCCAGATACTAAAGCCAAAGATAATATCTATAGAAAACCCCCTATCTACAAACAGCATGGTACAGTCCGATCTGCGCGATCACCATGACTCCTTGCATGCTCTGTTGTATGATGCCATTTATCATGGTATCCTGTTGCCATGGCACCCAGTGGCCTTTGACCCTTTCTTTTGGTTCTGGCGTTTCCATCTCAGACTTTGCAGTATTGACTCAAATCTCTAGCCACATGCAAAACAACAACTTATTGGAAAAAAAAGTCAATCTCTTCATCTACTGAGACGTTTTGGACAAAAAAACTCACTAATCTAAAATCTTGAGTCATAATACAACAACTAGGTATGTGATCATTATGACTTAACTGGCTATGAAACATAGCAGTTTGATTGCCTTTTGTTTTTCCATTGTTGTTGTGGGTTCTGCTATATGATCATCTGACATGGAAACAAGCAGCAGACATGTATGTTTTATTTGTCCTTTTTTCATGCCTCCCTCCATTCATTCACAGCATCTGGTGTGATTGTTGTCATGTGACTTTGGCATTGAACAGTGTCTTATTTTGTGTGTGTAACTCATTGTACTGTATTGGGTGGTCAGTGGACAGCGTCTGTGCAATGTGTGGTGTTTGTCGTAAGATTCATCTTGTTCCTCTGTGGTTTGAATTGGTTTCTTTCATTTGTATCTTTTTTAATTTTCTTAGTTCGCATTCTTATATATGTTTTATATCTTTTGTCCTGGGTGTGTTGTGTCGTTCTCCTAATATGCTTGTTGGCTCTCAAGGTGTAACATTAAGTTTCCATCATTAAATGACAATTGCTAGATGTCTGTTGAAAATCATGAGCGTAGGTGATATTCTTTAGGTGAGGTTTTCTGTGGTGATTTTTTTTTAAATCATTGTGGAGCACCTTGCATGTTACTTTTGTGTTCTAAACAATATACATGTATAGGTCTTTATAAGAACTGCGGGTATATTTTAACTCTACAGCCTCCAGAGCATCTTGGCAAGATGGGGATGACCCAGACAGAAAGGTAAGCAATGTGTTTGTGCATCCATCCATCTATCCATCCATCCATCCATCCATTCGTTCATCCATCCATCTATCCATCCATCCATCCATTCGTTCATCCATCCATCTATCCATCCATTCATCCGTCCATCCATCCATCCATCCATCCATCCATCCATCCATCCATTTTCCTTCCAGCTATTTATATATATTACTGTCCATTGGTTAGTCACTTCACTCAATCTTACATCCTGCCATCAAACATCCAACATGCATTTAATTTCCTTCCTAAAGCCATGGAAATGTGTTTTTGTCCATGAGATTTCCCTCCTTATATCTATCAAACATTGACCCTTCCTTACACCCGTACTGATATTTGGATGTCTCTTTAGACCAGAACTAGTTGGACGATTCTAAAGAGTGAGATTGATGGACAGTCACCAGACATTGACCCCAGGACTTCCACCCACAGCCTGCCCACAGACATGTCTCAGCCCAGTGAGTAACCAAAGAAAATGCACTGCTGTCAGAGAAATTAACCCTTAGAAGTCAAGAGTTATCACTGTCGTTGTGCTATACTATTTAAATGAAATCACATAACCACACCTAATTACATTCATAATTGCATTCATTATGTAATGAATTATATTTTAAATTACATTCTGTAAAGGCAGCTTTGAGTCTGCAGTTTGACTTTTCTGTGAAGAAATGACAAGATGTGGCAAAATTGTAAAAGACGTCTTTCTTTACACAAAACAAGACCATAAATGTTCAGGAAATACCAATCATAATTCCAATCATAATAAAATGTCTCCTCTTCTACTTACAAATACAAAAGTGGTATTGAATTTTTTGCAGAATTTCTCTACTTGTTTCAGTAAGCTATGTGTGAGAAATAATTAATATCAAATCACAAAATACTTTAGTTATTGCTGGTAATATCTGACATTTCTGCACATCGTGCTTTGTCTGAAGGCTGAAAAACCTGAAGCACACAACACAGTCATATTTTCTTGAGCGTCACACTACGTTTTGAAATCTGATTCTGGCTTCGCATCTCCCTGTTACTAAACAACAGTAGCGTAACTGTCGGTCAACTGTGCTAGATTACTATTGTTTTGGTAGTATTGTTTCCTCTTTTAAATAGTAATCTACTGTTAATCACCACCCGCGACCCAGAACAATAAGTGGCTTAGGAAATTTGTCTGTGTGTGTATTAATTACCAAGTATGGTACTGCTAGTAAACAAGCTAAACTTAAAAAGGAACTGCTTTTTGTTTATGTTGTGCTAACTTAGATTTGTAAAATCATACAGTTCAAGGTACTCAACAACTGCAAGTGTCACTGCAGGCCTGCCTTTCTTTTGATCCGATTGGTCAGCACAGAAAAAGCACTCATAATGTAGGCCACTTGACCATGCCAAGGACAGCCGCACAACACACATAGAACATGAGGCGCCGTGTGCATAAAAACAGGTAGCCAGTCGCGTCTCTCCTGTTGAAAACAATGTAAAAAGGTGCTTGAACACATACAGCGTGAACCCTAATAAGGGTTGACCTATTACAGGTAACATTGTTAGCCAATCAGAACAGCCCCCACTCTGACACTGACCAATCCTTGAATAAATTACATCACTCTAATGATTTAATGATACAGTGCTGCATATAATTTACAGCAGCAATCAATAATCCAACCATTTAGTACACAGCCATGTCATTTTTCAGGCTGTGTTTCTGGGCTCTCAGTGTTACTGAACGGACTGTATATCACTGTAATTGTGCTGGAGATGAACTGGCTCTGGATGGTAACTGATTCATTTGCTTATTCTGCTGTCTGTTCCAGATTTCCCCTACAATAAGTCTGCCTCTCTGCCGGGTTATGGGCGAAACGGCATCTACAAGGTAAACTGCATTGCAGATATGTTTCACAAAGTCTGCAACCCTGCTTCTTGAAGTGACGCAAACACAAAACTGTTTTCTTGCTCTAACTGTGAGGTGACACCTATTCAACCTCTACATCTGTCTGCAATCTCTCTCCCTGTTTGTGTTGGGTGTAACGGCTGTGGTCACGTATGCTGTCTCTGGTTGCCTCAGTGATGAGGAATCTCGTTTGATTCTGGTTTGATTTGACAGTCACAGCTGTGAGGAAGGGGCGGAGAGTGATAGTCACACATGTGGATCATGATTCATTTACTGTAGCTCAGTTGGTCTGGGGAATTAGTCTGTGGAGACCTTATTAACTGTGTCTGTGAGTTTACTGTAAGTCATTGTACTGTCTGACTTATCCACGCACTGCTTTGATTTGATATCTGGCTGACTTACAGAAGATTATGAGGGGTTATAGGTGCATCTTCATTAAAGAGGAAATGAACTGTGTCTGTTGCTGTGGTGGTCTGCTTAGGGAGCACCAAAAGAGAATTAATCTCTGTTAATACCATAATGGTACGCTCTGTCACCAGCACCAGTGTGAGTCTGAAGCTGTTTGGCTTCTGTACACTAGGTGGTGGTATTTTGCATTTATTTTAAGTACATGCATTCTTTCCCACTGTTGGTCCTTTAATACCCCTGCTGTGTGAATTTTGACTCAACTCACAAGTCCTCAGTTTCACTATTTGTTGTGGCCCAGATGATGATGGTTTCCCTTTTTTGAGTCTTCCTTAAGTAGTAGTGCAGCATAATATTGACAAAATACCAGATTCCAGATTGCGATTATATTTTTACATATTACATTGACTTGCAGTATGTTTAGACTCACTGGTAACTCTTTGATGTGATTGGCCTGCATTGTTTTGGCCAAACTTATTTACATTTGTTAGATCACTTGAATGCCTTGAATCATCACAAAAACTCATCTGGAACATCTGAGGTTGGTCAGGATGTTTACAGCACAAAGAAAAAGGTGACTTTTTATTTGAAGGCAACCTACATAAGAACTTCATAACACATGCATAACCACTGATTAACATTTATAAAACCATAATTGAATATTTAGAAACAATGTATGTCAGTAATCATAAGATAAACCAGTAAAAGACATACAGTTTCTGTGAAGAAGACATGTGGCTGCATATGCTGGGAATGATGCTTCACAACTGTGTTGTAAATGGAATAAATTTTCTTTACTTCATATAACATCATAGGTTGTCCAATGAACAGAAGCCTTATGTATTCAGCTATTGCTTTATAAATTTTGCTTTGTAAATATTATTCAGTGCTTACACTTGTGTTAAGTCACTATGTAGGTAGCCTGAAATGTTACCTTAAAAAAAAAAGCAAAGAAAACAAACTGTTAGTGATCCTGTTTCCATATTGCTGCCTTCTGCCTTCTGGGCAGATCAACTAACAAACACTATATTGTGTTTTGCTCTTACTGAGTTTTGTCTGACAGCTGCCACTTGTTCATTAGTCGCCTGGACCTGCATTTCTGTAAAGCTGCTTCCTTACAATCAAATTTGATTCATAAGTTTAAGGAACTTGAACTTATTCAAGGATCAACTATGGGAAACACTGCTCTAAAAGCAGGGGTAGACCTTAGCTTTTTCTCCAGCACAGGGGCGCCCAAACGTTATGTCTTGGTCGGCCACAGTGTAATGTTTCTGGTGGGCTGAGGGCCAAAAAATCTAAACAATATACCAATAAAGAGGGTAGATGGAGTTTTCTATTAAATGAGGGGGTGAGGTTAGGGTGACTTTCTTGCAGGCCAAATCACACGTCCTCCTGGGCCAACTTTGACCCACAGCCCACACTTTGGGCAGCCCTGCTCTAGTCAGTGAGTAATGTACCTGATTGTACTCATTAACGTCTTGGATGTTGAAAATGATTGTCAGATTGGTTTAGTAAGATATTACCTGAACATAAACTTGAACCCACACAGGCCTCTCTCTCACTCTTCATCTCTCCATCTCCGTTTGATCTAAAGTGAACCTGCCTCAGTGTCACATTTCACACTTTCTCCAGCCAAGCAAACACAAAGGTGCAGTATGTGAAACAGAAAGCTGGCCCTACAGCAATATGTGTCAGCAAATACAGCAGCAACTCAAACCCAAAACATTACAGCCCCTCTTTACATTAAACTCTAACCTTTAACCTCAGGAAATGAAAGAGAAACATCAGCAGCTCCAACAGATGAATTTTACTGAGGCCATCCTGGCACACAGGGGGCTTTGAAAGAGTCTGAATATCATTTTCTCTCTCAATTTTTTTTCTCTGCCTGTCTTAGGCAGCTGATCTTGGAGAAGATGATCATGACTCCAACTGGGGCGCAATGAGAGGTAAAATACGTGTGTAGGCACTTGTGTTTGTGTGTGTTGTTTTTGACATAGTGTATTCTCTGCTGTAGTTTAGGCTTATCATTCACAAATAAATTAGCAGTTATTTTACCTCTAAGGCCACACTTAGGCAATTTTCCTCTGAAGTGGTAGTAAATGTATTTATGAAAAACCTTTGAGTAGATTTTCTATCAAGTATTGTCCAACACTACCCAACTGTGAAAATGAAAAATTAAATACACTCACTTTCAAAAGTTTGGAATTAATGTTTTTAATAATTTAAAACTAGTTTAGTTGCAGGCAAGTGAATTAAATTGTTGTAATCAGTCAGTCCTGTTCAACTTAAGCTATAAATAAAAATAAAATAAAAAATAAAAAAGACATTTTAGGTGTGTCCAGAAGGATGAATGGAGATATAGGACATTCTACACTGACTAGGAAAGCTGTATCTATTTAATTATAATACAATTAATATTCAGAATTTACCATATTTTAAAGGTAAAAGTGAATTCTCAAAGAGGATAAATGTAGTACATTTTCACAGAATTCTTGAAATATTAAATAAAATATCTAAAATGACCTGGTGGATAGATTGTAATATTTAAATCTACACCATATATGTTATATTTCACAAAATGTTAATATAGCAAGTAATTCCAGACTTCTGAACAGTAGTGTACAGTTACAAAAGTTAGAACACCCCCAGTCAAATTATGTTTTGTTGATTTTCTAAGTGAAAGTAAGATAACACATCCTCTACAGAGAACACACCAAACTATGACATTTTACTGCACATTCTCGTTTATTTTTTTTGACTACTGAACTACTGAAAAAAAGTTTTGCACAGGCCACATTTTGTGTTTTATTTTTTTCTAACATATTAAATATGGTGAATAAACAGTTATTGCTCATTAGAGGGCTACTTTATTTGCTTTTAGAAAATCAGCAAAACCTGGGGTGTTCAAACTTTTGCATACAACTGTACATTGTTATATGTATACATGTATATTCCAAAATAAAAAAGATATCATACTGTAATTTATTTCCACTATATTACTTTTTGTATTGATAGGCTTCATCTGTCAGACTGTTTGTAATTCCATTAAAGAGGAACTTAAATCTAATATCCCTCTTCCTGTTTGTCCCTCTCTATTCTCTTTTCTGTCTCCTGTCTCAGAGTATAAGGTAAGTTTGTACATTTTTGTGATGACATACTGATGACAGTGTTGATGTTTGCCTTCATTTTAGCATCGAAGAGTTATAAAATTGTGTCCACTTGTGCTGTTCTGTACCTGTTTTCTGTGTGTTTCTTTGTAGGTATACCCATATGACATGCTGGCTGTGACCCATAGAGTCAGAGTGAAGCTACCGCGTGATGTCGACCGCACCAGACTAGAGGTGGCGTCTCTTTGAAACCCCCTTAATCCTTAAAGCTTAAAGGGCCCATATCATAGGAAACTAAGTTTTCCTCACTGTTGAGATAAGAGTCTAATGTAGTATGTAAAAATTGTCAATGTTTCAAAACATACTATTCACTCCCTAGACCATGAAGTCCATATATGGAAACTAACCTGCTAAAACAGCCCAAAACAGCCAATTTTATTCTGTTGAAAACCAATGCGTTTACATATAAATGTTAGTCTACTGCAGTTTAGCAGTTTTCGTCCATTCACATTGAAGTTATAAGCACTGTTCCATTCTGGACTGCTTTTTGAATGAGGCACAATACAGGTCAGCCAATCAGAACACAGGTCATTGAAATATATTTATGTCTTAAAGGCACAGTAACAGAAACAGTCTTGTTTAATCTTAGTAAATAAAGGCTACTCTCACATTACCAGACTTAGGTGGCACAAACCCAATTTTTTGCCTTAATGTGACACAGAGCTCATGTGCATGCGAGTCATTTCGGGACCCCAGTTTATAAATTTGAGTCACCTACCTACATGAATGTGGAGGATCAAGTTAGAAAGATTGGATCTGAGCAAAAAACGTAATTGAGCAATGAGGCTTGTAGTGTGAACGTAGCCAAAGAAAGGTTGGAAAATGGTCACGTAAAGATGAATTATGACCATTTTTGGTAAATATACCTACAAAACTATCATAAGTGGACCCCAGGGGAAAAAAATACTAAATATCTTTCTTGCTCTCTGTATCTCTACATCATTGGGATCTGATTGATATCTGCTTTAATTGCTTGCCTCTGTTAAGATCATAAATGTTTAGCAATTGATAAGGTCTCTTGTCAGCTTCACCAAAATAAGGCAGCAATATTTTTCAACTTTGAGTTCTCCCACTGTATTCTGGATTTTATGCCATTTCTTTCATCCAGATTGTTGATTAGCCCAAGTACTCATCCAGTTCTGAGGCCGAGGGATCTGTGGAGATATTATTGCTGCAGAACACTGAATTATATTTTTTCCACATTAATGTGTAACTGGGTCACTGTGAGGCAGAAATCAGCCCTTTTTGGCTCTAACTGTAATGGAAGGTTATGTGTGATGATGTGTGGGTGCATGTATGTGTGCGTGTGTGTGTGTGTATGTTACTTTGTTTTTGTACATTTTCAGAACAAAAATGTCCTGACTGTGTAGAAAAAACAGGGAACAACAGGGTAAACTTACACATAGGTCACATTATTACACATTGCACATTATTATTATTGTGTATATGTTGTTTTCTATATATATATATATATATATATATATATACAAACACACACACATATATACATGTATATGGGACTATTATTACACATAGGTTGTTACGTATATATAGTGTATGCTGGGTATTACTATTGCATATAAGTAGTTATATATATTTAATACATATGGAAGATATTATTACTTATAGGTACTTACATATCCAATTCATACATATTGGACATATATATGACCCCATTATCTGATAATATAAAAACTAATTGTGTTTATGTGTTTGTGTGCGTGTGTGTGCGCGTGTGTGTGTGTGCGTGTGTGTGCGCGTGTGTGTTTATGGCTGGACTCAAAAATTCCCCACAGTTATCCACAATATTTCCTGAGTTTTTTCAGAATGTTATGACAGTGTTATCAGTGAGTGGGACTGGGGGAAAGAGGGGATGTGGCTGACTCTCTGTAACCTCAGACTGAATTATTAGCTTTTATCAACCCTGCACTCTAACTCTGTGCTTGGAATGTCTGTGGCACACAGTTATCTGTGTATGTGTCTATGTGTTTGTACTCACTTGTGTGCTCAAAAGCCTGCACTAGTTTGGATAGGATAGGCCTTCATTGCACAATTTATTTTCATTGTGTGTGAGGGAGTATAGTCAGCCTCTCCTGGGAGATGCTTACAACACTCCAGCAATAAAATGTATTACAAAAGCCTGGTGATTTCAGCAGTTTCATCTTTCTAGAGGACCATAAAAGCCACGCGCATCTGCGAGTGTTATTCTACCACACACAAGTAGGTCTGAGCTAATAAAGATTTATGCAAATCCACAGTGGAATGCCTCAAATCGAGCTCACGCCCTGTAAGCCTGAAGCCGTGCCCTAAGCGCTCTACTGTTCTTTACACACAGCATAGCTGTAATAACTCAATGTTTTAAGTAGGGATATAGGGTTGTAATTATTGCCATTACTATGTCATCAGTTCCGTTCTTTAATCCAGGATGAGACTCACTGCATGCAGATGATGTTACTAGAGCAAACATTCTGCAGTTAGAGACACTGGGCTGCTCCCTAGATTGGTTTTGATTAGGGTTTGATTAGCCCTTTGACAGCGTGTTGTTTTAGGCATTCACAACTCGCTGAATGCTGGTCTGCTTACTTGATTAGTTCAACTCTACTGCTGCTGTAATGGCTTTCATAACTTAACCACTATGTTGTCAAATAATTGGGGGAAATTGGATAAAAAGTTTAGTATTTCCTTTAATGTCTAGACAGATGAAACATATATGAGAATGTATGAAAGCCCAATTATATCTGCTGTTGTAGGAAAGAAATTATCAGTACAATATTAGTGCATCTTACTAGAAATTTAGGTTTACATTGGGATAGCCTACAATTTTCAAAAGCTCAAATACTAACCTGGTTTATTACAGCATAACAAGGATATTATTTTGTGATGTTATATTGTGTTAAGTGTCATAATGAATTATGTCAGGCTTAGCATAGATACTAGGTTATATTCTCACAGTTATTATTGCATTTCTACTTTGTCTTTGCCATATACTCTTAAAAATAAAGGTGCCACAAAATGATATCTTATAGCGAGGAGATAGAAGAAACACTTGGTTCCCTAAAGATCCTTGCAAACCATGAGAAAAAGAGATATGTTAGTGTGGAGAACCTTTAAAAGGTTTAAAAACGTTCTCATAATGTTAAAGGATCTATACCAAGTTTAGGGTTCTTCCTATAACCTATATGTGGAGATTCTTTAAACTTTAGAAAGGTTTTTTTTGCATTCATACATTTGCAACAAAGGTTCTCTAAAGAACCACCCACTAAGCTTTTAAAGGAACCAAAAGTTGTTCTTCACACCAAAGAACCCTTTTAGCACTTTTATTTTTAATAGTGTATCAAAACCATCTCCAAATTTATACCTTTATAGGAAAAGGATCCACAGTTTTAGCTTCAAAAAATATGTTAAATCAAGTAAATTTACACCATTTCTGTTGGTCTATTCATCATAAAATGTTTACACAATATAAAGAGCACCTTGTGTTTTCAAATGAATTTGCAGGGTTTTGCTATGACAGCAACAATATGTAAAGTTCACAGTAAGAAAGCTTTGTAATATCAAGTGTAAGAAGTTATTGGTTGTGATTTTGAAATAGTCTTAGCAACCATCTGAAATGTAACTCTCTCCCTCACTTTCAGAGGCACTTGTCACCAGAGGAGTTCTTCCAGGTTTTTGGGATGACCATTGAACAGTTTGACCGCTTGGCTTTGTGGAAGCGAAACGACTTGAAGAAAAGAGCACGCTTGTTCTAAAGTCCCCCCGGCGAACTGCTCTACTCATCTGGCCTGCGTATATGGAGAGATGAGGGAAAAATAAAATTATATATGCACTTCCGTTCTGCTGCATACTTGCTGTCATCTCATCTCACGCTGAAGAAGAGAGGAGCGTGCAGGACACTGTCACTTTTGCAGCCACAGTGTTAGCCACCTAGCTTTGTGTACAAATGCAACACTATACGTGTCTGAATGTTGTTCAAACAGGGAGGGAGGAAAGAGTGTGGACTCTATACGCCTCTGCTTCTGTCTTTGGGCTGTCTCTTTCTTGCTTATCTTTGTGATACATGCATTCTGGGCTTTAGAATATAAGCCACTTTCTCTACGTTTTTATACCGTTGGAAACCATGCCTGTCTTATCTGTGTTTGTGTGTATGCTAGTGCGTTGCTTCAGTGTGTTCTTCTCTTTTTAATGCTGTCAGATTGTCCAGGTTCTTTGTTTGCTCTAATGAAAAAAAAGCTTTGAATTTATTTGATTGAAATGTGTACATCATTGCCGCATGAATATATATTACAACACAATTGTTTCAGTTTTGCTATGTTTGGCAGTAATTGTGTTGATGTAATATGTCTTATTGGTGTGGAATCCTCTGTATGTACACATTTGAATTATGCACTGTAAAAAAGGATTTGTTGTTAACTTAAAAAGGTAAGTAATATGGCTGTAAGGTAGTCTCAGTTTGCAGATGCATTTGTTTTTTCTGCAATTAGTTTGGAAAATTGCCTTCTGCTAGACTTCATGCTAAAACAGTGGTGATTGATTGGTTATTTTACATGCCAGTCAAATGGCCCTTTCCTGTCAAAGTAGGCGATTCCTGGCCATGTTATGCCACAAAATACATGGGATACAAGAGAACCTGACCTTGTTAACTTAAATGTTTGAGGTCAGTGAACTCAAAATCCTACCAGGTTAACCAGGTTACATAATTTTTCAAGTTAAAAACTCACATAGTTTTTAGTGTGGCTTGCAATAATTTCTGAATAACATGAAATTCTAGCTTAGCAAGGTAGCAGTTAGAACTGTTTCTACTGATTTCAACTTAAATAACTTTCACATAGTGTGGTGACATAAATATATGACGCACTGTAGTTGTGCATCTCTCACTAAAGAAAAGCCACCCAGCTGAAATCGAGGTTTTTGTTGGTTCTGCTGTGTGGTTATAAATTTAATTTATCTGCTAATTTTTAAAACAAGCAGGCTTAATCAGAAATTGGTGGGGCATCACCCTTTTACTTTAAAAAGTGGTAGAATGCCAGCTAGCTTGCTGATCCAAGAGCAAACTAAAAAACAACTTTTTGAGGCAGCCAGGTTAACCTACTTTTCAAGATAAAACCATTTTTACAGTGTTTAAATTCAATGAATCACCTTTTACAGTGGTTTATCTTTATATGTCTGCGTCAGATGTCTTCTTCGGTCTGTTTCTCCTCTAAACTGTCTGTTGTCCTCCATTCATTTTTGCTTGCCCCTCTCTTCCTCTGCTTCCTCAACACATGACTCAGTTACAGCTTGGTGTGTGATACTTATCGTGCTATTTGGAGCTCGCTGGAAGCTCATTCAATCCTCTGGGGCTTCAGCATGAATGAGCCAAAGACTCTGCCTCAGCCTCGGCCAGCCAGAGCAACAGGTCAACCGTGTTTAGGTCAACACAACAGTGCACCTTATACTGCGTTCTTTCTGCCTGCCTTGCCATCGCTCCCTTTGCTAACAGTTGGAACATGCCTCAGCCTGTTGCTTTTGCGTGTCTTATTTTGGAGTGTCCTCACTGTGAGATTTAGTTTGCATCAAAATCACGATGAATCAATAAGCTAAATATGATTTTTCATGCATTAATATCCCTTATTATTTAAAGGCATAAACATCAGATTCATATTATCAAATGTTATGGCCACACTGTAGCCTTTTTGATTACATTTAACACATATAACATATAATGCACTTAAAACTTATTTTTCTACTCTACTTCTGTCTCCTGCGAAGCTCATGAAACACTTTATCACAGTTTGCGTATGACTGCAGCATTGACTTTAGCATGGAGACATGCCAAGGTTGTAGCATTTAGCCGCGCTAACCTACGCAGCACTTGTAACGCATGTGGTTCAGTGATGCTTCACTGAAAACCAAATACAGTTGAGTTTCGTTTTCTCTGGTTCTGAATAAATGTGTGTACATACAATATATAAATACCTGGAGCAGTTGCAGTGCCGCTTTGTTGGCATGCACTGTATGCAGTTGAAATTATATTAGTCATAACGAGTACTCTAGTATCTCCTCATACATGGGTGGTTTGGTTTTGCTTTGCATTGTGAACCAGATTTACTGCAGCCTTTATCACATTTTAATGTGTGAACATGAAGATGAACTTCATTTTCCAGTCATTCGTTATGTTTTGGAAATTGCAATTGCAACCAAATGTAACATGGACTAAAGGCATTTGTGCATTTAGTCCCATGAATGTGGCAAATGTGATGTGAGATTGTAGTTTAAGTAACAACAGCCCATCTAAAGCAGCAGTATCAGTTCAGGTACTGTGGACAGAATCTTATCAGATACTATCGAGTAATACAAACCAACCTGGCTCACCAATGTTTTCTTTTAAAATGATAAAAGACATTTTTCTTCTTTTCTCGAATTCTAACCTGTTAAATCCAGATGTATAAGATAAAGGTTCTATAGGCACGTTTAGTGTCTCATTTATTGAATATCTTCATACATAACTTCTATATCTTGTTCTATATCATAAAATCTTTATGTTTTAATATATTTTATTGCACAACAAGGCAATACACTATCCATTGCATTTATTTAACGTTACTGTAGAATGTGCACAAGCAGCTTATATGTGAACATTTTTCATGCAGTCATATCTGGGTTTCGCCAATCATGCCAAAGTGTTCCACTCACATGGTCGGACATATCTCTCATTTTTAGTATATTTGTGTGCACATGCATACGC
Source organism: Colossoma macropomum (assembly GCF_904425465.1). Classification (NCBI taxonomy): domain Eukaryota; kingdom Metazoa; phylum Chordata; class Actinopteri; order Characiformes; family Serrasalmidae; genus Colossoma; species Colossoma macropomum. Next base: position 16,086,510 of record NW_023494790.1, on the reverse strand, counting down.
ATGCATAACCGGAAGGCTTCCCCAATGGACCATGCTGGGTTGGGTTGCATGGAAATTCTGCTTTAGTCTTATTTGAACAGCTGTAGGCGCTTGTGTTTGTGTGTGTATGTGTATGTGTGTCAGCATCCGTCTCTGGGAACGCGTCGGTGGATCACGTAAGATAAGTCAAGTACAGATCTTCAGGCTGCTTCATTGTTGTTCTCTCCTTGAAAAAACAGTGAAAATCAGAACCGGGCTTGTCCCACAGCCGATCAGCTCATAGATCTGCTTGCTTTGGTCGAGTCTGTGTTTTATGATACTCTGGTTTGCTTTTGAATTCAACCACCCAATGATGTAATCAGCAATTTTATTTTGTTTTTGTGATAGAAAACTTCATGTAATAAAAAAAAGTCTATCTGAGTGTGTGAAAGTGAGATATTGGAGAGTGGCCTAAATGAGCTGTGATCAGGCAATTTTAGAGGCCAGTGTAGCCACATTGCTGATTATGGTTCATACCTTGGAGTGAATAAGTTTAGCCAAACTATGTTTTTTATTTGTAAGTTTGGGACTTTTTTCTTCTTCTTCTTTTCTTTGTAAAAGTGTATTTGTTTTGCAAAACATGTTGAATGTAACACAAAAAAGACAGAGTTGCCAACCAGTAAAATTTGTTTGGGTTTTTTGTTTATTTGTTTGTTTTTTTGTGCTGTGTATGAATTAACACCTGCATATCCTCAGATATAAATCTAGGCCAATGCTGTCATTTTGATGTAGTTGTGGCTGAGCAAAAGTTATAGATTTGGGGAAATGTGAAGGTTTAAATCTATACTGTTACTAAGCCTTAATGGCTTTTTGTCTTCATTTGCTTTGCTGGTTTGCAAAAAGTACTGATGTTCATCTTTCAATAAATGTTTCATTCGGCTAGTTTATCCTTGTTTCTTTCAGCTAGTTGACCAGTGCTTACCTGGAAGAAAGATGGAGATAGATAGATGCCCTTCATATGTGAAGAAAACATGGTTTTTGCACACATGTTAAAAATTTGTTATCAAATGTGTGATCATGTGAAAAAATATGTGATCACATGTGAAAAGTTGTGATACTTGTAAACAATGTGGTTTTTGCACATTTCATTTGTAAGGGTAGGTAGGTAGATAGATAGATAGATAGATAGATAGATAAGTAGATAGATAGATAGATAGATAAATAAATGGATAGTTGAAGATAGATGCAGGTCAGGACAGGTGCACTGTAGTCTTTAATTCATTGTCCCACAGCCCTGGAGTGTGTAAATAGATAGATGGATGGATGTTTGTAGTCCAAGTGAACGCTCTCCCTTATCCGCTCATATCTTGAGAGAGTCTTATAAAGCGAAGAGACCACACCTCCAGCCTACTGCTATTGGCCGCGTATCAGTGTGGCCCGTCGTCTGATTGGCTGCTTCAGCTGTCAGTCTCTCCGTTGTTTGACAGTCTGTGGTGCGCGCCCCCTTCATCAGCGCTGTGTCTCTCTGAGTGCTGGACGGAGCTGCGGTGGACATTCATCAGTGAGTGGACGTTCAGCCTTTATCAGCCCATCAGCGAGGAGCACAAAGATGACAGGAAACAGCAGTAAAGGTAAGCGGGGGCGATTCACACGGCTTTTTCATCCGCACATTTACAGCGGAGAAATCTTAGAGCAAACTTCCATTGTTGCCAGTGCAGTGAGTTTGTCACTTTTGGCTGTAGAGCTGCCTCTCTTCACGCCTTCCAGTCGATGCTGAAACCTCTCAGTAGTTTTAATTCAGCATGTCCGGACAGCCGGGTTTAACCTGATGATGAGGTAGACTGCTATTGTTCACTGGTTGCTCATTCAAGCACGTGCAGCCGCGACGTGCTCTCAGTCAGACGGTGATTTGGCTCTGTGTAAAGCTCAGCTGCAGCTTTCAAAGCACAAAGGAGCCGTAGAGCACCGGGGGTTGATCTCGTGGCTGAAACCGGTGGGATCAGCTGGTGAGGCGAGACAAACCCCCCTGTCCTCCCCCCTACCCCACCCCGGGGCAGAGAGAATGATAATCCTGAAGGGGGAGGGTGGACACCCTTTAAAAACCCAGAGGAAGGGCTGCGTGGGAAGAAATTATTTAGAACAAATCCAATTAATCTAGTACAGTAGACACGAGGAGGCGCTTATAATTGGCAGTGAGTTGGATTAATGTTTTGTGTGTGGGTGGGTGTGTTTAATAGGATGAAAAATAAACCCATAGAGACCCATTCAGTGTACATTATAGGCTCCCAAAGTACCTGTCTATCTATCTATCTAGCTATCTATCTAGCTATCTATCTATCTATCTATCTATCTATCTATCTATCTTTGACCTATTGCCTGTTACCTCCTTGTTTACTCACCTTACTATTGTCCCCAAGAGGAAGTTCTTATTTTTATGCTGGATGTTTGGGTTTGCTCTATGTTTATGTGCATGTTGAAGTTCAGTGAGGATGTTTTTCAGATCCAGTTCAATCCGCGTTTTTCTCCCACGAGCAGTTAACAATGGACCAGGCATAAACTGACATCCTGTTTATAGCCAACTGATTGATTTTGGACTGTAGTGACACCAGAGGATTGAGGCACAAAGTCACTGAGACACCACCCTGTCTCTCATGTCCTATTAGCCTGACCTGCTCACAATAGTCAGACAAGGTCATACAATCAGAAAGAATCCACTGGTGCAGGCCAAATACAACCAGGCCGGGAATATGATCTCTTTTGGAAAAACACAGATAAGACACAGTTTGGACAAAGCTCAGGCCAAGAAGAGAAGGATCTTTGATCGATAGCCAGTGATGGGTGTGTCCCAGCATCTCAAGACTCCTTTTGAAAAGAATGTGAATGGCACCCATTTATATTTCAGAGTAATTTTTGATTTAGGATAAATCCCCCCGTACAGATAATTCTGTTTTATTGAGGTTAAAGATAAATGCTGGTGAACAGCACTCTTACTCTCAGAAACTATAATACCACCAACCTTAGTCTGGTGGGCAGTATGAAGGGTTTAGTTGAGGTCTGCAATGAACAGTAGTGGCATATCCACCACAGAGAATAGTCTCAGCCCCAAAATTTGTTGATAATGATTTGGAAGGTTTAGATGTAAACAAAATCACTTATAGTAATAAGTGTATGCTGTCTTGTTTTCAAAATGGTCATATAAAGGTATATTTTCCTTTCTCCTGTTACATGAAGGTAATTTCGAAAGTGCTTTTGGTTTGTTGTCTTGGTTTTTATTGGGCTTTAAACACAGTGAATTTGCTGGGTTTTATGGTACATCTTTTAAATTAGGCAGTCTTGCTTCCTTTACCCAGCAGGTGATCTCTCGGGAACAGGAGCAAACAATTAAAGTCCATACATTCAGGCATAGAGGATCCAGACTATGCCATGCAGTGTTGTTGTCTTTGAAAGTGAACCAAGGAGATTGTTTAACTAGCTAACTGAAAATATGTTGACAGTAAGTGAAATTGAACTATCTACGTTCTGCCCATGTGTGTTTTTGTAGCAAAAAAACAAAAGGCAAACTCACTATTACACATAATGGGAAAATATGACTGGGTAATATAACATTATTTATTGTTATCATTATTGTTATTGCTATCATCCGAGTGGCGCAGCTGTCTAAGTTTTGGCTCTATCATTAGGACAGGACATTGTAATTTGGATCCTCGGTGATGCTACAGCCATCCATGGCTGGGAGTCCAAGACAGCACCTCTCTGGGTGGACAGGATGGCCCCACCTCTCCCCCCAAAGACTGCATAATTATTCCTGTTTAATTTGATTTAATGCAGCCTGGTATGTAAAATGCTGAATACAAATCATTGTATTCATAGTTTTTGATACTATTTTTGTGTCATGCATCCCTCTGGCTCTGACAAACTGAAGGACTCCATTTCCCAGAATCCAATACAATATACTTTGTGAGGTATTGCTTCTCCTAGTAGAGCTACTGAGCATTTCCTGTATGCTATTTTGTCATATTGTCTTCTGACTGTGTTTCTGGATTTTCTGACTTTGACTTTTTGCCTTTTCACCTTTTTGGATTTGGTTGCCTGATCACTTCTTTGTTATGTTTGTCCTTTTCTGTATTTTGTCATTTTTGAACCTGGCCTACGCCTGTTCACCGACTGTGATTCTTGTCCAAAATGAAGTAAAGCCTCATTACTTGTTTTTTAGCATGAGCGTCTGGCTGGTTCTGTCACATTACATTTTAATGTGCCACTGCTTTGTCTGTTAGAACTTACACGAGAAATAAATATTGTGACATTTCGTGTATCATGAAAACCTCTTGCAATATCATGATATTACATTTTTGCCATACCGCCCACTTCTATGGGAACATATAGTACACAACTGCAGGTTTAGCAAAAATGTGTAAATTATTTGCATTTGTGGGCAGAGGATGGATTAGCCTGTTGCATTATATGCTAAACAAAGTCTGTATATGCCAACCCTGCTCCATCTGACTGAACGGAAATGTGCTGCATAATTAAATTAGATTATACAACAACTCAATTTTGAACGTACCGAGAAGCATGCGGCGGAGAGAGCCATAGCAGAAAAGGGGGTGGACCTGGTGAGGAGAATCAGACACAGCATCACTCATCACAGCTGAAAGTGCTTATTGTTGTTTTCATCCTCACTCACATATGTAACTCACTCGCCACAATTGAACAAAGCACAGTGTGGAACATGTTCCTTTACCACAAAATTTACAGCTTGTTGTCAGAGGGCTGCTGGAGTTATTCAGGTTCAGGCAGGGTCATGGAGGCCAGGGAAGAGAATCCTGCCCTGCTAAGCAAGCATTAGCATGTTCATATACGCCTCATTTCAGGCATTCTGTGAAGAACCCACATGCGGTTGGTTTGGCTGCACAGTGCATTGCGGTGAACCTGACACTGGAGCCCTGTCACTGCACCCATGATGAATATGAATGATAAAAAAAACTCTTTGTTTCAGTGAAGCTGGGTTCTATAGGGGAAAGCTGGTGATATTTAATCTGTATGGAAGCAGATAGCCTGGCAGCTGGCCTGATTCTGCCTAACGTATTGACTCTTGTGGGCTTCGATGACATCACCATTGGACATCTGGGCCTACATAGTCGCAGCTTGTGTGTGTGCATGTGTAGGTGTAAGGTAAATCTGCTGGTGAGTATCCTGGTGAGAGATTTTGCTATCAACAGACAAACAAATACAAACTATGTTCGGCTTCAGATTATGATAAAAGTCTATAATTCCAGTAAGCAAGAGTTATGGTTAGTCTTGCTAGCTGCAAGTGTGCAGATGTGCTGGGCAGAGTGGACTGGTATAAATGTGAGATACAGTTATTTTGTCTTACTGTGTAGCTACAGATGTAGCTACATTGTAGCTGTCATTAAAAATGCCCACTCATTACCATAACCACAGGAAAAAAGTGAACACAACACAGAATCACCTCATTTAACTTTTTACAGCACTATAGGTGAAGAGTTGAAGATGGCAGTGCTCTTGTGGTTTATCCACAGTACTGAACCTTGTTTACGTTACCATGGTCATCTTCTACTACTCACTAGTTAGGTGATTAACCTATAGAAGCTCGCACAGCTCAGTTATGTTCTCATCATTAGAAGAAACAATGAAGCATGCGAATGTTGTGTTTATTTATTACAGTGAAAAAAGCATCTTTTCATGCCTTTTTGCATGAACAGTGGCAGCATGCAGCGGTGTAAACATTACCATGGTGACCAAAAATCGATGATTATCTAAGCAGAGCTTTGTCAGTCTCTTTTATTTATTTAAGGGGGAAAATTGTCATAAGGATTCAAGACCTCAGCACCTTTACCCATGACAACCATACATTTTATAATAATTTATTTTTATAAATTATTTTAAATGATCAACATTTTCATGATCCGCTGAAAAGCCTACTTTTTTGAATGTGCAATTGATAAGTTTAAAAAAAAACCTTTTTAGGTTTATAAAATTTGACTTAAATTGTTTTATCTATTTATTTATGTAGTATATCATGATTTCATATTGTAATTGTCCAGATAGAGGTATAACACTGCAGCATGGTATTGTCATATGATGAAAAATGTGGCAATGCATAGTAGAGAATGGGCTTTCTGTTACTTAAGGCATCCAATGAAGATTCCATTCTTAGACCAAAGTTTGCAGACAGCCAGCAACAGTCAACAACCTCCACCAATATGATTATTAGTCGGCTGTGGAACAGCATGGATAGAAACAAAATTTTCTTCTTTCAAATTTTGTTCAATATATTGTGAAAATATTACGTTGTGAACCCAGTATTAAGAGTTGAATTAGACTGTGATGATATTGTTACACTGCTACCAGATAGTGGAAAGTATTGTGACGGAAACTTCAGTTCATATTGACCACTGCTAGTGTAATTGCTGTAGCTCCCTCTAGGTAAATCACAAACACAAGGCATTCCTCAAGCTACAAACATTAATAATGCACGTCCATGCTGTCAAAAATGCAGTGAGAACAAGATAAATAAATACACAAATCAGTTTAGTGTGAGTTTAGTGTAATACAGCAACATTCTTATAGAAAATAACCGTTAAAAACAGATCTCACAACACAAATATAGCTTACATAATCCGTTAACCCGAAGGCTAAGAGCCATTAAACATATGGATAATTACCTTGTGGAACATTCATGAAAACATAGATGTGCCATCACATTAGTATATGAACTCCACTAGCATTTAAGCTGTAGGCTAACCCATATCTATAAACATAATATGGAAACGTACATATAACCTTGCCTACCTCATTGGTGCATTAACTCAAAAAGAGAGAAAACTTAAAACTTTTACAAGTCTTCACATAATTCCAGTCTTCATGAACTTTAATATACAGCAACATTTAAAGCTGTATATTATAAGCTTAACATGTGCTCTACTTCTCATCTTAATGTACAGAACGCACCAATGTAAAGAGTCCAGCCCATATCTATGATACAAGAGAATTGGTTCTTCTATGGCTTATACAGGTGCATTTTAGACATACATTATAAAATATGTTAATTATTTTTATGTTAACCAACAAAATTTGATTATGAACTCAAACTGCACAAGTGACCCTGACAGTAGTTACAGCTAGTGCTAGGCAAGTGCTGCTGAATTTGGCTGATACGTTATGATTTCTAGTTCTGTAAACTACAGTCAGCCAGGGCTCAGACCACCTCAGTTAGAGTTGTGTATGAGTCGGGTCTCATCTGCCCCTAGTTGGATCTATTTAATCTTGAAGAATTGCAAAGGGCTGTGTGTATATAAGAGAGTGAATGAGTTTAGTAACACTTTATGGACTTCATGATATGCATAAGCATTGACGAAAACACTTAAAAAGCAAGACTTGAGTATTTATGAACAGCTTGTGTTGTGACACTTGGCACATTTTTTCTAACATGTTTACAAAGCCATAACAGTTACAATGTCAGCATTCACAAGATGACATAGACGACTTGTGGAGTAAATGACATTGTATTAACACAAGGGGCCTTAAATTAAAGTGACTGAAGAGCCCTTGTGTCAAAACAAAGTCATTTACTTCATAACGTCTTGTCGTCTTGTGATTACTGGCATAAGCTGTTTATAAATATACAAGTAGTCCTTATAAATACTTCATTCAGTGGTAATGCATGTGTTATGGAGTCCCTACATAGGTAGTCATTAAAAAGGTGTTACTGAAAGGTTTTCTCCATAAAGACAATTCTTGTTGAATTTTAGATTTGTACTCTTCATGCTCAGTAGTTTTGTGTCTTGTTACAAACTAACAGACTTCCTGTGGGCTTTGTCTAGCAGACACTGCCTTAGGATACACTAACACACACCGAATCCCACAGTCTCCAATCAGTTTATTTAAGTCCCAAATGTAGCTCTTGTCTATGTGTTTGTGTGTGTGTGTGTGTGTGTGCGCGCATGTTTGTGAGTGTGTTTGTGTGTGAGACGCAGACCCAGCTGTGAACAGCTGCTACGTCTCTTTCTTGCTGAAACTCTAAATGAGCCCCTGGCCTCTGTTGTTTATGCATTAATACTGTGGATCAATGATGCTGAAAAGAGGGATTCCTGGAAGAGATGCACTGAGCCAACATTTTATATCCCAATACTAATTCTGCCAGTACAGCCAATACAGAGTACTGATCCAACACCTGTGCTCTGTTAAGGCACTGTTTTGTAGTAACAAGTACATAAACATAAATATGCAGCAGAGGCTGGAGTACTATTGTGAATATAGGGACTTTAATCATCAACAGCTTCAGGAAATTAGAAAAAATCGACTGAATTAGCCTGTGTCTTTGCAAATGTTGCAATGAATTCAATGAAGGATTGAGCAATAGTGTTAAATAAAATTGTAATTCAACACATAAGAAAAACATGAAATTATCTTACGTTTTAGCAACTACAGCAAACTGATTTTGTGCTGGAGTAGAACAGAAGGCCATAGTGGTAGAAATCAGGGATTTAGCAAATTCAGAAAAAAGAGAATTCAGAGAATTGTGGCTGCCATAACTGTACGGGCAGCCTTGATTGCCCTTTTTTCCCTTGAGGTCCATTTCTAATATTTGTATAGGTGTGTGTACCAAAATAGTAACTTATTACCATTTTCTAACCTCTCTTTATGCCCTTAGAATTAACCAGGCTGTTTTGGTAAATGTGCATTTAAGAGTGGTGTAAGATAAATGAGCTTTGTTCTGATTGGCTGTCTTGTATTATGCCTCTTTCAAAAAGCACCTGAACCTGAAACACTTCTTATAACTTCAGTGCGAATGAGCGGAGCTAAAGTGCTGTAGGCTGAATGTGAGATTTTGCAAATTTCGAAATGATATTGTTCTTGAAAAGTCATAAAAGTGTAACAATTTTATAAGAGTCATCTTATAAGGTACAGTATTGAATCTAGTTTGGTGACTTCCGAATAGTATCCAGTTCATTTATAGGTATAGGTGCCAGTGCTGATCCTGTATATCAAATCAGTGCGTCACATATTGTATTTCTTGTATGATGGCAGAAGTTACTAAAGACACTTTTACAAATGGCCTTCTTTGACGTGATGTGATGTTGAAATATGCATTTTAAAGAGAGGTTGTGTTCCTGGAGTATGAATCAGAGTCCTCTGCTTGAATGTGCTTTAATTGGCATTGAAAGTCATGTCTGTGTTTGTGTGTTTATGTGAGAGGGGAGGGAGTCACACCTTTTTAGCTGTCAGCCATCCATGCTTTCTCAGCCTCTACAACATGACCGGACTGGAGTCTCATTATTGTAAGTTAAGCATGAAAAACAAGGGATCAGAAAGTAAGTGTGCGATGTGAGAGAGCTATAAGAACACTGGAAGAATGAGAAAAGTGCAGTCAGATTTGAGCAGAAATCCCATTGTAGTAAAACAAGGTATTGGGCTGGGGGGGTTGGGGGGGTCAGTGGTGCAGGGTCCATGCAGCTCCGTTAGGATTTCACATGCAGACAGAGCCTTTGGCATGTGTGTGTGTGTGTATGTGTGTGTGTGTGTGTGTGTGTGTGTGTGTTGGCTGTGAGCTGTTTGTGTTAAAGCCAGGTGAACTAAAGGCCTGTGAGTCACTGTCTGAAATGATGGATGCTTTAGGCTTTTTTCTCTCTCTGTCTGTCTGTCAGTCTCTGTCTCTCTCTCTCTCTCTCTCTCTCTCTCTCTCCTATTAATGTTTTCTTAATGATTTCTAACTCTCCTCAACAGCAATAATTATTTGTCTGATTTCAAAGCACACTAGGCATCTGATGATGTCATAATTGTCACTTTTTAAATCAGGATTGCCTCACTTCAACCCAAATGAGAGACAGAAGTAGAGAGAGAGAGAGTGAAAGAGAGACAAAGAGAAGCAGAGAGAAGACAGCGAGAGAGAGAGACAAAGAGCACAAGAGTCAGAGAAGGAGAAAGCCTGGGTAGACATGCGAAGATGTGAACACAAGAGACTTTTACTTTCATTTCATAATTACAGAGGTAGGTAGAGTTGCGTAAAGACACACTCAAGTATTGTAGTATTGTATTAGTATTGCATTATTGTAGTATTGTATATAGTATTGTAACTTCAATGAAGCAATGACTCAAGAAAAAAGAAGCCTAACCAAAAAGTTGTTAATAAAAAAGTATGAGGCCTAAGAACTGCTCAGGTATTGAGTTCCTTATAGAACTTAAGGGGCACTCTTCTCTTTTAGGATCCCTTTGTTCTAAAATAAAACACTGAAGCTAGAAAGTAAGGGTAAGCGTGGGCAGTATGATGATGTTTATCATTATTGTGATAAATTACATCACAATATGCTTTTCAGAGCATATTGTGGATTTATAGTACTTAAAGAACATTGGCCAATTGTGTGTTTCATTCATGAAAAAGAGAGCATAATTAGTCATGTTTAATTGGATTTGGTGCAGTGGTGCAGTGTAGTATATAAAAGATTAATATTATAATATGATAAATTAATATGATTTGTTTTTGATAGTATTTTTTAAATGTGAGACCATTCGTCAATCTGTTACAAGTTATCAAACTTCAGAAAAACTACATGCAGATTGTATGTAGAGAAAATGCCACAATACGCTCCCCAGTCAGATGCGTGACCAATCACAAAACAGTCTGCAGTTCAGGTGCTGAATCAACAGAACAGAATGAAACCTGAAAAAAGGAATTAGTCACCTAATGTGAATGGAAAAGTGGAAGTAGTGAAGTGGAACTGGGTAAAAAAGTTAAAATAATCACTTCAAAACTTTACTGAAGTAGCTTTAACTACTGTGTGTAACTAGCTACTGTCCGTAATTATGCCAAGAGAAATGGCAGTAAGAGAGGTTGTTAAAACTGTGGACACATCACAGGTAGGGATGGTTCAAGATAGAGTGATGCATTCGTTTGTGTTCACAGGCCGTAAAGTCTGACGTCCTGGCTCAAAGTGTTCGCCACTGTGCCCTTCGTTACACAGCTTCTGTAAAAGCTCTTGATAGCTAACAGATGCTGGTGCAGGTAGCCTAAGATAACAGACACATACAGAAGTCGGCTTAACCCAAGTGAAAAGTTAAAAGAGGACATTGCATACAAAACGCACAGTACTTATCTACAGTGGTGATCTGTAAACTGTATGTACTCCTGTCCTGTGTGGTGTTTGAATGCTGTTTATGTTGTCATTATTGATTGTTATTGTACTGCCATTGTATTTGTTTAAGGGGCAAACAACATACAAGTAGGAATTTCATGGCAAGTTGTGCACATGACTTGCTAAATATGATCAATATTATTGACTTATTCATACTTATTTCAATTTCTAATTGTATTAAGTTTGTATCCAAGTGAAAGGGCACACTGTTAGGAAAGATTGGGTGTGTTGTGTATTTTATTTATTTATTTATTTTCATCATATAGGCTGACTTGAGTTGACGCTGATGTTTTGGCAAGTTTATTGGTCATTTCCAACCTGCTTAGTTTCGAGTAGCTTCAACAACAACCTTTAAATGACACCCTCGATGTGATTCTGAACAAAGATCACGGTTTCTCACTAGACTGAATGGGTTTTTAAACATTCTGTAAAACATGTCCACTTCAGGGCAGTTGTTACATTAGAACTCATTTGTGGGCGAAGCGTGAAGTGGTCATCTGAATTCCTATAAGATGATGCGCCTGCTAAAGCAATAAATAAACCTTTGGAGTAATGCATGAGTGTCAGTATTATTTTATCCATGCTTGTGTTATTGTTTATATTATATTGCTGTATATTGATGCAGCATTTCATTTGACCTGTACTGCCATCATTAACGAGCTGTAACAGTGAACTGCTCTCTTTACATATCTTCTGCTGACTATCCACTTCTCTTTCTCTCTATATTTCTCCTCTTCCCATTTTTTTTCATTTCTCTGTTGTTGTTCTTTTAAGGTGATGGTGCTGCTGTCATTTTTATTCCCCTCTTTGAAATCTTGCTTTCCTGAAAACATGCTCCAGCTGTGTTGTGAGTTGCTGTTCGTGCAGGTGTGAGTCTAAGGCCTGGTATTTGAGGCCTGAGGCATCTCTCTTTTCATATCTCTCCCTTCTGCTGTCTTTTCTTCTCTCTCTTTACTTTTTTGGTGCCAGGCTCTTCTTTCCAACAGACTCTTCATATTTCAGCACTGCATGCTTGCAATTCCGCACACACCTCTTTCTCCTCATTTTTCCTCACCCTTGTGGTATTTTAGCCCCTTTTACCCTCCATGAGTGTAAAAAAAAGTTATTTTTGGTGTGTGAGATGTTAATGACAGCAGCGCAATCGCTTTAGGGCTTCAGAGGTAAAATGCTTAGTGCCAAAGTATGTTTGTGGAGTAGAGGTTACAGATTTGAGAGAATTTGATAGCTCTGTTTTTGTGTCCAGTACGTTTTGCTTTTATGTTACATCTAAAAAACATTTAATGCAGTTTAATGTAGAGAGAATAATTGTAATTGTAAGTAATTATAAATAACTGTGGACCATTTCTGTTGGTTGATTCATTGTGAAGTATTCATGATATCTGAACAGGAGGCATGTATTAATTATTTTTGAAGTGGATGTTTCCTTGAAGCTTGAAGGTCTGAAGCTCAACTAACATGAACAAAATATGTGTGCGAGTGCAGACGAATCAAAAGTAGGTGCAGCTGCAGTATGTGTGCACGATGCTTCTGAAATGAATGTGCAATCTACTAAGACTTCTGTTAATCATGCAAAACTATGCAGGACTGCCTGCTAACAGTCCGTTCATGAGGTGCAGGGAGATGAAGAGATATCAGTGTTAATATATAAGTTATTTTCCCTGACAACATTCTACAAGTACTTTCACTCTGGCTTACTGAAATAATGGAATTTGTGAATAACATGCACTGCATGCATGTTTCAACCACATCACAACATATTTGCAATGCCTTCTCACTTACATACATCTAATCCTGAGAGTTTAAACATTTTTATTCTGGGGGTAAATATTCAGCACACGTTTGAGGCCTGTGGTGCTCTGTCTGCAGCCATTGTTAAAGGAAGCCTCTCAGTAGCACGGCTTTGAGACACTAATGCAAATGCATGCCTGGTTTTAAAGGCAGAGAAAATTCCGCACAAAACTGGCTGCTGCTTGTTGTTTGAACTTCAGTAAATCGAGCAGAACATGTAATCAGCCACACTTTCTGCACAATCCTCCCTCACATGCATACAGGACTGGGCAAAAGTCAGAGGCCACCATTCATTTAATTAATTTCAAAATCAAAAGGGCCATTAAGGACAAGTTATTCATTTTTCAGCATCAGGAAAAAGGTAGACAACAGAAAATTACACAAAGGCTTCCAACACTTAGTTTTTTAGTATTTAAAAGTCCACCCTTGGCCTTCATTACAGCTTCTGTTCTTTTTGGTAGACTTGCTTTCAGTTTTTCAAAGAAATCTGCAGGAATTTTTTTCCACTTCCCCAGAGTTCAGTCATAGAAGTTGCTTGCATGTTCTGCTTCTCTCTCTGTGTGTGTTTTCTCTCAGTAATTGCCCAACTACAAATTTAGACTCATCAGTCCATAAAACTGTACTGCACTGAAATGACCCGTTTCAGTGTTCTGGTTCTTGTCTTGACAGCTACACATCCTTTCAGACTCGTAGTGCTGTAAAGTTTAAGGACTATTTATCTGATGGTGACTGTTTTAGTGGTCTGCCAGGACCTGCATAGTTGTTTGTGGTCCCAATTTCTCATTTATTTCCTTTGACTTTCTCCTTCCATAAGAACTTGGACTTAATTGCCGTTTAAACTGTACTGTGTATGATGTAAAGAAACCCATTCTGCAGTTTTCCACACACATGGCGCATAAATCGTGTGTTTAGGCCTGTGTGCCAAATTCCTACATAACGCGTGCAGAATGCTTCCTATTTGTGACTGAAACTGACACAAACAGCTTACACATATATACACAGTCCTACAAAGTCTACCTCAGGCTGGAAGATGCTTCCTTAACCATAAAGAAGCTGTTGTGCTCCTCAGTGCGGACTGGATTTGCGGCAGCTGGATTTGCCAGACCACTTCTTCACTGGAAACATTTCACAAATGTCTTGAATTCCTGATTGGCTTATTTATGTAAATCATCTCGCCTAATATTTGAACAGAGCCAAAAAAGAGAGGGAGCTGATTGAAGAGTTTATTATGTTTGCTGTAAAAATCAGTATATCTGAGGTATAAAATGTTTCCTTTAGATGGTATCACATGTTTTCGTGTTGTTCTTTGCGCTCCCTGAGTTTTGAATGAGGGCGGTTTTATGGAGTGTGTGAAGCTTTGAAGTTCTGCCTCTGAGCTACATGCTTCAGATGTACCATAGTGGGTTTTGTGTGTGTGTGTGTGTGTGTGTGTGTGTGCACTTCAATCATATGCTAAAAATCTTTGTTGTGTTCAGAAAACAGTCATAGATCTAGCCTGGCAGCTTGTGGACTGTTTTGGTCTTGTTTTCCTTTAGGCTCAATAGGGTGTGGAGCTGTTTAAAACTGGGCCAAGGCTTTAGTCTATGATCCCTAAGGAACGTTCTAGAAACGTCTGTCTGGAAGGTCCGTCTCCTGCTCTCCATAAAACCACAGCAGTTAAAATTCTCACACACACGTATATGATGATGTTGGACTCAAAACCCACTGGTGAGCTGCCACTTCGAAAGGTGAACATTCTACCAGTTCTCCACTACTCAAATCTGCCAATTGGGTAGGGGGGAATAACACTGTTGTCTTTGTCCAGAGGAGTGAGCTTGTACACTGCGCTAACTGTGCTACACCACACACATACACACACACACACACACACAAACTCTGTTCCTCCTGATCCACTAGGTTTGAATCTTTATGAAAAGAACTTCTTTATTGTTTCTGTCGTAAGCAAAGCCTGTAATTAATTTTTTTGTGTTATTATGTTTTATATCTTGCAAAAATGCCAGTTGCCCTTTGCATTGAGTGAACATTTCATGACCAACGAACCAAGAGAAATAGTCCAAAATCGCTTAGTAACTAATTTGGTTACACTTTATTTTATACATATTTAAAAAAAAAAAGATTATTCTTTTAAGGTTCTATATAGAATCTTGAACACTCAAAGAACACTTTGCATGATTAAATGGTTCTTTGCATTGTGAAATGGTTCTTCAGATTGATAGAGAAAGTTCTGCATATGGTTCTATTTAGAACATTTTTGAAAAAGGTTCTATATGTTTTGTATATTCTATACTTTTTCTTAGAAGAAGACAAAAGGGTTCTTCTATTGTAACAAACTTGCCATTTAGAACCCTTTTCAAAAATGTTCTATATAGAACCATATACAGCACATTCTCCATCAATCTGAAGAACATTTCACCATGTAAAGAAACCCTTTAATCATGCAAAGGGTTCTTTGAATGTTCTCGGCTCTATATAGAACCATTTTATTAACTAAAGAACCCTTGAAGAACCATCTATTCTGGCTCTACTGTAGATGTTTAGTAAATACTCACATTGTTGACAGTAAGTTGTGTCTTAAATGTGACCACGTTGACATTGTTGAGGTTTTTCAAGTTATAATAACAGATGATAACATTTTGTTCTTCATCATCCTGGAGGTCCAAGACTTCATTATTACAGCATCGATTACTGTATGCACATCTCTTTGAACCAGTCCCAGCACTGTCCAGTCAAGTAACCATAGCGTTGGAACCCAAAACTGCTTCCATGCCGTGGAAGATATTGCAAGTCTTGCAGATGATGTCATGCTATGTTGACTACTATGATGGTTCATTACATCCAAATAAAACTCCACAGATGTCCACGTCCTCAGTGTGTTTGTGTGTGTTTTGAAGATGGTTGTGTTGGCATGACATTTTGCATCTTGGACAGCGGCTCAGTGCAAATGTTTCATTTTTGCCAAAATTAGTTTTAAGCAAACAATTTGGACCGGTCATTCACCGTTTTCATAGCAGAGCTGGTTTAATGCTCTTTGCTGGAAGGTCATGGTGGTCTCAGGAGGATTTAGGCTTTTTTGCAGACACTCTGAAGAGATGAAGTTTCTGCTTTTGATCACAGATACGCTCACACACACATTTTCAAGGGAATTTCGCTGCAAGCCATATACAGTAAATGTCTGGATGTGACTCTGCAAAGGCCTGCCATGTTTATAATTTGTTTTTGGAGCATCACAATCATACTTGCAAACATACACACAGGCATGCGAGCACATGCTCACATAACCAGCCCAAAGAAGAGAGACAGAAAACCCAGTAAGACCATCAGTCAGCCAGTAAAGGCTCTTCCTGCATCAAGGAGGGGGTGACAGGGACGAGCTGTCAGTGTGTGTGTGAGAGAGAGAGTGTGAAAGGGGAACATCAGCATTATTTCCACCCACACTCATTGGTTATCATGAGACTCTCCTCCTCCTCCCCTCATATTCCTCCCTCTCCTCCCCCTCTCCCTCTTTTTTCACTCATCGTGTGGATGGCTCCTCTATTTGTTGTTTCTGTCACTTAGCACGCTAACGGTTGAAGCTCTGCAGATGTTCTTTGAATCTCTCTTTTTTCAGCTGTTTGCTGAAGTATCTCTAGTTTTAACTGTAATTATGCCCAGGCTTAAGCTAGATGAATATTATGGATGTTAGAGTCACACTGGATGAGCTAATGGTCAGCTAGCAGAAGCAACTCTTTGTTTGTAAATCTCATGCCTTGATTTGATTACTATTTATTGTATCATAAAATCGTAAATAAAGATCACCACAATTCATTTTATTATAGTTGCTTAAGAACACTTAAGTGTAAATATGACTTCAGGAACTATTTACACAGTAGAGAAATGGAAACAATAAAAACAATCCAAAAGACTTTTATCGCAAGTATTTTATTTTGGCCAAAAAAATAAGCATATACTGGATTCAATACGATTATAACTGACTATAATGCAGTAAGGCAAAAGATCTTTGCTTTACAGATTGTATTGACAGGTAAGGGCTGTGCCTAAAACCCTCCTTATCTATGGTAAAAATACTGAAACACATGGCGTGGAGTGCCTTATTGCTTTTATAAAGTAGTGACTACATACAGTATAATAAAATACACAATATACACAAATGTCCACTGAATAACTTATTATTAAATTAATTACAGTAAACAATTTGCCAAGAAAAGCAGTTTTTTAGAGTAATGGACTGCTGAACGAGGACAAGAACTTTCACTCACAGTATGTGCTAGCCTTTCGTCCATGTGGAAGGGAACTACCAGACACGCCTACTGCTTTCCTATAGGCCATGCTAAGAAAGTGCGTGTATACATATTTATTGCAGAAACCTTTAGCCTATGTATGTGTGTGAATAATGGATATTTTACAACAGCTACAAACATGGCTCAGATTTCAGGACCGGCGCTATCCATTGTTTCTGACACTAACACCCTATTCTTTACTCTTTCACTCTCTTTTATTGCTTGGTATTTACAATTTACAGGTGATATTATAGGTTAAATACATGTAAATGTAAATGTATATCAATGGGTTGCTGATGGCACTGCATGAAATTGTGTCTCTCTTCTACCCTCTAATCCCCCAGCCCCCGTTTTCCTTTCTGGCTGTATTGTGATAGGATCTCTCTCACAGCCCCCTGGTGGCTAACTGCCCTCTTGCAGAACCCTGGTGGGTTACTGATGACTGCGCGTGAACTTTGCTATTTCCGCCCACAGAAATATGGTATCCTCCCAGGAGCGTTGTTACAAGTGTCCTGTGTGAGTGCGTGTGTGTTAGGAGTGTGTATGCGCTTCAGAAGTGGACGTTTTCCCCAGAACTGCTCTGTGCAGAGGTCAGTGCGCTAGTCCAGGTTCAGAGATGCCAGATCATTGTATCATTCAGATCATTCAGAGATCATTCTACAGTGTGTGGGAAGGTGGTTGTGTGTAGGTGTCATGTCTGGCCTTTTATTTAAGCTTTGCTTTCTTTAATGAACAGATAATGTAATCACCCTGTAGTGCAGTTTATTGCCATAGAACTGCTGTTTTGACACACTTGAAGAATCATTGCGTATAAATTGTATGTAAGGTCGCCACATAAGTCCCTGTAGTCTGTAATTAGAGGACTACGCATGATAGAGATCAGCCTGGACCCACTCAGTGCTTCAGCCTCCAGTCTCAGTCATGCCACAGAGAACGGCCAGGTCAGAGGAAATGAGTGCAGAGTAGGATTTGTTTGTGGATGTTTGGGGAAGGATGAGTGAGAGATGGAAGCTTCCTGCCTCTGAGCTTATGCATCTTGTATGAGGGCAGATTGCGTTCTTAATTGTGTTTTTGCCCCACTCCCCTCCTTCTCTCCGCCCTGCCCCCTTCGGGGCTCCCAGCTGACTGGAGCCATAACAGACTGTGAGGCCACCGCTACTGCCCAGCCAGATGGTGGAGTGGGCCTGTGTGTGTGTCTGCATTTGTTTTCATACATTTTCAAGACAAAAATGTCCTGACTTTGTAAGAAAACATTATTTATTAGTATTATTATTCTTACATATAGGTATTTCCATGTATCTCCAAATTTTGAAGGACAATGTTTTTTTTTGCTTTTAATGTAAATTAATATAAAGAGATTTTATTCCAATTAATTCTGGAGCATTTCTATTGGTTCAGTGATCACACAACGAAATTTTCACACAAAGTAAAGGATAGCTGCAGTTTTCATATGATGTAGAGAAACAAATGGAGATAATATTTTGTTTGTTTTGTTAATTTTTTTGGACAGCAGTAATAAATGGGACATATTATTAATACATATAGGTATATATTATATTAATTATGACATTATTACTATAATGCTACTGGGACTTGTGTATGATCCCACATCCTGACACTGTATGAAAACAAACCATGTGTGTGTGTGTTGACTGATGATCCTGCTGAGCTGTCCTCCTCGCTGTCCGTCTGTAGCTGATTGGCCGTGAGCAGCTGGTACGGATGAGGCTGTGCCTGCTGCTTGGGTGTGGACATAGAGCCATTAGCATGACAGAAGGAGAAAAAATAAAGGAAAAGAAATGGATGGATGGGTGAATTGGATGGCTGGATTGCAAAAGAGAGGAAGTGGTAGAGAGAAAACGAGGGAGCTGCTCCGAGGTGCTTAAAGAAATGTGTAAAACAGCGTGAGAGGAAGCTATCATACAGCCATTCATTTGAGTTTCCACTCTGGCTGCCATGTCAGTGTTTCAGTTTGTGGTTTGTGTGCGTGTATGTGTGCGTATGTGTATGACTTTAGCTACTTGGGAGTGACTCATGCTGCTTGCAGGTGTTTTTAATGTATGCACGTATGCTCTTCATTGATAAATTGATAACTGCGCTTGATTGTGGTTGTGCATATGGCTTTGATGTGTAGGGAGAGAATCCGCCTAACCACTTAAGTCTATCGGAACTGTTGCAGAACTGTTCTTTGTCATACTTCACTGGGGTTCGTGAGGTTGGTGTGTGTCTGCGAGTTTAAAGAGGAGGGGATCCTGTCTAAGTGACCCAACCCAAACACATCCTGACACACATCCAGTGTCTTACACGAGAGAAATGTGTGTTGAAGCGATGTCATGCACGCGCTAGTCCTGACCTAGTTTTGCATGCTCCTTACTTTCTCTCTTCCCTCCTTCCTTCCAGAACTGAGTGTTCTGGATGGGATCCAGGCCTATATACTGCTGCTCTTCCATATGTGCTCCAGAGTTCCATGAAGTCAGTCCTGGTGTCAAATTGTGCAACATTAGCCCAGAGCTCTTACCTCACCACCATATAGCAAAGCACATTAATGACCAAAATGATCTTTGACATTATTGTAAGCAATACTAGTTACAATTATTAATTGGACTCATTGTGTTTGAGTCCAAATTAGTCATGGCAAACTTCATGGAAATGTGTTACTGTTTGAACAGTGGAAATTCCTATATTGTACTAATTTGATATGTTTGTAGTTAGAAAGTTGTAGCTGGAAACATAGCAATACAATGTGTATAGTTCAAAATTGAGTGTGTTAATTGTTACTAGGGTCTACTTGGGCATGAAATTGAAGGCTGAACCCGACCTATACCTACGACCTTGAAGCATGGATCCGATCAGGCCCAAATAGCACTGCTAAATTTGAGACCCGAACCCAACCGTACCTGCTCGGATGCACAAGATTGAAGCTGGCCACTTATTTACCAGCGTCTTATTCAAATTTTCAGTTCGTCTTAGATGGTGCAGCAGTTACATTCTGGCAGGGCCATTTAAGGTGGAACAGAACATTTGAATATGAGGCTAACTTCAGCTTTGAGGCACAAACAGAGATGATTTATGACAGACACAATTTAATAGTGCTTTGCTTTGCTCCTAAGCACTTGACTTCCTGGAATAAACTAGCATTTTACACATCTGTAATACTAATGCTAATAGATTTCAGGTCTGGGTCCTCCTGGTCTGGGTCTTGACCTGGACTCAACTTGTCTAAACTATTGGTCTTGACTTGAATTTGGTGTGTCCAGATCTCGGTCTTTACTCTGACTCACCTCTAATGGTCTTGGCTACAACAGTAGGTGTCTGGATACAGAAAATGTTTAAAATGATATCGACATCCATACTGACATATACGTTTTTATAACATGTTTTCTGTAGTTGTTTCCTTAATTGACTGACCAACATCATGATTCAGTAAAATTTGATGAAATGTACTACCTTAAGAATGTAAACAGGCTGTGTGGGATTAACCTAGTCTAAACAGTCTTGTGTTGATGATGATGATGATGAGGATGATGAATGTGGTGAGCTCACCAGGTCAGCACTGTGAGGAAGGATGGCTCTCGTTAGCAACTCTCTGTTCCAGATCCTGAAGTTTCCAGTATGATAAATGCTTCCTGGCAGTGTAAGATAATCCTACAGAGTGTATGATTATGTGTGCATTGTGTCTTAATTCAGCACATGTGGAGAATATGTAGCATTTTGTCAATAGTATTGCGCAGTGTGTGGTATCTGAACATCCTTGATTAACAACTGCTGACCTGTTCCTTAGACTGCAGGAAGACTTTTCAGAAAGAATCCAGAACAGACATCAGCATTCCAGCCCCTCTGTGACTGGGCTGTTGTCTTTGTCGATGGACTGGCTCAAAATTTGGGGTGGAGGAGGTGAGGGAAGATGTCCCTCCCATTTCTTAAAATGACATGAGGTCATTTTCCATATTTTTGTGACTTGTTCAATAGTATCTCCCACATCAGTGATCACTTTGTCATTGCATCATCATTTGTTGATCATTTGCCACAAGGGTTATTATAGTCCTTCTTCTTTCTGCTTAAATATCACTACCTTCATAATACATATTTTGCTGAAATATTTATAGAGGAATGCAGATCAGACTAAGCATTTCAATCACATACACTGGAAACTACCACTGTAACAAAATGGAATCTCTATACTGAAGATGTATCAGATAATTCATGATAATTCAATGATAATAATATAAGCTTGCATTTAAATACCATTCTAGCTTTTATTCCCTTAAATACTTAACATGTTGTGATGCTGATAAAGAGTAAATGTTGAAAAGAATATCACAATCTTCAGTCATTCTAATCATAACCAGCACCTTCATAGTATATTTCAAATCTAAATGGTAACAATAGTTGCCAACCAAAGTGTGATAATACATGAGCCCTGACACAGCATATGATATGATACATCCAGTTAATCTCTGTCAAGAAAACTGCAGAGAAACTCCTCTCCTAGAGCTGCCATCCTCTCTTCATCACTACTAGATAGGAGTCCAACAGCAGTGTGGAATTCTGGATCATTTTTATTTATTTCAGCAGAATTAAATCATTAAGATGAAAACAAAGTCATTTAGAGTGGTTTGATGAAATGTGGTGAAATGTGCCATTCTAAAAGTTTACCAAGTCACAGTGTTGGTGATAGGAAACAGATGTTTGAAGTATTTAGCATCTCTAAAAGCTACCTCACAGAGTGCTATTACATTAAACGGTTACAAATATGTGGCCTGATGGCTCAAAGTTTGTTTTATGGTAGTTTTCAATTACGATTTTGGGCTAAAAATGATTATTTCAAATTCATTCATGGGGGAGAAGTACAAACCCCATTGCAAAAAAGTTGGGACAGTAAGTGAGATGCTAAAAAAAAACAGAAAGCAGTGATTTAGAAACGATGACCTGTATTTGAATGAAAACAGTACAAAGACATTGTTTTACCTTGTCAGCATTGTTCTTTGTGTAAATATACGTCAGTTCTGAACTTGATGCCTGTGACACGTTCCAAAAATGTTGGGACAGGGTACATTTAAGACTAGGAACATTATAAAACAGTTGATACAGTCATGCTTAGATGTAAAAAGGAGCATCCAGGAAAGGCCTAGTCTTTTATAAGTGAGGATGGGTCGAGGCTCACCACTTCGCCAGCATGTATCAGCAAAAAATACATCAGTTTAAAAATAACATTCCCCAGAGATTGGAAGGATTTTAGGTATTTCACCCTCTGCAGTGCATAATAATCATCAAAAGATTGAGGGAATCCTTTGTACAAAAAGCAAGGCCAAAAACCATAACTGAATGCCTGTGACCTTCGACCCCTCAGTAGGCACTGCATTAAAACTGGCATGCTTCTGTGAAGGATATCACCACACGGATTCAGGAATACTTTGAAAGGCTGTTGTCAATAAACATCATTCGTCGCTAAAGCTAAGACTGTCCGATGCACAGTAGAACCATATGACAGCAATATAGGCCACATGTCAGCAAAGTCCAGAAACGCTGCAGATGACATCAAGCCACACTCTACACGTGTTACAGCAACATGGCTGCGTAATTAGAGAGTGTCGGTGTTAGACTGGCCTGCCTGCAGTCCAGAACTGTCCCCCTTTGATATATGGTGCATTATTAAGCTCAAAATATGACGACAAAGGCCCTGTACTCGAGTCTGTCTTCAGTTTGTCTTCAGTCCCCAAACGATTATTAAGTGCTGTTATAGGAAATGTGATGTAACACAGTGGTAAAAACACACTTGTCTCAACTTTTTCGAACATGTTTCAGTCATCAAATTTGGAAGGAGCATGTATTTACAAAACCAGTGATGTTCATAAGATAGAACATTACATATTTTTTGGTTGTATTTGTATTTAGGTTGTATTTGTGTTTAGGTTTTTTGTAGTGTTTTTCCATTTTTATGTTATGTTTCTTTGTTGTAATACAGGTAAAACAGAATTTACTAATCACCGCTTTCCGTTTTTCTTTGTATTTTACAAACTGCCCCACAAACTTTGCACTGTTAACAAGGAAAATCAGCTCAACTTGAAATTATAAGGTAACTGATTACACTTTCTTGAGATATCTCAAATTAAGGACACTAGAGTTCATCCAACTCAAACTTCTTAGTTTAGTCAAGATGTTCGCTTAATTTTTTAGTTCTGCATCTGAGTTTGTTTTTTTAACTCAATTTCCCGTTTAGCTGGGACTTTTTCCATCACACGTTCTCCTTTTGGGTATCCACTTAAGGATGGCTACGGCATTGCTGGGGTTCTCCAGTTGGGGTGATGTCTTAGTCCCTTGCACCACTTGGGAGCCCCTTAAGTTGCTCAGATTTCATGTCCCTAAATGTTGAATACACTGTTAAAAAGTATATATTTGTTGTTTTAACTTTAGAAGTAGCATGGTCACTTGTGGTGCAACTGTCTAATGATTGACCCCTACATCAGAAGGTTGTGAGTTTGAAGCCCTGCAACGCCACAACTGTCCACATCTGGAAGCCCAAGACCAGAAAATGGTGTGATTGTCTGAATGAAAGAGTTCCAGCAAGCGGAGAAATTGAGTTAAAAAAATTGTGACAGACTAGTAATAAGTACAGGCAATGGCTTAGGACCACTGTATAGCAGTGAACAGAAGAGCTAATTAGCATTGTCATGTTAACATAGGCCATCAAAATTAAAATTTGGGTAATAATTAATTGCAAAAACTCTTTTTCTTGTAATTGCAGACAAACGTACAGTGTAGCTGAAAAGGGCCTCTTTAGAATTCTTGACTTCAAACACTTTGTTTGCAGCAATATTTATAAGAAGCAAGTGAATTATTTCTAATGACAGTTTTCTAATAAGTTCAGCGGTCTACCTCAATCACATGTTTTTAATCAATGAAGCCAACTCCTTCTATAAATTTGACAAGGCACACGCTTAGATATTAGGAACATGTTGTCCTTTCTGCGTGCCAACAGTAAATCTTCAAGTACACACAACACAGAGGACACAAGAGTTATTGAATCTCATTCTCATAAAACTGAAAAGAAAGAAGATTAGTTTGTCTCAAGTTCACAAGCTCGAGCCAGGCCCAAGCAGACTTTGACCATAAAATCCTGGGTGAACCGTGAGAGTGTGAGGCAGCGGCCACAGGCTTTAATGCTTCATTTGAGCGGAGTTTGTGTAAAACTGACCCTCCCTCGGCCCTCTCTGCTCCAACACGAGCCCACCCTCCTGCAATCCCATGCAGGTGGTGTGAGGGCTGGATGAGGTCACAGAGTTGTTCACTGTTTTCAAAGACCTCGTCTGAAATACCACAGAAAGAGCAGAGAGATAGTGACAGTCAATACAGACCTCTCTCTCTCTTTCTCTCTATCTCTCTCTCTCTCTCTCTTTCTCTCTCTCTCTCTCTCTCTCTCTCTCTCTCTCTCTTCTCTCTCTCTCTCTCTCTCTCACTCTCTCTCCCTCTCTCTATCTGGGTCTAGATGTCTCCTTTCTTCTGTTTCTGTGTCTCATGCAGTGGTGAGTCAGTAATGTGGCATGGTTGAAGAAGGGGAATTCCACCATTTTTTCAAAATTTCTGTGTAATTCAATGTAAACAAAGTCTTTCAAAGTGCTTTGATGTGATACGGAACATTGTAGAGAATCTTACTGACTCTTCACAATGGTGGTGAAAGGAAACGGGTTGCAAATTACCAAACTGCCATTTTATTTACTATCCAAAATGACCAGTGAACCCATTGTGTCTTCTGAGTTTTTATATGTGATGGTGATAATGGTAAAATAGGGGTTAAATGTCAAGAAACAACTGCAGGGACTGTTTTATCATATAACACTCTGCATGTTCCCCTCCACCATGAATGAATGTTTTTAAACATGTTTTAAAAACAATCAAGCTTTCTGTAAGGTGGCTATTGGAGGCATTAAACTCTGGATATCTGGTTACTATCACCTGTGGGCAATTCTGACTCTGTAGAGTTTCTCTAGAATGAAGCACTTTGCATCAAACTACTCTAAATGACTTTGTTTACATCTTTAATTATGCAGAAATTTTGAAAAATCTGGTTCATTTAAACAGCCTAGAAACCCACAGTGAAAAAAGAAAAACATTAGAGGTCTCATTTGCATGTTGCAGCTGTCTGACATGGTTGCTTTTCTTTCTTTGTTCCTATTTCAGATGTGTTTCTCCCTCTTTGCTCTCCTTTGGTCTAAGTCCATGTGTACTGTCTGAGGTCTGCATGACTGTCCTGAGCACATATTTGACGTTTCTTTTCTTGACTCAGCTGGAGAGTGTCATGTTTAGAAGCAGTTTCTCTGTGCTACACACCCCTTTCTTTGTCTTTGGTTGGTGGTATGTGGTCTTCTCTCATGACTCCACGTTATTGTGAGGGTAACAGTGACCCTGTGGATTTGGTTTAATTCAGCAATGTGACCTGATTCTCTAGCCGTTCTTTCTGTCAGCTCATGGGAAACAAGGCTAGTGTTGTGCACAACCTGAATCATGTGTCTTAATTAAATCTACCAAGTTAAGGGAGTGAAAAAGGTTTTGTGCTGTGCTTGTTTTCTTTAGGAATCCAGTAACGTCTGACAATGCAGATATGGAGCTCTCTCCACCTCACACTCTATTCCTCTGGGCTTTTTGAAGGGATGAATTCCCCTTTTATTTTAGAACAACTCACAGTCTCGAAACAGATGACTAACAGTGTTAGTCAAATATAATTAAGGCAGTCCAGTTGATGAGAATAGTGAGAGTTCCTTTTTTAATGAATCAGTGTTGATAATCTCATTTGAGGTGATGTGAATCAAGTCATTTTTAGAAACATACTTTCTTCTCTGCAGAGTTAACAGAACTGTTAAGTTCAGACTGAAGTGCTCAGTGAGATTGGAAAAAATAAACTGCATCTTTTAGATGTCTGGATCTTTTGGAAAGCTACAACGGCACATTTGACAGCCAGGAAAAGAGCAACATTTAATAATTTTTTCCTCACATCTTCTGCTCTAATAACTCTGACTGACTGCAGTGTGGGTGGTCATATGTAAATGTGTTCGTTGCTGTAACATCACAACCATGATGAATTTCAAATTGAGCTTCTGGCAGCTTAGTTTGAATATATGTGGTCTGCATGGCCAAACCTTACAATGTTTACGCACATAGTTTTAGGCACCTAAGCACATTGTTTAACCCTTTTGTTTTCATATGAAGGCTAAAGCAGCGAGCTAATAGCAGGTTTTACAGTGGTCTGGCTGTGTTTAAAGCTGTATTTCTGGGGTTTTTTCTCACTCTGGCTAGTGATGGCAGGTTCCTCTGAGTGTTCTGGTGTGTGAATCATGTCGTTATTTTTAAGCCTTTATTTATAATATGAAGGCTAAAAGCAGAGATGTAATAAAACAGTAGCGAGTGGGTTTTGGGATATTTTGGAGCTGGATTGCTGGCTGATGGATGGTCACAGGTGGATGAAATCACTCTGGATGGTGAGGAGTCTGCTGAGTGATCTGATGTGTGAATCATGTCGCTGTTTTAACCCTTTGTTGGAATATGGAGACCAAAAAACAGCAATAATATCAGGATTTTGGATGATTTTCCAAGCCGAAGTACTCACTGATGATTGTTGACGTGCTAGCTAGCTAGTTAGGGCTGGGTCTGCTGAGTGGTCTGATATGTGTATTATGTCTGTAGTTTAAACCGTTTTGAAGTTATGAAGGCCAGAAGTTACCTACATTTTTGGGCTTCGGGTTAAAACCATTTATCTTGGCACTAAGTGTGTTTTTGTTTGTAAAAATACCAGATATCATTATAATAGATGCAAACAAACAGTAAATAGAAACCATAAGTTCCAGATTTCTCCTTGATGCCCTGAGCGATTGCATGGGTTTATTCATTTCAGTCACCAGCACACTTGATTTAACATAATAATGAAGCATTGATCAGCCAAACCAAGCATTTGATGCAATACTGCAATTAATACTGGGCTTCCTTGAGGAGAGATCTGGAAACGGTTAAATGAATACACTGTCTTACATAAAGATCCCTCCTTATTGTCTTAATATTACTTTATTTGTCCTCATGCTAGTGTTTTCCTGAGCAAATAAACTCTTACTGCCCTAATGAAAAGCTTTTTAATTCTCATTTTCTCAAGTGCCTAAAACATTGGCATCTGACTCTCATTTCAAAAACAATTCGGTTTTCCATGATATGGCCCCTTAATTTACTGTAGAGGATTCTAGGTGACTCTTCTTGGACTTGCTGAGTGGCAGAGAGTGCAGATAGAGACGAATCCTCTGCTGGGAAGCTAAGGAACTCAAGCCTTAGCTTGGAAATCACTGGCCCTCCTCATGCACTGACACTTCGCTGGCTTGCAGCAGTCCCTGGGTGGAGCTGATGTCTCTATTTCCAAACTGATTTTCTCTCCAGAATGATGTCAGTGCACACAGATTTTTTGCACCGCAGAGAGGCCGTGTACTGCCGATACCCAAGTTCAATCGGCCACATACACACATACACATGCGTTCACTCTGTTCTTCAAGTACGACATGCATAAGTACTGCGTCCAAGTTGTTTGTACACGCTTCTTTACAATAGCTCCGCTTCTTGTCAGCACATCTGTAGAGTTCAGCAGTCCTGCGGTTCTTTCATCACATTTTCACAGCATGCCACAGCTCTAGAGTTTCACAGTCAGAGGAAAGTGTGACCCAATCTGATTAACAGCCTTTAATAGACGCTAGAGGTCTGCACGGGCATGAAATTGGATAATGCTTTTTTTTTTTACAGTCCCCTAAGTTGTAGGTATTATAACCAGGTAAGTGTGAGGTCCAAACTCCAAAGTACTAGATGATTATTTTTGGTAACATGGTGGTTTTGAGGTTCAACAGGTTCTAGCTGTTATGCTACTAAAACGCATAGTAAAATACCTCATAAATATTTGGAGTAACAAGGTGGTAAATACACTACATTTCACTGTAATTACACATGCATAAGCAGGAGAGTAAATCAGAAATGTTCTAATGTACTGGCTAAATTAAATAATGTGAAATTATGGCACAAAATGGACCCAGTAGAACCACAGCACAGGTTTCTTTTACAGCCAAGGTACTAGGTACTTACAGGTAATATACAACTACATGTAAAACTCTCTGTACTTTCTTAGAGTACAATTTTTTTTTTAATATCATATAACTTCCTACTTTTCACCAAACATAATTACACAGCACTGTGGAACTAATATAACATACTTACCCTGTTAATACTAGAACCTGTTGG
Source organism: Colossoma macropomum (assembly GCF_904425465.1). Taxonomy (NCBI): domain Eukaryota; kingdom Metazoa; phylum Chordata; class Actinopteri; order Characiformes; family Serrasalmidae; genus Colossoma; species Colossoma macropomum. The sequence continues at coordinate 16,058,075 of NW_023494790.1, read as the reverse complement.
GCAATTCAGTGTAATGTAGATACAATGGTACTTACCATGATGTTGCCCAAAGTGATTATCTAGTACTTTGGAGTTTGTGCCTCACAGTTACCTGGGTAATATTTACAACTCAAATTGAAGCCTAAACCCAACCAGTACCTGCTTCTTTAACACCTGACCCAAGCCAATTTGGCCCGATTAGTAACCCAAACCTGACCCAAACCCATTGACACACAATAAAAGAGATGAATTACCACAGAAACAGTTTTTCAGAGCTTTGCATTGTTACTAAACATCATGCTGAGATAAACTGGTGTTTTACACATTTGTATTACTGGCAGTATTTGTTATCAGTAGATTTTCTGTTTGGAGGAATTGCTGATTGTACCTGGCAAATAACAGCATCCACCCCTCTCTGATCAACTGTTTGCCCCGATGGGCTAAAGTTCCTCTGCTGCTTGCAGAAGTGACTAGTAAGAAATGGGAAAGATCTGCTGACTTTTCTACCAAACCCAACACATCCCTCTCACAATCTATTGTGTGACTGCAACTGGCGAGGAATCTGGAGAGGAACCAAGACCCAGAAGGGGAACCCCTCCTCCTCTTATCAACCCCGGATAGCAATACAATAACACAATTTGAGGGCGATTTAAATAAAGCAAGCTTCTGACCACAGAACTGCTCTTGGCTGGATATTTTTGGGTGGTGAACCACTCTCAACCTAGCAGTGACACTGATGTGTCTAAAAACTCCAGTAACGCTGCTGGGTCTGACACACTCGCACAAGCAAAACAAACATTGCCATGTCCGAGCCACCGTTGAAAATGATCCACCACCCGTAATATCTGGTCACCAGCAGTCCTGAGGTCAGAAACTGACCGATGCTGAATACAGTTAAAGGAAGCTGACAAAATGGTACAACAGATGGGCCTCTGTCTATATTTGTACACATAGTGGAGTGATAAATGGAGGCACAAGGCAGATGTTTCTAATAAAGCAGATGCTGAATGTATGTTACTTCAGATTAAATAAGCTTCTCGGAATCTTAAGAGAAGAATTATTAGAGCTCCATCATTGATTATGATCAGCATGACATTAGGGCACTCTGGGTAACCTTATCACAGTTAGATATGAACTGCATATCCTAGTTGCAATGAGCCGTGAGATCTTGGTTTACACTCAGGTATTTATTTTTGAACCATATCTGCCTTGGCTGAGGCTTTGTTCTCTTTGTTCTCTCACTCTGAATTTGAGTCAAGTTTCTTAGAATAGGACTGTGCGGTTTACTGCTGTTAATAAGCACCAGCACACTTTACTCTGCAGCAGGCTGTCAGCTGTGTAGTTTGAGGTTATTTTTTAATGAATTAACAGTTGTTAAGCAGTATTGTAAACTACTAGCTGTACTGTTCATGTTCACGAACACACACACGCACACATGCAGGTACACGTTTGTTTTCATATAGCGTCAGGATGTGGATCATATATATGTCCATACACCTCCTAACAACCGCGCAAGACCTGGTAGACCACCAAAACTCTCATCATCAGATAAACAGTACTTAAAGGCTTTATCTTTGAGAGACGTGAGAAAATCAAGCTCCACTCTTTCTTCAGATCCACAGTTGTTTCTGTCCATCCTTAAACTGTGACAAGACAACTCAGCACTATGAGTGTGAAAGAATGTGTAGCTGTCCAGAAGCTGTGACTGAGGAAAGAAATTAGGAAAAAAGGACCAAGAAAATTAGCTGATTAAACAAAGAAGCTGCTGGTGTTCTCAGAACAATGGACTGACCACCCCAGAGTCCAGACCTCAACATCGCTAAATGTGTTTGGGATTACTTGGATAGAGGGAAGCAGAAAATTAAACCAATTTCTAAGACTGAACTTTGGAGATGTGGAAAAGTATCCCTGCAGTTTTCTTTGAAAGTTTAAAGCTTAAACAAACACTTAACAAATTAAAGACCATTTTACTGGTCCTAACATTGTATATCACCCCTGCTTTCCTTTTGTTTTCCCGCTCAGTCAGGCCATTTTTGTCTTGATAATATACAAAAACAAGCACACTCACACAGCATCTGGAACATGAGCAGAGAGGCTGCAGGGCGGAGAAAAGAAGGGGGAGGGTGAGGTCTCACTTTTCATACAGCAGTGCCTACATAATGAGCCGAGGGGAAGAAAGTGAGAGACTTTGCTGAACTCTCATTGCAGTCTGCGCTCTAAAGAAGGTCAGATCAGTTGGCAGAGCATCAGAATCGAGAAAGCCTGCAGACGCCAGCAAACAAACATCTACTGTGTTTGAGCAACAGGCTCGAAGTGGAAGGAAGAAAAGAAAGAGGGGGGAAGTAGGAGGAGGGGGAGACAGATCCAGGGAAAAGGCTTTTTAGAGGAAACGGACACAGAGGTTTGCCGGTCCACAGAGTGCAGCGAGCGTGTAGAGAGACACATACAGACGTGGCTGTGCTGCCTGCTGCTGGAGGGATTTTAATGAAGCTCAGCAGCTGTGGGCCACACCACTGTTAGATGCGTTTGCCTTCAACATGCGGAGTGACCCTATTTTGTTCGCCTCAAGGGGTAAGTGTCCATCAGCATCAAAACCTTCATAATGAGTAACTTGGTAGTGAATTAAAGTGAAGTAAAGTGTATAATCAAGTACAAGTTTGCATGGGTTGGCCTATAATGTATCAGTCGTCCGTTGACTTGAAGCGTAAGCTGCATATGGTTCTGATTTGGCTAAGTGGGCTCAGGAGTGTGCACTGCTCCAGAATAATCTACACTTACTTGTAGGTGCTGTTTCTGCTGTATAGACCTAGCACTTGATGTTTTATTATCCAAATGCACTGCAAAATGCTAGGTTCTTTTGAAGGAATCATGCTACAAACTTTCCCAAATTCCCTCTCTGCTATTACTGAGGAAGTGGAGAGCCGGTGAGTGTCCACTTCATGAGTCAGACTTTCTCTTGCGTTTCTCGTCCAGTGCTCACAATGGCTCAGTTCATTGTAACTCCTCTGATGGGAAGGACAGGAAATTGTGAAATAAAGAGATACACATTCAAAGCAGGGGATCAGTTATCCTCTACTGGAAGTCCTCACTTGATTGCTTTTCCGTTTTGCCTGTAACGGTTGATATGAGACCGCTTTGCTTTGAGTAAATAACAGAGTTTCGTTTGGAGCTTGTTGCATAGACAGACCAGAAGAGTGTATACAAGACATCAGTGGCTATTATCATTAGCTTAGAATGGACATTGTTATTGAGTAACACTACAAAGGCGCATAGATTAGTCTATGTAGTTAAACAAACATTGTTTTTCTTTTTTACATTTTTCATTAGAGTACTGGTAAAAAAAATCTACAAACCTCTGTCCTGCTTCCCCCATTATAATTGTACACACTTGATGAAAGTAACCGTTACCTACAGACAGGATGCTGCTGATTGGTGGGCTGCTGGACAGCTGCATGGTGTCACATAACCGGCTCGTGCGTGGTCAGATATGACAGACCCCCATTGTGCACGGGGCTGTACCACAGAGCAGGGCAGAAATGTGGTCTGCTGCAGAGGGCAAGTGTGATTATAAGGTCAAAAAAATCTTATTTGCAGTGTGCTGTAACTGCAGCAACTTAGCCCTTTCAATGGCCAGGACCATTGTAAGGCTTACTATTCAGCAACGTGAACTACAGTGCAAACTGTCTGAGTTATTCTTAAGTAACAGAAGTAGGTAATAAATCTGAGGATGTAGTAAGACTGGGATTTTAGGAGGGTTTAAGGAAAAGGGTGTCATGCTGGGGCTGATGGGGTTGTTGGTTTTAATCTTTGGTTTGAGTTTGGTTGGTATAGCGTAGTGGGCAACACCTCTGACTTTGCCGTAGACTGGGGTTCAGTCCCCCACCTGGCCAAGCACCCTACACTATACCAAGTGGTCCTTGGACAAGACTCCTAACGCTACCTTATCCTACCTGTGTAAAAATGATCAAAGCGTAAGTTGCTCTAGATAAGAGCATCTGCCAAATGCCATAAATGTAAATTAATCTTTCTTAGCATTTGTGTAATTCATTAACTATCATAAATGCTTTTGTTTTACAGCAGAAATAGAGCATCACTAGGAAATCAAATCAGTTTCATTGTCGTCACTGTGATGTGATGTTTCGTGTAGAAATGGTCAAGCACCTGTGTTTATTATCTTGTTTTGGTTTAAAAATAGCCCAGGCTGGAGATGTTTCTTCTCTGTTGCTGTAGTAAGAAGTCTGTCTGTAAGTGTCTGGATGGATGTTGCTGTGTGTGGATTTATCCCTGCGCTGCTTTGACCTCGTGTTAGGCACTAATGGTGGTTAATGTGTTTATTGGCATTCATTACAGTCTCTCTCTATGTTGTCAGCCTGGTCGGACGTGGTGTCACTTGGCACTCCATTAGTGTGTGTGGTGTGGGTGCTGCTCTGTTAACCCATTTGGCTTTGTTTTAGGGGCTCCCCTTTCTGACAGACTTCCCCAGTGATGGCTTTTTAAAAGCTTTCACATGCCAAAAAAATCCCAGAAGAAACCCCCCACCCTTAACCCCCTCTTCTTCTGCTGATGTCTGGCCCCAAAAAAGAAGAGAGAAGAAAAGAAAAAGAAAACAAGCTCTCTCTTCCATCTCTCTCATTCACTCTGTCGGGTTTTGGCTTCAGCGCACAGTCTTTCTTTCTTTCTTTCTTTCTTTCTTTCTTTCTTTCTTTCTTTCTCTCTCTCTCTCTCTCTCGAGATCTCTTGATCTTTCAATCTCTCGATCTCTCTCCATTTCTTTCTTCTCTTCCTACCTCTCTCTCACCCCTCCCTGTTTCTGCTCCTTCTTTCTTTTTCTCCCTCTTTCCATTTCACTTTCAATTTCTCTCTTCTCTTCTATCTGCTTTCTGTTTCTTTTTCTTGTATGCCCTCTCACCACCTATTTCTCTCATTCTCCCTTCCTCTGTTCCTCCTCTCCCTCTATTTGTCTCTCTCCTCCTGCTCTCTCCATTCTTTACTACTCTTCCTATCTCTTGTCCTCTTTCTCTCTCTGTTGTGTTTATGTCTCTCTGTCTCTGTTGTTTCTCTTCCGCTGTTCTCTCTCTCTGTATATCTCTCTTGTTTCTCTCTGTTGTATCTCTCTATTTCTTGGTTGTTCTCTTTCTCTCTCTGTTGTTTTTCTGTCTCTCTCTCTGTTTTTCTGTCTGTTCTCTCTCTCTCTCGTGTTTCTCTCTGTCGTTTTTCTCTGTAGTGTCTTTCTCTCTGGTGTTTCTCTCTCTGTTTTTTCTCTGTCTGTTGCTTTTCTCTGTTCTTTCCCTCTCTCTTGTTTTTCTCTCCCTCTGTCAGTTGCTACTGTAAACACTTGTGGGGAAGCAAGTGTTTCTCATATATTTGCTAATCAACAGAAAGTAGAGAAGAACTGAGGTCAGCTAAACAACTTCAGTACACTACTCTGTTCTGTGCTGTGAACTATAAACCTTACATTTCGTCTGGCTATAAACAAGCCTTGAGATCAATTGAGAGTACCTACATGGAGATACTCAGAGATTACATAATCTTACATAATGCTACATAATTATGTAGCATGTGATCAGTGTATTTTATGATTTTAAGTCTAATATGCTGCGTTTATAGGTTGTTGTTTTTTTGTATTGTTTTGCTGGTGTAAGTGGGGTTAGTGAGGGGCAGACTTCCTGGGGAGTCTTAATGGGCCTAATTATTCTATAAGAGGATCAGATAAAGTCAAGGGCAGCAGGACTGTCTAGAAGGAAGATTTCAGCTATTATCCAGAGATAAGTCTTTTAAGCATTTATTTAGCTTACAGTTAGTAAACAGTACAGATTAGTGATTTACACAATGATTCAGTTATGATTCTTAAGGAAATGATCCACTGCATTATGAAATTTCAAGCTTAACCACAATTTGGTTTGATTTTTTGATTGAGTTTGGTATGACTCTGAATCATTTTTAAAAATACACCCGATACACAAGTGTGACTTGGGGAACTGTTTATATAGAGGAATTCAGGTAATAAAAACAATACATCAACCCTGTTTGGACCTTGACATTTGAAAACATCCCAACAAGTTTACTTAACTGAAAGAATGAATGCATGCTTTATTTAATATTGTTCTAACCAATTATAACCACATTTATAACTAGAGATAGTACGATTCAGGAAGAAATACACAACTAACAATATCGCATCATACAATGTTAGTGTTCTGATATCGGCTCGATACCGATACCCATTGACACCGATATGCTGTCTCTATTTATAACTTTACAACATTGATGCAGTTGAATCACCACCTTTAGATTGATGCATTACAAGCTTTGGTGCATTTTTACGTTGAAAGCGAAGAAAACAACCATTGTTGAATATACACTAAATATTGTGTATACACCAAATGTACTTACACACAAATGGTGAAGGTACTCCAAGCAGACACACTGTATGACTCATAGTCCAGTGTATGCTTTCTGAGACAAAGAAAGAAGGAGTGAGAAAGTGAGAGCGAGAAAAGTAGTGGTGCACAGAGAGGCTGTTTACAAAGGCACCATGAAGTCTCCCAGCCACCCCAGAAGAAATGCATTCTAAAACCACTGCCTCCTCACCCCCAGCCCTCGACTCACTGCGGCTTACAGATTAGTGCTCTGTAATCACACACGCACATATTTACGAATAGAGACCACTGTACAGATGCACAGTTATTCACATAGACCCTCTCATTGATGATCATTGGTCTGTTTGATGTATCTCTCTGTACATCTGGAAAATTACTGTAGTCCATCATTTGCAGAGGAATGGAGCATCTGCTGGGTATTTATAACTCTGCTCTGCTCTTTACGTTTACTGTGTCATTTAGCTGTCAGACTCACTCTGAGGTGCATTTCACAAATACCCAAACACACACTCTCTCCTTCCACACCAACCAACATCTGCTCGGAAGAGGTACCTATACAGTACAGGTGCTAGACATACATACGAGTGTGTCTGCTTGGTATGTTGTAGCAACATGTAACTACAAAGCCTAAAGCACACGTGGTTTGCATGGCACATTTGCTGTGTAACTGTTCATTAGGGGTGGGAGAATATAGCAAGATTTATCATTATTGTGATAAATTATGTCACATTACACTTAAAGGGCTCACATCCTACATTTTTTTTTCCATTCCACTCATGACATTTGTTTGAATTTATGTGCCAAAAATGTTCATAATTCATTTTTATGTGACCATTTTCCATCCCTGTGCCTTTCACAGATGTAATACAATGAGCTCTGTTTTGGTTGGCCTGTATTCTTCCTCATTCAAAATGCGCTCAAAGCTGAAACACAACTTATAACTTCAGTATGAATGGGCGGGGCCAGACTGCTGTAGGCTAAATTAGGCAGATATAAATGTGTTCTTGTGACGTCACAGCAAGTTTACATGTATGAACTTTATGGACTGGGAGTGAACTTAACAGTTTGAAACTTTAACAGTGTTTGTCAAATCGCCCCTCCTGTTTGAGTAGTTAATGCTGGGAGATCATGTGTAATTCATTCTGAGGATTTTCAGGAACTGGGGTGAAAAAATCTTATGTGTGTGTTGTGATGTAGATATGAAGTGACTGGTAGAGTGGTGTCATTGCACTGGTATGTCCTGGTCTGTGGTGGTATATGGGGTAGCCATGACGATGCCAGGCAGTGAAGCAGGCTAATTGTCCAAACCGCAACCCAGATTCACAAAGTCAGTTCCCTTCCCGGCAAAAAGGCAGAAAACTCGTCTCTTGCTGCCAATACGCCATCCGGTTTTCAGCACCTTGGATTTGGCATTTCAGCCCATATCCACTGATACTTTCTAAGCTTGGAGGTCCAGAATTGTGCAATTTGTGGAAAGCACAAATAAACTAACCTCTCAGTGCCCTGTCAATGCATTCTTTAATAGAAACTGTTACAAAAGTGAAGTTAGACAACATTACAGAAGGCTGGCAATGATCCCATTCACTATAATGATTTAGGATGGAGTTTTGACTCATTGAGTTACATAACACTGCACTTACAGTTTGAAATGCTCTGCCACTGAACTGGACTGTATTGTAGCTAATTAAAATTAGTCACACTGGAAATGAAAAACCGTGCCAGTATTAGCTTGATTACCTAAAAAAAGGTATGTTACTGTGGCCTTTTATGCATTAACAAATTACTAATGTGCTCCAGGTTTAGCTCTCTCAGACACAGTGCAGTTTTAAGTGATAAACATTAATGAATTACTATTGTAGTTTTAATATCTGTGCATTCATAATCCACTCATTCACCATCAAAGCTGTAACCTTTGGCACTGCAGTAGCATTCCTCTGAATAGCTGGTGTCTGAGTGCTGGATGAGTCTGAGTAAATTCTGAGGGTGACTGGAGCTCTGGCCTCTATCATAGCCGTCACTCTGTCAACATGAGCCGTGTGCAAGGCCTCTATCATCAGACTTCAAAGAGAGGCCAGAGCAATGCCTAAACGGCGGGATTCCTTAAAGTGATAGTTCAGTGAAAAATCTGTTCTACACAGTTTTATCACAAATGTCAGCCAAGACATGTTCGGTGTCTGAAGTTTATTTCTGTAGTTTTGCACTGGTGCTATGAGGCTAATGGAGCTAACAAGTAAAGAAAGCTTATGCCCCAGTGATTACCACCATGCAAACTGCATGTTGAATTCACCACACACTTGCCAAGTTGTTAAGTGGTTTAGTGTGATTTTTGACACTGGATGACACACCGTTATCTCTAAAAATGAACATCGCAAAGTGATATATATAGTAGTAGCTGTTCGGTAGCCTGAATTTCTCTGTATTTGTCTGTATCACTTCAACTGTCATGGTTAACTCATCTAACTCATATAATTAGGAAATTACAAGTATTTCACATGAATATGAAGAGAAAAAGATAATAACAATAATAATAATAGAAATAATAATAAAAAGAAGAAGAGGAAGAAGAAGAGGAAGTAGTAGAAGAAGAAGAAGAACATTTTATTTTATTTAGAACCTTTTTTAACAAGTTTACATATGAAAGAGAATTAAAGCAAAAAGACTGAAATAAAAGACAATAAAATCAATTAAATACAACATAGAAAGCAAAGTCATACAGAAGCAAGGAAGTTAGGCAGAGAGAGAGAGAGAGAGAGAGAGAGAGAAGGAGAGGAAGGATGGAGATTGTTGAGGAAATAATTGTCATACGGAAGCTTGGTGCAGGTTTCTAAACAGTTAAAGATGTCTGATTACATATGCACTGCACTATAAATCAGGCTGGACATATGGGTCTGAACAGTTCATAATAAAAGACTGCCTGAGCACAGAGCTCACAGTGTGGAGTCTCTGTGATCCACACACACACACACACACACACACACACACACACACACACACACTCACGTACACTGCCTGTGATGATAATGCATGTCGGTGAAGATTAGGGTTGTTGTTGCCCTTCAGCTGCCTGGGTGGTATTAAACCACAACCACACATGTGGGCACACAATCATTTTTATACATGTACACATCATCCACAACAGGCTTTTGCAAGGCTGGCAGTCTGGCAGTGGTGTTTTTACTGTGGGGATCCCCACGTCTCGCGCGTTTGGAGATTGGAAACAGAAAACTTGTGCTCGAGTTTGCGGCAGTGCTCAGTGTTTAGACTGACTGTGTGTGGACTTTAAGCCTCAGCCTGCCAAACTGACTTTAGATTACATTAGACTGAAAGTCATTGTTCTCTACAGCAAGGAGAGAGAGAGAGAAAGAGAGAGAGAGAGAGAGAGAGAGAGAGAGAGAGAGAGAGAGAGAGAAGGGCAGAGAGAGAGAGAGAAAGAGGAATGAGGGGAAAGAACATTTACAGCCTACCAAATCAATCAGCCTTCTTGGCTCAGCTTTGTTCCATGTTAGGTACGCTGGCTGTCAAAAGTTTGGGCACACCTAGCTTTTCAACACTTTTTTTTTTTTAAACAAATGAGTGTTTTCCTTCTTTGTCTGCAAAACATACTAAAGACCTTTTTCTTACACAGTTTTCTCCTGAATTTAGTCATTGCCAATTTAAGTCTCCCTAATCACTACCTGCTTTCAAGTTGGGAGAGTAAAGGCTACCACTGGCTTCACCACCGCATCTTTTTGAACTGCTACTAGCATCTTTGGACAGGTCAGTGCACACTGCCAATTCTGTTACATCAGCTAACAGACGCCTGTGTTGGCTTGCATCTTGGGTTGCCACATGTCCAGGATTTCCCTGGATTTTGGACTTCGGTCCAGGAAAAAATAATTCCATTTCTGGACACAAAATGTCCTGGAATCCAAGCGGTTTCATATATTAGCATTTCTTATGAAGTTTTTATCCCATCAAGCCATTTGTATACAAAGAATGGGTTTGATTAGCTGAGATTACCCTCAAAGTAAGGAGAGTTGTTTGAGAAATGTGTTGTGAAATCTGTTTGTGACATTAAGGCATAGGCAGCACTGAGAAGATTAGGTTGAAATGACATCTATCTACCTAAGACTACATTATGAGCATGGTTACTCATCCACTGAATTTAGTAAAAAACCAGCTGACTGATCAAGTGCCCAGGATTTTTATAGATCTAAGGGGGCAAACCTATGAGCTTATTGCTGAATGTTGGGGGAGAAGGAGGACTATTCTACCCACCCAGAGAGAGTTAGAACAGTTATGCTGTCTTGGACTCCTGGCTACAGATGACTGTGGCATTACTCAGGGTCGAACTTGTGTATAATGATTATGGGACCAATGGCTACACCACTCGGGGGACCTACATGCTTATTTTAAGGAGTCTTCTGCACTGTTGCAAATAGTACAGTGCCAGTAATATACTTTATAGTTCTCCCTCTTGTTTATTATTATGCAAATAATGAACTCTTATAAATTATTTTCATAAATAGTGATGAATATTGGTCAGGAAAGTTCAAAATAGCACCTTTTTTGAATGAGAGTAGTGATGGCATATCAGCATCAATGTGTACTAGTATCTGGCTGATAAAAGCAGAAAATGCTAGATTGATGTCAAAGGCAAAAAACAAATCTATGCTGAAATACTACACTCACTAAAGATTTCTGACAGTATTACTTTCCAAATTATGTCAAAGCCCACATATTTGATCCCCTTGTAATATCAGCACTCATTAGCACTCAAACCCTACAGCTGTTTAAACCAGCTTTCGGTTTAAGATGTGTTTTTAGCAATAGTTTGTAAATAAAACCTGCTCTACATGCCAAAGAAGACACTTGGAGGTGAGGCTAGTGTTGCAAAATATATCCAAAGTATTAGCAACTAGCTGTTTTATGTTAACGAAACCCTTACAGTGATGTTTTCCTGCTTAATCTGAACAGTAACTGTGAAAATTCAAAGAGAAAATTCAGTTTTCAAAAGAAGACAAGGTATTACCAGACTGTTGAGTTGTGTTTATTAAAACAATCCTCAAATCCCTTTGGAGTCCCTTTAAGACCCAAGATTAGTTGAGTACTAGCATTCCTCTGTCCTCCACACTACAGCCTCTGTGTTTGTAGCTCAGATGTGTAAATGCTTCTTTTATTGGACACACAGTAGTTGTTCGGCTCCAGGCATGTCCGCTGCTCCTCTAAAGCCGGACTGTCTGTGTTTGGAAGCAGCGCAGACAATCTTTCGTCATTGGATCGTGTTGACACAATACTTTGTCGGGGCAGGAGAGTGTGTGTTGGCAGGCGTGTGTGAGCGAGAGAGAGAACAGTCGTCTGATCGTTCGTGCGAGGCTGCTGTTTTTTTTTACCTTCTTCTTTGCCCCCAAGCATAGTTTGAAGGTGGTCCTCATTTGTGCATGCCATTCACTCCCTATTTTTGTGGTGATTTGATTCGCTTGGATGGCTTTTAATGTGTATTTTCTTTCACGTTGTTTGGCCACCATCACTGAAAGTGCTTCATAAACTGTGTAGTCAAACTACAGACACACGATATGTATAACCCCAAGGGGTCCAAGTACTTTATTACAGAGAAACACATAACAACTTGACATGTATGGCATATGTATGTTCATATAATTGACTTTGTTGTTGGATTTGTGTACATGTTGTGTGATACTGTTTGGCACAGAGCGCTGCTGTTTGTGTTATGCTTTATTATGTTATTAATTGTATACAAATTGACTATACCACAGTTAGCTGTAACCTCACAATGTGATTGGCTGAGATCCATTCTGTCATTGTGAAGATCTTCCAATATTGGCACCCTGACCCCAATTCTGCTATAATCCAGAAACAGCTGCCAGCCATCGAGAAAAACGTGTAACATTTAATGGAACTATTACTGTATTGCTACTATAATCGTAATAATGCAGTCGAGGTCAAATAGCACAATATTTCGCGGTATTGCTCTTCCTCTCATTTATTTTTCATGCTGGGTTCCACATGTGGAGGTACTGTTTTTTCTCTGAGACCTACCAAATATTTTAAGAGGTGAAATAAAGCAAACTCATCAAGAAAAGTCTGTAAGTGCTTTTTTAGCCCATTTTCAGTCTACCTTTACTCAATATTACAAGCTCAATCGTATACCATGATAAAAGAATGAAACATGCATAGGTCTACACTTTTACTTGCGTACTGTGTAACAGAAAAATAATAGCATCATTTGTTTGTTCTGTATGTAGATGTAATCCATTCCTTTGTTGCATCCAGTATGAAAATATTAATAAGTTTCGTAATGATTTCATTGTTATTTAGTTACTCTGGTCTATGTTTTTAGCTGGAATAGCTCTTTCAGCATTATGATCATTTGTGTGTTACCAAGAAACAGGGACATACGGAAGTATTTTGTCCATGTTTCAAGCTGCATGTAGTTTGTGGCAAACAGCAAAAATAATCTCAAAGCGTTGAGCTTGGAGAACACGTGTCTTCTGTCGTCGTTTACTTGACACTCAATAACTTAAATTCTTGCTACGAATGGACAAGTGGGTCACAAGTGAGTCCCTAGCAAGACCACACTGCCAACACAGAAGCAGCAGTGTAGTGCAAAAGCAGAGTGCTTCCCTGTTTCAAGCTAAAACATGCTTCGTGCTCAGATTTAGTGGATGAACAAAACAAGATACATATACAATATATATACATATGGCCTACTTTTATATGCTCGATATCAGCCGGCCACCTGTCTCAAAAAGTATTGAGCCATCCCTAAATGAAACATTTTTCATATTTCAAGGCATTTAACCATCTCTGTCCTAGACACCCAGCTTATGTAATAAATAAACATATCAGTGCATTGATCTCCCATCTATATTATTAATCCGAATGTAAGTATTGTTGCTATCAATCAGAACAAAACCTTGTATCTGCATTTCTGATGTTTTTTTTATTTTTTCACCTTCTTTGAAAAATCCAGCTGCTCTTTGTAATGTGTGAACACTTCTTATGATGAGTGGACCAACAGAAATGGTTCAAAATTAGTTGGAAAAAAAATTGTAATGCTGACTTAGATTAAAATTGCAGTGATGATATATACCTGGAATGCATCCATTTAGGCCATGCCTAAGTACATCTTGTTCAGACATTCCAATAGCACTTTTAAAAAGGGAACTGGGAAACCCCACATTACCTCATATGACAGCTAATCACATTTCTTCTTCTCTTCGGTTGGCAGAGTTTTACAGTCTTACACAGCCACCGTAATCAGTCTTGACATTTTTTAGCCATACAAGGTCTGTGTTTCACCACTATGACACACTCAATTTGCTATGTTACACTTCATTTCATGGCACACTTTAATCAGTGAGCGCTATTCCCTGTGTTACATCAAATATCAGCCCTGCAGCCCCTGCTGGTGCTCTCAGGCTTATGTAAAGCCTCAGCTATGTGTTTGCATCGGCCCAGGTCCACTGCTGCAGTTTTATGGAGTGCTCAATTTCCAACGCTGCAATTCACTTTTGATAGTTGTTGCTTTCCTCAGGTACGCTGCCAGCAGATGCTCATAATTTACTGCCTTCACAGGATACCTGCCAATGTTTTAGAGCAGAATGAGCAAAAAAGAGCACAGTCTCAGTTTATAGCAGGGAGGAGAAGGAGAGCATGTGTCAGGAGGGTTAAAATGAACAAAACAGCTTAGGATACAAGGGGTGTGAATCTCTCACAATAATCAATTCAGTTCAGTTCTTTTGGAAATGATTCAGTGAATCATGAAATATCAACTTTCAAAATGATTTGGTTAGTAATTTTCCTATATCTGGAAGAATATAGGCAGTAAAACAATACACAAAGCTTTTTTACATTTGGAAATAGCCAGAGAATATTATTTTGCCCAAAATGACCATCTACTTTATTATAATTGTTTCTAACTTTCCAAAATCAGAGCAGTTAAAGTCAGTACAGTCATGCACTCCTATTAGCTCACTTTTGCAGTTTGGGATTACATGGTTTCTTGTCATTTGTAGATTCTACTGTTCTGTGTATCATTGTCTCATTCTCTTCTGTGTGTGTTGTTTTCTGCAGCGATGGAGGAGTTGGTGGCAGAGCTGCGGGTCTTTTTGGAGCTGTTGGACAGAGAGTATTTGAGCGCAGCAGTGAGAGAGAAGAAACAACAGATCTCCAACATTCTACACAGAGTCCTGTCTGCTAAAGGTCACTGCAAATCATGACTGAAGAACGCTTCTTATACTACCTTTATGTGCTCCTCATATGGTCATATATCCTACTTGCAATGTCATAATTATGCAGTTGGAAGTGTGAAAAGTATCAGGAAGCTGTTGTGCATGTTTAGAAAAGCTTACTTTAATTGCTTATGTTACCTAATTAGCTAGCCTGATCTGTTTTGGCATCTTCCTTACATTTTGTCCCATTGTAAAATTGTACATAGTTTAAAAACTTACAGCACATCTAGTTACAGATGTAAGCAAATGACTAAGACAGAATTGGTCACTATTAAAGGTAAATTGCATTTAGACAAAGACAGAATTTTACCATCAACCACTGAATCCATGCTTTCTTCCACTGTGATAGAAGGGTAAACGTCATTAAGTCAGAAAACCAAATACCAAAAAATTATTTAAGAGCAGCCACTTGTAATTACAACTTAAAGGAGTGTTTGTGTTAAAGTTTTACGATAATTCTGATAGCACGCGAAGGCAGCATTAGAACCTTTATCACTCAACATCTTAGTTTAGACATTTCCGCTGATCCTTTAATCTTTATTCATTGCCTTTTCCTTTACATTCTCACTTGAGGTCAAAATACTGAATCACTACTGGACAACTTTCCTCCCATTACCTCATCCAGCCACACCTTCCTATACTTGCAGCTCTTTACTTCAGTACTTCATGCTTTTGGACTGCTCCTTTTATGAGTCATTTGCTGGTATTACACTTTGACTCACCCTCTCTTAAAGTACAAGTTTGGCATTTTCTGATGAAATACATCTTCCATGCTGTGACAGCATGCAGTCCCAAACACCTATATTGATGGCTGAGGATGTATTCAGTTTTTCAGAATAACTGGCACCATTGGATTGAAACCCATAAAAATAGAACAATTTCAAAACTTCCAGAGCATTTATTTATTTATCAAATACTTAATAAGTGCTTAAGGCCCTCCAACCTTATTTATTTGTTTTATTTACAATCTCTCTTAGCTAGCTATAAACACAATGTTGTGCTTACTTGACATTGATGTAACTTGTGATGGGCTTTTGCTCACATACAGCTTGTGTTGTTGTTGGCAAATTGAAGTCTATTCAACTCAGTTCATCTAAACTATAGAACTGAATGCCATGAAATGCAATGAAAATGCCATGCTATAAATGCACTTTGAAAACTAAGTGGACATTCTTCTAAAGGAAATACTTTGGGGTTTGAAAGCTTAGATTACACCTACACCTCTATTCTAGTCATCATTGCTAAAAAACAGTTTAATTACAGTCATCAAATTGAGTGTCTAGGCTGACCGGCAGCATGTCATTAAAGTGCTACATTTGCTTTAATCCACATATCACACAGCACTTTTAACTCGTTTCTCTGCTGAAGGTCCTCTTACTCTCCAGGTTTTCTGTTTCAGAGCCGTCCTATAAGGCAGAGATTCACAGCTCACTTCCTGCACCTCCTCAGATGCCCCTTCCAGAGATCCCTCATCCATGGCTGGTAAGTCGGAAGTTCATAGATAGAGGTCACATGATCATGATGTCTGGCACTGAAAGCCTGAGAGTAAACTTGTGCAAATATGTCTGTGCTGTAAGAGGTTACAAATATAGTTGTGTGACTTCAGTTTATAATTTATCACACAACTGTCTCCCTTTTCCTTTCTATCTCCCTTTCTCCCTTTTTTAGGAATTTTAAAAGACCAAAACTTGTAATATACTTTGTTTAAAGTGGCTATAACATTGAGTTTGCAGTTTAAAATGCTATGCTACTGAGATGGAATGTGTTATTGTAGCTGATCATCACTAGATATGTTGGAAACCACAGTGATGAATTGGCCACCATGCTGATGTTACCTTCATTACACAACAAAAAATTACATCCAATCTATCTTAACCCCTTAAATCCCAGGCTTATGACATTATAAAGCTTATTATTCAGTAACTACACAGGCTACAATCTGAGTTACTCTTAAGTAATAGTAGCATGTAGTAAAACTTTGGGCCTACCGGTGGGCCCTGGCCATTGAAGGGGTTAACAGTGTGACCACTGACACACATACAAAATAAATATCATTTATGAGTAACACACTCGAGGTATTTTAACCAAAAAACTGAATCTCTCATTAGGTTGAACAGGATTTCGATCTGTAAAGCTTGTCCAACCTGGCAACAGCTGCTACGAAAGAACATGGCTCTGTAGAGCCATTTCACCATGCAAAGAACCATTTAAGCATGTAATGGTTCTATATAGAACTCATGGTTCTAATTAGAACCATTGCCTTTACTAAAGAACCATTGAAGAACCATCTTTTTATGTGCAAGTCAATTAAATTGGTGTTGTAGATGTTCAGATATTATCTGAAGGAGTAAAAGGAAATGAAGAAAATGCATTTTCAAGCTGCCTAAAAAGGAAAAACGTACAGGTTTTTAATCCAAAAGTGTTTTGTGTAAAAGCCTGTATAAGGTCCCCAACAGATGGACTGTGAGGGCTACAGACTGAACCTGTAGCTGGAGCCAGGTGCAGTGATACTGTTGCTTGAGGGGGATTTATAGTCCCTGTAAAACAGCAGCAGGAAGTGTTTGCATGAGTTTCCTCTGTCATATGAGCTCATATTCACCAACACATGACCCTGATGTGGTGTCGCCTGTCACACATGAAACAGATTAAGCCCTGTGTGCACGTGTATGAGGTGTTTTAATGTGACCGTGACATTGCACATGTCTCCAGTGTTGTAGTTGTTATATGGACCCCTCTGACCATAACACACACACCCCCACAGTCACACACACTCCTCCAAACATTACTTTGCGTTATAAACAAAATATAATCCAAGGCGCAGTCAGCACTTGCACTGTTTCTAGCATAACAGTGCATAATTAGAAACATCCTATGTTGTCCTGCTCATCAATGCCTGACCCCAGTGTGAGCATGTGTGTGTAAGGGCTGCTGTTTTTTCGGAAGGGGAGCAGGGGGCCTGGACAGGACGTGGGGACAGTTGGAGAGAGGGATAGAGTAGAGGTGAAAGGGAAATCTATTTCACTATTTCCTTCATAGAAACAACTGTCTGTTCATTACAGTCCAAGGCCTGACCTCTGCAGGAACTGCCAAACCTGGCCAGGCAGAGAAAAGAAAAAAAAACTGAAGTTCTTTGCATTTTTCTGTACCTTTAAATTACATGGTTCAGCTTCTCTCTCTGTCTCTCTCTGTGCTCAAATTTAGTGCATGAGTGAATGAGCTAGGTTTATAAACTCCCTTTCATCTTCCTGCTGTTGCCAAACCGAAGCCTGCTACTGCAGTTAGTCTGTGAGTGTGTGTGTGTGTGTGTGTGTGTGTGTGTGTGTGTGTGTGTGTGTGTGTTTGTGTGTTTTCCTACATTTTAGGACAAAATGGCCTGTTTGTTCATTTGTTTGTTTGTTTGTTTTTAAACTGAAAAGACATTGCAAAGTGTCTAAGGTTAACATTATTGTTAGCTTTAGAAAAATCTTATATATATATATATATATATATATATATATATATATATATATATATATATATATACGTCTGCATATGTAATACATATGGGACATTTTTATCATGACATATAGTTAGTTATATAGTAACATATATATAGTATAATATATACCTAGACACTTGCATATCAACAAAAAAACAAACAAAAACATGTATCTCTAAAATACTAACTTTACAGGGGAAGGCAAAATGTTCTTAAGGTGTAATGTAAGGTACTGCAGAGAGATTTTATTATATTATGTGTGTGTGTATATATATATATATATATATATATATATATATATATATATATATATATATATATTTCGTATTGGCCATACCCCACATCCTGAAAAGGTGTAAAAACAAGTGTGTTCATGTGTGTGTGTGTGTGTGTGTGCATGTATTTGGCCAGAACCTTCTCTGGTCTTCAGGAGTTGAGTGGTCAAAGCCACAGAGGGAGAAGCTAGAGAGGAATAGAGGGAAGAAAGAAGAGAGGGAAAGAAGGGCAGTGAGTGTGGGTGGGGAAACAGGGCCATGGATAGGACAGCAGACGCCACGCTACGAGGAGGGAGGAATCATGTCTGGTGCGTGTGTGTGCTTATTGAACTAAACTCTCTCTGGCTGTGGGTTGTATTAAAGTTTGGCAGCTGTTGCAGCACATACTCTGTAATGACCCCAGAGGTAGAATGTTCACGTTCCTGTCCATGCGCTGGCAGCTAAATGCTGGTTTGCTCTTCACAAAACCTTCTGTCTGTCTCGCTTTAGGTTATAGGAAAGACCAAAGAGCTCAACAAACACTAGCTCTCTAATGTTGGCAGTGGTTTTAGAATGTTTAGAAAGAGGAACAGATAAATCAAACAAATGGTGAGGGATCATTCTAGAACAGCATGATTAAGGGAGAACACTAAAGAACTGTGTCAATAGGGGTAAACATTCTAGAACAGTGGGAATGGGGAGAACTTTCTAGAACAGTGTGAAAGGGGGGGGCATTCTAGAATGGTGTTAGTGGGAAGGAGGTTTTAGAGCAGTGTGAAGAAGAGAATTCTAGAACAGTATGGATGGGTTAGAACATTCTAGAACCATGTGAAAATCATTATAGAACAAGCTGAATGAGTGAAAACATTCTAAAACAATCTGAGTGAGAGAAAACATTCTAGAACAATGTGAAAGGGGGGGCATTCTAGAACAGTGTGAATAAGAGATAAAATTCTAGAGTAGAGTGAATGGGGTAGAACATTCTAGAGCAGTGTGAGTGAGAAATGTTCTACAGTATAAATTAAGGAAAACATAGAACAGTGTAAATGAGGAGCATTCTGGAATAGTGTGAAAGGAGAAAACATTCTAGAACAGTGGTAATCTGAGAGAACATTCTAGCACATTGTGAATGAGGGGACAGCATTCTAGAACAGTGTGAATGGGAGTATTTTAAAACAGTGTGAATGGTGAAAAAATGTAGAACAGTGGTAATCAGTAAGAACGTTCCAGTGAGGAGAGAATGGGAACAATGCGAAAGGGGGAGCATTCAGGAGCTGTGAGAATGAGATAAAAACATTACAGAACAGTGAATGAGGGGGAACTATTCTAGAATATTGTGAATGAGGGGAACATTCTAGAGCAGTGTGAATGGGGGAGAATGTTTTGGTGTCTCCCAACAATGGTACAGTCATAACAGACCCACCAAACATTTGGTTTGTTTTTTGGGTTTTCTTGTGTTTGTTGTTTTTGTTGGTGTTTGTTGGTGTTTGCTTGTGTTTGTTGGTGTTTGCTAATGTGAATTTTGGGTTTGCTGGTGTTTGTTGGTGTTTACTGGTGTTTGTGTTTACTGATGTTTTTTGGTGTTTATTGGGGTTTGTTGGTCTTTGTTGGGAAGTGTTGGGGTTTTTCTGTGTTCTTTGGTGTTTATTGATGTTATTAGTGTTTGTTGGTGTTTGGGCTTGTTGGTGTTTGC